>NC_060078.1:70205000-71405000 GCF_922984935.1 Meles meles | reverse complement strand
ATACACACACACCCCTACTTCGAACCCTTGAATGCCAGGTGAGATTTTTGGCTTAGGAGGGCTTTGGAATTTCTACTAGTGCAGCTTACCATTTTCATTTGTGGTTGGATGGAAGCCTTAAGCTTTAAAGACACGAGATGATGCACGATGACTTTGGAGATGGCAGACACGGAAGTCACAAAGGAAGAGTTTCACGAGTGCAAGGCAAGGAACGATGGCTCTTGCCCAGAGGACAGCAGGTGAGGGTATGGGAGAGGAGACCGATTTCTGGAATGACAATGTGTGGAACTCTATGCACCTGCTCCCCAGAGAAACTGGTGAAAATGATTAAAAAACAAATAAACATTTAAAGCCTCTGGAAATGGTCCTAAGTTCAAACAGTAAATGAAGAAACATCTTGAGAAAATCTTTGCAGATTTGGTAAAAAGTTGAGAGTCTGGGGTATCTGAAACAAGACTGCCCTCTCCCTCATCCCACAAGCTCGGCAAAGTGAAGCCCCTACTCCAGACAGCGGTGGCCACCAACCCAGCTCTCAGTGGAGGGCTCTCTTCCTGGGAGGAGCAAGAACTCCATGTTTCCAACCCCCCAGCTACCAGTTGCTTAGGCTTAGTCTTGGCAAATATGGTCAAAAGGTGGGGGCTTCCCTGTTTTGCCCAGTCCCCGTTTGCAGAATAGAGACTTGACCTTGGGAAAGGTGTGATCAGAATGTTGGAACCCGCACTGTCCTTGCCCCTGCTGTTGAGGCTAGGGAGAGGCCAGCCAGGAGGACCTCAGGCGGCGGCTGCCCCCTGCCCTTGCAGGGCGTGCTGGGCTCCTTGAGCAAAAATGTCACTCAGAGAGCAGCTTGCCATTGTGGCATTCCCAGTTCCCAGGCCCTGGCTCTGATATTTTGCCCCGGGGTTGGGGGTGGGGAGAGAAGGAGGGGAGCAGCAATTGTAAAAAACAGCTCATCTCTTCATGGAGGGACTGATTTCATTTACAACACAGACTGAAACAGTTCAAGTATAAAGGCGCTTGCGAGAGGATGCAAGAGGAGTGGAGATCGTGGTTAAAGGCAACTGACAGGTGATTCATCAATTTCACGAACAGCCTAGACTATAGACTGACTAGTTTGCAGGACAGAACAGAGGAATACGAGCTGGGCAGGAGCCCTCCTGAGGTCAGAACAAACACCAAACATGGACGTCAGTAACTATTCCTTCAAAAGAGCCACACATTGAGTTCATCTGTGGAGCAGTTTATGCCCAAGCACACTGTTGAAAACAATAGAGCAGTCAGTCATCTGGAAATTAGGAGGGTTTAATAGCTAGGTGTGGTCAGTGAAAGAGAGGAAGGGATCCCTGCAAATACCACAGTCACCTCAGGGTGGCTGTAATCCAGCCGGTCACTAAAACTAAATAACAACTGGGGGGCCTGTGTCCCGAGCAGTGGCAGGACGTTATCGAAAGTGTTCAGTTTCCAGCAACAACAACAAAAAATTACGAGGCGCGCAATGGAACAGGAAAGTATGACCCACACACCAGAAAAAAAGGCAGGCTGCAGAAGCTGCCTGTGAGAGACAAGATGCTGGATTTAACAGAAAGAGACTTCAAAATAGCCACTATAAATATGTCCACAGAACTGAAGGAAAGCGTGATTATCGAAGTAAAGGAAGGTATGACGACAGTGTTGCATTGCATAGAGGACATCAGTGAAGAGATAAAAATGGGAAAAAAAAGGAGTAAATGGAAGTCTTGGAGTTTAAAAATATAATAGCAGATTAAAAATTCACTAAATCAAGAGAGTGAGAAGACAAGTCACAGACTCCCATTCTGATAAAGGACTATTACCCAAGAAGTCAGCAATAAGAAAAGGAGCAACTTGATTTTTTTTTAAAAGGACCAAAGGTATGAACAGATGCCTCAGCAGAGGAGCTATATTGGTGGCAAATAAACCTATGAAAAGATGCTCATCATCACATATCAACAGGGAAAGGCAAATTAAAGAAACGAGAGATGCCACCGCACACCTATTAGAATGGCCAAAATACATCACGGCAACGACGCCAAATGGTGATGAAGACGAGGAGCCTCAGGAACTCTCATTTGTAGCTGGTGGTGGTGCAAAGTGGTATAGCCACTCTGGAAGGCAGTTTGGCAGTTTCTTAGAAGACTAAGCATTGTATAACACACACATATATATGTATGTATGTGTATATGTATGTGTATATATAATCACATACATACATATGTATGTGTATTTTTTTTTTTTAATCACATCCAGCAATTGTACTTCTTGGTATTTACCCAAATGAGTTGAAACCTTATGTCCACACAAAAGTCTGCACACAGATGTTTATAGTAGCTTTATTCATAGTTGCCACAACTTGGAAGGAACCGCGACATCCTTCAGTTAGATGAATGGATAAATAAATTGTGATACATCTAGACAATGGAATATGATTTGGCTCTAAAATAAATGAGGTGTCAAGCCATGAAAAGATATGAAGAAATCCTAATGCATACTTGGGAGAAGGAAACCCATCTGAAAAACTACATATTATGATTCCAAGCATACAACCTTCTGGAAAAGGGAGAACCATGTAGCTGTCAAGGGTTAGGTAGGATGGAAGGATGAATAGGCAGAGGATTTTGGGGGCAGTGAAACAGTTCTGTATGATACTATCATGGTGGGTACATATCATTAGACATTTGTCAAACTATGGAACGTATAACAGCAAGAGTGATCCCTAGTACAAGCTCGGGCTTTGGGTAATGATGATGTGTCAGTGCAGGTTCACCAGTTAAAACAAACGTACCGTTCTGGTGTAGGGTTGTTGTTAGGGAGGCTGTGCATGAGTGGGGTAGCAGACACATGGGAAATCTCTGTACTTTCTGCTCAGTTTTGCTTGGAACCTCAAACTGCTCTAAAAATAACGTCTATTGAATTTACTAGAGACTCCACAGCATATGTGAACTAGCAGAAGAAAGAAAGTTAATGAACTTGAAGGTAAGTCAATAGAAATTATGTCAGCTGAAGAACAGGGAGCAAAAGGAATGAATAAAAATGAAGAGTACCTCAGGGAAATGGGGACAGCATCAAACACATCAACAGGATAACTGGAACGAGAAGAGAGGGAAATGAACGGAAAAATTATCAAAGAAAAAAAGTCCCAAATGTGTTGGAAAATGGTGTCCTGTACATCCAAGAAATTAAACTCAAAATAGGATAAAAACAGAGATCTATGAATAGATACATCATGATAAAAAATATGAAAGTCATGGGGTGCCTGGGTGGCTCAGTGGGTTAAGCCACTGCCTTCGGCTCAGGTCATGATCTCAGGGTCCTGGAATCGAGCCCCGCATCAGGCTCTTTGCTCAGCAGGGAGCCTGCTTCCTCCTCTCTCTCTCTCTGCCTGCCTCTCTGCCTACTTGTGATCTCTCTCTGTCAAATAAATAAATAAAATCTTAAAAAAAATATGAAGTCAAAGATGACAAAATCTTGAAAGTAAGAGAAAAATGTGTTACATGCAAGAGAATCCCAATAAGATTCGCAGAAACAATGGAGGCCAGAGGCAGGTAGCAAAACATAGTCAAAGTGCTCAAAGACAAAACTGTCAACCAGACAGAGTTATGATAGACCCCACAAGTTAAGGGGTTAATGTTCTACAACAAGACTGATCTCCTGTCAGATCAACTCGCTACAAGCCTGGAAGGTTCCCATGACCTCCATGGGTTCAGTAATTCACCAGACCAATTCACAGAACTCGGGAAAATATCTAAATGAAGAGACATTTGTCTCTTGAGGTGTGGGAGGATCCCAAACACAGGGCTTCTGCGCCCTCTCCTCATGGAATCAATGTCTGTCACCGTCCCGGCACACTGATGTTTCACCAACCGGGAGTCACCACCATTTGTGTCCAGAGTTTTTGTTAGGATTACAGTAAAGAGGCATGATTTACTGCACGTCGACCATGTGCTTGAACTCAAACTCCAGCCCTGCCTTCTCCGGAGGTCAGGAAATCAGGCTGACACTGTATGGCTCAAAACTTTAACCCTAGTCACATGGTTAGTCCTTCCAATCATGATCAGTCCCCATCCTGCTAGCCAAGACTCATCTCATTAGCGTAAACTTAGACGTGATCCCAGGGGCTCATAAACAAAAGACACTTCATCACTCAGATTCCAAGAGTTTTAGAAGGTTCATGCCAGGAATCTTAGGCAAAGACCAGGCCAATTCTTTATTATACAACAGTCATGTTCTTTTTACATGTTGCTAGATTCTGTGTGTTCGATTTTCTTCCATTTTTTTTTTTTTTTTATTGAGGATTTGTACATCTCTAGTTTTAGGAGAGATTGGTTTGTAGTTTTCTTGTGACATGTTTATCTTGTTTTGGTATACCAGCCTCACAAAATGAGTTGGGAAGTGTTTTGCTACTTTTTGCAAGAGTTTTGTGAAGAATTCATATTAATTCCTCTTGAAACACCTGGCGGAATTTACCAGTGAGGTATCTGTTCTTGGGAATATTTTGGGGGAAGTTTTTAAATTACTAATTCCATCTACTAACTTGTATAGATCTTGGAGTATTTTCTATTTCTTCTTGAGTCAGTTTCAGTCATTTTGTCTTTATAGGAATTTGCCCATTTTATTAAAGTTATTACTATTTTTCATTCATAATCTTTCTTCTGTAAGGTTGGTAGTAATGTCCTCCCTTCTGTATCACTGTTCTGGAGACGGGATTTTGGATAGAGGCCTGCTTTTGGGGAGCAATGCTGATGCTTTGTGAGGAGGGCACCGGGTGGGATGGTAGCCTCTGGTCTTTCTGGTTTGCGTCTGGTGTGGAACCTCTGCCCTGAGTGAGGGGGCTGAGAGTGTCCAGAATTCTTGGCTTGCCACACCGGAGGGGAGCCTCCGCGCTATGAGTGGCCATGGGTGAAGGAAGACAGACCTTGATCTCTTGACTGCATGTGCCTGGAGTTTAGCTTCTTCCACCCCTAGGTTGGGGAGATGACAATGTTGGTAGCCTGCCTTCCTGGGGGAACCGAAGCAGCCCTCTCCCGGGAACCAGGGGAGACGGAGTCTGAGCTTCGTGGCCTCGCCCCCCCAGTGGAATGGAGCTTCTGTCAGGGGTAGGGGGAGTGCGGGACTGGGTCATGGCTCTAGTCCCGCAGATTCTCAAGCTTTTTACCTAGATTCAGACTTTCTTTAATAAATGTTTCTTCATTTGCTATGTCTTGGAACAATTTACAGGGAATTTAGATGGTTATTTATAAACCGTTTTCACCAGTTATGGTTGTCCAATGGAGAGAGAGTCCTCAGAATTTCTCCTGCGGCATTCTAGAAGTATGTCTACTCTCTGCTATTCGCTCCTCTTTTCCCAGAGTGCCCTGCTTACTTGACTCTTGGCTGATGGCTTCAGGTGGCCGTGAACCGCTCAGGGAGGGCTAACAGAACACAGAAGGCTGAGGAAGAGAAACTGAGGGGCATTCATGTGGGGAATTAGTGTTGATTTGAAGACAGTGCTAAAATACGAAATGATGAACTTTGAAAAGAGAAGGATGAGGGTATGAAGAGCTCGTACATCTGTTCACTGAGCGGCAAACAAGTGCAATGCTTTAGAATGCAGAAGGTCCTTCCACACAGAAATCGTCTCTTCACAAGGTTGTTAAATAATAGAATGGACTCCGCACAAAGGTTGCAGAATTGCATTTTAAAACAGGCTAGACCCTTATTTTTAGATCTCAGGAGTGACTAAAACGCAACTTTTCTGTCACCTCATTCATTACGATAAAATCTGACAGAGGCACTTTATTAACACAAATTACCAAAATAACTTCGGTGTGGTACCTTTCACCTACCACTCCGAACCACAGCAAAACACCCAGGAATATCTTACAGTTTGTAATCGCAAGGTGCAAGCAAACCAAATAAGGCTCTGGGCCACACGGAAGGTTATTTTGTTCTTCCTCCAGAAAGTTAAACAAATAAGAGCAGCTGTCTTTCCTACTGGCTTCCCTGCAGGGCTGCCCGAGGTGTGCTGCTGCCCGAAGACCGGGGCGCAGGGTAAACAGCCTCGTTAGAACCCTTGCGATGCTTGGATTCTTAGGTCATGTCAGCTTCCTGAACACGGGCAAGCTATTGTTTTTTCCCTCTCCAGGAATGGGGAGATAAACTACACTTCAAATATTTATCCTTCTTATCTTTCTTGTTCTAATAAGGGACTCGGTTGTGCGGCCATTTCCAACGAAATGCCTAATATAGAACCGGTTCGGATTAAAGAGGTACTTGTTATTTAACGAGATGATGCTTTTCAAATTAAAATCTTAAAAATATCGGGTCAGTGAACGCTCTCTCGCGTTGGCAGGATCGCAGAGCTCGACCTTTCCGCTCCGCGAAGGGCAAGTCTGTGTTTTCTTCAATAAGAGGAAGAAGAAACAACAGGCACAGTGATAATGTCTAGCAGTTTCTCTTAGCAACGGAATGAAATTAAAATATGCGGGGCCTAGATTTAAATCGTAATTTCCAGAGTGTAATGAAACGTAACTACTTATTAAAGTTGCGCTCTAAGCTTGAATGGAACTTGAGTTTTGGGGTCAAAAAGGGGACACTACAACTGGCCAAATATACACACCCATGGATGATACACATTAAATTATGTAGGGCAACATTATGTTATATGTGTTACACACACACACACACAGACACACACAAGTAGTGATACATCCATAGTGATTATAACTAAACTGTATCTAGATCTAGATAGATCCCTATCTAGGAACTCGAATTACTGAAATGACAAGCAGATACATTTCCCAAGTTTTGCAAGCTGAACATTGCCTTTTGGTAGGGGAAGTAAGCCCTTGTCACCACCCAGTGATGTCTGGGGGCTAAGGTTTATTTTTCAAGAAGGGGAGAAGCCCCTCAAGATAAATAAACAGATCGTTTCAAATCAGTTTATTTATTTATTTATTTATTTATTTGACAGAGAGAAATCACAAGCAGGCAGAGAGGCAAGCAGAGAGAGAAGCAGGGAAGCAGGCTCCCCGCCGAGCGGAGAACCCGACGTGGGGCTCGATCCCAGGACCCTGAGATCATGACCCGAGCCGAAGGCAGAGGCTTAACCCACTGAGCCACCCAGGCGCCCCTCAAATCAGTTTTAAAATCATCGTGTTTTGGTGAAACTAGGATGAGAATTTTTTTCACATGAATGAATCCTATATTTATTATTTATTTGACAGACAGAGATCACAAGTGGGCAGAAGGCAGGCAGAGAGAGAGAGGGAAGCAGGCTCCCCACTGAGCAGAGAGCCTGGTGCAGGGCTCCATCGCAGGGCCCTGAGATCATGACCTGAGCTGAAGGCAGAGGCTTAACCCACTGAGCCACCCAGGTGCTCCAGTATGAATGAGTATTATAAAGTCCGAAGGCATAAGCATGGTTTGGAGGTTATGGAGATGTCTTTAAGCTAAAAAGTGAAACCCTCCCTGAACATAAAGGAGGTCACTTTGAGTGCTTTGCCGAAGAGCAAAATGAAGTGCGCGTTCTTCTAACAAACTGCTGTCTCATCTTAGTTTCACTAAAACCTCATGAACACCTGACTGGATGTGATCTGTTGATTTGAGGGGCTCCCTGCCCTCTTGGATGGCAAACCACATGGACACATCCCTGGATGCCAATGAGGGCTTGCTCCCCGGACCCAAGGGCGATTTCAGACGGCGGGAGTTTGGAGATACATTGGCCTATCAGGTCACTTATTGGAGTTCCTTGATTCCTTAACAGCTGACAAGATAGGCACTGAGCACAATATATTCTCAATGGCTAGATGTACTTCCTGTGTCGTGAAAGGAACAATCATGTAATAAAGAGTAATTTGTTATTTTTGGAAAGCTGTTAAGTTCAAGGTCACGAATCTGTAAAAATAGTATGATGACTGTATGTTGGATAACCCGTGATTTTTTTTTTAAATAAACATTCATTTAAACAAAGTTTAAAAATATCCTAAATAAGATTTTGTATACATAAAGAATATTTCAAATATTTTGTGGCATATTTATTATTAAAAAAGGAGGGGGATGAATATCTAATTTTTTTCCCCTTCAACATTCTTTTAAGTCTGAAGTTTCTTACCCAGTTAGGAGTTCACAAAAGCAATTGAATTAGCTAGAGAATGGAGTTGCACAATATTATTTACACTAACAAGGTTGCCTTTGGCGAGATAGTGTTTTAAATAATTTCCTCAGTCCTATTAAAAGTCTGTATATCTTTAAATGTACTAAAACTTGAGTTGGCTTATAGGTGTGTGTTTCATCCTAAAAAGAAAAAAAAGTCCCAGGGTGTAAACAACAAATTATTGTTATTTTGAACTAAAGCTAAACAAGCAGATTTTTCACTGGATGTTTCAAATTGCAGAATCTTGGAATGGCCCAGAACCTGAGGTCTTTGGGTTGCATTCCCCACTTGGGATAAACACATCAACTGTATTTAAGTCTCTATTTGAAGACATTCCACAGGCAGAGAAGTCAGTGTTCTCCATAGCGTGAATGACTCAATGTTTGGTGTATTCACTAGTTGTTAGTCACCGGGCTAGGTTCTTTTCTAATGTTGTAAAATGATTCCATGAGGTAAAGATATCTAGTTTAACAGATGAGCAAACAGTATCAGTGGAGAGGAAGTAACTTGCTTGTGATCATTCTGTGATTAAGTGATAGTGTTAGGTCCGCTGGTACAAAGTTGTGTTTTAGACATAATACACCTCATGGCAGATTTACTCTCATTTACATGATTTCTCTTCACATATGCTAAAATAACCAGTATAGGCTTTTTCTCCCTTCCCACGAATATTTATGTATTCGGCCCCATTTCTCATATCACTCTTCATCACCCTCCTGGTTACCTTTTGAAGGACACACACAAAGCAAGCAATGTGATTGTGGGAAACAGAAGTAATCCTTTTCCCACTTTAGTTTGCTCTACAAACTTGCAATATTCATTTGTAAAATTCCAAACAATACAAAAATATACAGGGTACATAAATACCAGTCCCTCCCTCTCCCCTATATTCAACTCTATATAGCTATTAGGGTTTGTCGTCTCCTTCCATCTATTTTTTTTTTATCCCCATGCATACGCAGTCAGCTCTTGCTCTGAACAATTCTGACGGGTCCGGTGTCAGTTACAACAGTGTAAGTAACACCATTCCCGTGAGAACACGGTTCTAATTTCAGCCGCACAGATGACTGACTGTAATCACCTAAGTACCAACTTCACTGTCAGCTCTTCAGTCCATAGATCACTGTGCAGTAACAGACATGTCCCACGATCCGTGACCAGTAATGTCACTTCTTCCAAAGGCTGTTGGTGACTGGTCGCCATGTGTTAGCGTGTGCACAGATGGCAAAGTGGTGAAGGGTGTAGTTGTGGTGACTTCTTGTTGGATAACCAAAAGAGGGATTTGGCCAGAAAGACAGAAGTCCAGTAAAGAAACGTGAACACAGTGGAAGTGACATTTGATTGAAAGTAGGTGGAGCGAGAGCTGGCCTTGGGAATGCTGTTGCTGTTGGGTAGACTTGATGTGTACTCAGGGACACTGCTGGAGGGCGACCTTGATGTCCATGAGGAGAGTGGCTGATGAGAAGAGTCCACGATGAGAAGGATGATGACGTCCCAGAGGAAGTGATGACGGAGAAACCTTCACATTAAGGAAACCATGGGAGATGGAGCACAGCACTGAAAACATGGTTGAAAATGTTGGAACCTGATCCAAACTCAGGCAAAAGAGTTTTGCCTTTGAGAAAAATATTTGCTACCGGAAATTTTATGATGAGAAAGAAGCAGGCACCTTTCAAATACTTTTGATGTTTTCTGATAAAGTTTAATTCTCAACATTTGTAATGTTTTAAACTACAGTGCGATAATTGAGCTTTATTTTTTCATTTTCCCATACTTTCATAATTTGGTGGGAGGCCTTTATTTACCTTGTTCCATCAGTTACCCTTTTGGTTTATTTATTTATTCTTATCTCTCCTTTCAAGTACAATGCAAGTTCTAGAGCAAGGACCTTGTCTGATGCGTTCATCACTGGATCTAGAAATGTTGAGATGCTCAGTGGATAGCTGAATGATGGATCTGCGTTTGCTTTAGTGATGCGAGCGTCTTCTCACTGCTTTCCTTTAGGAGCTGTACGCGCACATTCTCTGCCTATTTTCCAACTCGGGTATGTTTCATAGGATATACGATCTTCTGTTAACACACACTTGAAATATACATATATACTTCATAGGAGCTTGCAATAAGGTTAATTTTATGTCCAGTATTATATTTTGCAATACCTTTTCATTTCTGTTCTCATTTGTTATACAGATGCCTAAAACTTTTATGTAGTCATACATATCAATCTTTCCCATTATTGCTTTTGGGTTTTAGGTCATACTTAGAAATGCCATCCCCACCCCTGACACTATGTATTCTTCCTTTCTTCTGGCACTTGGTATTCATAATTTCTATGTTGCCATTGATTCCTTTCAAGTTCTGTATACAGTGTTAAGTAGGGATCCTTTTTCTTGCTTTTTTAAAAAAATATTTATTTTGAGAGAGAGCGTGAGTCAGGGGAGGGGTAGAGGAACAAGGAAAGAATCTCAGGCAGACTTCCACTGAGTGCAGAGCCCAACGCAGGGCTCAGTCTCATGACGCTGAGATTGTGACCTGAGCTGAAATCAAGAGCTGGATGCTTAACTGAACCCCTCAGGCCCCCTTAGAGATCTTTTTTCTTTTCAAATGTTTCCAATATCATTTACTGAACAGATCACCTTTCCTAATTGCAGTTTTTATACTTATGAGTTTAATTACTGTAATTATGATTGCATGATTTTGATTATTTGCTTGCAATTTTTTTCTTTTAATTACGTACTACACTCACTTCCCCAAAAGTTCAAATACTGAATCGTGACTTACAGATTTGTAAGCAGTAAATAATATATTTAAAACAGAAAGCATATTAAAAACAGAAACATGACTTTAGAGAGAAAATATTTAATCTATTTCATGGAAAAATGTGCAAAGTTTTAGAAAAGAGGCATTGGGCATTAGTGTACAGTATAAATACATTCTTTTAAATCACATGTATTACACTTTAGAGTTGGTAATGAAGGCTGGTGCACAAATTCATTGAGTGATCTTCTGCTAAGACATGCACTTGAAAAAGTCACTGAAATAGTCTTGAAATACATGTAGAAATACAGTGTTGTAAAAAAAATACTAATCTGTCTGCATGAAACACTTAAAAATGCAAACCACATTAATTTTTAGAATTAGAGCATGAATGGAAATACCGGTATATGGAATTATAAATTGGATTTCATTGCATTTTTTCTCTTTGGAGGAAAAACAAATGTAATCAAACCTTTGGAATGACAGATATGAAGTCAGCACAGCAGACAAATTCTATCCACATTTTTATCCACACAAAAGATGGGAGAGTCTGAGTCTCTAAAATTTGACACATTTATGATATGTTACAATTCAGGAGTGTATTATACATATAGATCTCAAGCGCACAGCAAACTTTGTCCATAAACCACATGTAAAGTAATGACAGCAAGGAAAACATTTCTAAGTTGGTTCTCAACGCATCCTAATAGAATTTCAAACCTTTAAAAAATATTAACCTAAATATTCCTAAAATATTAGCAAGGTATATTGCAAATTGGGGAGAAATTAATCTTTAAATCACACAGGGTACTGTTCTCTGGAAACTGAGATATCATTAGGAATTCTAGAAAAAAAAAGTAGCATAACAAAATCCTTCTGTTATTTGTGAAACCATAGCTCCTCACTGAAACTTCTACAGAAACTACTATTGTTTTTGAAGAAAGGGAAGCCTAAGGTGTGGAGAGAAAGTGGTAGTGTCTGTTTCACAGGTAAATGTGGATGATGAGTATCACAGTCATGCATGCATGAACAATAACATCTCAACTCCACACAAGCAAACACTTGTCAGTTTCGTACGGTATAAAGTAGCTTATGCAGCCCATCCCACTGGTGCTCACAGCTTCACTGGAATTCTGGTGGGATGAAGAATAATGGCCACCAATTCTAACAGAAGATCGTTAGATAGCAGAGTCCTGCTACATTTCCAGAAAGGAGCCTATTTTTACCCTTCATTACCATAATTTATCAACTGATGTTTTGCCCTGTTAACTTTAGTATATATTTTTCCTGAGCACAGCACGGTAGATAAAGAATCAGAAAAAGACCATTTAGATTGGGCATATTCAAATCTGAAGGCCGATTTTTTTTCCTCCTAGTTCTCAGCAGTATAAAGTCTCATTTCACCGTATTTCAAATCTTAGTATGTTATTAAAACCAGAGGCAATAAATTGTCCATGTCATTCTTAGTCTCAAGTTTTCAACATTGATTTTGCTTCACTCTGTGTTACTGAGAAACACCAGCTCTGTCTGTTGCTACTAAAAGAGGAAGGAATTCATACCATGCCCAGACAGTCACAAAAAGGCCTGGGTATATGCTTGGTTAGTGTTTTTTAGGATATGGTTCCTGGTACAGGCAGGGAGGCCAATTTGGAAATACCTGTAACTCTTTCCTTTAGGTTGGGGGCTCTCAACACAACTAAATACCCTTGATATTTAAGAGTGACATGCCTCGAAGAGGGAAACACAGGACAGTGGAGAACTCAAGGCAAACACTCCACAGCCAGGATGTAGGTTTCTCACTTTCCAGCTCTAACCTTTGAAAATAATTAAACCAAATCAGCACATGAAGAAATGGAAGGGTTGCAATCAGCAAAGCTGCCTGGTCCACTGAACCCAGGACCTCTGTCGTCAGACGGGTGCTGGGAGGTCAGCAGCAACCAGGGGAAGCTGCAGGTCTGACGGAGAAGGGCCAAAGTTTGCTGGTCATGGAACACATGCAGATCAGTAAGCCCCAGCTGTAATGCTTTAGTTAATCCTATGGCAAGGAAGTGGGGAAAATGGGCTTTTAATTACTCAGGATCAAATAGAGATTTTGGTTAGTGTGAATTCATTTAAATAAATCATGTATGTGTGCCAGGAGAAAGAGGAAATTTTGGTGATTAATAGTGAATTCTACTTCTGACATATGACAAAGTAATTACTTTTTAAGGTGTACAAATCCTTATGGGTTTCAAGAATGGGATTTTGTAAAAATTAACAAATTCTAATAATTAGCAGACTGTCTATTGAAAAGATGTTTATAATCATGTTCCTGGATGATCACGAATCACAGTGGTATGTAAAATTTTACTTCCTTCCTTGCAGTGCCTAACAGTAGAATAGGCTGGCCTGGTGAAAACTTTACTGTAATAGAATCACATATATTTGAGTCACTGGGGTGGAGGGGGAGAGTATTGGTGGGTCTCATACCAAACATCCTTTATGTAGTAAGGAAGCAAACAACTTTGGAGGCTCTATGTGTGTTAACAGCCTGGCCAAATGTTATGCTTCTGAACTCATTTTGGTTACAGAATTTTCTTTAATATGAAAATGGTTAGGGTCTGAGACAACCCTGTGCTAAGAATTCAGTTATCCTTTATGACAAGGTCTTATAATTACCTTCTGAAGACCAATTAAAATAGCATTGTTGGAACTAAAACTGAAAAAATCTACTTAATTCTTTAATACTTCCACCTTCCAAGAAAAATTCTGGATAATATCCGAATTTAAGAAAGAACGGTACATAAAATCTTTTGGGAAACAGAAGTATACAGACTGTTCCAAGCCAGGAAGGATAAGAATGTATAATGAAAAGTCCAAAGAGCTAACAGAGTTTAATGGATTTGATTTAAATTTCAAAAACAATCCCTAGGACTTTCTGGATTCTTTGGATTGATTACTCTTTACTATATACAGCTTTGAAAGATTTAGGTCTAAAAAAAACCCCCTACTTTTCAGAGGCAGTGTAGCACGGAGGGGGAGCAGACTCATCCCAGCCCCACCACTTCCTAAATGCACGATCTCCAATCTACCGAACTGCTCAGAACTTTGTTTCCGTTTCGTCATCAGGGAGATAAGGAAAAACAGTCTCTCTCTCAGAAGGCTGTTGTAAGGGTTAAATGTTGATGTATTAAAAACACTTAGAAAAGTGCCAGGCACAGAGTAAGCACTCAGTAAATTCAGCTGTTGGTACTACTTTATTTACACACTGCAGAGGCCGAAGAAAGCATGCACGGAAGTACTCTTAATTCTGCAGTTTTTCGCTCTCCATCTAGGAACAGAGGTAGGAATGAGGAGACCTGTTTTCAGAGAAGATACACATCACCCACTATTCACCTTTTAGTCACTCCAAGCAACTGGCCGAGCAACAGCCCGAGCCAGGCCCGGTCCAGCATCAGGCACTACTCTGAGAACTCGAGTTCCGTCACCCGCGTTTTCACATCTGTAAAATGGACGTAACATCTCGTCTGATTCATAGGTTGCTTTGAAGCTCAAGTGAGGCTAAAATGCGGGAAGGCACTTGAACACTTTGGAGAGCACCATCAGCGCGTTACAGGAATGGCTGTAGGGTGAGTATGTCGGACCCTCTCAAAGGAACTTTATGACTCCTAGTTCTGGGTCTAGTTAGGAAAATTTTCATAAAACTGTAGGTTTGTTTCTAACTATACCATCATTTATAAAATTGTAATATATTTTATTACAAACAGTTTCTCTTCTTGAACCCCAGCTCTATGGAGATTATTAACATATCAAATAGTTGGTCGAGAAATATTTTCCTTTAGAAATTTCAGTTGCAAAGAAAATGTCAAGCTCTGTGTTTATGCTCATAAATTAATATATTAACTAAGCAAATAACTGGCAGTTCCATTAATTACTAAATGCTTTACGAAAACTATTTCATTGAATCCTTACAGTGACCCCATAAAACAGAACAGCCTCATTGTATAGGGTTAGAATCCTAGAGCCTACAAAGCACGTGCTCTCATCCACTCTACTGCATTACACTATACAAGCATCAGAAGAAAAAGTCATGCTCATTTCTCTCTTCGTCATATCACGTAATTAAGAGAACCAACAGAACGAAGGGCTCCAAACTACATTTTGATCCTTGGTAATAAACATGACTTTAGAAAAGTTACATGAGGGGGCGCCTGGGTGGCTCAGTGGGTTAAAGCCTCTGCCTTCGGCTCAGGTCATGATCTCAGGGTCCTGGGATCGAGCCCCGCATCGGGCTCTCTGCTCAGCGGGGAGCCTGTTTCTCCCTCTCTCTCTGCCTGCCTCTCTGCCTACTTGTGACCTCTCTGTCAAATAAATAAAAAAAATATTAAAAGAAAAAGTTATATGAGTGCTTAAAATTCAGTTCATTTTAAATCTTTAAAAAAATGCTTCCAGTTTTTTTTTTTTTTTCTTTCTGGAAATAACACATTGTTCACTGAAAAAAGAATACAGACAAGTAGAATTAAAATAATCATAATTTCATTATTCAGGAGAACCACTGTTGACACAGGTCCTCTCCATGTATTTTTATGCAATTGTGAACTGTGGAATTTATTTTTTGGTAATTGTTCTTAAACATGATGCCAAATACAATGGTCAGACTGAAGTTTTTTAAATTGGCAGATATGCTAAACTAACAGTAAATTTTGTGCAGGCAGAAAATTATTTCTGATATGTATTTTCAACATTTTCCTACATGGAAAAACAAGCAGAGAGTAAGTTATTTGGTGATATTAACTCAAAACTACACTGCCCAGGAGAGAAACTTAGATGGAAATTCTTGACTTGATCTTTGTTTTCTCTGTATGTGTACACAGATACACATACACGACATATATTCGTCCACACATGTGAAGTGCTTCTGGCTGGGTTAAGATTATAGCTTTCTGCAAGCCCAATAATACTAGGACTATCGTATTAGAAGGGTCAAGGAGAAAACTGTTTTGTAGTCACTGAACTTTACTGAAGTTAGACTTAGGGATGATAAAACTGTTAAGTTTTTCCTTGTGAATAGGTTAAGTATTTGCTTGAGGCAGCATATTTAAGATAAACAAAATTCTTTTCAGGGACCACACTAATCCTGAGTATAAATTCAGAGAAAAAAAGTTCTACCACTTGTGAAATGGTATCATAAGGAGTAGTGGAAAAAATCGTGGCAAAGCAGCCCAATAATTTAGGGCAAAGATTCTAGGTATGGTGTCGAAGTGTGTGTGATGCCACATTACCGACACTTGGATTAAGGGGACTTAAGTGAACACCTTGCTCTTTCTAAACCAGCAATGGCCAGTAATTTATACAAGAGAAGCAGAAGTTAAAAAAAATATGGAAGTCCTTATAGAAAACAGAAGGCAGACAAGGATCAAGTTTTTTAAAAATAAACTTTCTAGTGCTTCCTCTTATGTAAGAGGTTTATATTAGTCATGAGTTCTAGGAACCTATTTATACTACTCTAGTAGGATTTACAGAAAATCATACTAAATCCATATAAATCATATTTTTAATGTAAGAAACAGTGCAGACTGGTGACTGGGTAAGAATAAAAATGTCCAATAAAACTACACTTTGAAAGAAAAGTATAAGCCTAATACTAACTGAAAACTGTCTAGACAAAAGGAGTATTAACAGATTCTGAGAAACATGTAATACAGAGCTATACATGTGCTTGTGTATTATACTGAAAAATTAATGATCAGGTATTTCTGAATTAGGTTAAAACCGCATATACTTCTTTCTCAGGGAGTGAAGTACTCTCATCATGTCCAACTGGAAGGAGAAGTATAGTATTTCAAATGAGATTAAAACGTGACTTCATCTTATTCTCTGTAAAAGACAGTATTAATGTTAGATACTGCTTTATCACAGAATGTTTTTTCATGGATAGAAAAGATTTATGAGGTAATTATATATAATTTTAGACAAGATTCTTCCTAAGCGTATATTTCTACATCTCTTTAAAACTAGCATTAGCAGGTTAGTGATCGAACCCAAGCCAGGACTACACACTTCCTTACTTCGGAGGTTAAGGGAACCTGAGGGAATAAAGCTGATATGCTCAAAACTCTATTTCAAGAAGAAAAATGGGCAGATGATGCACTTCCAATCTGCTTTTGAAGCGCAAAAGGCATATTATGCCATCTTGTCCACAGATACTTATTGGATAAATAAATACGGTTTACCTGACGTTTTAAAAATCCTATAAGCTGATTAAATCACGAACATACTGAATCAATTACAGGAAAACAAAGAATAGGCTTTTAAATAGCTATAAATGGAAATGATGATTAATAAAAACACGTTCAGTATCTTCTAGTGACAATTTCTTTTTGGATTGAAAATAACCCCAGTGTCATTAAATGCCCCCTGTTTCAGCCCTAATATCTTAAAAAGAGTAATAAATATATATACATATTAATAGCGTGAAAGTGCTTCACACTCGAATTTTCTTTGAAGGCTTAAAACTGATTTTTAAAAACATCACAACAAATGATAATTTAAGTTCTGAATATAGGAACCAAAAAACACAAACCCCAACCAATCTGCATATTTTAATGCTTACAACATATACACTCATTTACTCTGATGTGGCTGTCCCAATGTATTCTTTATCATAAACAGTATCACAGACAGCGATATGTCCCCCAGTCCCTCTCTCCGTGGAAGACGTGGTATCTCTGGAGACCCATTCATCACCGGGTAAAACTGTATTCCTTCAGAAAAAGTTAGAGGAGTCTGTATATCCTTTGACATACTTTTTCTGAATAGAGTTATAAGGCATTAATAATGGTATGTTAAAATACCAAATAATTTATAATAAAAATAGAAACTCTCTTTTAAATCACTTTCAACCAAGAGAATCACAGAAGAGGACAAAGAACATATTTACCACCCAGATACTCTTTAAGTTTCTATTGTGATAGAAAAAACTTTTTTTTTTTGGCTTAAAATAGACCTTAGACTTTGAATAGCAAGTGTCTTGATACCAACATGTGGACTGGATCCTAGGTTCTGTTTAAAGTTATTGTGAAATTTATATATTCAAATGTGCTCTTTGCTAGTAAAGGTAGAAAAAGTTAAAATATTTGGTTTCATTATTATTAACAGTATTCACTGCAAAGCAGCTTCATGATAGTATTCTAGACTACAGTGTGGATTAAAGTTTTGTGCCAAATAGCAGCAGAGATTACTAAATCATGGTTCAAATGATGGTTAGTGATTTAGCTGGTACACAGCCAGAATGAAGGAATTTGTTTATAATAGATAAGTAAATATGGAGCATAGCTTTATTTTAGTATCAGTTGCTAGAACTGAGCAGTGGGTTTCTTGGTATCCAGAGGCAGAAATAAAGCTGCTTTTCCTAAGAGCGATGACGAGGACAGAGGACAGCGGCCATGGTGACCATGTCGCTCACTGGCTTGTTAAAATCCATACCTGAGCTCTACTGGAGCGATGCCCCCGTGGTGTGCACTGCTTATTTGTAAAGGCTGACTGAACAAAATTCCCTTCATCATACAGGCATTGCTGTCTGCACTACAGTAATAAAGGAACACTCGGATAGATATCACCGCTTCCAGTGATAAGCAATCTCCAGGAATCTGCAGTGAGATCGCTGGTTGACTGGAAATGCTCTCTATTTCTCCAGAGGGTATCTGTCCTTGAAGAAGCCACTCATTGCCTAGAAAATAAAAAGGTAAATTACTAACTGAATAAGAAGACAAGGTAATTCGACAAACCTTATGAAGACTAAATTCATTCAACCAACAGATATTTAACGAAAGCCTCTAAGTGCCAGGCATTATGCTCTGTGTGAAGGACATAGATGGGATATAATGACCACCCAGGAGAAGTTCCCAGGCTAATAATCTTGATATCAAACTACTAAAATTCTTCCTTTAAACACTGTAAATTGCAAATTTCTACGAAACCAATCTGAATAATGCAAATATGCCTATAGATCCTTAATCCCTGAAATTAAAAAATGAAAACTATTAAGTTCTATAAGGCCATTTTTATCAGATAAAGTATTTAGGAAGAGCATATGACAACTACAAAATAACCTAGGGTATACCAATGTATGTACAACTCTTCGGTGACTTTCAAAGTCAAGATCATGATGAATTATTAAATATCCAAAGGTAAAAACCAAGAAATACATTTTTAGAAACAAGTACCACTGTATATATTATTCAGATGGGCTCAATAATATAAACACAAGATTCTGTCTACCTCATTTTAATACCTAACTCTTCTTAGATTTTAATACATAGGCGCCTGGGTGGCTCAGTGGTTTAAGCCGCTGCCTTCGGCTCAGGTCATGATCTCAGGGTCCTGGGATCGAGTCCCACATCGGGCTCTCTGCTTGGCGGGGAGCCTGCTTCCCTCTCACTCTCTGCCTGCCTCTCTGCCTACTTGTGATCTCTCTCTGTCAAATAAATAAATAAAATCTTTAAAAAAAAATATATAGATTATAACACAGGTCTAGTAAACCACTAAAACTCTTCAAGCTTCTAGTATCAGAATTTTAAACATGTCTTTATTCATGCAGTGCCTCTCAGAAAGGACGTCTGTGTCGTATTGAGGAAGGCCATGTTTACATGGACTTTCGGCTCAAAGAGGGGTTAGAAATCAAGAGCCCGCATCTGGAAAACACATGACATGCTTTCCTGCCATCTTAAAGAGAAGACGCAGAGCACAGTCTCATGACTTCTCAATGACTTTGCTTATCAGTACAAAAACTGGACCGCCTACTGAGTGGTAATGAAATTTTATGTCTACTTTTTAGCTTTTTTCTTTCTTTTCACCTCAGCATGGGCCAACAGACTCAGAGCACCTGCTTCTATCAGGCCTCTCCGTCCCCCTCCCAGTACTGCTTGGCCTCTCCGTCCCCTCCCAGTACTGCTTCTAGTTATCTTGGCAGAAAATTCGAATTTAAGAAAAATATGTCAGGCTGGAGGAGAAAGGAAAAGGTGAAAATCTAAAGAGTTAATAAGTGAAGAGCTTTTAAACCATTATTTAAAAATTCTCTTTAAAATTCTTTGGCCTTCTTTGCTTACTTGGGAGAATATGTTTTATTTCATGGTTGACTTTGCTAGATGGCAGAATAGTGGGGAACTTTCTATATTTTAAATCAAAACAGGAAAACAACTGTGCTATTTTAATGTCCAATTCTAGAAATAAACACAAAGTCTTTTTAGATATTTTTCAGATATATCGCATGTGGGATTTGTGAAGTTATAATATGCCAGTGGTGCTTTTATAAACGCCTTTTTTGGAGGGGGGAGCTTAAAATCTTCACATGTGCTGACACCTTTAAGATTATATAGACCAAAATTTAGTTAAAAATAAAGAGATGTTTTAAGTTCTCTAAATAATTGGCCAAGAAGAAAAACCTTCCTTTAATCACAGATTAGATTATTTTATAGGGTACAAATGTACCCTATAAAATAATTTTCAAAAACTTTAAATTATTAGGACTCTTATCTGAAAGCTTATTTGCCCACGTACAATGAAAATGGAACCACTATTTTGGACAAGGGATAAAATAGTTAGGGATTTTCTCTACAGACTACTTCACCTTACTACTACCTGTATTTTGTATTCCAGTGGCTCATTATTAATCTGTGTGTTGGACCCAAATAGACTTGAACAGGTTCATCTGCCGATATCGTATTTTAAAAATCAACCCATTGCTCTTTAGTTATACACAGAGAGGGGAAATCAACAGTGATCCCAATCAACAGAAGTGCTTGCCGACTAACAGACACGGCACAACAGTTAAGCCAACAGTCGAGGGCTGAGGAATGGCCCGGGTTTAAGGACTCCCCTGTCCCTGTCCCTGTCTGTGGAGCTGGCTCTGAACCTCTCCCTCCTTCTCACCTGCAGAGAGAGCTCAGCCCTCTCTCACTAGCTCGTGGTGGGCGGGGTGGTTCCCACAGCTTAGTCAGGCACCCCAGAGCAGGCCTCCCCACTCTGACCCAGCAGTTCCTCCTGGCTACACCACCAAGATGTCTCTGTTCTCTTGGTGTGGATGCCCAGCGGGTAGCTGCATGACCGCAGCTGTGGCCCTGAGAAAGTAGCAAGGTAGGAAGGCACAGAGCCTGGGACTGGGAAGGCACAAGAGAAGTGTGTGAGAGGGTAAGAGGGGGGAGGCGGGAGGAAATGGAAGACTGAGAACATGTGAAAGAGCGTGGGAGACCAGGCCAGAGGAAGGTCATTAGAGACAAGAAGTCAGCCCTTGGTTCTGGACTGCTAGTAGTTTACAGTAGTTGTCCACTCTATTAGAGGGGCTGGGAAGCACTGCCAGAAGGCCAGCGGCAGGCTGAGTCCTTAAACAATTGAGATCACACAGTGATTCAAATACACATTCAAATCTTTACACAATTTATAGTCACTGAATACTCTGAGAATAGACTCAAACAGGAAGTGCTCTTAGCTTAAATGACTACAAAGTAGTGAGTAAGGACAAAGGCTCTGCCTGCATTCAGATCACTGTGATTCATCTGTATTCAATTACATATCCTTCAACAATGTTTTAGTCGACTTGGATGGCATACTTTTAAGACATGGTTTGGGCATCCGTTTTCTTATAGCAAGCAAGTAATGGGGCTCGAGTTCTACCTTTGGCATCTCTAAAGAAGAAAATGTAGCTTCAGGCTTAACTGGTAAATCAAGTCCTTTGGAAATGAAATGAGCACCAGCTGAAAGCGCTGAAGCACTGGACAGACGCAGACGTGGGAGAGTAAAAGATAACAGTAAAACCTCCAAAAAGCTGAATCGGAAAAAGCCGAAATCAAGTTACTTCAGTTAAAAGAGAGTATTTTTAAAAATATCCTACTCAAAGGGAAAATCAATTTCCTTCTTTAGAATGGACTCCGAGATTTAGATCACTACGCCACTGGGAGGTAGACCGGAAAGTACAATTTGATACTGGAACGTCTGCAAGATTCATCTCATACCTTCAGCGGCTAGAAACCAGCAACTGGGCACTCCCTCAGTCAGCTTCGTTCCTGATGGGAGCGCTAATCTTAGCTTGAACTGCAGGGTCTGGCCTGGAGACGCAGCCAATGGAGACAGTCTAATGTTTGGAGCAGATTTAGGTAGTTTGGGTAATGTTTTCTGTTGCTCTACTAGGAACGGGCCATCTACCACAGCGCTGTCAGGTCTGAAGACTGGGAGCTAGGAAGTAAAAAGATCTGTTAATTCGTACTTTATAGTAATCATAAAGAGCTTATTTGTGAACCACAGTTGAAAAATGAGATTCTGTGTCAATGAAACTTAACTCCCATTCTAGTCTGAATTAGAAGAGTGCTTATTTAGACATCCTCATGGTTATTTTATAGGTTCAGAAACGTATTTCATCCTGGCTATAAGATTACCAGTACTAATGAGACAGAGCTAAGTTCATTGTCCAGTATGTTTATAGATGGTCGGAAATTAAGGTAAAACTTTATCATTCAAATGCAGTGGATATAATTCCACTTAAAACCTTTCACTGCTGATTATAAGATGATCTATGTCAGGAGAAAACAACACATATTATGATGGCATAGTATTTTGTATTATGTACTGTATTCTGTATTTTTATTTTAAAATATATTTTGGGAATTCCTAGAATTTTAGAAAAAAAAGCTACCTCCCCCCCACCCCAGCCAACTGTGATATATCAAGAGGTAGCTTGAAAATTTTTGGAGACGATATCCTAATCTTTAAAAATTGACCAGAACTCCGTTTAAGTTTTTTCCAGTCTTATTTTCAATGTGTTGAGAAGTGTGGCTCCTAGAATTTCCTTTGGGAAGTTATCTGGTAAGAGATTAATGTGTGATCTTTGTTTCCTATGGTGAATCGAAGAATCCTTAAACACACACACACACACACACACACACACACACAGAACACGTGGACAACACAACCCATGTAGTGTGTATGTTCGGTGGTTCAGTGTGTATATGTCTATACATTTAAGACATTTAAACATTGATGAAAGTTCCAATTCTCTCCAACTTCCAGTATCTTAAACACTCTTGTCACAAATAGAATTTTTATCCTAACAAGAACAGAGCATCCTGGAAGGAGGAGTTCACTCACTACTCTACCTACATGTTTCAGGTCTGACCTGGAGATGGTCTGACCAAAAGTGCCTCCTTCTGTGCTGTGAGGACTTTAATATCATTCTTAAAATGATACTCTTTAACTTAAACTTTGATTGCTTACCACAGAAATCGTTTTTGTTTCTAAATCCATCACTTTAATTTGATGATTATTGGTGTCTGCTACATATAATAACTGGTCATTCTCTCCAATACACAAGCCTCCTGGTTCATTAAAAGTTGACTCGATAAAGCTCGAAGTGGTAACATTACCAGCGTCTCCAGTTCCTGCTAATGTTGAACAGTTTTTTGTTTTTGGATCCACAACTTTAATCTAAAAAGAACAATGCAGTATATATCCGAAGGTCAATTTCATGTTCGTAGTATAGAAAAGTGTACTGAAAAGCAAACCAGAGAATTCTACTGCTATTAGCATTGTTACTAAATCTCACAAGAAGAATAGGCATTTCCAGGGCACCTGAGTGGCTCAGTCAGTTAAGTGTCTGGCTCTTTTTTTTTTTTTTTTAAAGATTTTATTTATTTATTTGACAGGCAGAGATCACAAGTAGGCAGAGAGGCAGATAGAGAGAGAGGTGGAAGCAGGCTCCCTGCTGAGCAGAGAGCCCAGTGCGGGGCTCGATCCCAGAACCCTGGGATCATGACCTGAGCCGAAGGCAGAGGCTTAACCCACTGAGCCACCCAGGTGCCCCGAGTGTCTGGCTCTTGATTTCCGCGCAGGTCGTGCTCAGGGCGTGAGACTGAGCCCTGCCTCAGGCTCCGTGCCCAGCAGGGAGTCTGCTTGAGATTTTTCTGCCTCTCCCTCTCCCTTGTTCCTCCCCACACTCATGCAGGTAGTCTCTCTCAAATAAATAAATCTTAAAAAAAAAAAAAATAGGCATTTCCCTATTTTCTTGAAAAGTCAAATATTCAATTACAGACTCAGGGGAAACACTCCATTCTGAGAGCTAAAAACACTCAGTTACATCTTATCTTTCAGCAGCAATCTTTGATGAAATTATTTCTAGAATCAAATTTTATAAAATGTTATTCTTTTTCCTCACAATGAGACGCAGTTGAACAGACTTTCTTCTTTCTCATGAACATCTAACACGGGTTGAGAGTTGGCCGCTTATGTTAAACCTCATGATTTCCAATTGTGCCTCAATTATGTTAATTTATGGTGTCATCACAAGGTATTAACATTTTCCACTCATTTTTATAGAAAAGAAAAATGCAATAAAAATGGCAACAGTTGAATAATTCGTGCAACAGAGACAAAAATGGAAACGCTGCTGAAAATGGAATTATTTGCTAGCAGGCACTGCAACTACGCAACAGCTGAAAAACGTTCCGTTGTTAGTTGACATATTAATTTCCCTGCCACCTGCTGCCTTCTTATTTACCCTGTTACTGGGCAGCTTCGATGGATCGCAATTCACGATTTTTTGCTGTCGTCATGGGGGATTTATTTAGTTCCTTCCCCAGCTCCGAGTGCCATCATATCCTCTTTGCAAAGAAAGGACTAAGAAAAGAACAGCAAAGGCTTGTACGTAGTTGTCAAAGCCTGTTACTCCTCTCTATTTTAAAGTGGCAGTTGGAGGAGGCTCACAAAGTGAACTTTCAGCTTTTAAATGCCACAGATGAAAAGCAGGATATTCTAGAATTCTGTTGAGACTCACCTTGTGATTGTAAGAGTCTGCCACGTAAAGTAAATTCCTTTTCTTGTCCCAAGTCACTCCAAGTGGGTGCTGAAGCTTGGCATTGACTCCTACTCCATCAACATCACCAAAAGCAAATAGATTCTTTTTTTTTTTTTTAAAGAAAGAAACAGCACGCATTAAAACTTTATAGTGCTACTGCACAGGGTATAAAAAGACTATATATTCGACTTAAAGGGGAAATGGGTGTGTTTCATATAAATCGGCCTGGGTATCCAATTTAGAGAAAAATGACAGAATTTTGAACCTGTGTTAATTATAGCACTTGGTAGTTTTATTCACAGTAATCACACATCTGGTCAGGAACCAGTCAAGTCTACTAATCCGCCACTCTTTCCACCCTCCTGCCAAGTATCTAATTTACATTTTTCTCTTCCCTCGGTGATCAATATTTACTCTTCCATTCTTCCTGAAGCCTTGACATTTGTGTAATCAAATTAGAGTCAATTGATTTTTCTTAGATGGTTTTGTAACTTGTGTTTCTTTATATTCATAATTCCTTTGGCCTGACTTCCACTTTAATTTATGGACAGGCCAAGAATTAGTCTCCTGAAATTTATTAACTCTTCACTATCTGAAACACACAAGCATGCTAAGGGTCTAGGCACAGCATGAGAAAGTGATCTTCACACATTACCATGGGATCTCTTTCTCCTCCCACGAGGTGCTTCACTGCTCCGTCTTTCAGTGAGATGGTTCTCACCGTGCTGCTCTCACTGTCTGCAACAAACAGGCAGCTCCAGGGATCTTCCGGGGCCAGAGAAAGACCTGAAGGCTGGGCGAAGCCTGCCTTGTGAGGATATGCGTTATTTCGGTTCTCTTCATTTCCGCTTCCAGCAAACCGAAGGCAGGTTCCTTTTTTCAGCTCACTAAAAAAAGCCAAGTTCATAGGTGGAGTCGACATCATTATTTTGTGTCCAATTTAGTAATCAAATGAATTTAAGTGATGAAATTGGTGGAGATAAGCATTGTTAAAAAACAGACACGTGACCTTGGCCTTAAGTGTGCAAGTCAGCTCTACTTTCCCTGTAGTTTTTCTAAATCATTAACTTACTCGCTTTTTTTCGGGACATAAACAAGACTGAAACTATTCTCAATGACCAGAGAGGAAATCCCTGACAAGAATAATGATCATATCGTTGACTGGATAGTTGTGTGTGTGTGTGTTTTCTACAAAAGGCCAGAGACAGGTATATCTGGATCCCACCTTAACTTCTTAAAGGACGATTATGCTGCTTTAATCAACTGTAAAGTCAATTTCTTATATACAACAGGGAAACTTCTACTTAAAGGACTTTGCAATGATTCTTTTTCTAATAGAAAGATCTACACTTTGTCTTCTGGGTTTATGCTAGAGGAAACAGAAGGAAGGCATAGTGGTGTGCTGTGTTGAGGGAGGGGAAGCAGCTGACTCAGGATGCAAAACAATGAGACAACATGTCCATCATCATCTCCAGGTATGGCCCAGCAAGCCGAAGTCTAGGATAACCACCAATCACTTATTCATTGATGTGTTCCCCATGCTAAATTAGGTAGAGAACGGGACAGAGGCAAAGGGGCACAGACTGTACAAAAGTCAGCCACTTATACAAGAAACTTATTTAAAAATGTAGTCAGGGAAATATATGTGATAGCTAATATGCCAAACAAATAAGAGGTAATTAATATGAATCTTAATTTCAAAGAGGAGTTTAATTAAATAAAAGAAAGAGTGGGGAGAAAAAGTAACTTCTAAAATGTTAGCAGTCTTTACCACTGGAAGATCAGTAATACAGATCAGGCATCCTTAGAACTATGATACACGTCCATGGGATCTGACTGGACATTTTCCTATTATGAACAAGAGTGAGAACTCTACTTATTTGGAAATTTAGCCCACTCTTGACCATATGGGTCGAAAACAGCTATCAATGAGAACAGTGCATTCTGGCCATCTCTGTTACTGTTTATAATTATGCTTCATGTTAACGTTTCTGGTCCCTGGACTGTCAGGCTATCATCCTTGCCTGGAGATAACCATAGTCCCCTCACTGCTATCTCTGTTTCTAGTTTTGTCCCAGGCCAAATGCTGCCAGTGTTCTTTCAAAAGCACAGATCTAATCATTTCACTAGCTAGCTCAAAACTTTCCATAAAGGCATGCAGAATAATGTTCACATTTCTTCAAAGGACACATAAGGCGCTTCACGATCTGGCATCTACTCACAAAACTGGTGTCATTTCTTGCCTGGAAAACCTCTACTCTCCTCAGTCTACTCCTCTACCCAGTTTTAATTTAGCAGCTTCTTCCAGGAAGCCTTCCTTGATACCTCTTATTTTACTAATATTGGATTCCTCTTATTTATGTTCCTCTTATTTTACTTTAAGGGACAGCGAGTAGGAGGAAATAGTTCTGGAAACCAGTAAATGCAACCAGAAACAGCACAAGGGAGAGAAGGAAAACGAAGGAAGGAGGAAGGGAGACGGGGACAGAAGGAACTTATCAGTGCAGTAATGTACCTACATAGGGAGGGTAGTGAGGTCACAGAGAAGAATACAGTCAGTTCTACCTGGAACGTGCGGGAGAAGAGACAAGGCTCTACAGAAGGGGAATAAGACACTGTGCAGATGCGCTACTTTTTCATCTTTATGTCCTCAACAGTGGTGGTGAAACTCCTACATTTACCGTATAAACCAGGCACTAGGCTGAGCTCTTCATACATATTACTCGTTTTCAAAACATGCCTATGAAACAGATCTAAGAAGCACGGAAGGTAAACCGGCTCTCCTAAGCTCTCACAGACAGGGAGCAGTAGATGCGATCTCAGGCAGCACCACAAAACCTGAGCCATTAAGCACCTGCCACGTTGCGTTCAAACGTCCGCGTTCCTGAGCAGGGGTATGGGAGCCACGTGTTAGATGAGGGGCCTCCAAACACTTCTCTGGAGGCGCGACAGGATTGATCTTCCCCGTTCCCGGAAGTCAGCAATGGTGGCCACAAGACATACCTGGGCTGATGAAATTTAAGTAAAGCTGATGTGTGTCACTTCTGAGCGACTCACCACCCCTCTCTCTGCCAGGATTACAGGCAAAGGTCCAGACGGTGGCTGCTTCATCAGCCTGGTCAACAGCCTGGCAGAGGAGCACTCCCCACTGAATCTATGTAAGCGGGCAAGAAACCAACCTCGTCTCACACTCCTGAGAATCCGGGCTGTTTGTTACGGTGCCAGAGCCCAGCGCATCCCAACCAGCACAGAGGCGTTTCGAGAAAAGAGATCTGAAGAGAGGGGATTCTGTGAACTTGTATAGTTCGCCCAAAGAAAGATACGGTCACTTACTTTTTCTTTGGTAGTCTGCCACAGTCCAGCAGCAGCGCCCATATCTGATGAGTCCCTGCCATGGCTATCCACAGAATGTCATCTCTTTGGAGCTCCGAACCTTTACAAAAAATAAACAGAATTAATATATGCGTATCTCGTTCATACAAATACTCCACGCCTTTCAGAAATTTAAAAACGACAGCAGTATGTTTGTAAATCATCTGAAGAAGAAAAAGTATTTACAGTTTTAAGTTGCTTTTTGAAATTTTTCCATTTTCCTTGTGAAAGGTTTCTTTAGATTTATAAATTTACCTGTAAATTCACAGAAATCCAAAGTATTCTTAAATAGCAGGAAATCCCTCTGCATCTCTGGGCACAATGTTTTTAAATATCTGATTTCTTATTTGATAAAACAGGCTGACATATATTCTCCAAAGAAACTCTGCCAGTCAAACACCTAGCACTAACCACTGAAATCATATGCTTTAATAACAGGTTCTTTGAACAATTTCTCATGAAAAAAAAAACCCTATCTTTTAATAGTGTAAGAAATAGGTATTTCCATTGGGGGTGCCCAGCTGGCTCAGTCAGTAGAACACGCGACCCTTGGTCTCAAGGTCATGAGTTCGAGCCCCACATTGGGCATGGATCCTACTGAAAAGTAAAATAAAAGAGGTGCCTGGGTGGCTCAGTTGGTTAAGCATCTGCCTTCGGTTCAGGTTATGATCCCAGGGTCCTAGGATCCAGCCCCACATTGGGTTCCATGCTCAGTGGAACTTCTCCTCTGCCTGCTACTCCCCTTGCTTGTGTGTTTAGTCTGTCTCTGACAAATAAATAAAATCTTAAAAAAAATATTTTTAAAAAGTGTATTTCCACCACAGGGTTGGCTAGACTTCGATATATATCACAGCTGCTATTTAAAAATCCATTATTTAATTGGCTTTGAGGCTTTTTCCAAAAACTATAGCTGACATGCAAAAAAGCTAAAACTATATTACAATATAGACTATACAATATATTAAAATTGTTTACGCAAACTCGTAATTTTCTACTTTCTTAGACCGTTATGACTTACGACAATGTGACAAGGCTCTATTTTTCAAATTAATGCTACTGTTAAAATATTTAATTTAGGAGTGCCTGGCTGGCTCAGTCAGTGGAGCATGTGACTCGATCTTAGTCGTGAGTTCGAGCCCCACACTGGGTGTGGGGCCTAAAAAATGTATCTATTTTAAACTGTATCCTGAGGTGACTTTTACATGTAGTAGAGAATTTAAAAAATAATTTGGTCGGATATTCCTTTTGCTAAAAGAAATACCCTGGTAAGGTCATTTTATTTGTTATTTTAACTTCAAGTAGTGTATGTCCAAAGGAACCTGTTTTCCTTCACTTGTATTACCTTCAAGTGTCTTTCAATTCAACAACAACAAAAATAGTATTGATGGTTCTCAATAAATTGTGGTGGCTATGTGCCAAGCACTTCACAGAGATTATCACTTACATTTTCTCAAATGCCCCAAGGGACAGGTAGTGTTATTAGGCCCTTTTTACAGATGAAGGAACTGAGGCCTTAGAGAGGTGAGGGAACTTGCCAGGACCCCAGTGCCAGTAAATGAACAGGAATCTGACACCAGGCAGTCCAACAGAAAAATCTGGATCACATGTTGCCTCTTTTACTGTGTTCTTAATTGCTATCCTATGAAATCTAAAGGAAAGTATTTCAATTTAATTTTTCATAGTCAAATATTTTTATGAACAAAAATTATATTAAAAGTGACAAGGGCATCCATTTATTCTGGGGACTCAGTCTCTGCTTAATCACCTTCAGAGTAGATCAAAAGCTTTTCCTAAGTATTTTATTTTGCTCCTGCCATGTGAGGACAAGGTAAAAAGGTGACCATCCATAAGCCAGAAGAGAGCTCTCACCAGAAACCAATCATGCTGGCATCTTGACCTTGGACTTCTAGCCTTCAAAACTGTGAGAAAATAAATTTCTGTTGTTTAAGCCACCCCAACTGTGGTATTTTGTTATGGTAGCCTGAGGTGATTAAGACATTCCCCCTGAGAACAGAAATGAGACAAGGATATCTGCTAATCAACATTTTTATTTAGTATCATTTGAGGCCCCAATTTGTGCAACAAGAAGCAAAAAGTATAAAGATTAGAAATAAAGCTGCAATTATTAGAAGATGACCTGCTTTGAAAGCCTCTACCTTGCCAAAGGAGAGCTGTGTTGGTATATAGCTGATGAAAGACCAAACCAGTTCTCCAAAAAGACCAGCCTAGTTCAACCAGGGTCTATTATATGAAGGCCAAATTTCATAGTAGTAAAGTGTGAACAGTTTGTTTGGTTTTGCTCTCTGTGTACTTATTTCCTTTAGAAGCCTGAGGAATGAGAAAAAGAGAAGCAAAGGCTGTGTCAGATCATTTCAGTGTCTTGGGATTTCCCATGACAACTGATGGTAACGATGATGACGACAGTGGGAAGGAGGGAGGATGGTGACCATCCAGAACATTTCCTATATTTAAGGCACTGAGCTACGGAATAAGCACCTTACAGGGATTATTTCCTTTAATTTGACTTTAGTAAGTCTTATTCTTATCATCTCCATTTTACAAAGCAGCTGCAATTGAAAAGGGTTACATAAATTATTGAAATTCACATAGCTAAACCTGGAATAATAATCTATTAGTGAGTCTGACTCCAGATTACTCGTGTTCTGATCAGAATGCAGGAAATACAAAAGTGAGCCTGGGCTCTTCTGGCCAAGTCCTTGCTTGGCCCATTGACTTCTCCCTCCATCCTGCCTCTGCCCCATGGACTTAGCTTAGGCTTGAAGTACACAAAAGCATTTTCTGTATGATCGAAGCAGAGATCTGATTAAATGTAATCATGCCTGTCTATTCTAGGATGTGTGGCTAGGTTCACTCCTATCCTTCCCGCCCAGTAGTCTGCGGCATAAGTCTATGGCTGAATAATCTCTTACCAGGATTTTTTCCCAATCCCTTGCCTTTCCACTTTTGGGTTGTTTCAGCTTATCGGCAGTTCTCTCTGACTCACAAGATGAAACTCTATGTTATAGCAAATACTTCTGCAGTACTTTCTATGGGGCCAGGCTCTATTCTAAGTGCTTCATGTATATTAGCCCTCATAATTCTTGTAATAAGCTTCTGAGCTAGATACTATTAATCTCTTTAATTTAGATGAGGAAATTGGGGCATAAAGAGACTACGTAACTTGTCCAAAATCACATAACTACTAAGATGTAAAACTAATTAAAACCCAAGTGGTCTGGCTCCAGTCCACGCAATACTGCCTCTGAGGAAGTTTTTACCCAGCCTGATCATTCCCCCAGGGCTGAAGGGTTTGTTCTTGCAGATAAAATGCGAGTTGAAAGAAAGAAAAAGAAAGAAAGACATGAAGGAAGGAAGAAAGAGGTCTAGCATTTACAAAGCTTATCAAACCAACCAGAATCGTTATTAACAATGTATACTGTTCACCCTGGAGTCTGAAATCCGAAGCACACAGTTGTACTACCACATTATGGGTATTAGTTTTGTTCCTTCTAACAAGAATGTGACAATCACGAACATCTCAATTTTAAATTAAGAGTACACTTAGTATTACTGATTTTCAACAGTCAATTAAAAATAAAAGAGACAATGCCAAAAGCTGAAAAAGGTTTAGCAAGTATTTTAAAAGGAAAAATCTTTCATTAGTAAGGATTAGTGAAATAATTCTTGAAGATAGGAATAAAACCAGCAAATGAAATATGAAAATAAAAGCAAATTACCTGCCAATGAGCTTTTAAAAATTCAGTGTTATATTAAGCAGCTATGACCAAAAATAGATCCCAATCATTAGAACCCTCTAAATAGCAACTGGGAAATTGTCCATTTGTGTACTTTTTTTTCTACACAGTCTCTAAACCTCCTAGGAAGCAAAACCTCAGGCCATTAGGAGAAAGAAGTAAAGCCTAACACCCCCATCGCACAGGAAAACACGAATCATAGCTGTAGAAGGGTAGAAAACAAACAAAAAAAAAAAACCAACCTTTCTACCTCTCTCTGGGGGAGGGGCAGAGAACTACCTTTGGCCAAAGACCCCATACTAACACCAATATAGGTTTTCCACTGCTGAGGGAGCAGCAGAAAATTCCTCAAAACCACTCAGAGTTTAGCTGCCAGAGATAGAAAGAACAGGAACAATGAAAAAGCTCCCTACCTCCTTTCATGGAGGCCCAGGCACACAGAGTCTCCCGGAGACTGAGGCTGACCAGAAGAACAGAACACCTCCTTAGTCCCACTGCAGCTTAGTACAGAGTACCAAATAGCAGCTATCTGCCTCGTGGGGAGCTGCGAGAGTACAGGGAGACGAGCACCCTGGGGCTCAGCTGTGCAGGATGACTGAACACTGCCAGGTATTGACACTGAGAAAAACCTTCCGGCATGTAGGCCCCCGTGCTAAGGTAACAGCAGCCCAGTGCCAGAGCGATGTGAAAGCTGTGATAAACTGACAGTAAGCACAGCAATAAAACCCGAGTCAGCCTAGGTTCTGATTAAATTGACTCAACCTCCCTTATAATGGCATAAATACATGGATCTCATCAGCCTCTACAGTTCTACTCAAAATTACTGGAATATAACAAAAAATGAGAAGACACATATAAAAGAAAAGCAGAACAAAATAAAACAATCCCAAAACCAAAACCAAAACCCCATTTTCAAGAGAAAAAGCAATCAACAGAAACAGACTCAGAGATGACCTGAAATTTACAACTACACGACATGGACTTTCTACGTTAAAGAATCTAGAGAAAAAAAGCGGTCAATACACCTATACAGATGAAGAATTTAAACAGGTAGATGGAATCTGTAAGAAATAATAAAATGGAAATGCAATACCAAAAAGAATCAGTGATAAAAATTCCTTCAACAAACTCATCAGTTGATTAAACATAGCTGAGCAAACAATGACCCTAAAGATAAATCAATATAAATTATATGAACAAAACACAAAAGGGAGAAAAAGGGGTAAAATAAAATGAAAACATGGTATGTAAGAGTTGCTTACATACAAGTAACTGAAATCCCAGAAAGAAGAGAAAGAAAGGAGCAGAAGACATATTTGAAGAGCTGAAGAACACAAAACTACAGACTCAAGAATTCTAAGCAGGATAACTTCTGGACATATCAGTCAAACCAAAGAGAAAATCTTGAAGGCAGTCATGAAGGAACTAGGAAAATAATTAGAACTCTTGTTTAAAACTATGTAAGTTGGGGTGCCTGGGTGGCTCAGTGGGTTAAGCTGCTGCCTTCGGCTCAAGTCATGATCTCAGGGTCCTGGGATCAAGTCCTGCATCGGGCTCTCTGCTCAGCAGGGGGCCTGCTTCCCTCTCTCTCTCTCTGCCTGCCTCTCTGCCTACTTGTGATCTCTTTCTGTCAAGTAAATAAATAAAATCTTTAAAAAAACCCACAAAACTATGTAAGTTATAAGGCAGTGTAACAACATCTTCAAAGTTTGTGTGTATATACATATATTAAATATATATTATTTATTATATATTAATTATTAATATATATTATATATAATACATTAAATATATATTATACATATTAAAAGTCAATACAGACTTGCATATCGAGTAAAAAATACCTTTCAAAAATGAAGGTAAATACTTTTTCAGACATCCTACCTCCAACCACCCTACTTAAAAAAGGAAGGCCAAAAGAAATTAATGTCAGTAGACATGTGTCTCAAGAAATGTTACAGAAGTTCTCCAGGCTAAAGTGGTATTATTCCAGGACACTTGGGACTCTAAGAAAACAGTTTGGCAATTTCTTATAAAACTACACATACACTTACCATGTGACCCAGCAGTTTCAATTCCTAAGCATCTACTCAAGAAAATAAATACGTATGTCCACATAAAAACCTGTACACAAATGTTTATAGTCACTGCCATAAACTAGAGATATTAAAAATGTCTATCAACTGGGGACCTGGGTGGCTCAGTGGGTTAAAGCCTCTGCCTTCGGCTCAGGTCATGATTCCAGGGTCTTGGGATCGAGCCCCACATCGGGCTCTCTGCTCAGCAAGGAGCCTGCTTCCTCCTCTCTCTCTCTCTACCTACTTGTGATCTGTTTGTCAAATAAATAAATAAAATCTTTAAAAATAAATAAATAAATAAATAAATAAAAATGTCTATCAACTAGTGAATTAATAAACAAAGTGTGTTAGGCCATACAATGGAATACTACTCAAGAAAAAACTGCTGATACAAGTAGCAACAGGGATGAATGTCAAAAGCTAAATGGAGGGGCTTCTGGGTGGCTCAGTGGGTTAAAGCCTCTGCCTTCGGCTCAGGTCATGATCCCAGGGTCCTGGGATCGAGCCCCACGTCGGGCTCTCTGCTCAGCGGGGAGCCTGCTTCCCTTCCTCTCTCTCTGCCTGCCTCTCTGCCTACTTGTGATCTCTGTCTGTCAAATAAATAAATAAAACCTTAAAAAAAAAAAAGCTAAATGGAAGCAGATAGGCATAAAGACTATAATGAGCAACAAGAAATAGATGATTGTTGCCAGTAGCTGCAGTGAGTGGTAGAGGGGTGGGAGGGAGACTGAACCAAGGGTCATGAGAACTTTTGGGGGGTGATGGAAATATTCTGTATGTTAACGGCAGTAATGGCTAGAAGACTGTATAGGTTTATCAAAATACATAGAACCTATACATAATAAGGGTGAATTTCACTTTCTATAAATTATACCTCATTAAAAATTTTATTTAAAAAATCTTATAAATACAACCATAAATGACTCTTAATCTCACAAAACAAACTGGGGGTTGCTGGGGGGAGGTGGGATTGGGAGAGGGGGAGGGGGCTATGGACATTGGGGAGGGTAAGTGCTATCGTGAGTGCTGTGAAGTGTGTAAACCTGGCGATTCACACACCTGTACCCCTGGGGATAAAAATACATTATATGTTTATTAAAAAAAAAAAATTTGGAAGGGGAGGCGAACCATAAGAGACTATGGACTCTGAAAAACAACCTGAGGGTTTTGAAGGGTCAGGGGTGGGAGGTTGGGGGAACAGGTGGTGGGTAATGGGGAGGGCACATTTTGCATGGAGCACTGGGTGTTGTGCAAAAAGAATGAATACTGTTACGCTGAAAAAATAAATAAAATGGAAAAAAAATCTTATAAATACAAAGTCAATGTGATAATAAAAGAATCTTCTCTCAGATTTTAAATATGAAACCATTTTAACAAAATAAAAACATATTAGTCACGCTGTATAAAGTTTATTCCTCAAAAAAACCTCACCTATTTTAGAGGATGTTTTTTAAATTTTATATCATATTAATGGAAATCAAAGAAGCATATTATCTAAGCACATAAGTACCAACACTAGATTTTTAGACTAGCATACTAAACAGCCGGATTTCAATCATTTAAAGTTGTATGAGAACAGCTAAATTATAAAATGCTGATTAAAGGGCCAGGGAAGGTTAATGGGATTTGGGCACATTGTCCTTTCCATAAATTATTCTGAATCAGGAAACGTCTACGGTACTTAGAGACTAGCAGGGGTTTTGACCTTTATGATAAAAAAGCTCTTAGAAACACTGCGAAGATTTTGAAAAACTATAAATTTATTGTAGTTAGTAATTATTTTTAGTGCATTATGAAGCTCTGACCATTATTCACAGTGATAATAAAAAAGGAACAAAGATGAAACAATCTCTTTTGTAAAAATTGTTTTGTGTTATTTTTATGCTTTTATTACTGTGATGGCATGACTGGGCTAAATATTTAGCCCATTAGTCGCCATTTAAAATACATACATGCCCCTTCACAATACATGTATACTGAAATAATCAGAGGTACTAAAGTACCTTTCTCTAAGCTCTTCAAGTATGTTGTTTCTTAAATGGGTCTCTTGATAAGATACACATTCAGATGTGTATTCATCCACATTATTTTTCGTTCTTTACCTAATCTATTGTTTTTAAAGGTCAATTTTAAATTAAACATACATACAGGGGCGCCTGGGTGGCTCAGTGAGTTAAAGCCTCTGCCTTTGGCTCAGGTCATGATCCCAGGTTCCTGGGATGGAGCCCCCCATCTGGCTCTCTGCTCAGCAGGGAGCCTCCTCTTCCCCACCCCCGCGCCTGCCTCTCTGCCTACTTGTGATCTCTCTCTGTCAAATAAATAAATAAAACCTTAAAAAATTAAAAAAAAAAACCATACAAATGGATACCTTATATATAAAGTTTAATAACTAAAAATCTATGCACACAACCAAGCTGAAGAAGAAGAATATTATTTGAAAACCTCATGTATCCTTCCATGATCATATCCCCTCTTTTTCCCACAAGGAACCACTAGTCTAAAAATTTCTGTTTTTCATTCTTTTATTTCCTTTTTAAATTTTACTCTATCTGGATGGATCTCTCAATGTACAGTTGACCACTGAAAACAGGTCTGAACTACATGGGTCCACTTATGCACAGATTTTTTTCAATCAATACAGTATAGTACTGTAATTGTATTTTCTTTTATGATTTTCTTAACATTTTCTTTTGTCTAGGTTACTTCTTTGTAAGAATACAGTATATAGGGATGCCTGGGTGACTCAGTCAGCGAAGTGTCTGCCTTTGGTTCAGGTCATGATCCCAGGATGCTGGGATCTAGTCCTGTATTAGGCTCCCTGCTCAGTAGGAAGCCTGCTTCTCCCTCTCCCTCTGCTGCTTTCCCTGCTTGCATGCTCTCTCTGACAAACAAATGAAAAAAATCTTAAAAAAAAAAGCAGCATAAAATACATATAATATACAAACTACACGTCAATCAACTGTTTATGCTGTCAGTAAGGCTTCCAGTTAACAGTAGGCTATTAAGTTTTGGGAGAGTCAAAGTTACATGCAGACTTTTCCTTGCGGGGAGGTCAGTGTCCCTAACCCCTGCATATTCAAAGGTCAATTGTATAGTCTTGTTTCATAGTCAACTTTCTGTAGGAGAAATCATATTTAGGTCTCTTCTTGACGTCTTACTCAGATGCCTGAGACTTGTCTGCAAATGCTAGCTGTAGCTGGGGGCCATTGTCTGCACTGCAGGACAGCCCAATGGAGGAAGATACCACAACCCCGAATCTAGTTTCCATGTTTTCCTCCTGATAATTCCATCCTCTCTCAAACTCACAACTATACCAGAATTTCACAAATATTCTCTTAAAGTGTTAAAAAACCTAAGTATTTAGAAGAACAATTTTTCTAAGCTAGTCCCCTTCAAGTTGTGTTTAATTCCACATGTTTAAACTAGTTGTACAATTACATAATTTATTTATATAGCAACCAATTCACTTAAGAATGCAAATGGAAAGCTGTTTTTATGAAAAAAAATTGAATACTTCGGAAAGACTTAATAAAAGCAAGTAGCCAAGTCAAATTGTTAAACTAAGTGTGGAAAGACAATTGAAAGAGTAAGTTAAATACACTGCAGCCCCCAGACTTCCTTCCAAGTGTTTTAAAATTCTCATCACACTTTAAGAAAACCCAAACAGTTGATATGGAATGGTACAAGACTGTCGGAGGCTACATGACGGTTTTGGTCCTACATCAAAAGATTGCCTTAAAAATGTACATTTGTGGGCCACCTGGATGGCTCAGTGGGTTAAAGCCTCTGCCTTTGGCTCAGGTCATGATCTCAGGGTCCTGGAATCGGACCCTGCATCAGGTTCTTTGCTCAGCGGAGAGCCTGCTTCCCCCCGCCACACCGCCATTCGCCTCTCTGCCTACTTGTGATCTCTGTCAAATAAACAAATAAAATCTTAAAAAAAAAAAAAAAAGAATGCCATGTTTCCATTATACTTTACTAAAGATCACTTGTCTCTGTTTTCTAGCAATCAGTACAACAAAGCAAATAAAATCAGTTATGATATTCAAATTATCAAGAACTTAAATCAAACTTAATACTTAGGAAAAAAGTATTATCTATAATACAGGGATCAGAAAAAAATTTCTCTAGTAGAGAAATTTATTTATAAGGTAATGATTGAACTACCAACAAATCCCTATAGTAAAAATCATAACGTGTCCCAAAGGACTCTATTTGGTGAAATACGTACTATCAAACACACATACACATATAGATATGTATGTGTTGATACATTTTTAAATGAATGACATGATGCCAAAATAGTATTTAGTAAAAACAACTCTAAGAACAAATATTCTATAAACCACTTTCCCCATACTCTGACAATAGATAGACAGGACTAGATTTTAGAGTATTTGAGAGCAGTGGTTCTGAAAATGCTTTTGGGTAATGTACAACTTTGAAATTCTGATGAAAAACTGACCAATTCCCCCAAATCTTTTTTTTTAAGACTTTATTTATTTATTTGACACTGAGAGAAGGAACACAAGCAGGCGGAGTGGGAGAGGGAGAAGCAGGCTTGCCATGGAGCAGGGAGCCCGATGAGGGGCTCCATTCCAGGACCCTAGGATTATGACCTGAGTCAAAGGCAGATGCTTCACTGACTGAGTCACCCAGGTGCACTCTGCCCCCCCTGCAAATCTCATACAGAATTTCTGAGAAGTTTAAGTACCTCAAAAAGGCCTAGCCAGGAACGCCTGGGGTATACGACTGAAGGCTAAAAACTCTTCTACTAGAGCAGTCATTGTGATTACAAGTCCTTCATATAGTGCTTGAAAACCATTTTCTCTTAATATTTTGAAAGGTGTTAAGCTTGAGTGCATTCAAGATTACTCCTTTTGCCAAGTACCTGGAGTGAAGCTATTCTAAGTCATAAGTGAAATGTAGAGCCATATGCTCTTAATGATCTGCTGAGCTAAGGCAGGACTCACTTCCCTTATAGAGAACTTGAGCTTAATAAAGACAGCAGTCTCAGCACATTACTCCAGCTGGAAGCTGGGAGGGTACTTGTCTCTACAGCCAAGATTTCCCTTAGAAAACAATTTGGGTGCATTCTCAATAGGAAATAAACAACCAGAGATTCCATGCTATAAAGTTTGAAAATCTTTTAGCCTAGAAAAAATACTTAAAGAAATCCAACTAAATAAAGTATCCAGTAAAGTATATCCTGTTTTCAAGCAATGCAAATAGATTTATGTGACAGACAGAATTACTAGTTTTAACTCTTCACTCCTCTGTTGTAGTACTGTACATCCATACCCTTACCATGTCCTCACTGCAGGCGAAGTGCATATCCCTGCTCCATGACTTTGAGCTTACTCGTGTGGTTTGCTTAGTAACAGTAAGTAAGCAGATACGACATGAGCAAAATGAGCTTAAAATGTGTTTCACTGGGCTTACTCTCCTGTGAGAGTAACAGTCATAGTCTTTTGGCAAAAGAATATGCTTCAACAGACAGCTGTTGGCTCAAGGAGGTTGAGAAACAAATGGGGCAGATCTAGATCCAAGAAACAGCCTGGAACTTAGTCCAGGCTTAACCTTCATCAGCTGAACCCCAATCCTATATATATATATATATATATATATATGAGTAAGAAATAAAGCTTGAGGTTTGTATGAGTTTTGGGATGATTTCTTATGAAGTGTTATTGTAGCAATTACTAACAAATACAGTAAATACAAGTTGTGAGTTGCAAAACATAAATATCTTTAACTGAAATGTTATACGCCCTATTAGCTTCAAATCCTGGAGGGCTTACATGCTAACCAGAGAAGACTTTTTTTTCCCAGGAGGGAGGGTAACAGCATATATCAAAGTAACCATTCTCATCTACTTTGACTATTTTACTGAGAGGTTTCAAACTATTTTTCTGTCTATAAGGTTTATGTTCAAATAGCTCAGTGAATCAAAGGCAAGGAGGCAGGGCTGATAGATAAGTCCTTGTGGGGATAAGAATTTAAAAAAAAAATTTTTTTTTTTTTTTTTTAGATTTTATTTATTTGAGAGAGAGACAGTGAGAGAGAGCATGAGAGGGGAGAAAGTCAGAGGGAGAAGCAGACTCTCCAAGGAGCAGGGAGCCTGATGTGGGACTCGATCTCAGGACTCTGGGATCATGACCTGAGCCGAAGGCAGTCGCTCAACAAACTGAGCCACCCAGGCGCCCCTGGGGATAAGAATTTTTAACCCTGAAATATTTAGAATTGAGGGAGCACAGTGACAAAAAGAGGACTGAACTATAGCTACTTTTACTACTGTTTTAAAATTCTCTGCATATATCCCCTTATTGATTGTGCCTTGGGACACTGCTCTCCTCCCTTCCCAACCCCTTCTCCCTGTGAGCCACTAAAACAACTTATGCTTATTAGGACAGAGAATTCCAAAAATAAAAGTCGCAAAGTAACTTATGCAAATACCCAAGTTGTTTCTGTAAGTGTAGTAGTATCAGAAGTTCTTTCAATTATTTTATGAATATTAAAAGCTTTATAAAGTTAATCACAATGGAAAAAATTAAGGTCTTTGAATTATAACCAGATTAACATCACAATAGGAAATTATCTCAAATGTAAAGCCACTAAACTAAGCTACTGCTTATTCACTCTATAAATATAATTCAGATCATACAAACCATTTAGTCCCAAATTCTATTTTCAATGTGTTCTATTAACTTTCTTTATTCATTACTCTGGTTTTACGTAATAGGTTACTATCTCAGAATCACTGAGGACCAATGAAAAATAAGAGTACTAATGCTCCAAGGTTATTTTTAGTCAATTAATACAAGTAATAAAGTTATAAAGATAATGTAAATCTCATCCATTATCAATATCTACATAATTTAGTAAAGTTTTTTTTTTAATTACCCAAATGGAGCTATTAATATTTCAATGCAAATTTTAATAATCTAAAAAAAAAAAGCTATCATTTCTTGATTTCATTTAGAGTAAATAAAAAGGACATTTTTAAATAGCACAGTTCATGAATAATCACTTTAGATTCTGAAACTATAATCTTTCCAATTTAAAACTATTCAGAACTGTTTTAATTGGAAACTGCAGCTAAGACAAAATTTTTTAACATTAGAGTAACATATAGTCTATGTTGTATATAAAATATAATACATAATGTTCTATGTAACAATGTATACTGTAAGATATATTTATTACTGCTGGCTTTATTTTTACACAATAAATCCCACCATAGGCAATAAATGTATAAAACAAGTAGCAATTAGAATTAATCCAAATTAATGTCCCCAGAATATTTTAAAAATCTTACATTTGTTAAGCAAAGTTTACTTATATTTAGTATTAAAAGTTTACATACCTGAAGTTCCAAAAACTACATCCCAAGGGGAACTAATGGGTTGTTCTTCTCCTTGAGCTCCGCCTTCTTTATCTGTACCTTGAATTCCAATGCCAGCCACAGTGCTCACCATCTCCGCTTCTAGATCAATCTATAAAAATTAACATGTTTTATGCAATGTATGTTACTTTTTTTTTTTTCCTTTTGGTACATGAAGATTTCCAATTTTTGCAACACAAAAACTCCTAAAAAACGAAAAGCTAAAAAAGGACTAATCAATAGGGGGAGCTTGTTATTCAAATGCACAAAACACAGTCCTTTTCATTTCCCCATCCATCCACTCTCCCCTTTCCTCATCACTGGACTCTACAAGGATTGGTGTTGATGTCATCTTAACTATAAAAGGTGTTGAAGAAAGTGAAATTTGAAATTTCAAAGCAAAATCTAGAAAGATGCATGTTTCTTAAAAGTAAACATATGTATTTCAATTATGCTTGACTAGTAATTGACAAATATAGAGCTTAATATGTGCTAGGCACTGATCCAAGAATCATCCATCCATCCGTCCTCACAATAACCTATGACTGTGATTTTGATTAATATTGAGGAAACTGATGCACAGATCATAAAGGTAAAACAAAGATCTGGAATTTAAACCCAGTTAGTTCTAGCTCTACTACATTACACTGCCTCCACTTTATAAACTAGAATAATGAAGTCTACTGAAGAAAAGGCACTTTGGTTTAATCCCCTAAAATCCTTCCACCCACACTTACCATGAAAATTATCAAACACAAAAGTTGAAAGAATTTTGCAGCAAAGATCCATATACCCACTACCTCCTATCAACATTTCATTTACTTGCTTTTCACGTATCTTACTGAGCTATCAATCCCTTAATCCATTTACACTTTTAGATGCATTTCAAAGTATGCCACAAACATCAGTACACTGGCCCTAAATATCTCAAATGGCTTGTAATGAACAAGTATTCTGTATTTTTTCAGTTCTGTTTTTTTTTTTTGGAGCCAAGACTTACAATGAAATGCACATATCTTAAGTGTAGCATTCAATGAATTCTCATAAATGCATTGTAGCCTCAACTTACATAAATATACTGAATGTTATCTTCACTCCAGTAAGTCCCGGTAAGCCTCCTTCCAATCTCTCCTACCCCCAAAGGCAAATAGTACTGTTTTTCCATCATAGGTCAGTCAGCTGTAGCTCTTCCAGGACTTGGGATACACTGAATCAAACAGTATGGACTCGTGTGTGAGGCTTCTTTCACTTACCAGGTTTTTGAGATTTATTCGTATTTATGTAGTTTGTTCCTTTTTACTGCTGAGCAGTATTCCATGATAGGAATATACCACAGTTTATTTACTTATTTTCCTACTGATGGATACCTGGACTATTTCCAGTTTGGGGCCTTCAAACAGAGTTGCTCTCAATATTCTTGTGTAAGTCTTTTGGTGAAGGTATCTTCTAACTTCTCTTTTGTACATACCCAGGACTGTCACTGCCGTGTTACAGGATTAGTTTGATTTAAAAAAACAAAACAAAACAAAACTGCCTGAAGAGTGGTCTATCATTTCTGTATTCCCTCCAACCTATACAAGTTCCAGTTACTCCACATCCTTGCCTTGCCAACCTATGGTGTAGTATAGTCAGTCGTTCGTTCTTTCATTTTTTTGTCAGTCTTTTAAATTTTAACCATTATAGTGGATGTATTTCATTATGGTTTCACTTTGCATTTCCTTTTTAACCCATGATGTTGATTACTTTATGGGTTTGTGGTCATTCTTACATCTTTTGAGAGAGGTCTCTTCAAATCTTTGCCCATTTTTTATCTGTAGGGAACTTCATATTTCATGGATCTTAGTCCCTTCGGATACATTTTGTAAATTTTTGTGACTAATTTCTGACAGCCTGTAGCTTGTCTTCATTGTCTTAACAGTAAATTTTAATAAGTTTTAAATTTTGATAAATTCAAATTTATCTTTTTTATGACTGTTTGTGTTCTGTCTTTGAGAAACCTTGCCTATCTGCAAGTCACAAAGATTCTCATGTCTTCTTCTAAAAACTTCATAGCTTTAACATTTACATTTAGGTCTGTGATGCATACTGAATTGATGTTTGTAATATGATGTGGGAGATAGGGGTCATGTGTCTTTTTCCCCCCCAAATGAGTATCTAGTTGTTCAAGCGTAATAAGTAGAAATGACTTTCCTTTCACCCTTATTACTTTGATGCTTTTTGAAAAATATGAGGTTACTTCTAGAAATGCCATTCTTTTTTTATTGAAGTACACATCTATCCTTATAAAAGTATCACACTGTCTTGACTTAGTATAGTATTACACTGAATCTTTAAATCACCTGGTGTATCTTTTAACTTTATTTTTCCAAGATTGTTATAGATACAATAAATCCTTTGTTTTCAAACCTCCATGTAAAAATAATGGAATCCACTTGTCATTATCTTTAAAACAAAACAAAACAAAAAAGCCTGATGGAATTTTTATTTGAGATTGCATTAAATCTACAGGTCAATTTGGAGAAACTAGATACCTTAATCTTGCGCCTTCCAATCTAATCATTGGATTGATTTTTCTCAGCAATGTTAAATTTATTTTGTGTTTTATTACATAAATAAAATTTTTAAATTCCTGTATTTTGTCAACTTATTCTCTGTATTTTTATTACTATAAATAAAATTAAAAAATTCTAACCTATAAAAATACTGTTGATCTTTTTATACTGATCAGCAACCTTCCTAAATTGACTTATTCAAGCAGTTTTTCTCATAGATTTCTTAGAATTTTCTACATAGCTGATATGCAATTACCAAATAAAGACAGTTCTTCTCTTTCAGCCTGTATGCCTTTTCTCTTTCTTGCCTTATTACAATGGCTAGTACTTCCACTATAATTTTTAACAGGTATGGTGAGAATGGGGATTCTTGCCTTGTTACCAATCTTGGAGGAAAGGCATTCAATAATTTGCATTAAGCATAGCTCTAAGATTCTTGTAGATGCCCTTAATCATACTGAAGATGTTCATTTCATGTTTACTAATTTTATCATAAATAGAAAAACATTTAAAAACATTTAATACCTAATCTAGCAAAGCAATCATATGGTTATTATCTTTTATTCTGTTACTAAGGTGAATTACATTGAATTAGTTAAGCAGTATCCTCTTGCATTATTTTTAGTGGCCATTCTTTAATCTCCTGAAAATGTAAAGAATATTCGTCAATGTAACCTTATTTATATTTTTACTGAACCTAATCTGCAAAAATACAATAGGCATCTAGGGATGGGTCCTTGAAATACATCTTGACTTAAGAAATGTATTTAAGACTTGGGGCCTGAGTGACTCAGTAGGCTAAGTGTCTGCCTTCAGCTCAGGTCATGATCCTGGAGTCCTGGGATCCAGGCCCACATCGGGCTCCCTGCTCAGCAGGGAGTATGCCTTTCCCTCTGTGTGCTGCTCCTTGTGCTTGTGCTCTCTCTCTCTCTCACTCTCATTCTATCTTAAATAAATAAATACAATTAAAAAAAGAGAAATGTATCAAAGACGTATTATAATAATTCCTCTTGCAAAAGCCACAGGTCCAGGTGATGTTACAGAGGAGTTTTAATGAATATTCAAAAACTATTAATTCTAATGTTAGACAAATTATTAAAAAAAAAAACAGAAAAAGAGCAAAAATTAATTAGCTCATTTGATGAAGCTGGTGTGACCTTGATTCCAAAATCAGGTGAGAACAGTATAAGAAAATATAGAGCCATTTAATTTATGAACATGAATTTTTAAAATATTTAATTTGGGATAATCAAATCCAACTTGACTTTTTTAAAAAAAATCATGATTAGGTAAGATTTATCACAAGAATAAAAAGGTGACTGAACATCAAAAATCTATTAACTCATTACATCAAGACACCAAGGGCAAAAAATTATTTAAATAATAATATTATTTATTATATTTATTTTTATATATTTATTAAATATATATTATATATTTATTAAATATATTTTAATATATTTATTTTTATTATATTTATTATAATAAATAATAATAAATAATAAAATATTTTAAAAATTATTTAAATATTTAAATGTAGAAAATGCATTTCACAAAATTATAAAATAATTCTTAGTAACCAAGAACAGAAAATTTAGCCTCAGGAATAATTTTATTTCCTAAAGTTATAAAAATATTAAACTTCTGGAGAAAATTTACTCCCTTTAAGATTATAAGCATGACAAGACATATACTATTACTGCCAATGTTTAAAGGCATTTGAGGTTTTTGCCAACAATAAGATGTACAAAAATAAGAAGAGAAAAGATAAAACTCCCATTTGTTTTTCCAGACAATATAATTATTTATATGAGAAACAAACAGGACTTTACAGGAATGGATAGGCTAATCCTAAAATTCACATGGAATTGAAAAGGACTCAGAACAGTCACAACAATGCTGAAAAAGAAGAAAATGAGAGGACTCCTACTTCCTGATTGAAAAACTTATTAAAAGTTACTGTGATACAGGCTGATATATATGTCAGTGGAATAGACTTGAAAGTCCAGAGATAAACCCATGGGAGGTATGAGTAATTATTTTCTAAATGTTGCCAAGACTACTCAATGGAGAAAAAACATTTCACAAAATTATATGTTTTGTGGGGAAAATGGAGATAAAAGTCTCTTCAATACACGATTCTGGGATAACTGGATATCCACAATCAAAAGAATTAAGTTGGACCCCTACCTCACATCATATAAGAAAAATAAATTCAAAATGGAGCAAAGACTGAACTCAAGGGGCCATAACTATCAAACTCTCAGAAGAAAACACAGGAGTAAATCTTCATGATCTTGCATTTGGCAATGTAATCTTACATAGGACACCAAAAGCATAAGCAACGAAAGAAAAAAATTGGGAATCATCAAAATTTAAAACTCTTCACATCAAAAGATATGATTAAGAAAGTGAAAAAGACAACCCATCAAATGTGATAAAGTGTTTGAAAAATCACATATCCCATAGGGATTTGTATCTAGAATATACAAAGAACTCTTACAACTCAATTAGAAGAAATGCAACCAGGTTAAAAAACAGGTAAAGAATCTGAACAGACACTTCTCAAAAGAAGATATACAAGAAATCCGTAAGGATGAAAACAGATGCTTGACATCTTTACTCATTAGGGAAATTATTAACAAAACCACAGAGGCCAAATCATACCTAGTAAAAGGGCTAGAACTTAAAAAATGGAAAATAGCAAATAATGGTGAGGATATGGAAAAAAATCGAACCCACAAATATTCCAGGTAGAAATGTAAAATGGTACCACCACTGTGGAAAAGTTCATCAGTTTCTTAAGAAGTTAAACATAAAATATAAAACATGTAACTCAACAATTCCTTTACTTAGGTATCTACCCAGGAGAAATGAAAATATATGTTTACATAAAACTTATACATGAATTCATAACAACCAAAAATTAGAAACACACTAAATGTCCATCAACTGGTGGAAAAAATATGGTATAGCTATACAATGGAATGCTATTCAGCAATATCACAGATGAACTTCAAAAACATTGCTCAGAATAAAAGATGACACAAAAGGTCATATATTATATGATTCTATTTCTATGATATGTTCAAAAGAGGCAAATTTATAGACAGAAAGTAGATTAGGGCTGGGCCTAAAAACAGGGATTAACTGTAACTGGGCATGAGGGTTCTTATGGGGGACTGAAAATGTTCTAAAAACAACTTATGGTTATGGCTGTACAACTTACATACATTTCCTAAAAATTCTCGGATTGTATACCCGAAATGAGTGCTATATAAAATACATCACAATAAAGTTGTTACAAAGACACACGCAAACATTACATCTTACAAGGTCATATACAAATAGAAAGATTTGAATTAAACATGCCAGAATGACTGGCTACAGGTGTGTTTATGTAGGGGAACAGCAAGAGTGGGGCAAAAAGGGAATTTATAAATTACTAAAGAAATTATTCTAAACAAAAGTCAGGTCTGCATGAAACAGTGATATTTGTGAAATATGAGCGTATATGATCAATCTTCTGCAAATGAGGCCTTAAACAAAAGTAAACTGCAGTCCATATTCTTATATATGTAAAAAGAGAAGAAATAATAATTCCATCTCACTTTATTTTGCAGACATTAAACTAAGTCATATAATTTTTTTTTAATTTTATTTATTTATTTGACAGACAGAGATCACAAGTAGGCAGAGAAACAGTCAGAGAGAGAGGAGGAAGCAGGCTCCCTGCCAAGCAGAGAGCCAGATGCGGGACTCGATCCCAGGACCCTGAGATCATGACCTGAGCCAAAGGCAGAGGCTTAACCCACTGAGCCACCCAGGCGCCCCTAAGTCATATAATTTAAAAATAAGTTCATGTAGTCTAAATTTTTGTGATTATGCTACTTAAAATGTATTCGAAATGCAGTGAATACTCTAAAACCCATTACATTCTAAAGCAAGAAAAAAACACAGAATTATAAAAAGTACACTCTGAATTTGTGGGCTAAATATCTATTTTAACACCTTGTTAGATATCCAAGACACCATGCTGAATTATAGAAGCATACATACAACCCTGAAAAGACAATGATAAAGAAACGTTGACCTTTAAGGATTTGGTAACAACAGAAAGGCACTTTTTCCCAAAGCGGGAAATGGTGACATACCATAAAATCATTAATCCTACAAAAAGGTCTGCCTAAAAAAGACTCTTCCGTCAAATAAATTTAGAAATACTGCACATATATCCCCCCACTAATGTATTCACAATATATTAACATATTAAAGTCTCTAAGAACAAAGTCTCCAAGACTTATGAAGAATAAATCTGCTTTAATTAACAAATCCACAAAATCCTTGCCTCATATGTTTTCAAATTAAGAGGAATATACACTTCAGAAACTATTTCACTAAATAGGTTATTTGCTCAAAAATTCATTCAACAAATATCTATTCAACACCTATAATGGGCCAGCCTCTGTCCTAGGTGCTTAAGATTTCAGCAGTAAAAATAAATTTTGTGACCTCATGGAAATTTACCTTAAAGTGGTATACAAGTTCTAGACATGTTTTTTCCTATTATATTACATGATAATATTGTCAAATGGCACAAGTATCAATACAGAGAAAAAATGAGAAAAGCAAGGAAGTACCTGAAACAATGTTTTTCGGCAGGATGGGTTAGATGAACTTAATTATTTTCTAAATAGACAGCAACTTAAAGGCCAAGGCATTATAGCCAAAATATTCATTAATATGAAATGTTTAAAATAACTAAGTACTTCTACAGTGGGATACTATGCAGTCGTATCATTCATGTAACTAGTATGGAAAACAAATTTGAAAGAACTGCAGAAGATTATTACGTACAGTATGATTTCATTTGTTTAAAAAAGGATTCTCTAGAGAAAGCCTTTTAAAATATAAATTTATTTGTACAGGAGTAGAAAATTACTGAAAAGACAAATATTTTTTAACAATGATTAGTTACCTCTAGGAACCCAGAATAGATGGTACAAGCCTTTTTTTACCTTTATGTATTAATTCATGCTTAGTAAGTAAGAATCATATGTAACTTTTATAATGAGGTAAAACAAGGGGTGCCTGGGTGGCTCAGTCGGCTAAGCATCTGCCTTTGGCTCAGGTCATGATCTCAGGATCCTGGTACAGAGTGCCGCATTGGGCTCCCTGCTCAGCGGGGAAGTCTGTTTCTCCCTTTCCTTCTGCCTCCTCTCCCTGCTCGTGCTCTGTCACTGTTTGACTGTCTCTTGCTCTCAAATAAATAAATAAAATCTTTTAAAAATAATTTTTAAAAATGAGGTAAAACAAATTTTAAGACTGACTGATAATTATTTCCAGGCAAAGCATTAGAGCTGAAGGGAGGTGGGAATGGTATGATTTTTTTTTCTAGGTTTGAGAAAATTTAACTGAAAAAAGGACATAGCATCACTCTGTAAACAGTGGTTAGGAAAATACTGCAAAATGAGGAGTTTTGGGGTGATTAGGCACTTTGAAACAAAGGATATAAAAAAAACTTGATTGACAGGTTTGTCTTCTGTGCCAACTACAGGCTGACACACAGAAAAACAAGCTACCTAAGAATAAAACAGAAGCAGATCCCTCTGAAAAAAAAGCTGTATAGGATTTGAAGTGTTTAAGTATCACCCTCTCATTCCAAATATTTAATGTAGCATGTAAATGCCCTTTTTCCTTAAAAATTGAAAATTACCTTTCTTATAAGGTGGTTTTCAGTATCTGCCACATATATGATATTATTCCTTATGGCCACACCCTGTGGTGAATTAAAAGTTGACTCTGAAAATATTCCATCTTTTCTTCCAGGGTTGGGTCCTAAAAGACAAGATTGCCACAAGACAATTTTTTCCACTTAAAAAGTTATCTCACCCCTCTCCAAATATTTTTCTTTCCTTTATTTTCTTTTTATTGTATCTATAGGGAAAGATGGCTGTTAGCTGAACCTGTTGTGGTAATCAACTTACAACATATATAAATCAAACCAAAATAAATCAATAAAATTTATATTTAAAGCTGGGATTTTAATATAAATAGCATGATACTTTCACCTAAAAAATATTTCTCAAGATACAGTTTTCTCAAGATTAAGTTTTGCTAATGACAGGGCTTACTGGATAATGGTTACTTTAGGAGCATACATCAGAAGAGAATATATTTTTAAAACTACTTTAATTATCTACTAACTGGACTAGGAAGAATTAAAAATAATTTTAATCTTTCCACATCTAGATGAATGATTTTTTTTTAAACAATTTTGGAGGATATACTCCTTTGGCAATACACAGAAAATTATGAACCTTTCCCTTAGAAAAATATATACACCCATAAGATGTCACCAACAATTTCAAGGGGTTCCTAGATCCTGAGGGCCATTCAAGCATTTCTTAATAGTCTATGTACCCCAGGTTAAGAAACCTGCATATTTACTATTTCACTTTGCCACAAAGTTCTGTAATATCCTATAAACGCTTGGAGAGACAAAGAGTGGTTCTGGTCTAATGGCCTACTTCTCAACTTCTCTAATACATGCAGAGTTTCAAGGGTGGAGAGTGCACAACATAAAAACATGTTTAAGTGTTATTTCTGTGACCAGACAATAAGCCATACAAAGCCTGTAAGTCAGCATTTCCAAACTATGCTTTGCAGAACTCTGCTGTCCTACATGTTAGTAAGAGAAGCAGTATAATGTAGTGGCCAGGAACATGAACTCAAGAGCCCACGTGACTTAGTTTAAGCTCTACCTCTTCCTAGCTAATGATCTAAGCAAGTTCTTTATATCTCAATTTCTCTTCTGTAAAATGGAGTAATAATATACCTAACTTATAGCACTGTGAGGACTAAATTAATACAGATAAAGTGCTTAGAATAATGCCAGGCATATATATGTTTGCTATTATTACTATTATTAATAATACTATTATTGTTGTTAATGGGAGTTTCCTGTGGGAAAAAGGGAGAGTATCATGGTCCCTTTAGATTAGAAAATATTATATGGTATAACCTCTCCTGAATATTCATAAGGTACATAAGCAAAGTAAAAGACTGAGGAGTAGAGGGACACCAACACCAATAAATGTTTCTTAAACACCTAACCAGTATTTCCTAATTGTATCTGACCACAGAATTTTTAAAAATTATTGTAGATAACTTTTAATTTATCTCAAGATACTATTATTCCTAAAAACATGTTTGGGAAAGGTAGCTTACTGCTGGTTTTTCTGTTTAACAAAGGAAAATATTTATTGTACCATTCTGAAAATTATACAATTAAAAACATTTTAACCATTTAAATGAACCTACCAAAACATACTTTTAAGCAACAATTCTCATAACTGCCTGTCATCAACTCAAACATCAAGTTGCTGAAACAAAAGAAACATAAAACATACACTCTAAAAAAAACAAAAAAGAAGAAATGTGAAAAATTCAAGAGCTAGGGGAACAGTATCTAGGCATCCTAAGAATAACACCAGGCTTAGGAATAAGACTAGTTTATTTGCATTGGTAATGCAGATAACCCCTACTTTATGTACTAATGCTGCAGATGTTACTAAAGCAGGACTGCAAAGAGATGAATTACTTTCGACTATTACGTTACTAGATGTCAATTCAGCTTGAGTAAGCAGGATTAATAGGAATGTACTTAATGGGTTTTATTAACTACGTGGATGTCAGTAGGAGCCTGTTTTAGATCTAAAACCAGGGCGATAAATTTTAATTTTAATACATTTCCTTGAGCTTTTTTACTGTAAAATATATTATGTATCATAATTAGAAGCAAACTTTACCTCCAATGCTGTACTGAATTTCTCCATTCTTCCAGACGACCAAAATTCTATGATGTCCAGTGTCTGCTATTACCAATCTATTAGAAACATGGTCTACTGTTACTTTGCCAGGAAACAGCAATGGTGAAGGTGGCAAAGAATCTTTATAGAGTTTTACTTCAATTTTATCATCTCGGATCTGTCCCCTGTCTTTGTAATACTTTAACGCCATGGAAGTATATAAAAATAGTTTATCTTTGTGTCCCTCTCCAATCAAAGAAAATAACATATTTCCACGGGGTCCAAGTATGACCAGAGTTGGCCAGCAGGAAACTTCTAGTTCTTGCCAAAGACTGGCATCTGCATCATTAACCACAGGGTGGGTGATGTTGTATCGAAGAACAGCGCTCTTAATGTTATCCAGGACTTTCTCATTTGGAAACTTAGCCGAGTGAACACCAACAATCAGAAGACCATCTAAATGGGAAAAAATTATAGGTTAAACATCATGAAGCACTGAAGTTTGAATGTCACCATCCACACATTAGGTTATGGGTCATTAATAAACAGTCCAGAGTTTTTGTTTTTGTTTTTTTTAAGGGCAGAACTAAAATAGTGTTTTCAACTGCATTTAAATATGAATTAAAAAAAAAAACCATTTAAATCTCATGACAATCTTGATTACATAAAAATACATACGATCGAAATAATGTGGGTATTTCAGGTCTGAACCTCTTTGTGTCCTTTATCTAGACAAATTTTTAAAAAAACATTAATTTGTTTTTAAGATTTTATTTATTTATTTGACAGAGAGAGAGATCACAAGTAGGCAGAGAGGTGGGCAGAGAGAGAGGGGGGAAGGGAGCTGCAGGGAGCCTGATGCAGGACTTCATCCCAGGACCCTGAGATCATGACATGAGCCAAAGGCAGAGACTTAACTCACTGAGCCACCCAGGCGTCCCCAAAACATTAATTTCTTACAAAGATACTAAAATACTGTCATTTTTTTCCCCTTTAAAATTCATAATGGCTATGACTGCTTTTTGCTAGTATTTATTGTCATATTATCTCTTAGGTTTTTCTGGCCTACCTACATTACAGATAAACAGAATGAATATAAGATGATTCTATAATGTAAGGTCTTTATTTAAAATTACTATTAAATGGGGGCGCCTGGGTGGCTCAGTTGGTTAAGCAACTGCCTTCGGCACAGGTCATGATTCTGGAGTCTCAAGATCAGGTCTCACATCCAGGTCCCTGCTTGGCGGGGAGTCTGCATCTTCCTCTGACCTCTCCCCTCTCATGCTCTCTCTCAAATAAATAAATAAAATCTTAAAAAAAAATACTATTAGATGGTTCTTAAAACAAGCCTTAATTGTAGATGGCAGAACTGCTAAAAACTAAGAACAACATATTTCTTTTACCTAATCAACACAGTGTGTCAAGAAGATGATATAGGAAACAAAAAAGATAAAAAGCATTTGGCTGGATTCAGAGAAAGAACTCAATACTGACTACCAAGATAACAGAGGTAATATGTAAATTACAATTTCCCAACCCACTCATCAAAAACTATGCACATCAGCATGAAGAAAAAATAAAAAATATACCCAGGGGGTATAATTTCCTGATAGCCCATCCTTCCATTTGCAACTATTAATTCCCAACAAAACACATACATCACACACATACACACAGAGCCCCCCTGCCTAAGGACCCAGAAAAGTACACAAAAGCAGGTACATTGTTAGCAGGGGGTCAAAACTTGGAGAAGCCGACCCTGAAGGGGAGTTTCCAGTTTTCTTTTCTCTTTCGTGGCTTTGCCCTCAAGATGGGCCCCAGTTTAGAAGCAATGCAATGGAAATCCGTTCCTGGACCAAGGAGCCACGGAGACTGGAGGGTGTGGAGAAAACCTCAAGGGGAGGAGAGCAGGAGACCGGGACCCCCCACATTTAAGTATGAACACTCACAAGTCTTGGCTTAACTCCTAAACTATACATGTTTGAGGCAGGCCTACAAAAGTATAGCGGAGGCTTAAACTGAAGAACCAAGAATTGAGTTGCTGCACTGATGAAAGGAGAGCAGAGCTGATACAAGATGAGACAGAACTTAAGAGTCTGAACCAACAAAGTTGAATGCCTGTGAAAACAAGTGACAGATCCCAGCACCAAAATAAAGCAGAAGTATGTATTAGTAGACAAAGACTTTACAGGAACTATAACTATGCTCCATGAGGTAAAGAAAAACACACTTGAAATAAAAGAAAAGATAGGAAATACAGACAGAAATAGAAACTATAAGAAAGAGCTAAATGAAAATTTTAGAACTTAAAAATACTATATTTAAAATAAATTCACAGGATGCCTGGGTGGCTGAGTCGATTAAGCACCTGCCTTCGGCCTGGGTCATGATCCCAGCATCCCGGGATCGAGTACCACATGGGGCTCCTTGCGAGGGAGGGAGTCTGCTTCTCCCTCTGCCTGCCACTCTGTCTGCCTGTGCTCTCTTTCTCTGACAAATAAAATCTTTAAAAGTTTTTTAAAAAAATAAAATAAATTCACTGGATGGCCTCAATGGTAAAAAAGAGATGACAGAGAAAAGAGTCAATAAACCTAAAAATAGCTCAATGGAAATTATCCAATATAAAGAACACAAAGAAAGAAGACTGGAAAGCAAAAATGAACAGAACTTCATGGACCTGTGGAACAGTTTAAATGATTTAATGTAAGTAGATTTGGAATCACTGAAGAAGAAAAAAAGACTGGGCAGAAAAAAGGTCTGAATAATACCAAAACTTCCAAAATTCAACTGACAATATAAATTTACAGAATTCAAGGGGCGCCTGGGTGGCTCAGTGGGTTAAGCCGCTGCCTTCGGCTCAGGTCATGATCTCAGGGTCCTGAGATCGAGTCCCACATCGGACTCTCTGCTCAGCAGGGAGCCTGCTTCCCCCTCCTCTCTGCCTGCCTCTCTGCCTACTTGTGATCTCTCTCTCTGTGTCAAAAAATAAATATAATCTTTAAAAAAAAAATTTACAGAATTCAAGAAATTCAAGAATTCAAGAAATTCACTCTAAATAGGATAAATCAAAAGAAAATCATGTTAAGACTCTGAAAACCAAAGATTAAAAACGAAACCCCACAAACATTTTGTTAGAAAATACACACATAAATGACATTGTGATTAGTGGTTGTGTAGGCCTAGGAAGAATGGTGGTGGGGAGGAGTGGGAAGAATTATACACTTAAAATATGTGTAGTTTACTGGGTGTCAAGTATACAAAAATACAGTTTAAAAAAAAATCATTAGCTCTGGAGTCATACTCCCTGTAATCAAATTCTGGCTTTACGACTTGCTGAGTTACTTTGGGCAAGTTACTTAACCTCTCTGGGCATTAGTTTTCTTATTCATAAAATTGGGAAAATAACAGTAACTGCCTCATAGGTCAGTTCTGAGGATTAAAAGAGATCATCTAGGGTGCCTGGGTGGCTCAGTGGGTTAAGCGTCTACCTTCAGCTTAGGTCATGATCCTGGGGTCCTGGGATCGAGTCCTGTATCAGGCTCCCTGCTCGGTGGGGAGTCTGCTTCTCCCTCCCACTCCCCCTGCTTGTGTTCCTGCTCTCACTGTCTCTCTCTGTCAAATACATAAATAAAATCTTAAAAAAAAAAACAAACATAATCTGTATAAGACATTTAGCTTAGTACCTCATATACTGTAAAAGCTTAATGAATGTTTAATAGGTACAAAGATAAACAATAAAAGAAAAATACATTTTCTAACTAAAGCAATTACTAAAATAAAATGCAAGAAAATACATCGTTTGAACAAACACAACAAATAAAAGCTAATATATACAATGATTATGCATAATAATCATAAGTAAATATGAATGGGCTTCACTTATCTATTGAAAGAAAAAAATCTGGATACATTCTGTATACCAGAAATACAACTAAAACAAAGTTAACCAAAAAAGCTAAAAATAAAGGGGTAGGCAAAGGAGCACCAGGAAAAGAAAGCAATACAAGGTCATGATCCTAGTATTAGACAAGGCAGATTTCAAGCACCAAAGCATTAAACGTGACAAACATTTTAATGCAAAAAGCATTCACAACAAAGATAAAACAGTAACAGGTTAAAACAGTAATGAATATCCATGTGCCAAATAATAAAAGAAGCAATCTAATAAAGCAGAAACATGCCACTCTCAGTGTGAACCAGATCAAGCAGATAAGAAAGCCTAATTAACATAATCAGTGAGGTATATCTTATTGATACATATCAAATTATACTGTGATAATACACTTTCTTCTGAAATATACAGAGTATTGATAAATACTGATCACGTAAAGAAAGCATTATGAAGGGGCACCTGGGTGGCTCAGTGGGTTAAAGCCTCTGCCTTTCGCTCAGGTCATGATCCCAGGGTCCTAGGATCAAGCCCCGCATCGGGCTCTCTGCTTGGCAGGAAGCCTGCTTCCTCCTCTCTCTCTCTCTGCCTGCCTCTCTCCCTACTTGTGATCTCTTATCTGTCAAATAAATAAATAAAATCTAAAAAACAAACAAACAAACAAAAAAAAGAGAAAGCATTATGAAGAATACATAATATAATAAAACTGCATATTAATAACAAAAAACAAAAGTAGCCTCCATGCCCAGTGTGGAGCTCAATGCGGGGCTTGAACTCACAACCAACCCTGAGATCAACACCTGAGCTGAAATCAACAGTCAGACACTCAACCTACTGAGCCACACGGGCACACAAAGAAGACTTTTGTTTAGGAGAAAAACACTATTTCTATGTATTTCTCCTTTACTCTCACATTACGACCACACTCACAACTCTTTTGACAACAGAAATGTGGTTTTTTCCCCCATTAAGCAATTGTCTGTAACACTGAATGCGTGTCCCATGATTCAATTCTGATATTAACCACGGTCGGTGCAGACACCACAGGTTAAGGGTTCAATCCTGTAAGACAGATGGCCCTGCCACTTTAGATGCCAATCACAAGTAATACGTTCCCAAATTATCCTCAACTTCTGTTAGACTTGTCTACAAATGAGAGATTTGACTCTTCCCTTGGATTCAACTATTTGCTAGAACAGCTCACAAAACTCAAGGCAATGGTTATGTTTATCAGTTTATTATAAAAAGATATGATAAAGGATAGAGATACACAGGACAAGTTGTGGGAGTGGGGGCGGAGCTTCCATTCTCTCACCAAGGCCTTCACTTTCCCAGCACCTTCATGTGTTTACCAACTTGGAGGCTCTCTGAACTCCGTAGCTCTGGAATTTTTATGGAGGCTTTATCACATAAGCATTATAGATCATCAGCTCCATTTCCAGCCCCTTTCTCCTCTGGAAAATGGGGTGTAGGGCTCAAAATCCCTCGCTTCTAATCATGGCTTATTCTTTCCCTCTGGTGACCAGCTCCCATCCAGAAGCCCACCGAAGATCACCTCAGAATAAAACACACTGTTAATCTCCCAGGAAATTCCAAGGGATTCAGGAACTCTGTCAAGAACTGAGGGGGTGGGGGGGGTCAAAAACCAAATATTAAAAGAAATGATGCCCTAGTGCTCTTAGCACTTGGGGAGTCACAAGAGTTTCAGGGCCTATGTGCCAGGAACCCAAGACAGAGACCAATATATATATTTTCTATTATCTCAACACCTGTCCACTTAAAAATTTTAAAACTATCAGCTTGACAGAAAGGTGAAACAAAAGTTGAAATTACAGAATTTCTAAAAATGATAATGAACATACTATATAATTTATGACAGAAGAAAACTCACAGTCTTCAATTCAGAGCCTTAAACATTTATATCAAAAATTAAAATAGATGATTAAATACCCTGCTATAAAAATCTAGGAAAACACATAAAAGACCTCAAATAGCCAAAGCAATCTTGAAAAAGAAAAACAGGGGTGCCTGGGTGGGTCAGTTGGCTAAGCATCTGCCTTCAGCTCAGGTCAGGATCCTGGGGTTCTGGGATCGAGCCCCACATCCGGCTCCCTGCTCAGCGGGGAGCCTGCTTCTCCATCTCTCTCTGCCTGCTGCTCTGCCTACTTGTGCTCTCCCCCTTTCTCTCTGTCAAATAACTGAAGAAAATCCTAAAACAAAACTGGAGGCCTCCTAATTCCAGACTTCAAGTTATACTACAAAGTGGTAGCAATTAAAACTATACGGCACTGGCATAAAAATAGACACAATGATCAATGGAACAGAAAACCCAGAAATAAACCCATAATTACATGGTCAATTAATCTTTGACAAAGGAGGAATGAATAAACAATGGGAAAAAGACAGTGTCTTTTTCAAATGGTGTTGGGAAAACTGGACAGCTACATGCAAAAGAATGAAAGTGGACCAATTTTTCACCATACACAAAAATAAACTCAAAATGGATTAAAGATCTAAATGTGAGACCTGAAAACCATAAAAATCTTTGACAAGAACACAGGCAGTAATTTCTCTAACAACAGCCATAGCAATATTTTTCTAGGTATGTCTCCTGAAGCAAGAGAAGTAAAAGCAAAAATAAACTATTGGTTCGAAATCAAAATAAAATATTTCTGCACAGCAAAGAAAACAATCAACAAAACTAAAAGGCAACCTACTGAATGGGAGAGATATTTGTAAATGACACATCCAATAAAGGGTTAGTATCCAAAATATATAAGGAGCAGATACAACTCAACACCCAAGAAACAAATAACCCAATTTAAAAAATGGGCAAAAGACATGAACATTTTTTCCAAAGAAGACATCTAGATGGCTAAAAGACACATGAAAACATACTCAACATTACTCAGCAGCAGCAAAATGCAAATCAGAACCACAATGACGTATCACCTCACACCTGCCAGAATGACTAAAACCAAAAACACAGGAAACAAACGTTGGTGAGGATGTGGAGAAAAAGGAACCCTCTTGCACTGCTGGTCGGAACACAAACTGGTGCAGCCACTGTGAAAAACTGCATGGAGGTTCCTCAAAAAATTAAAAATAGAACTATCCTACAATCCAGTAAGCACAGAAATGGGTATTTACCCCCAAAATACAAAAACACTAACTCAAAAAGATACATGCACTCCTGTATTTATTGCAGCATTATTTATAACAGCCAAACTAAGGAAGCAGCCCAAGTGTGCACCCATAAATGAACAGATAAACATGTACACACACACACACACACACTAGAATTTATTCAGCCATAAAAAAGAAAAACTCTTAACATTTGCAACAACCTGGATAATTAGAGTGTATAATGTTAAGTGAAATAAGTCAGTCAGAGAAAGACAAATACCATATAATTTCACTCATATGTGGAATTTAAGAAACAAATGAGCAAAAGAAAAAAGAGAGAGAGACAAACCAAGAAACAGACTCTTAACTATAGAGAACAAACTGATGGTTACCAGAGGGGAGGAAGTGGGAGGATGGATGAAATAGGCGATGGGGAGTAAGAGTATACTTGTCATGGGGCACCTGGGTGGCTCAGTGGGTTGAAGCCTCTGCCTTCGGCTCAGGTCATGATCCCAGGGTACTGGGATCAAGCCTCACATCAGGCTCTCTGCTCAGCAGGGAGCCTGCTTCCTCCTCTCTCTCTACTTGTGATCTATGTCTGTCAAATAAATAAATAAGATCTTTAAAAAAAAAAAAAAGAGTATACTTGTCATGATGAGCACTATGTGCTCATAGAATTGTTGAGACACTATACTGTACACCTGAAACTAATGTAACACTGTATCTTAACTATACTGTAATTAATATTAAAAAATGTTCTTTAGGTTTTAGGAGGGTTTGTATTTTTATTCCAGTGGTTACCTTTGTAATAATACTTTTTATCATTTTACAAAAGTATTAATCCCCATTTTTCATAACCTTTTATTATCAGGTCAATAATTTTTTAATTAATTAATTAATTAGAAAGAGAGAGAGAGGACGCAAGCACAGGGGGAGGAACAGAAGGAGAGAGAGAGAATCTCAAGCAGACTCTGCACTGAGTGTGGAGGTTGATGCAAGGCCTGACCCAACCACCCTAAGATCCTGACCTGAGCAGAAACCAAGAGTCAAGACACTCAACCGACCAAGACATCCAGGCGCCCCTGGTCAATCATTTTTAAATGGCATCCTTTAATTCCCACCTATTACCTATAAAATAACCAATAGTTTTCTGTTTTCCATTTTCTCCTTCTTTTTTCCCTTTCTTTTTACTCGTATTCTACTCGTATTCTATCTCTATATGATTTTACATTATTCTTCTACTCACAGGTAACAGAGTTATATTTTGTCAATTTAGCTAAAGTGATACTGTTTTCCAGTATTCTATTCCCTGCCTAGTTCTTGGCCTTTAGTGAAAGAGATACTTTACGAGCTATCTGGAAGGCGCAGAGGCAGCAGCAGCCATATTCTCTTTTGCCTGGAAGACTGGTGCAGCCACCATGTGCATTTCACACTCTGCAGCTTATCTGCTGTCTCACCTTGCTGGCTGGCTGGTTGTGGGATAGCAGATAAGCCCCCCACAGCTGAACTACAGCTCCTGCCAGACCTCGTCCCTCAGCTTCTCCAACTCCTGGGTCAGATGAGTGTACAGCTTCACAGCAAAGGACAACAACTTACTCTGTTGGTCACCTCACTACTTAGCTTGGAAGTCTGCATGGGTCCCAGTTCATGCTTGCAGGTGGCAGCTGGCTTCTGCTCTCCTTTATTTCGTCTCCATCTTTCCTCTTCAACTGCCTGACCAGCTGATTTCAAGTTGAGGCACCAGACACACAAGTAACAGTCATATGCAGACTAGATAAGCAGCTCCTGCAACTATATAAGGTCAAGGGCCCATAATAAATCCTTTATTATTTCTCATCATGGATATACATATGAAATCTTAAGGTATCCATCTAGTTTCTCTATATAAGATTCTTAAAAATGTACTGTTGCTTTGCTTTGTATGTTATGTGTGTAAAGTCTGTCCTATCCAATGCACATGCTTCTGAAACTCATCATTTTGGGGGGGGGGGGTCCTGAAGATATTTTTTATCTTTTTTAACATCTCTAACATATAATAGTTTAAATTCTTTTTTTTTTTTTTTAAGGATTTTATTTATTTGACAGAGAACACAAGTAGGCAGAGAGGCAGGCGGGGGGGTCGGGGGGGAGGGAAGCAGGCTCCCTGCTGAGCAGAAAGCCCGATGCAGGGCTCAATCCCAGCACCCTGGGATCATGACCTGAGCCAAAGGCAGAGGCTTTAATCCACTGAACCACCCAGGTGCCCCCATATAATAGTTTAAAATAGGATACTTCTTGGGCTGTTATTCTGTATCAGTTTTCCCTGGTATCTGGTAGTACCTTTCAATATGTAGATTCAAGGTTTCTGTTATTTTCAGAGCATTTTTTGGATTCTAATTTTACATATTAGTTTTGGTCAGTTGTTTTGATTTTTGTCTTTACTCTCTAGGCAGTCTTATGTTTGATCTCTTCTGCCTGTCTTTCTATTCAATCATTTCCTCTGTTTCTACTTTTTTTTCTAGCTAATTTTCATTCTCTAAGTTTGTTTACCTCCGCTTTACTTCAATGCCCCTTATTCATTTTATATGAATTTATTGCCCTGTAGGCACCTTGTAATTGAGTCTTCATTTCTAACATAATTCTGATCTTTTCTTACTCCTTTTCTGAGTTCAAGCACCACTCATTTCTTACACCTTTGGGGGGTGGGGAGCATTTCCATTCTTAGTTTTTGAATTTTTGAATCAAGATCCTTTGTCAGTATTCCTAAATGCTGTTTGAGGATTGATCGATTGATCTATTTATAATTCAGTATGGACTGTGTTACAGTTTTTATCATTTTTTTAATCTTTTTTTTTTTAAAGATTTATTTATTTGACAGAAAGAGACATAGCAAGAGAGGGAACACAAGCAGAGGGAGTGGGAGAGGCAGAAGGCCATGATTTCTGTCTTTTACTATTGCTGAATGAATGATCAAGTGTGGTTTTAGTTACTCTTTTTATTTTTATATTTGAGGAAGAGGAAAAGATAAATGAGGAGATTCAAAATCAGGTGGCCTTCCTTCTCCTCCAAATCCAGAAGTAGGAGAGATTCCTGTTTTTAACATCAGTTATACTGGGATATAATTTACTTAAAGTAAATACTTTGTTAACTGATTAAATAAATATAACTCAACCCTAAAACCAGACTCTTACTTAACGGAGAAAAATGACAAGTATTTCCAGTAAGATAAAGACAAGGCAAAGGTGCCCACCGTCTCTACTACTACTGAATAATGAATTGGGAGGGGGTTTTTAGCCAACAAAATTAGGTAAGAGAAATCAATTATAGAAATAAGATTTGGAAAATTTCTTTGAAGATAATATAGCATGTTAGGGAAACCACAGAGAAATCATTATAAAACCAAACCAAGTAATAAAAGATTCGGGAAGGAGAACATAAAATTAATAGATAAAAATCAATAGTCTTTATATACCTAACCAACAACTAGAGTATTTAATGCTAGACGAAACCCCACTAACAATAAATAGCCACAAATAAATGAAAACACTTCTAACCACATTCTAAAATGCAATTTAAAACTACATCAAGGGGTACCTTGCTGGCTCAGTCAGAAGAGCATGCAACCCTTGATGTCAGGATAAGTTTGAGTCCCATGCTGGATGCAGCATTTACTTAAAAAAACAAAAAAACAAAACTACACCAAGATACCACTCACCTATTAAATCAGTACAAATTAAAAAGCATGTCAATACATTTTACTGGGCAGCAGTGGGGAAAGAAGCATCTTACCCTCTCTTAGCAGGAATGCAAACTAGTACAAGTGTCCTGGTGCTAAATATAGCAATACCCAACAAAACTATGCTGTATGTATTCAACTTTGACCCAGAAATCCCCCTTCGAAGAACTTACCCTTAAGATATGCCGCCAGCAATATAAAAACATATTCACAAAGCTATTCGCTGTTTCTAACTGTTAAATATTGAAAACAACCTAAAGGCTGATACAAAGGATAGGACAGTGACTCAATCATTTATTATTATAAACTACAACAGACACACACATACACACACAATGGGGTGCTATGTACTATTAAAAATAATCAGGAAGTTCTCTATATGGAGTGGCTACCAGGATACACTGATACATTAAAAAAGCAAAATGCACAAAAACAGAGTAGGTCACCATTAGTATTTTTCTAAGAAAGAAAATAGAAAGAATGGAAGAATGGGATGGAAAGAATAAGAAACAGGCAAAAGAAATGGGTAGATGGAACTATACTATCTACATAATTCTGACTTTCAGGACCCTGTTTCAATTTTATATCCTCAAAAACAAAATCAACTAAAAATACAAACAAATGAATCTAACTGTACTTCAAATGAATAACATAACCTCATGGGGAGTGGGAAAGACTAGTCTAAGTTAGTTTTGAATTAGTTGAGAAGGACTATAAGCAAAGACACCCCAGCAGCAATGAGCACAAGTAGCACAGATCTTGATTTCTCAAAACCATTCCCAATATTCAATACTAGAAGGAATCAGAGCTCCCTGGAGAAATGGCTGATTCAGAGAAGGGGCTGGGAAAGTACAAGAGGAACCTTTAAATATTTTGTTGTGACAAGTAAGGAAGTACTCAAAGAAGGGTAAGGGCATGTCAAAATGACACAGGGGATAGCCTGAAGAGGATTCCATTCGTCAAACAGGGAAAATATGAACATCTAAATACTGACGGTGATGATTATGACCCAATGAATTAAATAAGAATTCATGAGTCAAATCTCTATATATTTTATATGTATAACATGCATACACACAATATATATATATATATACAGCAAAACACACATTATATCAACATACACATACATACCTAACAGTTCTTCGAAGAAGCGAAGATTAGGGGGAGATGAGAATCCTGAGAAGGCGTTAACTAGGTGAAGAGCATAAGGAAGGAGATTCATGGAGAGAAAACCACACACGTAAAACACAGTGCGTGAAAGATAAAGAAGGTAAGTGACTAAGCACAGAGAACAAAGGGAAGCAGGGGACAAAATAAGAAAAAAAACAAACCTATAGAAGGATCAAAATTCTAAGTCATTTAAAGGATGTTTTAGATTGTTGTCCTTAAGAGCAATGAGGGTTATATGGAGAATGAAGTGCAAATCTCAAAGATAATTTACACTAAATTCATGACCTTCCCTTCCAAAACAGTCCTTTCTATAGTGTGTCCTTTCACTGAATGGCACCAGCATCTGTCCAATTATAGGAGCCAAAAACCTACGTAGGAGATCTCTGTAATAACCCAAGAGCCCTCTCTCATCATCCATATTTAATCCATAACCAAATGCTATTAATTTTATTCCTCTGTAACTAGTTTCAAGCTATTATCAGGTCCCAGACGAAGGACAACAACCTTGTCATAGATCTCTTAATCCGTTCTTGAACACTGATTAGTTACCCATCCAGGAGTGGGACTAATCTTTAAACAAACACAAATCTCATCATATCACCCTCTTTCAGAAAATCTTTCATTGTCCGTTGTATAAAAACCAAATCTCATCTCCCCAGTATATTTACCACTCCTTCTTCCCTCCCCTCACGGTGTTACAGCAACCTGGCCTTCTTCCAGTTCATCCAGAATATCACAATTCCTCTCGCTTTGATGCCTTAACACACAATGCTCCTTCGGCCTGGAATGTTCTTCACCCTCTTTCACCCAATAAAGCCACATTTTTCATCTAGATCTCAAGCTCAATTTTTACTCTTAAGCTTTAAATTCCTCCAGATTAAACTCCATTATTTGTTTTCATAGCACCCTATAATTTTCCTTAGCACTAACCAGAAATTATAAAGCGATTGGTGAGTATTTGATTATAAGTCTTGCCCGTTAATGAGACTATAATTCCCATTAATTATTTAGGTATCATGCATGTTTCATTATTCACTAGCACAGTGCTTAGTACACAGTAGGAAACAAAACAATGACTAGATGGGACATGAACACTGAAGAAATTTATATATTTATACAATATATAAGCCATATTATATTGTCTAAATAGACTATATTAATCTACAAAGACAACTGGTAAGTAACGATGCCTCACATTTTTTTAGTGTCAATAATCTTTAAGTATACAGATTAAAAAAAATACTTTACTCGTTCTGTTAATCATACACAATAAAAAAAAGAATGTAAAAGATCCTTCACTTTATGAATCTTTTGCCAGCACAGGGATCAAAACTACTCCATATGGAAGGAAAGGAAGGGAGAGGGAAATGGAGGAGGGAAAACGGGGAGGGAAGGAGAAGCCATATAAAAAGAATAACTGCTTCTAAAATATTAGTAATAAAATAATAACTTCAAAAAATCATTTTAAAAACTTCAAAGGTCTTATTTTTCAGAGATACAAATATACAGAATTGTACTAGATTATAACTGTATATAGCAGTATATATAACATTATATTTACATAATATATAGTAGAAAGCACAGTGTAATCACAAACACTGTAATAACCTAGGTAAATGCAAGGACTGAAAAACAGTTGAAGAGTTTTACATGCTAGGAAATTGTACATGGAGACATTCTGAGATCTAAATGACAAGGATGACACTTCACTAGGCCAGAAAAGATAAGGGTATTCCAAGCAGAGTGAACACTAAGTGTCAGGGCCTTAAAGTAGGAAGAGCCGTGACACTGAGGAACTAGAGGCAGGCCAGGGAGGCTAGAACACAGTGAGGGAAGAGGAGTAGGGTGTGGACAGGTAGGATTTTAGGTTTCATACTAAAAGCAACAGAAACATGAGAAGACCAAAATCACTGAACAGTAAAGCGCAGAGCTGAAACAAATTTGAATGTTTTTAGAAGTTTTTTTTTTATAATTTCAAAAACGGACGTTGCCCTGTGTCTCTCCTGACATACCCTAGAAGTGCCACAAACTGACCAATATTTCCATCATACTTCATCTATTTAAAAACAGAATATATGGACTGCTTCAGAGAGAAAATACAAAGTGTGTACATATTAAGAATTAACATAGCATGTCTGACTAGTATTCTTTTGAAGGCCTGCTTATAAGGCTGGCCCTTGCCAGGATTTCAGAAGGGTTCCTGCCATTCCCAGAACAGTAAGAGTGGCTTGCTAAGCCTAAACTGGTGTACAAATGATATGGTTTATGCTGAACACCTGCTTTCTTTCTGGGACTCTAGAATTTTCCTGCAGAAAATTCCTCCAGAAGCTGCCTATTTTGGCCAGCCCCCAGGAAAAACCTTGGTTGCTGAGTCTCTAATGAGAGTCCCTGGTAACATCTCAAATGTGCTATAACACTTGCTGGGGAATTAAGTTGTCTGGTATGACTCCACTAAGAGTAGAGGAAGCCTGTGTTTTGTCTCCTCTGGACTTCGCCTCATTCAGGCACCTCTTCCCTTTGCTGCTTTCACTTTGTATCCTTTAGCTGTAACAAATTACAGCTGTGAGTCCTCCTAAAGAATTATGGAACCTGGGGATGGTACTGGGAAACCTGACACACCATCAAATTATATATGGAGTCACTGGAAGGTTTAGTTTCATTATAAAATTAGAACTCATTCTTCTAATTTTTAATAAAGTATAAAACAGAAAAATAGCGTCTACTACATAGTGAGAATACCAGCATTTACCCAGTAATAATCCTAGCATTTAGGTTGTTAAGTCTGATTTAATTATGCATTAACATATACCTAGCAGTCACATTTTAAAATATGTCAAGTGTTCCTAACAGATTTTTTTTTTATGAAATAAAAATACTTCTCCTTAATAGCCATTGTGCTACATTTGTGTATTATATAATAACATTATCATTAATGCATCCAGCATAAAAAGGCAATAAATTTTATATATTCTTAAGTACAAAGAGGAAAATAAAACCCCAAAATGTGAGCTACCTATCAGTTAATGTAAACATGTGCTAAATCATTATGAATTAATAACAAGCCTACGGCACAGCTACATTTAAGAATTTCCTAAAGATCAAAAGGCATTTATAATGTCTCATGCTATCATGAAAATGATACCGGTCACCATTACAAATTTAATTCTAAAAGCTATTTTACAGAGGAAGGAGACTGGGTATTAATTTGGACCCTTTTCAGGCTGTTTTTGAGTTAATAAGCACTTCCTCAGTTGGCTGAGCATTTCTGGCTTACTGATGAAAAGATCTGAATATTCCATGGAATTTAAAATAGGCTGCTGAATGTCACTTCAAAAACTATTAGCACTGCTGCAAATATGTTCAGAAATATAGCAGACAGTGATGAGACAAGACACATTCGCTATAAGAAAGCAAATTAATTTAGTGACAGCTTATTGAGCTTTCATATGAAAATCTCTGGGTGTACCTGCTTTTGTGAATATGAATTGATGTATATTTTGAACAATAAAAAATATTTTGAAGTTACCAGCATTTTCATAAAGTAGCATATTACTGAAGTAATGTTTCTTTGAAATTACAGTGTTGGGATCACTTCAAGTGTCTTACTTCTCAGAAGTGCATTTGCATGTAAAAATAGTTTTTATTTTGTGTCACAATGTGCTATAAAGATGATGCTCCAGTAAACCAGTAAAGAGATTACAAAGACCCATTCCAATAAATTCTTGAATTTGCTTCAGGGGTGCGGTAATCAATTAAGTTAACCACATACAGTCTTTTACGGGTTATCTAAGTATGGAAACAGTTAATTTTGGAATTCTTAACCCAGTCTTTCATCCTCCTATTAAACAAACAAACAGGGACGCCTGCGTGGCTCAGTCAGTCCCAGGGTCCTGGGATTGAGCCCCGCATCACATGGCTCCCTGCTCAGCGGGGAGCCTGTTTTCCCTCTGCATGCTGCTCCCCACCACCCCCCTCATGCGCATGCACGCTCTCGCTTGCTCTCATTCTCAATCTCTCTCTCTCTGGCAAATAAGATAATAAAGCTTTTTAAAAAATAAATAAATCAAAAACAACTTTAAATATCTCTGTATCTTCAGTTGGAAGAGAAGGCTAAGCTATTAAGAATGTTAATTCTTAATAACGAAACTTTTCACAGCTGGTCTGAACCTAAGGCACCTTCCTCTCATCTTCCCCAGAAGTCCCTACAATCCTGCCACACTGAACTACTGACCTCTCCCCAGACAGCCTACTCTTCCATGCCTCCCTACTTATCTACCTGTCACTTCCTCAGCCAGCTTTGTCCTTGCTCCCTTTGCATTTTCAGCTGTAGTCAGGCTTATTTCTCAAGTTCAAGCTTAACTGTCTGCTCCTCTATGAAATCTTGCCCAGTGCTTCTAAGCAAAGTGAATTACTCTTTTCCACAGGTTCCATGATGCTTTTTATTCAACTCTGTTACATATTTCCTCAGCAGTTAGCAGAATACTCTGCATATATCACATGTTCAAATAAAACACTCACTCACATGAGCTTGACCAAAACACACAGGGATCCAAAACTAGCAGCTAATAAGATACTTTTACTTCTTAAATCAATACAGATAAACTTTTGAAAACATGAGTTAGCTACCAGTAATAGCAGAGACCTTTATAAAGCTCACTGACTGGCAATTTTAAGATAAAATATATTATAATTTATAAGCATCTGAGGTTTCACTTGCACTGAAGAGTTTAAACCAGCATTCCTTTTTTAAATTCACCCTTTTTTAAAAACTAAGTTATCTTTCAATTCTGTAATATATTCTCATTTTTACTCTAAGATCAGTGATCCTCTATCCCTTTTATCACTCTAATTGTGGAGCTTCAATTAATTTAAGCCTAATTAAATCAAACCTTTAATTAGTTGCATTAACCTTATATGTTCTCTTTTTTAGAAAAAAGTAAACAAGAGGAAAGAGATCTGAAAAAATTTCAAAGTTCTAAAGCAAATACTAAATATAATCTCTTACATCTTCAGAATTTGTAACACCATAAAAGAGGATTTCCTAGTGTGCTTTGGAAAACATTAACCTTTATAAATCATCTTTTAATAAAGCAGGGTCAAAGAAAAAGTATCTGCTATAATATTTGGCATTCCACTGTAGTTCATGTCATCTGAAATTAAAGGAAGTCTAATCACATTTCCTAATAAGAACTTTAAACCTTTATATCTTAGTGAGAAGAGTGTAAGATTACAGTCACAAGTTTTATTTTCTCACAGGACAAATTTAGGTAAGTCTAAATATACAAAATGAACTTTTATAAAAATACTTGATCATAAAAAAGTAAATCATGTCCTTAACCTCAGAGGAAAAAAAATATACTAAATCCTGGGTCCTTAGGAAGGCCAACCATTATCACTAAGCTTAACTCTTCATGAGAAGGTACAGGGAGTCCTTAAATCATAGACTAGAAATTACTTTTAGAATCACTGAAGTCTTGCCAAATGTTCATTTCCTATGAGCAAACGAGTCGCTCCGCCTCCAGTGCCTATGCCAGGACAGTCTGCTAGAAACCAATTAAAGGGCAGATACCTTTATCGGAGTACGTGTGTTCTAATGCATGAAGATCAGGCAATAGGTGAATGCAGTTTATACAGCAGTAGGTGAAGAAATCCAGGATGACTACTTTTCCACACAGATCCCTGTAGACAGAAATAGGCTCTCCAGTGTTCAGCCATTCTAATCCTGAAATTTACACAAAACAGACTATCATGATTAAAGGAAGAGGCAAGATAACTTACCTAAAACTTTCCATTAAAACGTAAACCACTGCTATTTCTAAGGAAGGGCTGAGGGGGTGGGGTAGATGGTAAAGATTCTATAATGGGGCAGTATGCAAATAGAGTCAGAAAAAGCTACTAAATTCTTTCAGAAATAGTACACTAGTCTGTATGTGAAAGAAAGCAAGATCAACACACTTAGGTAAAAAACGAGAGTAAACAGCAAATATTAAGAGGACCTAAGTACACAATCAGGTTCAAATGAGCTTTTGAGAATGAGGCTATCTTAAAAGCAAAACAGGACTAAACTCAAAAAGGAGTAAAGTGTTAAAATATAAACATACAAAATGCCTAAGCCAATTTCATAAGAACTAAAGTGCTCTGGATTTGAATGAGACCTTAAATACAAAATATTTTAAATGCAAAGTTAAGCAAAATATACTATTACAGATTTCATGGAAGCAACATTAATATTGATGAAGAACATGTTTCCTTTCCTCCAAAGAAAGATGGAATCTCATTAATCTGTACTTTTATAAATCAGAATTTATAATTACTTGAGCATGACTTACAATTTTAACTATAGACTGTAAAGATTTTGTTAAATATTAAAAGTACATCTCCACTTAACCAATTTAGAAAAACAAAGAATGAGCTCATTGTTTATAAGTAAATACAGCCACTAATACTATTAATTACGTCTCGAAAGGTATTCAGAAATATTTTATAGAAAGTGAAAGCCAAAACTGGGTGGAATTAAGTGAATAACAGCAGCTAATGACTAATAACAGTAACTGGAGTTACTCAATTAAAACAAAATTCTAATAAATAAATAAATAACCTGCAAATCAAACTAGTCTTTTGCCTTAACTAGTCCAACCTAGTGAAGTTTTAGGGCAGAGTAAGCTCTTAATTATGCATTTTAATAAAGTGTTACTTGTATACCAGATCAAGTAATCACATAAAGCTTCAAACTTATGTATGTTTCACATCTTAACTGCAAAATATTTATGAATCGGTCTTTTAAATTTATTTTCTGTAAATACTCAAGAGTGACTTAGATTGGAGAGTAAAGAAAGTCTTATTACATGTCAGTTATTGTGCTTACCAGGCTTAATAATAATAATAAATTTTACAATAACAATTACAATGAATATAATTTTTAAAAATTTAACACCCATTGAGCTGTCCTACAAACTAAGAACTCTAGTATACTACTACCTCTAATCCACATTATTCACCTGAAAGCTAAATACTCGTTCTTTTTTATGAGGGAGTAAAGTAAGGCTTGGAGAATCTAGTAACTTGCCCAAAATCATGCAACTAACAAGTGAAATAACTAGGATATAATCCCAAATCTGTCTGAATCCATCCATTACACAACAGTTTCCCATAAACACATCGCTTTTAAGACATGAACAAAGCATACTGTTTCTGAGATAGTTGTTTATGACTTCTTGATTATAGCTTAAAGAAACCAAGAAAAACTTACCTAGTATTCTGAGCTCAATAATCAGACCCTTCAGAAAATTTGACTAGGTCACATATGAAGCCTGAATATTTTGTTGTATTATTTATGAGTCACTAAGGTCAAATCTCATGGTAATAAAATACACCCACTGTAAATATAAACAGGACTAGAAAATAAAAACACTGGTCCAAAACCTAACGGGTAGCCTGCCTGTTTATAACACTATACTATGTGACTAACTTCTTACAAAGTTTTTAAAAAACATGCACATATGTATATAATCTGTTAAAGTTCTTTTGATGGCAGAAGCAGTCATGAACCCCAATTCTTTCATAGTAACTCCACAATATTTCAAATTCAGGATAGGATTAGTAATGGAAAAAAATAAGCATTTTTGAAGGTGGGAGCAAAAGGCTTGGAAAGACACATAAGACTCTATTTTCAAAGGCAAGGTTCTGGTCTATCTCCCATGAGATACCGAACCCTGCCACAGCCAACCAATTAACTATACATGTGGTTTCAGTGTCACGGCAGGAGACATGCCAACACCAACAAAACAATGCCAGTCTCAACCAAAGAAGGGAAAGTACGGTTTCATTTATCATTGCAAGATGTTCTTCCCATATAGCACTGCGGGGAGCTGGGGTTCAAACCCTGGAGACAGGCCCTAATTGATGCAGATTTTTAAAAAATTACAAATTTCAAGACTTTGAACAGCGAAGTGTGGTACAGCTAAGACACTTGCCAGTCTGTGGTGTGCATAATCCGGCTGCGGCGGTTATTAGTTGCGAAGCCTTGAGGAAATTACTTAGCCAGCCGTCTTGTGGCTGAGTTCCCTGAACTATAAAACAGGTCTTTAAGAGGTCTCAACGAGTTGTAGAGAGGATTAAAACAGTCCCCCGATGTGTTTACAATTGCGTGTGGCACAGAAGTGATCAGTAAATGTCAGCATTGCGCGCAGAGGACGACCGTGACGGTGCTGGGCAGCCAGACTGAAAGGAGGTGGCATGGACGTTCCAGTCCTTGCCAACCCGGGACCGCTAAACATTCATGGAATGTCTACTTAGTTAACACAAGGCCCCGGAGGGGACTCGGGATACAGAGGCGAATGTGCACGTCCCAGTGCTCCAGAAAACCACCTTTTTCCGCCGCCTGGGGACCCGCGGAAGCCGCAGAGCTGGCGATCCGCCCGGGCGCGGTCGCACAACCCCGCCTCGCCCCCCGCTTCAGGGGAGGGCGCCGTCCCCGAGGAAGGGGAGGTTCCGGGAGGGGTCCCCACCCCGAAGCCTGCCCCTCACCTTCCGGAAACTCGGGCACTGACAAGTCCTGCTCCCAGCCATCCACCTTCTGCAGATACTGGTAGACCAGACTGTCCTTCTCCTCCTGGGTGACGGCGTCGAGCAGGGCGTACTCCAGCGAGGTCTGCGCGGGGAGCAGGCCCGCGAGGCTACAGCCCCGGGCTCCGGGGGCCGCCATGTTCTCTCCGGACCGTCCAGAGGCGGCCGCCGGGCCCGCGGGAGGGTCTCCAGTAGGGAGAGAGGAAGCGATTACTGTCCTTTGGTTTCAAAACGGCACATTCACCTCACTCGCCACCGGCCCCCGCTCCACATAAACAGCACCTTTTTCTTTTGTAATTATGCATTCCAATGCTAAGGTACAAACTGTCGGAATTCCCGGGCCCGTAATTTAGCCACCCGCCCAAACCACCCCGCCCCTTCCAGAGCGTCCCGGCACAGCCGAGCCTGGACATTCAGAGCGCCAGATTCAGCATGAGGAAAGTCTCTGGGTCCGCATTCCTGGAGCTCTGAGAACCATTCCCCCCACATTTCGCTTTGGAAATTAGCAGGTTTTAGAACAAAAATAAGATAAGATAATATAAATCAGTAGGACCTAAAAGGACACAAACTTTTTCAAAATCCCGCCCTTAGACCAGGGTCAGCCGATTCGACACGGCACTGGCAAGAGGAAGCTGTTCCCGCCAAGACACCAGAGGTAAAGCGGGTAGAGATATCCTCATGGGATGGGTATATATATATATATTTTAAGTTGAGCGTGATTGGCAATGTCTTTGGCTTATACACAAATACAGTATCTTGTCGCCCTGCAGTGCTGAAAGTGCGAGCACGAACAGATTGTCAGCGGAGTTGGGGGAGGGGGGCGCCGAGAGGAGCGGACGCAGCTGGAGCTACTCCCGAGGGTGTACGGGTGGCAGGTGGGCTGGGGCGAAGATCCGGGTGGGCTGGGCCTCCGACTTAAGAAGCGGAGGGCTCTTAATGCCTTCATGGAACCGGCTGTGCTCGCAGCTTACTCATTCCCTGCCCTAGAAGGGGTAAGGCCTTACTCACTGCAAGTTGGCCTTGTAGCCTCCTGAGTTCAAGGAGAAGGCAGAGCAGGTGGGAGGCATCAGGCCGGTGACCCTCGGTTTTGAGGCTCGTGGAGAGAGGGCTGACTACATCTAGGGCAGACCACTTCTGCAGCTGGAGTTAGGAGTGTGGGTGCCCTCAATGCAGGCACAACTTCACATATTTGAATTTTGTTTGTTCATTGTGCAGTGCGCTGAAGAAGACATGGGACTGACCCAGGAAACTGAAGTGGTCAAATATCCAAGAGACAAGAAGGGCAATTACTAACCCTCCTCCCCCGAATCACACACCTCTTTGATTATGGTGCGATTATGGTTGTATTAGCAAGCTGAGATAGCCATTTAATGTTTGGAAACCCTGCTACGCAAATTGCCCAGAGACTGTGCTTTTATTTGTGAATTATTTGGACAATCGTCCAGTTAAAATGGAACTGACAGGAGCTTTATAACAATTTTACAAAACTCATTCTAAGGTTAAGCTCTTGGATCTATATTTCCTATTAGTGCTTAATTTTCAAAGTATTACTGATTCTTATATTTATGAATCCAGTCCTTGGAAAGGCTAATACACTGGAATGAAATAGTGGTGGCAATAGGAAAATTCTCAGATGCTACCCCTGGGGTAGGTTCTCTTAATTTTATAGTGGTATAAATGGAATAGCTGGTGTTCTCAGGTATAAGGTTTGTAGTTTGCCAATATATTCATTACCAAAGCTTTAGATTCCCATCAAGTTAGTGGGGGGTGTGTTATTTTTTTTCCTCAGCAAAATATTTCCACTTAAAATTTCTATACCAAGAAATAGATTCTCTATTTACTTAAAAATCATTTTGCCATGTTAGAAGATGCTTTTTTGGAAGAAGACATCTGGGAATACAAATCTAAAAGAAAACCAAAACCAGTACATACAAATAATTGCTCTGAGAATATTCCAAAATCTGTTGAAAAAGCAACAGATGGAAAATACCCGTCAAAACGCAACAGAAATAAAAAAAGAACTGCAGAACCTAAAGAGAAGACAAAGGACCCCGAAGTGTGCCTCGGAGAAACAGATAGTCAGAATTCCGTAGCTTCTAGTCAGAATTCTAGCTGTGGAGATGGTATTCACCAGTCCCAAGACAAAGAGAAAACTCCAGAAAAGCACAGCAGGACTCGCAAAAACAAACAAGTATCTCCAAAGATACGTCCAGTTTATGATGGATACTGCCCAAACTGCCAGATGCCTTTTTCCTCATTGCTAGGTCAAACACCTCGATGGCATGTTTTTGAGTGCTTGGATTCTCCACCAGTCTCTGAAACAGGTAAGACGACAAAAAAGGGAGTAGTCTTTAAATAGTCTAAAAAACCAGCATTCCGCCAATGAATCAGTCCCCCCAATGGACCGAGCAAGGCAAGCAGTAAAGTGAAAGGGAGATGAGGCACTGAAGTGTAAATGACTTGGAAGGAAACAAGGAAACCCTTCTTGAGGAGGGTAAAGAGATCATTGTCAGTGGTTTAATTGTAAAGAATGTTGCAAACTTGAAAGCAATTGAGATACATTTTATTATTTCGTAGAAGTTCCTAAACATCTCAGTGATTTTTCATAAATGTTAATTGAGCACAGACTATGCTGCGTTCATTCCGTTTACTTACTTGACTCTCACAATGACTGCAGAAGGTGGGTGGTATTGACGTTTTACAGATGAGCATTCTTGAAAGTTAAACTCCCCATTTGTTACCTTTTGTGAAACAGAAATTTAGAGGATTATGCATATAGTCGAGTCTTCTAAATGTTGAATTTATCATGCTATTTTACAGGAAGGGGATATGGGAAGGAGTCTTAGATTTTTAAGATTTGAATTAAAAATGTGCCAAATGATAACTGAAGTAACGTTATGCTTTTATTATCTTTTGAGATATATAATGTCATGTTTAACATGTAGGTAGTCCTACTTGGGAGTATATGGAGAATGCGTTGTTAGGATGATTTGTATATTTCAAAGTTATATATACCATATGTGGATTTTTAAATCTCAAAGAATTAGAATTCAGCAAAATAAATATACTACTCAGTACGGCTTTCATGTTATTTATGATTCAGAGGACATTTTGTTATTAACCTCTAGTTATTTTAAAGTACTGCATAAAGACACAAAAGAACTTAAAAAAATTTTGGTATTAGCTTTTTTTTTTATAAAGTGGAAGTCTCGTCAAATGCTGCTAATTTGCTTTTAAGTGGCTTGAAAATCAGAAATGGAAGTTGGAGTCTCATGGTGAGCTTCTCAGGGTGAAGTGTCTTTGATGAAGCCACCTCAAAGAGATTTTTCTTTTGGTTTTTCACTGACGAAACTCCTTTGAATAGAATCTCAGATGGACTCTTGAATTGAATTCTGTGCCACAACAAATACTTCTATGAGGTGGTTTTAAGTTAAGCAGTGAGGTCTTCTAATTTAATGTAACGTCTTTTTTAGGAGGGAGAGTGGGTCATTTTTTGGATAAACCTGGAAATTGGGGCACCTGGCTGGCTCAGTCTGAAGAGCATGCAACCCTTGATCTCGGGGTCATGAGTTCAGGCCCCACACTGGGTGTAGAGATTGCTTAAATAAATAAAACTTAAAACAACCTGGAAATTAACATACAAGGGGTTACACCATGATGGTTTACAGACTGTTTCTCTATTACAGTGTTATGACAGGGAATACTTCCCCGATTATTATTAAAGCTCATCAAATTAAATTTCAAATCTTAGAATCTAAACTATTCAGTGTATGAACAGCTATAACTAATTAAGATTGTTATTACTCTTATTGTATGTGGTATAAATATTAAATAACAGACCCTAATTGAGTACTCTTAATTGTCACAAATCCGTATTACTTGATAAGATAAAAACTGGGGTTGAACTTTACTTCAGCTTTAGTTCAACTAGTGAACTAGTCTTTTTCTAGTCCAACTGGGGTTGAACTTTAGTTCAACTAGTGAACTAGTCTTTTTCACTCTTTATTACCAGAACAATAATGAACTAGTGAGCACCTATAAACCCCTTGTGTAAATACGGAGGGTATTTGAAGGGGCTCACGTTTGTGAGAGTTACTAAGGGGGGAAAAGGTGTTAGTCTTAACAAAATTTTTTTTTGGAAAAAGATCATCTGAAAAGAAATTAGGAAAGTATTTGATTTAGAAATAATAACTAGCATGTTGTAAAACCATGCTGGATTATTATTATTTTATGCTGGATCTCTTGACTGTATAAAGATAGGCATGGTGCTAAGGCCTCAAAGTAGGACTGAAGACTTCCCACTTAGATTTTCAAGCTGTCTGTGCTTTGATCCTGCATTACCTTTTTTTAAAATTTTCAGAGTGTCCTGATGGTCTTCTGTGCACCTCAACAATTCCTTCTCATTTCAAGAGATACACTCACCTCCTGCTGGCTCAGAGCAGGGCAAGCAATAGTTCCTTCAGCAGCCCACCACCTGGGTCAGAGGATTGCTTCAGTCAGACTAATTCAGGCCTTCTCTGTGGCCTTGAGGAAAGATGGTCTCTGCATCAGAAGCCAACGGAAAGCTTAAGAAACGTTGCAGCTCACCCCTCGTTAGTGACACCGTGTCTAAGGAAGTCTCAGTCTCCATCTGAAACCAATAAAAAGATTTCTTCTTCTTCTTCGACAGCTATCCAAACGTCCCAACAAATCCCACAATTTCCAGAAAGTGTTAATAAGGACAAACTGGTAGGAGTCGGTTTGGCTCTTGCTGAAGAACAAGACAGCCAAAGCAACTCAGAACACATATACTCCCCACTGCCAGAAAATGACTTTAGTAGCTGTGAAATCTCTTATTCTCCACTTCAAAGTGATGAGGAAACTTACAGTATGGATGGAAAGCTGGGTGATTCGCAGCAGGAACTACTCTTTACGGGGAACTCTAAAGAGGGCAGCGTGGAAGAAGATGATAGCAGCCCCACTTTGTTTCGAAAACTCCATGGATTCTTCCTGAAGGACCAGCAGGAGAGCGGCCCCTACGTGGACGGCTTCTTAACTCAGGATAAATACCACGAAGTATTGTATAAATCCAACACTCTCCCTGATTCCTCTCAGCTTTTTTTCCAAAATAGGGATGTTCTTCCGTGGGATGACCCTGCACACACCGATAATGATTTTGTGTTGTTTCCATCTGCATTAGCACAAGGGCTTACTTCTAGTTATCAGGCCACTACTGCAAAACTTGGTAAGCCAGAATGTCACCCATCTCAGTCAAATAAACAGAAACCGGTAGTTGAAGAATCAGCTGTTTGCAATCAGGTTTCTCTTCCATCGCTTAATAGTGAGATGCCCAAAGCTCTTGAGGGGCAGGGAGAAGGGGATCTTTCTTTCCGTCCAACCCAAAGTAAAATTAGAAAATTATCAAGGAAGAACCTCAAAGCAAAGAACAATGCTAATTCAGCATGTGTCTGCAGAAAGGCATTAGGTGGTCGACCAGACAGTAAAGTTACAGTTCCCAATACAGAGAATTCTTCCAGTTCACCTAGTACTTCCGAGTCTCGGAAAATGTTGCCATCTGGTCCCAACTGTCCTGCAACACCGCCTTCTTCCAAAGTAATGAAACAAATGGATATAGGTGTTTATTTTGGACTACCACCCAAAAAAAAAGAAGAGAAATTGCAGGAGGGAGGTGCAGTGGAAGGGATGAACTTAAATCCAGTTGTAAGTCCTAATGAAAAGAGGTCCCCCCGGCAGCGCAAGAGGAAAGCAGAAAAATCTTTAAGTGATTTAGAATTTGATGCAAAGAATTTAAGTGAGAGTCAGGCCTCTGTAGAACTTCCTAGTGAGAGGTCACGGCGTCAAAGAAAGAGACCTAAAAAGTCAGATTCTTTACAGGAAGAACATCAGAAGAGGTCACATCACCTTAACAGAGCAGAATCCAGAAGAGTCAATTTAAGGAAAGACAAAGTCTTCGTAAAATCACCTTATGGCAGGCTGCAGAGAGGGAACTCGAAAATCCCAGAGTCACCTAATGCAGGACAATTAAGAACAAGGACATGTCCATTCTATAAGAAAATACCTGGTAAGTTGAAATACCAATACTTAACGTATCTGCAAAGAATCGGCTTTCAGAAATTGTGTGTTTATTGCCTATGTTGTGTGTGTTTGTACAGAACGATTTTTTTGTATGTATTTCCTTTGTTTTTTATACATCATTGATGTGTAACATAGATTTTTTTGCCTATTCAAATGTTTTTGTCCATTCAATTCAGCAAATTTTATTAAATATATTTTGTGTACAGGGTACTATACTAGTAGGTAGGTTTCACAGATTTGACCCAGAGTAGTAAAGGTCAGCTTAATATGGAAGGAGGAGAGGCTCTCAGTAAGTAATTATAATAAAAACATATATAAATTATAATTAAATTTAATTAAAATGAAGTAACAGTCTCTAAGCGCTTAAGAGAAATACAAAGTGCTAAATAGCCTCAAAGAAGGAAAATTAACAGATTGTATAGGTCATAATAAATGCCAAACATGTTTTTTATTATGTTCAGTTAGCCACTGTATAGTCCATAATTAGTTTTTGATGTAGTGTTCAGTGATTCATTAATTAAGTGTAACACTTAGTGTTACACTTATCACTCATCACAGCACGTGCCCTCAATACCCATCACCCTGTTACCTCCTCCCCTCTGAAACCCCCCAGTTGTTTCTCAGGGTCCATAGTCTCTCATGGTTCGTTTCCTTCTCTGGTTTCTTCCCCTTCAGATTTCCCTCCCTTCCCCTATGGTCCTCCATGTTATTGTTCATGTTCTGCGTATGAGTGAAACCATATGATAGTTGTCTTTCTCTGCTTGACTTACTTCGCTTAACATAATCCCCTCCAGTTCCATCCATATCAATGCAAATGGTGGGTGTTCATCATTTCTGATGGCTGAGTAATATTCCATTGTGTGTATGGACCACATCTCCTTTATCCATTCAGCTGCCAAAGGGCACCTCGGCTCCTTAGTTTGGATGCCAAATATTTTTAATCCCTATCACAACTTTTTGTATTTTGTAAGTTCGCATGCCTTCATAGATGAGTTAGACAAATATGTCCTAAAATGAATTTTATGAAACCAATAATTCTTATCCTGAAAAGAACATAAAATCTGCCAAAATATACCTGATTTCAGAAAGATTGTTTAAAGTACTTTGATAGTCACAATCCATAATTTGCTCCAAAGGTTTGTGTAGGGATTATCATATTTGTACATCACAGTACCAGTTTTGTTTTTTAGTACTCACGGCGATGAATTTTCTGTATTTTAAGTGAGCCTGAGATTAATGCCATATGTAGGGGTAAGCCTCAGTGAGTTGTGAAGGTGGGTTTATTAACTTACCTATCACAGTTCACACGCTTGGTTATTTCTTCCATGAACACTTTTCAGAAGAGCTCAGCCATTTTTTTTTCCTTATTGCTCCTCTAGGTAGCCTGTCTTTGGCATTTATTTTCTTCTTTCCCTTCTTCCTCCTACCTCCTGTTCTCCATAATGAAATTCAAAAGCTACAGACATGCTGTCCATCTGTTACTGTACTGTGACCCGATGGAGGGCCACGACCACTGTAATATGTGATTATTTGGGCTGGCGATCATTTCTGTGCCAGTATCAATTGCCACGATAGAATAATACAAGAAGAACATTAGCATTTTTCCTTTCGCTGTTTCGCAGAAGTAAAGGATTTTAGGTCAGTAAAAAAAAAACGATAACTCATTTGTAGCTTAATTAATTTTTTTGGTACAGTTATTCATTTAAAAAAAAAGCCAGTGGGCATTTGTGCGCCTCCATTGGTTAAGCATCAGACTCTTGGTCCCAGCTTAGGTCTTAATCTCAGGGTCATGAGTTCAAGCCCTTTGTTGGGCTCTACGCTGGGCATGGAGCCCACTTAACAGAACAAACAAACAAAACTAAAAGTTTAAAAAAGCCAATCCTGGGATGTTTAGTAGAAACTTAAAAGACTAATTTTCATCTCTAGTACGCCTTTTTGCTGAATTTATGTTGCGTAAGTTTTTAAGTTATGAAGCTCATTTGGAATCAAGATGTAAAGACATTAGGGGGTTCACTGTTTACACTCAGCCTGGCCCTCTTTCACTGGTCGGCTCTTGCCCAAGCAGCCGTGTGCTCTTCTATTGCAGGGACTGGCTGTACCGTGGACGCCTTCCAGTATGGACTGGTCGAAGGGTGCACAGCCTATTTTCTCACACATTTTCATTCTGATCACTATGCTGGATTGTCTAAAAACTTCACATTTCCAATTTATTGTAGCGAGGTAAGTGTTGGCCTTCCTAATTCTAAATTTATGACATGTAGTGAATTTCTAAGCAATGTGGTTAAAAAAGAAAAACATTTGAAGATCTATCATTCTACTAGAAAAGATGTGAGAAAACAGATTCCACATTAAGATTCTAAGATGAGTTATTGTCAGTAGTTACAAAAGATTTTTTTTTTAATGCTTTAGTATATGGAAACAGTAAACAACCTTACAGTGTAACTAAAACACCTAAGTTCCATTCAGTAAACATTTATTGATGCCCAAAAAGACATTCAGGGCAAAATGCCCAAGTTCAAGGAGCTCACAGCCTTCGGGGGACACATTCACAGATACACTGCAATGGAATCAGTATTGTGACCAAAAACGGAAGAAAACACCAGCCAAGTAGAAGAAAGTGCTTTATTCTGGCCCAGGCCAAGGTTTGAGAAAGTTTCACAGTAGAAGAGATGCCTTGAATTAATTATTAAATGGTGACTTTTAATGCCACTACTCAGGGCTTCTACTAGAATTCAGTTTAATCCTCAAGCATTCTTGAATTATTTTATTGAGATAAAATGAATTTCTTTTTATTAATGAAGCAACCGAGGCTGGGAGAGATTAAGTGATGTGCCCTAAGTCCAGAGCCAATAATGGCAGAGTCAGAATTTGAATGCAGGTCTGTCTGATTCCAGAACCAGGCAGGGGAAATAGGAGAGGACATCCCAAGTAGAGAGCAGAGTTTGCATTGAGGCATAGACAACTGAGAAATCTACCCATTGCAGGTTCTTCAGATAATTCCAAACGGCTAACTGTGACATAGGGAACAACAGAAGATAAACCCCCAGAAATGAGCAGAGTCCAGATCATAAAGGGTTTTGTATGTCCTCTGGGGATGAGGGACTTTTCACAGATAAGGGAGAGTCAGTGAACTGTGTGTAAGCAGAGTTGTGACATAGTCATGGTAGGAAGTTCTTCCTGGCATTCTGGAAGGTTTCCATGAATGTAAGTAAGCAGGAGAACAGAGAGACTAAGATACTTTGTTCTACACTAGATCTGAAGTAAGACTTATCTAGTGTCCTACTGTATCAGCAGTAAGCACATTCTATTTTGCAGATAACTGGAAATTTGTTGAAGAGCAGACTTCACATACAAAAACAATACATACATCCATTGCCAATGGACACGGAATGTATAGTAAATGGTATAAAAGTTGTTTTGCTTGATGCCAATCAGTAAGTATTAAAGTTACCTTCAGACTAGCCTAGTTTTAAAAACTATTTAAAATAAAATAAAAACGTATTAGTTTGGGTTTTAAAGAACTTTCTTGTATTGGAACTAATATAGTTGGTATTTTAAAAACTTTGAGTTAAACATGTTTCTCCTTCTGAAAAAAAATAATGTATGCAATTACAGAATCAGAGATTAAATGTACTGAGAGATCCTTTAAATGTTACCTAGTTCATTGTTAATGCATTTTAAATTACTATCCTTGACATATGAGACCATCTTATTTTTTAAAAAAATATTTTAACATGATGCTACTGTTTTGAAGAGCTAACCTTTTGCCATTGTCTTTATTTTTTAAATTTTTTTTTGCCATTTTCTTTAATATCGCTTTTATAGGTTAACAGCTTGTACTCCATTCAGATACCAAAGGATTTTTTTTTCCCCTTTTAAGGGGAAATCCTTCAAATCCTTTTAAGAAATCCTTCAGGCTTTTAATACTAAAGACTTGGAAGATTTTTTTTTTCTTGGTAGTAGTTTCCCTTTTTCCCTCATTTTTTTCTTTTTAGTGTGAAGCACTGTCGGTATCCTGTTACCAAAATGGAACTGTCAACTGCACTTCTGCCTTCTTTTCATAGGATTTTAGCCATCACAGATGCTTCGAGAATTAAAATTAAGACTAGGTCTCCAAAAACCCAGACCCATGCTCTGTCTTCAGGTTGCTTTTAACTTTTTGTCTGCTAACTTTGCTGTTGTTTCTTTACTTTTTTTTTTTTTTTTAAAGAGGGAGTGGGGGGGCAGCAGGAGTGGGAGAGAGAGAATCCTAAGCAAACTCCCCACTGAGCGCAGAGCCTGATGCAAGATTCCACACAGGGCTCAATCTCGCCACCCACAGATCATGACCTGAGCCTAAACCAAGACTCAGATGCTCAACCAGCTGAGCCACCCAGGCACCCCTGCTGGTGCTTCTTTTTTAATCGATGACTGTAACAGCCCAAGTTCTGTTATTTGTACTCAACTTTATTAGGCACAATTTACATAAATAAAATAGACCTATAAAATAGACCTATTTTAAGTGTTTGCTGAATTTTGACAAAAATGCACACCCATGTAATACCCACTATAGAAAAATATAGGAAATTTCCCCCACCCCAGAAGGTTTCCTTGTGCTCCTTCCCAGTCAATCCCCAAGCCCAACTCTAGCTCAGGGGACCATTAATCTATATCCTATCACTATGTTTTAAGTTTGTCTTTCCTAGGGATTCAGTGAAATGAAATCCCACAGTATCTACTCTTTAGCCTCCAGCGGCTGTCACTCACCATGTTTTTGAGATTCATCCATGCTGATGTGTGTATCAGTAGTTTGTTCCTTTTTATTGCTGAGTAGTATCTACTGTAAGGGCACACTAAGATGTCTTTATTCACCTCTTGATGGACAGCTGATTTTTGTGTATTGACCTCATATCCTCAGACCTTGCTAAACTTGCACATTAGTCATAGTAGGTTTTTTTATAGATTTCTGAAAATTTTCTGCACGTACTATCATGTCATCTGTAAATATAGACAGTTTCGTTTTACTTCTTACTTTCTGTTCTGCGTGCTCCCCCCACCCACTTGTCTGTGATCCTGGATCAGACCTCCAGTAAAGTGTTGAATGGGAGTGGTGAGAGCAGATACTACCTTGTTCCTGACCCTACAAGGAAAGCTTACAGTCTTTGTCCCTTTAACTTGATGTCACCAATACGGTTTTCATAGATGCCTTTTATCAGGTTGAGGAAGATTCCCTCCATTCCTAGTCTACGGAGAGTTTGTAATCATGAATGGGTATTGACTTTTGTCAAATGCTTCTTTAGCATCTACTGAGGTGATCCCATAATTTTTCTCCTCTATAATGTTAACAGGATAAATGATAATGAGGGACTTTTTTGAATTTTAAACCAGTCTTGCTTGGTTGGGTTAAACTCCACTTAGCCTTTAAAAATATATATATTTTTGAGGCACCTGGGTGGCTCAGTTGACTAAGTGACTGCCTTCGGCTCAAGTCATGATCCTGGAGTCCTGGGATCGAGTTCCGCATCAGGCTGCCTGCTTGGCCTCTCTCCTCTCATGCTCTCTCTCTCTCTCACTCAAATAAATAAATAAAATCATTTAAAAAATTAAAAATAAATGTATATTTTTAAAATATATATTGCTTTAAAAATAAATATATTGCTGGATTTGATATGCTAAATATTTTGTTAAAGACTTCTTTGTCTGTTTTCATAATGGATATTGGTCTATAGTTTTTTCAGTAATACTTTTGTCTGGTTTTGATATTAGGATAATACTGGCCTCACAAACTATTCCCTCCTACTCCATTCTGAAAGTTGTATAGTATTAGGGCTGTTTCTTCCCTAGGTGTTTGATAGAATTCCCCAGTAATGTGATTGCGGTCTGAAGTTTTGGGGAGGGAGGTAAGGGGAAGTTTTTAGTTACAAAAGTAATCATTTCCTTTCAAAGTGAAGTTTCAAACTGAAAGTTCTATGTGTTTTGGCAGTAATTTCCAAGCCTCAGTGTGTCGGGGTCCCCAACACCACGCTGAGGCTCAGTGGTTCACTAGAAGGACCCACTGGACTCAGAAGGGTTGTTTTACTTAACGGTTATAGAGACAGGATACAGATTAAAATCAGCAAAGGAAAAAGGCAAATGGGGGCAAAGTGCAGGGGAAAGCAGGCACGAGTTTCCAGATACCCTGTGTCCGATGGAGTAGCTCGGATGCACTGGTTCTCCCAGCAGCGCACTCAGCACACCTGCCACGCGCGGCCAAGCAGGGAGGCTCACGAGAGCCGGGAGTCCAGCCAGGGCTTTCACGGAAGGTCAGTCATGCACACATGCAACACCCATGTGGCTTGCCTCAGCCCCTCAGACTCCGGTCCCCTAGAGCCAAACAGACAGTTGATGCCAACGATGTTATCTCTGGTGACCATCCAGTTAAACTAGGGACACACAAGCCCCTGCCTCAGGCATACAAAGCACTCTTATCAGGCAGAATATTCCAAGAGTTCAACTCCTCTCTCAAGAGCCAGCCAAGGACTAGTCCTAAAGGCAGGCTTAGGTGGGAGAGTGCGGAGTTGGAACCAACAAGCCGAATTAGTCCTTTCCCACACACCACTTTTGTCCCCCTTATTATTGCGATGTAGACTTCGTAAAACACTGCATTTCCTGTGTAGTACCGTGCTGTGTCACGTGTATTACCTTGCTGAGTGTGAGAATCCCTCCTCCTTCAGCTGCCGCGTGTGTGTTAAGACTATTCCTTTGACATGTTTGTGTTCAGCTGTCCAGGTGCTGTCATGATCCTGTTTCATCTTCCTAACGGTCACGTCCTCTTACACACGGGCGACTTCCGAGCAGATCCCACCATGGAACGTTCTCGTCTTGCAGGCCAGAAAATCCACACGCTTTACTTAGATACAACGTAAGAGAAGCTTTGTTTGTGTTTTCCCACTGACAATATTTGCCCTGCTTTTTATCAACAATGTGCACGGTTGCTTAGGTAATCAAAACAGTGGCTTATTGTAAAAAAACAAACAAACAAACAAAAAAAACGACTTATTGTCAATTACCATTTTAAGATCATTTATCAGAGAACTGCTTTTGAAAAAATATGTAGTGGCTTAAGAACAAATTTGGGATGACATGTCTTACCTAAGTACAACTCAGTTTTTTCTTTTCTGTGATTTCCTTTGGTTTATGTGAGAATCCTGTTACTGAAACAAGGAAGAAAAATTGGGGGGCAAACTTTAGGAAAACACCCTTTTAGGTTATCTTTTCAAAGTTCCTATATAACTATTAAGTATAATTGTGAAGAAGAAACAGAGGCCAAAATGTGATTCTGTTTCTGAATATTCAAAATTACTTTGTTCCTTCTCCAAAAGGTGATTTATAAGTGACAACTTTGAATTTCTAAATGTTATAAACATAATGGTACCAGCCACTTTTTATTATATATTAAAGTACCTCATCAATTTGTTAGAAATGAATTATGTCAACTATCTCAACCTGTTTTGAGAAGTGAATTTGGATGGCATACTTTAGTAAAAAAGGTGGCCTCCCCACATCCAGTTTTCTAACACTGTAGCGGATTTTTCCATTCTTTTATATGTACTCTAAATAAATTAAGAAAATAATAAGTAACTTCCTCCCCCCCCCTTTTTTTGCCTAGTGTTCTCTACATAGAATTCTGAATTTCTTTGTGGGTTTTTCACAGAGAGAAGACAAATGTTTTCTCTTCTTATGGCTGACTAGCAAAAACAGCATGTTTTTTTGATGTTTGTACTTTATGACTTCTTTTTTTAGTGAAAAAAAATGCTTAATTTTCATCCCAAATAGAGCTAGCTATCTAGTAGTCTTAGGGTTAATTTTTCATTGGGTGTTACTGCATTGAGGGAGACTGGCTGTGTTGTCCTGCTGTAATACGACATATATTTCTCTGCCTCCTCAGAAAAGCAGATAACCATGCGAATATTAACTGTTTGATTTAAAACTGCTTCATTAAATTCACGTTTCATTTTATTATTTTAAGAATTTTTTAAACTAAATCAGAATTCTTTAGTTCAAAGATAAACCCTGTCACTAGAATTTTCTTCGATAGTGATTAGAGTTAAAACAAAAAGATGCCGAGGTATACAATTCACAGCTGAACTAGCCAGCTAGAAAGTTCTTGAAGAAAAAGAGGCGATTTCCTTATATGAGGGCAATAAAAGAAACACACTGTAGAAGCCGTATTGGAAATGTAGAATTCCATCGTAAATTATCCATAGCTCGTAACAAATATTTTAACCACAGGCAGTGGAATGACCGCGGCGGGGTTAATGTATTGTAGTACCGTTTCAAGTAAGTTTGGTAGAGCTTGGTTTCTAAAATAGCATCTACCTTAATGCTGTGGCTTTCCTGTTGCTCATTTAATAAGTACCATATTTCCATCTTACAGATACTGCAGCCCAGAATACTCCTTTCCATCTCAGCAAGAGGTTATCCAATTTGCCATCAACACTGCCTTTGAGGCAGTAACTCTAAACCCACGCATTCTCATTGTCTGTGGCACTTACTCTATTGGAAAAGAGAAAATCTTCCTAGGTGGGTGGTGGTTGTCTCTAATTTGCATTAATATATTATAAAGATCAGATTCTCTTTTGCATAAAAGCCCTTTCAGTCTTGGTTCTTGCACTCGATCCTTATTTCCTGAAATGGTGCAGTATTACCTTTGAAGAAAAATTTGATAGAGTTGGATTCATTTAAACTTCGAAAGGCTTACCTTAACGGAAACCCTTGATAAGTGTGTTTGTGGTAGACTTTACATCTGCAGAATGTTTACAGAGCAAATGTCTGCTCTACACTAGTATTTCAGGGAACTTTTGACAAGTGCAAAGGCACATTGCTGCCTTCTTTGAGGATAACCATCAATTAATTATTTTAGAGAACAGTTTTAATTTTTGTACATAAATGATTTTGGATATGTAATTATAGTTTGTCTGGATGGCATTATACTATTTCACAAAATACTTTCTATGTCTCCCTAATTATGGTCACGTCCTGTCAAACGTTAAGATATGAGATGATAAAGCTAAGGGTTTAATCCTTCAACTTTGCTGCTTTTCCTCTACTCCTTTCTGTATATCTTTTGCAGTTTTTACATACTAGGTCTTTAAAAAGAAATTCTTTGCATTTCTCATAATTTACTTCCTACAGTTAACCAACAAAAGTATTTAGCCTTTTTGAAACATAGCAAAAGCGTGAATGTTTTGAATTTTTGTTGTTGTTGTTGTTGGTGGTAAATTCTTATTTTAAATTTTAAGTTGTAACCTAATAATTTTTTTCATAAGCTGCAGTTTTACCATTTTTAACCTTTTCCTTTGCCTGTAGCCATTGCTGATGTTTTAGGTTCAAAAGTGGGCATGTCCCAAGAAAAATATAAAACCTTGCAGTGCCTCAACATACCAGAACTTAATTGCTTCATCACTACAGACATGTGTAATTCACTGGTTCACCTTCTCCCAATGATGCAAATTAACTTTAAGGTAAGCATCCACAAGACATGCATTTTTAGGATGGACTAGAAAAGGTAATACAATGATTATAATCTGGAATGCCTTCATAGATGCATTTAACGCAGAGGAATTCAATTATCGTGGAGTCATAGTAAACCTTGCGCCAGAAGATCTTTTATGTGGAAATTAAAATGTTTTTATTTGTTATGTGTGTGCAGCTGTGTGGAGTAGTTCATGGGCCCATAGGAACTAAAGAATTAGTATAAAAGAAACAAAAGTAGGAAACTGTGCAACTATCTGCTCATCCAAATCTTCTGTGTTTAAGATTGTGTTCCATGTCTTTCCATTGAGTGCGGAAATGAACAGAGAACTTTTCTTCAGGTCTTTTCTGTGTTAATATTAATCCCCGATAACACTGATATATGTTGGAAATTGACTTGTGAGGATTAAGTGAAACAGTGCAAGTGTATCCTAAGAGCAAGTTCTGGTGTCAGTTCTGAGGAGTAGATTAAGATACAGAGAGGTTGGGGCACAGACTGGCTGGCTCAGTCGGTAGAACATGTGACTCTCGTTTTCAGGGTCGTGGGTTCAAGCTCCACGCTGGGCACAGAGCCTACTTAAAAACAAATAATAAGAAAAAGATATCTGTTACGACCTCACTGTGATTTGGGGGACTTCTCTGTCAGATTTATTCATATACTAAGATTCTTGACATTTACTAGCATTTTGGTACCTAGCAATGGAATACATCAGACCTGTGTATTAGAAACAAATCAGAACATAATGTACACCTAACAATTATTTTCACTTTTGCTGTAATTTCATAAACTAACTTTTATGGAACTTTTTGAAATAGCTTAGGATGTCCATTCCTGTATCGTCTTATAAATAATAACACTTAAATTATATTAATAAAATGAACATTTTAGCTCTATCCCTGGAATTACAAGGAAATTGTAACTGATAGAAATCCTTTCTTCATGAGATTAAGGTGAAATTTTTATGGCCTATCCTGAGTATACACTTCATAAAAATTTCAGGGATAAACAAGGCAGTGTTTTGTCCCTTTAAAGCCATTCTTTGGAAACATATTTTAAATTTGGGAGGCTGCTAATTTGTATGGCAGCTAATGAAGTGTTAATTGTAAAATGAACATTGATATCTTGAGGAGATAGCATTATTTTTAATGATTTTATCTTAATAATTTTATTTCCTACTCAGTTTGTTCCATTCGAACAAATGATCCAATTAGAAAGATTAACAGGGATTGGGGCACCTGGGTGGCTCAGTGGGTTAAAGCCTCTGCCTTCAGCTCAGGTCCTGATCCCAGGGTCCTGGGATCAAGCCCCACATTGGGCTCTCTGCTCGGCAGGGAGTCTGCTTCCCTCACTCTCTTTGCCTGCCTCTCTGCCTATTTGTGATCTCTGTATGTCAAATAAATAAATAAAATCTTAAAAAAAAAAGAAAAAGAAAGATTAACAGGGATTGATGAGTCAGAGTTTTATAGAAATGAAGGGACCAGAACTTTTCATGAAAGAGTTTTTAAAGGTCCCCAGTGCTGCAGGGAGGTCATATAAGGAAAGAATGGCAATTTGGCAATTAGAACATCTTTGGTGACCTGCACAAAGAATGTTTCAGTGAAGTGATGTTGGAAGGAGCCAGATGGCAAAGGCTAAGGAGTGAATGAGAAGGTGTAAATAGCCTAAAAACATGAAAAAAGAAAATCAGCATTATTGAGCCTGGGTGGCTCAGTCGGTTAAGTGTCTGCCTTTGGCTCAGGTCATGATCCCAGGGTCCTGAGATTGAGTCCCACATCAGGCTCCCTGCTCAGCGAGGAGTCTGCTTCTCCCTCTCCCTTGGCCCTTCCTACCCTCTTGTGCTCTTTCTCAAATAAATAAATAAAATCTTTAAAAAGAAAGGAAGGAAGGAAGAAAGCTGATGGTCACAGGAGACTATATTTTTGTTAGTACTTAAAGGCAATTTTTTGCCACCAAAAATAGTTTTGTTGCATCAGAGCTAATGCCATTTTGTGAAAATGTCAATGGATACGATTTTCAGTGTTCGTAAGGCAGGCTTGAAAGTGCTAGGAACCCCATAAAACCATTCATGCTACCGAGTTTGACATCCCAAATCCATTTATGTGATACGGATTTACTACCACCTCTGATTTTTTTTTCTAAGATTTTATTTATTTATTTGACAGAGAGAGATCACAAGTAGGCAGAGAGGCAGGCAGAGAGAGAGAGGAGGAAGCAGGCTCCCTGCCAAGCAGAGAGCCTGATGCAGGACTCGATCCCAGGACCCTGAGATCATGACCTGAGCCAAAGGCAGAGGCCTAACCCACTGAGCCACCCAGGCGCTTCACCACCTCTGATTTAAACCCAGCCAACCTAATGTGGTAAAACATTATAGTAATAAACAGTAATGTAATAGATGATCATTTACCTGTGAGAAACAATTCTAGGGGCATATACCAAAATAATTTTTGTCACAAATAGGTTACCAATAAACAGACAAGTCATGGATCAGAGACTTTATGTTGACTAGATCATTCTTTTTTTTTTTTTAAAGATTTTATTTATTTGAAAGAAAGGGAGTATGGCAGGAGTGGGGGGCGCAAAGGATAGGGACAATCAGACTGCCTGCTGAGCAGGGTTGCTGCACGGCTGATCCCAGAATGCTAGGATCATGACCTGAGCCGAAGGCAGACACTTGATCAACTGAGCCACCCAGGCACCCCTTGACTAGTTTATTCTTTTTTTTTTTTTTTTTTTAAAGATTTTATTTATTTATTTGACAGAGAGAGAGATCACAAGTAGGCAGAGAGGCAGGCAGAGAGAGGAGGAAGCAGGCCCCCTGCGGAGCAGAGAGCCCGATGCGGGGCTCGATCCCAAGACCCTGAGATCATGACCTGAGCCGAAGGCAGCGGCTTAATCCACTGAGCCACCCAGGCGCCCCGGCTAGTTTATTCTTAATAAAATTAATAAAATGGCAGTAGTTCCCAGATTGTGGTTTATGAATGACTAGTGGCTGCTGGCAGTCTTTTCTGTGTGTTTGGGTTGGATGAGAATATCTTTCTGTTTGTGGCATAGGTTAATGATGTTTTTGTGGTAACTCTAATTTGTTTTATGAAAAGCATAAATTCTCACTTAATTCTACTGAATGATTTTGTGGAGCAAATAGGAATGGGTGTATTTCATGACCAGTATTGAAAAGTGGACTCTCACTTTATGATATTAAATGTATAATTGCTCTAAACCTCAGTTTTTTATTATTTCCTTTTCCTTTTAGTTAGAGCCTAGACTAAGCGAGACAAAATCCCGAAAATTTGTAGAGCCAGATTATAATGAAAACTTAGTTATTAATCCATAACTTAAACTTTTTTGCGGGGAGGCAGTAGTTGGTAAGAAATACGACTATTTAAATGGTAGGTATTGGGTTCCTGGGGGGCTCACTTGGTTAAGGAGCTGTCTTTGGCTCAGTTCATGATCTCAGGGTCCTGGGATCGAGCCCCATGTCAAGATCCCTGCTCAGTGGGGAGCCTGCTTCGCCCTCTCACTCTCACTCTGCCTGCCACTCCCCCTGCTTGTGCTCTCTCTCTCTCTCACTCTCTCTGTCAAATAAACAAATAAAATCTTTAAAAATAAATAAATGGTAGGTATTTAAATTAATAAGAGATCATTGATTGATACAGAGGAGAAGTCAGAAGATTATTTAATTCACCAATGAAATACAAATATCTGATAAGCACAATCAAATGTTTAGCCTCTAACTAGTAATCAAAGATAAAACTAACAAAACAAGGATATGTTTGTCACCTACCAAATTGGCATACTTTTAAAAAAAGTAATATTCCTATGCTGTGACTTAGAGAAATTAGCACTCTCGTCCACTTGGATAGAATTAGAAGTTAGGGGTAAATCCTTTAACTCAACAATCCCATTTCTAGGAATTTCTACTCAAAATGAGTCCTTTGTGAAAAGGTCAATCTGCAAGGCTTCTAGTTGCTAATGGTATAATAGATGATGAGAATTTAAAAAAGCTAAGAAAGGAGACATAGTTTCCAATTTAAAAAAATAAAAAGACCCAGGAAGTGGGTTAGTGGGTTTTATTAACCATCTCCCTTCTAGGCTCTAAGCTGCCAGAAGGCTGAAGGGCTATGTCTCGTATCCACCACTCTGACACCCACAACATGGCCTGATCCTGGAACAGACATGTATTAGATGAGGAGTGAGTAGACGGATGCATGGGTTTGTCTTTGTTTTCTTCAGAACTTTCTACCAGCATCTCCTACAACACTTTAATAATTCAGAATATGGATGATGAAGGAAGAAAAAGCAGAATGTGGATGATGAAGGAAGAAAAAGCAAACCTTGGGAAATCCAAAATGATACCATGGGCAGTTTAGATTTTTTTATTATTTTAAATAATACTAAAACTTTATTATTAATTTACACTAAGCCCTCAACACTGTGGGTTTTGCCTAAAGACCAAAAGTATTAGAATTTTATATCTCTTGTGCCATCACTGTTTTTATTTGGATTTTTCTTATCTTTCAAAGATTGAACCTTGGTCGTTGATTTTCAGATTTCATCAAATGTCATCACTTTTGATAACTTTAGTTTGGAAAGTGGTACTCAAGGTTTGTTAGGGAAGCTTAGTACTCCGAATTGTAGCAGCATGAAAAGTTTGGCCAGTATTCTAGTTCCTGTTTAAAGAGTGAAAGGGAGTAAGACCCTGAGAAGGGTGCTAGTGTGCACACTTTGAAATGTACGTGCGTGTTGAATGTAATGCCGTTCGTAGAATTACTCCCACCTTTCTGTCCACCTGTCAGTCCTCCGTGGTTCATATGCATACGGACATGTTTGGGCTGTTGTTTACCAGTGTTAATATCGGTATCTCTAACGTCCTAACCTATATTCAATATCCTAATAGTAGTAGGATTTGGAGAGTTCCTTCTTTCTATTTTCTTTTCTTTCTCTTTCTTTCTTTCTTTCCTTTTTTATCTTTTCTTATCTTTTTTATCTTTTCTTATCTTTCTTATCTTTTTATCTTTTCTTATCTTTCCTTTTTTGGTAGCTATCTGAGTTGTAATCTTTCAATTCATAATTCTTATGTTGCCTCACTTTACTTTTTTTCACACTGCGCTTAAGCTTGTTTAACTTTAGATAAAGGGAAAATTTTTTTTTCATGATTCTGGTTTTTTTCTGGAAGTATGGCTCTAGGTTATTGCAAATTAATGTTTACCAAGTGCACACTCCCTGAGACTATGCCAATGTGATCGTTCTGTTTTATTCCCCATAACCCACCTCCACTGACTGTTAAATAAATATTCTGTTTTTATTTAACAGGCTTTACAGAGTCATTTGAAGAAGTATGGTGGAAAATATGATCAGATTTTGGCTTTTCGACCTACGGGATGGACACATTCTAACAAGTTAACAAGGATAGCAGACATTATTCCCCAGACCAAAGGAAACATTTCAATATATGGTATAATTAGTAAATTTTTTCACTTGACTGTTTGTTATGACATTTTTAAGAAGGAACTGTAAACACTAGCTCTAAGAAAAACGGACACCAGTGGGTCGCTAAAAATCGAGTTTCAAATTGCTCTGCACTCTCTGAAGCTGTACCTTTAGTACATTATACACGGATAGACAGGAACACGGCAGGGGGTAAAAGACATGGGCTAGTACAGATGGTTCGTTTGCGTGCTTGGTGCTGTGTCGAGGAACCCGCAGAAGAGGGGCGGGTGGTGCCCACTGTCCAGCTGTCAGCGGGAAGACTGGATTAGATGCCGTGAGGGCAATAGGTACAGGACTGACTCCTTTTTCTCATTTCCCGGTGGAGGTTTATCTTTGTCCTCAGAAATCGCTTATTGTAATTATGGCTGATGGAAATGTTTTTGATGTGTCCCTAGACTAGTGACTTAATTTCATCCCCTAAAGATCCCAGTTAAAGCAGGACCCTTCCTCCCTTTCTGTGTGCCATTTGATCTTTGGGAAAGATAAAGGGATTTTTAAGATTTTATTTATTTATTTATTTATTTTTATTTTTTTATTTTTTTATGTGCGCAAAGCTCAGGGACTAGAATCTGCTTACTTGCTCTGGAAACCAGGAGTCTCTTGCTTGTCGCTCTTCACATGTTTCTCCTATTTTTTCCCAGGATATTCCTGAAATCCGTAGCTGAGTGAAGTGCTTCAGAGAAATCTAATTTAAAAAGAAAGCCTTATTAAAAATAAGAGTCTATAGAAATACATATGAAGTGTCTACATAGAAAAGTAATAGGATTATTTAGTGTTCAAAGTTTCTGTATCATTTTAATGTTTTAATCTTTATTCTCCATAAAAGTCATTAACAAACTTTTTTATCAGAAATAAAATACCAAGGAGTTTTTGACAATACTCTGGATTGCTTTCCTTTTTTATTTTACTTTGGGCTTGTGTATTTTTTTTAAATAATTGGAATCTTTTGTCTGCAATATCTTTTGTCTTGCAGGAATCCCTTACAGTGAACACAGCAGCTACCTAGAAATGAAACGCTTTGTTCAGTGGCTGAAGCCCCAGAAAATCATACCGACCGTGAATGTTGGCACCTTGAAATCTAGGAGGACAATGGAGAAATATTTTAAAGAGTGGAAATTGGAAGCTGGATATTGATGTTAACCCAAAAGGACTCAGATCTAGTTAAGTAACTTAGGTAGAACTCGTTACTAGTTAAACCTTTAGTGATCTGAAATATGCCGTGCGTGGAAAACCTCGTAAAGGCTGCTTGGATAGCTTGTCTTCTCGTTACCTGTAGTACATGTGCTGCCGAAGCGAGCACTCTCATTTATGTTTAAGTAGCAAGTCGCTGTGCCCGGCATCTCTCAGCATCATCAGTGATGATGGAGACTGGTCTCCCAAGCCCCGGATTCTTGCTCCTTCCTTGGGAGCTGGTATCCTCTGCGTCTAGCCTCAGGAGAGGCAGCAAAGGCAGCCTGAGGGACCAGAGGACTCATGATCATAGATAAAGGACACTGAAAGCTTTATATATAAGTAATTATGTATCTTTAAAATTATTTAATATGGAGCATATTTTTATGAAATAACTTTTATAATGTACTTAAATAAAAAAATCTTAAATTTGCCACAGTGTCTTTTGGTTTTTAGGATTTATAGCTGTGATGTTCATGCAATTTTATTTTATTTTATTTTTATTTTTTTTAAGATTTTGCTTATTTATTTGACAGACAGAGATCACAAGTAGGCAGAGAGGCAGGCAGAGAGAGAGGAAGGGAAACAGGCTCCCTGCTGAGCAGAGAGCCTGATGTGGGGCTCCATCCCAGGACCCTGGGATCATGACCTGAGCTGAAGGCAGAGGCTTTTTTTTTTTTTTTTTTTAATATTTTATTTATTTATTTGACAGAGAGCGAGATCACAAGTAGGCAGAGAGGCAGACAGAGAGAGAGGAGGAAGCAGGCTCCCTGAGGAGCAGAGAGCCCAATGCGGGGCTCGATCCCAGGACCCTGAGATCATGACCTGAGCCGAAGGCAGCGGCTTAATCCACTGAGCCACCCAGGCGCCCCGAAGGCAGAGGCTTTAACCCACTGAGCCACCCAGGTACCCCTGTTCATGCAATTTTTAAAAATTTCAAGGGAAATAATTCAACATTTGATACTAAAGAAGAGGATTCAGAGAGCCTAGGTAATTACCCAATAAAGGATGGCAAAAGCAGGAATAGATGTTTATCTGAACTGTTTACTCAAGATGTCAGATAACTAGAAATTCAGATTGCAACATTGTTTGTTTTTTAAGTGAGATTATATAATTAATTTATGAATCTTGATGTCGCCCACCACAGACAAAGTAGATGATCCAAAATAAAAATTTGAGACAGGGGCTCCTGGGTGGGTCAGTGGGTTGAGACTCTGCCTTTGGCTCCGGTCATGATCCCAGGGACCTGGGATTGAGGCCGCATTGAGCTCTCTGCTCAGCGGGGAGCCTGCTTCCCTCTCTCTCTGCCTGCCTCTCTGCCTACTTGTGATCTCTCTCTCTGTCAAATAAATTAATAAAATCTTTTAAAAAAAATGATGCAGGCCAATGCATGTTAAAAATGTGTTTATGAGATTTAAATGAGAAAACACATCTAATGCACTTATGCATGTGTGTATATGCATATTTTTACATTACCTCTAGCAATGAAATTATCTGGGGGAGTTTCTTAATTAATGTTTTCATGGAAAATTATTTCCAGTAATGATTTCAGTAAGGATAGTATTCTCCATGAATTTTATTTTCACAAGCTTGGATTTTACGTTGCTGTGGAGGTCAGAGTTAGAGGGATCACATTTATTTTTAAAGATTTATTTATTAATTTGACAGACAGAGATCACAAGCAGGCAGAGAGGCAGGTAGAGAGAGAGGGAGAAGCAGGCTCCCTGCTGAGCTGAGAGCCTGATGCAGGGCTCGATCCCAGGACCCCAGGATCAGGACCTGAGCTGAAGGCAGATGCTTAACGACTGAGCCACCCAGGCGCCCCTAGAGGGATCACATTTAAGGGAGGAAAAGCTTTTAGGGCACAGTGGCAATAAGTCCAGTTTACCTGTGCTCTCCACTGACTTCAATTACACATTTAAAGTATTTTAACTTGTTCGGGCTTTTGATATTTTAAAATTTTTGTAACTTATAAGTTGTTCCACCTTACAATTAGAAAAAACTGTGTGTATTCCTCAAAAACAGGCATTTCGGGGAGATGGTCAAGTCATTTATAGTCATTTTAGTTTATTATTTGAGTAATAGTTTTTTCTGAGAGCTGTTCTTTCCATTGGTAAAAAGATTTTTCATGATTTTGGAGGTTTGACTTCGAAAACCCAAGCATGTTATTTAAGGGCAGCCTCAGCCTTTTTATTATCCAATGCATAAAACCTCTTTCGACACAAACAGCACTATTTACAGCAGCCCGGAATGATTTCGTTCGCTGCCATTGCCGCAGAACATGCAGAACCTCATTTAGGGACCACCCCAAAGAGTTTTAAATATAAGTCACAATCACAGCCAAACTCCCCGAGGCTCAGTCGAGAGCTATATATGAAATTCTTAGTTCCAACACCTCACACTTCGGTAGATAAAAAATTTCAATTTTAAAGTGAAATGAAAGAAGAAGAAATCTACCGTCAACCCCAAATAAACGGATGACAGCTCTTGAACATCTTAAACACGTGTAGGGGAGAAATAGGATTAAGCCAGTGCAGAGGAAAATGTTTTACTCGGGATTTGGGACTTTTCAGAAAGCTGCTTCACAACCTTACCTGACACTGAGCATTGAATTCCCAGACGCAGTGACACTTGACAGGCTGATTCCAAGTTGTCATGACTTCAGTGTCATGGGAAAATCTTTTCTACTTGATGTCACTGCCCTCTTAAATCTAAATCACTTATCCCCGATTCTGTATGTATTAGTGTACCTCAACTACTCAGTTTAGTCCTATCAACCCAAGGCATCCAGAATTTCCGTATTTGGTCCTGAATAACCATCAATAAGTAGATGAAGGAACTACGAAGGGAGTCATCTTCAAGTACTAGTCCTCGAAATAATCTGTCTTGAAAGAATATTAATATTGTCTTGTAGCCTTTCTGGTGGTTTTACTACCGTTTGTTCAGTTCACTTGATATTGATCTTGGAAAAACTCCAATTAGAAAGTTACTGGAGGGGCGCCTGGATGGTACAGTTGGTTGAGTGTCTGGCTCTTGGTTTGGGCTCAGGTCGTGATCTCAGGGTCCTGACATCAAGCCTTGTATCAGGCTCTGCACTGGGTGGGAAGTCTGCTTGAAATTCTCTCTCCCGCTCCCTCAGCCCTTTCCCCACCTCCACCCCCCGCTTATGCTCGCACTCTCTCAAACAAATGGGTAAATCCTTTAAAAAAAAAAAAAAGTTACTTGAAGCCAGCAAACCCATAAATTAATGGTTATAAATAATAGAACAGTTTAGATATAAGAACTACTTCTAATCTGAATAGTTGGCAGCTTTGAACTTGGCAGTCATTATACTATGCTAATTATGTTGCCTCTTTCCCTTAATATCTACCCCTACCTCCAAAAAGTAGACCTGTTCTTTGCTTAGGTCTCATTTCCCCCCATGATTTCACAGTTCCATTTTTGGTAAGACAGAAATAATCTGTAAAGCATTTGTTATAAAGTGTACCAAGTCTACAAAACTGAGTATAAATGCAAAATGATTATTTTCTTAAATATTCATAGCCGGGCCAGAACTAGGGTGAGGCAGGAGAGGTTAGGGTGTGTGATTTTAAGGGGACACTGGTTCTCAAGGCTGACCCTGCACTTGCATGGACTGAGGAATTGGGGAGGGAGAGCCTCCTTACATTTTACACTAGGAAACTCGCTTGCCTAACCCTATTTCCAAGCCCAGCTTCATAGCATCTGATTATATGTTTTGCTGTTTTGGTGAATCCAAAGTGGTTTTCTAAATAAAATGCTGTTAAAACTTTGTTTATAATATACATTGACATGTAATTTTTATAATCTGAACTGAAGAGGGTCCATTTTCTTTTTTTAGATTTTTTTTTTTTTTTTAATTATTTGACAGAGAGAGACAGCAAGAGAGGGAACACAAGCAGGGGGAGTGGGAGAGGGAGAAGCAGGCTTCCTGCTGGGCAGGGAGCCCAATGTGGGGCTTGATCCCAAGACCCTGGGATCCTGACCTGAGCCAAAGGCAGATGCTTAACAACTGAGCTACACAGGTGCCCCTGGAAAGTGTACATGTTAACTTCCAGATTCATCAGCATAGGGCTAATTAGTCCCTGTTTTTCTAAGGCACCCAAACCTAGATTCCTTTGAGACTTGCCTTCTAGGATATGTACACACCTTCAGGACAGGGTTTATCATATTCATGTTGTGATCTGGTTCTTTTTTCTGTGTCTGGTCTAGAGACATTTCCAAGTGCTAGAATGAATCTTGAATAGACAGTGGCAAATCCATTCACATCCTAAGAATTTGACTTCCAAAATTCTTTCACGTGTTTTCCTCAGGTAAAAATAGTTTCTCTCCAGAAGAACCACTAAAAATAAAAATATATTGAAACCACTCCATTGATTGTTTTCAGTACATCAAGACATCTGTTATTTAGGCCCAATTCAGTGCCGGAGCAATTTAGAGAATTAGAAAATACGCTTTTCTTTGTCAAGATGTCATTGAGCTCCCCCCTACCCAGTGGCTCAGTCAGTGAAGCGTCTGCCTTCAGCTCAGGTCATGATCCCGGGGTCCTGGGATTGAGCCCTGAGTTGGGCCTGCCTTGGCAGGGAGTCTGCTTCTCCCTTTCCCTCTGCCCCTCCCCGCTGCTTGTATGCTTACTCACTCTCTCTCTCAAATAAATAAAATCTTTAAAAAAAAAAAATTCAGTCTAGCAAGCACGTATTGAGTGATTATTCTGTATAGGCGAAGGGGTTACAAACCTTCGTTGGGGGACTTCTGCGTGAATAAAATAGTCTCAAACATCAGAGAATATTAGGAAAGAGAGACCTGCACGGAAGCACTGTAAAAGGCAAGCTGTGAGAAGTGGTCTAACACCAAAGGGCGTGGGAGCACTTAAGAAGGAAAAATTAAAAAAAAAAAAAAAAAAAGAAGGAAAGATCCATTCTCATAAGGAAGAGTCCATCAAGAAGACGACTTGTTACATGGTCTTTAAAAGATTGACAGAAAAGGGGCACCTGGGTGGCTCAGTTGGTTAAGCGGCTGCCTTCGGCTCAGGTCATGATCCCAGAGTCCTGGGATTGAGCCCCACATCGGGCTCCTTGCTCAACGGAGAGCCTGCTTCCCCCTCTTCCTCTGCCTGCTACTCTGCCTACTTGTGGTCTCTTTCTTTCTCTCTAATAAGTAAATAAAATCTTTAAAAAAAAAAAAGATTGACAGAAAATAATAAAATAAAAATAAATAAATAAATAAAAGACTGACAGACTTCTCATAGACTGGAGAGCCACACAAGAGACCACCAGGTCCTGGAGGCGTGAGCAGCCAAGAGTGGCAGGGGGAACCTGGAGCACTGGTGTGTTGGTGTTGTTGGTGTGTCATGCTCGGGCTAGAAAGGCAGGTGGGGAAGATGACTTTTGAGAGCCGTACTAAGTTGTTGGTGTAGGGTCCATGGTCAAAGGAACGAGACTGATACAAAGCGAAGGTCAAGCAAAGCTTTATTTCGCACCAAGCATCGATAATCAAACCAAACGTTCAGGGCGGCGCCTCTTACAGAAAGGGCGACCTCTCTCTGCTTCAAAGACTAGCTTTTAAGGGCAAAGGCCATGTGGTTGGGCCTGGCCATGCACAGGTTTCCAATGAAATTGTAACACACAGGGAAAGCTGCACGGTCATGCTAGGTCACACATAAGTAACCAATTGAATTACAATTTACCCTAGTAGATATTCGAACCAGCCTATCACCTTGGTCAGAATCAGCGACCAAAAGGTGCCCAAAGGGCGGGGCCCACACTCCTTGGTAGCTAGGGATACAGTATGCGCTCCCACTGATTGGATGTCTCCACCCAGCCTGACCCACCCTTGTATTTGCGCTTTGTTACCTGGGACTGGTTTCTGGGACTTGTTTTTAAGTAAGTCCCCTGGGGGAAGGGGGCGGCAGGGAACAACAAACAACAAAATCACTGTTTAACCGGATGGAATCGCTCTGGCTAAATAGGCCCTTACAGTTGGGAGGTTCTTCTGAAGAAAATCAAGAGGTTTTGAAGATTTCGAGGCAGTCAACACAAATGTATGTGTTCGAAATGAAGAAAACACGAGTTAGAAATCGATACACACACATGAATTGAATAGTATAAAAGTATACGAATTAGAGCTTAACAGGAGAACTGGGCCAACCCTCGAACCTTGACAAACACATTGTAATTATGGGGTCTCTGTGAGGTGTTGATGTTTAAGACAAGGCCCTTGCCTTGGAGAAGCTTAGAGTCTCCTTGGGGGGCTGGGTAGAAGCTAACAGACGTAAAATAGTTAAGAGAGAGATTTGTGCGGTTTTATATCTTGAAAAGGAGAGATGGGGTTGGCTGGAGTAGTTTGAGCTACTTGGTGAAAGAGGATCTATGAGAAACTAATTTAGCAACACAAAACACAGTATGTAAATAATTCGTGAGTGACCAATCGAACTGCTCTTTAAAAAGCTCATTTAATTTAAATGAAACTTGGTTATGTAAGTGTTGCTCTTATGTTTGGGATGGCATTCGCTGGCTTAACTCCCTGTAGAGCTCTTGTAGATTACATACAGATTTAAAAACACCTAAGAACACTGTTTGCTTTGTCCTAAATATGATAGACATTTATTTTTCAAGGAGAAGAAGTTTCATAAAGTCAAATTACATTCTCTGCATCAGCCCCTCTGTTATTTCGAAATGGAAAGCAAGAGCTTGAGATCATAAAATGGCATCAAAGCAGTGCAAATCAGTGCTTTATACACTATTAGATAATGTTATTAAACTGTTTTTTTAAGTTTGTTTGAAAGAACGGTTACAGACTTCCTGTGAGGCTCTGAGCTCTGATTACATATCACATGGGATAAGCATATAAAACTGTAAGTGCACTAAAAGCAACAGTGTCTGGAAGGGGAATAAAAACTAAATACCCTGGTTTTGCTAAATCAGCCAATTTCTATATTTGAGGGTATTTTATTGACAGAAAGAGTGCTGAACTCTGTTATGTTTTGAGTTTTTAAAATATGTTTATTGAGATATCATCACATACCAAGCAATCCACTCATTTAAAGAATGCAATTCTGAATGCCTGGATGGCTCAATGGGTTAAGCCTCTGCCTTCAGCTCAGATCATGATCCCAGGGTCCTGGGATTGAGTTCCACATCGGGCTCTCTGCTCAGCGGTGAGCCCCCTGCTTGTACTCTCTTTTTCTCTCTGATAAATTAGTAAATAAAAATCTTTTTTTTAAAGTGTGTAATTCAATGAGTTTTAGTATATTTACAGAGTTGTGCAACCATCACCACAAAAGAGTACTTTTATCACCCAAAAAAGAAACCCCAAATCCATTAGCCATCACTCTCCAGGCCTTCCCTCCCTTACCCACTCCATAACCCTCGCCCATTCCCATCCTAGACAGCAACTAATCTTTTGGGGGTCTATAGATTTGCCTATTGTGGACATTTCACATAAAAGGAATGGGGTATGTGTTCTTTTGTGATATGCTTTTTTCACTTGACATAATGTTTTCAAGTTTCATCCATGTTGAAACATGTATCAATACTTTGTTCCTTTTTATGGTCAAAATAGTGCATTGTTAGAAAATGCCACATTTTATTCATCCATTCTTCTGCTGGTGGACGTGTGAGTTGTTTCCACTCTTTGGCTATTATGAACAATATAATGCTGATATTAACATTTTGTACAAGTTTGTGTGTGGACATACAGTTCCGGGTCTCTTGGGTAGATACCTAGAAATGGAATCGCTGGGTCCTACGGTCGCTGTGTTTAAACTTTTTGAGGAACTACCAAATTGTTTTCCGGAGTGCTGCCTCACTTTACATTCCAGTTAGCAATGCAGGAGGATTCCAACCTCTCCACATCCTCTCCAATGCTTGTTATTGTCTATCTTTTTGATTACAGCTGTTTTGGGGAGTGCGACGTGGTATCTCATTGTGGTTTTTATTTGCATTTCCCTAATGACATCTTAAATTCAGCATCTTTTCAGTATTTCGAAAGAAGCCACGTACAGAGACCTCAACTCAATGCAAGTTCTAAAATGTATTATTAATCCTAAGCAAAACAGTTTTACAGACTTTGGCTTTGATTTGCTAGAAAATGATGGTGTTTCAAAATCACATGCCTACAATTTCGGTTCAGTGAGATTTTTTTGAGTTAGTAACAGGACAAATTTAAGATGTGTAGCAGCATTCCAGGTATCATAAAGTGATTATATACCAGGCAGGTAAGACAGACTTAGTGCCTCAGCTTACAGAAAGGAAGCAAAACCAATCATGATTATAAGTTAGAAAGGAGGATTTAAGATAGGCGGGTTTTAAATATCAGGGTGGATAGATAGCACTAGCTGACCTTGAATAAGCAAAGCTCTTTATAAAAATGGCCCGCAATGTTGCTGTGATATAGAACCATAAATCTTAACCCAGATTTAAAATTTTTTAAATTGCAGCATGCTATTTAAGATCTTCTCTGAAAGCTAGATAAGGAAATAAATAACTTATCTGGGTCCCGTTTAGCCCCGAATCCTATAATTATATAATCCCTGGCTAACATCAAGTTTTCCTTTAAGAACATAATAAGAGCATACTGTTTTAAACAACCCAGCGATTCATATGTCATGAGAATAATCAGCCAAGAAACTTATCTTTTTGTTTCAAAGCTGTTGACTTTTATGTAAGAACTCTATACTCCTTCCAGGTTGTGCTCTGGTAATTTATTCATTGGTATTACAAATTTTAACAAGTTTCTGACAAAGAACAGGTGACATAAGTTGGGAGTCATTAGAAGTTCAGCGTAAAGTTCTTTTTGTCACCGTTCGAAATCCCCGGACAAGAGGAAACAGATGGGTTTGGTTACATTAGCCTTGCTGAGCCAAATAAACAGTCAAAGAAAACGTTAACTATCCTTTTGCTGCATGTCTGTAGCTAGGCTAGGAATGGTGCTTGATGCTAACCACGCTAGCTTGTCAGCTGCTAAATATTTAACAATAGAAGCTGGAAATTTTAAAAATATGCAACTTAAAAAGTGTATTGGATGACTTTATTTATTTATGAAGTCATCATAAAATAGACGCTGATTAAGGGTGAGACCCTGAACATGCTGAGTAGAGGAAGGGATTTGGATTCCTTAGGGAAGTCCTCAGAGATCAGGTAACATTCCAAGTGGGCTTTTAAACATGAGTACAATTGGGATTCTCAGAGGGAAGATAAAGCTAAGAGCGGCATTTACATCTAAAAAAAAAAAAATTGAACATAGTTATGAGTAAAAGCTTCCTCTCGAGAAAGAGATGGAATAACATTCTCACATCCAAGAAATAGGTAAATGTCCACCAAAGTCATTCAGGTGAGAAGCAGGGCAGTTCAAAAACCACCAACAAGACAGAGATGCCTGCCTTTACAGGGCTAGAGGAATACACAGAGCAAAGGAGACATAATCCATTATAGTGGAAATGGAATGGTGTGGGCAGAAGCAGAGTCCGAAATGGGGGTGGAAGGATAGAGCAGTGTAGCCAGACGAAAGCCAAGCCAGCTCATCGTCCCCTCCTGGCATTCAGTCACATTAAAAGCAACAACTCGACAAAGACAAATCGGAAGGCTTTTGAATCTTTCCTGCAGTGTCACAAAAAGGTCAGAAGGAGAGTCTTATTTTCAGTGTATTTTACCAAGTTACAATTTACTGCAAAGAAGAGAGTTCTTAAGCTACAATGTTAATGGAATTTCAATTAAATTGATAGCCAGATCATGCTTATTTTTTCTCTCCTCTCTCTATCCCAAGACTCCTTTAATACCTGAAAGGTATTAAAAAGGAATCGGTTCAGAAGGATGAGAGATTTCAACAGGAAATGTCTGGAAGACAGAAAAAAATAAGCTGGACTGCATAGATGATAGATTGTCTGATAGAGAATCTGCAGTGAAATGAAGCCATGTATTTGTGTGCATTGTGTGTGTATAATGATGTAAGCGAAAAACTAATGATACTGTTAACTTGAGGCAAACTAAAAGCTGTCAAAGAAAGGAAATGGAACCTATGAGAAAGTAAATGGAACCAGTATGCTGTGTGGTTCTGCAATGAACAATATGTACATATTCAGGCTGATGTAAATAGTGATGAATGATTCAATCAAAATCAACGATAGGGTGCTATTAAGGGATGAGGAAAGGGTAAGGTGTGAGAGAGAATGGCTACATCAGCTCCCTGCTGAAAACTCTGCCATTGCTTCCGACAGAATAAAAGTGAAATTCCTGGCTGTGGTTTTGAAACCCCCACATCATCTGGTCTCTGTCTGCCTCCCTGATCTCATATCCTCCAGCTCTCCCTTTTGCAACCACCAAGGCATGGCACAGTCTTCTTTCTCTTCTTTAAACAAGCCAGGGTCTTTCTTTCCTCAAGGCCTTTGTTCCTGTTCATTTCTCTGTGTGAATTGTTCTTTTGGCTGAGAATAAATCCGTCCCCGATACCCATTCTCCTCTTCTTGCACAATAACAGAACTTTAGCTCAGCTCATGGCTGCCCAGAAGAGAAACCACATTTCAAGCTTCTCTTGCAGCTAGGTATGTCTATGCGACTACATTCTAGCCAAAAGGAGGTAGGCAGAAGAGGTGGGAAATTGCTGAACTGTGCCCTTACAGAGAGGTGACTTGCCCTTCTCCTTCTCCCATGTTGCTATTGGAACACAAATGTGGTGCCGCCATCTGGGACCATGCAGATAGTGGAGCAGGAAACTAGAAGGGGCCTGGACCCCTGGAAGACCTACCTTCAGGCTGTTATATAAGGCAAAATATAGACTTCACTCCCTTAAACTATTGCAATGTCTGTTACATGCACCCAGCCCATATCCTAATTAACACAGCTCTCACCATAGATCTTCACAATGCTACTCAACTCAGATGCCATCTCAGAGGAATGTGTCTTGACCACCTTACCTGAAGCTGGTCTTTTTAATCTCTATTACCATGTTTTATTTTCTTTATAGCACACAACAGTATACTAAATTGTTTTATTTAGTTATTTGTTTTGTAATTGTCCTAGAATTTTTCCTAGAATATAAGTTTCACGAATGCAATGATCATATTTGTCTTGCTCAATGCCTGGAATAGTACCTGGCCCTCTGAGTAATATATATTTGTTGAATGATTGACTATATCATGCTGCAAGTTGATAGGTAAAATAGATGAATCAATTAAAAAAAAAAGTGTCAGGGTGCCTGGGGATGGCAGAGTCCATAAGCATCTGAGTCTTGGTTTTGGCTCAGGTTGTGATCTTGGGGTCATGAGATCGAGCCCTGAGTCAGGCTCCATGCCCAGTGCAGAGTCTGCTCCAGATTCTCTTTCTTCCTCTCCCTCTGCCCCTGCCCTCTCTCTCTCAAATAAATAAATAAATAAATAAATCCTAAAAAAAAATGTGCCATACCCAAACTATTTAGAAATATAGAGATAAGTTTGGAGAAATAGCAGATAAAATATTCTTAAATGGCTGCTTCTAAAAACCAGGGCTGAAATGGGGACAGGCGACACAGGGTGCTGCTGCTTTTTATTATAAATGCTTTAACATTATTTGATTTTTTTTTAAACTTTGGAAGAGGTCAAAGTTAAAAATAAACAAATCAATAAAACACTGTGGGGTCATCAAGTGATGTGTGGAAGAATGGCTAATAACGTGGAAAGACGGCCACGACATGAAAATAAATCGAGTGAGTTGCATAACAGATTGGTATGTAGAGCAAATCCAGCTTGGTATATGTACAAAACACATACGCATAAAAAAGACCATCTTATAGTCAACGCATATGGCAAATTCCTAATTTTAGATGGAAGTGGATATTCAATTTTTTATTAATAGAATCAGTTTTTCCTCATTAACCATGTTGAATGAATATTTAAAGACTTCAGATTTGAAGGGATACTGTGTGGCCACAGGCCTTGGCCAAGCCCTTGCTTTAGCCATCTAATGAGAAGTTTCACCCGTTCTAAAAGCAGTAAGGAGCCACTGAAGTGTATGAAGCAGAGCTGGTACCAAAAAAAAAAAAAAATCGGTTGTAGGTAGATGGTGTGAAAAAGACCAGTTGCGGGCAGATTTCTCTCCCCTGTATTGTGGAAATGGTTTGGAAAGGCAAGCTTTGAATCACAGAAATGAATTAGGAAGCAGTTGAGGCCATCAAGGCAAGAAAGGAGAGATAGGAACCCTATCATAGAGAGTAGCCGTCTGGTAGAGAGAAGGCAGCTGTCTCAGAAACAAGAGGGTGCTGTTGGCAGGATGGGTGGTGAGAGTGAGACGTGTCCAAGGCTGTGAGCTCCTGGAGGGCAAGGACCTTTTTGACCTCATAGATTGCTCCATCCCTGGCCCACCTAGCACAGTCTTGGGTCCATACTGCCATGAGTAAATGTTTGTGATCTAAAGAAGAGGAGAGAATCAAAGACGAGTCTCAGAAGTCTGATGAGGCTACCTGGGTGAGGGATGGGGTGTTTGCTGAACAGTGACACGAGGACCGGTGTGGGTAGAAGGAGACCAGGGAGGAGCTTGGACTTGCACTGTTGAAATTCCTGGTGCTCATTCATCGTGAACACCTATCACGATCTAGCTCGAGATAGGTTTGCGGTCACCAGCATAAAGATGGTAGCTTGAGTCACAGAAGGGAATAGTGCTTCATTAGAAGAGTATTGGGTGAGAGCAGAAGATAGGACAGACCCTCTGAGCAGCTCCCAAATTAAAGGACAGTTGGCTAAAGAGGAGAATCAAAGGAAGTGACCTGAGAGGCAGAGGCGGGGGTATCTGGCATCACAAAAGAAGGGAGAGTCCGCAGTGAGAACTGTTGCCAACAGAGCATCAGGATCAGTCCTGAAAAACACCCCTTGCGCTTAAAACAAAGGGGCTGTTGGTGACATCGAGTGGGGGTTTCAGGATGCCCAGGGCAACTGGAGATTGGGAACCATTTTACTGTGTTAAGGAGACTGGTGGAATGATCTATGACCTTTTCCTCCTTTTCAGTTTTCTCCCCTTTATTTTGAACGCGTCTCTGAACTTGTACCCACCGCTGCACTCTCACCTTCTTATCAACGTTCCAGTGACGAGTTTGGCAGCGGGGAAGTTTTTCCACTTGGTCACACTGGTAATCTGTGCACTATCAGGAGGCTGACAGGGACTTGTTTGTGGTGGTTCTGAATGGGGCTGCCACAAAACCCGTCCTCCAAGTACTTGGCTTTCCCCGATGCATGATTATATCCGTAGTTCCTGCCTGTCCTTTACATCTTTCCTGGAATAAAGACATGTACACATGTGCAAATCCAGGAAAAAGATAATTGACTTTGTGATGTTAAAAATTACACTGCCAGGGGCACCTGGGCGGCTCAGTCGGTTAAGTGGCTGCCTTCAACTCAGATCATGATCCCAAGGTCCTGGGATTGAGTCCCACATCGGGCTCTCTGCTCAGCAGAGAGCCTGCTTCTCCCTCTCCCTCTCCTTCTCCTTCTCCCTCTGCCTGCCTCTCTGCCTACTTGCACTCACTCTCTCTGTGTCAAGTAAGTAAGTAAATAAATAAATATTAAAAAAATAAAATTAAAATTACACTGCCACCATAGTCTAGATTACTGATTGACATTTGCATTGTGTATTTTCTGAACTTTCTTGCCCAAGGATATTCTCACTCCTGGCTATTTTCTGAATATAGCCTTTTCCTCTTCGTTCATCCCTCAAGCCATTATTTCTCTTTCTATCCTAGCTCCGTAATATTATTACTTTTCCTTTATAATCAACCAGCCCTGTTTCTTGTTTCTCCTTGAACAACGTGAAATCTCTCCCTATCATTTTTCTCATCTTTTTCTTTCATGATTTCCTCTTTGTAATAAGTCTTAGAAGCAGTGATTTGGAAGATTATATCGGAATATTCAGGGCATGTTGGTTTTGTGGTAGAGTGTGCTGTGTTCGAACGAAGTGCTTCTAATTATATGTTACCTGTTTTATCATCAAAACATTCATTCAAAAAACACTTCACTGAGCACCTTCCTACTGGTGGGTCCCCCGTGTGTGCTGTCAAGACCCATAGCAAATACAAGCCCCAGCAATTATGCGATACGTTTGCGAATGACTGAGAGACCTCAAGCAGCCACTGACAGGAGGTTTTGGGGACAAGATGAGATGAGATTAGTCTTCACACTTGGAAAATCCGGGAGATAAAGGCAGGGTCGCGTTCCACAGCGGGAGTGGTGGTCTCTGATACAGCAGCCCAGACAAGGGCAGCCAAAGCAACGAATGGCAGGTCTTGAGTACCTTTTAGTGATGAACAGGAGTGGATAAAGCACCCCACACTCCACCATGCCTCTCTGGTGATGAACACCTCTTGACTGGAATAGCGACCAACCAAAGGGAAAGGGGGGTTTTTTCCAGTTCCATTTAAGCCTGGTGATATTAGCCGGAGGAGCTGGGAATATAACACCATTTCTTGATGGTCTGAGGGGCCCGGGGTTAGCTCTGCAAAAATCGTCATCATACAACTTGTATTTAATGTAGGGCTCTTTGAGAAGAAATCTTGCTTAGGCATCAGATATAGTAATGAAAACCTTTGACTTAATGTCCAGAGGCTATAATTTAGGCCTGGTTCTGCCACTAATTTTGTGACTTTTAGCAAATTAATTCACTTCTCCAAATTAATGAAACCCAGTCTCAGTTTCCTCCACTACAGTCGAGAGAGTGAATTGCTCTCTAGATCATGCTTCTACAATTCTGTGTGTCTTTTAGCTCAGTTTCTTTCTTTTTTTTTTTTTTCAGAGTGTTTCATGGTTTTTGTTTTTTTTTTTTTTTGTTTGTTTGTTTTTAGTGTTTCATGTTTCATTATTCCAGGGCTTAGACATAATGATATTTATCAACCTAATTATTGCAATGAATCTGTTCTACAGTATTAAAATATGTCAGATGAGAAAATGTTTTGTGTACTCCTCACTTAATATTTACCTTTCCTGTGTATAAACAGCAGAACTCCCCCAGCTTAGATACGGGATCATGGAGGTGGACCAAAGGGGAATCAGTCCCTTGTAAGGGTATTAATTGCAATGTGGTTATATTAACTCTAAAATAGGGCCAGATGCCCACAGCAACAGAACAGGCTGTCAGTAAGTGGTGGAAAGAGAGAGCAGAGCACATTCATTCTTTAGTATTCTCAGGGTATAGTCAACACACAGGAACAAAACAAACCCACAGAGGTAGATTATTTATTTTGGTCAATAAGGTGTTGGTACAGATCATTGGTAAGACCTATGTATTATATCAATTTCCAAATGATCATTTATGGTTCAGAACTGCCATTTCCAGAATCACCTCGTGATGCATTGTGTTAACAGGCTTCGGCAGGACTAAGAGACCTCTTTGATGATTCCCTGCATGGATAACACACCACAGTATCTGTGTGGTACATAGAATAAAGTGATGGTCCAAGAGGCATCAAAGAAAAGGATGCATTTAAAGGTTTGAGGAGGTTATAGGGAGAATCGAAAATTGAAACATATGGAAGTTGAATGGCCCTGAGTAAGAACTGCTCATTTCTACTCGTAGGAGAAAACTTTTGCATCCCATTCCCTTCCATGCATCCAGGACTCCCTCTATAGGCTTAAGATAGTCACATTTCCAGAGGGGGGTTGGGTCTATTCCCAATCAGGAAACGTAAGACCAGGCAATGGCCCCTAGTGGGGGCACAAGGAAACAGAGCTATTTTGCTTTTGAAAAAAAAGAGTAGCTTTTAAAAGTTGCATTTCTCTCTCTCTCCTCTCTTTTCCCTCTCCAGATTATTCTCCAGAGGCAGCTCCTCAACAACAAAAAGCAGGGCTACAAACAGTGTCAGGGGTCAAACCCCACTGCTAATGCTCACCCATTCTTGCAACTCCTTTCTTCCTAACCACATAGCTAAATGTTCAAGAGATAATAAGCATTTCCCTCTGTTTATCCCTAAAGGGGTCCATGGAGACATTTTTTCATCATTTCCTGGCTTGGTGAGAGAGGATGTTGTCAACCAACTGCCATTTTACTGGTGAGATTACAGTGTCAAGACCGAAGGGCAGCTGGTTTGCTTCACCGATAAAAGAATGAAAGCCCTTGCTTGTAAATAGCTTTGTCTGTGTTAGCAACCTCTTAAATCGTCTTGCTATCCTCACATTCCCCAACTGCAGCTTCAAAAGCTCTGCTCCATTCCTAGGCTATGTTACCCTGGTAACTAATCTTGATAATCAACTCTTGGAGTTTTCCGTGGAGGCAGCATCTTAGCACCTGTGTATGATGGCTTTGAATGTGGTGGGACAGATGACTGTGGCCCGTGGCAGGTGTGCCTGTGCCTGATAATGGTGATGATGGGGTAGGGTGGGGAGTTGAAGGGGAAAGCTCCCTTGCCACCATCTGAACAATGGTGTGCTACTGAATTTTGCCACCACTTTGCATCACATGTATCATGGTTATCTTAAACATATGAAAGGGGATTTATTCCCAGCCAATGCTGAGGTGCTGGAGAGGCGGCCTCTTGGCTTTTTGGAAGTTCTGAATCTCACCTCCAAGTTCTGCTAGGAGTTGATACTGACCTACTTCGTCTTCTAAAAATAGTCATGTGACAGAGTTTGCAACAGTTTCTGGAAAAAGAGGTAGGGTGAGAGGAGAAAAGAGGATAGTGCCTAAATGAACCAAAAAAGGAGGAGTCAGAGGAGAAGGGAAAGAGAAGAGGAAAGGGAAGAGGAAGAGAGGAAGGGAGAGGGAAGAAGAAAAGGAGGAGGAGGAGAAGGAGGGTAGTGGCGAGAACAGGAAAGGGAAGAAGGAGAGGGGAGGAGGGGAAGGAAGGTAACCAGATGATGAAATGAGGCCAGTTTAAAAAAAAAAAAAAAAAAAAAGCATTTGCCATTATATCTTCCCAAGGTTTCCAGAAACTTCCCACTGTGTATGCTTAGTTCACTCACAAAAGGGTTTTTTAACTCCTCATGGGTTTCTTTCTGAGCTTAGGCAGAAATTACTCCAGATGGCAGCTTAGTAAGTGGGTGGGAAGAGCTAAACCAGCTCTCCCTCATTCTAGGCTTTCTCAGAGCATGGTCCATGGGCCTTTCTTAGAGTAACCTAGGGCTCTTGTTTAAAAAAAAAAAAAAAAAAGGACAGATTCCTGGACCTAAATCATATCTTCAGGGGTGGATTCTGGGGATTTGTCATCTTCAGGTGTTTTTACTTCTGTATTCAAGGAGGAAGGGCCCCAGATGCTTCTTAATGCTCATAAAAATTCACGAACCACTGCTTTAATCCATAGGACTCAGAGCTCTGTTTTTCTCTCTGTAAAAGATAGCATTTAACAGCTTTTTAGCGTTTGAATCATCAGCCAAGACACGTGGGCGTTGCTTAGCTCTAAGCATCCTGAAGCATTAGAGAAATATGTAGGTACAAATACTGAAAGAGAAAACTGTGGCTACATCGTTATGACACAGAGTCAGAGAGCATAAAAGATACTAGTTTAAGAGGTCACTTAAAACAGTGGGAACCAGGAACCACATGAGCCGATGGCTTAAGCACGTAAGTAAGCACATGTCCTGAGAAAGACGGTGCACCTGAAAACGGAGCTCCAAGAAGGAAGTGGCTTTGCTGGGGATCCCTTCACAGGCTGGCCTGCAGTAAATTTCCAGCACATGGCTCAGCATGCACACTCTGTGGGCTGCCAGGCCAGCTACTGTAATCTAAGGCAGAAACACATCACGATCTAGTGCCTAGCCAGTTGGCTGGCTTACCCCCATCCTACAAATCCATGCTGCCATGTTTTCTTTGGTGGGCTCGATGGGCGTGAGCTTCCAGAAGCTACTCATGAATGACCCACAAAGCAGAGGGAAGTAAGGATCATGGAGAGGGGCCCAGATTGCCGATGGTGTGGTGAAAAATAAAACACAGAGTGCATGGAAAGCCTGGTGTCCTAGAATACTGAAGACAACAGACAAAACAGCCACGTAGAAGTCCCTATGCTTTCCATTTTGTGTCCCATAATGACACATCCATTAAACATCATTTTTCTCTGGTAGGAGTTGAACAAAGAAATTCCTGTATGCATTTTAGCTTAAACCAAACTAAATCTATCAAAAATAGGATCTGAAAAACTATCTGAGGGTTTTGAAGGGGGGGGGGGGGAGGTTGTGTGAGCCTGGTGGTGGGTATTATGGAGGGCACGTATTGCATGGAGCACTGGGTGTGGTGCATAAACAATGAATTCTGTTACACTGAAAAGAAATTAAATAAATAAATAAATAAAAATAGGATCATTAAATAAACAAGAATCAAACATTCTGAGAAGCAAACAGTCAATTGTAGTTTGCTTTTGGTCTCCAAAATTAAAGATTTTGACAGTCAATAATTCCCTTTGAGTGGATTAAGTGAACATCTTGTGAAGTGATGAATAGAAAACAATTCTGGGGGCGGCTGCCAGCCCGTGCAACACGCAACTCTTGATCTTGGGGTTATGAATTTGAGCCCCACATTGGGGGTAAAGATTACTTAAAAATAAAATATTTTTTTAAAAAAGAAAGGAAACAATTCTGTTTTTTTGTTTATAAAGGTTTATGTTGATAAATTAGTCCTCTGCTTTTACTTCATCCTAATAGGGTTTGATAAATACTGCTTACCTATTGACCCTACATCCTTTTGTTTGTTTGTTTGTTTTCTAACAAAAAACGTAGGTAGGTGACTAGGAAGATGTACCCAGCTGGGACAGAGGAAGAAAAAGCTGGTTAGGAAGAGGGAACAGCAATGTGCAAACATCTCGAGGCGAGGAAGAACTTAGAACCTTTCAGGAACTAAGTGGAAACCAGTAACTGGAGTGTAGGAAGCTCGGGGACGGTGACCACGATGGTGGGACTGCCATCACGTGGGGCCTGGGTGATGGTGACAAGGCAACTAGATTCCATGTGGGGGATGGAATGCTGTCAGAGGAGCTGGGAGTGACCTGCCCCACATGTTCAAAGATGTGAATTTGTTTCTCAGAATTTGCAATAAATCAAGGTAGAAGAAGAGGAAAATAAAATAGTCCATATTTTGTTGTTATCCTGATTTTTTTGGTTGGTCAACGATGGTTGCTGACAATTAATTGATTAGACTTTATATTATTTTATTGATTTATGTTTAAAAGATTTTTATTTATTTTATTTGACTGAGAGAGAGAGAGCACAAGCAGGGGGAAGCAGCCGAGGAAGAGGGAGAAGCAGGCTCCCCACTGAGCAGGGAGCCGGACAAGGAACTCAATTCCTGGAGTCGTGACCTGAACCGAAGGCAGACGCTCAACCGACTGAGACACCCAGGCGCCCCTAGACTTTGTATTATTTTTTAAAAGCAATAAATATAGGTACCTTCCACTTTTCAAAAATTCACATTCCACCACTTTTCCAAAGGTCCTACCTGAGTACCTGCTCTCTAACACTAACTCTCTAACACTAACCATAAGAAATCCAGAGAGGCTTTTTGCTTTTGGGGAAAAAAAGATGGAAAGAGAAAACAGGGGTCAGTGTTTCTTTGTTGTTGGTGGCAACCCCTTACGGAGGCAGCACACCCAAGCAGTGAGGGTGTCACTGCCAACTTTCCTCCCTGGGGGCGACACTCAGCATCTCGGCATGAAGCCTCCGGAGCTCTGAACTGTGTCTGTGAGCATCTGTGCTTTGTCTCCATTTATTTTGTGCACCAGTTAGCAGGATGTGTCTGTCCTAGGCATCAGAAAAGCCTAAGGAGCACCTGACTCAGTCAGTTGAGCGTCCGTCTCTCGATTTTGGCTCAGGTCACGATCTCAGGGTCCTGAGATCGAGCCCCGCACTGGGCTCCACCCTGGGCATGGAGCCTGCTTAAGATTCACTCTCTCTCTTCCTGTCTGCCCCTGTCTGCCCCTCCCCAACTCGACCTCTTTTTAAAAAAAGAGAAAGAAAAAGAAAAGCCTAAGAGAGGTTATCTTTTGAGTCTGGAAAGGCTCAAAAATTTTCCATGTAAATGAACGGTAATTACCTCCAAGCTTTACAACATTGGCTCACGTAGGGTTTCATCGGAGCAGTCTACTCTTGGTTGGTAGGGGTGGGGGTGGGGGAGTGAGGGCATGGACAACCTGTGCTTAAAACAAGGACCACATTTTGGGGTGACTAAGCATCCATAGCCCCCACCAGCCCGGGACCCCCAAGTCATGATAGACACTAGATGATTTCTTCTTGCTAATGCTGCTTTACTCTACTACTGTCTGGAAAGGAAAAGACCCAGATAAGGAATATGAATCCATGATGTCCATAAAACATTATCAAAAGGGATACAGAAGGAGGCTCGGCACGCAGTGAATAGAAGCCACAGAAAACCTTGTCATGGAATAGGTGTCGGACTTCTGAGTTGTTGACTACACCCATGAAGCCACTGTTAATGATTTGTAATACTCCTTACGACATAAGCTTTTTATCTGTTTACTTGTTAAATTTTCCTCTGCTATCAGGCTCCATTAAGATTACTGACCAGGGCTCCTGGGTGGTTCAGTCAGGGAAGCGTCTGCCTTCGGTTCAGGTAATGATGCTGGGATCCTGGGCTCCCCTCTCAGTGGGGAGCCTGCTTCTCCCTCCCGTTCTGTCCTACCCAACCCCGCACTCATGCTTTCTCTCTCATTCTTGCTCTCTATCTCAAATAAATAAATAATATCTTTAAAAAAATAAAAACAAATTTTGAAAGTTTACTGACCATTCATCACTTACGTATTTTGAAAGAAAAATCCATTGTATTTCCAAATATCATCTCTTTCCTCCTCGCTTCTTGCCATTTCTGTATTTGTCGTTGCTTTGGTAATCAGTCCATTCATCAATTTTTCAGAAGCCCAGCTTCAAAATTCTACCCCCCATACTCTCCTAAATAAAATTGTTGACACTCAGAAACTCAAAGAAACTTAGGTAAAAAATTTCCACGTACATGTGACCCTAATTCATCCAGTGTAAAAATGACCTTTGAGAGTAAAAATAAGAGGAAAAAAATCACCGTTAAGAGGGGATGTGATTTCAATGTTGTACCATTTCCAAAGCATTAGAAATGTCCCTTAGATATTCCCGGTGTCTTTTATTAATCCATTAATTGGGTATATCACTCAGAAACTTACTTAAACCCTTGTTGAGCACAATTATAATTTCAACCTGTACCTCTTAATGGGGTGAGGAATTCCTTGATTTTATAGGTATTTGGAAATGTGTTTATCTTAAATTCACTTCCTTAAATTATACTTTCCAAATGTCCCTAGTGCTCTATGCTCAGTCTCCACCTAAGCTTGGTGACCCCCTCCTTCTGGGGCGACTTTGCAGGGGGAGGGACAACAGCACCCCTTTGTACTCTGAGGAGAGAGGTTGATGAGGAGCACTCTGGGGAGAGGGACACCACCCCGACACAATCAAAAAGGAGCCTGTACAAACTGTAGCCTGGGTTCCTTAGGAGAAAGGAAATTAAAGCTTGATGGAAAGCCTAAGGACAGGAGGTGACCATAGTCACAGGCTGGGGAGTCAGGCAGCCTGGGGTGCAGTTCTTGTCCTTGCTAGCACGTTGCTTAACGTCTCTAAGCCTCATCCCTCCTTCTGCAAAATAGGTTAATAATTAGTCCTCATTTCCTGGGGTGCCTGTGTATAAAAAATGAGAAGATGGGTGTATGCTAGGTGCTCAGCACAGGGCTGCCATGTCAGCGATCTAGAACGTTCATCTTAATCGGCTCCAGCTGGCTCTGACTTTACAGAGGGTCCTCACCATGGCAAGCTTTCATCTCTAGGACATGGCAGCCCCCCCGCCCCGGCCTTTCCCGTGCAGCTCTGACCCCTCTCCAGTGCAGCTTGGAACATGGCATTGAAATCCCCTGATGGTGTCTTGAGTGTGCTACGGTTTGTACAGAGTTTTGGTTGCACACCCCTTCCCTAGGACATAATGTTTCGTTAGTATTTGTTTTCATCTGTGGGATTTTGAGCCTCTGCTTTCAGAATACTCCATTACGACTTTGCAGGAGTAGAGGTGATCGCTGGATTCCAGGGTTACTGAAGCATGGTTGCTTACACTGGAACTTTCTATTTCCATTCTGGCCACTCTCAGAACTCAGCAAGCCCTTCTACCATTTATCCTTATCCGCTTGGCATTCCGCTTCTGGAAAAACTTAGCATGATGTACGAACTTGGAGATTCCAATTCTGGGTCATTTGTAAAAATGTAGGACTGATTTGAGCACACATTCCTAAGAAGTCACTAATATTGGCAGTTTCTATTTAGAGAAGAATCATCCATCTATCCCTAATCTTTGAGTTCCCAGCTCTTCTAGTCTGGATTTATTTTATTTTAGGACTAAAGCCACGGGCTCAGGCTAATTTGCATGTTAGCTTTACATGGTTAAGTCCATCTGTATTTGAGATTTGACTTGTTGCATGATTAGCTTTTAGCTCCCAAGAACCATTCCTGAGACTCAGTACAGACCTCAGGTTGGAGACACCAAGTCTGACCCCCAAGACACAGCCATATTTGCTCTTCTGCTAACTCTCCTTTGCTGGGCATTGTGCCAACACGCATGCTCGGACTTCACTAGGGGACACAAATTGCAATTCTACTTGTCTTAATGCCTGTATGCCCCCGAGAGTTCTTGTCATGAATTAAGTAACATAGCTGAAATTGATATATAACTTTATGAACTTCAAGTGCTGGAAAGCCTGAAATCACCAAATTCCATGGGAATCACTCGCAAAGCTTTCCTTCTGTTGTTGCGTTTTGTCAGTCCTGAAACATTAGCCAGGTGTGGGTTTCAATCCAATGAAAGCTATGTGCTTCCTGCATACAGCAAAGTAAGGAAATCGTGAGGTACCTTCCCTGCTAGCAGCTGGGCCTTTTCCCTGATGACGGGAACAAGTGCGGCCACTCTGGGTGTTTTGTTTTGTTTTGTTTTTTTATTTATTTGACAGACAGAGCTCACAAGTAGGCAGAGAGGCAGGCAGAGAGAGAGGGGGAAGCAGGCTCCCTGCTGAGCAGAGAGCCTGATTTGGGGCTCAAACCCAGGACCCTGGGATCATGACCTGAGCCAAAGGCAGAGGCTTTAACCCACTGAGCCACCCAGGTGCCCCCACTCTGAGTTTTAAAGATTTTATTTACTTATTTATTTGAGAGAGAGAGAGAGAGAGAGAAAGAGAGAGCATAAGGGGGGGTGGGGCAGAGGGGATAGAAGAGAAACTCAACCCCGGGCTCAATCTCATGACCCTGAGATCATGAGATCACGGCCTTGGCTGAAATGAAGAGTCAGACGCTGAACCCACAGAGCCACCCAGACGCCCTGCCACTCTTCATTTTAAAAGCCAAGAGTGAATCCTGCATCCTTGATACTTTTTTGTTCTGACTCCAAATTCCAACAATCTAAATGAAAGCCAAGCCTCTCTTGCATTAAAATGCATGATGGACAGCAGTCTCTCTTTCTTGCTTGTCTGTTGCACCGTTATTTACAAATTCCTGTCCCACTCCCTCTGCTTCCCAAATCCAGACCAGTATGGGCAGACATCCTGAGAGCCTTAACTTGGAGCTTTGGTAAATTAGTTTGTTCTCTTTCAAGAACCAGGTCTGGACCAGCTGGGAAAGTTCCCGGGGGCAGGCTAGGGTAGAAGAACGAACCTACTGTTTCTCTGTATCCTTCTATCCTCTTGAATGCCACCAATTCTGCCTTCATGTGTTCTACTCAGTAACCTAGTGTCCTTCCATCACAGGGGACCAGCAAGGTGCTGGGGGATTAGAGAGACTCCACGCCTCTCACTCCTTCTTCTCCACGTCAGCCTCCCAAACCCTCGAGGCTTCTGTGAGCTTTTCAAGGCTTCTTATTATTTCATCCAACGAATCTGGGAATGAGGAGTCCTAGGTTCAAGTTCTCATTTTGCTACTAACTGAGCTACCTTGGGCAAGTCCTTCGACTTTCCCCTCCCCCATCTTTCAACCTCAGTCGGGAGATGAGAATGTTAGATCTGATGGCATCTCACACTCCCTTTAGCTCCGGGACTCCATGGAGGAAGAATCTTTGAGTGTCTGCTCCGAAGAAGACATGGAACAGAAGTCCTGGAGCCCGCCCGTCCGTAACTATGGTGTAGTCCGCGCCCGCAGGCATACCAACAAGAGTCAAGTTTATCAGTCTCATGCTACGTGTTATGAAATGCCCGAGCAGCTGACTTCTGAGGCTCACAATTTTGACTGCAAAGCTTGAAAATAATACTGATTATAGTTTGTAAACAAATCTGTGAGCTCCGGGGAGGCCAAATATCAACAGTCTTTTGCAATTTGTTGGCACAGGGACAGGCATCTGCAAATTGTAGATATTTACATAGATGAAATACAATACTCGAAGGGGATTAGACGACATTTCAGTAAAAATGAAATGTCCAGCCACCATATTATAAATTTAATTCCAACCAGAATCTTTATTAAGCCTTTTGGGGCAGGAGGACATGGGGATATAAACATTTTAAAACTCGGCTGCTCTCCAGAAGCCCGCAGTCTAAAATGCAGCAATGTTCTTTCCAGTTGCTGAGAAGAGAATGTCCTATTTTAGTCACATTTAAGTAACTTTAATTGAACTGTTAACTCCTTGTTAGCTAGTTCTTGAGACACCGAGAAAAACTCAAGGCGTGTACAGGTATCTAGAAAAATGGCTACATTTTGAGGTGTGTATTCTTGGCCACACTTGAAAATGAGTCAGGGTCATCATTAGACCATGGCCTATAGGGTAAATCTGTACACATGGGAGGCTCTCGAAAAAAGATTGCTGATGGAATGACCTTGAAATTCCAATATACCCGAAAGTCAACTTTAATTAAAGGAAATGATTAGCACTTATACACATAAAAAGTGTATAAATGGTTTGGATTTCCCTTGCTTTTCTACCTAATCCTCATTTTACAAATAAGGAAACTGAGGCTCACAGAGATTAACTTGCCCAAGATCACCTTGTCAGGGCAGCAAGAGTCCTCCACCTTTCATTTTAAATTCCATAGTTCTTTCCAAAGTCCTGATGGTGTAAACCATAGATAAGCACAGACATAAATATGGATAGAGATATTTCTCCCAATAACTGTATGTTTTCTCAAGGAAGTCCTTGAGAAAGAACAGTTTTTTTGTTCTGTGATTTTTTTTTTTCCCCTCTGCATCCCCTCCCCTATCTTCCAGGCTTCCCTATATACCTTGCTTTGATTGCATGTGCTGAATTTTTAAAAAAAATTTTATTTATTTATTTGACAGAGAGAGACATAGCCAGAGAGGAAACACAAGCAAGGGGAGTGGGCGAGGGAAAGGCAGGCTTCCCGCTGAGCAGGGAGCCCAAGGTGGGGTTCGGTCCCAGGACGCTGGGATCATGACCTGAGCCAAAGGCAGACACGTAACAACTGAGCCATCCAGGCGCCCTGCATGTGTTGAATTTTTGAAATATCGTGCCCGGATAAAACTTTCAGAAAAGCCAAAAAACACGACCTTGAGAATATATTTTTTAAAAAGATTTATGTATTTATTTATTTGAGACAGAGAGAATGAGTGGATGGGAGGGGCAAAAGAGGAGGAATGAATCCTCAAGCAGAGCCCCTACTGAGCAGGGAGCTTGACAAGGGGCTCTATCTCAGGACCCTGAGATCACAACTTGAGCCAAAATCAGGAGTCCAACTCTTAACTGACTGAGCCATCCAGGCCCCCTGAGAATAAATTTTAAGAAGTCCTTCAGTCTTTAAATATTCCTTTTGGGGGCGCCTGGGTGGCTCTGTGGGTTAAAGCCTCTGCCTTCAGTTCAGGTCAATATCCCAGGGTCCTGGAATTGAGCCCCAAATCAGGCTCTCTGCTCTGCAGGGAGCCTGCCTCCCCCCTCTCTGTGCCTGCCTCTCTGCCTACTTGTGATTTCTGTCTGTCAAATAAATAAATAAAATCTTAATAAATAAATAAATATTCCTTTTGGTGCCCAATGTGCATTGACCTGGCTTCTTAACCAGCCTGGCATCTGGCCTGGTTTTTTATTTCCCTCTACTGCTGCCTGCTGGTGGTAGGTCTGCAATGGCATCTTCCAGAACATAGACCACGTGATCCATCATGTTTCTAGGGTCAGATTCTCCGTTAAGACCTAAATCAGTGATTCTCAACTCTGGTTGCATATTAGAATCAGATGGGATGTTTCCAAAAACGCTGATTGCCAAGCCCTTCATTCCCACGAGGGATTCTGATTCAATGCGGTCTGGGAGGGGGCAGAGGCATTGGTATTTTTTGAAAAGCTCACCAGAGAATTCTAATATGCAGCCAGCATTGAGAATTACTGACCTTCTCTATCAAATGTCACTAGTACAGAGATAATTAGGAAGGTTAATGTAACCATGAAAAATATGCATTTGATTTTGTCATATCTAGACCGGTTTTCTAATTTATGGACAATTTGCTTCAACTCCATGTGACTTTAATGAATTAAGAAAGATTGAAATTATTTTCTCTGCAAACTTTTAGGATTTTCCTCATGACTAAACAGGAGTCCAGCCTAAAATGAATCAGCCTTATTATTTCTCACATTTCATATTTAAAACCTATGATATAAACAGATGCTAAAAATAAAATGAATTATGAAAAATGTATGATTCAGAGAGATAGGCTTGCATTTCAAATTCGTGTTCCTATAAAGTTAGTGTTCCTTTACCACGAGACTGGGTTAGACTAAGAAATCAGAGGCTTTCTTACTGTTTTACGCAGGCAGATTGAAAAGGTAATTTATCGGAGAATGAATTTCTGTTCGGTCATGAAGAAAACCGGAATTTGCAGAAGGAGAAAATAATATATGATTTAAACACACAGAGACTCACACACACACACACCATCCGCACATCATGTATAGATCTTGTGTATTTTCACAAATTGCAAATGAGTGGGAATAAGGGTTTGATCTTCTTGGAAATGAATTTAACAAATGATTCACAGAACATATGTTAGAATAAGTAAATATTTATGCTATGTTCCCAGGAGATGTTCCGTAGGCCTGCAGGTTAGGAAATGTCCCCACACCATAGTCAACCCCAATCCCAAACCCAAAGGAAGACATGGCTTACTTATTCTATGAATGTCAGAATCTTTAATCCTTACCTGTACCTGCACGGCCTCGACCTTTTAACCTGCTGCACTCCCTGGGATCAGGGAAACTGTAGCTGGGGCATTTTCTCCCTCACTGTGTGAACTTTCCAGGGAATAAAAACAAAATCTAAAGCTGAACCAAAACCCAAAAATCCCACCCAGTATCTTCTTAGCTTAAAAAATTTTAAAAACACACAAGGGATTCATAGTCTTGTTAGGGGGTGTTTTCTCAGTCTAATGGGGGAGGATTGTCACTGTTATTAGTCTCCATGACAATTTGTACTGGGAAAAAAAAAAAGTTACATAATATAATCCATTCCTCAGTAAAATGAATCTGAAATTTCCACTGAACTTAAAAGATTTCCAATAAATTCAGCTCTTACAAAAAAAATAAGGAAATGGTGAAGAGAGGCAGAGTAAATTCAGTTGGTTTTAGTCTTACTGCCTGATTTCAACCAGATTTAAGTTCTGAAAATATTGTGCAATTATTTATTTCCATGGCTGAAGGAATGAGTTGCAAAACTAGGGAGATGGGATCTTGAAATAATCTGAAAACAATCCCCCAGCCCAGTCTCATCCTTTTGTTATCTATAGGATTAGACTGTAGTTCTGTGACTTTCCTAATGCTATAATTTTGGATTGGGCAAGATTCTATTTCTGATCACTCAAAACAGACCTCGGGAAAGTAATGTGACTTTGTGAACTTCTGTTAAAATCATTTTGTACATGGAAGGAAATAATTTCAGTGCCCTTCGGTACCAAAAAGTAGACAGCCAGCTCTAAATTCCTGAGATTATAGTGTGGATGGATCAACAAAATGCTATCACTAAGATGAATTGTTCTACCTGGTTCCATTTAAAACCAAATGGGATTACTCACAGAGATCCAATCTACTTGACTTAAACATCAATTTCTTTGGGAGGGAAGGTTCATTATCTGGAATCCAGATGTGGGTTTATTTATTTATTTTAAAGATTTTATTTACTTATTTGATAGAGAAAGATCACAAGTAGGCACAGAGGCAGGCAGAGAGAGTGAGGGGGAAGCAGGTTCCCTGCCGAGGTGAGAGCCCGATGCGGGACTCGATCCCAGGGCCCTGAGATCATGACCTGAGCCGAAGGCAGTGGCCTAACCCACTGAGCCACCCAGGCGCCCCCTCCAGATGTGGGTTTAAAATGGAGCTGGTGGGGAACCAGAGAGCTTGTCCCTTAGCTAGGGTTGTTACAGTGTTGGAGCTCAGACTAAATCCAGATGTTTTGCTGTTCGCCAATACCCCACCGCCTTGGGAACCCTACTGTTGAGTTCATGGGTAACATTACCCTCTTTTTGGTTCTTCTGAGAAATGCCAACCTCTGCTAGTTTTTAACTAATTTCTTCCTTTTTTTTTTTTCCTGGATGGTGCACTGTATCATTCGAATGTTAAATTCAGAGCTCTGTATATCCAAAAGAGGTTGCTAGGAAATGTCTGATCCATTCCAGCTTCCTTGCAGAAATGCAGCAAAATTATGAAGTGAAAAATGCCTGAAGCCTTTACAAGGGTACACATGTGGGATTACTACTTCTCAGGACAAAAACAAGTTATTTAAGAGATTACATTTGTCAAGAAGGGAAAGATTATGCTGACAGTAGAAACCATAATCCAGCAAGACCAAAGATTTTAGGAATAACAGAAAATCTGTGAAAGTGTTTTGATATTGTCAGCATCTTAAGTGCATTTAGTATTTTCAAACAATTAAAATATATGTATTTCAATGAATTCTGGTACACTGAAAAGAAATTTTTAAAAAGAGAAAAATGTTAAAACAAAATGAAATAATAAAAAATAAATAAAATAAAATAAATGTATTTAATCAATAGCATAGTTACACTTAACTATAGAGTAAATACATTACCAATTTTTAAAATATGGATATAGTTAAGTAATAATCAGCATGCATAGTGTTTAGAAGTTTATTTTCAATTCAGAAGTCAGTCCTAGGAAAAAAATTTGTAGAAAATATATAGTCTCTGTCAACTTTGATGGAAAACACATCTATTATTATAAATTCTTTCTTCTTTTTAAAAAAGATTTATTTATTTATTTGAGAAAGAGAGTAAGAAGGAGAGAGATAGAGAGCATGATAGGGGATAGGGTCAGAGGGAGAAGCAGACTCCCCCACTGAGCAGGGAGCCTGATGTGGGACTCCATCCTGGGGCTCCAGGAACATGACCAGAGCCAAAGGCAGTCGCTTAACCGACTGAACCACCCAGGCACCCTATTATTATAATTTCTATGCTGGAGGTGACGATTTTACCAAAATACAAGCTCTATGAGAGCAGCAGCTTGGGCTTTTTTCGTTTATTGCTGTAGCTTTGGTGCCTTGAATAGTACCGGGAAAGTAACAGGTGCTGGAAATTACTTGTTGAACCAATGGCTTTTCTTAAACAGGTGTAAGTTGGTCAACGAGTAGCCAGGACTGGAAGCTTGGGAGGATTTACCAAGGATTAAGAACATTTCATACTTGGATCTTCGTCTCACTTTCAGGTTGAGGTTGGTCATCCATTTGGGAATAAGAAGGGGATTTCAGCTTTGATTTCTATTTTCCAAATCTTCAGGCCATACGTTTACGGGGCGGTGTTTACCCTGACGGTCTGTAATGCCACAGATGAATAGAAAGGAGGGAGCTACTCCCTCCTCCCGTCTCTCTGCAGGGTTAGGTATTCACTACATATTTGTAGAGTTGCACTGGACTGTGGAACTCATGTCTTAAGGATTGCTTTCTATTTTTCTTGGCAAATGTTAACCTGGAAACAAATCGACATCAGGCCTGAACACATAGACATCTTGTTATTCAGGCCTGCCACAATGATGAAGTTTGGTTTTATTTCCAGGCCTGAAACGAAACGCAGTTAACATATGGAGAAATGCTGCACAACTCCTTTGCACTTGCCAGTCATTTTCCAAATAAGCGCTATCTGCAGAATTTTCCATGCAGTTTGGTGATAGATTTATGTTCTACTAAGATGCTCCGGTTAAGGGGCCCCTGGGTGGCTCAGTGGGTTAAGCCTCTGCCCTCGGCTCAGGTCATGATTCCAGAGTCCTGGGAGCGAGTCCTGCATTGGAATCTCTGCTTAGCAGGAAGCCTGCTTCCTCCTCTCTCTCTGCCTGCCTCTCTGCCTACTTGTGATCTCTCTCTCTGTCAAATAAATAAAATCTTAAAAAAAAACAAAAACCGGGGCGCCTGGGTGGCTCAGTGGGTTAAGCCGCTGCCTTCGGCTCAGGTCATGATCTCAGGGTCCTGGGATCAAGTCCCGTATCGGGCTCTCTGCTCAGCAGGGAGCCTGCTTCCCTCTCACTCTCTCTGCCTGCCTCTCTGTCTACTTGTGATCTCTCTCTGTCAAATAAATAAATAAAATCTTTAAAAAAAAAAAAGCCAAAGAAACCCCACAAGATGCTCTGGTTAAGTGTTTCAACAGGAGGCCCCCTCCAGGGCCAGGTGGTTGACATCAATGGGCTAAATTTGCTCTATGTACCCGCCACCCAACCAGGAAGACTCTTGTGAGAGCCTGTGGCTGAATTTTCACAGGATGGTGCCAGGGGAGTTGGGCACCCAAGGAGAGGGGACAGAGAGTGCACTTCCTCACCGCCCTGCCACACCTTCTGTCCGTACATAGTCCTCAGAGTAGGTACAGTCGTCATCATTACATGCCAACTTTCAACACCCTTTCCTTCCTTTCCAGGTAGGAATCTTCACATCTAGGGTTATGGGATTTCCAGTTTTCCCATCTGAAAACACTTATGGTTTTGCTGGGTATTCAGCTTGGTTTTTAATAATGGATGTCTCCAGAGAGTCCAAGCAAATGTAGCGTGTGATAGTAGAAGCTGTGCCCGAAGGACACTGAGTCTTCAAGTGATTTGCTCCTGCCACACATTCTGGCCACAAACTCCCCTATTGGCTGGGAGCTCCAACTTGAAGGCACAATATATGTTTTTTAAGATTTTATTTATTTATTTGACAGAGAGAGAGATCACAAGTAGGCAGAGAGGCAGGCAGAGAGAGAGGAGGAAGCAGGCTCCCCGCTGAGCAGAGAGTCTGATGTGGGGCTCGATCCCAGGACCCTGAGATCATGACCTAAGCTGAAGGCAGAGGCTTTAACCCACTGAGCCACCCAGGCGCCCCGAAGGCACAATATTTATGCCATGAAGTTAGATGGCAGATCAACGGAATCTTTGCCACTGTAGAGGAATAAAAGCAGGTAGGGATGCTTCCTACTTTAATGGTCATCTAAAGAGTGTTTTGTTTTTTTCCTGAACCAAAAAGGTGCATGATCGAAGGAGGCTTAATGTGAAGCCAGATCACTTCTTGACCCCCCAAAACCATAAATTCACAGGCTTTGATTGTTCTATTTTGTACAAGGAGGTAACAAAGTGACTTCTATCATGTCATTTCTATACGAGAGGTCTCGCTTTAAATTCTTGAACTGCTTGGAGCATATGGACCAAATACATGCTAGAGCCGAACCAAAGCCTCTAGCCTAGAAATTTTCCGATACAGTAACATATACAAAGAGTTGTGTTAGTTACACAGCACAAGGAGAATAGCGGAGAATTAAAAGCCTTGGAGAAAGAGAGAGAGAAAAAAAATGCCAATAGGTACGTAAGAAATGCATCTAGATAATAATAATAAAACTTGGGACTCTTTGCTAAACCTAATGAACTTCAAGGAAATTTAGACAAAGATCTCAAAGACCTATCTTCCTCTGAAGAATCCCTGAGAGATATATTCTCTGTAAAAATGATTCATGTGATTGCAATCTATCAGATGGGATTAAAGGAATAATCCTGCTAATTCAGTGACCAGCCAACCTCTCATTATTGTCTTTTGATACAAAAAATAGCCAATTTAACCAGCCAAAGAAGTTTTTAGGTATTAACCTTAAAAAGGGGAAGAAAGGATAATTTTCCAAAGGGAAAGTAGTTACTGGAAACCACCTTGATTTTATGTTGACATTAGGACTTAAAAACAAAACATGAGGGACGCCTGGGTGGCTCAGTGGGTTAAGCCGCTGCCTTCAGCTCGGGTCATGATCCCGGGGTCCTGGGATCGAGTCCCGCATGGTCTCCTTGCTCGGCAGGGAGCCTGCTTCTCTCTCCACCTCTGCCTGCCTGTGTGCTCTCTCTCTCTCTCCTTCTCTCTGACAAATAAATAAAATAAAATATTAAAAAAAAAAAAAAAAAAAAACAAAACAAAACATGAAATCTATTGACGTTGGCAAAACTGAAATGATTCAGGGAATACCCAGAAAAGGTCAAGTTAGATGAGTTGGATTTGTCATTCCAGCAAAAGGTAAGGCAAGTTTTAGGAATTTGGGGGATGTATCTATAAGGTTTTGCATTTCTTAACATTTTGTGGGGAATATCAGCTCAGGTAGACCTATCATCCCAGTGCATCAGAGCCCCCTGGCATATCCCTCTCCTAACCCATCTGTAATGTGCACACTCTCTCTGGGTTGGTCAACACCGTGGAGCCAGACTTCTCCTGCAACTTATAACTATGTGACCCCAGGCAAATAATTTCACTTCTCTGCTCCTTCATTTTTGCATGAGTACAATGGAGGTGGTCAAAGAGGTAGGTAACTGCTTAAGATTGGCGTGAAGATTCAGTGAAAGTATACTACCAAAGGGCTGGGCACAATTCCCACTGTACCCTAAACACAAAATAAATGGTATGTTTCACGGGGCATCTGCATTCCTCAATAATCAAAATCTTTCTAAAAATGGTAATTTTCATTATTGTTATGTGCAGTGATATTTTCACTATCTTGCTCATTTCAAACTCATCTTTCTCCCTTTGCTCAACCAGTTTTCTCCCTCATCTTTCCAAATATCACTCATCCTTTTAGGCCAAGTTTAAGCCTGGTTGGTTCCAAGGGGCTTTAGACATTCACTTGTAGGCACCTCTTGTTCCTCTGAAATCCTACATCGCCTGTTGTTTATATGGTAGATTTTAGCATTTAAATACATTCTTTCTTCTGTTACTTATGTTACTCCTCTCAGGATAGCCACCGGCTCTCTGAGTGGATTTAGAATGACAGGCCGGAGGGTAATCAAGGATTCCTTAAAAGATTAGATGATCATTTCTCCAACAAGGTAGTACTATATCCATTTTACAGACGCAGTAACTGAGGCCCAAGAAGTGAATATATGCTCTAGGCCCCAGGTCAAACTAAATGAAAGGTCAGTAGGACTGTTACATGGGCTTGGGAGCCGGGCCAACCTGGGTTTGAATCTGTGACCTTGGGACGATGACTTAACCTCTGTGAGTTTCAGCCTCCTCTCCTGCACAATGAGGTTTTTCACGTGTGAAATGATAGCACTTACCTTGAAGTATTGTTTGAAAGGTTAAATGGAATACTATACATAAAGCCCCTGGGAAGGGTCTACATTGTTCAACAGATGCTCAAAAAAAAAAAAAAAAAAAAAAAAAATCAGACCCTTCCCATTCCTTTCTGTGACTGTAAGAAAAGAAAGCATTTTAAGGCACCTTTTAAGCTGCAAGCCTGTATTAAGCAGCACTGAGTAAAACCCAGGGCAAAGTGGAGGATATTTGCTAATGAAGAATGTGAGAATTCTATTATCCCAAGAGCATCTAAGCAACATGCCTTTATCATGAGTCTGAGCGCTCTCAAAGACCCTAACAAAATAGCAGTGACAAGACGCAGCTTGCTTGCAAAGAATCCGGACTTATGTGGAATAACATGTTTATTGACAAATATCCTTAATAGATTTACGTGTCACAGAGGAAGTAGGTACAAAGTGATGTGGAAACACAGACAGGCAATCGGTTCTACCTGAGATAGAGGAAGGATGATACTTGGTTAGACCTTGTGGGTCAAGTGTTTAAACGAGTAAAAAGTGAGTAAATGCTCCATTAAAAGTGCTCACAGCTCTGGGGTTGGCTTTGCTTTTATTTTTTTCCATTAATTCCTGAATCCTAGAGAGCTAATCGGGCAGTTCTGGTACGGTTTTAATGATGCAGATTGTCTACATTCTCAAATTCAGCAAAATGGGAGGGGAGGATTGCGGGAGGCAGAAGTGGATATGGAAAAGCTCTGAAGCAATGAATGATGGGCACATGCCTCCCAGCCCCCGTCAGACCCGGCGAAGAGAAGCATCTTTCCTGAACCGATGATGACAGTAGTATCAAGTCTATTTATACAGCTCGGTAAATAAATAGCGCATTAAAAATGTTCACAGCGCTGCCTAATAAATCCGCAGCCCAGCTTAAGCTTGGCTTATGTAAGCTGAGAGGAGCCCTGGCAGACTTCTCCACGGTCTCACCCACTTTGTTTGGAAGTGTGAGATATTAATTAAAGAAAAGCGGGATTACTGCATGCAGGCTGATCGGAGCTGGCAGCGGCTTGCTAGCCATCTGTAATTGGCAAAGACTAATTCCTCCCCGCATCTCTCCCTTGACTCCAAGCCTTACTCCTTCTCTGCTTTGCTCATTGCTAGAGCTTCTCCTCTCCTCACTGTGTCTTATGATTTGGTTGTTGTTCAGGTGCTGTGAAGACGTTTCTATTACAACGTAAAATTTTGTGATTTTCGTGGTTTTTGTTTTGTTATCGTGTTTTTTTGTGTTTTGTTTTGTTGTTGCTGTTGTTGGTTTTGTTTTGTTTTGTTTTGTTTTTGTGGGAAGATAAGTTTATGAGAAAGCAGGATCCGATTAGCATATAAGGCAAAAAACATTTGATCAAGGAGTTACCTTTCTTTGGAGCACAAGAAATCCTACCAGTCCTAAATATGACTGAGCAAAGATAGCAGCTATGTTTTAGAAACAGCTCCTAGACGTCTTTAGAGTAGGGACTAGAGTAGGGAATATGCCTTCTGACTCCTCTTAGACAGTACCAATAGTTACTTAGCTATTCGTAATTTGAGAAATAGTTTGCCTTAGATGATTTATTAGTATCTTTCCTCTTTTTCTGTGGTCTAGCCCTGCATGTCCTACCCTTGTAAGTACTGAGGCCTTTCTTGTCCTCTCTAGCCATCCTTCTGCTCTAAGTTAAGACTCAGTGTTATTTACACCTTAGTATCAATGAGTCTTTAAGCAGGTTCTCTAGTCCTTGAGGTACTTTTATTTACTTTTTTAATTTTTAAAGAAATTTTATTAATTTATTATAGAGAGAGAAAGAGAGTATGAGCAGGGGAGAGGCAGAGGGAGAGAGATAATCTTTTTTTTTTTTTAAAGATTTTATTTATTTATTTGACAGAGAGAGATACAAGTAGGCAGAGAGGCAGGCAGAGAGAGAGAGGGAAGCAGGCTCCCTGCCGAGCAGAGAGCCCGATGCGGGACTCGATCCCAGGACCCTGAGATCATGACTCGAGCCGAAGGCAGCGGCCTAAACCACTGAGCCACCCAGGCGCCCCGAGAGAGATAATCTTAAACTGACTCCACCCTGAGTGCTGAGCCCAATATGGGGCTCGATCTCACCACCCTGAGATCACAACCTGAGCCAGAATCAAGAGTCAGATGCTTAACCAACTGAGCCTCCCAGGTGTCCTGAAGTACTTTTAAGCTTTGATGGTAATAAAAATTATTACCTATAAGAGAGTTAAAGATTTGTATTAATCAGGCAATCAATTGTTTCTTACATAGGGATGCCCTTACCATCTTCACATGAGCTAATGTTTTAGAAAAGGCTGCTCCATCCGTCCCTGGGGAAGACTGCACCTGCCTTTAGTCTTCATCAGTTCCAAATGGAGCCTGTCTCCAAGGTTGGGGGAAATGCCTTGCTATCCAATATCCAATTTCCCTACCCGAGTTGAGAGTTTATGAGTGAATTTTTTTTTTAAAGATTTTATTCATTTATTTGACAGACAGAAATCACAAGTAGGCAGAGAGAGAGGAGGAAGCAAGCTCCTCACTGAGCAGAGAACCCGATGAGGGCCTCGATCCCAGGACCCTGGGATCATGACCTGAGCTGGAGGCGGAGGCTTAACCCACTGAGCCACCCAGGTGTCCCATATTTTTGTATATTTTTGTTGAGATATAATCTACGTATCATAAAATTCACCTTTTTAAAAATGTACAATTCGGTGGTTTTTAGTGTATTCCCAGAGTTGAACACGCATCACTACCATCTAATTCCAAAAATTTTTTACCATCACAAAAAGAAACCCCATCAGTATCCATGAGCAGTTACGCCCCCCATTTCCCTCTCTCCCCCCCCCTTTTTTTTTTAAAGATTTTATTTATTTATTTGATAGAGAGAGAGATCACAAGTAGGCAGAGAGGCAGGCAGAGAGAGAGGAGGAAACAGGCTTCCCGCAGAGCAGAGAGCCTGATGCGGGGCTCGATCCCAGGACCCTGAGATCATGACCTGAGCCGAAGGCAGCGGCTTAATCCACTGAGCCACCCAGGCACCCATCCCTCTCTCCCCTTAATCTACTTTCTGCCTGTACAATTGTGTGTATTCTGGGCATTTCATATAAACAGGATCATATACCATGTGGCCTTCGTGACTCGCTTCTTTCACTCAGCCCAATGTTTAGAAGGTCCCTCCATCTGCCGCGGTTGTCAGTACCTCATTCCTGATTCTTTTTTTTTTTTTTTTAAGATTTTATTTATTTACTTGACAGACAGATCACAAGTAGGCAGAGAGGCAGACAGAGAGAGAGGAAGGAGCAGGCTCCCCGCTGAGCGGAGACCCTGATGCGAGGCTCGATCCCAGGACCTTGGGATCATGACCTGGGCCGAAAGCAGAGGCTTTAACCCACTGAGCCACCCACGCGCCCCCTCATTCCTATTTCTAACTACATCATATTTCTGCATATCGTACGGACAGATCACATTTTACTTATCTGTAGATCAGTTGATGGACACTTCCATTGTTGGGCTATTGTGAATAACGGTGCTATGAATATTTCTGGACAACTTTTGTGTGACTATATGCCTCAGTTCTATTTGACGAGTTTTTACCCCTGAGCAATTTTCACACCCGTATCCTTAATTAGGTCATCAGCTCCTTGCGGTCCCATCTTTTGTTCTTGTTAATACCACCAGTGTGTGGCATTGTGCCCTGATCCCAAGAGGTACTCCAAAGGTACTGACTGGTGAGAGTTCAAAGGGCTCGAATTGTATAAGGACTAAGGAGTTCTCTACTGTGGACTTTGAGAACTTCGTTGGTCCTGACAGTTATATTGTGGTGGTTACACTGGGGGATTGGCCAGAGGTAAAATTCCAGCACTCCCCCCACCTGTAAGAGAAGTCACCTTTCCTATGAAACTTTCCCCAAACCTACTACATAGGATTAGTCTTTAAATTGTTTACTCATTTAAGGGGCACCTGGGTGGCTCAGTCAGTTAAGCGTCTGCCTTCGGCTTAGGTCATGATCCCAGGGTCCTGGGATTGAGCCCCACATTGGGCTCTCTGCTCAGCGGGGAGTCTGCTTCTCCCTCTCCCTCTGCTCCTCCCCATGCTCATGCTCTCTCTTTTGCTCGCTCACTCTCTCTCAAATAAATACAATTAAAAAAAATAAGTTGTTTACTCATTTAACACTGAATTTGTACTTTAAAAAGGATTTAGGATCACGGACTTGCCTTGTAGCTCTCTATGTGTATGTTTGTATCACCCACACTCAAGGAGAAGGCTTGCAAAGTCAAGGATCCCTCATTACTCATCTTCTGTCTAGAGAACCAGCCCAGCAGCATTTGTTAACGGAGCTGGGCGTTCATCGCTTGTTAACGTGAACGTTACATGGATCCAGACGATCATCTAAAAGCAGAGATGTAAAAAATGCTGAACAGTCATGAACAGGAGCCTCCAGAGAATTCTCCTGGTTCTTGAAACATACAGTGTGGACTTTGAAGGTTCTCCTGGGCGAGCGGCCCAGAAGATGAATGGATATTCTTGAAACCAGTGGTGGATGAGAAAACTGAGTCATTCCACACATTCCCTGTTTTCCCTGGGAAAGTGCGCTCCGGGCTCGCCGTCTATGTCTCTGAGCCTTGGGGGTTATCCTCTTGGGGAGCTCGAGCCGCCTCCTCCTCCAGGAGGCTTTCTCCCGGTGTAGAGCTCGGCTTGTGGTCTCTGGAGCTAATCCGTATGGTTTAACTTTTTGCTCTGTCCTGTCTAACCACGAACGAGTTCTTGAACTGCCCCATCCAAAACATGGGGGTGACTGTACCTCTGGCTTCACAAAGCTGCGGTGAGATTCTGTAGCATGGCCACGCTGGACGGCAGTCACGACCTGCCCTTTTCCACCGTCATCGCTTGCCTCTCCCAATGCCTGCATCACCACACGGTTTGGTAGTTCGTTGTTCTCTACTTTTTCTCACCGAGTACTTGTACTTGGCTTCTGATCATTTTCCTGGCGGTCTCACCCATGCAGAACACACTTGGAAACCAAGAGGCAAGCAAATGACAGCACCACAGACATCACTGTCAAGAGAACGGAGCAGCCCACATCCATGTCATGGAACCCTATACTAGAAGCGAGCGGGCGTTAGTCACGAGACTTTTCACACTCAGAGCCTATACTGACTCTTAGTTTGCGTGGATTTAAAACAAGCTGTGCCGTCTGCTGCCCCAGCCCCCAGCACGAACACAGCAGTCGGGGATCACTTGGTAGAGGAGGAGAGAGTCTTCAGGTCTCCGAACTCCTTAGGAGATACGCAGGGTGTGGCGAAGGCGTACCACAGCCATGACCCCGAGGAAGAGGAGTTGAGAAAGGGAAGGAAGGGCTGGCAAGTTTTAGGAAGATGATGATGAACATAATTTTAAAATTAAACTTATGGAATAGTGCCTCCTCAAATGACATCAGGTAAACCAGAAATCACAAGTCATTTTTCCCTTTGTCACCATGTCAACTCTTATGAAAGGTTTTAGATCTTGTGTTTGTTTGTGTGTGTGTATCTCTACAGCTCCCCAGTCAATTTACTCAGAGAAATCTGCTAACTCTTGAGAAAACAGATTACCTTAAAAAGGCTCACAGTTTGGCTTTAAAAATCAATCAGATCTGGCCCTGTATCCCCCAAAAATAGATGATCAGAATCACTGATGTGTTTTGAAAACATCATCAAACAGAATGCTTAGGAATTATATAATATAACCCCAAATTTAGTGATTCCTTCTTTCAAATATATTGGTCAAGCACTCATCATAAATGACACACACTGTATTTACATGCTAGGATCATGATGGTGAACAAGGCACATGTAAATTGTTTACCCCTCTTGGGGGTTTAACATTCTGGAGCACCGCTGTCCACGAGGACCTCCTGTGAGGATAGTGTCTATCCGTGCTGTCCAATACTGCAGCCTCTTGCCACACAGGGCTACTGACCACTCCGAATGTGGCTAGTGCAACTGGAAAATGCAGTTTGAATTTTATTACTTGTCATTAGTTCAGATTGTAAAAGGCACACGTGGTTAGTGGCTGCCGAATCGCGGCAGCTCCGGAGTCCAGGACCGTGAGTGCAAAATTCCCATAAACCCTTAGTTTTCCAGAATCATCTAGCCAGAGCTGGTATTGACAATGCCTTCGGAGATCCTTCCAGATCCTTAGATCATTAGACAAAGAATTCATTAACTCAGACGTTTTAAAGAGTTTTTCCAATAAAACACATTTCTTGCATATCTGGAAATTCAGCTTCACTAAAGAACTCTGAGTTAATCCACATTCTGAATCTGAAAGGCCTCTCCCTTTGGGCCTGTTTATGATACTTTAAATTCCCCTTATCATAAAAGAAACTCTCTTGGCATCAGCCCTGAAGAGAAAGGTTGGGGATGGGGGCCATTGTGGGCTTGGGCTTCTCAGCTTAGTAAAGAATTATTGTTACCTGGCGCCTGCGTTCAGCTCAGGTCATGATCCCGAGATCTTAGGATCCAGTCCTGCATCAGGCTCCTTGCTCCCTGGGGAGCCAGCTTCTCCCTCTGCCCCTCCCCCGCCACTTATGTGTGCTCGCTTTCTCTTGCGCAAAAACAAAATCTTCAAAAAATAAGGAATTATTGCTCTGAGCCTCGGTGGCTCAGTGGGTTAAAGCCTCTGCCTTCGGCTCAGGTCATGATCCCAGGACCCTGGGATCGAGCCCCGCATCGGGGCTCTCTGCTCAGCAGGAGCCTGCTTCCCCCCTCTCTCTCTGCCTGCCTCTCTGCCTACTTGTGATTTCTGTCAAATAAATAATCTTAAAAAAAATAAAAATTAAAATTAAAATAAAAAATAAGGAATTATTATTTCCCACCTGTCTTCTCTGTCTCTCCCTCTCTCAACACACACACGTACATATACGTGTGTGGCTCACTCTACATAACCCCAGATGCCTTTCTGGAACCCACGCGAACATGTCAGCAGCTTCGCGGAAGGGTGGATGTGTTTGGCCCGACGCATTCACTGCATATCTCACCAGCTGCTGTTTAGAATCGACTGAACCGTTTGTGTCCTCAGCAGAGAGACAAAGTGGGAAGACAGAGACTCCCTCTGGTGTGGGTTCTAGAGGCGCGAGGCCATGAGGAGGAGGGAGCGCCCGGGGAGATGGCGAAGGCCTTGAGGTGAAGCTGTTGGCCTGGGAGCTGGAGGCGTGGCCTGGGCCTCAGGGAGCCCAGGTCAGCCTCTTTCCCATGTCTGGGCTCTGGTTTCTTCCCCAGTCAGACTGCCACACTGCACCCGAACAGCTTATAATCCGTTCTTGTTACTGCCTTTCCTCCACAAGTATGCCTAGAACAGGGCCTCCCCGTAGGGACAAGGGTCAGTCACTCTGCGGACCCTAGCCCCACCTTTGCCCATGTTTATCGGCCTGCAACCAAGTTAGAATGAACATCAAGACAGCTCTGGAAGCAAAGAGGTCACAGATGGCATCAGGCCCTGAGGACGGGTGTGGATGTGGCTGGGGGTGGGGGTGGGCAGTGTGAGGCGGTCTGTCCCATCCTCTCTGCTCTGGGGAAATTATGTGAGGCCCACGTCTGTTCAGCCCTGGCCTGGAGACCTGCCCCCCACCTCAGCAGACCATCCTCCAGCTCTCTCAGCCCAGGGACAGAAGACGACTCCAAAAGCTGGGGGAACCACGCCTTGATCACCAGACTTCCAGGCCAGTTCAGTCAGCAGCTTACTTGGGGTCACTACCTTTGTTGCCTCACTGGGCAGGCACCCAGGTTGAATCCTGGGGGAGAGTGGCTGGCCCCTGGCTCGGGGAAGGGGAAGCACAGAAAAACGAAGCCTGAGGAGGAGGAATGGCCTGCAGGAATGACTTTACTGGAAGCCAAGCACCAGGTTCCTGTCTCCACCCAATGCCAGCTGCACCTAATGGCCTGTGGCAGCAGGGTCAGGCAGGCCCTGGTTAGGACGTTCCCCCCATACCCCGGGACCAAGAGCAAGGAGCGACACTGGGCTTCTCACCTCTGGAACAGAGTTCTCTTTGGAGGAAGAGGCAAGGGGTGGCCACCATTAGCCTCTTCCAGAATTACTGAGAAATGTGGGCCCTCACCCTTCAAAACCACCCACATGCACCTGCCATGTCCTGTAGCCTCTCAGAAACCACTTTGCCTCTTACCATGACCCCAGGGCTGATGCCCCTTGAGGGTCCCTTGTCCACCTAATCCAATCATCTGGAAGCGGCCCTTAAAATGCAGATTTCAGGGCCCACCCTGGACCTAAGGAATCAGATTGGGTTGTGGGTGGGGGAATCTGGGAATGTGCCCTGAGGCCTCCTTTGGAAGCAGAGCCCTCAACTGGGAGGAGCCCCTAGAGCAGGACCCGGCTTAACATGCCCCCCAGCTCAACATGCCCCCCAGCTGATTCGGCTACAATAGGAGGGCAGGAGGGCCCAGGGCTGGCTCGTGGCTCTTATGCCTGAGGGCCAAGAAGAGCCTGGTGAGGATTTAGTTCATCCCAGGAAGAGTTTAGGGCCTGGTGGCTAAGCTCCGTCCATCTAATTTTAGCTTTTATTAGCATTGTGGTGTCGGACCTTTGGGAGGACCTTTGGGCTTCAAAGGAGTGTATCTAACCACATTGCTGGTTGTTGGACAGTTTTACTTTGATGGTTTTGCAGTTCCTTCCCTGAAGTGGCTTGGTTTCTTACTTTCAAAGATTAAAAAATATACATATTTATGTAAATTCTCTATTTTTATATAAACACATTTATTTAAATGTATGTTTATATAACAAATGTAAATAAGAATATATTTCAATAAGAAATATATATTTATATATATTATATGTATTAAATATATATATTTATATATATTTATATATTATATAATAAATATATATTTCATATTGAAATATGAATATGAATATGAAATATGATATATAATTGATATATGATATATATATAAATTTATATATTTATACATAAATATATATTTCAATAAGAAATATATATAAATAATATATATAACTATATAAATATATATTTCAATAAGAAATATATATAAGTATATATTTATATAATAAATTTATTTATATAAAATTATTTTATATAAAATTATTTATAAATAATTATTTATATAAAATTATTTATATAATAAATTTTTATTGTATTTATTATATATTTTATAATATATATTATATATTTATATATATTATAAATATATATATTATATATTTATAATATATATAATTTTATATTATATATTTATATATAATTATAGATTATATATATAATTATAAATTATATGTGGAAAATAAGTAAATTTTATATATTTATATAATAAATATTTTTAAATTTGTATTTGTATTTTTTAAAATAAAAGTGACATGCTCATTGCAAAAAAAAAAATTCAAATATTATAGAAATGCCTCCCCCACATGGCCAACCGTGCTCCTACTTCTCAGAGATGATTCTTACGAACAAAACAGCGTTGTCAAAGCAGCAGCTGCGTAACCAGCACTGAGCGCTCACTGCATACCGGGCAGTGTCCTAGCTGCCGTCCGCACCTCACCCATTTAAACCTCATGACAACCAGATGAGCTAGGCATTTCTCTCTTATTAGGGTTGGGGAAATTTTGTATACACATATACATATATGTAAATACGAATAATTTATTTTTGTAAAAATAGGACGATGTCATGCCTGCTGTTCTGCAACTTGCTTTTTTCTTTTTTTTTTTTTTAAAGATTTTATTTATTTATCTTAGAGAAAGAGAGAGAGAGCACAAGCAGGGGGAATGGCAGAGGCAGAAGGAGAAGCAGGCTCCCGGCGGAGCAAGGAGCCTGATGCGGGGCTCGATCCCAGGATCCTGAGCCAAAGGTAGACGCTTAACCGACTGAGTCACCCAGGCGTGCCGCAACTTGCTTCTGTCATTCTTACTATATTGCAAACATCCTTCCATGACTCACATGTAGAATATTTAACATCTTCAGAGCACCCAATCCCAGGAAGTGGGATTCCCAGGAAGTCCTCATAATTAAGCAATCCCTAAAGAATTTATTTTTAATTACAAAAAGTGCTGCAGCGAACATTACAGAACAATCTGGGTTGGGTGAGTATTTCCATTGGACAGATTTCTGGAAGTAGAAACAGTAGGTGAATACACACACATCAGATCATTCCGTTGTATACTTCGTATTACGTTGTATACTTTGACCTGATACAATGCCATGTATCAATGACTTTTCAATAAAACTAGGGAGAAAGCAGAGTCTTCAATCTAGCTTAAAAAAAGAAACAGTAGGTAAGGATTTTTAGACAATCTGGATAACAGATCTGTATTTGGATGTGTCTTCTGTCTGCTGAAGGTCTTTTCAAACCTCAGTCCAAAAACAAAGTGAAGATCAGGATATCTGTTTCTCAGAGCTGGTTTTAGATTCTTGTTCTGCCACTATACAGCTATGAAACTGGGAACCACAGAGGATCCAGCTTTACTATTGTTCCTTTCTGACATGCTGTGTTACTTTCAGGCCTACAACAGAGTGATTCAACAATCTTGTACATTATGCTCTGCTCACCACAGTTAAGTACGGTCACCAAACAATATTACTGTGGTATCATTGACTCTATTCCCCAGGCTGCACTTTCCGTCCCGGAGACTGCCTTATTTGATAACTGGAAGTTTGTACCTTTTAATCTCCTTTGCCTACTTCTCCTGTCCCCTCCTCCTCTCTGGCCACCACCAGTTTGTTCTCTGCATTTATGAGCCTGTTTCTGTTTTGTTTGTATTAAACGTTTGGGGCCTTGATGTCTTCCGGCACAAAATGACAACGTGGTAAGACATATTTCCTGAAGCATCCTTATGCTCTAACGTTCCCAGATTTGATTAGTCCTTTCACTCTCTGCCTCCGTTCTCCTGTTTATGAAAAAAGACTTGATGTTTTTGGCCTGTAGGATCAATTACTGTATCAATTAGTTAAGACCTTTCAAACTCAGAAGTGTTCAGTCATTGCCTTAATTCCTTGTAGAGAACACAGATCTTTGCTATATTAAGACTTGAAATTGCTTTGACTTCTAGAATAGTTACTGGGTCTTTAAGAAAACAAGATAATTATTGAGTCCAAGAGGCGACTCTGCCTGGCATTTCGGACCAAGGGCATGACAAGGAGCAGGAGTGTTTGGGAGGACTGATAGGATACCAAATCTCTTGGGAACCTTGGCTTCCTGGAATGAGCATTTCCAACCGCAGGTTCCCAACAGAGAAGGGATTACGCGGGGTACTGCTTCACAGAACACACAGTGCTCTTCTTAGATGAGGGGCTTACCCAATCTGGGTGGTGTGTGGGACAAAGTCTGAGATATTGAGGCCTTCCATTTCCTCTATGTTCCACAGTCGTTATCACCCTTGGCCCTCTCAACATCCCGGATACAAATAGCCAGAGAGGGGAGTTACCTCCGCCATTGAGATGTAGATGCCGAAAACCAGAGAGCTGGGTTAACTTGCCTCCTCTCACACAGCCGTGAGGGGCAGAGCCCTGCAGAGTCTGAGGACCCTCTTCGCTCCTCTGCGGCAGGTCTTGGCCTGTTACTCTCCGCTTCCTTTGCACGGACCCTTTCTAATGGCTGGACTCCTCTTCAGTGTCTTCCCGGGTCCAGACTTACCCAGTGGACAAGGTACAACACGCTCGTCTTTTAAGGAGCATGTGCAGGAGACAGCATGAAATTTCTCCGAATTTGGGATCCGGCCGATGGTGAGTTTTATTTTCTAAAACACAAGTAAGAAGGAAACTAAATGACTAAAGATGATCCTTACGATTGTTTGTTCTCAATTTGTCCTCATTAACACCTCTGAAGCTAGTTTTGAAGAAAATCCTACCGTGAACCACAACATCTGGCCAGAGGAGACACCATGACTTGCATATTCATGGGGAGGATGGATTTTACTCTCTGGCAGCCGCCGGCCTGAGCCTTTAGGGTAGACCCGATGGGCCCAGTTGTACCAGGATGTAAAAGCCTCTTGAAACTAGAAAACCCAGATGAAACCATACAAAACCAGCACAAACAAGGCCAGACAAGCCCCGGACAAAATCAGGGGGAAATTAAAGTTTGATGTGTCTCTCCTATCATCTAGCATCTCTTCCTTTCTTTTTTTGACACACACCCCTTCCCTGAAACCCTTAAAATCTCACATGGCCTCCTCTCAATGTCCCTACCCTGTCCTCAAGCTAACCTCCTCATCTCTCAACTGTAGCCCAATAGGAGGGAAAGTGGATGGGATCAGTCCAAATGCCCTAAAATAATTAGGGTCCCTGGCTGCTCCTCCTTTGGTTCCACACATTCCCCCTCCTTCCAACAATTCTTTTCCCTTCTAGGGACAAGCTATTTGAATTTTTTAAAGAGAACTGGACATTCATTTTAACATAAACAATAGTCAGGAATGGGAGGGGGGATGGGAAAGTAGAAGTTTTTGATCTCCCAGATAACCATGTTGGCGAACGCCCCACATTTCTCCGTAACATCTAATTGTTATCCGGTAGAAAGGGACAGGCAGAGTCAGCACAGGAGAAATGCTGTTGTCTCCTCCCACACAAGACGCTTCACAGTCTAGAAAGGAAGTCTTGGGGGCGCCTGGGTGGCTCAGTGGGTTAATCTTCTGCCTTCGGCTCAGGTCATCCTGGGGGTCCTGGGATCGGGCTCAGGTCATCATCAGGGTCCTGGGATCGAGCTCCACACCTGGCTCCCTGCTCAGCAGGGAGCCTACTTCCCCCTCTCTCTCTGCCTGCCTCTCTGTCTACTTGTGACCTCTCTCTCTCTCTCTGTGTCAAATAAATTAAAAAAACTTTAAAAGAAAAAAAAGGAAGGAAATCTTGGTGCTCTGTACTCAGGAGTGTCCAAGTGAACTTCCTGCATTTGCTCCCCAGCAAACCCTTCCCCACCCACCTCACCCCCCTTTTTTTGGCTTCAGAGCTGATGCCTAGCTCTTTGGGTCAGAGTATTGTTTGGTAACACTCAGAAGATTGTATTGAACACTTGGCCGCAGGGTAGGTTTCTGGCCAAGGAAATATATTATAGTCCCCCGATTGTTGGACTGAGCCCCTGACATTTACTTCTTTTCCAAATTCCTTTCCGGTCTTCAAAACCCAAGCCAGACACCACCTCCTCTAAGACGCCTTTCTGGTCTTCTTCGGATGGATTCACTCCTTTTCCCTCTCTGCTCCCATGGCCCTCTGTTCACATCTTAGAGTCCACACTCCGCTGTAACTAGCACATAACGTGCCTATTTGATTCAGATATGTGAGCTCCTCAAGCTTTGGCTGAGGCCATTTATGTAGCTCTAGGACTTAGCCCAGGATCCAGCATAAAGGACGTGTTCATTCAATGGTGAATGAGTGACTGAAGGAAGGAATGAGTCGTTGCCCTACCACTAACTAGGTATGTCCCTTAGATAATTCCCTCACCCTTGTTGGATTTCCCCATTTAGAGAACATGGATAACACCACTTGTTTAACCAATGAGGTTATTGTGTAATGCAGAAGAGATAAGCATCATAAACCCTGGAAGAAATTGGAGAGATCATCTAGCACAGTGGTTTTCTGGAATTTTAAGCCAAGGAAACGGTTCTTCCAGGAGAGCTAGCAGAGCCAGTATAGGAAGCAGATAAATGACAAATGTAGATCATTCTTGTTGAAGTCTTATATGCATACTGCCCCCTTCTTCACCTCTTCCTCAAGTCCTTCTCTCTTATGGGCCCAAGGAGCACACGTTGAAAACCAACTATCTCACCGTAGAGAGACAAAGGGAAAGCCCAGAGAAGAAAATGATTTTCCAAAGGTGATGTGGCATGTTAGAAATAAACAGAGGCCGGGGAAGCAATTTGCCCCACCGAACCAGCACCCACAGGCAGGGCCATGGCGAGCCCTTTGAAAACATTCATAGTTAATACACACTCACACATTGTTTAATTCTCCCAATAACTCTGTGAGGAAGGTATGGTGAGGCCAATTTCTGAGATGAGGAGCCTGAAGAGTTAAAAAGGGGACCCTGGCCAGCGTTCCCCAGCCAATAGTTGGAGAAGGTAAAGCAGTAAATGAAACAGAGAGCCTAGTGTGGGCCAGTCCTGTTTGTAAGCATGTGATACCTATTACCACAGTTAATTCTGCCAACGAGTATGAGCCTTACCCCCAATTTTGCAGAAGACAAAGTTGAGGCACAAATTGGCTAAAGGAAATGGAACACATACCCTGAGCCAATGGGATTCCCTTGCAAGCTCCTTCCACTACCTTCTACTGTGTCTGAGGTCTTAGACCCCGACGTTCAGTCTCCTACCCCTGGCCCTCTCCAAATACTCCTTTATATGAAACAATTTTGAAAAGCTTCTAAAATAACATTCTGTTATTTGCATGTGTTTGCATGCACTGTTTAGACTCCACCCAAGACCTTGGTCTTATTCCTGGCCAGGGCCGGGCAGCAGGACTCACCTCCTTCTGGACAGACCGGCTGAGAAACAAGGAGGCCTCGTCCAGGCCATGGGGCTTCAGGTCGTTCACGGCCAAAAGATGATCTCCGTGAAAAAATAAGCATCCCAGGCGCGGGGGGCCTTGCCACTGAGCCACACTGCAGTGAGACACGGCATTCAACTCAAGTGTGAGACTGTGCCCGCAGGACACAGACTAGGGTCCCTCATGACCATCACCAGCTTCTTAAGCTACCGTGCACCACATCTGACCCAGACAAACTCCATTTTCTTTTGGAATATTCTCTCATCTGTCACTACTGTTGGACCCGACCCTTCTTCCAAAACCAACTCTGATCATACCGTCTCTACACAGTCCTCCTACACTCCCCTTCCTTTAATGACTCTCCCTGCCCCTGGACTTCTACTGCGCAGTGGGAACACCCATTCCTTGTATATTTAAATCACATGCATTTTATATTTGCTCGTTTATGTGCCTGTCTTTTTCACCAAGCTATGAGACCCCAGAAGGATAGCACTACCTTCAAAAAAAATCTTTTTACAGCCACATAACTCCAAGTAAACAGAAGATGTTTAACAGGTGTTTACTGAAAGGGAGCACGTGATGATTACACAATGACTATCTAATGAACAGCACGTGAATGGAGAAATGAGCAAGCCCAGGCACAGAGAAGTCAACAGTTTCAGTCAAGTATTTACTGAACCTCTGAGATTGCAGGAAATTTGAAAAAGTGGAAGATCGCGCTTCCTGCCCTCTTACAGAACTTGTCACCCCTTTACATTAAAGGGGTTTCTTCCCTTGTGGAAATGTAATCTTCCACCCAAACAAATTGCAAAGGTTTTAAAAGGTTTAGAACCAAATAAACAGTGCTGATTTTAAGAAAATTCTCTCTTTTGCTTCTGTCCCTGACCAAGAGGTGTCTGGAAGTCTTTGACCTTGGTCCAACCTTTTCTTTTAGAACTTAGATTCTTGTTGACTTCACACACTTCATTCATTTATCCCATAGTCATTGCTCAGTGATTAATGACTTAGTAGTCATTGCTCAGAATGATTTCCCTGGACCATACCTATTCCTTTCTGCTTTTCTTTACCTTCCAATTATCAGAAACTTGCCGCTTACTGGATTTCTGGGTCCTCCTATCTGCAACCCACAGCAATACCCTTTTTTCTGCCTCTAACCAAAGACCTTTGGTGATAACAGCAACACTACCGTCCAAGCTCTCTGTTTTGCCACATACAGAGTTTTAAGACACAATGGTTGTCTCCCTATTTTCCAATCCCATTTATAATCAAGAACCCTCAGATCTCCCACTCACCATATCCGACCCGCGGCTTCTATAAGAGTGAGATAATTGATGATGTCAGAAGGAGATAGGAACACATTTAGTTTCTCCACTTGGCCTTCATCAGGGATGTTACTGTGAGATAAAATGTTTGTAAAAGTCATATCAGGGCATAGTCTCTGGCTCTGAACTGACTTCCTGAGTAGACTTTGCCCTCTTACATCTAAGATGGTATTTTCCAGTTAAAGATTGTCCCCCAAATTTGCAGAATATGAATTTAAGTTACTCCTTACTGCCCTCCCTACCCCTCTTGGAGTGTGGTAGTGCATAGCAGACGGTAGAGCAAAAAATGGACTAAGTTGATAATATATTACATCTATCTGCTCATTTCTCCACTGGAAATGATTCGTAGAAACGACAATGGAAGGAGTGAAAATGGAGAACAATCTCATCAAATACTCTTGGCATCACTTAAAGCCTATCACTTCCCCCTCCTATTCTATAACCAAACATCATGCAACTTGTGTGCCCATAATTTTAACTACAGACATTGGGGGACACACTACCTAGTTCAGCGTGATCCAAAGTTCCAGGGCCTGAAATACTAGCCGAGGGAGAATTTTTAGAAATATTTGAAAATGCTACCGACAGCCCAGGGGACCACTTTACTTCTAGCTCTGTTACTCACTGTCCTTGGCCACCACATCAGTGAGAAGGGGAAGCTGGTCAAAATGTTGGCTGACTTGGAGATTTTTAGGAATTACTTTAAAATACAAATTCTGAGTAAAAAAGGAAAGCTGCCTTGCTCTAAGGGCCCATAAAGTTTTAGAAATTAGAACTTTACTTGATTAGAATAGATAATTGCACAACGGTAAGCGAGGCCAACTCCTTTTTATCATTCTGTGCTTCCATATTGGCAAGTAGAAGACAAGAGTCACTTTGTGAGTCTTGTTCTTGTAAGTGAAGTCCCCCGTTCTGGATCTCTGGATGGGACTGGGATTCCTCGTTGCTATCAGCAGTCTCATGGGGTGCCTCTCTGAAAACACTATGGTATGAGAAATTAATATAATACCCTTTTTCAGCAAATCTGTTTCTATGGTCTGTGAATCAGATTTCAATAGCTAGGAAACTTGTGAAAACCAACAAGGTCTTCAAGTATGCCTAGCCTTCAGAATCACAGAATCAAACTTGACAGACTTTTCTTCTGAAAATGGAAATGGCATCAAAATAACTCTTGACATTGGGAGGACTTAGAGCGCAGAAGGGAGAATGCGAGGCATACATTCAGAAGAGAAAATAAGTTCCCCAGGAGATAGAATATGGTCTGAGGTAATCACTCCATGGTTTTCAGGAGGTAGAGAAATCATTCTCATGTATTCTTGCTTTGAGACTACGGAATAATGGAGTGACTTGGTCTATGGCAACATTTTTTTTTTTAAGATTTTATTTATTTATTTGACAGACAGAGATCACAAGTAGGCAGAGAGGCAGACAGAGAAAGAGAGGAAAGCAGACTCCCTGCCGAGCAGAGAGCCTGATGTGGGACTTGATCCCAGGACCCCGAGATCATGACCTGAGCCGAAGGCAGTGGCTTAACCACTGAGCCACCCAGGCACCCTATGGCAACGTTTTTGAATTAATATGTCAACAGTAATGGTTCTAAAAGAGTGCGTTTGTTAAAAATCAGTTTTAAGAACACAGCAATTTTGGGGCGCCTGGGTGGCTCAGTGGGTTAAAGCCTCTGCCTTCGGCTCGGGTCATAATCCCGGGGTCCTGGGATCAAGCTCCGCATCAGGCTCTCTGCTCAGCAGGGAGCCTGCTTCCTCCTCTCTCTCTGCCTGCGTCTCTGCCTACTTGTGATCTCTGTCTGTCAAATAAATAAATAAAATCTTTAAAAAAAATTTGCAGGGCATAATACCCTTGAGCTTAAAAAAAAAAAAAAAGAACACAGCAATTTTACATACCAGGGTTTCATCAACATGTAGTGATTCTCGGTTGTCTCAGAGAACTGGTCTAGACTGTCAGCCTCGGCAGATTCACGAGAGTCATTGGAAGCAGCGAAAGTATTCAACTGCAGACAAGAAGAATGGACGGAAATGCAAGTCTACCAATAGCCAGGGACCGCTTAACCCTTCCATGATGGCCCTGGGGCCTGAAATGGTAAGTACATCCCCCACGGGATGAACAGTGGCACTCATTCTAGGAGACTGAACTGGGAAAGCCTCTCCAATTCCAAGTCTGTTTCCTCCTCCTGGACTCCCCCATGCTCCCGATACAGCGTTTTGCTGGACTGCATTTATTTTTCTGTTTCATCACCAGGCACTTAATGATATGAACTCTTTTCCCCAGACGGTGCTACTGGAAGATTCTGTCACCTGGCTGGGCCTGAGTCCCACACAACACAGGGCTGCAGAAGTCCTAGAAATATGCCCCCATAATCCCAAGAGGCTCTCCACAAACCCCTCATGACTAAGTCATTGTGGGGAATGGTTGATCCAGAACCCTGAGGGCTTTCAGTTGCCTGCCTAACAGATTCATCATGAACCCATAACTGGAAAAATCAGTTTTTCCGCTGCTCCCCTATAAATGGTGGACTTCCAGGGCCAGCTTTCAGGCCCCTGGCTTCACCTGGACGGCACCTTTGCCCTCTGGCCTGCCGAAGCTGTGTTCAGGCTTTGTGAGGTCCCACAGCCCCCTCTGACCTCCTCGCCTTCGCCCACGTATCTCCTCCTCCTCTGAACTTCTACTGCACAGTTTTGTACTTAATTTGCGAGGACGGGGGTTGGGGATCTTTTTACCAATGGCCTTTTAGCTTGGTTTTACCAGCCTTACTAGCTCAGTTTTACGTGGTCTTCTCTCTGGAAATCACCTCCCCTGCCTTCCTTCCCTCATGCACTCCATGCATTTTCTGAGCATCTCTCGTCAGCACGGAGCCCTTTCTGTCTGGTCTCCTGGGCGCTCCTGGTCAAGAGTCAACACGTGACACATCAGCTGTGCCCCATTCATCGCTCTGGTCCACAGAGCCCCACCTAGTCCCCCGGGGCAGCACGCGGCCAGGGCCCAGCAAATACCTGTACAAGGAATGTAGGGTTAATGGAGGGAGGGGGTTACCTCTAAAAGAATGCTTTGAGGACTAACATAATAACTCTCTTCTTCTGCATCTTCTGTAGTCTCTGACAAGAAATCACGTAGTAAATGGGCTTGTCTGAGTCCTGGAGAATTTTTTTCCATTAAATGCTGGATAAAGAGATGAAGACAGAATTAATTATTTTCTTTCTTTCTCCCTTTCTCCATCTTTCTTTCCTTTCTTCCTTTTTCCTTCCTTCCTTCCTTCCTTCCTCTCTCTCTCTTTCTCTCTTTCTATCTTTTCTTTTTGCAGGGGACAGAATTAAACCATACACTCTTTGGAAAAGCCATACTAGATTAATTGGGTTGAGAAGATCTGAGGATCTTCCAAGGTTACAAGAAGAAGCCCACACAACTTGAACTTGCCTCTTGCATCTGGATCACCTTGGTGACCGAAAAATATAAGCCCATCTTTCCAGCTTTCTCTACAATTGGGATCTGTAACTCAGAACAAGTGGTTCACTCTCGCGGGGCTGGGGGAGTTTGGGGGGTGGTGTTCTAAGGCACGTAGCTCTGCCACGGAGGCCCCCACCCGCACCTACTAGTTTTCACCCAGTGCCATCTGAGAAGGTAATTAGCCCATGGTCAAGGCACCACACCTTTCCTCTCCCTGCTCAATATTCCTCTTTTGTGTTCTGCTCACATACTTCTATTGTCTCCATAGAAATGGAATTTGCTCATGTTGATCATGTGATAGCATGAATTATAGTCTTCAAGGTAATGTAGGTTCAACTAATTACCGCCTTCCCTCCCCAGCAGATACAGGATAGTCTACTGAAGTAGCTGCTGTGCATGGCAGGAGAATTGTTCTAAGTACAACTTCATTCTTCGAAGAAGAATGCCCGGGAGCAGGGGGTTTTGCAAAGATCTTGAATGTGTTCTAAGAAGTCCTTGAAGGAAGGGGATTTTAAAAACATAATCCTTTCAACTGTGTCCATTTCTCTAGTGCCAAGATCATGAAGCCAGACCATGCTGAGCTGGGGGTGAAAGAAGGGTTCCCATTTATTTTGGGCAACAACAAACCCCAACAAGGCAGACAGTACTTGTAACTGGAGCTGACTGAAAAATCACGGAGTTGGAACGCAGCATGTGAAAAGTCAAGACAACCCACAACGTTATCTTTAGGGAGGGGGTATCGTGGGTGAAAAACAAGAGGTATTTACTGAAAGGAGTTATCTTTTGCAACCCATTTTCTGCAAATACCAAATGAGGTGTTTGGCCTGGTGAATTTGATCCACTATAGAAAGCTTTTAAAATAGTTGGAGAGCTCCCAGCTAGACAGAACAGGAACTTATGCCTTACTCAGACGTGCTGTGTACCCAGGGAGAAGAGAAAGTCAATGGTTACATCTCTGAAAGACAAATAGTATCCATGGCAGAAAAAAAGCAAGCAAACAAACAATTACTCAGCTGACTTATCCAGACTGGGGAAGATTGCAAATCTGAGCAAACCAGAGAGTATAATCACAAATCACTTTTAAGGGCCAGGTGTATTTTTTCTCCTCAAATGGATTTCACTCGAAAGAAAGATGAAGTCACGCGCACAGACACACACACACACACACACACACACACAGGGAAGCAAGATTGATCTGGGTAACTGAAGGAAATTAACAAGAACCTTGGTGTTCCCCCAGCAGTACAGATGATAGGGCAGAAAACCAAGTGGTGTTTCAGGAATCTTTTCACAGAGGTACTCTGTGCCCTCTGCCTGAAAGGGAGGAAAAGGCTGGCAGCCAGGTTTTTGGTTAGCTGAAGGGCTCCCCAGCTCACATACCTGGATGCAGGGGTAGGGGCACCCAGAATGAATGAATACCTTTCAAGGTAGGCAGGGCAAGCGGTAAGGCTCATTGTAGTACAAGAAATAGACTGACCATAAGACCATCACTAGCGCTAAGAGTCATTCTTATGGTGGGTTAGGCTTAGAGCAAAGTGTCAGATACATTGGTAAGACCTCTGAAGCATCTGCGGACCCCCAGGCAAGGCGTCCTGAGAAGGAGAGAGAGAGAGAGACGGGAGTCTCGTTACCATGTCTGGAAGACTGTTTCTTGGCGTGGTGGGGCCGACAGCCTCTGAGGTGCTGGAAGGACCAAGGAGAGGGCTGGGGTCTGAAGAGGGCCTTTTACCGCCCACTGAGAATTTCTCCTGCTTATGGAAAAGGAATATTGCAATCAGGGCATGACTGATCTCTTCCCTGGAATTAAACAGCAGCCTTGTGGCTGGGCTTCCTATCTCCAGTCCTTTACCGGGAACATTTTTACCCCAGCCAGCCTTCTCTCACTAAGACAGGACGCAATCGTGCCTCTCTGCAGTTTCCAAACCTTTGAGGACTCCCAGCCTGGCCTTCAGATGCCCTGAGTTTCCCTAGACCCGACTTTCCAAACCGACACCCACTCCTTGGCTCTAATCATTTGATTCTACTCATAGACACGTCTCACTTTTCTTCCTCCTTGGCCTCCGCTTTCTTTGTCAGCATCGAACAGCTTAGAAAACATGTCAAAACAATACCTAGAGACTGAGTTTCCTTTATAAAGGTCTGCCCTAAGAAAGGACTTGTGTAAATTCGCAAAGGTTCTTGGAAAGTAAATGAAACCCTTAAACCTATTAACCTTTACCGATATTGCATTGAAAACGCAAGAGATAGGAAAAAGCATTTTTACAGAAACCACCCTAGACATAGTCATTCAAAAGGTAGCCGTTATGTACCTAGCATGACAATGATGGAAAATACTCTAGTTTCGGGGACTCTTAATAAAATGCCACAGTTACCCTTCACTCCTCCGGCCCCAGTCATGAAGACCTGAAGTGTCTTGCAAGACACCAAAGTATTTCTTCCTATTGTTACTCATAAAAATGACAAGGATGTACATTCTCTCACTTATTTATTCCTCACATTACTGCCAGTGGCTGAGGAGGAAAAGAAAAAGCTACCATTGTTTCCTCGTGAAAGAGGGTGTGCTCGTGTGCCCCGGCGTTTCATGAGGGAGGGAGTCACCTGTGGGCTGTGGCGTGCTGTCTCTCCCCCACGGCAGAATGATGACACGAAGGAGACCCAGTCTTTAATCTTCTCCCTGTCGAGAGGAATAAACTCGCAGCTGGTGTGTGGCAACAATAGCATCTGTGTTCCTTTTGAACCAGAGAAGGGTTCTTTTATTAAGGTCGGGACCAGGCAGTGGGAGCGGGTACCAGGGAAATAAAGATTTTTTTCCTGAAGTAGCTTCAGTGACCCACGGACTCCTCACCACCCCCACACTCGCGCCCTAGAATTAATCTTCACGCCGCCTCTGTGAGGAGAGCGCAGGGAAATGGGGAAGGACGCTGGAAAATAATGGTAATAATCACAGGGTTTGGAGCTCTTGGCTTTGACACTGATTTCTTTTGTGTTCTTAAGCGAGCCCCTTCACCTGTCAGTACCACTTTTGTGTAGCTATTCTGGTGTGCCTCCCGTCGGGGAAGGCATGTGTTTATGAAGAATGGGTTTGAATGCATTTATATAAATCACATCGTCTTTTCTATTGACTTTTCACGACAACGTAAAGAGAGAGCCTTTGGCCTTGGACTTCATCTGCAACAGATCAAGGGTCTTCATACGTTGGGCATTCGCTACCTCCTCTCACAGCTTCCTCCGCTGACCCTGGCCTTCCTGCCAAGCAGATGATCATCTATAAAGGATCCATTAGGCACTTTGCTAGCACCAGGAACCCCTCTTAAAAACTGAAGACCCCCTCAGGGATGAGTACTGCCCCTCCCTAACATAGGCAGCTTGTATAGTTGTTTGTGAATTGGTTATTATTTTTTTAAAGATTTTTTATTTATTTAAGGTGGGGAACGGGGGGTGGGTGGGGAGAGGCAGAGGGAGAGGGGGACAAGCAGACTCCTCGCTCCACAGGGAGCTCATTCTCACAACCCATGAGATTGTGACCTGAGCTGAAATCAAGAGTTGGACGCTAACCCAACTGAGCCACCCAGGCATCCCTGTGTGTACTGGGTCCTTTCACATGAAGTGCATCTGGGGTGATGGTGATAGAGTTGTTGAATTGTGTCCCCTCAAAAATTTGGATACTGAAGTCCCAACCCCCAGTATCTCAGGATGGGACCTTATTTGGAAATCGGTTTGTGTTGTTGTAGCTATAATTAGTTCAGATGACATCGTATTGGCCTCCTAATCCAATAAAACAAGCGTCCTTATAAAAAGTTTGGATGCAGAGACACACACTCAGGGAGAATGCTGCGTGAGCCTTAGAGTTCTGCCACCATGAGCTCAGGAACTACCAGAGTTAGGAGAGACCTGAAACAGACCTTCCCTAGGACTTCAGAGGGAACATGGCTCTGGGACAGCCTGATTTCTGATGCCGAGCCTCCAGAACCGTGAGACAATACACCTCTGTTGTTCTAGGACACCCAGTTTGTCGTCTTTTGGTATGGCCGCCCTAGGAAATGAATACTGGGATTTTTCAAGATATTGTCACAAATGGGGAAGACTATCAAGATGGTCTTGAAGGGTGTAACCATGGGCTTCTGATCAAAGTGTGTTGTTTATCGGTTTATAATGTTTCATTTGTCTGTGTGTCTATTTTTATTGGGTGCACAGGAAACACTCTGTGCTGTCTTACCACTTACCTGTCCTGGCCAATGAGGAAGTATTCCCTGCTAGTGGTTCGTATGGACATCACCTCATCAGGGAGGCATTTAAACATCTTCTGTACAGACTGCATCTTTTCCTGGCCGCGTATGCCAACTTCTACACTGGAATTCCTGTCAGATACAGACACAAAGTTTTAAACAGATTTGAACATGAAGACTAGCTGTTTCATACTAGGATTCAAACTGAAAAAATTTAGATCCGTTTGATCAACGTCTGATAATTTCAGAAAAGATGTTTAGATCTGGTTCACCACTGATAGAGAATACTTTGCTCAGCCTCAAACTTAATTCAAAGATTCTTTTTTCGGTTGGAGTCTTTGTTCTACAAAGTATCGTGTTTTCTACTTCTCGTTTTGTACAAAATTTCTGAAAGCAAAGACAAAAAATGCCAATCTAAATACTTTTTAAAAATCCATGTTGACTTTATGAATTGATGATTTTATTAGGCCTCATCCATAAATTAAGTGAATCAAAATCTTTTGTAATTAGATGCTTATTGAGTAATAACTTATGAACTATAGTATACAATACAAAATAAGTATTTAGCTACGGTTTACTCAAAAATGTTCCTCATCTTAGCTTTTTTTCAGCAACTACTGTTGAGTGTGAAGCCTTTGGTTCTTTCAGTCAATGATTTAAATTTTGATTTGCAGGCAACTTGTTTGTATTCTCAATTGGATACACACAGGTCGATGTCAATGGACCCTCGGCGATGTTGGTCTTTGTAATAGGAAAGACAAAGGCTCCTTTCCCCACTCTTGGAAAGAATGAAAAACCGCCTTTTCCAAGAAGACTGAAAAAAAAAAAAAAAAAAAAACGAAACCATTTTGCATCTTAGTTAAATCTTGGAAGAAAAGAAAGGATTTTTAAAATGCTCACAAGCCTGTGGGAGGCCTGTGAAATCATGGTGCACACTTACAGCAGAGAAGAAAAGCTGAGGAGGTGGGGATTTAATAAAGTAATCTTGTTTGCAGACTTCATTTTCATAATAAAATGCCAATGGTTTGCCTAATAAGAGAAAGTGGACAGATTCAGTTTGTTCCCTGTAAATTTTGGAAAAGAGAACTGCTGCAATCAGAAAACACTATTTACCTCTGGAAAGGTCTGCAAATGATTCAGTTATGGGAAAGAACATCTCTAATAGGGCCAGGAAAACAAAGAAGCCAAAGGCTTCTCGTCCACAATCAGGACCTTCCTTCAGAGGACATGTAGAAGCTTCTTAATGTCTAGCTCTAGAATCTGGGCACACCTTGCTGGCTCTCTAGCTGTGAGCCAAGGTTTGTCTCTCTTCTTATTGGAAGAACCAGGCCGAGGAGCCGGGTAATTCTGCCTTGCCTTGGCTTAGCAAACAAAAGCAAAACCACCTGCTATTGAAAATGAGGTGGCAGAGTGGTTAAATCACAAGGTTTCCAAAATGTTAACTGCTTCTCAGTAAGTACGGAAATGTATAGGGTCTTTTTTCCCCCCCGTATTTTCAAAAATGTCTTCCAGAAATCTGCACTACTTTTGTTATTTAGAAAAACATAATGTTGTTAAAATAAAATTTATTAAAAAAAAAAAGAGCTTGGTTTTGCTTTCACATCCAGGCTTTTCTAGTTTGTCCTTGATTGTATAAAAGACAGCCTTTACTAAAGAGTTAGAGCTTTTATATTAAGTGGAAACAGAGTCAGGATTAGATAGCACAGTTGGGGCTATTATGCTACAGTTTTTATTTATTTATTTATTAATTCATTCATTCATTTGAAAGAAAGAGGGAGAGGGAGCAGGAGCAGGGGGAGGGGCAGAGGGAGAAGCAGGCTCTCCACTGAGCAGGGAGCCCCAGGTGGGGGGGCTCCATCCCAGGACCCTATGATCATGACTGAGCTGAAGGCAGATCCTTAACCGACTGAGCCATCCAGGTGTCCCTTCTTTAACATTTTTTTAAAAAGTGTATTTATTGGGCACCTGGGTGGTTCAGTCATTAAGCGGCTGCCTTCAGCTCAGGTCATGATCTCAAGGTCATAGGATGGAGCCCTGCATTGGGCTCTCCGCTCAGCGGGAAACCTGCTTCTCCCTCCCCCTCTGCCGCTCCCCTTGTTTGTGTTCCCTCTCTTGCTGTCTCTCTTTCTCTGTCAAATAAATAAATAAAATCTTAAAAAAAAATAAAAAGTCTATTTATTTAAGTAATCGCTACATCCAACTCAAATTCATGACCCTGGACTCAAGAGTCACATGCTCTTCGGCCAGGTGTCCCCCGAATTGAGTAATTCTTAGGCAGCTGTCCTCGCCTTGCCTCCCTCTCCTCCCTCTGAAGCAACTCTCTCTGGTCCCTATCCTTCATCCCTGCACACACACACCCCACACACACTGGAAAAGGAAAAGAAAAAGAGAAGGAAACAATATTGCTATTAGCTCCTTTTTAAAATCATCATGTGGCCTTGGATGAATACAGATTTATTTATTGAACAAGTATTTGTAGAGCACCTTGGATCACCATCTCCCTGTTTCCTCATCTGTAAAATGGAGACAATAGCACTGACCTGAAGGAATTGTGGTGAGGACTGAAGGAGTTAACACATGGAAATCTCTCAGCACTGGGCCAGGCACACAGAAGGGCTCACTGAAGAGTAGCTATTATTAATAATAGAGGAAACTTTAGCCTTTGTCATTTGCACGGTAAACCAGTCTCTCTTCTACCTATAACACAGGTGCTCTTTGGTGGTACTAAATTTAGAGGTTTCAAAGGATTTAGGTATTTTACGAAAATTTGGTGTTGGAAGTCTCTAATAACATTGTATACAATTAGCTGAATCTTTTTTTTAAGGAGGGGAAAGGCAGAGGGAGAGGGAGAGAGTATCTCAAGCAGGGTTCATGCCCAGCATGGAGCCAGACATGGGTCTTTATCTCATAATCCTGAGACCATGACCGGAGTTGAAATCAAGAGTCAGATGTCCAACTGACTGAGCTACCCAGGGGTCCCTACAAGTAGCAGAATCTTAAAGTAAAGTAAACCTCTGTGAAGTCGTTGCCCAGTTTAGACATTCCCAGGGTGTCTCCAGTATGCACACAGACTACCAGCTCCAGGGCACAAAACCTCTGATAGTGTTCGTTGACCATGGCAATGGTACTGTTTTCTCCAGAACTGATGCTGAGGAATCACCAGCTCTCACCCTTCCATCAGCCTTATGGCCGGTCAATGATTAAATCATGCCTGTTTCACTTCCCAAATACTTCTGGGATCCATCCCTATTTCCCCGTTCCTATCAGCACCGCCTTCAAGACCTTCAGACGTTTCAGTATGGTTCAGTTCATGTGAATTCGAGAACTTTGCATGTTTTTCACTGTACTGTTTCAGTAGCTCTCCAGTTTGACCCCCTAATTCCGGTCTTGACATCTTCAAATCCATTCCTACCATACCCCTGAGACTAAACACCAAATCTGACTGATCTATGCTTTGGGCAAAGACAGAATAACAGAGACGGGGTGTACCAGACAGAAGATATAAAATAGTGGTTTTCAAGACACTGAGCATGGGCAGCTAATGTCAGTGATCCCTAAGAGACAGGAAACAATCCCAGTAGGTCCTACAATCCTCTTGAGAGAGATTCCACAGGAAAGGGGAACGGAGGTGGAACCAGGCAATGGCTGGATTGAGGAGACAGAGCTAAGGGTTCAGGGAGATCAAGGCACTAGGGTTCACAGGACAGAGTGCTGGAGAGGGAAGAGCTTCACACAGAAAGAATCACAGAAACATGCATCAAGTTCTTCTCAAGTATTCAAGAGTATAAATCAATATGTGGGTGTGAGGAAACTACCCGAGGCCAAAGAACCACTAGCAAGGATTAGAGGGAATAGTGTCTGGTGCTCATACAGAACCAGAATAATTAACTGTTCCCTCCAGCCAGACTGGTAACATTTATAATTTATGGGGCATTGGGTAGGATTCTTCAAGAGGTCTTGACTCAGTAGAGAGGGATAGTTATCTCTAGGCTGAGGACTGTTCCTTAAAAGGATCAAATTTTTTCCAAAAAACTTAATTGCCTCCCAGGACAAAGCTCAAGGCTTGTAGAAATACAAAATATGCTGCATCCAACAAGGTCAAATTTTCAATGTCTGGCCATGAATCAGAGACTACCAACCATGCAAAGAGGCAGGAAAAACATGGCCCGTAATTAGGAAAATAATTGATGGAAATGGGCCTAGAACTGACACGGATGTTCCAATGACCAGAGAAAGCCATAAATACAGTCACTATAACTGTGCTTTATAGATATGAGAAATTAGGTATAAATACAGGTAATATCAAAAAGATCCAACGTGAACTTCTAAAGGTGAAGACTGCAATGTCTCAGCAACAAACAAACAGAAAAAAACACAGGACAGATAGCATGAACAGCAGATTTAGTGCACGTGAAGACAAAGTACTGGGGACTATTGACATAAATGCAGAGGAAAAAGAATAAAAAAACATTAACAGAGCAGCAGTGCACCGTGGGACAATTTCAATGGCCTACAATATACTATATGAAATCCCTAAGTGGGAAAGTGGACAGGAAAACATTTGAAGAAATAGTGCCAAAAAGTTTATAAATTTAAGGAAAATTATAAATCCACAGCTCCAACAAGGTCATGAACCCCAAACACAAGGTACATGAAGAAAATGGCATGAAAGCACATCATAATCAAACTGCTCAGAACCGGTAATAAAGGGAAAAAATCTTAAAATCAACTGGTGGTGGTGTTGGGAATACATACACAGAAGGAAAAGGAAAAAAAAACCCAAGATATTAGATGTCTCACCAGATACAATGCAAGCCAAAAAACCAGTGGAGCAACATATTTAAAGTACTAAAGGAAAAACACTGTCATGCAAGAATTCTAAATGCAGCAAAAATATCTTTCAAAAATAAAATCAGTTTCAAGACATTTTTCAGACATACAAAAGCTAAAGGAATTCATCAACAGGAGGCCTGCATTATAAGAAACATTAAAGGAAGTCCTCTGGCTGGGAAAAAAAACGGTATCAGTGGAAATCTTAATTTTATTTCCTGTTTTCCTTTTTATTTTCTTTTATTTTTTTAAATTACCATAAAATGTATTATTTGCTTCAGGGGTACAGGTCTATGAATCATCAGTCTTATACAATTCACAGCACTCACCATAGCACATACCCTGCCCAATGTCCATCACCCAGCTACCCTATCCCATCCCCTCCCACACCCCCAGCAACCCTCAGTTTGTTTCTTGAGATTAAGAGTCTCTTACGGTTTGTCTCCCTCCCCGGGCCCATCCTGTTTCATTTTTTCCCTCCCTACCCACGACACCCCGTCCTAATGAAATCCCGTCATTTGCAGTGACGTGGATGGAACTAGAGGTTACTATGCTAAGCAAAATAAGTCAATTGGAGAAAGACAATTATCATATGTTTTCTCTGATGTGAGTATTTTTTGTAATAATTGTTTTTTATTTTATTTTAAGATTTTATTTCTCTATTTGAGAGAAAGAGAGATAGTGAGAGAGCATGAGCAGGGGTGGCAAGAGGGAGAAGCAGACTCCCTACTGAGCAGGAAGCCCAATGTGGGGCTTGATCATAGGATCCTAGGATCATGACCCAAGCTGAAGGCAGGCACTTAACTGACTAAGCCACCCAGGTGCCCCTGGAAATCTCAATTTATATAAATAAATGAAGAACACTGCATGGTAACTGGAGAGGTAAATATTTGAATTATTTTCTTATTTTTAAATCATTTAAAATTCAATTGATTGTTCAAACAAAAATACTAACAATATGTTGTGCAGGTTGTAGCATATGTGTAAGAAAAATACAGTTTCAAAAAGTAAAAATGCATGAAGGTCAGGAGGGGAAAATAGAAGTATACTTTTGTAAAATTCTTATATAGTATGTGAATTGGTATAATATCACTTGTAATAAGATAGACTGTGTTATGTTAAAGATAGATACTATCAGCCCTAAAGCAACCACTAAAATAACAAAACAGTTACAACTAATAAGCCAAGAAAGAAGATGAATAGTATCATAGAAGTACTCAATTAGTTCAAAAAGAGGCAAAAAAGAAGAAAAAGGGGAACAAAGAAAAAAACGAGACAAATAGAAAACAACACTATGATAGACTCAAGTCTGATCATTTCAATAATCACATTAAGTATACATATCTAAACAATTCAATTAAAAGACAGAGATTAGTCAGATTGGACAAAAAAGCAAGACCCAACTGTGTGGTACTTATAAGAAACATATTTCAAATACAAAAAAATATATAAATATATTAAAAATATATTCAAATATAACAAATTTTTCAATTTTTTGGAAAATATTTTCAAAAAATATATTCAAATATTAAAAATTATATACTCAAATATTTTTTAAAAACCTGTATGGTACTTACAAGAAACATATTTCAAATATAAAGACACGAATAGGTTATAAATAAAAGGTCAGCAAAAGGACATACTATGCCAACAGCAGTCCAAAGAAAGCTGGGCTGGCTATTTTAACATATTTCCAAGCAAAAAAATATTACCAGGGATAAAGGGTTTTTTATAATGATAAAGGGGTCAATTACTCAAGAGGACATAACAATCCTAATTACATACCTAATAATAGAGCTTCATCATACATGAAGCAAAAACTGATAAAAAAGCATAGAGAAATAGACAAATCCACAATTAGTCAGGGATTTCAATACCTCTCTCTCCATAACGGATAAAAAGAAATAGGCAGAATATCATAAAGATATACTGGACTTGGACAATTTGGACAACACTATCAACAAACTTGTCCTGATTGATATTTATAGAGCACTCAACGACAGCAGAATGAACGCCTTTCTCAAGGGCACATGCAACACGTACCCAGGCAGGTCATGTTCTGAGCCATAAAACCAGTCTCAACACATTTGAAAGGATCCAAGGTTTACAAAGTATATTTTCAGAACATAATGGAATCAAACTGGAAATCAATAACAGAAAACTTTTGGGAGGGATGTATATGATCATTATCTTGATTACGGTGATGGTTTCCCAGGCATATACACATAGCAAAACTCATCAAATTGTACATTTTAAATATGTGTGGTTCATTGTACGCCATAGTCACCGCAAAAAGCTATTTCAAAAAAATATGACCAGCCTAAAACGCAAATCTAATGATGCCTTTCTCTTGCTCAAAAGGCTACAAGGATTCCTGGTCTTACGAGATCAAGGTCAGGCACAGTCGATTGCCATCGTCCCATCCTCTACTCTCCCCTGTCCTACTTTCTACACCTGTTGCCTTTTGACACACCCGTCTCTAACCCATGCATTGCTTTGTGTTCATGCCACCCTTCTCTGCTGAGACGTGCCCTTTTCCAATCTCTTTTAAAACCCTACACATGTTGTAGGGTCCAGCTTCAATGTCTTCTCATAAAACCTCTCTGGATTCCCATAACTACTTGTATGTTTTTCCTCAGATCCCCACCACGTTGTATTTCGTGATTCCTAGCATACCCTGTTTATTTGTGCTTATTTAGCTTCTCAATACAGATACTCATGTGTGTTTAACTTCCCAACAAAATGTATAAACTCACCGGGAGAAATGACTCTATAACTTAATCTGTATAATCTCTAGAGTATGAAGCACAGTGACTTTACTAATAATAGGCGCTTTGAATAGGTATTCAAAACTATTTATTTTTAAGTTGATTTGGATAATTTGCTTTCTAAATTATTTCACCCCACACTCAGCTTTCCTAACTACCCACTTGCGATGAACTATGTCAGCATGAACAAGGACCTTTGAGTAATATACCCCGAGCTACCTCTCTGACAACAATTCAGGCAGTTTCTTCAAGTGAGAATTTCCTACTAAATTACAAAATATGGGGCACCTGGGTGGCTCAGTGGGTTAAAGCCTCTGCCTTCAGCTCAGGTCATGGACTCAGGGTCCTGGGATCGAGCCCCACATCGGGCTCTCTGCTCAGCGGGAAGCCTGCTTCCCCCTCTCTCTCTGCCTACTTGTGATCTCTCTGTCAAATAAATAAATAAAATCTTAAAAAAAAAAAAAAGAGGAGAAACAAGATGGGATCAGGAGGGAGACAAACCATAAGAGACTCTTAATCTCACAAAACAAACTGAGGGTTGCTGGGGGGAGGGGTGTAGGGAGAGGGTGGCTGGGTTATGGACATTGTGGAAGGTATGTGCTATGGTGAGTGCTGTGAAGTGTGTAAGCCTGGTGATTCACAGACCTGTACCCCTGCGGCTAATAATACATTATATGTTAATAAAAAAATGAAAAAAAAAAAGAGGATTAGGGTCACTAGCATCCTTTAAAAAAATTAAAATAAATTACAAAATACTCTTCAGTCTTTTCTGGGCTAGTGTTTGTTTGAATAACATCTCCAAGCAACAGATGGAACAGCTTGTTGATGAAAATCAGAAAATGTCAAATTTCTAGACAGGTGAGCTCTTACAAAATAATGAACCGAATCCAACAGCCCCTGCCACACGCTCCATACCAAGAATCATTGTCCCTGAATGCCACCCCTTAGCCTCACTAAAATTGTCTTCTGGATCCTGGTTAGCTTGATGAGAATTGTTTGTCACGTTCAATAGTTTTTTACTTCGGAGAGTATACGCCCTGGGTACCTGGACTCTTCTGAGGTCTGGGTTCCATTATGGCTGTCTGTTCTCCTCTGTCAAAAGGAAGAGTGAAAGGCCGGTTAGTCCTCAAACAACAGCGTGCTTCACTGATGAGCCACTCGATCGTGGAGCCTTAGGACGGTGCCAACGAATGTCCCTGCAATGGGTTATCAGCCTTCCGCTTTCCAGTCTGCTCCTGAGGCTGATAGTCGCTACAGTCACAAGGACACATCTGGGCAACTTGTGTTCACCAAGGGGCAGTTCTGTGAAGGTGTTGGAAGGAGCCCTGTTCCCTAGACTTTCCTGCTCCATAAGGGACTGTGACAACAAAGTCCCTGCGGGAAACAGCACCAAAGAGGAGAGACAAGGGCATAGCACCGGCAGGAGGCTATGGACCCATTGCAGCTGAGGAGGCCTGTCTTGCCAAGAGGAAGCATCAGATTAACCCTCCTCCACGCCAGGAACTTGCTTTCTCCAGAGGAAAACTCAAGAGCAAGGACCAGGGCATAGCCCTGTTCTTTTAACCCGTCTCAGGTGCCTGCCCAGTGCTTGGGGTGAAACTGACTCCTGAGAGCTGGAGCTTTTTCATGGTAGCTGTGGGACGATCCCTTGACCACCGTGGGGCTCTGCGAGAAGGGGGACCCCACAGGGGAAGGGCCTGGGGACAGGGGAGATCTTTGCAACCAGGGATGTGTTGGTGATCAAAGCAAGACTCAAAATAGAGGGTGGCATCAAGCAGGGCAGCGCCAGGACAGTCTCAGGAAAGTGGGAGGAGGCCAAGGGCCCTTTGTCTGTATTTTGCGTGTTATATATAGTACATATAATATATGTCATGCATATAATATGTATTAACATGTTAATATGTGTTAACATGCAAAATATGTGTCAACCAACTCTAAGGCTTCTGGTTAATAGTAGGCTGTTTGTGGTTTTGGGGGGAGTCAAAAGTTACCCGTGGATTTTCCACTGCGTGGGGGGTCATCGCCCCTAACCTCCATGTTGTTCAAGATTCAAATGTATATGTATGGAAACACTGAATTTCCTACAAAACATATATTTCATATTATATGTATGAATTTATATAATAATATAAATTACTATAAATATACATTATAAAATAATTATACATAATTATAAATATATAAATGTATAAATTTATATAAATTTATATAAATTTATATAAATTTATATAGTAGGTTTCATATATAATGGATTTCATGTATGTATACATAGATTGCATATATTACATATATCCATTTCACTTACATGAAATCCATTATATATGAAATCTATGATATAAATTTTGCTTATATAACATAAGCAGAACAGGCATAAGCTTATGTTATATAAACAAAATTCTACATTATATATGAAATCTCATTCAATTTCATATATATGCTTATAAAATACATAGATTTCACATATATTGTTCCATATACTACGGAACTGACACTACTTTCACAATAGCGTAATAAAACACATAGATTTCACATATATTGTTACATATACTACAGAACTACTTTTACAATGGTGTAGTACCCATTTTACAGATGAGAAACTGTTATCAGGGATACTAAGCAATTTGCCTTTCACCACATAATTAAAAAGAAGCAGAACCAGAATTCTAACCTCAGAGTTGTCTGAACCGCTTTGCTTTTCCTATTTAAGAAAGAAGAATTAAATCTTTTCATAGTTCGGCTTGAATTTCTTGTCATTGCCCACAAACAAAAAAAGCCTTTCAGATTTATCCCTTTGATCTCATTCAATGACCCACTATCATTTCCGATAGCCTGTTCATTTTAACGTCATTTGGGATTTGATCAGCGTGATACCAAGAGGTCCTATTTCTTTCTGACTGTACAATTATGAACCAAGAACCCCAAACAGCAATTTTCCTCAACTAATATTTCAGATTACTACAGTCTTGAGAACCTAAAACATTCAAACCACGCAGTACTTACCAAAAGCCGGGGGGTCGCTGGTTCAGTTCTCAGCAGAGTGCCCCGTCTGTCAGCCTCCTGACCGTACCACTGTTCACTCTGGGCGCTGACTGGTGAGGTGAAAATTAAATATAATCTGTTTGAAATGTAAGCCAACAGGAAGTTCCTAACTGCTACCTTAGGGAAGATTTTGGGCTGGCCTTTAGCTAGTGTGGAAGCTGATGTCCTAGGGGAAATCCCAGCCTTTCATTTTTGTGGCTTGGCACAGAACTGCCCTTGGCATTCCAACTGTCTAGCATCAAAAAAATAAAAGCAAACAAATTAAAAAAAAAAACCCACAGCTTTTGTTCACGATCACAATGTTTCTTACTGAGAACAGTGTCAGCCTTGCCTTGACCTCATACACTCATTACTGTTGAAATATTGCCTTTGCTTCCCACCCATACATAGCCTCCCAACATCCTCCTGGGGAAGGTAGGGGAGATTCCTTTGTGCCAGACGAGGAAACAAAAGCCTGACTTCTCCAACACACCAGCACATGCCAAGGGTCTCCAGGACAATTTGCTTCTTCATCCATAACAGTTGTCATCAACAGGGTGGCACAAGGCAGACTTTCCTGTGCAGGCATCCAACAACTCCTAAAAATAAAAATTTTGCTCACTCTCGACCCCCGCCTGCACTGCTTGTATGCTCTCTCTCAAATAAATACTAAATAAAATCTTTAAAAAAAAAAAAAGTGTTGCTCACAAGAGGCAATGGCAGTCAAACCTTGCTGAAATTCTCTTCTTGCTTCCAGTGTGCTCTTCTCATCTGCTTCTCTTCTACTTTGTCTCTTTGTTGGCTCCTGTACCTGCATGCAAGGCCTTCATTTCAGAATCCCCAGTTCCTTCCTTATACCTTCTCCCCCTCTGCAAGTACTTCTTGATGCTGGGAATGTTGAGAGTCTCTTGAGATTGGTGACCTTGAATTTAGCAAGATTCCTGTCTGACTGATGTGTGGCATTCAGTTGTTCAGGAACAGAATGGGGGGAGCTGAGGGGTGAGGTTCATTCCAGGTTAATGGTTTTATTTTATTTACTTACTTACTTACTTATTCGTTTATTTATTTATTTAGTGCCAGGGAGTTAGCACAGATAGACAAAGGAGCAAGGGAACTTACCATATTTGCAAAAGCCTTCCCCAAAGGATGAACCATGGAATCAGAGGCACATACAGAGGAGAGAGAATAGAAGGGGACTCTTAGGGGGGAGGTGCTGGTGAGACTGAAGAAAGATGGAGCAAGTTGGCTGGAAAAGTACGAGGTCTGCATAGAGACAGCATGACTGATGATCTTAAAAGTAGAGCAGTTGCAGGGAGTGGGTGGCTTTGCCATCGTGGAAAAGGAAGGTCATTGGGGATGAGGAGGTCAAGGAACTGAGAGGGTAAGGTGTTTGGTCATCCACATGGACGTCAAGTTTATCCTTTTCAAAGGTCTCTGAAGGTTTTTGAAATATGAGAAAGAGATTAAAGGTAATCATCACACACCTCCCCCAACACATACACAACACTGTCTATTTTTATCCTTGTATTCATTCGTAGAAGCAAAAGCAGACACAGATGTCAAAGGAGGACCCTTGGATCCATAGAAGATCAAAGTCAGAATCTTCTTTATTTCAAAAGAATACTTCGGTCCAGTTTCTGGGGAATAGGGAATGTCTATAGGTGATAGAGGATGGCCTGAAGATTGTGACTTAGGGAGACAGTTAACAAGACCACCACTGGGGCCAGATGAGGGAGGATGGAGTCTCTTTTTTCTTCCTTTCCTTTCCCCTTGTTGCCCTGAATCCTTATATGGCCCACCTGGCTGGCATTGGAACAATGGGATCAAGGTTGGTAGGGAAGGGGTGGCAGTGTAGCGCACAGTAGGAAGAGAGAGAAATAAGCAAAGTAGGATAAAGACTCCCAAAAGTTGGGACCACACAGAGTAGCTTTTTTCCCAAAAGCCCCTCTCCTGCATAGAGTTGGATGCAACTCCTGGCACCCTCTGTTTCTTAGACCCTCTTGTTGGTCAGCAATGGGGCTTCCCTGCTTCTCAGTTATTTGGACTTTGATTTCTTTGTAACAGAAGTAACTGTCTTTCATTTCTGGGCTTGGAGAAGAAAAAGCCTGTTCCATATGGATTTTGAACAAACTGTGAATTTGAGGAATCAGGAAAAACCCATAAAGTCAGCACTTAGCTTATTTCATTCTTTTGCCTTTGGTTTCTGAGATAAGTGTGTGTGTGTTACGTGTGTGTGTGTGTCTGTGTGTATTTTTTAATGTTTGTATCACTTTCATTTCGTGTTCGTGTTGAAGGCAGTTAATAAGAAAGAATATTTTATTTCAGCATTTATTTGTCCCAATTGGATAGCAAGCTCTATTGGGGAGAAAAGAAGAATTAAACACAGACATTGTTCTTAGTGGCCTTATAAGCTACTATGAGAGGTAAGTGGCAAAGCAAAACCAAGCAGTGTGTTAGTCAGGGTCCTAGCAGGGAATAGCACTCTCCAAGGATTTATGAAGAGAGCTATTGAAGGGACTGTCTATAGAGGTGTGGGCTGGATTAAGTGAACCAACAAGGAGTGGAGAAGCATTCAGTGTCTAGCAATAGTGGGAAACTTTTACCACCTCCAGGCCTGCTGGGGTAAGAGGAGGGGGCGGTGTTTCCAGATTCTGATAAGAGTGGTAGCTGTGGGTGAGGTGCCATGACAAGGAAACAGTGGTTTTGGGAAGGCGAATGTGCCAACTGTCAAAACCGTGGTCCTTATGGAGAAAGCAGGGTTGGGTAGAGGTGGGATAGGTAGGGGAGAAGTCAGCAAAGGACATTAGAAAGGAGCAGGGGAGTACGTGACGAAACAGAAGCATGTGGTATCTGAAAGTGGAAACCAATGTTTTGGAAGGAGAGAGGGGTCATTCATGGCAAATGCTGTCAAGAGGGTGAGAAAGATGAGAACTGAGAACTGGTCACTGGATTTGGCAAGGTGAAGGCCATCATGACCTTGGCAAGAGCTATTTTAGTGGAGTGGTGTAGAGTAGAAAATCTGATGGGAGTGGGTTAAAAAGAGAAATGGTCCATCTGCTGGGGTACAGAATGTAGCACAGAGGAGTAGAGAATAGTGGAGAGTTGTTTTGGAGAAGCAAGTGAAGATGATCCAAAAGGGAATCCAAAACGAAGATTGTGAAGTGGTGAGTGCTGTCAGAGCAATGCAGATCAGAAGTAATGGGGATCCAGAGGAAGGACCTGTTCTTCCAAAGATGGAAGAGGATGAAACCAAAAGGGAGATCTCATGGAGGAGGTGACATGACACCTCAGCTGGATCCTGAAGCCTTCTTACCCTTCCACTCCCCAATTATCCCTGGTGCACATGTGACTCTTGGGTAGTAAACACTCTCTTGATCCTAGCCTTGGCCTCACCCACTTGTTCAGAGGCAGAGGAATCTGCCTTGTGATAGGGATGCTGGGTCAAAAGTTCCCTTTCTTCCTCTGGGAGGTGCAATATGTGGATGGAAGAGCATTTTGCTTCCTTGAGGGAAGCCAACCTGAAAATGAAGCTGACACGAGGAAAGAATAGAGCTGAAAGAACCAGAGATGCAGAGCATTCCTCTTGATGACTGGGACACTTGGGATCAAACCATGCCTGAATTCCACCCTTCCTCTGGACTAATTGATTAGGAGAAACTGATACTCCCTTGACTAAGTCAATTACATTAAATGGTCTTATGCAAATGGAAATGGTTTTGACTGAGAGATGTTATGATTTGAACATTAGGAATTAGCCCAGGGATAGAGAAGGGGAGGGAGTTTGGGAGGAAAGGAAGGATAAAAAAGGTATGGTAAAAAAGAAGGAGAGAGTACACTATTTTTGAGCATGGAGTCAGAATTTTCAGATTCATTGCTATGTTCTGTAACTTAGAGAAGTCACTTAATCTCTCCATGCCTCAGTTTCCCCATCTTGAAAGTGAGAATGATAATAGTAGTTACTTGATAAAGTTGTGATGAGGATTAAATGAGCAGATTTTTTTTTAAGATTGATTTATTTATTTGAGAGAATGAGAGAGAGAGAGAGAGTGAAAACATGAACAGGGGGAGGGGCAGAGGGAAAGGGAGAGAAAATCAAACAGACTTCCTGCTGAGAGCAGAGTCCCCACATGAGGCTCAATCTCATGACCTGAGCCAGAATTGAGTTGGATGCCAAACAGATTGAGCCACCCAGGTGCCCCTGAACCAGTTTTTTTAGATGCTCTTTTATCTCTGTGCATGCCTAGTTACCTTTGCACGGGTACTGGTTATAAAATTTGGAACATCATATGTAGAAAGCAATTTGAAGGTTAAGGTGATATCCTCCTTGAGAGATTTTAATTTATTTCTTTCAGGTCTCCGATGGTACTACCTGTCTTTTTTTCATCCATTAAGATGTGGCAAAATGATGGGGCGCCTGGGTGGCTCAGTGGGTTAAAGCCTCTGCCTTCGGCTCAGGTCATGATCCCAGGGTCCTGGGATTGAGCCCCGCATTGGGCTCTATGCTCAGCAGGGAGCCTGCTTCCTCCTCTCTCTCTCTGCCTGCTTCTCTGCCTACTTGTGTTTGCTGTCTGTCAAATAAATAAATAAAATCTTTAAAAAAAAAAAGATGTGGCAAAATGAGCCGATATTTGTGAAGGGCTTACAAGAGTTCTTGGAAGGTGGTAAGTACTTTACAAGTATTTGTCAAATAAATCAACGGCGTTGTGTCTGCAATCTGCAACTGTGCATAAGCCCCACATCTAATGAGAGGCGCTGAGCTCCCTGATTTGGAAGACTCTCCAAAGTACTCCACATAGTGACAGTGAGGGTACCAGGTGACTCTTCCTACATTTCACATGAATAAATAGAGGCCCCAGGGGCTTAGAAATCATCTAAGAGAGAACTGATAACAAACATCATGATGGAGCCGAGCCCACCAGGCCAGAATCAGGACACCAAATTTATGCTGTGGTCTGCTTCAATTCACTAGGAGAACTTGGGGTTGTCCTCTTTCTCTTTCTGGGGGTAGGGGGTGACAAGATGACTGCCAGGTACCTAACATCCCTAATAGTCTATGGGTTTCATAATGCCACCCTAATTGATTCTGTAGTTTACCATTTACGAAGCATTTGCAGTGCCTCCTTCTGTTCACACAAAAACCTCTAAGGGAGGGCAAGGCAGATATTCTTCTTTCTGTTTTACAACCATGAAGGGAAACTAGCTGATAAGAGGTTTGATATCAGGGCCGCCTGGGTGGCTCAGTCAGTTGAGCATCCGTTTCTTGATTTCGGCTCAGGTCATGATCTTGGGGTCCTGGGATTGAGCCCCGTGTCGAGCTTCGTGCTCAGTGGGGAGTCTGATTGAGGATTTCTCTTCCTTTCCCCCTGTCCTCCCCGCCATGCTCACGTGATCTCTCTCCCTCTCTCCATCTCAAATAAATGAATAAATCTTTTAAAAAAAAAAGGTTTGATATTAGATAAGTTACCACTGAGGGTAACTGGAGTTGAATCCCCTAAAAAATTCTGGGAGCTGTTATAGCATCTGCCGGTCGGCTCATCCGGGGGTGAGGGATTTGGGGTATTTATATGCCAACTCTTATCAGTCATCGGGGGAGATTAATTTCTGGCACTTCTGGCTTGTCGCACATGTAGTAAAGTGGGCTCAGGGGCCAGAGGGACTCCTAAGGGGAAGAACGTGCCTGTCCGCCCTTCAGAGCCGGCCATTGCACTACAGTGAGGAGCATGAGGGGCTAGGCGTGACCACCACCGGGGTGTGATAGTTTCCTTTGGTGGGATGCTCTAGTCCCCTTTACCTGCAAATAGGTCTGTGAAATGTGGTGTTTGGGTTAGGCACATTGCACTTTTGACCTCAGTCATGTTTCTGAGGATAAGAAAGTCATGACAGGCTAAATAATGACCTGCCCCAAAGATGTCCACATCCTAATCCCTGGAACCTATGAATATATTACCTTATAGGACCTTACACGCAGATGTGAGTAAGCTAAGGATCTCTCAAGGGAAGGTTATTCTGCCTCAGCCAGGTGGACCTGATGTGATCACAAGGGTCCTTATAAGAGGGAGGCATTTGGTCACAGGAGAGAGAAGATGCTGTATTGCCGGGTTGAAGATAGAGAAAGGGGCCAAGGGGTAAGGAACTTGGGCAGCCTCTAGGAGCTGGCAAAATCCAGGAAATAGATTCTCCCCTTAAGTCTTCAAAAGGAACACAGCTCTGCTAAGACCTTGATTTCCGATTTTTGACCTCTAGAACTCTAAGAGAATAAATTAGCATTGTTTTAAGTCACTAACTTGGTGCTCATTTGTTGCAGCAGCATTGGAAACAAATACAGGGAGAATGGATCTCGGATGGGTTAATGGAAGGCTCTACTTCAGGTGTCTGGTAGATAGCTCACACAACTTGTGCAAAATAGAAACGTTCGTTTCACCAATTTCATCCCTCCCACCAAACATGTTCCTGGTTTCAGGAAATGGCACCATTTATCTACCTGCTTGTGCCATAAACATGGGAATCCTCCATTTCTAGATTTTACTCACAATCCCACTTCAAATCTACCAGCAAATCCTGCTGGCTCTACCTCTTAAATAAAGCCCAAACCTGACCACTTTGACAATGTCATGGCCACTCCAGCCTGCCATCACCCTACCAAGCAAACCTACAGAAACAGCTTCCTACCTGGGCTCCCTGCTTCTATTCCTTCCCTCTTTAATCCAGTCTTCATAGTGTCTTTTATAGGAGTTCATCAGAACCTATTACTTCCCAGCTCAAATCCCTCCAATGACTTCCAGTCACTTTAGCATGAAATCCAAGGTGCTCACCATGGCTGAAAGCCCTACATGATCTGGCCCTGCCTGCCTTTCATCCTTATTGCCCAGCACCCTGCTCTGTAGCACTTACTTTCATGATGTTTCTTAAACAGGGCCAGGTGGTAGCTGCCTCAGGGCCTTTGCACTTGCTGCTTGCTTTGCTTAGAACCATCCTTTTCCACATATCCACGTGGTGCACTCCCCTCCCCCATCACTCTACTCAAGTTTCTGCTCAGATGTAGGCATTGGAAAGGGCTTTCCCAGGCTTCTACCTAACTTAACTTTCCCTTCTCCCATTTCTCCTCATCCTGCTTTTTCTTTCTTTCTTTCTTTCTTTCTTTCTTTCTTTCTTTCTTTCTTTCTTTTTTTAAGTTTTATTAAAGCACAAGCAGAGGGAGCAGCAGGTGAAGGGAGAAGCAGGCTGCCTGCTGAGTAAGGAGCCCAATGTGGGACTCAATCTGAGGACCCTGGGATCATGATCTGTGTTAAAGGCAAATGCTTAACTGACTGAGCTTCCCGGGAGTCCCCCAATCTATCTTTCTTTATAACACTTCTCACTGTATGGAAGTATATGAATTATCTATATTTTCTACTAAAATATAAATTCCATGAGGACTGAGGCTTTTTTGTTACCTGTTCTATCCCCAATGCCAGGAACAGTGCTTAGCACATAGTTCAATGAATATTTGTTGATTAAAAATGTATGTATATATAAAAGGTTATTTCCTGGTAGGTGACTGTCATGGTTAGTTAGTCAAAGACAAGTGCTGGCTTCTCCTGTAGGTGTGACTTACTCAGCACAAGAATTCCTACATTTTTACATAACCACCCACACCTTCTAAATCTTTATGCCTGAGAGAGAAATTGGTCCTCAGCTACCACAAGTCCTGTAAGAAGTTAGAGGAAAAATTATGAGCCATCTGTGATTTCATGGAAAGTACAAATCCTCCAACACAGCCCTTTTCAATCACAAATGGATCATTTTGCCCTCTTGAATGAGAGGAACCACTGTTCCCAATGGATGTGGCTGTTAGGTGCTGGTGGGTTAATTACAGAAAATTCTCACTTGCTTTTCTTATCTCACCCACTGCTTTTTGCTCACATCCACATCTCCTGGTTTTAAAAGTAGCCATTCTCATTTGTTCTTGGTATTTATATATATATATATATATATTTTATTTATTTCACAGAGAGAAATCACAACTAGGCAGAGAGGCAGGCAGAGAGAGAGGAGGAAGCAGGCTCCCCACGGAGCAAAGAGCCCCATGCGGGGCTCGATCCCAGGACCCTGAAATCATGACCTGAAGGCAGAGGCTTTAACCCACTAAGCCACCCAGGCGCCCCTCTTGGTACTTACTTTAAAGTGTTTATGTTTGTTTTTCTTTTTTAAGCAGATGGAATGTACCTATCTTTACAAATTCCCTCTTCTCTTTTTTTTCTTATTTGTTTTTCTTTGATCCCCCTTCTCTTCTTGGGGAAGGTCACACTACAGGGTGTTACCATTCCTTAGCACCCTCCCTAGGAACCAAGTTTTTTAACCTGTTGAACTTCCCTTTCACAGGTTATTCTACCACTACTTTGCAAGGTTGGCTGCAAATTGGAATCATAAGGAGGGGTTTAACAACACGGATTCCCGTCCCACTCTCAGTGTCCTGGCTTCGTAGGTCTAGGTGCTGCCTGGGCACTGGAGAAGCTCTCCATGTGATTCTCAGGTGTAGCCACAGCTGAGAATCAGCATATCTAGTCCCTCTCATTGGGGTCTTAGAACCTCCCCTTCTGAATAACCTCCCCCAGTGCCTTGGAATTTTCCATACATCTCCTTAAATTTACAAAGACCTGGCTTTTGCTTGATGAGTCAGAGTTTTCATAACGACACCCACCAAAGGAAATGTCTCCTTACTTGATTTGCTAGTTCTGCGGAGTTTGCACAGCCATTCCCCACACATGACTTCTCTGACTCCTCACCACTTCCCCGTGCGGTGGGAATCTGGGGCCGGGGTGAGGCCATGGCAGCCGGAGCAGCTGTCTGCAGTTCGGGCCAGAGTGGACGCCGTGAGCAAACAAACAAACAAGCAAACAAGCAAAGTAACAGACAGAACCAAAACAAGAATGACAAACAACACAGAGCAAAATAAACGAAAACAATGAAACCCCTCAAAAACAGGATGCCGGGTTAAATCGAAATTCCAGGGAAACAATAATTTTTTTTTAAATTTTTTTAAAAGATTTTATTTATTTATTTCACAGAGAGAAATCACAAGAGAGGCAGGCAGAGAGAGAGGAAGGGAAGCAGGCTCTCCACTGAGCAGAGAGCCCGATGTGGGACTCGATCCCAGGACCCTGAGATCACGACCCGAGCCGAAGGCAGCGGCTTAACCCACTGAGCCACCTAGGCGCCCAACAATAATTTTTTAATGTAAGTCTGTTCCATGCAGTATTTGGGACATACGCTAAAACCAATTGCTCTGAGAGTCTAATGTAACTGGGCACCCTGTATCTTATTGGGCATCTGTGCACTGAGTGCCCATTCCTCTCGTGCAGCTCGGGCTGATGGCTCTGCCATTCTCTCGCCTTCCTGTGATCTCCGAGCAACTCGTCAGCTTGAGCTCCTGCCCACGTTCCTCCTCCCTTCTGTATGGGTAGCCATTCTCCTCAGAAAGAGCCTCCTCTGGATATTAGAATCTACTTGTACTTCCTTTCCCACACCCCTCTTTCCTTTCTCCCGTGACCTAAATTATTTATAAGTTCAGGCTGGTTTAAAAAACATAATCAGGGGCGCCTGGATGGCTCAGTGGGTTAAAGCCTCTGCCTTCAGCTCAGGTCATGATCCCAGGGACCTGGGAGCAAGCCTCTGCTCAGCGGGGAGCCTGCTTCCTCCTCTCTGCCTGCCTCTCTGCCTACTTGTGATCTCTGTCAAATGAATAAATAAAATCTTAAAAAAAAAACCAAAAACAGGGCACCTGGGTGGCTCAGTGGGTTAAGCCTCTGCCTTCGGCTCGGGTCATGATCTTGGGGTCCTGGGATCGAGTCCCGCGTCGGGCTCTCTGCTCGGCAAGGAGCCTGCTTCCTCCTCTCTCTCTCTCTGTCTGCCTCTCTGCCTACTTGTGATCTCTCTCTGTCAAATAAATAAATAAAAATCTTAAAAAAAAAAAAACAAACCCCCAAAACATAATCAAACATTTATCCGGTCCTTTCTGTGTGCCGAGCATTGCGCTAAGCCCTCTGCCTTCATTATTTCATTTACTCCTTACATGGCTCCTGGAGGATGGTGCTGTTTCCTAGGTACCTACATGGGACTCTTTCCCCTTTAAGATGGAAAAACAAGGTTTATGGAGGTTGAGAGGTTATGCCACTTGGAAGTTGCCAAAGCTAGAGTTGAACGGGGCTGTCTCACTCCAGAGCCCTGGTTCTTGACTGGCGTTCTAGGAACACAAGGTGGGTCTCAGAGCCTTGTGGAGGGAGTTGCTAGTCAAATCTTCTAGCTTGTTCTCAAACTCCTGGCATTTGGAACCACCCCTGGACAGACCTCTTCCGTGCCATGTGGGTGGCCTGAGAGATTAAGTGTTGACAGTATAGCAATCCATAAGATGAATATACATTTTTGGAAACTTATTTTTAACCATGAGAAAAAGAAGGCTTTTGAAGAAAGACCTTGGCGGCCATTGCCAGCCAAGCAAACACTAAATCAACCCAGGGACAATGTTCTTTAAACACGTTTGCTGAGACTAAGGGGCAGATAGTTTACATGGATTCTGGGGAGCTGGCCACAAATGTAATGTGTCAGAGAGGCTTTTTTTGAGAGTTCCATATCTTTTGGGGTATAAGCTGTCCCTGTCCTTTAGCAGTCTGTAAATATTTGTGCAATTAATGTACGCTGGCAAATGTCTCAAGAGGAAAGCAGGCTTCATCAGGCTAAGCAAAATTGGAATTAGCAACACAAAAGAAAAAGAATTTGTCTCTTTCATCTCAGTGCTTAAAAACTGTCAGCATTTAATACAGCTGGAAGCTTCAGAAAGGATAATTTGCAAAAGCTGATTTTCCTAAGCTTTTAAGAGTTAGCCCTTTACCCTAGTATAAAAAACATTCACTTGAAAATTATTTTTTCCCTCCCCTACTTAACATTAATCCTGTTAATACTAATTATGAAAGGTGATGTAGACGGAATTAAACATGTTAGTTATGCTGTCAAAGGGAGTGTTTTGCACTGTGATATCCACAAAGTACCAGAGGAAGGAAAAACATGAGTGGCCCATCTTGTTTAGAAATGATTGCCTAAGTGATTGGAGAGGAAGAGGAAAGAAGTGGGCCTGCTGACACCAGCTGGGGAAGCAGGGCACCTGGACCCATTCACTGCAAGCTGTGTGCTTTCTGTTCCTTCCTTGCAACTGGTGGGCTGCCTCACACGTTGCCATGGCCTTGAAGGTCATGGAGAGCCTCTGAAGTTCCTGGGCAAGTGTTCTCGAGACCTGAGCACATCAGTGCCTTTGATCCTTTGCCATTCAATCTTGGAGTAAGATGGCTAGCCAGGTGTTAATTTGTGTCCCCCTAAAATTCACATGTTGGAATCCTAGTTCCTAAATATGATGATATGTGAAGGTGGGGCCTTTGGGAGGTGATTCGATCATGAGGGTCGAGTCCTCATGAATGGACTCATGCCTTCGTAAAAGAGACCTCCCCAATCCCCCAAAGCTCCTTCCTCTCTCTGCTGTATTCAAGTGAGAACACAGCAAAAAGGTAAAATCTATGATCCAGGAAGCTGACTCTCACCAGACATGGAATCTGCCAGTGTCTTGATCTTGGACTTCCCAACATCCAGGACTGTGAGAAATATTTGTTTGTTGTATAAGCTGCCCGCTTCATGGTGCTGTTACAGCAGCCTGAGCTGCTAAGTCTGTGAATAACCAAGCGTGCGAATAGTCAGTGCATTGTTGGCCCTTTGCTGGTCTTTTTCCAGCTGCTTGATTTAGGCCTTGCTGTCACTCGAGCTGATCTGCAAGGCAGCCTTTTGATAGCAGTATAACGCACCTGCATCGAATATCCAGGCAGGTTGTTAAATGAGCAGATTCCTGGTCTCCATCCCAGGAATACTGGGTGCAGTGTTCTGCTTCATGCACAGATCCCCGGGATCCTCAGGTAGGTACCCAGAGCTTGCAAGTCTCTTAAGTAAAAATGTCAGCTTCTACCCACCGACCTTAATTTCCCCTTCTGTACTGCCTCCTCTCAGCCTTTCTTGGGTGGCTAAACTGAAAGGGGATTAGATATTTCCCCCAGGAGCCTCTCCCTCGATCCCCAAGTGGAGGGACACCCCCTCATCTGCATTCTGGAGCAATGTACGCACAGTTCCTCTACAACCACTATTTTACTGGAGTGATTTGTTCACCTCCTCTGGGGAAAGCACCACTTTGCGGTCATCTTTTTAGCCTCACCCCTAATCCAACCAATCCAATTTAGTTGGGACTTTTTCAGTGGTTGCTGCATTAATCCGTCTTTGGCGTCATCATGGCACTTCCAGGAGATCTCACTTTGGGGGGGGGGGCACGGACTGGAAGACATGGTCAAAGACACAGTCCTTGAGGCAGAAAGAGTGAGGAGAGGGTCCAGTGGAGCAACTTCCTTTCTTGCTTTTCTATAAGCTTCATGTCATTGTCCTCATCATCATCTGTGATAACCACTTTTTTATTGAGTGTTTTGTGCCAGGCATTGTGCTAACAAGCTCTTCCCATCTATTATCTCATTTAATCTCCACGATGTTACTAGCCTCCTGTGTAGAGGAGGAAATAGCAGGACCGCCCAAGGTCATGTCCGTATTAAGTGGTCAGATGGCAGAGCTAAGATTAGAACTCCAGTGGGACTCAGAGCCAGATTTCAAAACACTAATGGTTAAGACACCTTTGCTAACCATGCTGTGCTGGCTGAGATATGCTCAACCCACTTAATCTGGGACCAGCAATTTACACCAAACCTCTCAGACTGTTTATACTCCCCCTCATCCCCAAATCCTCCCTGAACCTCATGCCATCTACTTTGGTCAGACCATCGAAACCCAAGAAGTGGTCAGCCTTGTATATCTATCCGTAGCTATAACACCATGTGCCTAAATTTAAATCTTCGACATGATTTGGGTTTAAATGCTTAAAACACACTTATCAGAAACTTGCCATACATGTTTATAGGGCCTTGGAAATCAAAACTCATGGCAAAGCCAACTCATCTTTTCAGGCTTGTGTGTTTTTGACTATGGACTAAGTAATTTTTAATGGCTATTCATGCATTAGCCTGCAAGCTACTGGGGTTTCCACGTCCATATCAGTTCTGTGGGGCCTTTGGCTCAGGTCATGATCCCAGGGTCCTGGGATCATTGGGGTCCTTGCTCAGCTGGGAGCCTGCTTCTCTCTTTGCCTGCCACTCTCTCTGCTTCTGCTCTCTCTCTGACAAGTAAATAAATAAAATTAAAAAAAAAAAAAAAAAAGACACTTTGAGAACACAGAAGTGATCCTATTACGTCGCTCAGAAGGCTCATTTAAAATGGCGATGGGCATAAAACATCTACCATGTAAATGAAGGGCAACATGTCATTTCATGAAAAGATATTAAGTTTAAGAGATGCCTAAACACATGTCTTCTGTGGAAGCTTCAAAATACGTTCTTCCTCTAATTCCTTGTAGGACTATTCTGTATTAGTGGTTCCACGTTCAGAAGTGCAAAGGGCGAGCAACAATGTATAAACAAGGGAGCCTTGCCCTCCAAACGGAGATTCTCAGACCCTAAGATGCACCTGGATCCCCCTGGGGACCTGGTTACAGGGCAGATTTGTGTTGAGCAGGTGTGGGGCCAAGACCCTGCATTTCTGACAAGCTCCCCGGGGATGCTGACGTCACTGTGCACACACTCACACACACTGAGTGACCTATCTACAAGGCAAACAGTGTCAACGAACCTTCTGATCTGTGTGTCCTTGAAGAACTCTTAAGGATCCCATTCCTTCGGAAATTAGAGGTACCTGGGCTGCAGCTCCTTGTCTCCTGGCTAATGACGCAGACGAACTCTTGCTTGAACCTGGTGATCATTACAGCTTCTCCCTTGGCCAGATGTTTGCTGGAAAGGGGCATGAAAGATGAAAGGCTAGAAGGAGGGAGACATCTGCTCCTCTGGAGTCCAAAGGCAGTCTTTGGTTCCCAGAGCAGCTGGTGCCAAGATTCTCAGGCGATGGGCTGCAAGACTGGACAAAATAAAGGATTTGTCACGTAGGGCCTGTGCCCTTCCAGACAACATCATCTCCCTTCTCCCAGAGGGTCCTTCCTTTCTTGGAGGTTTTAAACCATGTGAATACACTGAACTCCAGTACGCTGAGACCTATTTTGGGCAATTCATAAACACAATAGGCTTAGCTGGTTTATGGAAATTTGCTCAGAGAAAAGGCTCAGGGCAGAGCTTAAAGCTGACTGTGAATGTATTAACAGTTAACACTTAAAATAGGCTAAGGACACCTTGAGAAAAAAAGAAGAGAAGCCCAGATTTGAGCCCATGAAGCCAGTGAGGATAGCATATGCCACTGGCTTCCCTGGGAGCCAAGATGGGGCTCTGCCTGTTACCCCTGCAAGGGGCAGGTTGGGTTGTAAATAATGGGAACTTGGAATGTATATTCACCAGGATTGAGTTCTTATCAGAATTCTGGTTTATAGGAAGATCAAGTTTAAGAATGGAGGTGTGACTGAGTATATACCCAACTTGGAATAGGATCTCTGATCTCGATTAACAAGGGTGTCTGCCCAACGAAGTGTTCGAGGGTGAAGGCTCTTTCTTAACAGCCCTTTCTATATCTGGTCTAAAGGACATGAAAGAATATTCATTATTTGTGAGCTTAGTACCTATGACAGCTCAGAGAATTTTTAAAGAAACCCAAAACCCTGGCACTTGGGATCTTTAATGAAGCTTACGAGGGGAAGAACTAGAATGCTGTAATTTCTACTTCCAGTTAAAATGCTCTTAAGCCCATTTATTTCTACGAGAGGTTCCTTTAGTAGGATAGTCTGTTTTCCAAAGAACGGCTGGTGAATTCTGAGAACGGTGGGGAGGATGCTTGTTGATTCTTGATTCATGATCTGCACTTAAATTTTGTACATTTGGTGTATTTTAGATGGCAGGAAACCAGGGACAGATTGAATAAACTGTCCCTAAATTAGTTTTCTTATTGAAACAAGATAACTTCTACTTGCTCTGATTTTATTGCCAAATTAATAAATGGTAGCCCATGGCAAATAGCTTTCTAATTAACCCTTTATGTGAAGAATTTCAGCTTCCAAAGGGACTGACTTATTGCCGTATTCGTGTTCCAGCTTCCAAAGAGACATGAATTATATTTTGTGTGGAGGTGAAGTCAGTGGGGTCGATTCTTACCATGTTTTTCCATTTTTCCATTGCCATAAAAAACTTTAGAAGGAAAGCAAACTGAGCAGGTTAGGATTTAAGCAACCAGATTTTTTTTTTTTTTTTTTTTTTTTTTTTAAAGATTTTATTTATTTATTTGACAGAGAGAGAGATCACAAGTAGGCAGAGAGGCAGGCAGAGAGAGAGGAGGAAGCAGGCTCCCTGCGGAGCAGAGAGCCCGATGCGGGGCTCGATCCCAGGACCCTGAGATCATGACCGGAGCCGAAGGCAGCGGCTTAATCCACTGAGCCACCCAGGCGCCCCAAGCAACCAGATTTTAATCAATAAATACGAACATCTGTGTGTTAACCAGTTATTGGGCCAGAATAGAATTGTCAAAAATTCAAAAGGTAACCTTGAAAACAAAGTGCAAAACTCTTTGCCATAAACTTTTCCCCCATAGAGAATTAGAGGCAACAAAAAAATTTACTCAGAATAAGGATTGGAATAATCTAAAAAGTTCCAGGTAGATTTCAAAGCTAAAAAAGATTATTTTGCACATAGTGGGCAATACAAAAATTACCTGACAATTCCATGAATAAATTGAAGGTGGGAATTGTTGACATCAGGGAACAGGATTACTTATATTCACATTACGGGCCGTTCTGATATCCATTCCTTGTTCCTGCCCTGCCTCATTAGGCTTTGCTGTGCTCTGTATTTGCAGGAAATCACGTTTCCCAGGGTCCTTGCAGCTGGCTTCCAGGTAAGGTGCAGGAGGAACTCACGGGCGGGAGAGATGAAGGCAGGGTATCTCTCCACATCTGACCCAGCTGGTCTTGCCCCATCTCAGGCCAGAGCTTTGTCTCTGCCGTGGCTCCAATTCCCACAATCTCTTGGAGGTCTCAGCTCTCACCAGGCAGCCCTCATGACCCTGCCGACTCCTGTGGGCTACCCCAGTTTCTGGATCGAGGGGACCACACTTTTTCATAGTCCTAGGTGATCACAGATTCCTTTTATTTGGCTTCTCTTTTACTATTTTTGTAGGTCAATTTCCTCTGTTAAATTCCTTCTATTGAAATACCTAAAACGGTTTCTGTTTTCTATCTGATACATATTAGAATCACGGACATTCTACCCTGCCGTCCCCCCTCCCCACCCTCCCCCGCTTTATCTGGGAAGTTTTGCATGAGAATCTGTCCTAAGCCAATGAAAAATCACTCAAATCACACTCAATACCCACTTTCTGCAACACAGGTGAATACAGCCTGCTTTTTTCCAAGCACTGGAATGCTCTGGGCCAGGTGGACCCTGTCTGCCATGTCACCAATCATGGTGGACACAGCCAAGAGTCTGTGGAGGTTGTTTCTGTTGTATGTACTAAGTGGGACAACAAGGAGAAAGACATGAACAGAAAATTAGTCTTAAGAAGAAATGACAAAGCCATCAAATGGATAACATTATAAAAAATACAAAAAAAAATCTCCAAAAACATTAAGAATGTAAGACGGCACCGGAAAGTTTCCTTCCTGTTGAATCACTAAATGTTCCTGAATTAAAATCCTTTAGAATTTCCAGGTATTTCAAGACCATTAAAAAAAAAAAAAAAAAAAAAAAAAAGACTCGTGAACAAAGGATCCATAGCTTTTCCACTTGAATGCCTCCCTGAAATGGTTATTTTTTCAGAAGTAGAGTTCCTTGGTGAGCATGGAGACCACACATGGGATCTGCTTCTTCTCATGGAAGTGGGGGTCATCAGACTGGGACTCGAAGTGCCTGGCCACCCTGTGGTTCACCCTGGTGAGGATGTGCAGGATCTCCAAGCTCTTGCCGTGCTCGTTCAGGGTGGAGCAGAGGGCCTGCACAAACCAAGACCCACTTCCTGGGTTCCTCCATGAGTAATAGCCTTCAACAAAACAGAAAGGAGACGATGAAATCAGCTGAGCTGGCCGCTGCCCCACGTGCCACCTAGAAGGAGCTCTCGGTGTATGGGGCCTTCACACCTGCTTTTCTGAAATTATCTTACTCTTCTCTGCATGCAAGTTCCCCGTGAGAATTATGCTATGTGCGCAGAGAGCAAACATCTTGGGTTAAGAAGGCTGCATGAAAATGCCCAGCACTAGAGTTCTTTCACGGATAAATATGAAACACCTAAGTGCAGGAGACAAATGGGCACAAGGAGCGTTCCAAAGGAAATGCTTGAGAGCACTCTGGAACTCCTCCCTGCCCTTTGCAGCGGGGAGAGCTACTTTCTAATCCAAGCCTCAACAGAGGAATTTGCCGGAGAGAAGAGTCACAGAGATGAGAGGCTGCTGGCTTTGAAGCTGGAGGCGGGGGACAAGTCAGGGAATTCTACATGCTGGAAAAGGCAAAGATGGGGATATCCCCCCTAGAGCCTCCAGAATATTCCTTCTGGGATTCTCGTCACCGTGCCAACCATTTGCAATTCTGGCCTCCAGAACTGTAAGATAATAGGCTTGTAAGGTCTGAAGCCATTGCGTTTCGGGCAATTTATCACTGCAGCAACAGGAAACCCATATAGCCCCAACCCTGCATTCTGATAGTGGAGTGCCCCTGTCCCGTTCACAGGCAATGGACCTGATACCTGGAACTGTAGAATAGGCGAAGAGGAAGTCGGCTTCAACGGGGATCTTATACCGAGGATTGGCATCTGTGTCATTGATCGGCCCCGAGTCGGCCTGGACCCCATCATCGAGCTCTGTCCCCCGGCAAGCCTAAGTACCAAAGCAGAGATCACTTCCTGGAGTCAGGAATAGGGACATGTGAGCTCTCCATGGCTGCGTCCTGGTGCCTAGGGATCCACTCGGTGTGCCCTAGTGGCTCAATAAGCATTTGATATAGAAATACATAATGAACAAAGCTTGTGTCAAATTAGCAAGCCAAGCAAATGAAAATACCACTGTGCCTTAAAGAAACCCTCACGGGCACGGATCTGATGCGAATCTTAGATTTGCAAATCCCAACTGAAACAGCACGTGTGTCTGTCAAAGTGCTAGAACCCGTCAGTCATCACTGTCATCTTTTCCCTCCTTGAACGGCACTGGCCTTGAAAAGGGATTACCTGAATGAAGAAGAGTTTGGGTTTCTCTAGAAGGCTTCTGCATCTGTCCCCCCTAAAATGGGCGGTCAAGTCCTTTATTGCTGTCACGCCATCTGTCCCATAAATTAAATTCTCTTCTCCATGGCTTAGCAAGATGCAGGCGAAGCAAGCAGAATTTCTGTGGTCCTCTTCAGAGGCTGAGAGCAAGCAGTTTGAGGACGGAAAGATTAAGATGTAAGCCCTTAGTGGGACCTCCAAAGGGTTCTCCCTCCCAGCCTGGCAGGGGCCACCGACTGTCAGACAGCTGTTGCAGGGGAGGGAGCACCTCTCTGGAGAGAAGGAAGCCCAGTGGAGAGACGTTAGAGACAGGGAGAAAATCTAGAATTCTCACGCGATCTGAAACCTAGAGGGGGCTGCCTCAAGAGGAGGTGTGCCCCCCTGCGTGGGAGGGGTTCAGGCGGCTGCTGGGAGGCAGCATGGGGGCAGTGGGGTGCTGAATGGGCACAGCCCTGGTCTCTGTTAAGTCTGCGACACCAGGCAAGTTACGTTGCCATTTTGTGCCTTAGCTCCCGTCTCTGCAAAGTCTGTTTAAAACATAAACATCTGAAATACAGGGAGATGATTAATCTCTTCCTGCCACCAGGGAAAAGCTGACACTTCCGCTCCATTCTGGACAGAAAGATACTGACTTGTTCCTTCCCTATGAATTAGCTTTTGGAAATTGAGACTGTCGTATAGATCCCAAACCTATCCCTTCCTGCCCTACTTGTTGATTTCATCTGTTTGGGGAGTGATTGCAGTTTCCTGAAAAGGTCTCAGCCTGGGCCGGAGTAGTCCAGAGGAGGGAAAGGCTCCCAGGGCTGAGATCGCTGTGTGCCAAACCACCCTCCAGAGACCCCTGGCAGGCTGCCCCTTCTTCAGAGCAGGGAGGAGGCAGGCGGGGTGGGTAGGGGGGAGCAGGGAGGAGGCAGGCACACACCTTGCTTCAGCAGGTCCTGCATCTTGGCACAAGAACAGTCATTATGGACGACCACATCAAAACCCAGGTTTCTGAAGCACTTGAACAGAGCCTCGGCATCTTTGTCCGTTCCGTTGCGGACGCCCATACCTGTGGGAATGAATGCCACAATGAGCCATCCCTGGCTGAGAGCGGCCTGCCAGATGCCTCGCCTCTGGGCGCTCAGCACAAGCCTCGCGGACTGTGGTGTCCATGCTCCCAGGGTCATAGTTTAAATGAGCAACTGGGATAAGAAGCAAACTCCAAGGAGAAGGTCAATCAGCCTGCCCATGGAAGGTGAGCCTTTCATGGCAACTCTCTGCCTCAGTCAAGACCAACAGCACCCCTGGATTCTTAGCCCTTTGGTCCAAGTCCCACATCAGCTAATGCACACGATGGGACCTCAGACTTGAAGCTCCCGATGTCCCTCATGCCTTCTTCCTGGACACGTAAATAGCATCAGTGACCACCCCCCCACCCCAGCCTGCCCCAGCAGGAGGGCACGGCCCTTCTCTACTCAAAGTCTGATACAAGCTGAGAATGACAGAAGGGGACGGGAGAGGCCAGCCTGGGGCCCTCAACACTGACCTGTCTTTCTGTCGAAGTTCTTGTTGTTTATGATGATGCACTTGCCCACCTTCTCGAAATTCATGTTATACTGGTATGTAGGCACTCGCTCCTGGGCTGTCTTGATTGATTTCCCCGGGTCATTTTTCTTCTTCTTACTGGGGAAACAGAAAGCCAGTCAGGGGCTGTGGGAGACGTGGGGACAGGAATGGCCTCCTGACTCTACAGCAAGCATGGAAGGGGCGCCCAGGAAAGCCGGAACCCCTGTAAGACACGTGCGAGAGGGGCAGATGGCTCCGTTTAATCGTCGTATTTAAAACGAACAGGAACTCCTGCTCTGTTTCGTCAGGTGTCGGAGAGAGGCAAGCTAAAACTGCCGCGCGAGGAGCTGCGCTGACACGCCCACCGGCATGGGACACAGGGCACTGGTGACCCCGTGAACGGCACCTGCCACCCTCCCGCGTAGCTGCTGGAAACCGACGTTGTACTTCCATTGTGGAAAACTGGCAGAATCTACCAAACTGAGTTTAAACACATCCTAGGGCAGAGCAACTCCACTCCTGGGAATACATCCTGGAGTGGAGCAAACGCGTTTGTAGAAAGGACACATCTACGCATGCGCACAGCAGTGCGGTCCAGCAAGGACCGCCCCCCCCCCCCAATAGTCCCCTTCCAATCTCCTGACAACGACTGGACTGTCCAGCTTACCAAAATTCTGGCACAGAGGATGGAACATGCAGCATCATTGAAAGGGCACAGAAAACAATGTCAAGTGTGAGTGGAAAGCAACCATGCTGGTCATCCATGGGAATGGAAATGCCACAAGAGAAAGGATTTTTTTTTTAAATCTGTTCTGAAAAATTCCTGAATCCCAGTACCTAGAACAGTGCCTAGCATATAAGTTGTTCCATAAATTTTTTTTGTTATACTACAGACCAATATCCCTTATGAGTACAGATGAATTTATTTATTTATTTATTTTAAAAGAGAGAGAGAGAGAGACAGCACGCAAATGGGTAGGGGCATCTTTTTTTAAAGATTTCATTTATTTATTTGACAGAAAGAGCCACAGAGCACACGTGGGGGGAATGGTAGAGGGAGAAAGAGAGGCAAGCTCCCTGCTGAGCAGGGAACCTGATGTGGGACTTGATCACAGGACACTGGGATTATGACCTGAGCTGAAGGCAGACGCTTAACCGACTGAGCTACCCAGGTACCCCAAGAAGGAGAGTATCTTAAGCAGACTCCATGCTCAGCGTGAAGCCTGATGCAGGGCTCAATCTCATGGCTTGAGATCATGACCTGAGCTGAAATCAAGAGTTGGATGCCCAACTGACTGAGCCACCCGGGCACCTAAATGCAAAAATTCTTGAGAAAATATTAGCAAGCCGAATCTGGCAATCTATGAGTAGGATTATTCATCATCATCAAGTGTGACCAATTTCAGGAATTAAAGGTAGTTTAACGTTCAAAAATCAATTAATGTAATCCATCATTTTAATAGACAAAGATAAAGGACAAAAACCAAATAGCTCCACTGATGCAAAAAAAAAAAAAGCAATTGACAAAATTCAATACTCTGTAATGATAAAAATGCTAAATAAACTAGGATTACATTGGGTCTAACTCAACTGGAAAAGGGCATCTATGAAAAACTCACAGATAATATCATCCTTAACGAGGAGACACTGAATGCTTTCCCTGTAAGGTCGAAAACAAGTCAAACATGCCCACTCTGGCCGCTTCTGTTAAATACTGTATGAGCGGTTCTCGTCTGGGCAGTTAGGTTAGAAAGATGTGTTCTAGGAATGAATGCATCCAGTTTTGTGCCCTCATTTTACGGACATGGAAACAGGTGTACAGGACGGTAGGGGTTGTTCAAGGTCAGCCAGGCAACGATGAGCAAAGTGAGACCATGTGACCACCACGTGGGCCTCAGGTGATGTCAGCCTCTTGAGTCACCCCACACCCCAGAGCATTTGTAAGAAGACTTGTCCGCCACTTTCCCCAGATTCTCGTCAAACGTTGGGAGGAGTAGAGTGAAAATTAACTGACAAATGTGGGCCTTTGACCCTGAGTTTCGCTGAACCTCGCCTGTTGTAGTTTCTCAGAACCTCTGGAAGGAAGTGGCCTTTGCCACCGCCCCTCCTACCTGGATCCAGGTCACAGTGTGGCTCTGTGGGTCCAATCTCCAGAGTGCTTATTGCTGTCTTTCAACGGCAACCCTGCTCTATCCTCCACTTCTCTAAGGCCAACTGTCTTCTGTGACATCATCTGATGTCTAAAAGAGAAATAGCCTCCACCTTCTCCAGATTTTTCCTCCCTACCTTTTCTGTCATGCTTCTTTCCCGTAGGGAGGCCGCACAAATGAGCGCTGGGCTGGGGCGCAGGCATCTGCCCAGGGGACCCTTCATAGAGCCCTGACCTCCTCTCCTGGAAAACAGAGCCTTCTGTGACCCTCACGGAATGACGTGGTCAATTTCGTGGGCAGGAAATACTCTCGTGGAGTCCTTTCCCTCTCCTGAGCCTCCATAAAAGCTCAGTGGAGATGCATATCAGCAAAGCGAGCTTCTGCAGTGTTCAAGGACACACCATGCACGGGGGAGGAGGATTTACTTCTGAATTCCCTGACAACGACCCATCCCGACAGTGTCCTCTGTGCACGTGCAAAATTATCTGTATGTGGTCTTTCACATGCACATAATATCTTCAATTTATGCCTCTGAAGGAGGTGGAAGCAGCTCCATTGTACCCATTCTATAGGTTATAATAACCTCTAACATTGGTCAGGGCTTACAAGGGCCAGGACCTTGCTGAAATTCTGCCTGCATTTTCTCGTTGCCTCTTGACAGGTCTTTAGCTAACTAAAGGCCACTCAAAGACCTAATAAGACTAGGGCTAAGTCTAACACGCTGGAGGTCTTTAAGAGATAAAACTCTCCTTCTACCTTCTGCAATATGAATTATTCTAAAACAAACTGTACAACAACATCCAAGTAAGAAACTCACGGTGAGTTATTTTAAAGCTGCTGCCATCAGCCCATCCACAATGATAAGCAAAACAAAACTGGTGAGCCTCTTTTATAAGAAAAACTGGCTTGGCTATAAGTTACATGAAACAAAAAAGGACTCCACTTCTATTAGAATAGATTTGGGAAGTAAACTTTTTTTAAAAAGGAATACAAAAGGGGAATAGAGATATACACCCTTTAAAGAAAATACTTTCCATGGCTACAAAAAGTACCTTAAAATTGAATATGAAATGTGATTCTTATCCCTGGTAAACATTTCAAAAGGGAGGGAATTCCCTTACCTAGCCTGCCCCTATCTTGAACTCTGATTTTTCAAAACGAAATAAAGTATTTGCTTCCTCTTTCTGGATTTGAGTCAGTCAATATTTATTTTTCCTTCTAACCCAAAGAGCTTTTTTGCTAAACCCAGGTCTTCCCAGACCACAGATGTGTCTTAGGGAGCAGTCCATTCCATCCCACTGGCTTCGTCTTCCTCAGAGGCATCAGCCTGGGGAAAACACCATCTGTAGCTTAACTTTGGGGAAGAAACGCCTGTGATCAGTTTAAAGCACGTAACTGGAGAGACAAACAAAAGGAAGAAATGATGATCAAGATGCAGAAAGCACCAGAAAAAAAATGGACCAGAGTCCATGTCAGAAAAGATACATTCTGCTAGGACCAGAGTCCATGCCAGAAAAGATACATTCTGCTAGGACCAGAGTCCATGTCAGAAAAGATACATTCTGGGGCGCCTGGGTGGCTCAGCGGGTTAAAGCCTCTGCCTTCAGCTCAGGTCATGATCCCAGGGTCCTGGGATCGAGCCCCGCATCGGGCTCTCTGCTTGGCTGGGAGCCTGCTTCCTCCTCTCTCTCTCTCTCTGCCTGTCTCTCTGCCTACTTGTCAAATAAATAAATCTTTAAAAAAAAAAAAAAAAAAAAAAAAAAAGAAAAGATACATTCTGCTAGGACCAGAGTCCATGTCAGAAAAGATACATTCTGCTAGGACCAGAGTCCAGGTCTGCTGCCTACTACTAGATGCAAGGCTTCTGAGCACCCTCTCCTGGGGATTAGCGCCCTTTCTGTTCCACTTTCCCTTCAAGACCCCACGAGAGCCGTGGCTTCACTTCCGTTCTGCTAATTCTGGCTGCAAGACTGCCGCAGAGATAGAAGTATACTCTCCCGTTTAGGACGAGAAATGGGTTCCAAGAGGCAACTGTTTTAGGGCAGCTGCTGGTGGCTGCTTCTGCAAGCACCTGGGGCAGTGGTCTGGCTTGAGTATTTCTCTTGTGCGTGACACCTCATGCTACCTGGAAACACGGGGGACTGGCAAGTCTTCTCCCCTTTCTCCCCTGCCGCTCTTACTTCCAATCGTCAACCTTAAGAGCATGCCTCAGTTAAAAGACCTGGCGGGCGGACAGGACTTTGTCCAGCTGGCCACTCCCATCAGGACCTGAAGGGTAAAGACCAAGTTCAGTCTCTGTTTCCTGGTTGAACCACGCGGGGGAGGGTCTTTAGTCCGGATAACACAGCCCTGCAAGAAAGCATAAGGAAGTTCCCTGTGTCCCGATGTGGGATGATTTCCAGAACGCAGATGAAGCATGAAAGAAAACAGAGGGGCAGGACAATGAGAATAGTATACTACCCTTTGGGGAAAAAAAACAAGGGGAAAATACCGTATCTTTATGTTCACTTGTATTTGCATAAAGACTCTAGAAGGGTCACATAATGGATAAACCCATTAATTTCAGGGCTGGACAGCTGGTCTTTGAAACCTGGTTCTACCACGTAGCTGAGTGATCACGGGCAAGTTACTTAACCTCTCTAGGCTTTGCTTCCTCCTTTGTAAAAAGGATAAAATGATATCATCTGCTTCACAGCCTGTGAACAAGTTGATATTCACAAAAGCATTTAGGACAGTGTGTGGCTGTAGTCAACAGTGCACAAATGTTATTGTTATTACTAATGGTATTATTAATGGTATTACTAATGGTATTATTACTAATGGTTGTATAGAATTACGAGTGATCACCCGTGTGATGGGGGCCAGGGGCAAGAACAGCAGGAAGGAGGAAGAACGTGACTGTATCTCTTTTTTAGTACATGTAAATCAGTTACTGAAAAGGTTAAAATACAGATTATTTAGTAGTTAAAAATCACCTGCTGCAAATGGATGTCATTTTCTGGACTATTTTGAAGATTACTGGATTCATACTTTTTTGTGCTCCTCGTTCCAAGGGCTCCTAAGAGACCCCATGATTCTGTGTTTCACTGTGATTTCACATGTGACTTTATTCCCCAGTCTTCTGAGCTTCCTCCTCTTCTGTGTCAGTAACAACGTGTTAATAAATACAGTCACAGTAAGTACCACTTTGGAAGACTCACTGCCTTGTACACATGACCCTGTAGGTCTTTCCAACAGCTCTATAGGGTACTGGCCCCATCCCATAGGAAAAGATGAATGAGCTTGTCTGAGGACACAAGGCCAGGCTGGGGTGAGAGCTCAGACTCAGGCACAGGTCCGACACCAGCTCCCCTCTTCCAGCATTTCTTGCCTCTGGTACGGTCCAGATTCCAGGACCTTGTCCTAGACTTAGAGAATCAGAGCATCCTAGAGATGTCTGCACCCTCTGATATGTGAGGGCCTCACTAGCCTGTCTACCTACCACTTGGATCCTTTTTTTAAAAAAGATTTTATTTATTTGAGAAAGAGAGAGAGAGCATGAGCACATGGTGGGGAGGGGAGGAGCAGAGGGAGAGGGAGAAGCAGACTTCCCGCTGAGCAGGGTGCCTGATGTGGGGTTCATCCCAGGACCCCGAGATCGTGACCCAAGCCAAAGGCAGACACTTAACCGACGGAACCACCCAGGCGCCCCTGCACGGGCCCTCTTGACTCTAACATTTCACTGCTGAGCCCCATGCTGGGCAGAAGAGTCAGCTGGCCCTCTCCTGTCAAAGGCCACTTCCCACGTGGGTGCAGCCTTTGGAACCCTTGGTTCGTGGCCAGAAGGTACACCGGGCACACCTCGGGAAGCACGGCCTGTGCATGGTGTCCCTCGGCAGCAGCGAGACTGTCTGCGGGGTCATGTGTGTGATTTACAACTTCCTGGAAACCTGCAAGTTCTCCTAGGGGTGCCAGGCAAACAGAATGGCGGGGGGCTGCAGTGACTTGAACATCACAACCGAAATGCTCCCAGGAAATGCCACGCCTCTTCTGCCTCATTTGCCCAGTGTTGGGAGAGTCCCCTGCATGGCCTTGGTGGCATAGTGACTGAGAGTCTGGGGCAGGAAGCTTTGCAATCCCCGCGCCAGCAGCTCGTGAAGAGTTACTGTCTGTTTGGAAATCAATTGCTGGAGCCAAGCAGATCCTCAGATAAACAACTGCTGTTGGACAGGGGCAAAGGCCTCTGGGGCTCCAAAGAGATTGTGGTCATTAATTAGCCATTGCAGAAAGATGCCAACAGTCCACAGCACGGCAGGCTCGCCCGGGGCTGGGGAACGAGGATACTAAGAAGCTTTCAGGGATTTCAGATGAGCCATTTCTTCAGCTGGTGATCCTCCCCCAGAGATAAGATCTTCTAAAAGTGGCCATTTTCACTGCCCCGAGTTCACAGGACTTTTCTGCAGAAGATCCGGGAACACGCATGCATGGCTATGGCACAGTCCCCCAAAGGGAGGGTGCGTGGAGCTTCTTTCCGGACTAGATCGATGGGAGCTAGCCTTTCCCCTGAATCTGACCAACGGTGCAAACGGTGCGGGAACCCCTTCCCATCTCCTGACGTCACCAGCAACAAGGACTGTTAATGTCTGTGTGATGCTTTATGTTTTACAGAGCCTGTTCATAATCATTATCTCATTCATCCTGCAAAGGATAGATGAGAGGTGTGCAAGGACACAGCAAATTAAACCTGGCCATGGTATTTTTTTAAGTCAGATTCTAGTATTTTGGGTTCTACCTGCTCTCCACCCCTGACCCCTTCTCCTCTGCCTCTGCTAAGTCTCTGCTGATAAACCCAGCTTTTATCTTGACCTTTTTCACTTTCTGAAGACTTTGGCTGAGATTACTATGCTGAGAAGAAGAAACACAGATTCTTGTTTTGAAACCTGCTATTAAGGGCAAGCCTCATGATAAACCAGAAGAGTGAATTAAAAGTTCCAAATCCTCTTAAAAGATCCTGTGTTTCACAACTGGTTACAGATTAAAAAAAATAAATCTGGCCATGAAAGCACTGTTCTCAGGGCCAGAGAAGCCAGACTGCGCTAACCAGGACAGGCTGGCAGAACGACTTAGCAAGTGTTTGTAAGTGTGCACTGAAATGCAACAGGAAGTTCATTTACAGCAATGCTTCCTAACCATCTTTCTCGTTTCTCTGTGCTGCCTTTCCTCACCAATATGAGCAAGGACCGTTATCTTCTCTTCCCAAACATATTCAGATAAGCTCAAATATCTACCAGGAACACAGATCAAGACAGCGTTGATTCTCAAGAAGAAACTAGATGACCCTCACTTCTTAGGTTAGAGACCCATTTTTTTTTTTTGGAACCTCAAATTCCACAGTGCAAGGCCAACTCAGCCAACTCAACAAAGTCAGGAGGCAAAAAATTACAACCAAGCTCTGATGGTTGTTTATATAAAGAGACGTCCTTGAAGAGCCTACAGCAACTTGTACCAGAAAACATTACCGGATAAAAATACTCTGCCTCCTTTACGAAGAAGTAAAAAACCTCAGAAAGTGCACAATGAATTTTTACAATCCACTCTGGGTGTGAATGTAATTTTCCCCATCACCGAGTGGATAAATACAGGTTTTATCCTCTTAACAGATCCCCTAGGCTGCTCGAGATGTGAATTATACCTTTCTATATTTGGAAGGGGATAGAAACATGCAAACCTGCTACTGTTTATTTTCTAAAGCGTCTCCATGAATAGGATCCCCAGAAGCTCTATCTGTTTGCAGACATTCATCAGCAGGAAAGTAAACACACCACCAGGCACACATTTCCCCAGGGCTGTTTCATTCGGAACTAGAGCTCTGGTTTTCGTAGCTGCTTTGTCTAAATATTTTTGGGATGATTCATTCATGGTTTCAGCATCTGAACGGTGGGTATCCCCGACACTCCTCACATACCAAGGCACAGAGCGAGGCAGAGCGGAAAGGAAAGAGTGAAGGTGGTACCTCGTGTCTCCATCCGGAAGCACCCCCCTGTGCATCAGAACTAGGCTTCGCCCGGCAACTACGGGCAGCGAGTTTCCTTCTTCTCTGTAATAATAAAAACTCAACATGCTCGGGGCTCAGCCGGGGACAGCAGACTGGCACAGCCCGCCCAGCCCTGAAGGCCCGTGACTGAATCAGCAGTGAACTACAGGCTGGAGTTTTCCATGGGACCATTCACACTGTGGCTGGGAAAGTCACACTGGCCTCCCCCTTCTCTGCTGACCGGCAGAAATGCCGAGGCCCACACTGATGCATCCTCCCCGCTCTGGGACAGCTCCCTAGAGAAAAAGTGACTTTCTAGGAGCATGGGATCAGAAGGGTTGGGGGGAAACCCCAAACGTCCACAAAGATACAACCAGCGGCACCAAATGTGTAAGAGTGAAAACATGGAAAGAGGGGAATGGCTAAGCAAGAGACTGTCAGTAGGATCACATACCGCACAGCCTTTTAAAGTGATGAGCATGCAGAGGGGGGTGACCCACCAACGTGCCCGTCTACAAAAGGTGGCAGAACGGCACACACAGAAATGGCCAAGTGTGTGAAATTATATGCAAGTAAATGAACAAAAATAGGAGGTGACTCTGTGATTAATCGGAGTTCAAATTCTTTAGGCTATTTTCGTCCTTACGAAAGTACTCAAGGTATTGACACAAATAATAAAACAAAAGGCTACAGAGGCAGACCAAACACTGTAATTTTCAAATAAGGCAGATCAACCTTTTGCAATGGTCTTGAATAAAGTGAGTGATCCAGGAGTTCCTACCCCTTGCCCATCTCACCCCTCCAAACACAATGAGGAAAATGTGAACACACGAAAATGAAACAAATGGTTTACCGATGCTCTCCTCAACTTCCTGATTCAAAGTCACAGCCAGTGGAAGGCGTGGAGCTCAGTACCTGTTACCCCTCGGCAAACTGAAACATTTGCCATCCTCAGGTCTGTGAACAAAGGGAAAACATCTCTGTACATTCTTTTCTGAAACTCAAATTTGCAAGCATACACCTACTTTGGGAAACGAAGTTGGTTTAAAATAGGCTGGGGAGAAAAAGAGTCCTTCCCCCAAACTTAACCACATGCACGTTTCCCTCCTCCCCCCGAACGATGAAACACAGAGACCTCTGACAATAAAAACTGATAAAAGGGGCACCTGGGTGGCTTAGTTGGTTAAGTGACTGACTCTTGATTTCGCCTCAGGTCATGATGTCAGGGTGGTAGGATCGAGCCCCACGTCGGGCATCGGGCTCTGTGCTAGGTGTGGCGCCTGCTTCAGGCTCTCTTTCCCTCTCTCTGCCCCGCTCAGGATGCTCTCGCTCTCTCTCTTAAAGAAAAAGGAAAAAAAAATTGATAAAAGACTAAAAAAAAAAAAAATCAGCCAGGGGAGAAAACAAGGACAGGATTCCCTTTCAAGAGCCTGAAACTCATGTCTATATTATGGCTACAGGCTCCAGAACTTAGAGTGGCTAACGGGACCCAGCCTGCACTCTGACAAACTCACTGCATTTATCCTTTCTGCTGTCAGAGGAACGGCAGACTCCCTGCAACAGAAGTGTGCCAGACAGAACACCCTGAGCTCTCCAGCGAGCTTGGGGTTTGAACGTACAAGGCCACACTGTGCCTCTATTACTTGTGACCACGTGTGCTCCAGAGAAACAAGAGGCCTTGGTTTCATAGTACTCCTTCTTTCCCTCCTTCCTTCCTCCCCCCTCCTTCCTTTCTTAACGATTTTAATTATTTATTTTAGATGGGGGGAGGGGCAGAGGGAAAGGGAGAGAGAATCTCAGGCAGACTACCTGCTGAGCTTGAAGCCGGATACGGGACTCGATCTCATGACCCTGAGATCATGACCTGAGTGGAAACCAAGAGTCGGATGCTCAACCGACTGAGCCACCCAGGCGCTCCTCATAGTACTTCTCTATAACTAGACTTGCTTCTAGAATAGTGATTTTTTTTAAAGATTTTATTTTTTTATAATTTTATATGTCAAAGAGAGAGAGAGTGCGAGTGAGCACAAGTGGGGGGGGGGCGGCAGGCAGAGGGGGAAGCAGGCTCCCCGCTGAGCAAGGAGCTGGATGCGAGATCCGGTCCCAGGACCCTGAGATCATGACCTGAGCCGAAGGCAGCTGCTTAACCGATGGAGCCCCCCACGCGTCCCTCGAAGAGTGTTTTAACATTTTCATTACTATGAAAACCTGATCATTGACTCGCCTTCTTCATTTGTTTTCTTTTAACCCTCCAGCTCACTTCTCCCTTCTAGGAGAGCAATGACCTAAAATAACTGGCGGGATTCTGCACGTGTGGAGCTTCAAAGTTTCTAGATCCCGTGACCCTATTTCAGAAGCGTGGCTCTCTGCTCCTGTAACGGGCACTTGGCCCTCTTTATCGGAAAGCCCATCGCCAGCCCTGCTGGAACGCGTCCATCCCTCGGCTGAAGTGAGGCAGAAAGGGAGCAAGTTCAATGAAGAATTAAATCTGCTGACCCACTTGGGCAGGAGAGAAAAGCCGCGCTGCTGGGGGATTAATGCAGCTGGAAAGCTCCGCGCCACCATGGTCAGGACTGGCGCTCGAAATAAGGGGCGGAGGTCTGGACCCCAAGTTAGAGCTGGGTGTCGCGTCTGGGCTTGCTGGGTGACCGTGGGTAAATAGAGCACTTTACCTCTCTGGTCTTAACTTTCCTTGACCAATAGAGGAGGGAATTGGGAGACATCCCATTTTCAAGAGTCTTCTAGTTTTAATATTACAATGGGAGGACTTCCTCCCCCTCAGGAAGGATGTCTGGTATCTTCTTCCTCATCACGCCATTCAGCAAACTGACAGTTACTTTATTCAAGCCTCACAAACAATCCCAGGGGCGGGTATTCATATCCCCATTATTCAGAGGAGAAAACTGAGGCTCAGAAAAGTCAAAGGACTTGCTAGTCCCTCAACGAGTGATTGGGAGGCCAGGACTAGAACCTGGGATGTCTGCCTCCAGACCACCCCTGCTGTCCTTGTAAGTGGTGCCATCACCGCTTCAGACAGAGCACTGAACCCCGAGTACTGTTTACATACACATTTGGGAGACAGGCATCTGGTATTCTACCACCTAGAATTCAAAGACTTCCTTTATGGAAAAGCCAACTCTTTGGGTTATATTTTAACATTCCTTTTACTTTTTTGCGGGGGGAGGGGGGCGGCCAGACAGACCTGGCCCTCTTTGAATCAATGGGTGTGATTGAAAGAGCTTTTGCTTCATTTGGAACATACTCTTTGGAATGAGCTAACGGTCTGCTATCTTTGTCCTTTCCTCTAATTCCAAAGCATCACTTCTCCCGAAACACCCCCTCACCTCCAAATGAAAAGATAGGCCACCTGGATCTTTCTCATAATTACACAAAGAACACATATTTTCCCGGGGATCTGTTTACATGTAACACTTAGCTGGTGGGGAAACCCGAGTGGCAATAGAGGAGAAAGAATTAGAAGCCAGGGGCCGTCACTAAACACATCGGAGGAGCACAAAGGCCGGAGCACAGAGGTGACACCAAGCAGAACGACTGCCCACTGCCCGTGGGCTCTGAACGAGTGCCTCAAAGACTGGAAGTTTACCAAGTTTTGAAAATGAGGCTTTTCTCCTGCCCCCTGGGCTCGGGGAAATAGAAGGATAAACAACCACCCACCCCCTGCAGGGAGGCAAAAGTTTCCAGCAAGATCCCAGGGGAAATTTGAGGGTGTGAAATGTTTGCTACTTTGCCTTTTATTTCCTTTAGTGGGGAGGAGAAAGGAGCCTCTGATTTCATAGCTCACGTGTGCCCCAGGGAGGACCTGCAGGAAGCTGCCGGGCGGCCGGTCTTATACTTACGGTACCTACAGTGGTGCCTCCAGGACCCAACTCATCCTGTCCAGGGGCCTCGACGCACGTTCCCGTTCTTCAAGGCCCAGCCTATCCTCACTTTCACGGTGGCTTGGCCCTGACAAGCAGGCTCCTCCTGTCCTCTGATAACTCCATTTCCAACTCCTCCGGCTCTCCCTCCTCCTCCCTCCCTGCCCCTGCCTCCACAGTTCCCAGTATACTACAAGTCAGCAATTAGCTCTTTGTACTCATTTCCGGAGCCATGCCTAGGCATTCAATCAGAACCTGAGTTCACACCCAGGGCAGGGACCAGGCTGTGACCTTGGATGGTGGGTACCCCTGGGCCGGGTGCTAGGGTTTCCTTTACCTTTACTTCAATGGGAAACCCTCTTCACCTGCACAGATGATTCTAGAACTTGTTCCATAAACTGTGGTTCATAACGCGGACGGCGCACGTACTGATTTCTTCGAAGTCTTTTCTGTTTACAAGTCCAAACACTTTGACTCATTTTAAATTACTATCTCGAATACTTTCCCTTTGTGGTTTCCTGTGTTTTCCAAATGTTCTTCAATAATCAGGAAATTAGAAAACGTTTTAGTAAGATTTTTTTTTAAAGTAAAGTTAAAGAACAGCCGGGTATACTCAGGGCCCACGGAACGGAAATAAAACGATGCTGTGATGCCATCTAGTGACACTGAGGCGACAAAGCCAAGGTAAGTCAGAGCTTAGAACTACCTGGGGCCAGTGAGTCCTCCCTGGCGTTGGGGGGTGGGGGGGGAAGGGGACTTCTTTTTTGTTTCCCCAAATCCTTACAGTCGAAAGGGGAAGGCAAAAGTCCTGAATTAGAAATGGGCAGGGGACACCACTGTCCCCCACCCACTGCCTTACCAGACAGAATTCTGACACCTTGGAGAAGGGAGCTGGGGACGGGATGGGCTGGCGGGGTGCTCGCTATTGGGGGCACGGAGAACCGGAAGCAGCCCGGATGCTCACACACTGCCAGATTCGCTCTGCCGTCTTCACGTCCCCCCCATGAGTTAAATTCAGCAGAATTTAGAATCTCAAGACACAGAGCTGAAGGCACAGGGGGTTGACCCTGTCGATGGGCCAGGTGTGCACATGGACAACCACTCTTCCCGGCAAATCTCATTGTTCTGAGTCTCACCCCATCTCAGGCCAAGTCACTGGCACCACTCAAATCTGTCACATGCTCTCGGGCAGCAAAGCCAAGGCAGCAGGAATGTTCAGGGAAGCGATGAAAGGTGGCAAACGCTGGTGCCCTTCTGTCATTATGACAATAGAAATAGGGATTTCATCACCCCTTTCTCTAGCTGGAGGACTCAGGGGTGGGGCGCCTGGGTGGCTCAGTGGGTTGAAATCTTTGCCTTCGGCTCAGGTCATGATCCCAAGGTCCTGGGATCAAGCCCCTGCATGGGGCTCTCTGCTCAGCAGGGAGCCTGCTTCCCTTCCTCTCTCCCCACCTGCCTCTTTGCCTACTTGTGATCTCTCTCTGTCAAATAAATAAATAAAATCTTAAAAAAAAAAAAAAAAAAAGGACTCAGGGGTCACCAGATGACTCCAGTCTTCCGTGGAGTTCGGGTGCCATTTTCCTCAGCATCTGTCCCCTCTTCGGCCCTTCCTCCTCTTGGTCACAAAGTCCCATTGCTTCTACCTCTTGCCACCTCTGGGGTCCAGCTGCTCTGCCCCACCTGCCGCATTCCACTGGCAACAGCCCCCTCTTCAGGACCTGCCCTGCACTGCAGCTTAACCCACTCAGCCACCCAGGCACCCCTAAGTCAATCTACTTCTTAAACTCTTTCATGACTTCCTTGTTCTTGGATCGATTCCAAATCTTTTATGCAACTTACAAACAAGCACTTCTAAACTCTGGCCCCTGCCTGTTTCTCCGGTCTCCTCTTCTGGGGTACCTTCCGCATCCCACATTCCTGCCAGCATTCATCGCCCTGACCTCACGCACCTACACCCCCCTTCACCATCCTGCTGCCCCCATCAAGTCTCAGCACACATCACGTCTCCCGTGGAAGCTTCTTTCACCCAAGACCAGGCTGCATCTCCTTTTCAGTTTTACTCCCCCAGAGCCCTGCTCTGCCCTGCCGACCACCACCCTGCCTCGGTTACCTGTTGCATGCCTGCCTTCCCAGCAGGAATGTTGAGTGTCTGGGGCTGGGGTCATGTGGGTCTTGTTGACCTTGTTTCCAGCTGCAGCTCTGGGCCAAACACAGAGCCTGATATGTTAAGGCAGCAGCTGAGACGGCAGGAGCAGGCGAGCGCAGGTTCAACTTCACTAATCAACTATGCGACTTGGTACAAGGGGCTTAACTGTGCTCCACAGATATTTAATGCATGACTGAAATAATGAATTAGTGACCCAAAATAGCACCTGACATGGTTAATTTTACTCGTTTATTTAAATATTTCACTTATTTATGAGAGTGAGAGAGAGAGAGAGAGAGAGAAGCAGGTTCCCTGATCAGCAGGGAGCCCGATGATGTCAGGGCTCCATCCCAGGACCCCTCCAAGGACCCCAGGATCATGACCTGAGCTGAAGGCAGACTCTTAACCGACTGAGCCACCCAGACACACCTGATATGGCTAATTTTAAAGCCACATGAAAGGACCTTCCATCTTAAGTTAAAAAACAAATGAAAGGAAAAACCTAAATTTTAAGGGTTTATCACAAATTCTGGAAGAAGTTTATTTGAATTGACTGCCTCCTTGGCAGGTGGCCTGTGCATCACATAATACAGGATTTGAGTTCGATGCCCAGCGAAGGCAGAGAAAATAAGCAACTAACAATTCACAGCCTGGAAGAGTAAGACATTAAATTGCCATGTACCGTAGCAAAGTCTTGTTTGATAATTCAACAGTCATGTCTTGTAATCCATACATAAACAGCTTCCAAATCCCTAACATGACTTACAGACAAGCCCTTTTAAAATCTGGCCCCTGCCCGTTTAATTTAATTCAAATATTTAATTGGAAAATGGAATATAATTCAAGTATTTTGCAAGGACAATTACTGTTTATTTTGATAACATGAAGCTTGAGGCCAACATGGGCCGTGCTAGTAAAGGAAAAGGTGCAGCGCACTAGAATACAGAAGACTGTGAGGGCTTATTGACCTTTCCAAAGGACGTAAGGGGGTTAAAAAAAAAAAAAAAAAAAACAATATCACAGACTGTATCTATTTTTGAAAAATGATGCATCTTTAAGGCAGAGGTCTTCAAACAGGGCACTAAAAGACCTTCCAAGGGGTGCAGACATAGGCAGCTTTAAGGAAATGATCAGATCCTCGATTTCCGTATGCATTTTTCCTAAAACTGGTCTGCCCGATTTACTGCCTACCCTTTCTCGGTTTCCTATCTCCCAATACAGAATCTCATCCATCCTAATTCCTAGATGATGTCAAAACCTCCATATCCTCTCAAACAGACAATTCAAGTATCAGTATCTGTGGGTCTCCTTGAATGAGGCACCACGATGGGCTTCCTATTTGTGGAAGAGTCTAGAGAGGGTGAAGGATGGCATTAAAAATGGGGCTGTTTGGAGACACACTGGGCTGTTCCAAACTCCATTATATGTTTAAAAATATACTAATAAAAATATGTAATATAGTAGAATGGAATGGGAGTGATGTGGTTTTTAATATGACTTTGATTTTTTTATCCCCTGATTATTTCCAAAGATTATCACTTTTGGGCTAGAGTTCTGTGACAGCAAAGCAAATAAACTGACTTAGGGAGGTAAACACAGCACTTTCTTTGTGCCTTTCCTTCCTCCTTCCTTCCCTCTCTCCCCACCCTTCCTACCTCCATCAATCCATCCATCCATCCAACCTTCCTTCCATCCATCGACCCACTATCCTCCAAGAATCAGAAACATGGTTGGTTGTCATAGGGATACCTAATAACACATTTGCTGAACTGAAAATGGTATCAGACCTTTACCGGTTGAAAGCAAATCTGGTGAGTTTGATTGGTTTGACAAGAAGGACTGGCCTTGTCAACTGGAAGACAGAACAGACATTTTACCTACGTGAATGAGCTACATTTGCAGCTCCAAGGTCTTAACAATGAAATATTTTAAAAAGCAAAAGCAGATAGTTTAAAATAAGCATTTACCAAAAAGGGGGGAAAAAGGATACCAACAAATGTTTAGCATTGCTGTTTTAATGATCTTATCTCTGTGGGGAATATTTGGGGTTACATAAGTTGCCTCTAAGTAAAGAGGAACAGGTTTAATGTAGTTTTGAGAAGTTTTCAAGTAGCAATAATCGCGCCTCGGATAAACCTCATTGGTTACCATACTGCCACTGCACAAAGCTTTTCGAGAAGTTTTGATGAAGCCTTCTGAGTGTACTTCCCACAAAGGAAAAAAAAGGAAATGTTTCTAAGGGCTGAATAACATTCCTTTTGTAAGTCAGGTAATTTCTAATCATTCTCAGTGCAACTGCAGAAGGAACTAATTGATTTGTCAGTTTTGGGCAGAGAACTTAGAAGGAATTCGAAGAATTAAGTGGCATTATTAGAGCAGAACTGCTGTCATCCCATGTACTTATTCATGGTTTCTCAGCGCTTCTACCCCTAATGACAAATGTGCAAAAGAGGGCATATGGAACTTCCTTATTCTAGCAATGACTATTTGTCCATTTATTTGTAAACTAGTTTTTAAAAGCCTGCTTTCCCATGATAAGTTGCAATTTAAATGCAATTTCTATGTATTATTGTGATGAAGAACAATTTTATAGCACTGATGATTTATCAACATTTTTGTTTGGACCAACTGTGAATCAGTAATCGCCAGGACAGAAACTTAGTCTAGGAGAAATTATTAGTAACTTAATCTGGAGAAATGTCTTTTAATACTCCTGATACCTGGAAAAAGGCCTTATAATTTATGCATCTGTTTATGTGCACAGCTATATGGTACAGACATTCATGATGAGGTGAGCAATAAAAGACTTTCAAGCAACTACACCCATTACAGCAGAATAAAATACTGTGTGGGAGGGGAAAACAAGAGTTTGGGGAAAAAAGAAACAACAAAAAATTCTAGCTATTAAAGACAGCTTGCTCGTGTCCATTCTTAATGAAGAAATGTGGTTATAAAATGCCTGTGGACAGGGCACCTGGGTGGCTCAGTGGGTTAAGCCTCTGCCTTCAGCTCAGTTCATGATCTCAGGGTCCTGGGATCAAGTCCTGCATCAGGCTCTCTGCCCAGCCAGGAGCCTGCTTCTCCCTCTCCTTCTGTCCAGTCACCCCACTCACACACACACACATTCTCTCTCTCAAATAAGTAAAATTGAAAACAACAACAAAAAAAACTCTTGTGGATTTAGATTCCACTGTACACACATAAACAAGTGATTTTTCAACGTCAATAGTTACAACACACCACTGGTTTTCATAATTTCTGGCAAGTACACCACATGCCTGGTGAAAGGGCCGTTCCACAGTTCCTGTTCTTTTGTCACCACGGGCAACCCGCTTCACCCAAAGCCTCAAAGAGTCGGAAAAACGGAAATATTCTCACATCATTCGCAACTATTTGACGAGAAATTTCTGTGTTGCCTTAAAATGGATGAGTGCACGTGTAGCTCTACGAGATCCCTTTGCAGTTGGTGAACAAAACATCTGATGGGCATCGTTCGAAGGGGCTTGCACTGGGGAGGGGTTTAGCTTGGGTGGACTGACGTGATGGCTTTCAGACTTTTTCAGGGGTTGGAGCTGTATGTTCTGATCATTTTCTCTTGACCCTAAATGGCTACCAAGGCCAGTGGAATTCGGGTCCAGGATGTCGGGGCCCTTCCACTTTTTCCAGTCTTGTCTGGGATGGTAAGACCCCAGGGTCTCTCCAGGATGCTGCAGGGAGCCGGGCTGCCCTTCATCGCCAATTCTTCCCCTCCTGAGCACTGCTTGGGAGCACTCCCTAACCTCAAATTTTCTCTGTCACTGCCCTTCCCAGGTGGCGTTTGGTTTAAGAGATGCCCAATAGTCAGATGCTTCTGACCCACAAAGCACTCTAGCTTCTTGCCAGGAAGCCCTACCGCCTGCCATTCCATGACCAGGGTTGAAGGGAGTAAGGGACTCCTCCTCTGTGTCCTTGCAGCCCTACCTTTAACTGGAAAGCACAGTAGAGCTGTTGATGATGCTGGTACCGTGTACGTTCTAATCTCTGTCATCAGAGAGCCAAGCTAGCAAACCTCTTTGTGCCTCAGTTTCCCTACCTATTAAGTGATGATAACAACAGAACTATCGCCTGAGATTGTGAGGGCTACATGCAACACTGCATGTAGTGTAGGGCATACAAGAATGTAATAAAAGAAGCTATCATTCTTACTAAATGCAAACTTTAGAATTTTAGAAGTGAACTCAAGAAAAGACAAGGTGAGAATCACTACAGGAGGCTTCCTCCATTGGAGTGCTACCCTAAAACCCCCTGTCCCATGTCCCTGGGTTCTGCTTTTCAGCCAAACCTGGCCCCAACTGGCAGCAGCAGCCCATAGACTCTGCCCCAAAGGAGGTCGGCCGCAACTCATCTCCACCAAGGACAGCTCCTTACTCTGGGCAGTTGCTGTCCAGAGGCACAGCCACTGAGCAGGAAGACCCCTGCGCCCCCCGCCCCCAAGTCTGGCTTGCTCCCAGAGACAGGGAGTGCACACAGGCTTCCTAGTGTTGTCACAGACAGCTGGCAGGATCCTGTGCAAATCTTCTAGGCGCAGCACAGACCTCTGGCCCAGACGATCCCTCACCCGTGCGTGTGTGGCCATGGCAGAGGCACGGCAGGCTGAAGAGGCCTAGGCTGAGGAAGGAAACTTACCTGAAGAGTGACGGGACAAAGGAGGACCGGTCTGGCTTAGCATCAACCGCATCCAGGCTGCCTGTGTCCCCAGCTGCATGCTCCGCATCACAGCCTTGATCGTCTGCCATCTGGAAGGAGAAAAACCAACCACACCGTCAGTATTTAGCAGCATCACTAGCCTCAGGATATTTCTAAGCTGCACTCACTAGCGACACAGTTTTTTTTTTTTTTTTTTTTAAAGATTTTATTTATTTATTTGACAGCGAGAGAGAGATCACAAGTAGGCAGAGGGAGAGAGAGAGGGAAGCAGGCTCCCTGCTGAGCAGAGATCCCGATATGGGACTTGATCCCAGGACTCTGAGATCATGACCTGAGCCGAAGGCAGCGGCTTAACCCACTGAGCCACCCAGGCACCCCGCGACACAGTTTTTAATTAAGCTGGCAGGTGGGCCGCCTTGCATATTTAGGCTCTGGGGGATCAGGCCCCAACAAGTCATTCAAATGCTTGAGCACCAGCTTTATTTCCGACATTGTTCGAGAGATGGATGAGACAGCAGCAAAGGAAACAAAATCCGTGCCCTCAGGAAGCGTTGCGTTTGGCCTCCATGGCCTCCAGGATTTTGTTAAACGTTCCCTGTGTAGGAGAAGCTGGGGGAGTTCCGTCAAGGTTTGTAGGACAAGAAACTCTCCCCTACATTCCTGACAGGTTATAATGTGCTCATCCTCTTCCTGGCATCACTCAAACCCAGTTCAAACACAACAGCAACCTGGTGTACAACGCTGTTTGTATCAGATTCTTTTATTTACATGGTTGTACCAGGAGAGATTTCCATCAAATTATTTTCCCACTCAAGAATCTTCAAGAGAGCCCTATGATCTAAAAAGTTCAAATCTAAACCCATCTCCTTGAATTTTAAGACCCCGTCTTATCTAGTACTGGTGCCTGCAAACTATGGCCCACCACCTGTTTCTGCAAATAAAGCTTTATTGGAATTCGGAGATACCTATCCGTTTACATACTGTCGGCAACCAGAGTTGAGCAATCGTGGCAGAAACCATGTGGCCTGAAAAGCCTAGAATATTTACTACCTGGCTTTTCCCAAAAAGTGTTGGATCTCCTACGAATCTGCTATTCCCTCTACTTTAAAGAATAAAAAATAACAGTAAGAATAGAAACTGACTGGGGCATCTAATGGCTCAGTCTGTTGAACGTCAGCCTTTGGCTCAGGTCGTGATCTGGGGGTCCTGGGACCAAGCTTCACGTCGGGCTCCCAACTTGGTGAGGAGTCTGCTTCTCCCTCTGCCCCTCCCCCCTGCTCATTCTCTCTCTCAAATAAATAAATCAAATCTTAAGAACAGAAACTTAATTATTATTTATGTGCTAATTGTTTTGTGAGCGTTACCTTATTTAACACCCTCAGTAATGCTGTTAGACCACCCCTGTGATCACTGCTTTTTGAGATGAGGTAGGCGAGGCTAGAAAAAGTTATCGAGCTTGTTCTAGGCTACATAACTTCGATCTGAAGCCAGCAGTAGGCACCCCAGAGTACCCCCCACCTCTACCATTACGCCATGCGGCCGCTCAGTGTCTTAAGCATATTATGCTCATTTCAGGTTCTGTCTTTCGGGAAGTCACCACCCACATGTTTGCTGGATAGGACATCTCTGCCCAGCGCCCAGCTTGCTAATAATCAGAATTCAGCTAAAATGGCAGCACCACGGGGCGAAGGCACCAATTGCATCAGCTCCCCCCCATCTCCCTTCTCTTTGTCTTTTGTTTTCACTCTGCTTATTGTTTAGCTCAAACAAGACAGTTCTAAGTTCATCCCGGCAGAAGCCCCCAACACACAGAAGGTGCTTACTGAATAAATATTAATTGACTGGAGCGGTTAGAAACCAATGGCCCAAGGGAAAAGAATCAGCTAAAAGTGATGCAGCCGGTTGGAAGAAGAGGCCTGGAGTTCTGAGTGGCATTGTCACGTCACCCTGAAGCCTCTCTGAGGGGTGAGCTGGAGAGTGAGGAGGGAACCGAGAGGGAGGGAGGGTCTCCCACGGGCTCTCTCCAAGGACTGTGGGAAGCCAGGTGGCCATCTTGTTTCTCAACACCCAACCGGAGCATCCGGTTTGGTGGCGGTTAGATTTTTCAGATTAGAGCGCAAAATGTTTCTTGAAAACAGAGATAACCTCGTTCCTGGATCAGAGAAGCATAAACCCAGGCATGCAGAAACACTCAATAGTTTTTATTTCATCCCCTTTATATAGACTGAGTTACTTTTCCATGGGGACTGTTGTTAGCAAAGCACAGAAATATTTTCAAAATTAGCAAGTTAGAGTTGGACCAAATCCATCAGAAAAGGACGCTACCTTCGACATGGGGTATTTAAGCCTCGGGTCTTTTGCTGATGCTATCTTCAAGGCTGAGTCTAGGACATATGATAACAAAACAAGGGGACCAATTTTTTAAGAATGGACAACCCTAAACAAAACATCTCCTAAGCAAGCCAGACATTGGTTCTGATGCTGGGGGAACGCTGAGAAGAGTTTTGGCGATTCCTCTTCATTTGTTCAGTGAAGGTTTACTGGGGGTCTGACACATCTGGCTGGGTGCTAGGAGCCGGGGATGCAGCTGGGGGCACAGTGACTTGGTGCTGCCTTGATGGGGCTTTGAGAAAAGGACGGCACAGATGTCACGCTGCCACTGCAGTGAGTGTCACGAGGAGCCACTATCTGGGGCCACGCGAGGGAAATGGACTTAGCCTTGGAGGAATTAGGGAAGGTTCTGAGGGGATGGGCTATCTGACCTGAGGTCTGAGAAGGGGAAGCTGAGAGGGTGGGGATGGGGCTCTGCAGGCAGAAGGGAGCTGCACACATGTTACATCAGAGCAGGGGTGAAGCTGAAACTCCTCTTCCTTCCCAGCCATGTGGATGGGACTTTGGACTTCCCCACCAGGACATAAAATTCAGGGCTTTCCAGAGCTCTCCCTCCAAACACGAGGCCACAGGGGTCTTCTGTGTCTCCACTTCCTAGACAGTGGGGACAGCAAACGTTCAGTGACTTTCTGACTCCTATGAGGCTGGGCTTCATTTCTGGGTAAAATCAAGTTCACCTGGGACTTGGATGCTGACTCAGCGGGTTCCTAATCTTGGCCACATCATTTCCGTCAAGCCCAGACTTGGTCTTGACCCTGTATTTCCACTCACCCTCAGAGCCCACCAAGAAAATCCAGGCCTATCTCACCTCTGCTGCACCTGGAAAGGGCAGGCCTACTGTTGTTCTCTGGTGTTTGTCGCCTTTGTAGGGCTCAGGCTGCCAAGACAGTTAGTCATGGAATGGCCGCCACTCATCCAACGGCATGTGTGTCTTCAATGAAAGGCATCTATCTTCTCTTTAAATGAATCAATATGTGATGCTCAGAAAGCATTAGATATTTTATTTTATTTATTTGACACAGATCACAAGTAGGCAGAGAGGCACAGAAAGATGGGGGAAGCAGGCTCCCCGTCGAGCAGAGAGCCGAATGCGGGGCTCAATCCCAGGACCCCGAGATCATGATCTGAGACGAAGACAGAGGCTTAACCCACTGAACCACCCAGGTGCCCGCTCAGAAAGCATTAGAGCTGCCAGGAGCTCTGTGTAAGCCCTCTGTGTTAGCTACTGCCATTCCTGTTGTCACTAGAATCCACTAGGACCCTATCTGCAGACTGAGAGTGTATCTTAATCATCCTTTTTTTCTTCTAGTCATAGAAAAGTGCCCAGTACACAGCCGGCACTCAATAAATATTTTTTGTTCTTTTTTTTTTTTTTTTAAGATTTTATTTATTTATTTGACACAGACACAGCAAGAGAGAGAACACAAGCAGGGGAGAGTGGGAGAGTGGGAAGCAGGCTTCCCGCCGATCAGGGAGCCCCACGCAGGGCTTGATCCCAGGACCCTAGGATCATTACCTGAGCTGAGGGTAGACGCTTAATGACTGAGCCACCCAGGCACCCCCTACCCCCCGTTTTTTTTAAGAGAGGGTAGGTGGGGGGTTGGCAGAGGGAGAGAGAGGGTCTTAACCAGGCTCCACACCCAGCCCTGAGGCTGATGCAGGGGCTGGAGCCTGAGATCCTGAGATCATGGTTCAAGGCCAAAAGGAGAGTCAGATGCTTAACAGACTGAGCCACTCAGGCACCCCAATAAATATTTCCTTATAAATGTTTTGACTAAAACGTACTTAAAATGTTTAAATCATTCAGGGCCCTGAATAAATTGTTGATACAGGACAGACAACACAACCAAGTTCAGAGCCCAGTCAGGGCAAGAGCAGATCAGGGGTTAAACTGGTTTCTCCATCGATTAGCCATGGGGCCTTGAACAAAGTGCTCTGTGTCTCTGAGCCTCAGCTTCTTCATCTGTGAAATGGGAAGATAATGATGCCCACATCACAGGCTGGCTGTGGGGATGAATGGAGAAATGCACGTCAAGTGTTAAGCCCCTGTAGCACATTCTAGATGTTCAATAATTATTCCCCATTATCACCACTGTGGGCAGAACTCAAGACTAAAAAGCATCCAGCTTCAACCTTCACCTATATTTTATTTATTTTTTATTTATTTATTTTTCCAAAGATTTATTGATTTGACAGAGATCACAAGAGAGGCAGGCAGAGAGAGAGGAAGGGAAGCAGGCTCTCCGCTGAGCAGAGAGCCCGATGTGGGACTCGATCCCAGGACCTCGAGATCATGACCTGAGCTGAAGGCAGCGGCTTAACCCACTGAGCCACCCAGGCGCCCAACCTTCACCTATATTTTAAAATCACATCCACATCTTAAGCAGCTTTTGTGGAGAAAAAAAAAAATTCCTCTAGCGATTATTTCTAAACACATTTTCATACGTACTTCTGGTCGGAAATCACTTCGCGGCTATATCCTGAACTGTTTTTTTTTTTTTCTCATGGGTGGGAGGACGGACTCATTGCAGCCGCTTCCTCTGAAAAGTCACCTAACACAACCCACACCCACTCTTGCCCCCGTGAAGACAATCCCCCTGAAGGCTCAAAGAGAAGCTGCCCTGATGGCCTCCACGGTTCACCGTTGGCGCTTGGAGAAGGGGCTCTGCTGGCACGCGAGTACCCCCATCGCCAGAGGCTCACAGCCCTGCTAGCAGGCTGGCTCCTTCCTCCCATGTTGCAGAAGAAACATCGAATTCTTCAGAGTTTAAGGAACCTGCCCTTGGGCTGCACAACTAACAGGAAGCAAAGGTGGATTATGAACCCAGGTGAGGGCTGTCTATACAGGCTGAAGTTCAGGAGCCCCTGAAGGAGGAAACAGCCTTTAAGTAAACAAAGTTCAGTGTCACGTAGTCCACCAGAGCAATGACAAACTCAATATAAAGGTCGCCTGGAGTCCTGCCTTTTTTCACTTCCTCCAGGGATCTTCAAGAGCCCCGCACCTGCGGCCCCAGCCAGGCCGACAGCAGCTCCCCGCACACGGAGCCCAGACCGAGGCACTGCATGTGCACCATCACCTCCCCCCATCCTCGCAGCGACCCTCAGCCCGCGGTCACCACCGTTCCCATTTAACGGACAGGCACAGGGAGGCCCACAGCTGACAAACGGGGGCGCGGGGACCGGCGCTCAGACAGCCCTGGGGGCGCTCGCTGGCCAGCCCGGCGAGATCACGATCCCCTCCAGCCGGTCACAATCCACGCCCCCTTTTCCAAATCCCGCGGCCGGCCGGGAAGGGAGGACCTGCGGAGCAGAGCGAGCGGTGCTCGGCCCTCTCTCCAAAGTGTCGGCGCAGGCGGGCCGGGGGGCTCCAGGGTTGGTGGTGGGAAGAGAGCCGGCCCGGGGATGGGAGGGGCGCCGCGCTGGGTGGGAGGGAGGCGGCGGGCTGAGGCCGGGAAGGAGCGCGCGCAGCCGGGGCGGAAGGGGCGCGAGCGGAGGCGGGGACCGAAGTTACCGTGTCCGCGGCGGCCGGGGGGCCAGAGCTTGCGTCCGTCTCGGTCCCTCCGCGGCGAGGGTCTGGGGCCGCCCCAGCGAAAGCGAAAGTAAAAGTCCGGGCGCGGCAGGAGGCGGAGTCGCGGGGGGCAGGGTCCCGGCCCTGCCGGGCCGCGGGCGCCGCCTCCCTCTCGCGCGGGTGCGCTCCCCGGAGTCGCTCGCGCGCCGGGTCCCGGGAGGGCGCCCCCTGCAGAACCGGTCGCCGGGTCTGCACCGTGGTCCGTGCGCGTCGCCCGGGGTGGGGGAAAGAGCGCTGGTGAAGTTGGCCGCGCCCCCGGAGAGCGCGCTGGGTGAAGTTTGCCGACTGCTCTACGACCCCGACGCCGCGCTCACAGCCCCCGCCGGGAGCACCTTCTGCACCCCCATTGGTGCTCGGAGTGACCCGGGAGCGCGCTCTGCAGACCGGCCGCGCCCACAGCCCCAGTCGCACACGCGGAGGAGCAAGCTGCGGGGACTTCGCGGCGCTCGACGACAACCCGGCGCTGGCCAGGGGCGCCTCTCCCTCTCTCCTGCTGCGGCTGACCCCCGTCTGCACCTCCCCTCGGGCTTCCTCGCCGGTACCCAGAACCTAGCCCCACAGCCAGAGGGCTTCTCCCCAGCCAGGCTCCCGACCCCAATCTGTGCTGTTGGCGCCCCAACCCTGGGGAGGAGGGGTCCTCGGCGCCGGCAGCGGCTGGAGTTACCTTCTCCAGGGTCGGGCTTCTGGGGCCAGCCGTGGAGTCGCGGGTGGGTTTCCCGTGTCCGCTCTGGGGGCGTCTTGGTTCGCGCGAGGACGGTAGGACCCCCGAAATCCTCTCTCTCGTAGCCGAGTTCCCGCCTCGCAACTGGGCGAACTTGTCCGGAGGAAGCGCCAGAATCAGTCCCGCTATATTTATTGAGCGCCCCCAAGTGTCAGCGGCTGGGCATGGGGCCCTGACTGTCCAGCGTGGGAGGGACCCTGCACTTTCCCGCTCGCACCTCACCCCTACCCCTACGGTTCCGCATAGGTGCACGCACGCGCGCGCACACACACGTACCACTCACACTTTTGCCTTTCTTCACCCTCCAAAAGCCTTTCTCTCTCAGGCTCCTCAGGCCCTCAACTAATTAACTCGGTCACACCGCGGTATGATTTTCTGAGAAGAAATTACACTTTTATCAATGCCGGGAATAATTGCTTTTAAAGAACTTTGTACACCTTGAATCTCTCATGGCGTGAGATCAGGCAAGGACCACATCTTGTCTTTGTGTTTGCGGACTTCACCCTGCGCCTCAGACTTCAGGATTGTCTCTAGAATCTCGCCAGGTAAGGACGCTTCCTTGGTTTAAGGAAGACTGGCAGCAGGTAAGGGTCAGGGCATAATTATAATGTATTAACTTCAGCAAAAATCTCTAATTCCTGAATATTTTAAACAGTTACACTAGTTCCCATGTGGCCAATGCAGTAGGCTGAAAGTTTGTGTCCACTGCACCCCCATTAATATGCTGAAACTTAATGCTCCAGGTGCTGGCATCTGACATCAGGAGTTGTGGGTGGGGCCCTAATGAGTAGGATTAATGCCCTTATTTTTAAAAAGGCTGGACAGAGCTTTCTAGTCCCTTCTACCCTATGAGGACATAGGCAGAAGTTGTTGTCTGCACCCCAAGGAGAGCTCTTACCACAACCTGGTTATGCTAGCACCCTAACCTTGGACTTCAAGCCTCCAGAATACTGAGAAGTAAGTTCCTGGTGTTTATAAGCTACATGGTCTGTAGTGTTTTGTTAGAGCAGCCCACACAGGTAAAGACAGGTTGTGTTACTCTAGCATCTGTATTTCTGAAATGTGTGTGATAACGAAGTCTTGTAGACACTAAGATAATTCACTTTCTAAAGGAATTCAATTGCGAATCATTTAAGAAATGAAAAGTCCCTATCAGTAAAGAAAATTCATTACTGATTTACAAATTTAAGTTTGAAACACAATGTTAGATTTTGGAAGGGGCCTTAACAACTAATCCCTCTGCTCATTTCATAGATAAAGAATCAGAGGCTCGGAGAAGTGTCCTGTATCACAGATTTGCTAGTGGCAGAACCAGGATCAGGTTGCCTTAAAAAAAAAAATTTTTTTTTTTCCTTGTTCTCCTTTCCTGGAGAATCAGGCTCTTACAGAGGCTTTTCCAGTGCCCAGCTACTGCTCTGCCTGGTAGCCAGCAGAGCCCAGCAACACTGACAATCCTTCAGATGGTTTTATAGCAGAATTCTTCCCTTGAGATAACTTCCTATGAACAACTCTCTCTAGCAGCCATAGGGTAGACTTCCAGAAAGTTCTAGAGGACAGATGTCTAGCGAGTTCCTCCAGCGTGACACCACAGTGACTTTTCTGCCATCTAGTGAGCCACAGACATCCTCTCTTCAGCAAAGTTTGGATCTCAGTCCTGGGGTAGGGGGGTCTGTATCTCAGCTCTAGGTAGGGGTAGCGGCATGTTATGTTATGTTGTGTTGTTATAGGCCACCCACCATGGTAATTACTTCAGAATAATACATTTGACCTTACTGGCTCACTCAAACCCTCACTCCTGCCTTGTGGAAGCACTCCCCAAAGAAACTGTGTGCATCCAAGTCCTCACCTCAAGCTCTGCTTTTGGGAGAACCTAAGCTAAGGTAGACACGACATAGGAGGAACAGCTCCAGTTTAAGGAAAGTGACAGTGACAGAGCAAAGGGTACGGAGCTTTCTCCTCGGCCTGAATTTGTCATCTCTGCAATTTCAAAACCATTTCACATCCACGGCCCCAGAGGGCACTGGAAATGACTCAGAGCTAGGAAGAATTACCTCATATTCTGGGTGACAGAACCAAGGTACCAGAAGCTCTCGACCAGCTGCAGCAACGGGGCCACCATCAACGGGATGAAATCGAAGAGATCAATCAGTGCTGTGTTTAAGTTCGAAAAGAAAATCAACTACCCACACATTGAACATGGGAGCCATTAATGTGAAACAAAATGTGAGGGTTTTTCACTGATCACAATCTCCCTATGAGTCAAGACTTAAAAAAAAAAAGCCAAAGAAACATGAGGCAATGTTGGCAGAAGCAACCAAACCAAGGACCAAGACTCTCCACCATCTGGCTTTGGCTTGTGACAACCAAGCCCAAGTCCCCAATGCTCTGCAGGCTGGACAGCATATCAGACACGTGTCAGGAGCCACTTCTGATCCACACAGCCTCACCTGTCTCAGGACCTTGGCCTGCCTGTGCTCGCCCAGGCTCAGCAGGGGTGGCAGGCTCCGTGTGGGCTTGCCATCTTCAGTGGGGGCACGACCAACAGCATCTTTGGCCTTCAGTTGCCCTTGCTTTTTCCCTGTTTCTTTTGAGCCATAAGAAGCTGTGGGACGCCATGGGCATTCCCACAGCATAGACATGTAGGGGAGCTAACACCCAATGGGACAAAACTTTCACCAAAGGGAGACAGGGGCCACAGATACGTTCTTCCCCCTTCCTTCCTGTAGCACATGTTTCCAAGGAGCATGGCTCGGAAGATGGCGCTCAAGCGGTCCAAGGCACCTCGCATCAGTTAGCAGCTACTTTGACAATGAACCTTCATACTCACTGTCACCCCTCTATTTCCTGCCTCCTTACTTCCGCTCCCTGGGACTACAGTGCTTAATAAAGTCCTTGAACGTAAGCCTTTGCCTCATGTTCTGTTTTCTGGGGATTCTGGGCTAAGACCTATTGTCTGAACCAATCCCGAAGGCCACGCTGTTGTGTGCTCATGGGCTAAGGCTTGGATGGCCTGAGGTGGTCACCGTGGCAAGGGCGAGGGCTCTACCTGGTGTGAGGTGGGGTGGGAGGGACAAAGGAGAGCTGGCCCATGGTGCTGGCCAGGCAGACCAGGGCTGTGTGGCGCTTACCCCAGCAGTGAGTGGTCACTGAGTTCCGTACAGGGTCCATTTCCACTTCACTGGAGTGGTTTCTCTGCATGACTTCTGATACCTAATACCTGCCTTTTAAAAGCAGAAGTGATGGTGCAAGTCAAATTCAACCTCTTCATTCTGGTAATTCCGTTTTCAGGAGGGTGAGCAAGAAGCGACCACAGTTGTCCAGGGTAATCACACCTTAGAGAAGTGTTAACGTGCCTTTTACCTTAAATGAAATCTGACTGTAATTCTGCATCCCTCTGAATTGGGGCAGAAGGCTCTCTCAGTCGTTACGGGGCCTGCAGCCAACCCACTTCCAGGTCAGGCCTGAGAAGCCTGGAATAGGGCAGAATGTTCTGGAAGGCTCCAAGTCATTGTTCTTTGTTTTTCCCATCCGCTCAAGCTGCCCCGCACCACCTTCCAGAGTGGGAATCTTCCAGAGCCTGGAGTCTCTGCCTAGGGTCCCCGTCGTGCTGAGAGAACAGCCGTGGGCCCCACTCTCTATCCAAGGGAACCTCAGACCGCAGCCCCTCTTGTGGGCTTGTGTCATGTGAATGCTACTTTCTACTTTTCTTCACTTGCTTTGCAGCCTTCCCCATGGCCCCACAACACAAAGAAACTGCTGACATCTCTCTACCTGGGGACCCCCCAACGTCACCTCAGCTTTTAGACCAGAGGTCCCTAAGTGGTAGCCTGCCCAGGTCCTAGACTCTCAGCTGCCCCCAGCCTGGTGTAATTCCCAGCGTCTTACAAAAACACGGACTCTGATGTGTAAATGCAAGTATTTGGCTTCTCTGGCAAAGTCTCAGTCTTTGGCAGGGCTGGGTACTGATTCCCTCATGACAAGTCGGCTGGGACTGAGGAGTGGTTGCTGCCTCAGATGGGGTGTGTGGCCGCCCGCTTGGGAAGGTCCCTAATATGACCTATGACTTCACTTCTGGCTTCCGTAGGCATTTTGGTGAGAGTATTACATTTGTTTCCTTGATTCAGTAAGTACTTATTGAACATCTTTTCTGTGTCAGGCCTTGTTCTAGGCGTTAGAGATAGAAATGACAAAGACCAGGGATCCTGTTTTGATGGAATTTATATTTTGAAGGAGGAGACAGATAATTTTAAAAAGCAGAGATTCTACTATTCAGGATGTCAGGTGGCAGTTAACTGTGATTAAGAACATAAAACAGGGTAAGGGTCATGGGAGGTAGTTAGCTGAGGAATGGGAACACGTCAGGTGCCATCTTTTGCAAGCTGTTTCCAGAGGCTGTTTTAATGGGACACTTAGTGGACACTGAAGACAATGGAGGGGCTAACAAAGCCAGGAGGAGAGGGTTTGTCTTCAAGCTGCCCCACTTCAGGCCCAGGAGGCAAGAGAGTAAACAATCAGAACTTGGAACAGTCCAGGATAACATAGGGGCCAAGACACCGAGCGTTCTAGCATGTTCTTAGTTTTGCATTCTCGTAGAAACTAAACATTAATATCTTGATCAGTTTTCAGCCTCGCTTTAAACCATTAAAAAATTTTTTTAGATTTATTTATGTATTTGAGATAGGTGTGAGGGGGAGGGACAAAGGGAGAGACTCTTTAGCCAGACAACCCCGCTGAGTATGGAGCCTGACATGGGACGGGGCTGCATCTCAGAACCCTGAGATCACGACCTGAGCCACAACCAAGAATTGGATGCTCAACCGACTGAGCCACCCAGGCGCCCCATGTTGTAAACATTTTTAATAGATAAAGCCAGAATTTCAAATATGGTGTTTACCCTTCCCATGGATTGGATCAATCCTGTTTTATTTCTTATATTTTTGGGGAGTTGGCCTTTCTACTTTAGTCACAGGCCTCACAGAGTGATCTTTTCTAAATTGGATTGTTGGATGAGTGTATGGTCTATCTCTTTGCATTCTTTTCTTGGGTTATGATCACAGTTCGTGTTAAACTACTACATGCTGCCTAGTCATACACGGGGATTTGGTCACCCACATAAACATGATGCTGTTGTGAGTTCATTTTTCTATTTAGAGAAACATGTCAGCTAGAAATACCTCCACCTAATTTCCCGGGCGCATGCGTGCTGTGTGAGTCGCCAAAATAGCCCCTTGAGTAAGTGGCAGCTTTAAAAACCATCCAGCTGCTGACTTCAAACTAGAAGGTCAGCAAAGGAAAGTGGAAGTTGGATTTTGAATGATCAAGGTGCCCACGGGGATTGAACTGTGGTCAGGATTTGGAAAACTTGCACAGCCAGCCTGGGACTTTTCCTTGGATTTCTTGCCTGTTGCCTAGATTTGTCTCCTCTCTTCGGACATCAAGATGAATGTGCAGGCTTGCTCTAGGTGTGGGTATGGAGTTTATCCTGCCGAGAAGATCAGCTGTCTAGATCAGGTCAGTGGACATTTCTTGACCTTTGGATATAATAACCAATATGGTAGATTTATCTTCTTACAGAGGAATGTGTAGGGTTTTTTGAACCACCAAAAGAAGATGCATTTCTCATCTTTCTTCAGTTCTACTCATTTCTATCTCTGTCTTCTATGTTGCTTTGGGAAAAAAAAAAGGTTATTCATTCATTTAACATATTATAGTCATGTTTGTGTCTATGCGTGTGTATATTACCATTTTATCTCTAAGGATCCATTTTTACCTGGAAACGTATAAGAATCCTGAATTTGGAAGAAAAGGTCATTTTGCCACATCATCTTCTTTATGATTTCTAGATCTGGCATAAAGCATGTTTTCACTGTGAAGTTTGCAAGATGATGTTATCGGTTAATAACTTCGTGAGTCACCAGAAAAAGCCATACTGTCACGCGTAAGTGTTTGGTGCCCGCCTCCACCACTTCTTGGGTTTTATTTATTTTTTAACAAGTAACCAACCAGAGTTTCCAATCGCACAGCCCAGAGTTAAATCCAAGAAATATCTTCCCCAAAGTTTTCATTTACATAAAATCACTGACGAGCCCTAAGGCAGGATTTTATGCAAAGGACAGAAAGTTGGAATTTTCAAATTTCTTCCAAGTAAAAAGTCAAATCTATCTGCTATAACCACATGTCAAATCATTAGATCCTGTGCAGAACAGTGTAATGGCCATAGATATGCCTAAAGAGTTTTAATTTTTTTTCTTTTCAATAATTCCAGAATCCATTTCTATTTTTTTTTCAGGAAGTTTTTAAGTGACTGTTTCCAGTTAGATTTGGTCTTGAAGTAATATATACTGAATTTCTTTGATTTCCCTTTTTTTGTTTTCCTTTAAGACATTGCCTGGAAAGTCGTGAACTTAATCATTAAGTTTTATAGTTATCAACTTAAAAAAATGACGATACCTTTAGGGATACTCCATCATCTTGAGTAAAAGTACATTTCTAATTTTGGTTTATATCTGTTTTTTCTAGCCATAACCCCAAGAACAACACTTTCACAAGTGTCTATCATACTCCATTAAATCTAAATGTGAGGAAGTCCCCAGAAGCCATCCATGGGGTAAGTGACTTACTTTTGAACTTCAAAATAGGCTTTAAAGAAAATTTCTTACCTCAGATTTTTAAGTGTCTGTGTCAACATTGAACCTGCTCATGTTTTTCATTTAGAGGCGCAAAGTGCATTTAAGTAACAGATAATGCTCTTTGTCCTACCCCAATATAAGGTAGGACCCAAGATAATCTAGCTTGAATATCTGACGCCTTTGTAATCTCTGTCTGCCAGCTCTGTTCACGTTGATGATGGGTTTACCCGGCAGGCCCTGTACGCAGTACAGGGTGCCTAATAACCCCAAAGTTTATATAGCTGGAACACATTACAAGAGCATTGCCTTACTTTCTTCCATGATTATTTTGATATAGAAAATTAAAAACCCCTAGTTCCACACTCTTAAAATCTCTCCGAATTCAGGAGTGTTTGCGATTACTAGCAGCTTCACTTTCCCCTGGGGGCAGGGGTAGGTCAAAGATAATTTGATTTGGAAGTGATGTTTGGATAGACCAGGTAGCCGTGTTGATACACCAACCTCTTTTGAAAAACCAACAATGGGGTCTTGTCAAATAGCTAGGGATGGCTTGGATGCCTGCATTTATTAAGATGATGACTCATTTCACTTCTTTCCCCCCTGCCCCAGGGAAGCTGCTCTGTGGGATGGAACTAACAACTTTCTAAAATTAGAACATTGTACAGGAGGTGGAAGTCTGTTAGTGATCTGCCCTCCTCACGTCACCTTGCCTCTCCGGCAGGCCCAGGCCACCAGTATCCTCAGGAAAACATGTGTTGGAGGGAGCTTCCCCCACACCTCCTGCCAAACAGCTTATTTTGCTAAAAGCCCTGTACTCATTGTGAGCTTATTATTTTTTTTTAAGATGCTTATGTAACTTTTACTGCACATTTAATTCATTTAATACACATGACTGTCCACTAGGGTAAGTACTATTGTTATCGCACTCTGTGGATAAGGAGCCCAAGATGACAAGCTGCTTAGACATCACTGATTTTGAAGGATATGCAAACCTTAAGAATTCACAAGCAATCTTACATTACTGAGAGCGTTCGTTCTATGGGGATCTTGTTCTCGTCTCTTGATATCTAAGGGCAGCTACCCAAAACTGCAATGAATACTGAGTGTAGCTCTTACTTAAACAGGAGGCCTAAAGATAGGCCTTCTCCTATCTTGTCTCATTTCTTCTTCACAAGAATCCTCTGTAATATTACCGTCTTACAGCCGAGGAGGCTGAGGTTCAGAGAGGTTAAGTAATCTGCCTGGTTTTACCCAGATACTGGAGTGGGTACAAATCTAGATCTATCGGACTCTAGAACGCTTACCCTAAACTGCTCCATTGGCCTATTTCTATGCACATAGCGTAAACCATATAGGAGGAGAAAAGTACTTGTTTATGTTTACGAACATCCAGACGTTTCCACCATTGGATAGCCAAGGTTTTACAGATCCAACACCAAGAGAAGTACTTACACCATCCGAGTGCTGTTTGTAGGTATTATACACTCTACAACAAGACCCCGAATGTCTTTAATTTTCCACGCTACGTTAGCTCCTAACTGGCCTGTCCCTACCTTCCAATCATACAACAGGTCGCACAATGTTACCTTCTTTGTGGTAGTGGATTCATTCTCTTTTTACTGTGTGTGACAGGCCCGAGCTGGAGTGAGAATTGTGCTGGTTCTGGTGCTAGCCACAGACAGTGATGTGAACTTACCGGGACGTGTGTGTGTGCGCGTTCGTTTGCTTCTGTGCGAATATGTGTGCGTGTGTATGCATATGGTTGTGTGTGTATGGGGAGTGTATGTATGTGTGGGTGTAGGTGTGAATAGGCGTGCACGGACACACACATGTGTGTATGTGGTGCGTGCATATACCCATGTGGGTATCCATGCCCATGTGTGCATATGTATTTGTGTGTGTGGTGTGTGTGTGTGTGTATGTGTACGTCTCTGTGTATATTTTTGTGTACATGGTATGTGTGTGTATACATGCATATTTGTGTGTGCATGTGTGTGTGTGTGTGTGTGTATGTGTGTGTTATGCCCAACAATTGGCTGTTGAGATCACTTTCTCCTTCTTCCCCATCAGGAAAAATTTCAAATGGACAGCTGTGCCCCTTCTAGGCCCTGGATATCATAGGCACCTGAGGAAGGGGAATGGATGACTTTTTTGCTTAACTCTTGCATCTCTGAGTTTGCCAATTGAGTAAAAACAAATTCATTGTGCTTGTGCTAAAGGAGGGAACAAAAGGGATGCTTTAGTGATGGTAATGAAGGAGAAAAGGAGAGAGTGAGAGCTGGCATTCAAAGCAGGCTGACATTTTTGTGTTTCTTAAATGTCACCCTTTTAGAAATAAATAAATATATGTCTAAGCCAAAATTTCCTGTTTGGTAGGTGTGCATGGAATTTTTAGGAAAATAAAACATCTAGATTCTCTTTTATTCATCAAGGGGACTTTAGCTTGTAATGCTTCTTCCTTACCCTATTAGCGACACTTACTATTTTTCCCCCCCTTCCTACTTCCTCAGAATAATCCAGAATCTCATGATAAGTCTCTGGGGAGGCAGGCACTCCCCAGTGATGGATTTGTTCCATTGGTGGAGAACAAGCAAATAAGGCTTTCTATCTATTTTGATCACGCGATTCTGATTCCTTAAGGCAATGGCTCTCTAGGAGGGCAATTTTACTCCCCACGGGACATTTGTGATGTCTGGGGACGTTTTAGAATGTCACAGCTGGCAGGGAGGGGTACTGTCAGCATCTGAGGGGCAGGGAGCAGCTATGCTGCTAAACATTGTGCCAAGCCGCGGACAGGGCCCGGGAGAAAGACCTAACCGGCCGCCAGTATCAGCAGTGTTGCTACCCAGAAATGCTGCCTTCAGTCAATGTCATGTTTGCGGTAGTTTCTTAAAATCCAGGGGAAGAAGCAGGTAAAGCACTCTCAATTTCTATATTTAAAAATACACATATTGTAGCTGCACTGGGTGGTAGCCAGCATAGAAATTCGATGAGAGGAAGTGCCTTTCGTGTGGAAATAGAATTCCTAGCTTCTAAGCCTGGCTCTGATTACCTGTTGAATGACTTTAGTAAGGTCACTTCTTTGCCTTCAGTTTCTTCCTTCATCTGTAAAATCCATGATTTCAATTTCCACTTGTAAAAATCATAGGTTCCTGGGCCCATTTTAGACCTCATTTATTATGATATCTGGGTTGGGACCTAGGACCATTTGATTTTTTTTCTTTTATGGCGGGTCCTTCTTATGTTGTCTTTAAGAATTCTTGGCCTACCCCCAAGGCTCTGAAGATACCATCGCAATGTCAGTTCTGCCCAAATTGATCTACATGTTCACAGTAATTCCAGTGTAAGTCTTGGCATTTTTTGTAGAAATTGACCCATGGATTCTAAAAATGATGTGAACCACATGAAGATTCTAGAATAGCCAAGAAATTTCTGAAGAACGAAATGGAAGGACTTCAGTTATGAGATTTCAAGATTTACTACAAAAGGAGTAGTCCTGAACTTAGCGTAGTATTGCGTAAGAATAGACCAGCTAGTGGAATGCAACCCAAGGTCCAGAAATAGAGTTGTGCCTATGCAGTTACTTGGATTATGACAGATGCGCCACTGCAGTCCCGTGTGGCAAGGATGATCTGGAATTATTGGATATTTGCATGGAAAAGAATGGACCTGGATCCCTACCTCACACCTATACACAAAAACTGACTCAAGATGTATTACAGGTCAAGATAGGAAAGGTAAAATTATACAGCACAGAGGAACATACACATGACTCTGGGGAGCCAACCTGTTAACCAAGCTCCCCAGGTGATTGTCATACAGACTAAAATTAAGAACCACTACATGATATCTAGCGTTTTCTGAGGTTACTCTAACCTGAATACTGGGTGTCATGTTAGAAGTTCATTGAGACCCTCAGTCTTTTTAATGCACTGCTAGCTAGAGCTTTGCACACTGCAGGGGCTCTGCACACGTCACCTGGCTGGTGGAGCGGGTGAAGCCACAGTGTGACAGACAGACCCAGTGCGTGTCGTTGTGCACTTACGAAGCTTTGCCTTTGTGATTTAGAAAAATCCCTCTGATTTAACTTTATGTTGTTTATTTTCTTTCCCTTCTCCGATGGAAACATTACTGACATTATTTTCGTGGTGCAGATTGATGACCAAGATGAGGGCGGACAGTTTAAGTCGGTTTTTCACTGGGACATGAAATCCAGGGATGGAACAGCTGCACCTAACGGGCAGCCCCCGATGAACGAGGTGAGAGGAGACATGTGACTGGGTTTGGGAAAAAGGGAAGAGAACCACACACTCTGCAAGTGAGACGCATCATGAGTATTACTTCTAGAGAAGTGGATTAGGCTTTCATTTACCCAGTTTGTGATTCCAGCTGTCTACAGAAGACATCCCGCAGCCTGTTGTGGGGTCATCTCCACTGTGTCTGCTTCCAGCCCAAACTCACTAGTCAGTTTGTCCCTTCCAACTACTGTGTTTCTGTCCCTGGGAACAAGCACCCAGGCTGGGAACCACGGCTGTCCTTCCTCCCTCTGATACTTCCCTCAGCTCTGCCCCTTCCCCTGCATTTCACTCTCCCTGCTCTGATCCACATCAGCTCCTGCCTGGACCTTCGCCAGGGCCTCCTGGATGGCCTTGTCCCTTCTGGCTTTGCCTCTGTCCAGCTTGTCCAGTGACGTTGGTCACGCACAGCTTCCTAGATGGCCCTAACTTACTCTTCCTGCCACCTGAGATTCTCACTAGGGAAATTCTCATCATTTCAAAAGTCCTCAGCCATTTACTTTTCATTATACACATAATATTTGTGTTTTCCTTGTTGTAAAAAAAAAACCAAACCTGACGTACAAAGCTAACCCCTTGTGCACCATCTCCAATCAGTCCCTCTGGAGAGGGACCTGTACATTCTTTCAGACTTGACTCAATTACAAATATAGATCTTTGTCATCTGTTTCTTAGTACTCCCATTTGAATACGACCACTGCCATGTACTGAGGGGCTTTTGATGAATTATTTAACCATTCTTTTCTTTGGCTTTCTCATCTGTAAACTGAACTTCTGACAATTCTGACTCACAGAACTATGGCAAAGGTTAAGAGAGTATATAAATGTAAAGACCTTAGAACAATGGTAGGCACAACAAATATTAGCCATTATTTTCACTGAAAATTGCATATGTATATTGCAATTGCATATTATATGTATTATATGCATGCATTATATGTATGTATATGCATACATATTGCATATGTATATTTCTATTGGGATATTTCTATTTTTTCCCCATGAAACAGCATGCCTTGTTTTGCAGCTTATATTTTTCAGTCAACAAATATCTTGGAGATATTTCTGTGTCAGCCTCCTTTTAAGTTATTTTGGATGGATATGTCATGAATGCAACCATTAAGAATGGATGTATCATGCTCTTCTGTTGATGGGCAGGGTTCTTTCCAATTTTTTTTCTATTATGAATTTGCAGTGGACACCCTTGTGTGTGACCTCTTTTGGATACAACTGAGTGTTTCTCTAGAACAGGTAGTGAAAAATGAAAGGACACATGCCTTTTAATTTCCATGGCCACACATGGCCACACATGCCTTTTAATTTCCATGGTCAAATTGCACTCTGAAATGGCTGTGCATTTGATATTCCTACAGGCAGAGGATGGGAAGACTTATTCCTCCACACTCTTACTGATTCTTGGTATTTCCAGATAAAGTTTTTGACAATTTTTGTCTTGTCCTTTTAAGTTAAATTTCCCTGATTGCTAGTGTGGTTGAGCATATTTTCGTATATGAATTATCTGTCTTTCCAGATCTCCAAAGCATGGTTCTACCCAACCTGTTCAATTTGCCCTACCTCCAGCCCACTTGGCTCCCATCTCTTCCCCCGAATTCCAGTCAAACCCATCTCCTTATGGTCTTTCACATGAAGCCCATCATTGCCTTCATGCTTTTATTCATGGTAGCTCCCATTCCTGGAATTTATTCAAGAAATACTTCTTGAGTCTTATGTGCCAGGTACTGTTCCAGGCTATTAGAATACATCAACAAGCAAAACTGATGGAAATCTCTGCCTTCATGGAACTGACCTTCTAGAATGGATGTCCTTTCTCCTTTGCCCCTGGTAACTGACCTCAGCCTTGGCAGTCCAGCTCAGTTCCATCTTCCTATCCAGAATGGGCTCCATCACATACGGATCGCTTCTTAAAGTCTCATGTTTGTCATCAATACAGTACACTTAAGCACACAGACATTTTCTAATCATTACTTGTTTTCTGTGTTGGTTTCATGTCTCTATAGAGGCCACAGATATCTTAAATAAGGGACTGTCTTCTCTGTTTTTGGCTTTTCTTTTCCCAGTGTTAATTGCTTATCCCAATATTAGGCACATGACGAGTAGTAGGGTTTTGCATCATGTCTGAATCATGCTGGTTAATCTCGTATTGCCTGTCCATAGCAACTCCCCACTGGCTCAGTCTAGGTACAGTGATGAGCAAAGAAATGCCAAGTTACATTTGAAACCCTCCTAGAATATAAATGAATCCCAGAAAGTTCTACTTTTTAGGATATTGGATTATTTTCTAGGTGAAAAAGTTGAACATTTCTTTTAGCTGAGACCCACCATCGGCCACTAGGAGTTTATAGTTTTTAGAGAATTTCTCTTATGTTGACGGTGTATGTGAGCATTGCTAAGAGGGTGGGGTAGGTCTTACCAGCCAAATGTGTGGGGTATGTGTTTATGCATTTGTGTGTTTCCTTTATAGAGAGCCTATTGGACTGGGTATGGGGAAGGGAATGCTTGGTGCCCAGGAGATCTGCCAGACCCGGAAATCGTAAGGATGGTTGAGGCCCGAAAGTCTCTTGGTGAGGTAAGGGCTTTAGAACTTACTCTAGGAATTAGTTTGGATGTTTCTTTATCTTAAGATTGTGGTAGACTACTGGCCTCTCCCCCAAAGATTACCATGTCCCAACCCCAGGAACTGTGTATCTGTTACATTACTGGCCAAAGGGACTTCGCTGATATGATTAAGTTAAGGATCTGGAGATAGGAATGTTACCCAGGATTGATAGGATGGATGAATGTAATCACAAGGGTCCTTTATAAGGAGGGAGGCAAGATGGCCAGAGTCAGAGACAAGATGATGTGATAACAGGAGCAGAGGTCAAAGCCATTGAGAACCAGACACTAAGGGATGCAAGTGGTCTCTAGAAAGGTAAAGAAATGGAGTCTCCTTGAGAGCCCCCAGAAAAGCCCAACCCTGATAGCCCATTTTAGTCTTCTGCCCCCCAGCATGGTAAGAGATATTTTATTAGATTTTCATGTAGAGAAAGCAGTTTTGGCCCAGACTGTGGAAATCCTTAACAATTTACACACAGTACCTTCTGGTTCTCTCCACACACCCCGGGCACTTACCCTTTGAAGAAACCACTTTGGAAACCATTGTTGGTCTTTAGTGACTTAGCCTTTAGCAGATGGAAAGAAAACAGAGACACAAATGTTAGGAGCTATGTCTCAGTAGGAAGACTAATCATCAGCGATATTCAAAAAGTGAGAAGGGAAGCCTAACACTTCATTCTCAATGCTATAGAACTAATTCTGCAGACAAGTTATAGAAAAGACTCCCACACATTAACTCCTGCATTATTATAGCCTTTGAGTCAAAGGGGTGGTGCTGTCTTTGGGTCCCTTGGTTGGGCCAGGTTCCACACAATTTGATATAAGCACTGAAGGGGGAATCCCTTTGACCTGGAAAATAGGATTTCTTTAGTGTTGAAGGTGCTATTCAAGTCACCAGTGGAATAACATTTTTGAATTCACTTCAGGTGATTGAAATGGTTTCCAATTACCTTATAAATTTAGTTGCACTGGTTCTGATGATACTCACAGTTACAGTTTATTCGTACTTATCTGATATCATATTGGTTCTCCTGCTGACATTGACTCTGACCAGCAGGAGTATACAGAAGACTATGAGCAACAGAGAGGCAAGGGGAGCTTTCCAGCCATGATCACGCCTGCTTATCAAAGAGCCAAGAAAGCCAACCAGCTGGCCAGCCAAGTGAGCATCCCAGTGTTTATTCACCATAGATTATGCTAATTTTTGTCACTAATGAAACTCTGGGATTCAGATAAAAACCAGTAGGAGAGTGCTTGTGGATGGTAGGTGTCATTAGTGTGATATTATGGAGAGAACTGTGCTGTTATGTTTTCCCTCTTCCTTGAGGGAAGACTCCCTCTCAAGAGTTTATCTTGCCTTGAGAGATCCTCTCTGCCTTGACTGGGCCACATCTATCAAATGTAGAGACGAGGTAACTCCTCCAAAGACTGGACCAAATAATTTCTTGAGGTCAATTTAACATTTTAGATACTGATTCTTGTTAAGTAGATGGCACGTCCTCCTGAGGATTAGAAAACTTGATGGCTAAGAGCTCGGATTTTAGAGTGAGAGTGCTAAGATTGGAATCCTGGTTCTCTCACTTACTAGCTGTGTGACCATGAGCAAATGACTTCGCTTCTCTATTCCTCAGTGGCTCATTTGAAAAAAATGGGTACAGTAAGAGTCTTGCCTCATGCAATGGTTATAGAGTTGAGGTGGGTTAATATTTGTTAATGGTTAGCCATGCCTAGCATTCTCTTGGACTTAATACAGTACCACTGATGCTTTTTGAAGAGGAGCCTAGGAAGCCTGTACTAAAGACTTGGTCATAGGCTTGTGTTGAGTCTAACCTGATGGTGTAGCTTCAGGACAGCTGCAAGGAAGGGTCCTCGCAAAGGCTGGTGAGTATGACCTTGACTCCATGCTATTTCTTCATCAGGTGGAATACAAGAGAGGGCATGACGAGCGTGTGTCCAGGTTCACCACAGTGGCGGATACCCCCGAGCTGCTACGGGCCAAGGCAGGGGGACAGCTTCAAAGCGATGTAAGAAACGATGGAGGCCTAGAGGCTTTTAAGATTCTCCATTCCTTCCTTCCTTGGAGGTAGAGGGAGGAAGAATGGCAGAGGCCTCTTGGTCCTGCGTGGGAGCCAGGGAGAACTTTCTAAGGTCAAGGACAGTCAAGTCCCATAAGTTAGCCACCACAGACCTTGTGAAATCTCTTCCTTAGAGAGAAAGCTTAGCATCAGCCACAAGTCAGATGTATGTGATTAATCCAAAAAATTTCAATCCTTGTCACTGCAAATAGAGAATATAACTTCTAAGGGTTTTCTACCATTTGCCTTTTCACAACCCCATTGTTCCCTAACATAACAAGACCAAGTCTTTTTCTGAGCAGGAAGTGTAAGCACAAATCCAGGTTTAGCTTAACAAGTGGCTTCCACTTGCCTTGGTTTGAGAAGCCTCTTTTGTCTCCTAGACTTGACCAGTGGCCCCTTGAAGGCAAAAGCCTCCTCTCCTTCCTCTGCCCAGCCCTACCACCTGGCCCACAGCATGTGCTTCATGTGTTGAATTCTGCATTGAGTGTCTCCATGTACCAGGCACTGTGCTGGGTTTGGGGGGAATAAAAAGGTAAAAAAGATGCACATGGTCCATCAAGCCATAAGCCATTGATGGTACCCTAGGGGCTATGACGGGGCAATGTCAGGGGTTCATGCAAACCCTTGGCAGGGCTTCTCATCAGACAACCTCATACATAGCGCGATTGTGGCATGAGATTCCTTTTCTTTTTTCATCTTCTAGGTGAGATACATGGAAGACTATGAACAGCAGAGAGGGAAAGGTAGTTTTCCTGCCATGATCACACCCGCTTATCAGATCGCCAAGAGAGCCAATGAGCTGGCCAGTGATGTGAGTGTCCGCTGTGACAGTGTATTTGTGGTAGGAGAGGAAGCAGGAAGTTACCTGTGCCGGGCGACTTCAACTTCCTCTCTGCTTGTGTATGCACCGTGGTCCAGGGAGTAGCTTTCCTTCATAGTTTTTTTTTTTTTAAGATTTTATTTATTTATTTGACAGAGAGCAATCACAAGTAGGCAGAGAGGCAGACAGAGAGAGAGGAGGAAGCAGGCTCCCTGCCAAGCAGAGAGCCGATGCAGGACTCGATCCCAGGACCCTGAGATCATGACCTGAGCCTGAAGGCAGAGGCTTAACCCACTGAGCCACCCAGGCGCCCCTCCTTCATAGTTTTTTATGGGTTTTACCAAGACCATGATCTGGCACTTTGATGTCTAAGACACAATCCCTGGACCCAAGCAGAAAAAGAATATTCCATGAGACATTCATTTTTACTTTTCTGGCTTCTGTGCACAGAAGGTGAAACTCACCAGGTTTGTCCTTCCCCTTCATTTAGGTGAGGTACCATCAACAATATCAAAGGGAAATGAAGGGAGTGGCTAGTTCGGCTGCTGGAGCTGCAGGCACGAGGGAATGCATGGACCAATATGGCCAGGTAGGTGATGAAATCACTCCCTGGGAGACTGCCCTTTCCGATGGTCAGTAGCCCACCGGCCTGTCACACAACCGATGGCCCTGGAGTTAGGGGTTGGGTTGTGGTTTATCTAGCCCTGTTTATGAAAGGTGGATTTTCTAAGTCAGAAAGCAATGATAAACAATTACATTGAGCTCGAACTGATCCACGTAGGAAAAGAGTTTCTAAGCACTTTTCCTTTTCTTTTTTATTTTTTTTTAAGATTTTATTTATTTATTTGACAGAGAGAAAGAGATCACAAGTAGGCAGAGAGGCAGGCAGAGAGAGAGGGAAGCAGGCTCCCTGCTGAGCAGAGGGCCCAATGCCGGGCTTGGTCCCAGGGCACTGGGATCATGACCTGAGCTGAAGGCAGAGGCTTAACCCACTGAGCCACCCAGGCGCCCCTCCTTTTCTTTTTTAAAAATAAAGAATCCCTGTCAAGATGGTGGATTTGTCAAGAGTAAAACATTCTCACCTATTCAATGAAGAATGGTCCCAAGGCCCAAGACTGGCTAATTTTAGCTCACCACTGTGTAAGCACGAAAGGGATCCGAAGGCATGTCTGGAAAAATATTGAGCCCTTCACTGAGTAGCAAGTCTCATTTCTTAGAAACTACATATCTTATCTAGGTTGTTAGATGAAGCAATTTGGCAGAGAATGCAAATCTTTCCCCCAATTTCACTTCTCACATGAACTACCTAGTGATAGGGGGTAAAAAAGTTGAGATGATAATTGGAAGTTAATTTTTATTTGCACATCCCTCTGTATTTTCTGGTACTAAACAGATATAGGAGAGAAAGGGAATATTATCTTTTCAGAGTTGTAAGTAAAGAATACTGGAAGGCTAAGTATGTGTACAGAAGAATGTACTCAGTGGGCTTAGTTGATTTTTTAAAAAATTGATTGGAAAGTTGTTTGAATTTTTCATCAGTGGGCAGATTCTACAACATACATGATTTATTCAACATACATAATTTATGACAGAAACAACTTGTTTCTTTTCTTTAAAAGAGTGTCTAGGGAGACACTCACAGAAGACTAAGGATGTGTATGAAGATGGGGGTGTGACCCCTTTGTAAAAGTCTGTCTGAACAAAAATGTTCAGTCTTAAAAGAAAATGTCCATTTTGCTAAATTCTGTAAGTTACTTAAATGGCCTCAGTGCTTAGCCTCAGTGAAATTATGCTTTTAGGAATTTCATGTTTTAAATCTATTGTATAGAAGGCTCAAGTCGACTTTTAAAAATCACTTTGAAAAATATTTGGTTCCTATATTCGGCAGAAAATATTTTGTTCTAAATGTGGCCAGTACGTTCTGGCAGGACATGAACATGTTTAGACACGTCTGTACCCATCATGGAAATGCAACCTCACAGTGTCGCAGTTGGTTCTCGCTTATTAGGACATTTTGGCTGAAGTTTCCCTAATAACAAATCTTAGGATCAAAGTGGGTGTTGTTTGATAGGACCGCCAACAACTGTCGAGAGGATCAGCCTCGTGTGGCATTTCCTGGTGTGATTTAGTGGGACCCGCCAGGCACGAGGAGGAGGGAGTGAGAGAGAAGCAGACAGACAGTCAGATAAACTATAAATATCTGTAATGCCTAAAATGCCAAACAATTCATTCTTCCTTTTCACGAATAACGTTTTTTTTTAGGTCGATGGACTATATCATGTAATTGACTTACTGTCTGTAACCAGCCAACTCCCTGGTAGGATTGAATGTCTCACTGATAGATTTACACACCCAACATGGATACTTATAAGCAGAGAAGTTAAAATAAAGTTCTAAGCCAGCCCCACCCATACAGCAGAAGGGGCAAAAGGAGATTACCAAAGAATTTGGGAGCTTTCATGGTTATTATTTTTGTAGCTTAACTTTTTTTACTTGTTGCATTCGGCCCAGAACATTTTGGCAGCCAAACATAAAGGAGCACTCAGGCTGAACAATTGTCATTACTGGATAAAAGGGAAGTCTGGACTTTCTAATTCCACCCAACTGTTTTATTTTAAAAAATGTGTGTGCTGGATTCTGACCCTGGTGTGGGAGTAGGGCAGGCCCTTGCCTTGGAGGAGGCCGGAGGAAGATGGAGTCATGAGCTTGAGGGAGCACATAGGCTTCTTCAGATTGGTGGGAACACAGATGAGGAAGCACGACTCTGCCTGGGGAGGACTGGGAATGAGGGAGGCGTTTCCCGGAGAGCAGGTAGCATCACATGGGGTCTGGAAGTACATCCCATCGTCAGGAAAGCTTTATACTACCGACATCATGACAGGTCCACGAGAGAGAAAGTTTTGTTTTGTGGGAGTGGGTGGGTGGTATGGGGAAGAGGAAGGAAGAAACAGGCTCAGATTATAATAGTCTGAAAATTCACAGTTAGCCCCATTTAGAGCCTCTTAGGGCAATTAGAAATTTCTCCCCGAATACAAAAAAATCAAATAGTTATAATTGACACATGGGAAAACAGTACCTGGGATGTTAAGGGGTTTCTCTGCATAGATCTGCAGGCCCAACAAAGGCAGCTTTTGGGATTACTGGAAGGCAGACAAACCTCCCTGGTGTCAGATAGGGAATGAGAACTCCATAACCCATGGGCCTGGGAGACTTGTAGAATGTCTGGATTTATCTAGCGGAAATGTTGATGATGTTAGTGGGCATTTATTTAGTGCTGACTTTATGCTGCGCACCGGTAAGTCGACCTGACCACAGAGTCCACAGTCTAAGTCATCACATGGTTCTGCTCCTGGGGTGATCCCTGGAATGTCCAGGGTGGACAGGCCTCTACAGGAACAGGCTCTAGGAGAGATCATTTCCAACCCGCGTACCCACTGAGGGAGGCGAACATCACTGAGGGACATTTTTGATTCTCCCCACAGGGCTACTTGGAGGACTATCAGGAGCACAGAGGAAAAGGCAGCTTCCCCGCCATGATCACCCCCGCTTATCAGAATGCCAAGAAAGCCAACGAACTCGCCAGTGATGTAAGTACCATATTGGGATGACCCGCAGAGCCGCCAAAGCAGAGGAGAAATGAGACTCTGAAGACTATGCTTAACTAAAGCCTACACACAGATCAATTAGCGCTCGATTTCTCTCCAAATTTCTGGCACCTTCTTTCAGACTCTTTGGTCACGTTTACCTGCTTCAAAGGACAGACGGTGGAACTTACTTTAGGCGAGTTGAAGTAGGGGCCAATGCTGGTCCAGCCAGATAAGCTGGGGTTAGGAGAGGCTTTGCAAAAGAAGTCATCTAGAAACCTAGCACTTTAGGGGAATAGCTGATGAAAACAGGTCACGTGACTATCAAACTGGGTATAACCCAGTGGATGAAATGATTTTAATTTGCAGAATGCTGGCCAGCTGGCGGTCCTTGAAAGATAGACTATAATTAAACTCAGTCGAGCGATGTGATGTGCCCATGTAGATCCAACACGCCAACTTGAGCTTGGTCTATATATAGTCAGAAGCCGCACATGAATTTCACACCCCCTTTGCCCCTCTCCTTTGCTCTGTGCTCTTCAGTTATTAAACCCATTTGCCCAGGACAGTGCATTCTTGGCCAGACAGGGGACATGAAACATGTGACTCACTTGGCCCCTCATCAGCAGGTTAGATGAGAAAAGACATTAAAACCATGGGCAGACTGGATTCAGAATTACACTTTTTGGCATGCTTGTTTCAAGACGTTTCTTCATGCAGAATTAGAGTATAAAGTACACAAAATGTGAAAAGGGCCAGTAAAACTTTAATACAAAATGGACTGAGTGGTTTATGGATTTCATGGAGGAAAAAAAAAGCCTATGTAGTTGGTTTTTTTCCCCCCCTTCAGAAAATTCTCTTAAGTAACTGTTGACATGAAATGCCAGGTCATTTTGGAGTAATTTCTCTCACAGAGCATGAAAATAACAACTCTGGGCCCTCTGTGTGTGCTTCTTTCAGATAAAATACAGGCAGGACTTCAATAAGATGAAAGGCCCTGCACATTATCACTCTCTCCCAGCCCAAGACAACTTGGTTCTCAAGCGGGCCCAGAGCGTGAACAAGCTTGTGAGCGAGGTGCGTATGGGGGACCGTGGACGGGGCAAGCCCAGAGTGAAAAATTCTGTTCAATGCCGCAGGAGCTGCACACGGTTACCAGTTTCCATGGAACAAATGGGCAGTAAAAAAGAGCAACTCATGAGAGAGCCTAGAATCAAACAAATTAAACAAATTAAGTTTCTCCAAGGGTCGGAAGTTTCTTCTCAAATTCTCACAGAGCTTCTCACAGAAGTTTCAGGCAGTCAACTTTTAGTTGCAGAATACTGCCCTAGCCAACCTTTATAACCATACGTCACTCATACGGAGTGGTCATCCAAGATCAGAAAGTGTTTCCAACATGGAACCTCTCTCATTCTCTTGTTATCAGAGTCCGGTTTCCCAGAAGCAATGTGTCCCCTCTGAATTCCTTAGCTTAGAGGCGGGACTGGCCACCAGACGGTGCATTTTGTTCAGTCTACTGGGTGATTCAGATTTTTTGAATTGCTGAGACTTTGGCAAGGAAATAACCCCTTGAGCTCCCAAATCCTTATCACGCCCTCCAGTCTTTTCTTTCACAGTCGGAGCCTCACTGGCATTTCCTCTCTAGACCCTAAAGGCATCTGAGTTAACAACCTCTTTCAATGGGAAGAAGGAGGGCTATTAAAATTACTCCCATAACAAGTTATCTGCAAATCAGAAGAGGATATTCAAGTATCCTAAAATATTTTTCTTCCCTAACTTCTAAAGGTCAGTCTTCAGGCCCCCAACTATTCCTTCACCTGTGGCCCTCTAACTGTGGGCTGCTTGGAATCTCCAGGAGTGACATTTTCCTGATCTCAAGTATTTTGAAGTAATAGATGGGTGCCTAGGTCTTGGAATCTGCATTTTAAACAGATGTTTGAGATGGTTCTGATACTCTAGGCCAGAGGTCAGCCAACCACGATAACCTGAGTGCCAAATCTGACCTGTAGCCTGTTTTATAAATAAAGTTTTATTGGAATACAGCCACGTCCTGCTTGGTTACATATCATCTCTGGCTGCTTTCACACCACAAGAGCAGAGTCAAGTAGTTGCCAAACCTTGTTCTCGATTCACAGAATATTAGGTCTAGATGGGACCTCGGCAATCTTTAGGTCCTGATTTTGTCATAGGTCTAGAGAAGTAACGTGTCTTATTCTGGCTCAGAGAGAATTTTAGGGAAAGAGTTGGAAGCAGATCTCTGAAAGTACAGTTTTACCACCGAGGAAAAATACTGTTAACATTTTGGCCTTGTTCTAGGTGAAGATATTATTATTATAAACAAGTATATGAATACAAAGACATTTATAGATTAGAATTCAACTCTATTTATAGCTTGATATACTTTTTTCACTTCTTATCAGATTGTGAGCATTATAATGTATCTTGCATACTTTAAAAACCATGTTTCCACCATGTTTTGTAAGATAGGATAACAAATTGTGGGGTTTTGTTTCGTTTTGTTTTGGTAAGAGGTCACAAGAGAACCTACCATTTCTTTTTGCCCTTATGTTTACCCAGTAGGACAAACGAGTCCTGCTCTATTTGTGGTAATCGGCCTTCAGCTGGCTCCTCCAATTAATTACCTGGGACGACTTCGGGTCTTTTTAGTAACTATAACCTCGCATCTTACACCCAGCTACCCAGGGGAGCTCAACTAGCCAACCCATTTAAAATTAGAAGATGCTCTGTGCATCTGTGAGTCGTCTCATTTATTACACTCTTTTGTCAAGTAACTTTTGTGGTTAGATTTTATTGAAGTATACATATGGAGAAATGTACACGCCATTTGTGCATGATGGGAGGGATTTCCGCAAGTGGACACATCCATGTAGCTAACACCAGATCAAGAAACAGAACGTGATTCAGATATACTCCCCACCCCCGACCCGCAGACACTTTCCCCCAATAGTAACTGTCGTCCTGATTTCTAAAACCTATTTTGCCACTTTTTGGGCTGTATGATCTCTTACTGGATTTTCTCTTGGAAGGGACCATGTATCTTTAAATTTCCAGAGCCAAAGTAATGATTTACTTGTTTATTATTTGAAAGGAACACATGTACTATTAACTTACGGCGTCCTATGCCTGGTATTTTTAAATGTGGGGTTGAAAGTTTTCTAAAAATAACCTTGTGAAGTCCTGGGGACATTTTCAAGAGTGGCATTGGGCCTGGTTCTATTGTGTGTCTGGTGTTTTGGTTTCCAAGGTGGAATATAAGAAGGACCTGGAAAGTAGTAAAGGTCACAGTATCAACTACTGTGAGACGCCTCAATTCAGGAACGTGAGCAAGATCTCAAAATTCACCAGCGATGTGAGTTTTTAACACCTAAGCATTTGTTTGGGCTTTTTTTAAAATGAGCTAATCTCCAGATCTCTTAAGAGACAGTCTATGTGAATATATCTGTTTGTCTCGGAGAAGCATGGCGTCTTAGGCACAAATACCTAAGAGTGTTGATTAAGATTGCCTGCAGGGAGTAGTCCACCTGGTGTTAAATTCTGTCCTACCATGCACTTGACCTTGAATCCTTAATGGTAGCACCTTTCCTCTCGTGTTCTCCCTGTGTAGCAGGATTGGCTCCTGCTGGTGAATGCTGGAGTGGGAGTCTGGCTGAGCATGCGACAGCCCTTCTCAACGCCACTTTGTGCTTCTTAGTTAACGTCTGATCTCATCTCACCTGGGGACCCAGATGTGCTTTCCTTGTTTCACAGAGGAACAGATGGCTTTTGTAAATTTGGAAATTCTCAGCGAAGTTCTGCAGATATTTCCTTGAGAACATCAAGGACTTATACTAGATGATGTGATTTTATTTCTGCCTCGCGGCATACTGTAGTAGAATTGAAGATCACGAGGGACTTTGTAAGGCTCAGGGAGGAATTTCTTTTGGCTAAAGGTAGTGGTGAAGAGCACCAGCCTTGGAGCTGACAGTCCTGGCTCCATAATTAGTCAAGTGTTCGACTTTGGGCATGTTGTTTAAGCCCCCTGGAGCCCCTTTGTCCATATGTAAAATGGGGATGATACTAAGTCCTTCCTCCTCATGTGAAGACGAACTGAGTAGAATCGTGTCTGATACGTGGTTAATAGTATTTGTTTAAATAATCTCAGTGCCTCGAACTTCGCGGCCTCCCAAGGTAGGTGATTTTAATGCAGCTTCATTAGAAGCTACCCAGATTTTCCTATTTATGACTTCTTGGCATTCTGTTTTGGTTTTTCCCTTCACTTGGTAAGCTGCATTTGGGATGTGACATCCTTATTTCACATGGCTTTAGTAGCCACCAATTTGTGTATAAAAAAAAATCACAGAATTTGGCAAAGCTCAGGTTATATTCTTCCTATGATCAGAAACGGAGGTAACAGCATGCAGTGATTTGTACCAGTGGGGCTTTGTACCCAGTGTCTGCACGACCAGTCTTGTCCATTGGAGAGGCCCTGCTCATGGGAGGTTTTCACATGGCGAAAATCGGACACATTCCCAAGTGAAAACGTTAAAAAGAAAGTTGGGTCTGTTTTCTGCTGCCTGTACTCACCAGATCCTATGTTTGGTTGTGTGCTTCTGTGCTTGTCTCCCTCCATCTTCCTGTGCTTGCTTGAAATTCAAGTGGTTTTTTGAAAGAAAGTTTGGCTTCTTTTTTATTCAGTAATACACTGACTACTTAAATAGGTTCTATTTAGTCGTTTTTATTTCCAATTTGTTGCATTAAGATGAGCAGTTGATCTTTAACAGTTGGGAAGAGACGTCTTTTATTGAAAGCTTTGTGTTTCCTTCTAGAATAAATATAAGGAAAATTACCAGAACCACATGAGAGGCCACTATGAAGGAGTTGGTATGGACAGACGGACTCTCCACGCTATGAAGGTTGGAAGCTTGGCCAGCAATGTGAGTCCAGGTTTGAAGGGCCTGTAGGTCTGGGGACCTGTTGGGGTGGAGGCAGGTGAAATTTGAAGAATTCAGCCAACTCTTTTTCAAACTTCCTTTTTAAAAATCAGTGTCCTGTTGTATAAAGACTGACCCATAAAAGCTTCTAAACATTAACCAATATAACCAAAGCTGGGTAAAACCCTTGAAAATTTTCAAAAGCTTCAATTTATTTATCTCAGCTTTCTCTGGCTTGAAGAGTACTTAGATCTATTATCTTTGATCCAGTGTGAGAAAAACATCCAGTTTCTGAGACATAAAGAGAAATGGATGAACATATTCTTATTTGAAATTTCTCAAACTTCCAAAGCATTTGTGATTTATTTGGAGTTGGTTGGTTGGTTGGTTCATTCATTTATTCAACTGTAGTGTTCACTGAAGACTTCCTATGGGCAAATACTGGTCAAGGTAGTGGGGTAACAAAATAGATCAGATCCCGTAGCACGGAATCTCTTAATCCCTCCTTGGCTTTGTCAGTTCACCTGACAAGTTTGTAAATGCCAACTTGTAAATCTTGGAGGTAAAGGGCACTTCAAAAGGAATTGATTTCATTAGTAGAACATACAAAGGTCAAATTTCCTCTGCTTGAGAATGTCAAATTTGACTTTTAGGGAAAAAAATTAAATACTCTGAAGACTCTTGACTTTTCATTTATTTTCTAGGGGGTTAGCCAAGAAGATCTTTCATCAGACACCCACATGCTGGTGTTTCTTTTTAACAAAAACTATAAGGAGGTCCATAATTAATAAGAAAGATAAAATAAATGTGCTACAGATGGAAGTTAGCTAATTTTGGATTAATTAGGAAGAATTCAAATTAATTAAAGGCAAAGTATGAACATAATTTAATTTTCCTTGGAGGTGATGAAATGGAATTAATTTTATTTCTCATTACTTTTTAAAAAATTTCCTATGACATTCAAACAAGGTCAAAACAAAGAAAGTGGGAACTAATTTCTTTTTTCTTTTTCTTTCTTTCTTTCCTTTTGTGTGTGTGTGTGTGTGTGTGTGTGTGTGTTGTGTGTGTGTGTGTGTGTGTGTGTTTTAGATTGCCTACAAGGCTGATTATAAACACGATGTTGTGGACTACAACTATCCAGCCACTCTCACTCCTTCCTATCAAACAACAATGAAACTGGTTCCCTTGAAAGATGTAAGTCCCCCTCCAAGAGCATCTTCTGCTTTATTCCTTGTTCCTTCCTCTTGTGGAGTGATTCTTAAGTAGCAGGATGGGAAGAAACAAGTCCTAATAGTTCCTCACAGATGGAAGGGATTGAGAAGGGGAACTCTTCCACTAGGAGAGTCCATTCACGCATGTGTGGAAACTCTTAGATTTTCCATGTAAGGTGGGGACAACTCTGTTTTCATCTTGAAAATAATCCGAAGTTCAGTTAGAATTTGGTAGAATATGTCTGCCTTTGGGCCCTTTAAATTGCTTCTTCTTTAACAATGAGGAATAATTCTTTCTTTCTTTCTTTCTTTCTTTCCTCCTATTTGAAGTTTTGGAATGTGGTGTGTTGAGGGACTAAAGGAAGTAAAATATAAAAAATAAAATATATAAAAAATAAAATAGCTATAAGTTGAGAGGAAGTAGTAATGTTGACTTAATGTTGACTCAGGAGCACTTGGGAAGGTAGATGTATTTCTTAATTATTATAGCAGTGATTTTATTTCTTCACAGTTTGGCTTATCTTGGTGAAATACATATAATTAATTAAATTTATTATTTTCGATTATAGGAATTTTACTATATATGTTTGTTACAGGAAATTTAGAAAATTCCGAAAAACACAAGGAAAAAGATTAAAATCATCTGTTTTCTTAAAAAGTAGTTAAGGTGGTTTAGACCTGAGTGCATATCATAGTTATTGGTCAGTGATGATGATCTCTAACCAATTAACAATTTAACAAGTAATTCAGCATATACTTACTAAGTACCAAGTGCTACCTTCCTTCACATTCCTTTGAGCTCAGCATGACCCTAATAACATTGACTTAGGTTTTGCTCTTGGTAAGACGGTCTTCACATTGCTCTCTCCTTTTTGCTCAGGACCCAGTGCGGGTGCTGCTGGACATCTTCAGTGTTTAACATGGTTTATAGGACAACAAAGGAGGATCATTGGCAAATGATAGTTTAATGGATGAAATGGGCTTTTCAGATGTATAGTAAAGCAAAGGATGGGAAGTTGAAGGATATAAAGGAAGACTAAACCTTGCTTCTTCTTTTCCCAAGAAGTTTGGTTGGGTTGACTTATCACTGCACTTCATGAAACCCAAGGATACACTTGACTTACCTAAGCTACTTTCTTCCTTTTTTGGTTGCATGCATCACCTAGGACTTGAGGACTGAGAGCACCTCATTAGAATGGGGGTGTGAACTCTTTTTGTAGACCTCCATCAACCGTGCTCGAGAGCCCAGTGAAAACTAGAGAGATTCCTACAACTTTGTACTCCTGTTGTAACATGACTTGCTATTATGTTTGTTTGTGTAAGGCTGTGGATCAAACTAAGCACCTGAGATACAGCCTGCTCACCTGGGCAAGCCCGATAGAAGAATGAAACCAGCCTGGGTTAGTGGGATTAATTAGAAGCAGAGGGAGATTCTGAACTGAAAGCCCAGGAGCCTGATTGAGGTTGCAGAGGTGTTTAGTTTGGCCACACAGTATTTAAAAAACAATGGTGTCAACATATAGAGATTTGGGGAGTTGATATAAAAATTCATATTTTTGCCTATTCTAGAACAATCTAGAAACTCTGGAAATGACAGCCCTGGTTCCCACATAGTAGCAATGGCCTGGAACTGAGTGGCAGGTGCTCTGTCTTATCTTATTCTCCTTGGCCTTCCCTTCCTGGTTCCTGTGTGAATTTGAGTTCACCACCCCTAGTGTAGGGACTTAAATATTCAGGAAGTTTGGGAAATCCATTACAAGAGCATTTATGGTCTCTCCGTCTGGTGGCTCTAAAGGTGGTCAAATAGCTATGAAATTAAATAAACAGGCATGGGTCTTTAATTAGAGGGCATTCCTTTCAGAGGGATTTTATCAGCACTAATAGCATTAAAATGCGACTCCATCCTCAGCAAAGCGTTCCTTCAGAAAGTAGATGGAAGCAATGGCCAAGGATCTGTGATGTTGCAAGGATGTGATTAATCACGGAAACTGTTAATTATGTCCTGCAGAGGAGAGTAATTGTGCTCTGCAACACTTTAATGCAAAATTATTGGGAAGGAATATGCCTTTTAAAAAATACAGTTTTCATGACATTTTATCGTGCACAATTCTGAACTCTAATAGACTCCTTATTATGAGATGATAATTTCCCCTCTGAGTAAATGCATTAGGACGCCAGTGCACTCTAGTCTCATTAATGGTTGACATTGAAATGACTTTGTATTTCCTACTTTTTCTATATACCCTATATCTGCAACTGAGAATGAGCAAAACTCCTGTCATTGAACCATTAACCCAAAAACACAAAGTGATGCTGTTCTTTAGCTCCGAATCCAACAAAATACCCCGTGTCCCGCTGCCAGGAACACTCTGTTTTTCCTAGATGCTGTCCTAGAAATTAATCTATAAGTCATTTGTTTGTGCCCAGAATATATTTCCCTGTCTAAACAGTGGTAGCTTTGGCTACAGGGACCCCAAGTTCATCTGTAAAATAATAGTTCCAAGCTACTACACTAGCTTTGGCAAACCAGGTTTAAGTGCAGAGGATGAGAGCCACTTTGGGAGGCAGAGTGCTAGAATTTGAATCCTGACATTAGCTGGGTGACCTTGGGCCAATCACTTCAGTTCTCTGGGCCTCAGTTTTCACACTGTAAGGTAGGGATAATAAGAGGATGGTGGCCAGAGGAGCATGGCCAGAGGCGGTCGGTGGAGGTCTGGGCAGAGATGGCAGCAGACAGTGAGGACACAGCAAAGGGGTATTATGTTCTTAGGCTTGGTGTAAGCCTAAAGAAGCTGCCCCACTGTGTGGGATACCGGGTCCTGGGCTTCAGGCAACAAACCACAGGCATGAAGCCTGGGCGTGAGAGGTTCAATGGTTCTAGTGCTGTGAACAAACCCAGAGGGTCGCTGATGGAAGGGCCTCATCTGGAGCCTGTAGGCGGGGGGGTGGGGGGTGGTGTGTGTGTGTGTCAGGTGTCCCCAGGACTGAGTCAGTTTGGGGTCCTGGGAGCAAGGACCCAGCTGAGATATCTACATGGACAGGGCTGTGTCTGAGTGTGCCCACTCTGCGCAGAGTAGACACTCTGTGACTATCTGTTGAAGGCATGAATGAATCAACAAATGAAGGACAGAGGACCACGCCCGCAGAGGTCATTCACCTTCCACAACCTCACACTCTTTCTCTTCACTCGTCTGCATCCTGGCTCCCCTTGCACCCATGCGGGACCCTGGGGCTCTCAGCCAGCTCCCCTCTACCCCTTCCCCTTATTCCCTGCCCTCAAGCCTCCAACATGCTCTTCTCCCTCCCTGCTCAAGTCCCCATTCCCTCTGCAGTGGCTCTTAGGAGGTTTGGAGGAAAAGAAGATGATTGGATGAATATCTTCTCGTGGGCAAATGGCTAATAATCCTTGAGTCTCTGAGGGGCAAATTGTGCTTTCAGAAGGGAAAATCCACGAGTCCCCGGTATCTTGAAATGGTGGGAAACCAGAAGTCCCTGCACCAGGCTGTCCTGGAGGCTTCTCTTCTAAACCCACCCACCCTTCTTCTTTCAGGAAGGTACCTAGCTTCCAGCCCTTTTCTCAGGGATTCGGGCAAGGCCAAAGCGAGGGCCAGGCAGGGGCCGGCATACAGGGTGAAGCCATGTTTAGAGTATCCTCACCCAGAGCCTGACGTGCTATTGCCTCCCACTTACCGTATCAGCTGGACTTCTTGTCTCTCTTTCATTTTTCTTTCCCTTTTTAAAAAACCTCTTTTCTTTTGAAGTATAAAACATACATAGAAAAGTACATTAAGTATAGACAGGCAGCTTGAATTATTATAGAGTGACCTTGTGCATGTGTTTTCTTTGGAAGTGCACCTAGGAATAGAATTGTGGAGACTTGGGGTACGTGTGTGTGCCAAAGCGCCATATTGGTTCCCAAAGTGGCTGTGCCAACCCTCACTTCCACCAGCTGTGTTGTGAGAGTCTCCACAGCTCCACATCCTTGCCAGCCCTTGGTGTAGCCGGCAGTTTAAATTTTCACTCTTCAGGCGAATGTCGAGGGGTGTCTCATTGCAGTTTTAATATACATTTCTCTGATTCATAATAACAATGTGGATGGGCACCTGGGTGGCTCAGTTGGTTGGGTGTCTGCCTTCGGCTCAGGTCATGATCCTGGGGTCCTGTGGTAGAGTCCTGTATTGGGTTCTCTGCTCAGTGGGGAGCCTACTTCTCCCTCTGCGCTCCCCCTGCTTGTGCTCTCTCTCTTTCTGTCAAATGAATAAAATCCTTAAAAAAAAAAATAACAACGTGGATGAGCAGCTTTTCCTATGCTTACTGGCAGTTTAATTGGCCTCTTCTGTTGTTGACATATTCTATCTTCTATAGTTGACCTGTTCAAGTCACTCACTCATCAATGTACTGGAGGGGTTTTGTTTGTTTGTTTTTGTTTGTTCGTTTGTTTTTGGTTTGTTTGTTTATCTGTGGGCTTGGAATATCTCTTGGTTTCCAGTTGGAATCTTCGATCTTTCTTTCTTAATAGGAGAATTTAGTAATAGGAGAATAGAATAGGAGAATTAGTTCTGCTGGTAGAACTAAGCAAATCTTAAAGAAAGCTGCTAGTGACATCTTCTTGTGTCTTTTCTTTTCTTTTTTTTTTTTAACCAGGTCAATTACAGGCAAAGCATCGACAAGTTGAAGTACAGCTCTGTGACCAACACCCCTCAGATTATCCAAGCCAAAATCAATGCCCAGCAACTGAGTCATGTAAGTGCCCGGCCCTTGCCCAGCCAGATGTAGGGGACTCAAGTGCTTTGTAGCCCCTGGATACCTGGCTCCCCGAGGGTTTGGTGTTCATTAACAGTAATAGGTGTCTTGTGACAACCACGAGATAACCCCCCTTAATTTAAACTTTTTATTATGAAAAATTCCAAATACATCTAATTGTAGAAAGGATAGTGTTATAAGTCCCCATGTATTCCTCATTCAGCTTCTATCCATCATGGCCAGTCTTACTTCATTTGTATGCCCATCCCCTTCTCCCTCCTCTGTTATTTTGAAGAAAATCCCAGAGATTAAATAATATAATCTATCAATATTTTAGGGTACCTCTCTAAAAGATTAAAAAAAATTTAAGCATATTTATACAATTTAATACATCACACCAAAAACTAATAATAATTCTTGGTATCACCAGTAATCCTATTAACATTTAATATTCCAGTGATCTCACAAAGTTCTAATTTTACAGTTTTACATTTTGTTTGAATCAGGATCTGAATGAAGTCCACGCTTGTGGCTGGTTGATAGGTCTTTAAGATTCTTTTCAGCTTTAAGTTTTCCTGTTTATCTCTCTTCTTTCCACACAAGTGGTTTATGGAAGAAACTGGAGTGTTGATCCTGTTACGTTTCCCAGGGTCTGAGCCTGGTGAACTGCATCCCAGTGTGGACTTCATGTGTTCTTCTGGCCTCCAAATGTCTTATAAAATAGTAGTTGGATCTGTAGGTTTGATCAAGTTTAGGTTCAGTTTTGGGACAAGGATGCTTTTCAGATGATGCTGTGTTTTTCCACTGGGAATTACATAATTTCTGATTGACCTTTCTTTAGGTGACTTAAGGTGGCTTTTTTTTCAATGTGGACAGCCATGGAATAATTACTCTTTGAGTATCTTCTCTGCATGTAAGCAAGATGTTCATCACTGCAGCCATTAAAACACACACACACACACACACACAAAACAAGTTCTCTACCCCCTAGTGATTCATGGAGAGATGGTAAAGTAACCACAGGGAAATCTTTTATAAACTCACAACCCTGAATGTGCCTTTGAATCGTTTTTCTTTTCATTTGACCGCTTTAATTAGTTCATTTAAACCATTCATAAAATTGCAGGCTTCCTTGTCAAATGCCTTTTCTAGAAACTCCTTCTCAGCTATGGGCCCAAGGGGAAAGTAAAAAAGAGAGCATTGCCTCCAGAATTCACCTCTGTCTATCTAGACACCTTGCGCTTACTCTGTGGGTATATTTTAAATCCAACAGGTGAATTATCGTGCTGACTATGAGAAAAATAAGTTGAATTACACCTTGCCACAGGATGTACCTCAGCTGGTGAAGGCCAAAACCAATGCTGAACTATTTAGTGAGGTGAGCAAGCAACGGAGGTGAGAACATGGTAGAGTTTAACTAACCAACGTGAGGAGGAGGGCACCAGGCCCGGCAAGCAGAGACTATTGTCTTTGTGAGAGACGTTCATCAAAGGCGCCCGTCATGTTATGGTTTTGAATTTTGCTGTCTCATGGCATGTGGTTGTTCCCTGGGGATAAATTGATCACAGGAATTTAATTCTTATTATGTAAACATGTGTTCAAATGCACATACACCATCATCATCATTGTCATTGTCCTGGTGACTTTGGACTGCTGCTTTGCTGTGCAAAGAAAATTTAAGGTTTTTTTTTTTTTTTTTTTAAGATTTTTGTTATTTATTTATTTATTTGAGAGTGAGAGTGAGAGAGAGAGGGAACACAAGCAGTGGGGAGAAGAAGAAGCAGTGTCCCCACTGAGCAGGGAGCCTGAACCTGGGCTCGATCCCAGGATCCTGGGATCATAACCTGAGCCCAAGGCAGAGGCTTAACCAATTAAGTCACTCAGGTGCCCTGAAAATTTCAGTTTTAAGATCAATCTTAATCACTAGATTATTCCTGGAGTCACCTGGAGTTCCTGGAGTCATAGCCTGGCTATGATTAGGCTTCTTGTCTTTGAGGGAGGCAGGAGAAGAAAAAAAGGAGCCACCATTTATTAAATGCCTGCTTTATGCTGCTCATTGAGATGGGCACCTTGCATATGAAATTATTCAATCATCATAATTCCTAGGACCTATTTATGGCATAGACACAGTGGCATGGGCTTTGGCATCAGAATGCCCTGGTCAGAAATTAGTACTGCCATTTTTAAGCTGTGTGACCTATGTATGGTTATTTGATGTCTCTGAGCCTCACAGGCCTAAAGCAAAAATTGACCATTGAAGAGTAGAAGGTGATTAGGAAGGTGTTGTTACCATGCCAACATCAGTAGCTTATGTCTTTACCAGCTCAGTTTCCGCGTTCATGCTCTATATCCAATTTATCCCCACAGCAACCCTGAGACAGGTAATAGGAGGTTTTACGTTGTTGTTTTTTTGTTTTGTTTTGTTTTTTTTCTTTTTCCTTTTTTCTTGCAAATGGCAAAGCAAGGCTGAAAGAGGTAACGTGCTTTGCCCAAAATCTCATGATCAGGAAACAATACAGCCTGATTGACTCGTGATTCTACTCTTTGTTCTGTCCCATCACCGCTGCCCTGCATGGCCCCACAGCTCAGGAATCAATGCACTGTCTCAAAAATTGCTATTACCATTTTGACAATAATAGCCGAGATTCTGGTCTGTAAACAGATGAAGAAACCAGCTTTGTTGTTGTTGTTGTTTAGAGAGGGAGAGAGGGGAGGGGCAGAGGAAGAGAGAGAGAATCTTAAGCAGGCTCCACGCCCAGCTTGGAACTCGGTCTCACCACCCAGAGGTCATGACCTGAGTCAAAGTCAAGTGTTGGATGCTTAAGCAACTGGGCCACCCAGGTGCCCCTGTTGTTGTTCTTTTAAATGTCTTTTTAACTTTGGGCAGGAATTTGGATCCTGACTCTTAGTCACCCGTGTTTCTGTTTCCCAGGTTAAGTACAAAGAAGGCTGGGAGAAGGCCAAGGGGAAAGGATTTGAGATGAAGCTGGATGCGATTTCTCTGCTGGCCGCCAAAGCCTCCGGAGAGCTCGCTAGCAACGTAGGTTTCCTCTCATTAACTCAGAAATATATAAGAAATGGTTCCCATTAAAATGTCAGCGATTCCACGGAAAAAAATGACTGCTTACATTGTAAACATCCCAGGACTTTAATCTTCTCTGGGTTCGGGAAAGACCCGGGAGGTTGTTTTTAGAATTGCTCCCCCTACCTTGCGAATACCAAAGCCCCTGAGGTGGCACAGTTTCTTTTCCCCTCACCGTAGACTTTCTTCTTTCTCTCAAGATTAAATATAAAGAAGAGTATGAGAAAACGAAAGGCAAAGTCATGGGCACTACAGACTCGAGGCTTCTGCACTCCCTGCAGGTGGCCAAGATGAGCAGTGAGGTAAACTCTTTCCTGTCCCTCAACCCTTTCCTCAGACTTGTGCTGCTTTAAGTGTCCTTCTGGGGCCAACTTCACCCAGGACCTTATGGTTGACTTCCACCTACAAATTCTCTCGTGGCTTGTGCAAGGAGTTTGTTCACTTTCTTTATTTGGATGAGGAGTGTGGGCCCAAAGGGTGACTGGCATCTATGGCTCAAGGTACAAAGGTGTCAGTCCCCCTGTATTAATTCCGCAGAAGTCTACCAAGCAACCACGATGAGCAGATCCTGTTAAGACACCAGGGCTGTAGGAATAAACAACACACAACAGGTTCCTCCCCAGGGGAGCTTAATCTTATAGGGAGAGTCAGACACAAGCATCCTGCTTGTTGTGGCAATGTCCCCGGTGGGTCCCGTGGCTGTGACACACTTGATGTACAAAATAGCTAGCAGGCAACTGGAGCATGGAGACTCCAACCAACCAAAGTGACGCTGCTTGTAAACAGCTATAATGGCTGGAGATTAACCCTGTTAGGTGTCACTTACCAAAATGCTTTGGGGGAGGATAGACTTGGTGTCAGGTCAGGTCTTCCCTGACGATGCTGAACAGGCCAAAAGGACACAGGAGCGCTGAGTTTCTGCTTTACAGTTGCTGCTCCAATTAGGAGGCCAGCTTATGCTGCTCCCGTGGTGCGGCCAGATGCCGTTACCCGGTGAGTCATTTAGGAGCCATGGTTTGACTAGAGTAAAAGAGTAGGCATCTGGGTTGCCATTTTGGATGTGACTACGGAACAAGTCCTATGAAGCGCATAATCATGAAATATCCTGAGACATTGAGAATTTGGCTTCTTTTTAGACAGAGAACAAAATGACATTTCTTATTTGCAGTTGGAGCAGTTGGGACCAAAAAGATTATGTCTTGTCCAAAGCCATATAGTAGTCAGTGATGAAGGTGGAGGGGTAGCGTTAAATCCTAGGACTCTTATTACTGGCACCATACTGCTTCTTCTGTAGCATGCCACCTTTCCCACCACCATTACCATCATCATCATCATTACAACCATCACCACCACCACCATCACCATCACCACCACCATCATCACTATCACCACCGTCAACACCACCACCGTCACCACATATTCACTATATTCACTATAATCACTGTCATCGTCACCATCACCATCACTACCACCACCATCACCACCATCTCCACCATCACCATCATCACCACCATAGCCACCATAGTCATTCATTACCACTGTTATCACTATCACTTTCACCACCACCATCACCATCATCACTATCACCAGCAACATCACTATCACCACCACCGTCTTCACCACATATTCACAATTATCACCGTCACCACTGTTACCACTATTTTCGCTCTCATCACGATCACCACTGTCATCACCACCATCACCATTATTACCACCATTGTCATCACTCTCATCGCCACCATCAACGTCATCACCACCATCATCCCTATCATCACTATCACCACCATCGTCGTTGTCATCCTCACTGTGAACATTTTTCAGGTGTTTGCTCTATGCCAGTCCTTGTACTGGGTGGGTTTCAGCTACTGTTTTGCTTGCCTATCATAATAGTCCCCTGAGAACACGAGCCCTTACAGAGGTGATGTAACTTTCCAGAGGTCATCCAGCTGGCAAGGGGTAGACCAGCTTGAACTCAGGCTCCTCTGGCTCTGGAGCCCAAGCTTTGTCATTCTGCCTCTTAAAGAGTCTACAGAAACCTTGGATAGAACCTCCTGGATCAGCCAGATAATATTGGTGAGAGGCATTCCTCCTAGAGACAAAGTAGCGTGGAACCATAGCTCCCCAGCACTGCCCCCTTCTAGACCCAGAAATTGAGTCACACCTTTCTGATAGATGAGTGGCATTGCCAATTCCTCATGAAAGCCCAGGCTTCTTTCCTGTGTTGTGAATCACTTCTGCAACGGCAGACTTCAAATAATGGCCTTGTTGATAACATTCAAGGTTGAATACAAGAAAGGCTTCGAGGAGAGTAAGACCCACTTTCACCTCCCCATGGATATGGTACACATCAAACATGCTAAGAAGGCCCAAGCTCTGGCCAGTGACCTGGACTACAGGACAAAGCTGCATGAATACACCGTACTGCCTGAAGACATGAAGACTCAGTGGGCCAAGAAAGCCTATGGGCTCCAGAGTGAGGTGAGCCCTCCACTCACTGCCAGTTCTCCTCACGCCTCTCCTGCAGTTGAGAACAGGGACATTTTGAGGGTGATTTGGAACCCGTGCATGAGTCTATGATATAACTCGTAGGAGCAGGAAGAACTGCCAAGAGGGGCTGGACCCAGGGAGGACGGGCGGGGAGGTAGAGCTATGGATAGAGGTCAAGACAGTGTAGGCCAGAGCGTGGAGGCCTAGGGCTCCCAGCTATTGCAGGAGTCACGGTGTGCTGGTAATGGTGGCGAGCGAAGAGGAAGAAGCAAGTGTTGAGGACGGCAAGTAAATCTTGGAAATTCAGCAGGTTGGTAGATAAGATTTTTGGTGAAAAAGTCTGAAAAGCCCTCTTTGTGGCCGGTGGTGGAGTTTCAGCACTGAGACAGAATATGCTACGAGGTGGGCCCAGTGGCTTCACCCCCAAGGAGAGTGCCGTGTCTGACTATAAAAGTGTAGGGGGACAGACCTTTGCCCCATCTGCCTCCCTGCGTCCCATTACAGCCTGGGTTTTCTCTCGCAGCTGCAGTACAAGGCCGACCTAGCATGGATGAAAGGAGTTGGGTGGCTGACGGAGGGGAGTCTCAATCTGGAACAGGCCAAGAAGGCTGGAGAGCTGGTCAGCGAGGTAACCCGAGCGCAGGCCTTGGCTTCTGGTGGTTCTCAGCCCACGAGACCCTGAGAGCCATCTTTCCCTCTGCTTCTCCCTCCCCAAACCCCGAGCTTGTTTGGGGCCTGACTCAGAGGAGTCCTTCTTCGTTTTGGCACCTGCAGTGCACTCTGGGTAGTCTTCCACGCCCTTACCCATCCTGGGGAGGTGTCTGCAAGGAGCCTACCGGTTTACATAGAGTAGCAGTGGCATCCAAAGAAAAATTTGGAAGGGTGGTCATAATCAGTCAATGGGCACATGGGGAAATGTGTTTGTCACGGGAGGTGTGTGCGATTCCTCCTGAATCAGAGAACCCGATGTTCCGAGGTCAGCGTTCCCACGATGCCGGGGCCGTACACTCACTGCAGACTCCGGGCAAGTTGCTCGAGCCTTCCGCTCCTCTTCCTCTCAGGTAAAACCGAGAATGTTAGAGCATCCCTGTGCCTCTAAGCCTCTGCTTCTCTTTGCACCATGTAAAGCTGGCTTTGGCAGCAGGCAGAGGAGGACTTTTGAAGGGCATTTCATTTGGAAGTGTGACTCTGTCAGGAACTCTGTTTGGGCTCTTCAAAGGGAATTCTTGTTTCAGGATCAGGAAGGCTGAGTCGGCGTATCTCTTGCAAATGGTAATAATAGTGATAATGTAGCTGACCTTTGTGGGCCGATAATAATTATGTCGTTGATTGACGGCTTCGAGTACATTACATACATATTGCTCATTTATGGCTCACAACTGCCCTACGGGAGTAGACACTCTTACTACCCTATTAATATCCTAATTTTCATGAGGAAAGAGACGGAGAGTCACATTTTGAGCAGGTGGCAGAGCTGGGCTCTGTCCCGGTGTGCGTGGTCCAAGGCTCCAGCTCCTGCCTACGAAGTGGTCTTATATCCCCAAAGCACATTTTGTAAATTCATCTTATTTTTCCTGCTCATCGTTCTCTCAGACATAGACACACTTAGGGTTGGAATATAGAAATAAGGAAGATAGAGAAAAGTGAATGACATATTAGGATTCCTCTTACTTAGCTTCTTTTCCAGCCTGCTGAACTCCAGGTGGAGCAAACAAAGCCCCGCTTGTCTTGGATAAAGGTTTGGTGAGGAGACCCAGCCAGCTGACCTCCATCCTCGGGAGTCCCCGTCTCTGCCTCACTTCCTGTGCTTACTAGTTATTAAGCTCCTCAAGGGCCAGGAAGACAGCACCCTCTTCTCCTGTTTTATATTTGTACTGTGCCCTGTACAGGGTGGCTCCTCAGTAATTTTTTATGATTTCACCAAAGGCAGAGGCTGGAATGATCGGGAATTTCCCAAGGAAGGGAAATGTGACTTCCTTCAATTATGTGGTGAAGTTTTCCCATTTAACACACTGGAATGAGAGAGGAGAATAACAAGTCTCTTTGGAATATTGTCTTTAGAATTTCTTTTTTTTAAAAAAATATTTTGTTTATTTATTTGACACAGATCACAAGTAGGCAGAGGGAGTGTGGGAAGCCCTGCTGAGCAGAGAGCCTGATGCAGGGCTTAATCCCAGGACCCTGGGATCATGACCTGAGCCGAAGGCAGAGGCTTTGACCCACTGCCACCCAGGTGCCCCTAGAATTTCTTTTTCCTCAAGGGAGGACACTTGGAGGCTTCAATATTCCAAACCCTATTCTGGGTTCAGCTGGTATCCGTGACCCTCTTGCTGACAGCACCGGGGTTTTGCTCCTCTCGGCTCTTCCCTCCACGTGAAGCTTCTGCTTCAGTCCGCCATGCTCAGCTGCCTCCTTTCCCGTCAACTTTGGCATGTCCCGTGGAAAAGCCAAAAGGAGCCAACCTCCGGGAAGGACAAGGAGTCCCTGTGGGGAGACAGAATTAGCACTTCTGAAATGTTGCCAGTTACTTTGTGGCTGGGAGGCGGGGACACCAGGAGGACAGGACCTCAGTGATCTGGAACACGGAGAAACCATGAGGGTGAATCCCACCAGGCCACCAGCCTACTCTGTCCGCGGCCCCCTTCATGTCCTCTTCCTAGAGCTCATGAGCTCCTTGGACAGTCGCAACAGCACCACGCGTTCCGGTGATGGCTCATGTGAACACTCTTGTGCCCCCGGACTGCCCTTACCGAAAGTAGAGCCATGAAGCTTCTGCCCCTCCCCACATTGGGGCAGCTGCTATTTTTTGTACCATTGTGGCCAGAGTGGCTCTGGGGATTAAGGGATGTGCCCAAAGCCACGAAGCTGGAAAGAGACGGAGGCGAGCTTTGGCCTCTGTCTTCCGGGTGGTGAAGTCCTAGTTCCCTCCGCCTCACTTTCCTATGCCAGATCTCGATTTACAAGATGGATGCATCTCGGGGCACAAGGGGGGATATAAGGTTTAGTGGGGGGAGAAGTTCAGGGCCTCGCTCAGGAACAGCAGCCAAGAGAAGCTCCCCAGAGCAGGCTGCCTCAGGTCTGCGGGGTCCCGATGGAGCTGCAGGCCCCGCGGGAGGACTTCCGCCCAGAAGATGGGGGAGTCGCAGAGAACGTGCGTGTGCAAGTGCAGTGGTGGGGACAGCCAAATCTGAATGCCACAGGGTCCCTTTTCTTTGGAAACAGAAAAACTACCGACAGAGGGTGGATAAGCTGAAGTTCACCAGCGTGGCCGACAGCTCCCAGATGGAGCACGCCAGGAGGAGCCAGGAGCTGCAGAGCGGGGTGAGTCCCGGGCTGCCCCAGCCCCACCAGGCGGCTGTGTCACAGGCTGGGCCCAGGCGCCGTCTAGGAACCCTGAGCCTTTGCTTTTGACAGGCTGGGTCTGGCTTGCCCAGGGGCCTCCAGACTGTCTGTGAGAACCAAGTCCCTTCTCTGCCTGCCTCCCCCACTCCCCTCCTTGGCTGGTTTGAGGGAGATACCCACTGACCTTCTCCGGCTCTCAGAATTGCCCACTTCTTTCTCCCTCTCTTCTCTCTCTTCAAAGACTCCATAATTCTGCAGCCAGTAGAGAATTACCTTTGAGGAGGGTGACCTGAGCTCAGATCTGGGTGGCACGACAATGAAACAGCACGTGCCTTATTGACACATCAGTGTTCGGCACTCGTTGCGCCCCTGCGCCAAGCAGGTGCCGAGCTGCTACAGTGGGGCCAGGACCTTACTGGCCTTCCTTCCTAAAGGTCTAAGTACACGTGCCAGAAAAGGTGCCATCAGAAAAGGTGCTCAGAGTCAGCAGATAGCCGCTTTGTGGGGGCTGGGAGGGAGGGAGAGCGAGAGAGAGCAGAGTGCTCAGATGCCCACCGACGCTGACTTTCAGGTCACTGCTCACTTTCTGGGTGTCAGCACTTGTGAATGCACTGGGATTATTGGGATTGATGGTGGGGGTGGGGTGGGGAGGCCACCTCACCCCCACCACTTGCTCCTGACCCAGGGCTCTGTCCCAACAGGTGGCCTATAAGGCAGGAAACGAGCAGTCTGTCCATCAGTACAGCATCAGCAAAGACGAGCCTCTCTTCTTACAGGCCCGAGCCAATGCCACCAATCTCAGTGAGGTACGGCAAGAGGGAGAGGGCAGCTATAGCCTCTGCTTCCCCATGCAGGCCCTTGGGCAACAAAACCCACCCGCCATATTGGTGCGTCAACGGAGGTTCCACACGTCTGGGCACTGTAAATAGCCCATCTGGCAGACCTTGCTTGATCCTGGCCAGTGTCTCAGAGGGAGGGAAGGACCACCTTTCCTAGGACAGAGCTGGCGGGAGTCTTGAACCACTGATAATATAACAGGGTAGGAGGCAGTTGTGATTCCCAATCCTAATTAGAACAACATTAGAGTATTGATAGAAGCAAGTGAGACTTCAAGGTGTTCACTCCACGCTGCTTAGGTTTGCTCCTTGGGTCTACCACTTACTACGTATGTGGCCTTGGGCCAGTTCTTTGCGCTCAGTTGTCCCATTGGTAAAATCAGGGTCATACTAGTTCCTGTCTCATTGGGTTGTCACAGGCTTCAATGAGTTACTATACAGAAATCCCTGGAAGGAGTGTGTACAATGTAGCTATTACTCCTAGACACAAAAGCATGCATGGTCCCAACTTCCTTCTCTCTGTCTGCTAGGAGAGGCCTTCCTTAGCTCTCACACTCAGCAACCAGGTCCTTGGAGTCCTGGTCCGAGTAATAGGTAGAGGGGAGAATCAGAAGCAGCAACAGAGGCTAAATCAATTGACACACATAGAAAGAGAGGGAGACTTGCAGAAGAAGGAACTTGAAATCTGCAGGTGGGGGCAGGACAAGAGATGGGAGGAGCAAGGACAGACCCAGGGGACTAGAGACTGGGGGCAGGAAGACAAAGGGAGGTAGTAGCTGTAAAAGATGTAGCTGGAAAAAAAAAAAAAAAGCTGTAAAAGCAGCAGCTGGTCTGGGGTGTGAGTGGGCAGAGGTGGGGAACAGCCCTTTCAGAAACGTTGCTGTGGGTTTTGGAACGTTGCACCACGGCCATGTGTTTGAGACCTCCCTGGAGACTCCTAGTATTTTTCAAGGTCTCTGGAGTTTGAATTCTGCTTCTTTTGATGGAAGCCCTGTGTGTCAGGAGGCCCTGAGGCAGGAACAAGGAGATCCGGTGGTATTCGGGGTACCAGCTTACCATGGAGGGACACAGTCCATGTTGGCCTCTGAGAGAGAGCATTACAGAGGCCAGGGAAGCCCTCGCATGGGAGAGTGATCTCTTCTCTCCTGCCTCTCCTCAGAAACTGTATAAGAGCAGCTGGGAAAACCAGAAGGCAAAAGGTTTTGAGCTGCGTCTTGACTCCTTGGGCTTCCTGGCAGCCAAAGCCAACAGGGACCTGGCCAGCGAGGTGAGTCGGTGCTCAATGAAGGCTGCCATTTTCCGTCTGGGAGAGTCAGAGAGTGTCTGCACAGGCTCTTCAGCTGAGTCTCAGGGTCCAATCTGTGAAGTGGGGAGAGAGGTGACCATTTTGCAGTGAGACTGCCACGTGAGTGCCCAGCACACTGCCTGCCACACGTAGGTTTTTAGTAGCTGGAAGCATTATTAGTAGTAGTAGCAAGACTAGTGGATCTAAATGGGTTATTTGACAGACGAACTGACGCCCAGAGACCTTCCAGGACTATCTAAGGACGTTGTGGCTGGTCACCGACTAAGAGTACGGGCTCTGGTAGCAGGTGGACCTTGATAAAATCCTTGCTCCATCCCCTCTCAGCATTGTGACTCTGGAAGGCTGTGCCACCCTGCACCTCTCCATTAACTTATTGGGAAATTGGCAGTTGCAAAGCAGCTATGAGGAAAGGAAACGATTTCATGCGTACTGAGTTTCCGTCGTCCAAAGCCATCTGCTGGGAGTCTGATGTGAGCTAAGAAGACAAGCCAGAATGTAAGGCCAAGTCCGCTCACTTCATCAAGACAGTCTGGCTTCCAAAATAGATGCACACACATAAATGTACTTGTCTCTATAAATATATGGAGATATCAGTTGAGCGAAACAGTGGCTTGGTGACGCGGTCGATCTACCTTCTGGCGTAAGCTCCTTCTCTGCTCACCTGGGAAGAGCTCACCAAGCAGCCCTGGTCTTCAGACATGCTCTGAGACCTGGAGTGTGTGTGTGGGAGGGGTGCACGCTCACCTCAGAGTGGGGGCTCAGTAAAGAGTTGTTGTAGCTGGCACGGACAAGAGGAGAGCCCAGGTCTCCTGATAATGTTGAAAAGGTTGCCACATGCTTGTGTCCTGTTACAGTTTTTAAAGCATTTCCACGTATACTTTTTTCTTCTGATCCTTCTTACTCTTGGCCTCACGTCTTTTTCCAAGCCGGTGAGCTCCCTCGTGCTCCCCACGCTCCTGCATATTTCTGTGGGCTCCGGTTCTGTCATTCGAGCTCTTTTCCCTAACGGCAATCATAGTTTGGCTTTTCTGTGTCTTCTTCATTTCATGATGACTTTCTGCTTATGGTGATTTCACTGTTCCCAGGAAGGTATTTAAAGTGACTTTCGTGAAAGCAGCAGGCCACTTAAAACTAAAGCCAGGAAAAAGGAGGTTGAAGAGTGGAGATAAAGGGCGCCTGGGGGGCTCAGTGGGTTAAGCCTCTGCCTTCGGCTCAGGTCATGATCTCGGGGGTCCTGGGATCGAGTCCCGCATCGGGCTCTCTGCTCCGCGGGGAGCCTGCTTCCTCCTCTCTCTCTCTGCCTGCCTCTCTGCCTGCTTGTGATCTCTGTCTGTCAAATAAATAAATAAAATCTTAAAAAAAAAAAAAAAAAGAGTAGAGCTAAGACACGGAATGTCACCAGGAACTTGGGAAAAGACTGTAGTGTAGCTGAGCCTTCAGTGTAGCTCTGAGCTGATGGGCAGCTGAGGTGAAATGGGAAATAACAAGTAATATTTTAGTTCACTGTGTGATGATAGGAGGCAAACTCCTTATGACTCTAATTCTAATAACATTCTGTCGTGTGGCTGTGTTTGAACCGTCGCGCCTTCGGTTTGAAAGTGAACAATGGCTTCAGGAGATGCTAAGGCACTCCACTCTCTTCCTCCCGTTTAGGTGAAGTACAAGGAAGATTATGAGAGGTCCCGGGGGAAGCTCATTGGGGCAAAGGACGCCCGGGGCGACTCACAAATGAGTCACTCGCTGCAAATGTCCAAGCTGCAGAGTGAGCTCGAGTACAAGAAAGGGTTCGAGGACACCCGATCCCAGTGCCACGTCTCCCTGGACATGATCCACCTCGTGCACGCCCGCAAGGCCCAGCATCTAGCCACAGACATCGGCTATAAGACAGCATCTCATCAGTTCACCGCCTTGCCCACGGACATGAAGGTGGAATGGGCCAAGAAGGCGTACGATTTACAGAGCGATGTAAGCTCCGTGTGTGCACGTGTGCACGTGGGCTAGCGCCCCCGCCGGTGTTTGCCGAGCGACCCCAGACAGTAGCCGACACATCCGGATACCTGTTTCCGGATCGCAGGGCGGACCCATCCTCCCTCTCCTCTCCCTTTCCCGGCTCGACTTTTACTCCAGCTCTGCCCACGTCAGATCCTATACCAGCACCCAGAAAAATCACAAAGGGACTTCCTTCTGCTGGGGTTTGCTCTGCCTACCTTTTCCCCGTTTCCTTTTACTGCGGAGGGGGCGGGCGTGTGTGTGTGTGACCTTCCTAACTGTGGCCTGTTCTGGGACAGCATCTCCCATCCTCTTTCCAACCTCGGCAGTCCCTTTTCAGGAGCAGCACGTTAACCCCCGAGAGCCCCCTCCCCTTTCTCCCTGTGTGCCCCACCGGGCTGTTCCTGGTCGAGTTGTTTCCGGATAGATGGGCGATATGCTAGTTTTAGACCAGTGTCCATTGAAATGGCTTTCCATGAAAACGACTCCTTCAATGGCGAGTAAAGAAATGAGAACCCCCCGCCCCCACCCCCGGCCCCTGCCCCACACCTAGGGGCATAGGAAGGAATCCGGCGCGGTGGGAAGCCTCGGCTGTCTTGTGAAATTCCCTCAAATAGCTCCCCACCTGGGTTCTGTTGTGAATTCTCATTTTCTTCTCCCCTGCTTGTCATTTTAAGCAAGGAAACGGGGAAAGCAGACAATGAGGACGCTCCTCTTCCCGAGGTAGACGCGCGTCCTTAATGAGGGACCAGGTGGATGGGCCCCGCCCGCTCCACCCCGGCGCTGCTGGGCGGGGCCTAACGCGCCGGCCCCGGGACGCTCCAATTACAGGGGAAATTAATTGACATTTTGGAGCCCTACCTGTGACTGTACAGAAATGGATAAGACAAAAGTGGCATCTAATTTGACTCAGCTGGCACCAAGGCGACATCTGGGCGCCGTTAATAGCCCTTTAAATGTCTGCGCGCCGACAATGGCCTGCCTTTTTTTTTTTTTCCTCCTCTCTCCTTTGTCAGAACCGATACAGGGCAGATGTGAAGTGGATGAAAGGCACGGGCTGGGTCGCCACCGGGTCATTAAATGTGGAGCAGGCGAAGAAGGCAGGAGCACTCATTAGCGAGGTGAGATTTCCTGACAGCGTGCAACAGGCCTGGCTGCACTAGGCGTGTGGCATTTCTGTATAAAATTAAAATAATTTCCACTCAAAAGGCAAAGAAAAAGGCAAAGCTACATGAAAGGCCTGGAAACCCAGACTAGGGCTGGTAATTAGAGGGAAACTGCATACCAAACACACACTAGTAGGGGCCCACCAAGCCCTGGCAAAAACAAAGTTGGTAACAAATGGTATTAGGAATAGTAACGACAATCAAAAAAGAACTCAATTGCTACCCACCAACTTACCTGTTTAATGAAGCAACAAGGGAGAGATGAAGAAAAGACCCACTTATTGCACCCAGAAAGCTCTTTCGTGACTTTCTGTGCATTTTCTCCCTCTCCTTCTGCTATAGTGTAAACAGTTTTTGAATATTCACGTGGAGTGGAGCATGTGACTTGGGTCTCTCCTGATTGGGGAGGGGGGTCTCATTTCTATTTAAATCTCACTCCTGTCTACTTGTAGCCTCCTTGGCTGGACCCGAAGGTGTCACGGCGTGTTAAAAAGAGCCGTCTGTTCATATTTTAGAAGAGTTTCACTAAACAGATCGTTTAAAGACTAGATCAAGTTTTCTCAGTCTCCAGACTATTGACATTTTGAAAACTCTTGCTTGAGGGGGGCGGGGGGCTGTCCTGAGTCTTGTGAGGTGTTTGGCAGCACCCTTCTAGGTGCCAGTAGCACCCTCTTCCCGGTTGTGACAACCAAAAATGTCTCCAGACTCTGCCAAAAGGTAGAGAGCCACCAGATTAGACAGGCCAGGGACCGGTCCTTGCCTCATGTTCACACAGTGGCTGCACACCCTCCAACAACCCAAGTCCCCCTCTGTTCATGTCTGTTTGCTTAGGAGGCAAGTGAGAATTTTTTTAGTTGCTTTCAGAGTAATCTGGTCTTTCTAGACTTTTCTGGGTCGGGGGGAGACCACAATGACATAGCCCCAGGAAAACCTGTAGCCTTAGTTACTAGTCTCCTGGGACCTTGTTTTGAGAAGACTTTCCTACTAAATGAGTAGGTAAAACAGAAAGACCCCTCAGTTGTTTTTTCAAACACACCTGCCCAGCGTTGATATTTTCCTGTGGGAGGTTATTCTGACATCACAGAGCGGGTTCTCAAAGTAGGATCAGTCTGAGTGGCCTAATTTTTCTGAATCTTAGTCAACGCGCAAGCCTTAGAAGACTCTGGGAGCTCTGTGGCTACTGTACTACCCTAAGTAATTCAGTCTGATTGAGGAAAGGCCCTTTTAAAAGGATGATTTTGAGAAACTTGCAGGAGCAAACATCTAGGTTTGAGGACTCATGATCCTAAACTCTCACTGGACCCACTCATAAAAGGATGTGAAAAATGAATTATACACTCAATTTAGACTTCAAGATGATTCCTTCATGCATCTAAGTCTGGCACCCAAGGGATCTTTCTGGAACTATTTATCCCATGGTGGGCTTAATTTTCCACCTCATTTTGCAAACCTACTCAACAAATGTGCTTATCTTCAGCGCTTCACACCAGTTCTCAACTTCAGTCAGGCAAGAAAATCCTTCAGCAACTTTCCCCAATCACCTCATTTCAGTTTGGCACATTTCCAGTTTAATGTCAGATTGGCTGACCTCTTAATTTTCAGACAGAATGCCACATACTGTTGAAAGAGCGACAAATGTACACACGCCTGTCACTTAAAGCAGGAGCTGGCAGACCTAATTTGTCAAGGACCAGATAGTAAATATTTTCAGCTTTATGGGCCACACAGTTTCTCTTGCAGCTCCTCAACTCTGCCATGTAAGTGAACGAGCATGGCTGTGTTCCAATAAAACTTTATTTATAAGAACATGTGACAAAACAGAGAGGGCTGGATGTTGAACTGTATCTGCTTGAAACAAAACAGGATACAAAAATGGAACCTGATAAATGAGGAAGTGTTTATAAAATAACTGTTCAATTTGCAGAAAGATACACTTTATAATTCCATTGAGATAGCAACTGTGCTAGTCTTCTGGAAATGTATTTGGATTAAAAAAAAACAACAGGAATTAATTAAGCGTGACTTTTAGAATCTGAATGGGGTATCTAGATCTTTGCCAGCATTTGAATTCTTTGTAATTCTTTGTTTTTTTTTCCCCCAGTGTCTTTCAAAATGTATGATGGCTCCTTTCAATAATAGCAGTCTTCTTTGTGTTATTGTAACATTTTAAAGAATTCTTGCTTGTGTTAACTGGGTCCTAAAGTGATTGAATTGTTATATCATTGGCTGTTAAATGCAAGGTTTTGACTGTGATGATCTCTGTGGTGTCCTTTTGGGGAAGGAAAACAGGACGCTTCAGTTGATAAATGTGACTTCCTTCTTGCTTGGGGAACCCAAACTAAGATATGTAAACAACCGTGACACAGTATTTGAAGCCTATAAAAAGAATCCTTCCCTAAGTGTGCATCCCACAGTATTTTACGGGAATAGCCTAATTTTGCAATGTTTTCTTTGCACCAGGTAGAAATACTTTAATGTTAATTGACATGAGGTTATTCTTAAATTGAAACAAATATTAACCTGAAGGCACCGAGGATATAAAGATGGAGGAAGCCGAATAATAATTATGTTCACAAATTCACTCTAATCTCAAGCAACCTATGATTTTCTCTTTCAAATGGCATGAAAGAGCAGCACAAAATTCACAGCTTTGATCTTTTTCTGCTCAACAGAAGAAGTACCGTCAGCATCCAGGTGCTTTGAAGTTTACCAGTATTAAAGACACTCCGGAGATGGTCCAGGCCAGAATTAGTTATACCCAAGCAGTGGATGTAAGTGATAATATATATACATTATGACTCTAAGAGTGGGCTATTCTTTCAACACCGCGATTGAAGCCGAGGGGTTCTTGTCTTGCTCCTTCTGTTGTTCTAAGGATGAAGGAACTTCTTGTCCTTTTGCCGAGACACACCTTAGCGGGGGTGCCTCCTCATTAGGATGCAAATGGGGTGTTGCTTCTCTTCGGGTGCCAAGTGGGGCTCCACCACCCCGCTGTCCCCATGCTCTTCCCATTTGCATGTTTTCAAGATTTGTCTGTGGTGGGGCCGTTTCCCCCGTCCTTCTTGTTTTGAAGTGTTTTCAGAACTGGAACTTTGGGGGCCAAAATTCTTGGTAATTGGCAGACTCAGTCCTGCTAGAACTCCTTGGGACCCAAGGGCAGAAATTCTTGCTCTCTGAATTCCCCTAACGACTTTGAAAACGATTTGGGTCTTGGGTACGGAAGACTGACTTTGAAGTCATTTCCCATATTCCTTTTATAATGTGGAACTGAGATCTGGCCCTTTGCCCTCACAGCACAGTGTTTGTTGGGGACTAAATTGAACCATGAGATCCTATAAAAACCCACTTTAGGATATGGATCAACCCCATTTGGCTGATTTTATTAAGACAGGCCCACAGATCCTTATGCAGGGCAGGCACGCCTTATAAATATCTTCAAACCGTTCAACTTGCCATGAGGAAAATTTACAAATCTTGATAGGAAAGGAATTTTAAGATTATCTCTCTTGCTTCCCAGTTGAATACATTATTCTGGGGATGCCTTATACAGCAGGAACTTGGAAATGTCCTCAGTGCCTGTCAGAACATGTTATGGGATGAGTTACACACTTACGGGTTTAGGAATTTATAATTTATTGACGAGCAGCCCAGCAGAAGCACCCTGAATTCTGAGAAACACAGATGGTCAAACAAGAACTTTTGTATGAAGGAAAGCAACACCCGCTTCTTCCTTACCCTAACCGACTCTAGGGGGCGCTGCTGTGATACGGAGAAACTTGGACACACTAATAAGATTTAGGATGGAAAAGGCTGGTTTGGAAACTCTCTCCGGTGGTGGATGCCAACTTCGTGTGTCGTCTCTACGAGGATGTCATGAGCCCAAATCAGAGTTCTGGATGACTAGTGACCCCAGACCCACCGAGTGGACATTTATTAGCACAAGAATCCTTGAGATGAGGGGAGGGAACAAGGACTGAAGTCGGCCCAGGGCAGACCTCACCTGTGGAAGAGCCATCTCTCATGCTTCTAGATTTCGATGCCCTCTCACGGTTTACAGGGCATAACAGAATTACTGAGGTTTAACTAGATCTCGTTTTCTGCTGACCCGCGGTGAGCAGATGTTACAAGTGGAGAGTGTTCGCTGAGAGGCGAGTTTCAGCCTGTCTTGTTCCAAGCTGGGAAGGAAGGCTCAGGAGGGGATGAGGCGCGCGACCCCGTGCTGACAGTGAGATCTCGGTAGAGGCACCCAGCATCCTGTCTCTACCGGGAAGGGACAGCCACCCCACCCTTGTCCCCGGGAGTGCAGCTTGGCTGTTGCCTGTGTGGAGGAGGCTCCCGGGTCTAATACAGAACCTCTCTTCGTCCACAGAGATTGTACAGGGAACAAGGAGAAAACATAAAGCATCATTACACTCAGACAGCTGACCTCCCTGAAGTCCTGCTGGCCAAGCTGAATGCCATGAATATCAGTGAGGTGAGGCGGATGGAAGGGGTCCTGGTTTTAATTACGGCAGATCAGGGGGCCTGGGCGGGGCACAACAGCCTGGGCTCAGAAGGGCCTGGAGCCTAGTTTAACGCTCTGCTGTCGCCATCTTAAAACGTGTCATATTTCTGAACAAGGGGTCCCACATCTTCATTGGCACGGAGCTCTGCAGATTAGGTAGGCGGTCCTGCAGAGGAGTCCAGCCCATTTACGAGCAGGAGACTGGGAAAACTGCCTTCGTATGAAGGGCATTTGTACTGAGGCGTGGAAATATGGGAGCATCAGAGTATAGGCAAGTGCATCCAGTGGCTCGGCCAAGGAGAGACCCTACCCTCCCGTGATTGTGATCAGCAACACCCCCCCCCGCCCCATCCTTTGATAAAGATTGTTGAGTTTTCTGTATTTTACGTAAAGAACTCTGCACACTCAACCTTATACTTGCTGCTTCCTACTCAGAGACATGTGGGTCGGTCTGACTCCAAGGAGTTCCCTCAGGAGGCTCTCCCCCAATCACGGGTGGACACAAGGCAGGATCCGACTCTTGGTGTTTGCTAAGACGCCATGATTTCAAGCTGCAACTGGGAGCAGGTGGGGGGACGGTGTGCGGGAAGAAAACGCAACAACAAGGCAGATCCCCATCTCGGTAATGAGAATTTCAGAACCGCCAGATCCCACGAAGTCTTTATTTGTCCACATCTCCCCAACAGACACGTTATAAGGAATCCTGGAGCAAACTTCGGGATGGTGGCTATAAGCTGAGATTGGATGCCATTCCGTTCCAGGCAGCAAAGGCTTCCGGTGAAATCATAAGTGATGTGAGCATCCATCCCCATTACTGTGTCAATGTTTGATACTAACCATTTTTTACTCCTTTTGCCTCTCACCCCTGCCTTCTTTTGCCTGTGGATACAATCCTCTGCTCTCCCAAATGACTGTGTTAGGGCGACCGGATAACGACCAGCGAGAAAGAACAGACCAGACAACAAAAAAATCCCTGGGCCCGGGTACAAAGCCCAATGCCGGACTATAACTCCAGACCCTGGGCAGATGAAATGCACCCTCCGCCAGACACTTTCCTAAAGCAAGTCCGCGGGCAGAGACTGCTAACAATGCACCCACCTTCCTCCAGCGTGGGCCGCCCAAGTGCTGGCGCGTCCTGCCACTTCATACCCAGCCCTTTAGTCATTGGGAGTCTTGCATATGAAAGACTGGGCCTTTTGACGACTCCCGCGCGTTTTCTTTTAACTCACCCAGTCACTGTCAAAAGAACAAAACATTTTCGCCCAATACCCACCTCTCCCATTCCGTGTCCCTTGTCCCCGAGCTGTTACTCTCTCCCGCTCTCTTTCCCTTTAGTACAAATACAAAGAGGCATTTGAGAAAATGAAAGGGCAGATGCTTGGCTCCCGGAGCTTGGAAGACGATCTCAGCCTCGCACATTCAGTGTATGCGAACTCGCTGCAGAGCGAAGTAAGTGAAAATACGGTGGGAGCTGTTCCCCACACCCCCGGCTAATAGTGTCCAGCTAGCTTATGTCCTTGGTCCTTCTGGTTGTGGCCGCTGCTTCTGTCCAGACTAACTCTGTGTCGCTGTTAGGTCCCTTGACTCCTCTGGGCTTCCGCTTCTTCCTCCATCAAGAGAGACTTAGCTCCCTTTGGGACTGAGCATTCTATGATTTGACCAGTGGCCCAAATGGGGGCTTGTGGGCTAGATTTGCACAGCAGAAGTATTCTCTTTGGTCTGCAGACTGAATCGATTGCAAACCTTTAAAAATGGAAATTCTCCCATAAAAGTTTTAGACTTCTGGCCAGAAGCTGGGCCTGGACCCCTCAAGGCTAGAGTTGAAATGGACTACGAAGAGCTCCGTTGAGAAGGGATCTCTGTTTCCCTGGTCATGCAGCTCCCCGCACCCCCACCCCCCGTCACTTCCTGCTTTACTCCCTGGTGCTACTTGTCTGGCCCCTGGAAACATCTGAGTGTGCAGCCCTTGATTTCGATCTCCTGGGTGCTGGCACGAGTGTGTACACGCTGTCCCCTTGCACACATGTGAGTTGGCTGATGGATCCACTGTGTCACAGAGGACTAAGCCCTTTTGCACGCTGAGCCTCACTTGACCATCAAACTGACCTAAGAGTGTGGGGTTGGACATGAATTGTCCTTGGCTTTATGCTGGGAGTTGGGAAGGATTCATGGAGATGGGAGCAAGAGGTTAGGGAGGGGTAGCTGGAGCTCTGGAAAGGATGGAGGAAGTGGAGATTATGCATCAGAGCTCCAAGAAAGCCCTGAGTGAGTTTCACAGATCGTTCAACAGCTTCTCTGAGGCCTGCAGTGGAGCTCATGGTCTGGAATGGGCCTCTTCCTTTCTTCCTTCAGCATGCATGTTGGGCTCTTGGGAACACCGGTCCCTCAGAGCTGGCCCCACTGCTCCTGGCCCCCAGATTTCTTAGGAGGTCTCATCTGATACTTTGAAGAAGCTCTTCACAAGTTCACCCAAGTAGACAATCCCTGGTGTCAAAAATCTGAACTTGAGAGGGTGACGGGGAGAATCTGGTAGGTGATGGGAGAAAACCAGGTTAGCCTTGTAGCTTCTTCCCTCTGGAAGACGGAAAGATCTAAAGACTCAAGCAAGGGAGTCACTGACATTATGTCTGTTTCTTGAACTTCTGTATGGTCTCCAACTGGGGGAGCCATGGGCTTTCATCATCTAAATCAGGATGACCTCCAGGAGCTGGAGGTGGTGAGTGTCAGCCCCAGTCCCAACTTCTGAAGCCTGTCCCCACAGGAAGGGAGCATCGGTCTGGCCAGGATTGTCTCCCCAGCTTACGTGGGACAACTACATTGCCACCACTCTCCCTGGTGGTCCTTCTGCAAATGGTGGCTTTGAAACAGGTGCTGTTGTTCTGTCTGCCCCTCTAGGTGAATTACAAGAAAGGCTTTGAACTCTCAAAGGCACACTTCCATCTGCCGTTGGACATGGTAACCCTGGTGCATGCCAAGAAGGCTCAGGGCCTGGCCAGCGACCAGGACTACAGACACCCGCTACCCCAGTACACTTCCTTGGCCGAAGACCTGAGGCTCAGTTGTGCCAAGAAAGCTCACAAGTTGCAGAGCGAGGTAAGGAGACCCGGCGTCTCTCTCGGGGCTCCATCAGCTCAAATTTGACCATGACCATGACCATGCAGCTCCTGTTGGCGCCGCAGGGGTCTCTGGAGGTGAGAAATCCTAAACCCAGGTTTTCTTTGGAAACACCGCCCGGTGTTCCTGCCCAGCACGATTGTACAGATTTAACAGCAGCAGGAAACATTTACTGTTTCTGAGCATTACATTTTCATGCATGATCTCATTTCTACCTCAAAAGAACCCTAAGTCAATAGTCTTTACCCTATTTTAAGGATACATTACAGTGAGGCCCAAAGGAGGGGAAAATGTAGCTTGCCCTAGGTCACACAACCATCAGTGAGAAGGGGGGGCTCGAACTTGCACGGTGTCTGACCAAGATGCCCTCAGTTCACAGGTCTGCATGTTTAGGATTTGCCAATGGCATTGCCTCTGGCCTCAGCTTGGACCGGGGGTTCTTTATGGGGCCCACTACATTCCTGAGCTGCCCATTTTCTGTGGGAGCCTATGCTCTATTGGGAGAGGGTGGGTCAGAGCGGACCCACTTCAAGCAGAGGAGAGTGTCCAGCGGAGGGCAGAACATCGGGCCCCAGAGATCCTTCCTGGGTCCCTGAAGGGAGCTGTAGAGGCCTTGATGGGCCTCCCACATGCATTTCAAGCTCATGCCGCCTGTTTGTTGAAGCAGGTGGCCCGGGAGTGTTGGGAAGCCTTGAGGATTTCCTTATTCCCAGAGAGAGCCTGGATGTCTCCTCTCAACAGGCAGGGGCATCCTGTTCAGTGCTCGCCTTATTTCCTAGCTTGCTGGGTTTCCCTGGGATGAGGTTTGCAACTAACGAGCCGGGATTGGAAGGCAAAACACCGTACAAAGACTGCTTCCTGGTCTGATGGGGGCGGAAGCAGAGGGGTGCTCAGATTAGGGGTGTCTGTCATCCGTTCAAATCTTCCGGCTGTGTGCAGTGTTTATCAGATGACATGAACTGTCAGGAACCCCAGAGCCACTGCAGGAACGAGGAAGCAGCCACGCTCCACTTGGAGCCTGTGTTTCCCGAGCAGAGCCCTCGCCTGCCCTGTCTCTCATTGTAATAGCAGTTGGAAGACAGCACGCCCCGGGGGGGGGGGGGTGGGCAGGAAGGGGGTACACCTTGGTGGCTCTGCAGGGGAGTGAATTTGGGGACCCTTTAAACTGTCAGCCCAAATCACTCAGGTGCACGCACTCACGCCTACCTGCAATAGACTCAGACAGGCCTGTGCCAGATGATTCTGGATTCATTTATTAGTTCTTTCTTAACCCATGATTAATTAATGCCACCCTCTGCTGCTGGGTTTTGTTTCAGAAGACGTATTAAACCATCATTTCCACATTTGCCCCAAGACTACGGACTTCCTAACTATAATCCACTCCGGTGTTTATTTTCTGATGGCCCACACTAAGATAAAAACCTGCGTCCCGTCCCTCTGCAGCTCCTGAGACAAGTGATAGCAGAAAAATCTTTTCTCCTGACCTACGTTTTTGTTTCCCCGATGAACGTTAACCGAGGGGCATCGTGTGTGCGCCGAGGGTGACCTCTCTGTAGAGACTGGCGTGGACTGGCGTCCTAATTCTAATGTTGGCGTCCTGATTCTAATGTGGTCTTGCCGTGGGTCCTCAGTTTTTTCTTTGCTTCCGTGTCCTGTGAGTTTGGCTTTTCTGATGCCTCATGTTGTTTCTTACAGAATTTGTACCGGTCAGACCTGAACTTCATGCGAGGCGTTCCCTGTGTCATCCCGGGCACGTTGGAGATCGAAGGGAGAAAGAAAGCGTCTGAACTCATCAGTGAGGTAACCGGGGATCCTAGATGGACCGGTAACGGGGATCAGTCTATTTCCACTGCAGAAGTTCCCTCCCAGTACTCAGCTTGCTGCTCACTGCTAGAGGGAGTGAGATGTTCAGCTTAACAGTGGCCACTCACGGCATTATCTCTCGGCAGGCCCTTCTTCTTCCTAGATTCTCCATTCCGACTGGATGTCATTTAACACAGTTTTGCAAATATTGAGCCGGCTCCTCGGTGAATCTATAAGAATTATTCATTGACTTGTAAGATCTGCTTTCCTAGGGTACAATGACAAGAAGGCAGGCCTTGGAGACCAACAGAGAGGGAGACTGAAATTCTAGGCCAGCGCTCATTGGCTGTGTGACTTCTAGCCTCTCACCTGCCCCCTCTGTCTCAACTTCTTAATCAGTCAAATGGGGGTACTCCCTCCTCCCTCATTTAGTTTTTAGGGGATTAGCACTAACAATCTAAGCAACGGTGCTACTCTGGTGGCCGGGAAATGATTGATAGAAGCTTGCTGATAATTTCATAGTAAAAATACAGAAGACTAGGATTCTAAGCTCTTTGAGCGCGTGAGGAATCTTACTTACACCTGTGAGGGCTCTGGGACTTCCACTCGCTTACAGATGCAAGGACAGGAGGGCATGTTGGAAGGCACTGGAAGTGTCATGTGGGCTCACACATTGATCAGAAGCTCTGAGAAGATGGAACTGACCTCACCGTGGGAGTTTAGACTGAACTCTGTGCTTTCTTTTTCCAGTGAAATCTCAAAAGAGAGTGGTTTCTGAACCTGGTGGGTGCGTCAGAATCCTCTTTGGAACTTTAAAAGAAACACAGAGGCCTGGGCCCATGGGTTCCAGGGTGGAATGCAGGCATTATATATATATATTTTTTAAGCTGCACAGTTGTTTCTGGGATACCCCTAAAGCTGAGCACCTCTGGGTATCCCGTGAGCAAAGGTTGAAAGCAAAACGTGGATTTCAGTGGTCAAGTTCACAGAGGTCGTGAGAGCAGGTGTCAGGCTGGGTTCTGGGGTCGGACAAGCAGTTGAAAAGTGAGATTTTGTAACGAGTGTTTATAGCCCTTGTTCTGCTTCTGCTTTTGTGCCTTATCACGTCATCTTCTCCCCTCAGAGTAAATACCGTCAGCATCCCCAGTCATTCAAGTACACAGCAGCGACAGACACGCCCAGCCTCCTTCATGCAAAACTCAGCAACCAGATTACCAATGAGGTAAAATTGGATGGCTTTAGAATGGGCTTTTACAAAACTGCTAGATTGTTCAAAATACGCCTGAATATGTGTGGGTCTGGGGCTGGGAGAAAGAACGCGTGTTTGCACGAAAGTCTGGAAAGAACGTCCTAAATGGAATGTAAACATTTTCCAGAGGGAAGGCAGGCCGAGTTGGAAATCAGGTTTAGTCTCTGGTTCCACGGGCAGTCATGGACCAGCAGCACCAGCATCTCCTGGGGTCTTGTTAGTAGCACCAACTCGCGCCCAGCCCCAGACCCACAGAATCCACAAGGTCATTGAGCAGGATCCTTGCGGGTTTCCTCCATGCCCTGAAGTTGAGATGCACTGATCTGTCGCTCACCTGTTCTGTCTAGGCGCATACTGGCTAACCGCATGTGTACCTATGGTCGTTCTGATGATCAGCAGAGGGAGGATGTGTGGTTACCCAGGGGTGGTTACCCAAGGGCAGTCATGTGGTGTGGTATGGGTCAGCCTTCTGGAATTTCTGCCTCCTCCCCTCACCTGCTGTGCGCTCATTTCATTTAATCGTCTCTAGCAGAGGGGCACACAGGGGAAGGAATCTCATGGCATCAGATCATCGTTCCAGCCCCTCTGGCGGCTCTCTTGCAAGTTTGAAATAGAAATTGAGCTTGGCAGAGAATTAAATTTGGCATCGTCCTTAGTTTTAAAAATTCTCCTTCTGACTCTTCTGGAAGTCAGCTGAGACTTGGCTACTTATGCAGTGAGGTTCCGCTCTCACCAAAGTCAAAAAGTAAGACAGAGCAGCTTGGGAGAAGAATGCCCCCAAAGGCTTGTGTAGCGACGTTCGCAATTTTCAGTTCCTCTGGGGTCTTTCCTGCCTGCTGTGTGAGCTGGGTGCTGTGGGCTAACAGTGCCTCTTACGGTGGCCTCTGGCCTCAGAGAACTCCCCAGCTACGGACCCATTTCTGAGCACGAGAATCGGTGTTTCCGGAACAGGCTGAGGCCTCCCAGGACAACACTGGAATGAGTTCGTTCATGGGAGGAGCTGGGGCTTTAGGAAAGGAGGCAGAACAGAGTTGGGGAGCCTTTCTTCCACCAAGAGCTTCTCCTACATTTCCCAGATCTTAGTATTTATTGTCTTTATACCATATCGTCAAGGGAAAAGAGAATAATGAGAAGAACCTTAATGGTGTTCCTAAATGTATTTTTCTTTCCTCAGCCTATTGTTGAGTAAAGTGTAAGGGAGGAAAAAGAGAAAAACACCTTTTCTTTACCCATCTTCGGTTCTCAGTGGGGATACTGTCACAAAAGACAGATTAACAAAAGAAAAGCATACGAGTTTATTTAATGTAAGTTTGACACGATATGGGAACCTTTATAAGGAGCTGAAGACCAGAAGAAACAGTTAAACTTGAACGTTTTTGTATGAGGTTCGGTGAAGAGTGGACAGTCATGGGCAGATGTGATAGAGTTAAGAATGGGAACCCTGAGGAAGGTCTGTTCACTCAGCTTCCTCTCAGCAGCCCTCTGTCTTCGGAGAGAAGGATGCTCGGTTCCTCTGGGTGTAGGGAGGGCGCCTCTCACAGGAGGATCTTATGACCTGTGTCAGGAGAGGAGAGAAGGAAGAATTCTTCTAACCCCCGCTGTGTCTCACATTTTCAGCTTGAAGGTGCCATATTCCGGGGTAACCTGTCCTGAACCCCGTCAAAAGCAACTTGCAATTCCTTACACATTCCTTTTATGTCACTCAATTTAGCTCATGAAAGACTGTCTTTATTGAAAGAAAGATCTTCCCCAAGGCAGCAGGTGTATCCATGACACGGCGAGGGGCCCTCCGGGAGCCTATCTCCCACTTGCAAACGAGGGACCTCCAGCATTGCAGAAACCAAAGCCTTATCTCCTTGCTTGTTTTCTCTTCTCTTTTACCCAGCGCCTCTATAAAGCAGCCGGAGCGGATGAAATGCACCGATACACCCTGACCCTGGGGCTGCCCGAGCTGGTCCGAGCAAAAGCAAACGCAGCCAATCTGAGTGACGTAAGTCTTTCTTGTTGCCAAGATTCAGACGGGCTCCTAAGCCACGCATGTCTGTGGCTGGGATGGATGGGATCTCACAGCGACCCTTCCAGTGTTCCCAGAAACCTAAAAAAATGTCTTTTCGAGACTCACAGTACATACACCCTTTTGCAAGTGTGTTGTGTCCAAATGCGTCAGCACGCACTACAGTGTGTGTGCTAATGAGATTGTCTTCGCAAAAGAGAGATTTCACTCATCAGGGATCGACTCTGGAACATTGTATTACAAATGAAAGGGGTAGCCTTTGTTCCCCGAAACATGTCATTTTTTTTTTTTTTAAAGAAGATCTACATGTGTTCCTACTGTAGGCAAAATACCAGGAGTCTTGGCGTAATCTCCGTGCTCAAGGCTACAAGCTGACAATAGACGCTCTCCCCTTCCAGGCTGCGCGTGTCTCTGGAGATCGAGCCAGTGATGTGAGTTGAATGATCTGACCTTCCATCTTGCCTAATGTCTGTTAACTTCATGTAGAACAATGTCTAGGGCTGATTTTCCTGAATTAAAGCAAATCTATCACCCTGTGAGACAGGATGTCACCTGCAGAATATATTAGTTAGAAATGAGATTCTTTGATGGAGGGAAAGAAAGGCTCTGTTAATCAGGGGCTAAATTCAGGCAAAGGTCTCCAGCAGGAGAGAGATGACGATCTATTTCTAATTGCGGTTCCTGAGCCACAATCACCACCACCCCCAAGTCCCCAGCCCCCGGTAACATGTGCGCTGCCTAACTTCACCCGGAATTCGAAAGAGAACTCGCTCTAGAAACCGTAACACAGCCCTAACGCATCTTCCTCTCGGCTCTCTGTAGTTTCACACGTTGGCGTGAGGATTTGCCAGCTGTGTTTCAGGCACTCTGTCGATAGCGTCCATAGCTTTGGGACATGAAGGTGACTTTCTCTTTCCCACAAACAAATCACAGAAAATGTGGACTTGAAATACACGGATCCTGTCTTTTGGGTTTCATGTTTGCCAAGTACGCATGGTTAAAGCACAAGTTTCTCTTTTACCTTTTTTGATAAATTCCTTTTGGCCACAGGACATGTTTAAGGGAGTGGGGCCGTTTCTTTGGTTCTGAGGATCTGGTTTTAATTAGATAGGAAGAATGGAGCGATGTTTTAATTGTTCATCCCCCAGGGAGGAAGCATGCTCTCAGGCCAACCTCACTGTGGTTCTTCTTATAATCATCACGTCCTCGCGGAAGACGAGGTGATTTTTCTAGGGTCCGCAGTGAAAACGTGCAGATGGAATTGAAGCAGGCCGAATGCCGGCCCCTGACAGCGGTCCTCCCTTGCAGTTTCTCTACAGACATGACTTTGTGAAGGAGCGAGGCAAGCTGATCGGGGCCCGGAGCGTGAGCGATGACCCCCGGCTTCAGCACTGCTGGCGGGTGGGCCAGCTGCAGAGCGAGCTTCAGTACAGGCGCGGGGCGGCCAGCAGCCACGCCCAGTGTCACCTGCCCTTGGACATGGTGCACCTGGTCCATGCCAGGAAGGCCCAGGCCCTCGCCAGCGACCACGACTACAGGACACGGTGCCACGAGTTCACGGCTCTGCCTGAGGACCTGAAGATGTCCTGGGCCAAGAGAGCTCATGCCCTGCAGAGTGAGGTAGGGGGCCTTTGGGCTGCACACCAGCCTTCCTCCTCCCACCAAGACTGGGTGTAATCTCTGCCTCTCCCTTACCCTCACGACCCCATCAAAACCAGGACTTGCTGGGTCTCTGTGTTCGGTCATCTGAGTTGGAATCAATCAATCAGGTTGTTTCTTGATTGACTGATCAAGACTGATTGATCAATCAATCAAGAAACAACTGTTTCTTGAGCACCTACTATGTGCCAGGCACCATTCCAGGCCCTGGGGATACCACAGTCAATAAGAGTAAAAAAACTGCTGTGCTCATGGGGCTTCCACGATATGGGAGGGAGACAGAATGTGAGAAGTAGGATACGTAGTGTGTCTGATGGCGACACGTGTGGAGACAGACAAAGCAGGGCAGCGGGGTAGGTGTGAAGGTGTGTGTGGACCTGCACACGTGCAATTTAAAATCAGGGGTGGGGTCCGGGCAGTTACCACTGAAAAGGCAACATTTGAGCAAAGACCAAAGTTGATAAGGGAAGGGGATACCACTCCAGCCAACAGAATAGCAAATCCCAACGCCAAGTCCCTGAGCGGGAGGAGCCTGAGCTTATTCGAGGCTGGCAAGAAGCAAGTGAGCGAGTGAGGAGGACGTGGTCTGGAGTGGGGTCTGAGAGAGCTCTGGGGCTGGACGCTGCATGGTGGGGGTGAAGGTCATGACGGGAAAGTAGATCCAGTCATGGCTGATGCTGACTGACTGACTGCCATTACTGTCCCTCTTGCTATCATGCCTGAGGCAGGGACAGTTATGACTCATCTTTAACGGATAAGGTCATGCGGAAGATGCCCAGGCAGGACTGGCGGTAGAACCCACGATCTCACCCACCTTGCTCTTGTGGAGGGAGTTCAAGGCAGGGGAGTCATGCTTCCCACAACCCCAGTGTAGACACAGACACAGAAGGGAGAGGTCCTCACCCAGGCAAGGGAACAAAACAGGTTGGTGGAGAGCCCCCCCAACGTGTGCCGGGGTCCGTCCCATCCCTCCCCACTCCTCAGCTTCCTCCACTTGGACGTGTTAACGACACGGTGTGGGCGTGGTCGGCACCTAGGAACCTGCTAATGAGGCAGTGTGGGCGTGGTCGGCAACTAGGAACCTGCTAACCACCCAGTGTGGGCGTGGTCGGCCCCTGTGAAGCACGTGTTGTGCAGCAGGCACTATGCCACGAGACCGGGCACATGCTGTCTCTCTATGTCTTGGAGCAGCCCTACGAGGAAAGAACTCTCATTTTAGAACACAGCCCGTGGGACCGTTGTCACATTAAGCCTTCCCATCCATATCGGGGTTTCTCAACTCCAGCACCCTGGATGGTTCTGGGCTGGAGAATTCTTTGCTGTGGGCCCCGCCCCATGCTTGCAGCATTGCTGGCCGACTGGTTGGTCTATATGAAGCACCCCGTGTGGCGTCTGGTCCATAAAAACAGGCCAGGAAGTGTTAGCTGTTTGGATCGTTCTCTACACCAAGCCTTACCATTCCGGTTGTCTTTAGGGCAACGACTGCTCTTAGGTTGAATGATGTGGCACAGGCAGAATATTTAAACACGTAAGTGGGGGTTACTTATGAGTCAGGGCGGTGATGGCTTAAGGATCACCTAATTATTCATCACAGGTTGCTGGAAGAGCAGCTTCACAGGGTTCATGAGCAAGTCCAGGGTGGAGTAGGGGGAGCTCAGGGGGCTCCATACAGAGGGCGTGGTCACCACGATGCCCGCTGCGTTCTGCTGGAAATGCCTTCCGCTTGCCAGATGGCCAGCCCACCGTCTGCAAGAGGAGTTCATGCCCTGACCCTCTTGTTAGTGGGCTGTTTCTTGGAGACAGGGAGGGGGAGACAAACCTCTGGGGCAGGGCAGATCCCAGAGGGAGATATATGGGTCATCTGGGACCCAGCTAGGAGCCTGAAGATGTTGGTGGGAAGCCCCACTTCGTCCTTTGGCTTCATGTCCTTGAACTGTCCCTTCACTTTCTAGGCAACAGAAGACCAGAGAGGGTTGATTTGATTGGTGACCTCAGATTTCAGGGTGTGTGGGTAGATGTTTATAAGAAGGTGGTGTCCATGTATTGTGAGATTTTTTTTAATTTTTTTTTTTATTTTACCTGACAGACAGAGATCACAAGTAGGCAGAGAGGCAGGCAGAGAGAAAGAGGAGGAAGCAGGCTCCCTACTGAGTAGAGAGCCTGGTGTGGGGCTCGATCCCAGGACCCTGGGATCATGACCTGAGCTGAAGGCAGAGGCTTTAACCCACTGAGCCACTGAGGCACCCCGAGATTTTTTTTTTAACTGAGAAAAAAAAGCATTACCTCAAGCTACCATTTATATCACTTTTTTTTCCTGAAAAGAAAGAATATTTTAGCCCTAAAGCCAGTAGGAAGAACAATCTAAAAAGAAGAGGACTTTCCAGGAAATGGTGGTTGGCACCCTTAAACGGACGTTTTATGAGATAGGCTGTGTACTACAATTTTGAATGCTGAGAACGTGTTGCTTAACTTTTTAAATCACCATATTGTGCTTCATACATGGGTTTATGGATCTGAAGTTTGATAGTTTGGGAGTGTGGATTCCAAGCTGCTATGAACAGAGGACACCCCATAAAGCCCCGCTGCTTTTGAGGCTTCCGTTTTCTTGTGGTCGTTATTGAAAATCTAATTTCATGTGGTTATGTTGCATAGGAAAAGGAACAAGGCTCCATGTGTGTTCCCTCAGTTCAGCAGAGTCTGGGGGAGGAACAGGACCCCTGGTCTGCAGCTGCTTCTCTTACCTTCTCCTACCTAGGCCTGAAAGAAAGCTGTGGGTTGGGCCAGAGGGAGCCAAGAGGTGCTCACCTCTCGGGCGAAGGTTTCAGGCCATGATCGCTCAGGCCTTGCCTGTCCTGTGCTTGCCTCTGGGACGCATCTGAGACTCATACTCTGCCCCGGGAATGCTCTACTGTGAATGGCCATGATCTTGCACAGAAGCTGTGGGGAGACCTGAAAAACACCTGGCCCCACCTTTTACAGCTGCATGACCTTGGGCAGACTCTGTAAGCTCTCTGAGCCTCAGTTTCCCCATCAGAAACAACAACAATAATAATAGCTAAAATGTATGGGATGTCTATTCTGAACCTGGCATTTGCTTCAAGACTTTGCATGCACTATCTCATTTAGTATCTAAGTATGTGCCGATAGGACTCCCATTTTTACAGATGTGGCGACTAGAGTACTATGATCTTAAGTAACTTGCCCAGCGTCACAGGCTGGCAGGGAAATGACTTGCTCCAGACCTCAACACAAGTCAGAGCGGAAGCTGGGCTCTGGTCGCCAGACTCCCGGTTTGGTGCTCTTTGGCTCCCCCCGGTGGCTGGATTAGGAACCCAGGCTCTCTGGCTCCTGAGGGTTCTTTTAAGGACCCTCTGTCCGGTATACCCAGAGGACAGCCGTCCACAGCCCTTCCAAATCTGAACAGTCCCTTGAACACCAAAATGGTTCTGCAGATGCGTATAAGAACCCCGCCTTTGCAGGGTGGTGTGAACGTTGCGTGAAGTGATGAGTCTAAGGCAAACCACGGTTGGCAAGAGGGTGATGATAAAGCAAACCTCTCCAGAGGGTGATTATAAAGATTTTCATTAATAGGACCCAGATACCTCCTCTCCTGGTCGCCTCCTGGGTGCAGTTGTTGACACTGTTAGGAATTGGGGACCCAAAACTGCAGCCTGTGCTCCAAAACGAGGGTGCCACGGACCCCCACGTAAGAATCTGAAGGTGGCTTCCAGGCCTTAATCTGTGCACGGGAAAACAGCGAGACCGCCATCTGGGGAAGCCAGGTGCAGCTGGACAGCGTGAGAGGGTCTCTTATTATCTTAGAATCCTTCTTCAAAACCTTCTTTGGGTAGCTGATGCTTCTCGACTCCCCTCCTCTCTCCCCTTCTTTCATCGTGAAGTCCGGGGCAGGCGCGTTGTTTTTAGGGTCTGCGTGAATAGTCAAACCTGGGCTGGGAGCTGAAATATCAAGAGGCAATCCATTTATAAGAGAGTCTGAGGCCCAGTCAGATCTTTGGGGAACCAGCATCTTGCTTTCTGACTTACCTGCCATTGTACTGCTCAGCTCAACAAAAGGCGAGTTGAAAGCGTGCTCCCCACTTCATCTTGCGTATGAAAGGAGCAAGGCCCGGCTGTGAAGAGGCCCTGTAGGATTATTCTCTCTAACTTAGAAATTTATCCAATTTTCTCTGTTCTTTATCAGAGTGGAAGGCAAAAGCTTTGCCGGTGTAGACCGAAAGATCGCGGCATACAAAGCAATCTTACTGACATGGGGTTCTGAGACCTGCTCCTGAACTTGAGTGATGCCTCCCTTCACCAGTTGGAAGGCAGAGTGGAATTTGCACAGGAGCATTAACCAGCAGACAGTAGATCAGAAACGGACCCTCTTTGAGGCCAGCTGTGAGGGACGCTGTGAATCCTGAAATGAAAGGAAACTAAAAAGGCCAGAAGACTGGTTTCTGGAGTGATATTTGGCGTTACAGCAGAGCTTATATCTAAATTAGAGAAATGCTATCAACCTCGTTTAGATCCAGATTTTCGATTTCCTTGGAGAGTCCTTTTCCACCTTTAAAAATGCCTAATTTCCATAAAGTAGAGAAGAAAAGCGTTCCTACAACTGTCTTGTCCTAGGTAACGGAGGGCAGATGGTGGAATGGTAATAAGATTTAACGTGTTAGGAGACTCCTAATCAGACCTATTGTCCCACTCACCGCTTAGGATTTTCACCCAGGAATTCTGCTGTAGTTCTAATCTTCTGAGTCCTTAAAATGAAGAAAATGGATGAGACCGAGCCCATCGTTGTGATATAAGCAAATCCCGAGCCAACAGCGGGAAGGGGAGGCCAATCCAGGCACAAAAAAATTAAAATGCCTCTCATGCTATAGGCCGGTTGTATCTAAGTGTGTATGGTCCTTAGAGTCCTGCTGGCATTGTCTCTGCCCCCTCGCTCCCCCTCTACCACTACGAGACAAAACCGGCTCCAATGCATCGAGTGGCCTTTGCTCTCGAGGCCTCTCAGGTGTTCTCATGAGAACAGAAGGGCTGTGATGACCTTCAGCTATCACAGAGAGAAACTGAGTCACATTTTGGTAAAGCGATTTGCTCTGAGTCCCAGCAGGTTTGACCCAGGGCTCTGGGCCCTTTGATCACCTGAAGGTGGGTAAAACTGTTCTCTTTAGGTAGGCAGGAAGGCGGGCAGGCAGTCTCCTCGCTGCCAGAAGGGAACAGAATAATCCAGGCTGATGCCTGGGCTTGGGTGTAGGTCTCCACTCTTTTTGTAAGCAGTCATGTGCATCCATTCCCTTGACTTCTAACCCTGCCCATTCACAGGCGGGGCCTGCTTGGATCTTCTGCATGACCCATTATTTAATTCCTGGCAGAATACATACCCTTGCACGGTTTGACTTAATGATGTGCACATGTGCTCTGAATGAAGGTGTTGATGTGTTACGATGAAGATGAATACAGATGCTCTTACAAATCAAGCACCTTGACATAACCTGATGGTCTTTGGGCCTCTGTTGGTAAAAGCCAATGATCTTCTTCCCGCAGTTTCGCTACAAGTCAGACCTGATGGGCATGAAGGGAACGGGATGGCTGACACTGAGTTCCCCGCAGCTGGAGAGTGCAAAGAAGGCCGGAGAACTCATCAGCGAGGTACCACTCACCCAACTCTCTCATAAATGCAACCCCGGCATTTATTTCCTCCCGAAGAGGGAACCTGTGTGTGGGGTAACAACCCCAAGAGGACCCCATGGCCACTCGACCCCCAGTTTTTTCCTGGCCTTTTGCAACCAAATCACAAGACAGAACAAGATTTCCCTCCAAGTGAGTTCACTTGCTGGGGAGTGAAAGTCATGTTCCGTACTGGGCAATGAGAGAAAGATGACACACTAGAAGATTCCCCGTAGGTACATCAGGTGGCTCATTGTTCTCTGGGGGCAGAATTTGCCACCTACCTACAGAGTTTACGCAAAGTGTCGTGTCTGTGGTTACCTGATTTCAGATAACATGACGCACTGCAGAGAGATGGTTACCTTTACCAAACTCCCCACAATCTTGCTGGCCTGCAGATTCAGGCCTGGGGATCCCCTTGAGAGTGGCACTGCCTCCTTCCATCCCTTAGTAGCCAAACTTATTTGGACAGGGTCTGCATTGATGCTGAGTCCTTCCCTCTACTGAATCCCTTTCCTGTGATATGCCTTGGGATCGTGCAGGAGCATAAATGCTTGTAAAATGCTCCTTATCACAGAGGCAGCTTAGGGTACCCGTGAGGTGCCCACCAAGAAGAGAGACTTGTTTTTCAGGAGTGTCATTGGCACATCTAGTACCCAAGTGGGTGGAGTGAAGCCGCATTCCGAAAAATACATGGTATTCAACATGTTTCGTGGGAATCTGTGTCTTTCTCTTATAGACCAAATACCGTAAGAAACCAGATAGTATCAAGTTCACCACGGTGGTTGACTCCCCAGACCTGGTTCATGCCAAGAACAGCTACATGCATTGCAATGAGGTGGGTATGTTTTCATCACCAACCGTGGGTGCCCAGGAGTGGGTAGTGTTGCTCAGTGCTCAGTGCTTAAGAGCACGGGCTTGGGATAGATGGGAATGCAAACCTTCTGTCTACTACCTGGGTGATGTAGGGCCCGCTCCTTGTTCTCTCCTAACCTCCATTCCCTTATTTGAAAGGAGGGCACTTAAGTGAATTAAATGAGAAATAAATAAACATACGTGAAACTTTTAGCAAGTATGGGGAACATAGTAGGTCCTCAATACAGGCCCCTTATTATGGTTTGGTTCATAATCATAACAATATTAATACTGTGTATTTTTTATGATCTTTTACTAACACTAGATGAGATACATCTGAATTATTGAAAGATGGTAATGGAATTAAAAGCTGAACATAACCCAGTTAGAAAAAAGAACAGCTATATTAAAGCCTTCTTTCTGTTTCCATTCTCTCTGTATGATTTAGCCTCATTTCTTCTCTCCTATATTTATTTTGAAGTATAGGAACTTAAATATTTTTTCTCTGACCTCGTTGAGGGATTCGATTTTGCACACACAGTGACAAAGCTGACCCCTGGTCACACAGAGTCCAAATATACCGACAGGTTCACGTTCGTGAAGCCCAAACTGAATTTGGAAAAGGACCAGAATATTCAATACTATATTATCCTCTCTAAAAGGAGATGAGCCTCTATCCCGCTCTAAAATTCTTTGTAGCTCTTAGATCACTGCTCTAAAAATAGCAACTAAGAGAAAGCTTGAGTTTTATACTTGTGTCTTCCTGGGACCCAGGTAGACAATTTTCTTAAAACATAATTTTTCTTAAAACATAATTTTCTTAAAACATATTAAGGCATTTTAGGATTAATGGTTGTGTCTTTTTATTATTACCATTCATTTATTATTAAGCAATGAGGGCATTAAGACATCTTGATACTAGTAGAAAACTTAACAATACTCAATTGCAAAGAGTCTCAAAAGAGCCCCACACCTTATAGTGTTTGTAAAACCACACAGGTGAGGCCAACCAGGATGTTGGTTTGGGGCCTATTTGGAGCAGATCTTGGTAAATATTTACGTGGGGGCTACTTACCGCCAGCCAAGCCTCCCTGACTCTGGGAACGTGGGCGCGGTGGGCCGGATGGTGGGTTCTAGAGGGATGCTTTCTTGTGGGCAGGGCTGGGTTCTGCCCCCATGGCGGGTACCGGGTGGGGGAGGGGCAGCCTGCTTCTCACCCATAACCTCAGCCAGCTGCCTGTTCTGCATTGACCGCAGCCTGTCTCCCCCACAGCGCCTGTACAGGTTGGGGGATGCGGAATCCCTGCACAGGTACACCCCGATCCCCGACCACCCGGATTTCGCCCGAGCCCGCCTCAACGCACTGCATCTGAGTGACGTAAGTGGAGCCATGCTTTGTGTGGCACGCCCCTCCTTCTGCAAGTGTGTCTACACCCGCACTGGATTGTATTTGTTGGGGGGAGAAAAGTCCCAGGAAGGAGAGGACTTAAGACAGGAAGAACCCAGAACCAAGAGGGTGACAGACAGGACGTGTGACTCTGAGCCACTTTCCTCGCTGGGCCCCAGTTTCCTCAACTGGAAAATGGGCTGGAGCAGGGCCAGCTGATGTCTGCGGCTCCTCCCAGCTTGAAAACCCTGGTTCCAGGCACGATGGGCGAAGCCTGCCGTCAGGGGCTCCCCTGGCCCTGGCAGGTGTAGACCCCTGCTCCGTTTCTTTCCCGGACACGTCTCGGAGCAGGGTGACTCCGGAGGCCCTCTCTCGCCGCGCAATTGTCGTCCATCGGGCACAAACACAAGCGGCCCCTTTGTGCAGGAGGCGGCGGCCTCCACACTTCTGTTCCCCTCAGATGTCTGCCCTTTGCGTGCATAACCAAGATGCTGTTTCCTAAACCCGGGCGTGTTGTTAGCGGGGGTTGGAGGCCCCGGTTGCCACAGAATAGGCCGCCGAGCAGCCAGCGAAGCTGTGATCCGGGGATGACAGGTAGGCGGGCGGCAGAATCAAACGACGGCGTCAGATCAGAATCACACAGGCTGAGTGTGTCGGCCTGGGGCCGCGCGGGGCCTCCCAGAGTCCAGCCATTCTTCCCTCCCTGGCCTGGCCATTGTGGCCTGGGGCTGCGCGCGGATCAACAGCTGCTCCCGCGCCCCCCAGAGGTGGCTGCCTCGTGGGGGGCGGCGCCAGGCGCCTTCTAGTTAGCGTGTGTATTAGTTTGTGGCGTTTGTAAAGCCCTGTGGGATCCCACGCGGTGAATGCGACGGTGCTTTGTAAATATGAGTTATTATGACCATTTGAGGCTTTGGAGGGCTGTGTGAGTGATAATTTTAGAACAGCAGCTCTGGTGGGCTGACCTCCATCTGGGGGAAGCGGGACCTCCCCCTCAGCAGAGCTGGGACAAAACCTCCATGGCGTTAGTGCTCCGAGGATGGGGGAAGGCCCCGGGCTCCGCCGGCCACCGGGATTGGAAGCCCTGAGCCGGGAAAACTGGGGTGAGACTGAGAGTCCCTTTGGGGCCTGGCCGAAGGAGGACGGCCACCCTGGGCTGGCGACAGAGCGCCTCTCGGCTCACAAGGGATGCCAGTCTGCAGAGTCCCGGAGCTGAAATGAGCCGCCGGGGCATGTGGGATGTGGGGAACTCATGAACCTCTTTTGAAAGAGCACTTCTTCGGGGGCGTGGAGAATGCACACAATTGGATCAAGTGCTCTGTGAGGAAGATGTGCGGGGAAAGTGACCTTCCTGGGCAAAGAAAGCCATTGAGATGTGTAAGGCAGCCGAAATAACTAAAAATCAAATGACTCTAATGTGTGAGGATGAGGACAAAACTGCGCCCACTGTGATAAAGAAGAGGACACCCAGGGTTCCAAATCAAAGGGCCTACGGAATCTAAAGGCTCCCAGTGGCAAGGCAGAAACCTCAACAGAATAAAAAAAAAAAAAAACTCAGGCAGGAAGTGATCACCATCAAGCAAATAGTATACAGGGAGAAGGAGCAGGGGACAGGGAGGGGGCGCCTTGGGGAGACCCCTGATTTCGGCCCCTTGCATTAGGTGAGCCTCCGTTGTGGAAGCTGGAGAGCTGGGGTGCATCAGACGCCAGAGTGGGGTGACGTCGGAGCTTGGTGCTGAGGAAAGTTTGGCGTCCTTGCCTAGCCCAGATCCGGCGTGGAGACCCTTTGTAGGAAGGCCCCAGCTGTCCCCTTCCCAGGGGATGCTAAGGGTTTGGACTCTATTTGCTGTATATGCTACTGTTTGTGGGGCCCCGTATCAGGGGGCGGAATGCTAAAGATGATGCTTGCTCTGTCCTTATCTGAATGTTGCTCTCCATCTACCTATCATTCCGTCCTGCCTGCTCCATCCGTGGTGACCCAGTAAACAGAATCCTCGTGGCTATGTATGACCCATCAATTAGGCAATTAGGCCCCTGAACACAGCAGGTATTTGGCTCGTGGTTGGTGGGTTTGGATGTTGGAGTTGGAGATGAGGATGATGGTGAAGGTGATGGCGGGTGAGCTCCACAACAAAGTGACTCCTTCTCCGCGGGCCCCTCTGGTTCCAAGGCCCAGTTGTGCAGTGGTGCGAGGCCCTTTGCTTTTTATCTGCCACCCCTCCTTTGCTTAATCCCCTCAATCCCCTGTAGAACATAGGCTCAGCCATGACCTCTATTTCCAAGTGACAAAAATAAGATTCTTCAGGGGCCTCCTGATCTGCTGTGGCTCTCGGAATGAGTGAGCCACTGACACGGTCTGGGCTGTCACTTTGTCGTCTGCTGCTGATGTGTCTCACCTGCTGTCCCCCTTCTCTGTGGCCGAATAAAGGACAGCCCTCCGCTGGGATCTCCAGATGGTTCCTTTCATGGAGCCATTCCCTTATCTTAAAAAAAAAAAAAAATAGTAGCTACATGAAGGCATGGGAGATTTTGATGCTCTCTCCGGTATGTGGGTCTACCTGAGGACCAAGAGGATGTGATTACAGACTCCCGGAGGGTGTGTGAGAACAACTTCAAAAGGGAAAAAAATGAAAGAGGAAGATGTGAAATACACGGGTCAGGAACTCGGTCAGGTTCTCGGCAATCAATTTAATTCAGGTGAAGGCTCTTCCTCCCATGGGGGCACCAGGGGGCTACCTGTGGGAGGCGTCACGCTTCATTGTGATGGTGGGACTCAGCTTCAGATATAACCGAGGGGGCCCCCAGGAAGTCACTGGAGCTAACAAACACATGGGTGCCCGGACCCAAGGAATGGAGAGCTTTTAGCATGAGGGAAGAAGCAGAGTTCTCAAACTTTGAGTTCTGGCATCCAGAAGCTGCAGACCCGAGGCCCTGAAAGTGAATGCAAAGACAGGAAAGAGTAGGGCAGGACCTCTGGTTCCACCAGGATGTAGCAAATGAGCCAGACTCACAGACCCCAGACCCCCCAGAGCAGGGCCTGATGCTCAAGCCAGGAACTTAGAGCTGAGCCCCTCGTGGCCAGCCCCACCAGTCCCAAGAGCTTGGGGAGCTCCTTGGGATGGATGTGAGGCCATGGCTCTGTCCTTGGACACCTGCAGGGCGGAGGGTATGCATCATTCCTGCTCAGAGCTAAAAACAGACCAGGTATGGGGTTCTCACTCCCTGTTCACTCAGTTTTCTGTTTTCCCCATCTAGAAAGCCTACAGAAGCTCTTGGGAACAGACCCGGGCTGGCGGCTACGACTTCAGGCTGGACGCCATTCCATTCCAGACTGCCCGGGCGTCCAGGGAGATCGCCAGTGACGTAAGACCTTGGGCTCTCTGTCCCTCTGTCACTAATAGGTCTGACTGCTTTTCCCAGTTCTATTGAAAAGCAAACCACCAGGCACCCAAACCTGACAAGTATTTCAAATGAAATTAAAAATAGGCCCTTAGTTTCTAGAACCTTAGCCAGAAATTTCAGGTTGGGGAAGACACTCTTAAAAGTTGACGTTTGGGTCCCCAGAAGTGAACTAACAAGTGACTGATGTGTTAATCCACAATCAAGGGACTTTTAGCTGAAGTGCAGTGTGACAGGGTAGAACGAGATTGAGATTTCCCCTAGATTGATTCTGAGTTCAAATCTTGGCTCAGTTACTTGGGACTTGGCCGTGTAGTGCTGGGCAAGTTGCTTACGTTCTTTGAAAGCCCACGTCTACATCTATGAAATGGGGATACAATTTTCATCTCCTAGGATGGACGTAGGACTGGAAACAACATGGTTTCTGGTGCGATGCAAGTAACAGGTGTTCCAAACATGGCAGTCATTTTTATGGAAAAGGAAGGTAGATCACGGATCACTCGTGAATAGCTCGCATCTGCCCACAATCGGTCCAGAAATCAAGAACAAGTGTTCAGAAACATTTTTGGCAATCGTTGTGACAACCAAGCCTGTGCCCGGGGGACTCATCTGCAGCAGGGCAGAGGCTGGCTTGGGTGTTACCACGACATATGAATGAGATGCTGTGGAACCACCTTTGGGTCTTTGATGGATTGGAAATTCAAAAACCAAAACAAAATGAATCTGATCCTTCCCTATAGATAGTTTGAGGAACCCTGGGCGGGGTCCCTGGAGGCTGGGAAGAATGGAAGGAAGAGTGGCCTCAGAGAGAGTGGCCGCGCTCCTCTTCCTGTTGGTTATTCATTACGGCAGCCTTCATACCCACAGCTGCCGCTCGCTGGGCACGAACCTGAAGCTCAGCCCCCAGCTCACTGACTCCTCTCCGTGTCCCGTGGGGTGGAGGCTCGTTCTCCCATTTTATCAGGTGGGGAAACGGAGGCTCAGAGAGACTCAGTAACTGGCCCCAGGCCACACAGCTAGAAGGTAGCAGAGGGAGCTCTAGATTCCAGGTCTGTCTGAATCCGAAGCTGTCACCTTACCCTTCGTGCACTTCCTGCTGAGAATCCTGTGGGCTGGCCCCGGAGGGCAGGCAGGCCCCCAGGACCCATCTCTGCTTCTCTGACCTGCAGTTCCAGTATAAAGAGGCCTTCCTACGGGACCGGGGCCTGCAGATTGGTTACCGCAGCGTCAATGATGACCCAAGGATGAGGCATTTCCTCAGCGTCGGCAAACTCCAGAGTGACAATGAGTACAAGAAGGACTTTGCCAAGAGTCGGTCCCAGTTCCACAGCTGCCCGGACCAGCCCAGCTTCATCCAGGCCAGGAGGAGCCAGCAGCTGGCCAGCGACACAGGCTACAGGCAGCCCCTGCCCCAGCCCACTTGCGACCCGGAGCAGCTAGGCCTGAAGCACGCGCAGAAGGCCCACCACCTGCAGAGCGATGTGAGCTGTCCCCCATGCCCCCCACTCCTGCCCAGCCAAGCCCCTCCTCCCCTGCCTCGGCCACCACGCAGCATCCCCCATGACCTTCAGGGGGCAGCTGGGCCGAGATAGAATCCGGGAGACCTAACACTGTAGAGCCAGAAGGACTAATAATTCTAATTTGTGGAATCTCTACGGTGGACCAGGCTCGCTGCCAAATGCTTTTTCAAGCACAGCGTCTTGGAGCTCCCACAGCAACCCGACCCTGCCCCGTTTTCCTGCTGAGAAACCGCAGGCCTGGAAAGGTTACGGAACTGACTCAAGATCACTGAGCGAAAGGGGGCAGGCCTGGGATACGAACCCCATTTGGTTTGCTGTGAGAGCTTAAGCTCTCGATGGTTCTGCCACACTATTTCTAAGAGGTCTTAGCCGGTCCCTAACTCTGTCCTTGCACTTTCCCTGGGAGGCAGCTGAAGCCCAGAGAAGGGACATGGCTTTCCTTAGGCCACGGAGCGAGTCGAGGTGGGAGCTCAGACTTGAACGGATCCTCCCCACTCTCGGTCCCCAGTGTCGCTCCTGTTGCTTGAGTCAAAAGATGCAAAGCCCAGGGACATGCCGGGCTGGCTCACAGCACATCGGGCCCTCCACGCAGCAGCTCTAGGCGGAGTTCGCTCCCCTTGTCCTGGTCTTACTGACAGCGGCGTATGTTCCACCACCCCAGACCCTGCTGACCTATTCATCTTGCTTCCCTCCGTCCCCTAAGGTCAAGTACAAATCTGACTTGAACCTGACCAGAGGTATTGGCTGGACACCTCCCGGCTCCTACAAAGTGGAAATGGCTCGGCGGGCGGCAGAACTGGCCAAGGCGAGGGGCCTGAGTCTCCCGGGGGCTTCTGTGAGTAGCCAGCTGCCAACCCGCCCCAGCCGGCAAGGCCGTGGGGAAAGGCAGACTCATTGTTTCTTTTCAAACTTTATTTTTGGTCAAAGGTCAGCCGGCTCTGAAGAAGTAAGAAACGCAGCTGGGGCAAGGAGCCTAATTTCCCGGGTCTGAGATGGCCGGGCGGATGACACCCGGGTTAAACTTCCTGCAGGGTTTTCTCTGAAGTCGCAGCCATTAGTTGTGCAGAGACAAACCGACCCGGGCTCCTTCAATCGCCGGCCACCGCAGCCCAGGCTGCGCTCACTGCTGGCTCGTTACATGCGTAGAAAGGGTCAGGGACTCTCTGGCTGCAGCAGTCTGGGTTTTGAACCCTACTTTGTTCTGAAGAAAGACACCACGTCTAAATGAGAGATTGGCTTTGCTTCTTTCTCCTTCTTGCCTCGAGGATCCTTTCTCTTGGGTCGGGGCGGGGGGGCAGCATCTCCCATCCTGTGGGAGCCGGGTGGAAGCTTCACTCTGATTCAGGGGGTGTGTTTGGTTTCCGCAGCGGGGGCCAGCGGCTGTGGGGCCCACGGATAAGCAGAGGGGGGACGTGAACCCAGACGCCATGGAGATTCTACATGTCAACAGGAGGAAGGTTCTGCCGTTGTGAGTGAGCTGCGTCCGCCCAGGATTCTCGGGAAAGAGGCTCGGGAGGAAAGGTGCCCACCAGAGATGGGCTTCCGTTCGAGCGAGCTGAAAAAACCATGCGCCAGTCCTTCCCCGAGCCCCCTTTACTAAAACAACGACTCTCAGAAAACCACAGAGAATCTTGTATTTTTGGTCTCCCATCTAATCCTGGAAGTGGGTGGCCCGTTCTGTGGCATACCTTGGGTGTCTGGGTTGAGGAATAAAGATGTCAAGGCGATTCCCACTGGCTCCCGTCTTTCTGAGATCCCACGTTTGCAAATATCTGAGGTGAAGGCGGTCTGTGATTTTCTGGAAGGTGCCCATGTTTGAAGGGAAGCCAACAAAGTATCTATTGGGTGGGTTCTGGCATTTCTTGGGTTACCCATGAGGCAGCCTGATAAAGCAGTGGACGTGCTGGTTCCAGGGCGGCCCCAGGCTGGGCGGCCGTTGTCTCTGCTTAGAGCATGGCCACTCGGCTGTATGGCCTCCTGGGGGCTCCCGGGGCGTCCAGTGCTGCCCATGAGGCCTGGCCTTGTCTAGGTGCTCAGGACAATGGGCTCTCAGGTTCAGAAGACACCTTAGAAGCTACCCTCCTTTTGGATGGTGGCTCTGATCCAAGTCAGGAATTTGGTAATTTGGGTGTAGACTCCTGGCTTCTTCCCACATTCCAGGCCCCAGCTCACTATCCCATAGACGTAGTAGGTGCCGTTCTTCTCACAGGTCAGAGGGCCTCCAGAGTCACCCTAAGGGAAAGAAGACACCTGAGTTCAGCTTTATGAATCAGGGTACATTCCGAGACACCCTCCGCTTCCATGAGGAGATGCCAGGGGGCCATGGGGGAATCACCCCGGCGGTTTTCTCTGGAAAGTGGTGGCAGGGCTCTTCCAATGCCTCCTAAGACACAAAGCTCTGAGGGGAGAGAAGTGAGTACCACCATAGGCCCCTGAGTCCATGAGGGGTTGGCAGAGAAGCCACAGGGCTGGACCACAGTGGTCACGTCCCTGCTTCCACACACTTAGTCATGACTCGTAATCACAGCGAGTTCTCAGGGGCCCCCAACTTCTCATTCCTGTGAGATCTGGTGGGGGGGCCGGTACCTTGTTTGAACAGAGCCCTCCCAGGCCCCACAGGGCACACACTAGTGTGGGGAGGACGGGGCTCAGAGACAGCATAGTCTAGATTGTCAACACGGTCTATGGGATTAGATCTTCTTAGTTCCAAACTAGGCCCGCTGAAATGGCCCTCAGTTTCTCACATGGTGGGTTGTGGAGAGCAGTAGACCTCCCCCCACTTGCCCCAGCTCCTGTACAGATTAATGTCTGTCAAGTACATAGAACAGTGCCCAGTTCTGGTTGAGCCCAGCTAACACGGCAGGAGGAGGCTGGTGAGAAGGGACGGCTCTCACCATGCACCATAGCTTACACTAGCCAGTGAGAGGATTTTTAGGGAATCATCTCTTTGAATCTTAGCCACACCTTAGGATTTTATGCATATGTTATTTCCATATTGTAGATTAGGCACCCGAGATTGGAGAGTTATTTCAGTGTAATGAACTGAAATGTGTTTCTCCCCAAAATCCCCACGTTGAAGTCTAACTCCCCAATGTGATGCTATCGGTGGGTGGGGCGTTTGGGAGGAGATGAGGCGAAGTCATCGGGCATGGGATTAGTTCCCTGGGGAAAGGGACACCACAGGGGTAGCCCCTTGTTTCCTCAGTGTGAGGCCATAAGGAGTCGGCTGTCTGTAACCTGGGAGAGGGCGCCCCCTGGAGCCTGACCACGCTGACACCCTGATCTGGACAGCCAGCCTCCAGAACTGGGAGAAATACATCCACACTGTTTAAGCTGATATATGGGGATTTACTAGAGCAGCCCAAGCTGACGAAGCAATTCAGTGATGGACAAAAGTCAAAAGTGAAAGAGCCAGGATTCAAGCCCATGACTGTTTCCAAAGCCTGCGAGCAAAGCCCTCGAAATACTTAGAGAACGGAATGATCTGTTTCCTTACTCATCTTCCAGGGGGTTCAGACAAATCACACCCATCAACCCACGACGCTCTTTTGAGTAGGTGGATATCTGCGGCCCCTTGGGAAGGGACAAACCTGAGACAGAGTGATGGTGATTTCCCGTCCCAGCTTGAAGCCGGTAGATCATCGTTGGGCCCCTTTGTAAGGGGGGAGCTGAGGTTTGAGTGTGTCCACACTGGGGTTTCCAGGACAGCTGGGGGACTTTTGAGGATGACAGACAGAAAATTCTAAGCTTAGGGTGTTCCTGGGAGTCTAGGAAGGATGTCTCTGGTGAGATGTGACCTCTACAGAGAGAGACACCATGGGGCCTGGGCTCCGACTTGAGGGAAAGTCTTGAGAACACCTTGGAACCAGTCCATGGAATCTCCACCCTCTCCCTGTCCTGCAACCTCTGAGTCACCATAGGCCTCCATGGCTTGAGGTCCCCAAAAGTCCTAGACTGGAGAGAAGGCCAGCAGGCTAAGGAGCATTCAACCACTTAGTTTGCTATGGATGAATCCCCACCCCCGTCTTGGTCTCGCTCTCACATACACACACATATACATACGCAAATCCCAATGTTTAGTTAATATTATTGCGAATTCTTGGGACCTGTCATCTTTCTCCTAGACACTGGTCTCTTGCCTGGGTCCTCGTTGGGATTTTCAGCCCCATTGCCCAGGGCCAAGACCAGAGGCATCATCTTCACATTTATTTTTTTTTTATTTATTTTATTTTTTTTTCATCTTCACATTTAAACATAGGGAAACAAATTCTCCCTCTGCCACTCACCACCCAGGTACTCTAGGCCAAGATCATTTCTCGAAATATCTGTGATCTGGTGATGATGATATCCCCTTCAGCAGGGTCATGAGAATTAAATTAGATAAGGCAGGCCAAGTGGCCGCTATAGTCACTGTGCCAGATCCTCCTGGATGGATATGGGTACCAACTTGCTAGAGGACGGGTGTACCTGCCTGAGCCTTAGCTTTATGGCAGGTGGGTCTCTGAACCGGCCTCCCAGCCCTGGGCTCTCAGTCTGGCCTCAGCCCAGCATAAGCTCCCACCCACGTTTCCTTCTCCAAGTGCCATTGGGAACCTCTGACCTGGCAGGAGTCTTTCCCAGGCTTCTGCAGGTTTCCTGCACAAATCATGCTGTCGTCGATCATGTGGTCATAGAGTCGGTGGGAGTTGCACAAGGTGTTGGCAATCAGCTTGACCTTGGCATCCAGGAGATGGCGGGAGCCTTCCCCTGTGGGGTAGAGGAAAGAAGTCACCACTTTGGGGACCCGGGTGACACCTGTCCCACCAGAAGCTAGCATGGATAAGAAGATGGCCCCAGGTCTAAGCTGGGCTTAGGAGTCTCCTCTTTCAAGGACGGGAGCTCTTGGCCTCCCGGCTTCACCATGGTTTTTTAGACCTTCCACACTGTGCTTATATCACAGTGGAACAGAGATGTTTATTCCCTCTTCTGTCTTCCCAACTAGACCATCAGGTCAGAAGGGGCAGGGATAGTGTCTTAAACCACTTTTTAAATTTCCTACCGGAGGGCCGGCACACGGTAGATTCCTAATGACAGGTGCAGTGTCCTGGTTGCTCCATTAGATTACCCACTTCCCAGAGCAGATCCTCTGGTCTATTCAGTGTGCTCTGGTCAGCACGGTGAAAGGTTTAGGTGCACGACAGTGATGATCCCCGTGAAGACTGGTCTCCCGTTAACCCTAGATCTGATTAACCCGAAATCTTCTTTCCCAAAAGCCTTCTGGCAAATTTGTATATTACATTTCATTCTCTTCATGAATATAGGTCTATTTAAGTGTTTCTTGCTTTCTATTATTAAAGACAAGATTTTTTTGGGGGGGGAGAAATCTATTTTGAGTTTTTGAGAAAGACTTGAAACACACTTCTGAAGTTTATATGTTAGAGAATATAATCTTGTCAGCACACGAGGAAATTAATCCTGTGGTTACTTTTTTAGATAAGACCACATCCTAGAGACAAATCAATAGCTTGGTTTAAGAAAGTTTATACAATGCCTACAATGTGGAGACCCCTGAGCAAAGCACTCCAGGGGAGACAGGTGAACAAGCGCAGACCCCTCCCTCCAGGGGCTGACTTAGTGAATATCTCCATAGAACTCTATCAATTCCTTTTATCATGATTCCAAACCTAGGAGGTAAGTGTGGTTGTGGAGGAACTAAAACTCAGCTGTCCAAGTGACAAAGCCAACAACCTAACCCAAGTCTGTCTGACGTCAAACCCAACTTGTTTATAATCTCTTTCCAATCTACCTAGGGAAGGAGAGAGATCTATGTGGATACAGGATCAATACTTAATGGAGGTCAGGGTAGGGGACGGGGACAGAGAGAAAGATCAAAGAAGGCTCCTTGGAAGTAATGAGATTTAACTAGAGCTTTAGCCATGAGGTAATCTCTTCTTTGGGTAATACATCTTCAACAGAACACTGATTTCAAGTTCAGAAGGGGTGTTAAGTTTGACCCCTTTCTTCTCTGGTTAACACAACCCACCTTCGTCTCAGGAGGGTGCACGGCCAGACTCACCTGTTTCTGTCACACCCCAGCCAGAGATGTGACATTCAGTCCCAGAGGGGAAAATGTTATCCGGCAAACATACAGTCTTCACATATTTGGATTCCAAAGCACAGTGACCATCCACTGGCTTTAGCTTGAGCAAAGCTAGTAGGGAGGGAGAGAAAGAGGAAATGAATGATGATATCTTCTCTGTCATTAGCTTCATCTTGATCAGGAGGTAGACATAGCAAAGCCCCACTCCCAGTGCCTAACAAACGAATGCCTTGCTCCTTGACCACTGCATTCTTTCAACTTCTCTTGGGGGAGGAGTCACTCTTCAGGCTGAGCATAGTACAAAAAAAATAATAGAGGAGTTTGAAAATAATTTCTAATCCATTTTTTTAAAGAACAAGCTTCAAGAGGGAAAAATAAGATATTGAGGAAAGAAAGAGAGTGACAGGTCCCAGGAATGGAGAATTGGGGTACACGCTGAGCAGCCAGCAGCTTAACATCATTGCCTTTACATCCGAGCACCTACTAGATTCCAGATGTACATGGGGACATATGCATGTCATGTCACTGAACACCAGGAAGCTGACTGTTGCACACCAGTGTATTCATTTAACAGAAGAGGAACTGAGGTTTGGAGGAGTGAAGCCAGCTAGAAAGGGAGGGAGCTGGGATTCAAGGCTGGGTTCTTTGCACAATAGAGCCTTGCTAGCACTTCTTCCCCTCATTTATCCATACCATCAACACAGACCCTTAAAACTAAAAGGCTCTGGAATAAATTCTTCACCTTACAGAGTCTGTGAGGGACCAAAAAGATAAAAGCACCTTCTAGGACCACACCTCAACTTTCCATCAGTCATGAAATCTACCCAGGAACAACACCCATAGGAGATCTGCCATCGAGGAGACTTGCCAATGTCATTGTGGGGAATCTCTTCTCTTTCATTATAGTGGGTGTACTTGAAGATCTTCTCCACCCCAAATCTCTGCTCATGGGATTCTGTCTTCTTCAGGTCCTGGTCCCCTAACACCACTTTCAGATGTTTGGTCTTTATGCTGCAAGGGAAGGTAAGATGGTCTGGTATTTGAGAGACTGAAGCTAAGCACTGGCTTTGCTCCCAGGTTGCTGGCTGACCTTGGACAAATGACCCAACCTTCTGCAGTCTTGGTATCCTCATCTATAACTGTTGTCTTGCTCGCAGAACCTTGCTGTGTGGTCCAAATAAGAAAATGTGAGGAAACACGGTCTTCAAACACAAGCTGTGAAGTGTATCCCACATTTCCTGAGAGACCTCCCGTTCCCCCTGGGATTTGCTAAAGAGCAGTCAATGAACTTCTTGAACAACTATTCTCGGTGGAGGTTAATGTTTGCGTGTTTGAGGAATGCCAGACGAATTTGCTTAATGACACTGGATAGGAAGACTTTCAAGGCTGCCACAAAAACCTGGGCTACATGGGACCAGCCCTGACCATGAACTTGGGGAACTCAGGGGAAGTAGTGCTGGCTTCTTTAGGCCAAACAGGAGTCATGGCTGAAGACACACAAAACCAGGAGGTTCATGGTAATGGCATCTGATAGGAGCATGCCGTTGCCTCTGTTCAGGGCAAGACTGGAGAGGTTAAGGAAGCAGGTCAATCTGGGTTCATACCTCATTTACCTACTCACTTTACACATGACTTTACACAAGGTCCTAAACCTTCCCAAGACCCTGGGTCCTTGTTTACGAAATGAGAATAACAATAAATTTTTTTCACTGCACAAATATTTTCTGAAGACGGGCACTGTATGAAGACCTGCCCTAGGCACTGGGTATATTACAATAAACAGAAGTAAAAATCCCTGTCCTTTCTCAGCTTGTCTTCCAGCAGACTGTGTTCAGAATTAACTGTCATAATGCATGTAAAGTCCATTGTAAGCATTCTGGACATGGTAGCTCTTTTCCCTCTGGTTTTAAGGAGCCACTCTTTTGCTCTTAGGGTTAAATCAGCCCCTCTGATCCTGCCAGAGTCACCAAAATGCTGATCTGATGGGAAGGGGAGAATACCCCCCAGAAACTCGAGTCTCTCTAGCCTCTGCTTTCAGTAGGCACCTACTTGGCGCAGTGGGCAGCGGTAAGCACCCAGCAGGGGTGGATCAGCGCTCCCCCACAGAAGTGGCCTTGGGGCATGGAGGTGGCCAGTGGCAATGTGGTCTGCAGGGATGCCTGCCACGGGTGCTTGCCCGCCGTGCTCTTAAAGCCTCCATAGATCCTCTTGATCTTCTTTTCCGTCATCTCAGTCCTCCCGCATGAGTCAAACCCTGGAAGCTGGGTCAGAGGCTCTGTGGGGCTTCCCTCTGGGTCAGCAATGTCTGTGGGACACAAGAAAGACAAATCACACCATTCACTTTCCTTCCAGGGCCTCAGAAGGAGGCTGTCAGAGGTATGACTCCGAGTCCAGCAGCTTAGCAAGCTTCAGAGTTAAGAGACTGCACTGATGTATACCAGGCGGGCAGGTAGTAGGTGCACAATTAATATAGGTTAATACTTGGATTCCTATGAAGCAAGTCTATAGAACTAATGATAAAGGTGTTACTTTTTACATCTTATTTTGACATGTATACAAAAACTTGTGTGTAAATATGTAAATCCATCACTGGAGGAAGGGTTACTTAAGTTGATTTTTAAAGAATAGTTGGAGATGGACAAAATCAGACATATGTCAGTATTCTAGACGGAGCTGACCATGAAAGCAAAGGCACAGAATCGAAACTATCCAGGGAGGTAATCCCATTGACCAAGATGCGAGGGTGCTATGTTCCTGACGTGGTTAGAGAGGTGGGCCAGAGAGGACAGCCAGGAAGATCGTGAGGCTGGAATTCTGTCCGTGTCACATCCTGAGAGGCTATGGAGTCTCAGCCAATATTTGATCACCACTGTATACTGAAGACCTGGGATACTACTGGGCATATTTCAAGAAATCCGTGAGTATTTGCTGAGTACACTGACTGGGAGTCAGGAAATATGAGTTTATAATTGGATTACTGGCCTCGGTTTACAAAGGTATCCAGGCATACTAGACATCCTGAAAGGGGAGCAGAGGATTGGGCATTTGGGTTTCCACTGGGATGGCAATTGGTAAAACAGGTATTATGGGTGGACAGTGTAGAAGAGATGGGGTGCAGAAACATCTATCTATTAATATGCAACCTCACCCTTACTGGGACTTCAGGACAACCGCGGTCTTACCTAGGGCTGAGCAAGCTGAGATATCACAGTACTCCCATTTCACCTTTGCACTGTTGGCTTTAATGAAACACCAGGGCTTTTTATCTCCATCTGGGTTTCTAAAATGAAAACACAAAATAATCCAAGGTTAAGGCTTGGTGAAGCCACTGAACTTCATCAAAAGACCTTTGGATAAGAGAGTACCAAATTTCTATGTTCTCCCAGGGACCACTTTCTATTCCATTCTTCCAAAAGCTTAACAAACCCTGACACATAGTGTTTTTGGCAAAACTTAACTTGCAGAGAAGAATCCCAATGATCAGAAAATAGTCAACAAGCCTTGTGCCAGATTCATGGGACATATCAAATTGTTTGTAGGCAAAGAAATGAGATCCCTGTTGAAGATTCTCCTTGGTCAGGAAAGTGAAATAGCTACAGACACCTGGTAAAAGAAGAGCTCCTCTGCCCAGACTTCCAAATCCTGTGTGTGAGAATTCTCTGAGGAAGCCTACCATGGGCGTCACTCTGAAGACCCTTCCAGGAAGGAAACAGCTCAAAGTGAGTGAGAGTGAAAGATAACTTGTGTTTCATGCAAGGGAAATCCTCTGGTTTAATGGAACCAGTTTAAAGCCATACAAAAAAATTCCTGTCCCTTGTAAGCAGATGATATGCATCCTTGGCCTTGGTTAGAGCAGTGGAGGAAGCCATCAGAGGTGTCTGGAGACAGCAGAAGGGGAAGAAGGTAACTAGTCATCACCACGTATAGAAATGGGGTTATCCTGATGTGGGAAAACCTGAGCTTCCTTGTGGCAGAGATTGCAAAGCTGACCAGACATTCCGTTTTATATATATATCTTTTACATTTCTCCCTTGAAGTCAGGCAGGATAAAGCATGAGTATTTCTGTCCAATAAAATATATGTGCAGAGATGATGAATCCATTCTAGATTCAGGCAGTTAAAAAAACTCATGCTCTGTTTTTGAGTCTCTCCTTACCTTTCCTGGGTATTTGAGTAACTCTGTGGAGCTAAGATTCTCCCTCACTCCTCATTCCCCAGCCCACATGACACATGCAGCCACAGTGAAAATTAAACCCTGAGGTATTCAAGCCACTAGGATTTGGGAGCTGTTTGTTACAGCAGCAAAACCTAGTCTATCCTCTGTAGGAAAACCTTCCCATAAAGAAAGCTGATGAGTCTCAGTGTCCACTCCCCAATTTCTAAGCTGGCTGAGGAACACTAGGAGCAGGGGAAATGGACAGAGAAACCCTTACACTGACAAGCGCCCAAGACTGCTCATGGAGAAGAACGTTAGTTTTACCTGCAGAAGTTGTGCTCCCCAATCCCATGGGTCTCAGCATCTTCCATAAACATGTTGTAATTCTCCTGCAAGAGGAGGTGGGAGTTCCAGTAAAGGCATGAGTGTTGATTGACTGTCTTACTCACTTTCCCTCGGTAAGAGTAGCCATCACCAACGTAGCAGTCATCAGGACCTTGGAAAGAGTAGGCAGGGACACGGGAACTGAAAGGGACTGGCATGTTGCTCCTGAAGAGGACCTGACAGGTGCATCAAGTAGGGAGAGGATTGGGCCTGAATATTGATCACCCTGAGATTCCACCATGAATTCTAGAAAGAGAGTGGCTTGTATATCCCATGTTCAACCCAGCTTAAAAACATGAAACACGGTGGTTGTGGGTAGATAGAACTTAATTCTTTAATTTTGGCTCACACAAGGGCCAGTGGCCTGTGGGTTGAGGCCCAGGGAGGCCCAGGTGTGCTCGATTGTCCTACACTACATCCCAGTTTGTGACTTTTTTTACATGGAGCCAGGCGTAGCCTATGCCCTTTGGTTAGAAGGCCAAGGCAATAGTAGAGTTTGGGAATCCTGACCTGAACTCCATTCTGGGAATAAAACCCAAACATAAAAGGATCCCAAAGGCCTCCCTGTGGCCCAGAGTTTCTGTTAGAGAGGTGGTAGAGACCCATACCTATTTCACAGAATCTCCCCTTGAACTGGTCAGGGCAGGTACAGGTGAACTTGGTTCTCCGCTTATGCCGGGAGCAGGTGCCACCATTTTGGCAGGGATTTGGCCTGCACGCAGGAGCCCCTGTGAACACAGGAAGTGGGGCCAGGAAGTCTCTTCAGAAGGCGTTGTAGCTACATCAGAGATGATGAGGAGATATTGGTGGCACTCTTCTGGTGCCCATCTTTTCATAAAAGTTGGGTTACCACAGGGGAGAGACCCACTGACACTCTAGTCAAGGTACTCACGAACCTTAAGAACATAAGCAAACATGGTTGAGTCAATATGATGGAGGCCATGCAAAGAAGAACACCTAAGTAGATGGGTCACCCAGTAAGGCACAAGGGATATAGACTGAGCAGGAAACTGGGGGCCAGTCTGGGCTAGGTTGAAACCTGGCTCTGCCTTTCGATAGCTCTTTGACTGTAAGCAAGTTAGTTAACTTCTCTGAACTTTGGTTCCTTCATCTGTAAAGCTCTTCCTTGTGGCATTTTTGGAAGAATGTACAAAAAAGCATGAATCCCTTGGGACAATGCCTGACTCATAGCAGTGACTAAGTACAGATTTAATCCCCTACACAGCCCATTCCAGAAATAGACCAGGCTTACTTCCTGGAGGAAATGAGTTTCAAGATTACTCTTTTTGGATGGGAAGGAACACAGGTTAGTTAATTCCCCCTAGACTCTCTAGGGGTGATGCATTTTTTTTTTTTTGAGATTTTATTTTTAAGTAATCTCTACGCCCAACATGGGGTTCGAACTCAGAGCCCCAAAATCAAGAGTCATGTGCTCTACTGACTGAGCCAACCAGGCGCCCTGGGATGATGCATTTTTAAAAAGTCCTAGTTAAAAGGGCCATCTCAGATGCCACTAAAGCATCAGAGGTATCTGGACTTCCACACCATAGTTTGCAGACATCCCAGGCACAGGCCAGAGAGAAAACCGAGCAGAGAAGGGTCCTCCAGCACTTACCTGTGGAGCAGTCGGGTCCCCTGTAAGGGTGTTTACAGGCGCAGCGGTAATAGGGAGGACTCTGGGTAATGAGACAATCGCCCCGGTTACATGGGTTGTTCTTGCACTTGTTTTGCACTATGGGAGATCCATAGAGAAGTGAGTGACATGACTGGGTACACATTTTACTTACCGGGGTACCTGCACAATATGATGTTTGGGGGTGGGTGGGTGAACGCATGCCCTTGTCTGTGGTCTGGAAACACCACGCTACTCCTGGACAATTTTTAAATTTTTTATTTATTTATTTTATTTTGGGGGGAAATTAAAAAAAAAAATCATTGGGTCACGAATGATTGCATCCCAGTTCCTTCCAGGACTCATATTCTTTTTTTTACTCTATCTTGATATATAAAAAAAAAAAAAACAACTTAGTAATTTTTACACCTTCCACAAACAAATAGAACTGCAATTTCAGTTCTCTACTTTGTAATTGATTTTATATTCTATTTACAATTTTGTCGTTCTTTGGGGAAGTTGAGGGATGAACCCAGATATTATGTTAACGCCTGATACCCCAAACCATCCTGAAGGTTGAAGGACTTACAGGATTGCAAATGGAAGGAAGGGGCGAAGAGAGCACAGAGAAAACAAGGCAATCATAAAACCCTATTTAAAGGTCCTCACTTCACTGGAGTGAGTGGCCCCCTCACTCCAGTTAGATGGTGGCTAGATGGAACAGAACCATGTTCTCTCCAGGGGCTCACTTAGCCCATAAGAGTTCTGTTCTCAATATCTTATCACATAGCTTCATGTTATGCCCAGAAGAGGTCACTGAAGTCAGACATCGTGAGGATGGTAGGAAGAAAGAGCATGGGGATGGGAGCCAGGCACCAGGCCTCTAATTTCTGCTCTTCTAACTAGCTGTGTGACCATGGGCAAGTCCCCTGTATCTCTGGGCTCCCTTTCTCTAACCGGATTGGGCCTCATGTGCCTTCAGATTCTTCCCACTCTCTCATTCGAGAACAGTATTTCTCTGTCATAGTTAGTCTAAACACTCTAAACAACAAGTCCTGAGTGGAGGATACAGCTTGGTCAGAGTCCAGCTCTTATCTCCTCTTAGCCTCAGTGTTCTCATCTGTAGAATGGACATACCAGTCTATCCGACAGGCATGGGGGAGGATTCAATGAGATGCTTCTTGTTACCATGCCGAGGAGTCCATTATGGAGGATACAATACGTGTGGTTATTACCTTTTCCATGGAATCATTCAGCCCTTTCTGCCCCCTAGAGCTGGAGGAGGAGTAGCCTCTTGTTCAACTCCGAGGGCAGACGGAAGCCAGTGAAAGCACACTCACCATTCTGACACCTGTTTCCAGAGAAAGGGGCCGGACAGCTGCACGTGAAGGTGTCGCCACTGACAAGGCAGTCCCCGCCATGTTCACAGGGGTTTGACAGGCACGGGTCTAAGAGGGCAGAAGTCAATGATCTCGAGTCACAGCAGGTGAGAAGCCCCCTGCTGGCCCATCACACTTCAGCCTCCCGCCCGGAATGACAGAGGGAATGCGTAGCCCCGGAATGACAGAGGGAATGCGTAGCCGGTGATTGGGGAAAGGGGGAAACATGAATTCCCCTTAAAGAGCAAGGAAAACCGCAGTCACAGGACCAGAGAGAGATTCAGGTTAGTGAGAGGACAGGCGAGAAGGAATCTCATTGAGTTTCTCATTGAGAAACTCCCCTTTTCCACCATCAGTGTTTTTCTCCTCCCAGTCTCGCTGGGAGTGCCACGGGGTCTGCCTCTGATGCTGAAGGCATTTCATAAGCCTGAAGACCTCCCCTACTCCCAGTGCCCGGGGGTGGAGGTCAGGAGTGGGGAAAGAAAACCCACCCCTAATGAAACACAAGCTTTCTGAACATCAGGAAAGAAGACCAAAGGCAAGAGGGCGACAGAAGAATTGGCGGCGAGGAGGAAATGACCCAGTGGCCTTCATCTTTCTTCAACTACTTGTTCAGTTAGATTTTGTCATATTTCATCTGTGCCTTTGGCTTTTCATGGTTGTCTGAATGGATCTTCCCTTGGGGAATTCTTTATCCTTCTGTTCACACACATTGTTCTTTGGTTCAGGAACTAGGATCCCTGGGCCCAGCTCTTGTTTTGATGGTCCCTTCTGATGTTCCCCTGATGCCCTGTATCTTGGCCCTGCCTTCCAGGCCACTTTGCACAGTTACAGTTTTTATTCCAGTGGCTAAGTACATTCCATTCCTTCTCCTGGTTTCATCACATGGTTTTGCTCGGGCCCCACTTCTCATTTTTTCCTTCTGTCCCATTTCTTGGGTTAAGAGGCCATAAAAACAAAAACAAACGTAGAAGCACACGTGAGTGCACACACACACACACGCACACACACGAACAACTATGCAAAGCTTCCGAAGAGCGTAAAGAGAAAGAAAAACACAGCCCAAGGGGAAGGTGAGTTTCAATGCCAAATTTGTGTAACCTACAATCTGATGCTGAATGCCAACCCGGCCTCTTCTGCATAATTAGGACCTTCCTGTATATCAAAGCTAGGAAGTGATTTTGAACATGACTTTGAATCACCGTGTCTGGAGACCCAGATGATGATACACTACCTTGCTGTATGACCCTGGCTAGGCCAACCCTGGCCTCAGCTGTTTCCTCTGTCACTTGAAGGTAGGAGAAAGAATCTCTAGGAACCCCTCCCCGCCAATCCTCCTAGTGTATGATTCGAACTGAGAAAAGCCAGTCTAAGTCATTTACTCGATACCTGTTCTCTGATGCCGGTCAGAGAGGAAAGAGAGGTGCTTGCGTACAGTCACACACAAACTCTCTTCTAGCGGTGCTCTCTCCTCCCAGGAGGGCCCCCGAAGAGTGTTGGAACCTACCATCCTCCATGTAGTACCAGTCAGGATTCTCCTGGTAGGCAGGAGCATTACTGCTGTTCTCTTCCTGGTTGTATTCCTCGTAGCTATTCTCGTAGTAGTCAGGGGTCCAATCTGCAGAAGTAGGAAGAGAACGGAAGAAACCCTAATCATTCAACCCAAAGATTTCCAGATCCTGAAGGAGCACCCATGTGTCTAGACATGTGTCTTTCTAGCTCCTCGACTGATAGGGTGGACAGAGGGGGCTAGGTGCCATGAGTTTTCATTGGGGTAAGTTATGACCCAGCAAGGCAGTGTTGGCATTTGTCAGGGTCAAGAGCACCTGACTGGAAATGAGGAGAAGTCAAGATCTGGCTTTCCACCGACTGTGATGTTGGACAAGTTACTTGTATTCTTGGGGCCTCGGTTTGCTTCTCTGTAAGTAGTCGGAAGATGATTGGGGTCTAGAAGGTCTCCAAGGTCCTACACAAGATGTGCCTGTGGTCAGACCCAATGGTGCCTGAGCACCTCGTTGGGCGGTTCAGTGAATTAACTTTCTCCCTGGGCCTTTATTAGTCACCTTAGCTTACGAAGTCAAAGAAACTCATCACTTTCCCCTTGGTCATGGCACCAAACTACTTTCCTTGTATCTCTAGCCTCGTTCTAACAGCTAGGATTTATTGAACTGTTACTATGCACTGGGCCCTGCACCAAGCCTCTGGACTAGGACAGCTGATCCCCATAGAAACCCCTAAGTTGCATCAGCTTGGTTGCATTCAGCTGGTCTCTTCCACTGCCTCCATTAATTCACACTTGTCCTTGGGGAAAGGGGTCCAACCATCCCCATCACATACCCAGCCTGCTCTGTAGGACTGGCCCAAGGACAGCCTAGAGAAGGTCCCTGGAGTTTGCCCAGGGAAAGGCAGGACAGGGTGTGACGCAGCCCCCAGTTGTCGACCTCATGCTAGTCAGGTCCACTGGGAAGAGCAAGTGCCTGTATAAGGCTCAGCTCTCTGTCCTCAGCGGACTTAGAGGGTACTGGTAACTCTGTGGCTCGTGGAGAGACGTTTGGGATTTGAAGAAAGTTGGGCTGACTTTGCTCTCTCCGGCTGGCAGGAGTGTGGCAAGGCGGCAACTTAAAGCTAGAAGGACAAGGTCTGGAGATGCATATGGTAATGAGGCAGGAGCAAATCCAGCTTGCAAGACTTGCAAAGGCGCTCCCACGGAGCCGGCCGGTGGCTCTCCGAGCGCGGCACTTTACCTCAGCCTGATTATCAACCGCATTATCTCCGTCGCCTCTCAGTCATTCCCTTCTAGTCTTTATCTCTTTGGCTTTTGAAAAATCGACTTTTGCACAATGGCTGTTTTATATTTCCCATTAAAATGGAACGATCTTTTTATTTCCTTTTTGAATAAGCCAACTCTGGTTCCTTGCCAAAGTTTCACCTCATTTATCACGGTGTCAAGTCAAGACTCCCTTTGCCTGCTCATTATTTCTCGCGAGCTGCTTTTCCCCACTATGAAAATGCTCCCAGAGGAGGCCACCTTTCCAGGGACGAGGATCTAGGTTGAAGATAAGGCCGTTGTCTTCCTGGAGCAAATAAAGTTTCTTTCCATCTAGCACGATAAAGTGGAGAAAGAGAGTGAGAAAGTGAGGGGGGGAGAAAAACCATTTTTCGGAGTTTGACATGAAAGATTTCAAACTGACATTTGGGAGAGACAATGGGCTGGTAATGAGCTGATTACATCATTTCTTTCTTTCTTTCTTGGTTTAGAGAATTTATTTTTGTTTATCCAACAGGTGTGTGTAGATAAGTGCCTTCAGAGTGCTCCTGTAATTTTTCCCGTCCCACCTCCGGGCTGAAGGTCGGCTGGGCTAATCTCAGCTCAGCCATTAAGAATCATTCCCTTCGCAGATATTTGGAAATGGGGAAGGTTGTTACATAAATGGAACCGCGTGACTTTTCTAGGTGGTGGGGGATGGCTGAAATGTCTGCTGGTGTATTTTAACTGGAATCCAGCCTTGTTAACAAGATCTGCTCAGCCTTCAGAGACGCTGAAGAGGGAATGAGACATGTACGCTTTGAGTCATACTTCTGCTGAACATAGCAAAAAGTCCCTGCTCTTCCCCAGGGGGCCCAGGGCCCTTGGCTAAGATGGAGAGAAGCAACAGAGGCTCAGTGGCCCCATGTCACCAGAAGCCAGCCAGTTGGAGTTCTGTGCAAGGAAAGACACTGAGATCCTCTGGGGCTCCTGCTCCATGTTCTCAGGGTGCCGTATAGAAGCATGTTCTCCCTGGCAGGGGTTCTCCACCTCCAAACTTAAAGTTTATTTTGTCTTTTTTATGCTGTTGGCACTTAATCCCATTGTCTACGTAAGGAAAGGGTGTTGTACACCTACAATGGGCCAATATGACACCAGGTTCAGGAAGGCACTGGGAATAATGGAGAGATATACAGAAAAGAGTGGGATGTGGCCTCCAACACAAGAGTTTCTGGGCCAGGGTGAATGGGGGAGGAAAGCCAGCCAAGAAAGGAGATGAACGGGGAGTGGGGAGGCAGGGGAGCTAGATGTGGCCAAGTCTAGGTGAGGTTGTTTCATGTTCCACTTTGGCAAGTTCAGGCAGTATGAGCCAATCTGATGGGGGAAGATGGTCCCGACTCCCCACCCTTCCCTGTCGCCTCATCTTTGGCAGTGAGACTTTATGGCTCCTCCTACCAAGAGATGGAGTTGATTCCCCCACCCCTTGGGTCTAAACTGGCCTTGGGACTTGTGCTAGAAGGACAAAGTGCCTGTTTCAAGCTTGGGTCTCTAAAGTCTGGCGTACTTCCTCTCTCTCTCTTTTCTCTCGGGCCCCTGTGATTGCCCTGTCATACAAGTCTGGCCTATTCTATAGAGGATAAGAGAATGTGTGGGCAACAGAAGGCCCAGCGCTTCCAGTCAAGGCCTCCGACATAAAAGAGCCCAGCTGATCCATCAGCTGACTGCGGACCAAGAGGAGGCCCGGCCAACATCAGCCAAGCCTGGTCTAGATCAGAGGAACTGCCCGGCTAAATTAGGAACCTGGTCCAAACTGACAACCCAAAGAATTGACACATTATTCTTATTCTAGTAAGAATACTCATGGTTGAAGGCACTAAGTTTAGGGTAGTATACTCTGTAGTAATAATGAATGAACACACAGGAATGGATTGATCCTGGGCTGCCAGTGGGATAAGAATTTTAGAAACTCCAGCATTCTTCAGCAGCCTTGTAGAATGTTAGGTTTCATGACTGATGCTCAGATGGTTTATTATTCAACTTCGTCTATCTGATTGTTCCCTCCAAGTAGGCAGTTGGTGTCTTAGGAGCAAGGGCCTTGTCTTTTCCTCAGACCCAGCACAGAGCCCTATATGCAGTTAATGGTTGTGTTCCACAAGTGAGTTTTCCCTCTGTGGCGGGGCCTTCCTTCCTTCTGACTGGCGAGCACACAGCAGGCACGGAGCTCAGCCAGCAAAGTTGGTATCTGCTTGCAGCAGAGGAAACAGGGAACTTAGGAGAGAAACTACGTGAGATCCGGGTCAGAGGTATTTGGTGAAGAAGATGCCTGATGGGCTCTGTAGGGTCTAGAAATTTGTCCAAGTGCTTTCCTGCCTGGAGAAAGGTAACAGTCTGCCATGGAGTTTGCTTCCATTGCTGGACTGGAGAAAAACACTCCAGGACGGAATACAGATTTTTGGAGACGTTCTCTAGACTGTAGAAAAGGAGAATGCTTCAGGTTTAGAACGGAGCAGCCGTTGGGAGCATCTTATACTAGGCATCACAAGAAATCCTTGTGGATTTGTCTAGTTATCAGAGTCTGTTTCTAGAACTTACCAGGAAGGATGGTGAGAGTATCCTGAACTTCCTCAAATCATCCCAATAACTGGTTATTATCTATGTCCTGGACACTATACTAAATAAATGTGGTGGCGGAGACAGGAGGACGTGGCGTCCCGAGCCAGGTCTACCTCATGCCGAATCTGGTTTGCTTTTCTACTGGCCCAGGAGCCTCTTGTGGGTTTGTGTTTCAGGAAACTCCATGGGTTTCAGCTTCCAGGAAGTAACACACGTCGAGAGATCTTTTTCAGCACACGCTCCAAGTCCCTCGACCGGGATTACCGTGGTCTGGACCCGGGGTCTCTCGGAAAAAGCTCCGCGTTTGTGCGATGGGGACTCTGCAGCTGCTTGGTTAAGGAGCTCGCCAGATGTGCGGAACGGAATAAAAATCTCCGGAATGCGGTCCCTGTTGGCGCCATCCATCACCGTGGCACAGACGGGCCCTCCGAGGGCCTCCCCCAAGCCCCAGCCCTGTTGGCCCGTATTTGACGCTTCCCATCCAGCTGACAGGGCAAGCTCAGCCGAGACCCTCACTGGCAGGCGGCAGGACAGCTGATGGATGGGCTTAGCTTGTGTTGCTGGGCAGAGCCCAGCCAGCTTTGAAGAGGCATTTCCGCAGGCCCGTTGGCTGTCACGGCACCTGCTTTGGGGAGATGAGCGGAGTCTGTGCTGTTTGATGGCCCCCTCCTCTGCCACCCACAGGGGACTGTGGCCCAGGCGCCTTCTGCTCCCGCCAAACCCTCGCCATGTGCTGTGTCCAGCAAGACCAGCTACAGAAGCCGCTTGCCTGTGGACACTGGCATGGTGTTTCCTTGGCCACGCTGCTCTCTAAAGCCAGCTGGGATCTGACAAATTCCATCAAAGCATCACCCCCATGTGCAATTAGAGCAGACACAAACAGGGACATTTTTAAAACCTAACCTGCTCTGTAGAAAGGCCCGGCTACACATCTCACCCCACTCCGTAGCCAGAGGTCGACAGAGCACCTCGAGATGGACTTGGGAGCCCGGGGATGGTGGGCTCCAGGGTCCCGTCATCTACTCACCAAACTGACAGAAGCTATTGACAGAGCTCTTCTAGAGCCTAGAATTTCAGAAGGTTAAATCCAACACTCTCTACTCCCTCCTAAGCAGCCTGTGTTTAAACCTGGCCAGCGATGGAGAACTTACTACCTCCCAAGAGCCCAACAGCCCATTCAGACTTTTTTGATGACTTTGATGGTGAGGAAGTTCTCCTGTTTGCAGACCAAATCTGATCCTATCGCTTCTAATCTCTTTCATTAAAGCTAAAAGCCTTGTGAACACAGAGATTGAATCCTCCCTTTCCTGTGATCCATGTTTAGTGGGGCCACTGCTTGTAGTTGTTCATGTTGTTCACTGCACAACTTCAGTGCCAGAGTGTCAGAAATTCATGGTCACTGTAGATGTTTTCCGCAATTTTCTGGAAGATGGCAATAATCGTGTCTTGGGGTAAAGATACCTCTTAATTCTCAAAGTTGACCTCATGGACTAGGGGTGGGTCTGCTTTTCAAATCCTTGAAGAGAATGAGGTCTCTGGACTCCTCTACGCTCCCCACCCACTGTGTGACCCCACAGTTCTGGAGCTCCATCTGTCTGACACCTGCTACCTGACTGGTGTGTGCTGAAGGCCGCAGAGGGGGCAGCTCTCCCAGTCCCCTTGGCTTTGGACCCCCCGAACTCCACATGTATGTGCTGATGTGGGCAGCTGGGGGAGCCCCCTGAAACATAATTCCTCCAAGAACTGAATTATATGTTGTTGAGTAGGACAGTCTCCTTTGCACTGGGGAAAGACATAGACCCTTTCAAAAGCCGTACGCCATGCTCAATTCCACAAACATCCCCCGAGCGTAAGGGGTGGACAAAGATCGGACATCATCTGTCTTGAGCCAGCCACGGCTTTGCTGCAGGAGAATATTGACCGTCACATGGATTTTGACCCAGTTGTCCCCACCTTGGCTCCAAATAAGCCCTTGACCCAAAGTTCAGACATGACTGCCATCTCCATGTGCTGTCTCCCTGGCTCTGGTCCTCTGTGGGTGACCAGCACAGGTCACCACCAGTGGGAATGCCGGTCTCTGCCCTGATGGGAGTTTTGCGTAGCATTTTCTCCCTTCGGTCTTGGAGCAGAGAAGGGAGACTTGGGCCCAGAGTCAAAGACCGAGATTGGATGATGGCAGAAGGAGCAGCTCTGCTCGGTTTGGACACAGCTGAGGGCACCGTGTGGTGGGTCGGCTGTTGGGGGTGCTGCTGGGAGGCCGCCACAGGGGCAGGTTAGCCTGGGGACTGCCTGCATGGCACAGAACAGAGGACCTGGCTCCCCACCAAAGGGGTGGAGTGAGTCGGGGCCCAGGGTGTGCCTGCAGGGAGCCAGTAAGTGCCCAATGCCACCCTGGCTTTGCGTTGGCCTTTTCATCTCATCACATCGCTAATGAGCTGTGTGACCTGTAGCCTCCCCTCCCAGGGCCTCGATTTCCTTCTCTGTAAAATGGAGAGATTTAATTGTACCACCCATTTTTCCCTTGGGGTCCTGAGACGGGGGACCGGGGTATCCATGGGCAACTCAGAATTGAATAAAGCATGGTGTTTGTGCACAGAGACACAAATACTGGGAGTGCGATTTTCTGGGAAATTTCTTGAAAGGGGTCTACAACACTTCTGAATTATTTGAACCCTGAGCTTGTGAGAGCATTTACATGCATGGGTCCCCTTTCTTCCATCCCAGAACCAGCCTGTGGTTTGTGAGGAGCCCCAGTGCGATCCACACACTCACCTGGGTCCGGGTCTAGGAGTAAAGACATCAGGGAGAACTGAAAAAAACAAAAACAAAGATAAACCCACACAGGGCTGAGCAAGATCGAGCCAGCTAAATGGCTGGGTGCCTCCCTGACTTATGGGGCTTGTGCTCACCGGCTCTCATGCTGGAGCCTGGCTGCCCAGGTATGGACAATCAGTGATAGGGATTAGCATGGACTGAGCATCTCCTGTCTGCCCGATTGTGCATTGTTGCATCTCATTCTTATAAGAGACCTCTGAAGAGGCTTTTGTCAGCCCATTGACAGATGGGAAATTTGAGGCTCAGAGGTCACACAGTTGTGATAGAATTCAAATTCACACTCAAGTCTAGGTGATGGTCTTGGTTGACACCTCCTTGGGCTGGGGAGGGACACATGCTTAAAACTCTCCAGTGGCTTCCCATTGTTCTTGCAATAAAATACAAACACCTGCCACAATTTATAAACCTCCTTCCATACCCTTCCCTTCCACTGACCCTTACTAATCTCGAGCCACACGTGGGTTCCAACTAGCACTAGCCAAGCTCCTCTCACCCCGGGCCTTTGCACTTGCTCTTCCTTCTGCCTGGAAAGCTGTCTCCATGACCATCACTAGGTCCCAGCTTAAATGTCATCTTCTCAAGGAGGCCTTCCCCAACTCCCCTATGGGTATGACCCCTCCCCCATTGTTTCATCACTATCCATTCATTTGCTCCATGGTTCTTATTGCGACACATAATTTACATCTGTTTATCTACACGCTGTCTGTTTCTCACATTGGCTCTGTCCTCCAGAAAGGCAAAGATCTTGTCTGTTTCATCACTGATGTATTACCCCATACTGAGCATAGTGCTCGGTGCACCGCAATCCTCAAAGAGTTTTTGCTGAATAAATAAATAGTGCTATGAACAGTTTCTTCTAGAATGCAGTACTTACCGGAAAAAGAAAGCTTTACTCATTTAATAGCTGGAATATTTGCTTTTACCTAATTCAAGGGTCAGCAAACTAAGGCCCCTGGGGCCAAACCCGGAAATGTGGCTTTACAAATTGAATTTGATTGGGACACAGCCATGCCTGTTTTTAAGTATTCTTTGAAACCTCTTTTGTGCTACACCGCCAACGTCGTGACAGAGACCAGACAGCCCCAAATATTTCCTATCTGGCACTTTATAAAGTTTGCTGACCTCCTATTTAGAAAAAGAAGTTTCTAGCCCCTGACAGGTCTCCCTTTGGGTCTTAGCCACCAAAAAGCTGTGGTCAATGTGGTTATCCCTTTGGGTCTTAGCCACCAAAATGCTGTGGTCAATGTGGTCATCTTCCCAGTTCCCACATCAACCTTCCTCTCCCCGCAGTGGTAGTTTTGATTTTCTGTTTTACTGTCGGCCTCTATAACCATTTTGGGAATTAGGCAGATGGACAATAAATTAGAAAAGACAGGAAAAAGAAAGAATGCGTCCCGATGGGAGGTACCGAGCACACAACATCAACAAGTGGGATTCTTGACAAAAATGCTTATCCTGTGTCTGTCCATGAGGAATATGACAGGTGCAGACAGTGGCCATTTCAACAAAACAACCAGCCTCGACCCTACAAAAATGTCAGTGTGTGTCATGAAAGACTAAGAAGATGGGAAGGCTGTTTTTTGTTTTCTTTTTAAATGAGACTAAAGAGACCTGACAACCAAATGCAGGGCGTGATCCTTGATTTTGAAAAGAAAAAAGTTCGAAAAGGCATTATTGGGGCAACCGGGAAACCCAAATATAAACTCCTATTAAAGAGTGTTAGTGTATCGGTGTGGAACTTCTCGAGAATGATAACGACATTGTGAACATATCTATCTTCACGCTCAGTGTGCTGTTCCTTCCACCTCCGTAGACTGGACAGCATCTACCACACACAGCTGAGGAGGGCGGTAGATGCAGAGCTGAGGCCGTCTGCTCTCTGGACGATGCCTGTCCCCGTTTAATTGCCTCGCGGCCGCCTGGCTTGCTTAGTTTCCACAAAGAATGAGACAAAGGCTGGGCATTTTGTTTGGGAAGGCGGATCCGAGCGGGGAGTCTGACAGAGGAAGGGTGAGTTCGGGTCTCAGGGGGTATTCCCGGGCCTGGGGTCTTGAACGGGGAGCATCTGATGTTGACCACTTCCAGGCTTGAGGGGCAGGGTGGTGCCAAAAGAGGGGTATGAGACAGCCCCAGATGCCAACGTTACCCCTCCTGCCAATTCTGCCTTGATCCTGTCCCTTGCCCCGCCTCAGCTTCCCTCCATGGAGCTTGTCCGGAGCTTGTATTTGCTCAGCCCAGAGGCGGTACCACCTGAATTCTCCCATACGAACTGCCGTGCCTGTTCACTGTCGGCCCGAGAAGTGCGCAGGACAGGAGTGAGGACTTGGAGGAACAGACTTCCTCAGCGCCCAGTGCAGAAAAGGCCCTCTGACACCTGGGCCTGCTGGGCCCGTGGCTCTGACCTGGACCAGGAGGGCTGGCCAGGTGCTGCGCCGCCCACAGCCAGCAGGTGGCAGACGTGCCCTTTCCAGGAGCAGGCGCGGGCGCTCGGAGGGAAATGGAACAAAAAGAAAGCTGGACCTTTCCGGGCTGGGGGCCCTGAGGATCCCACTGGGTCTCATGGAGTCGGAAGCTGCTGCCACCCAGCTGGGCAGCCTGGGCTGCGTGTCAGGGGGTGCCAGGGATCCGAAGCCGGCCCGCTCGTTTTGTGACTCACCGGGTCCTCCAGCAGAGGCCGCAGTGAAATGTGGAAACGGGGCGCCCGGGCACAGGCTGGGTAACTGGGGCTCCAGGTGGGAAAGTCCCGGCCGGTGGCCACTGTTTATGCGGGAGGTCTGGATCCTGAAACTAACCTGGGTGGCGGGGCCAGGGGACTGGGTGGGCACAATATTTGCCTCTTTTCATCCCATTATGGCATTCTCTTTTCCCACAGTGACAGGGAAATGAAACAACTCCTAATCCTGGGGCTGGAAATCCAAGGAGGAAGACCCCTAAAGCAAAAGAATTAAGAAGAAAGAGGAGACAACTGTGGTCTCAGTCGACGTGTGTTGACGGCTGACAGTGTGCCAAGTGACGTATGTGCGTTTGGTCTCACTTGCTGTACACAATCCTTGATCATTGAGGTTCTATAATTATGCCCATTTTAGAGGTGAGCAAACAGATGTGCAGAGACTAAGCTGCCCAGAGGAGCTCGGCTGGCCCGCTGCTGCAGCCAGGATGCAACGGGGCCGGCCGGCCGTCAGAGGCCTCGGTCTTAATCTCCATTACGACGGGGGATGAGGGCGCGTGGCAGGCATTTGCCGGGAAGGAAGAATGAAGAAGGAAACAGAAGAGCTACCTAATTCTGAGAGAGGCAGGGCATGGAACTGGGTGATGAGATCAGACCCCTGCCCTGTCCCAGGAAAGGCCCGTTCAGACTAACCCAGGCCTGGCAGGACACAGAGAGGGCCAGTGGGCACCAGTGACAGCGGCTGAAGGTACAAAAGTCAGCTCCAGCCTCGCCCGGCCACTGTGGCTAATGCATCTCAACGCACATCTCCACCCAGATCGGGGGGTATGCCAGCCACGGCCTGCTTCTTCCCCACTTGTATTCCTCGTCTCAAAGGGCTAAAATAGCAGCTTCGAGTGTCTTCTAGGCTAAGGTTGGTTAGTGGGAAAGACAGAAAGGGCAGAGAGAAAGATATTGTCTCTGAGTCTCACTGATTTACAGTGTAATCTCCTTGGGGGTGAGGAGCATTGAAGTCTAATCTGCTTTGTCCTCTCTTTAATCTAGTTTAATCTTTTTCTAGACTATTTCAATTCTGGTTCTTCCCCAACCTTTCAGAACTCTAGATCTTCTGGAAAACAAACAAAATGGTAGAGGCTAAAACCCTGAATCGATGAATTCCAAGCTTGGGAAGCAGAAGTTGGGAGATGGGGAGCTAGACCTGTCCCTTGGGGCCGGAAGCTTGGCTTGGTGTGAACCAACAACAGAAGAACCTTTCCCCAGGTAGGTAAAAAATGGGGACCCTAATCCCGCCATCCCTTCCTCCTTGGATGTTCTACCACGACCTGGTGGTAGATCAACAAGGAAGAATTGCGTTTGTCCCGGGGGCAGCTGGGTGGGAGAGAAGTCTGCCCTGTGGCCAGGTGAGGCCACAGCCTTGGGACTGGAAGGTGAGCCAGAGACAGGAGTGTGCAGTTCAGCAGGCCAGTCCTTACTGCTGGACAAAGAGCTCAAGGTCAAGGTGAGAGGTGGCAGTGAGAGGACAGAGGTTGTTAGGATTCCGGTCACCATCCCAACTGTTGCCCCATACCATCCCCACACTGGGACTCCCGCTCCAGACGAGGTGATGAAATTAACGGTTGTGCAAAGCCACTTACACCCTTTCCAAAAAAAAAAAAAAAAAAAAAGGAATAAAATACACATAACCCAGTACTTTTTAACTTGAACCATTTGTAAGTGGGCTATTCAGTGACATTAGCCACATTTCCGTTGTGCATAACGGTCCCTGCTCTCTTTACCCAAAACTTTCTCGTCGTCCCCGGCAGAACGTCTGTAGTCACCAGACAACTACGCTTGCCTCCCTGCCAACAGCCCGCCGGTGTTGTCTTTTCTGTCTCTAGATTTGCCGACTCTGGGTGCTGCGTATGGAATCCCAGTGTCTGGCCTTGTGACCGGATTTGTTTCACGAGGCATAATGTTCTGGAGGTTCCTGTTGGTAGCGTCGATCCAAATGTCATTCCTTCGAAGGCGGAGTCGGATCCATTATATATCCATTTGGTTTATCCCTTCGGGTGTTGAGGAACACCTGGGTTGTTTACATCTTTGGCGATGGTGAGTACTGGTGTCCAAATAGCGTCCAGTTCCTGCTTTCCATCCTTTTGGGTTATACCTAGGAGTGGAATTTTCTGGGTCCTGGGATAGTTCTACGTTTCCTTTCTGAGGACCCACCATCCTGTTTTCCAGCGCAGCTGCGCCATTTTACATTCCCACCAGCCACGCGTGAGGGCTCCAATTTCTCTGCATCCTCACCGACCCTGGTTACTTTCCATTTTTAAAAAAGCTCTAGCCATCCTAATAGGTGTCAAAGGGGTGCCACTTGGTTCTTTCTTTCTTTCTTTCTTTTTTTTAATGGTCACTAGGAATCTTGCCTTTCTTGCTTTAGCCCAGAAGCTGCGCGATGCTCTTTCGGGACCCCCACGTTCACCGTGGCTTTGCTTTAATCTGAAGCCCCCGGCAAGGAGGCAAGGCTCTAAGAGGGAGGGAAAATAGGGAGGCCAAAGAAGAAAGCCCTGCCCAGTTGTCTGAGTGGGTGGTTTCCTTCTTGGGAGCCTGGGCGAAGCAGGACCATAGTGACCAGCAAGCTAGCACTGTGGAGAGGAGCTGGTCTAGAGCCTTCTTGTAAGGAGGAGGAAGCTAAGGCCCGGGGTGTGTGAGTGTGAAGTATTCCTTTAAGGACCTGAGCTGACTAGGGCAGGGGAGGGACTCAAGACCTGACCGCCTTTTTCTGAAGTCAGTCTCCTGTGCCTGGCTTGGGGGAGCTCTGTACAGCTTCTCTGCTTTCAAGCTCAGAGCTGTAGAGCCCACCGAGACCCCCTACCCAGGTAAGTAGGGGCTGGACTGACTGTAGCTTCCCGTGACAAGTAGACAGAGAAGGGATGGGGTGGAGGGAGGCGTTCCATGGCAGTTGTCATTCCTGGCTGGAGAACTAGATGAAAATTCAGATTCCGGGGTCCCATCTGCAGGTGTTTTACGTCTCTGGGTCTGGAGTCAGCCTAGAACATGAATTTCAAACCAGTACGCAGGTGACTTACCCTCAGCCTCACTTTGATTGTATCTGCCTTAGGCATGAAGCTCCTGGCCAAGGAGGCTGGGGGCTGATATTTGCTCCTATGCAAGGCATTGGATCCCTCCGTGCCTCAGTTTCTCCAATTGTAAAACTAAAAATTTCCTTGCCCTGATGTTTTATTCAAGGGGATGCAGCTGCTCCTGGGGAGTGTAGTTTTCAAGGAATTGGGGAGGATTGAGGGTTAGTGAGTAAGCTCATTCAGGATGGGGAGACTGGATAAAAACACTCCTTTCCAGACGTAATAATGCAGTTGGAAGGCCCTTGGAAAGGCAAACGAACAAATAAAACAAAAGAGTAGGATGGGTCTGAGGCCGGCCACAGGAGCATAACCCCTCAAGTTAACCTGGGCCAGTGGCCTTAGCAAATACCCCGGGGGCTCAGAAAAGTAGCTTCCCGCTGTTGGGAACCCAGTCAGGCCCGAGGCTATGTCTTCTAGGCGGGACCCAGGGATTACCAGGCTGATGATGTTGGCGGTGCTTGGCCAGGGCGTGACAGCCAACACAGCAGGAAGCGGTCACTCCCTTCCCAATTCTACTGTCAACCCTGCGAAAGCCATCACAAAGAAAAACTCGCTGGAGCTGGTAAGTCTCTATCCTCTTCCCCTCTTGCTAGTCCCCCCTTCCCACAAGGAGAAAGCAGGCTTGAGGCTCTGACCATCTGCGTGACAAGTGTAGCCAGTAAGAATTCAATGACATCATTTTCTGTGATTTTTGTTTTTCCATTTATAGTAGTGACAATTTCCTCTAAAAATAAATCTATTGAGATAGAGAAAAGATAAGTATGTTCAAGGAACATATTAAGAAACTGGCTTGGGCTTTAACAAGATTTCATTCATGAGTAAAGTTTGAAAACACTGAACTGATTGGTTAGCCATCTGGCAAGCCTAGATGCTTCTGGTGTTAGAAAGAAAAACTTTAGGGATTGTGGAAGTTGCCTCCTGGTGGGAGTAACTTTGTCGCCTGCTGGAAGCTGGAGTCTGAGGCCACTGCCTCTTCTGACACCTTCCACACCACACTGAACCTTCTCTTTTGTTCTTGGGGAGCTCCTGATATGGTCAACCTCTAGCCCCGTGGTCGTGAGCTTGGAACTGGGATTGGGCAGACTTGGGTTTGAATCCGGACTGTGTAACTGCACCCCCCACCCCTGCCCCAGGCTGCTGTCTACAGCAGATCATTGAACTTTTCTATAGTTTAGTTTCTTATTTGTTCAATGAGGGTGACATGGTCCCTAACTTGTGGGGCTATTGGGAAACTTTAATGAGATCATAAGCAGTAGGCACATGATAGCTGATATACAGTAGAGACTTAATAAACTTAATAAATGGTTGCCACTATGATTATGATTATTAGCTACTGTTGTCAATGAGTTTGAGTTTCTTTCTTCCTTTCTTTTTCTTTTTCTTTCCCCTTCCTTCTTTCCTTCTCTTTCTTCTTTCTTCCTTCCTTCCTCCCTCCCTCCCTCTCTCTCTTACTCTTCCTTCCTTCCTTCTATTTTCTTTCTTTCTTTCTTTCTTCCTTTCTTTCTTTCTTTCTTTCTTCTCTCTTGTGGGCATGACTGAGGAGGGTTCCTTAAGCATAAACTCTTCCTGGGATATGTTCGTTGGGTCAGAGGCACATCACACCAACCCCCCCAACCCCCATCCCTTCATTTTCCTGGGATCCTTGCCAGGTCCTAAGCCAGAAAACCTTGTTATATTAATTATGAAGAAGAGCATGTTTTATTTAAAGTCCCGGCTGCCGAATATTCTGCCATGCTGCTTCTCTGTGACAGCAGTATGGCTTTTGCATTTAGGGAACCCTAATGAATTTCAAATATAAATATATCTGTGCCTATATACACATGAGATTTCCTGCGACCTGATTTCCCTAAATACCAGTGCACACCGCCAAAGCTAATGAGTTGAAATTGTGCTTTGGATCAGTCAAAAAGAAAAAAATGTATGAGAAGTCGCAATGAAATTCAGTCGCTCTTTTCCATAAGACTCTGTGTGGGTTCCAGCAAGAGGGAGGGATGTCCCTCCTGGGTTTGAAAGGGACTTGGACATTCTGGAACACTGAAGCTTAGAAAGGGGTGGCTTGTATCTTCCCATCAAAGGCCTGGTTTGGTCCTAGGGGACGTGCAGGTTTGGATGCTCAAATGAATCAGACATTGAACCCAGTTACGTGACCATCCAAAACTGATTCCAATTCTTCAACATCCACACTGTTTCTACATCATAACAAACAAGCAGGGCTCCCTCTTGTTTCTTTCTCTCTCTCCAAGCTAGAACCCAGCAGATACTGAATATCTGTCAAGCAAAAAGGTGTCAACAGTAGAAAGTAGTAAGGTCTATGGACTCGGGGGCTTGAGTTTCTTCTAAAAATGGGAGCAATAGCCCCACGTCTGGTTGGTGCCAAGCAAGAATGTGAGCCCTATGTTGCTAGAATGTCTGGTTTTCATGAGAAGCTGGGAATTTGTATTTCTATGTGAAATGTTCTGATTTGCGAATGTCACCAAGCAATTGAAAGGAAATTAAAATACTCTTAGGCTGACCTTCTACCCACCAAATAAAACTCGGGCTGTGAGCAGAATGTACCCCAAGTTGTCAATCTGTAGACTCCAGCCTGTTCCAAAATTTCTGCGGTGCTCTGCCTAGGGGGATGATAGAGTTCTGGAGTTCTTAGGTCTAAATTCTAAGGTTTAAAATGTCCAGAAGTGGGAGCAAACATACTGGGGAGAGGAAGAGCCATTGTCTTCTGTCCTCTCTGGGGATGGGCTGAGCGAAGTAGGGCAGGCCTGAAGAGGCCTTGTCCTCTGGCTTCTGACCCTGGAAGAGGTCAAATTCCATTATGACCAAGACCAGAGGCACCCCCAAATCACCCAAGAAGCAGAGCAAGAGAGATTTCTGAACTCTGAATGGTGGTGCCCGTGCTTCACGGAGTTGAGCGGGCTTCCCGTAATGGGGGAGGAGTTGGGCAGACCTGGACCTCAATCCTGGCTGGGAAGTTAGTTGAACAAGTCTGGGTCTGATTCTCACCCATCAAATGTGAACAACCCTACAAGACTGTGCTGGTGACAGATGTTCGTTAAGGAAAACCAAATGTAGCTCTGGCCAGGAAGAGCCCATGGTTGCCTCTCTGGTTTTGACGGCCATCACATTTGACCTATACATCTTTGGATCATGGGTATCTGAATAAAAATCTAAGTTAGATGAGCTCATCAAGAAGACATTATAAGGTTTGCTGCATGACCTAAATTCATGGGAGATTGTCCACACATCCTTCCAAAGGATAGTGATCACAGGCCTTGTGAATGTTCTCTAAGTTCCGGAAGCACGTGGAGCCATTACACCCCAACCAGCACACAGATTCCTGGCCTAAGAGCTTCCTGTTCCTACACAAAGGGCCATGCCCCTGAAGCTCTGTGGACAGAAGAAATCTCATCTTTAACTGAGGTCCAGGCAAAAGACTTGGTCCAGACAGTGAATAGCAGTCCATAGTCTAGAGCTCAGCTCTGTCACTTCCCAGGGGTGTGAGGCCTTGCTTGAGGCCAAGCTGTCCATCATCTCACCGGTGAAATGGGGGCAATAAAGATACCTACTTCTCTGGGTGCTTCCCGAGATGAACTAATCCACCGGAAACACAGAGCCCGGTTCATAGGACTTCTCATTAAATGATAGCAGTTGGTTATTATTTTTAGCTATGTGGGGTGGGAGATGCTCCCCAGCCCATCTGGCAGCATGGCTTTCTCCCCCTGATGATCTCTCGAACTCTCCAAAGCATCTGAGCAAGTTGGCCACTTTCCTCTGGATGTCTGTGGCCTGGCTTGTGGAACGCAAGCCGCCTTCCCGACCACCTGTCTGGTACACATCTGGGGTAAGAAAACATTCCAAAGCCCTGAATCCTCTCTCTGGAACCGACTAAGCTCATTGCCTGAAGGCTATCTCTCATATTTTCTCTTTTATCCATTATTGACTTATAATTTCATTGCTAACCCTAAAAATTCACTGGGGCTTGCAAAAAAGGGATTTTTTTTGGGACAATTATCGTTTTGTGAATTTCAAACAGACTGCATCAACCCTCTCCTTGCCTGCAAACTTTAGGCTCCATTTCTTTCCGACAGGTACTTTCTCTGGGCCCCTTGTGCACCTCTGATAATTTCTGCCTCTTCTAGATCTGTGCAATGTCTGCTGGGCTTCTGCCCCAGACGTCCAACAAGCAATCAAGTGAGGTGGGGGCTTGAAAATTTGTAATTGTAACCCCAGCACACATATACAAGTCATCACTGGAAAAGAGAATTCTCTCAGAGATGAGACACCTGAACAGGTTAATATGGGGATAAGGTAAGTATCTGAGGACAGTTTACCAAAAGGGGAGGAGAGGCTCTTGTTTTTGAAGTATCGATCAGAAAACCTAAAACTGAACTTGCTTCCTACAGGAAAGGCTCTATGGAGTAAAATGGGAGATAAAATGCAAAGGTATTTCATAAGATAAAGAGGTTATGACTTTTAATTTGGTTCCCGTCCCCTCCTCCTCCTCTATCCACCAACCCCCTGCCCCAACGCACAGCACAAAGGAGTGCATTCTTTGATTTTTACAGAGAAGTTGTATTCATTCTGGAAATTTTGAGGGAAAAGAGCTAACATTTATTGAAAGGCAATGCATTGCCTCATTCAATCAGCCATGGCCCTCCCCAGATCAGTAAGAGATTATCACTTGGTTTGCAGTAGAGGAAACGGAGGCTCCAAGAGATTATGTTGCATGCCCAATACCCCACAGCTGGAAGGTAGCAAAGCTGCGATTCAAGACTCTGGCTCCCAGACCACATCCAGTAGGGAACTCCAGAAGACCCTGCTTCTGCTGATGGCCCCTCTCCTGCGCCCACAGAGATCCAGCCAGTACTCCAGGACCACAATGGTATACAGCGGGAGCCAACCTCTCCTCTACCCCTCTGCTCCCAAATGTCTAGCACCCCATGCAAGACCCTTGGATGGCATTTCCTTTCCCTCCTCACCACTACCTCCCTTCCATCCCTGCTTCCCCTTCCTGCCCCATCTACTAGGGTCCTGTGAAAAGAGAGAAATAATATTACCCACAAAGCTTTCTCCAAAATGAATTTGTCTAAATAAACCTGTGGCCAGGACCATATGCAACTGACAAGATTTTCCTCTAGAGCCAAATCACAGGGGATCTTACCGTCGTGTTGCCTACAATGGCTAGAAAACTGTGTCAGTCTATCAACAGGTACGAGGAGAGTCGATGGCTTTCAAAGGCTTCTCAAAGGGTTCTCCAAGATCCACCCCAGATCACAGCCCACTGTCTTAGCAGATTTTCTCACTTGGTCCCTTTAGTTGGAAGGTGCTCACGGAGGCTCTCCTCCAAGAGGACTCAAGTCAGTTGCGTGGCCCAGTGGAATGGACTTCTCAACAGCAACCAACATCCCAGGTGTGCACTGACGCTTACAATCAAGCCATATACAACATGGCAACACCAGCCTTTCACAACTGATGTTTCTAGTCACTACTGGCCCTTTGGTCCTCCTCATAACCTCAGTCTCTCCACTACAGATATTTGAAAGCAACACTTACCCCGACGACTGTCTTCCCTGCTAGAACCATTAACAGCAGAATATAGAGAAGAGACATTCTGGCAAACATCTACGCAGTGTAAGAATCCTTGCCTGGCCCGATGCACAATTTCTTTTGTTGTCTGTGCCTTTGGGGGGGAGAATGTCAGTCTCCAGGGATTCAGGAACACATGACGAGGATGCCAATTATTAACTAGGCATCAAATACTGTTTAATGTTTAATGTTTTGCAAACCAACTATCTTGATTAAACAAATGGTAACTTTGCAGCTAGGCTGAGTCACGGGGTGGTTTCTTTTCTGGGGAGAAAGTCTCCAAAGAAAGTGGCAGAGTTCAAGAGCCCCAGCCCCTGGGTGCACCCTGGGGGCCTCTGAGGGTTCATTGCAGAAGGTCCGAGAGTTAACTGCCATCCCAGTGGTAGGATGAAAGCCCCAGTTCGGGTAAGGCTTCTGCTATAGGCGTTGGCCATTGCTGATTCAGACAGAATGTTAACAGAGTTCTGATTCATCAAATCTCAAACAGAATTAAGGCATGGATGGGCTCCTAATAACATCACACTTTCTATTCATGAAAGATAAAGGATGCAAAACTGCTACTGACAAACATTGATTCTGGGCCCTTTGAAGCACTGCCCATGGTTGCTTGTTGGCTTCAAAAGTTTTCTTTTAAATCTCATTACATAAGGTTTTTACTTTTTAATTATTTTTTCCCCCTTTCATTGGAGTCTTTCTTTGATCAAGAGGGTGAAGAAACCACGATGCTCTTACTCAGGGCCCGTTGTTCCCTCTGTTCCTTATTTAGCTACACTGGGTTTCAGGGACGACTATATAAGGCAACATTACCCATGAAGCGTGGGTTCTCAGGAACACAATTGATTTCTTTAATAGGCATCATCTTGAGCTCTTGTAATCACCTGATTGCCCGCAGTAATCTATGGAAGGGCTCCAGGAATCCTCCCTCCTGAGTTCTGAATCCAAGTTCTGAAACCTCACTGCCAGCCGAGGCAGGTGCTCCCCCGGCCCTCCTGCTCACCCATCCGCCGTAACCTATTTGTCACACGTGCTCGGACAGCTGCGTGGACAGCTGTGTGGCTGCTTCCAGCTTTGGAAGCCAAGTTGCTAACCAAGCAAGGCCCCGCAGGTACCAGCCCAGGAGAAGGCCAAACGCAATGCCTCGGCCACCAGATGTCCTTGGAGGACAGACCAAGTCACACCATTTTACCTCCTAAATAACTCCAGATTTGTCTTCTTTTCTCTACTTATTTTGTTTCCAGCTATCTTAGGCAGCCGTCAACTCACTCTTGGTCAACATCCACCTGACCTCTAGGACAGTGGAAAGTCTCTTTTTGAAAGTCCTCTTTCTGGAAAGTTCTTCTTTTTCTGGAAAGTTCTTCTCTGGACTCAACCTATTCTTCCCCTAACCTTTACTCCACGCTAACTGTTCTTTTTTTTTTTTTTAAGATTTTATTTATTTACCTGACAGACAGAGATCACAAGTAGGCAGAGAGGCAGGTAGAGAGAGAGAGGAGGAAGCAGGCTCCCTGCTGAGCAGAGAGCCCGATGCGGGGCTCAATCCCAGGACCCCGGGATCATGACCTGAGCCGAAGGCAAAGGCTTTAACCCACTGAGCCACCCAGGCGCCCCATGCTAACTCTGTTCTTAACTCCAGCCCTAATCAGTCTTTAGCAAGTTTACTTAGTCAAAGCACCTCGTTCATGCATCTTTTTGGTCTCACACAGACATGACTTCCTCAGAAGCTCTGCATATGCTTTTCCTTCCTAGCCCTCAGCAAGGTCGCCCTTCTGTGCCTGCATTGCTGTGTCATTAATCCTCGTTCCCCACTGTCCCCACCAGACTGAAAGCTCCTGAGAGCGGGCATTCTGTTTTGTTTGCCATTGAATTCCTAACATAGATGCCTGGCACTTGCCTGGCCCACGGTTGGTGTTCAATAAATGTATCTTAAATGAAAAGCCACTCTGTTAAAATGACAGTTGGATACCTTATAACCAGGACCCCTAAAATAGCAATGCTAACTCGATATGAAAAACTAAGATATTTGTGAAATTTTAAACATGCTCCAACTTGTGGTTGAAGATCACATTAATATCTGTCGCATACGCCCCAGTGATCTGCCACGAGCCAGGCGCTGGCAACGCAGGGACAGAGCCGGCAGACACGGACTTGGCTCTTGAGGAACACACGTTCTGTCTAGAGACAGGGACAATGAAAAAGTGAGCACGTTCATTTTAGTTAGTGATTGGTATGAAAAAGGAAGGGAACAAGGTGATGGACAAGACATCCTTGTGGGTGGGAGGTTTCTGTAGACTGGGAGGTGGGGAAGGTGGCCATGTTTGCAGAGCAGGTCACCTGTGTAGTGCTGGGGACACCGTTGATGGCGACCTGACCACAGAGCAAGGGCCAAGGAGGCAGAGCACTGGGGAGTTTGCTATTTTCCAGATTTAAGCTGGAGACTTCCCAGTACCTGTACGATCGGTAAAAAGTACAAAGAGACGTTTTCACCAAAGTCAAATCCCTGCATCACTCATATGACTGGGGCATCTCTTCCCCCCCCACCAGCCCCGTGTGACCTTGAGACCTCCTGATTTGTGGACAGAGTCTCAGAAAACAAACCGGCAGCTTTTCTTCCTGTGTTGACAGGAAGTGACCTCAGTCTTTTCAGTCCGAATTAATTTCCCTGCCATGTCATCTTCCCTTCATCTCTAACAAAAAACAATTTTGCTCTTTGTGTAACTACTGCAGGCTTCCCACACACGGTCTCTTATGTCCCTACAGTCTTGGTATCACAACAACATGAAACTGAATAGATTTCTGCACAGAGCCCTAAAGGGGCGCAGTCTCTAAACGATGAGTAGTCTTTTTAATTTAGGAAGGAAAAAGGGGGAGCTTATCTTGTAATACGTCTTTATCTGGGGAGTTGGACTGGTCCTACCTGGGACCTCTGCTCTTTTGAATTCACACGCAGAGCCTTCAGCCCTCATTCCACTGTTGGAGTCAGGAGCGATCAAGTCCTCTGCTCTGTCCGAGTTCTGGGCTCCATTTTCTCACGAGCTGGGTCACACATCCCACCATAGAGCTTCTATGCTGCCTTGGGTGGGCTTGGGACTCTGGTTGTCTACGGACTGATTCTTCCACCCTAAGAAAAGGCTTCCTCACGATGCCCTTGCCAGAGACCCTCTCTTCAACATCCTGGACTCGGGGTGGTTTTATTCTGGAGCCACCAGTTGGGCCTGGACCGACCTGTTTCATGTTTATTCATGTTGAAGTCACAACAGTCTTCCTGCTGAGCCTTCAGCACAGGGAAGCAGAGAGAGGAGTGCCCACAAACAGCATCCGGGACTCAAAACAGACCTGGGAGAGCCCCCACTCTGCCATAGCCCCGTTATGGGACACTGTGGACTTCATTTATTCTCTCTGGGCCTCAGTTTCCTCATCTGTAAAGTGGGGATAATATAGTTCCCATCCCATGGCATTACTGAGAGGTGCACATGAGAGCATGGAGGTATCTTAGTGCAGCGGCTGGCGTAGACGAGACTTTGCCAAACATGCTGCCTTTGGTGTCAGTCAAGTCTTTTTATGGGACGGTACTTTCTGAGCCCCCAGACCCTCAGAGATGAAAGGGTCCTGTGTTCAGTGAGTCTAATCTCCAACCCAGGGAAGGAATGAGCCCCTTCTTGGGGGGAAACCCTTATCTCATTTGTTCTCTCTAGGATAGGGGTCAGCAAACGTTTCCTGAAAGGACCAGATAATAAAAATTTTAGTTTTTTTTTCCCTGGCCATCCATTTCTGTTACGTCCCCTCGATCCTGCTGCTGAGAATGCTCACACCAGTGAATGTGGCTGTGTCCCAATGAAACAGTATTTACAAATACAGGGTCATGGCAGATGCCTGAGTGGCTCAGTCTGTGAAGCCTCTGGCTCTTGGTTTCGGCTCAGGTCATGATCTTGGGGTCGTAAGATGGAGCCCCGTGTCGGGTGTCCATGCTCAGCGGGGTTGAGATTCTTTCTCCCTCTGCTTGAGAGTCTTTCTCCCTCTCCTTCTGCCCCTCACTCTGCTCACGTTCTCTCTTTCTCTCTAAAATAAACTAATTTTAAAAAGAAGAAGGTGGCGGCCATGGCTTATGAAGTCCTGACCCAGGAGAAAGGGACGGGATGCAGCCAGAACACTGCACAACTTGCAGGGGCCCCTGAGGAGACACCGGAAACCAGGGGAGGGGCCTGGACTGATGTGACGTCACTGCCCTCCGAGTGTTCTCTGAGAAGTTAGGTCCCCTGCTCCAGAATCATCAGAACTTTGCGGGGTGTGGGGGCTAATGATGGTTGCTCATTCATTCCGCAAGGATTTATTGGGCACCTACAACGTGCCAGGACAAAGACAGGGCAGGTGCCAGCCTCATGAAGTTACATTCTCGTAATGACCCTCACTCAGAGTCCACATTTAATGGGCTTCCATTAAGTTCTTTTTTTTTTTTTTTAAGATTTCATTTATGTATTTATTTATTTATTTAGAAACTGTGTGTGAGCAAGGGGAGGGTCAGAGAGAGAGAGGGAGAGAGAGAATCTCAAGCAGACTCTGCATTGAGCACAGAGCCTGATGCAGGGCTTGATCCCAGGACCCAGAGACCATGAACCAAGGTGAAACCAAGAGTCAGATGCCTCTTTCATTAAATTCTTAAAATCATCCCCAATCAGAGAAGAGAAAACATCCTGCAGGGAAGTGCCACTGTTCTTTCCTATTATTCGAGGTCCCTGACTGATCTATAAATTTCCAGGGGGGTACCCTCCTTTGGGGTAGGAAGGGAAGGGAGAAGGGGAGATGCCTTGTTAACTTGGCATGGGGTGAGTAAATTTCCCCATGCTTCCCCAAATCTCCCCAGGATGTTCATGTCCACGGTGAACTCATCCGTACTGCCCACCCCATTTTCTTACCTAGGAGATACTAGATGACCATCACCCTGCAGTGTTTATAAAAGAAAACCAACGTTTATGGAGCAGCTTCTGTGTGCCAGGTGCCTTTATAACCCTAAGCTCATATATTCTTTATAACTACCCCGCAAGATGATCTGACCCATTTTATACTTAAAGAAACTCAGAGAGGTTAATAAATTGGCCAAGGTCACCCACTTGAGACGGAGCCAGGTTCTAAGCTCCTTCCACTCTACTGCTTGGACCCCAGGGACTTGGGGTGGCAGCTTTGCCATTTACTCCAAGCCACCTAAGAACTCGTGGAAGAAAACAACATGTCTGAAAGCAAAGATTATCTACTGCCTGGCCAATTTCCACATTCTCTCCATCCTGGATAGTACATATTCTTAGGAGTGGCCATGTGCCCAGTGGGTAGTACAGAAGGCCTTCTGTACTTCTGTACTTCCTCCTCAAGCAGCAGCCACTATTATTTTAGGCTGGGTTTTCTGGGAAATAGATGGAGATGTTGAGATTTGTGGACAATAAGTTTATTGGAGAGTGCTTTTAGGATCAATGCCCACAGGGGAATGAGAGGAGCAGGACAGGTAGAGGAAGTTGGGCTGAAGTATAGTCATAACAGAGCCCACCCCCTGGAAAGTTCTAGAGCTGGGCTGACCCTCAGTGTTGTCCTGCCATGAGCCATGGGGTAGGCCCTTGTACTGGGATCATCCTGTCAAAAAAGAGTTATATAATACCTTTTATTTTATTTTTTCTATTTGATCTAATCTTTATTCTGATGCTTTATTTTATTTTTTCATTATGTTCAGTTAGACAGCATATTATACACCATTAGTTTTTGATGTAGTGTTCAATGATTCATTTGTTGCATATAATACCCAATGTCACTGGACATGGGCTATCCCCATGGAAGGAACACGAGTTTGGTCAAGGGATTCTGGGTCAGAGTAATTCTCCAAAAGGAACTCAACTGAGTGCCTTCAGGAGACAACACACCAGGCAACTGAGAGAAAGAGGGCCTCATTTGTGAAGAGAGATCTGGTGGAACACCACGGTATCCACTCCAACTATTGACTGGAAATTTCCTTCACATCGCTTAGTTGGAAAATCCAAGTCAGGAAACCTGAATGGCTCAGTCAAGTTGTGAATGAGCCTCCCCAGTCTACCCTTGGTCTAATTCAAGATGGCTGGAGCCACAAACATGGCCAGGCTGATCCTGGTCCTTGGAGCAATTACAGATGTTTAATTGGGGCAATCAATATCAAGCAGAAAACCAGACTGCTATTATGGAAATCATAAATGCTACACAGTTAATAAGCCAAGATACAAATTTATAGTTAAGCTCCCTGTTGGCCAATGATAAAAGAAAACACTGATCGTCTGGCACGATTTTCATTATACTTAAGTCAGTTTTCCAGGAAAAATAAAGGTTGTTGTTGGTTTGTTTGTTTGTTTGTTTTTTTTCCTCTTTGGTCAATTCCAGGTTAATTGTGATTAAAAGAAAAAAAAAACCCTTCTCATCTGATGAGCACAGGTTGGAGTTGGGTAAACAGGGTGGGGAATTCCACTGACATGCTGGCAATCTCTAGCCAAAATGAACCCTGGCCTTTGGTCGTCGGTGGTTGTGGGCTCCTGTGATCTACGAGGTTTGGAAAGATACAAGAACCATTTGTGCAGCACAACTGTGGGACTTCCAAGTACAGCCCAGCCCAATATGAATTAAATAGCTCAGGATCTTCACACAACAATTGATCTGCCCATTTGTAGTTCTTTCCTTTCTTTAATCTTCCAGCAGGGCTTCAATCTTCCCTCTCATATTTTAAATTTCCTCTGTTCAGTGGTTGTCTATGGCAGGGAGTGTATTTTTTTTCCCCTCCGATCTCTCCCATCCCATCAATCAGTTCTGCAAAAACACGAGTCCGCCCCCTTGGATCTTCAGACTCACAAAGAGCTATCACCTGGCTGTGTGATGCTTCTTGTTCTAAGTGCACCTTTGATTTATTAAACATTTTTGAATAAAATTCTGCATACGTTTTGCATGTTGGGAAGGCCTCCACTCCCCACTTCAGTAGAGTAGAAAACCTGAAAGAGAAGAGGGATCTTGAGAGTTGGGTGTCCCTTTCTGTCTAGACTTGTCGGCTTTCTGAATAGAATGTGCTGTTTTCAAAAGCCTTTTTCCCTTTTGGGGGTGGCAGACCTTGGAGCACCCTTCAAAAATGTACTTCTAGATGCAGCCTGATGTTGACATCTTTTCTGAGCACATCTGCTTGCCAGCTTTGTGTGGTGGTGGCAAGAGCCCGTGGCAAAACCCACACACTTGCTGTGTGATCTTAGCAAATTTCTTAATCTCTCGGAGCCTGTCTTAAATCATCTTACGAGGTGAGTTAAATATGGTGATATATGTGAAGGAGTTAGAAGTAGAAACAACACACACACACATACACACAGGTGTGTGATTTGTCCCTTTGAATCATGCATTCTCTCACACATTTTTGAAGCCCACCTTGGGGGCTGGTGTTCACACATAGGAATGGTGGAGCCAGGGAGTTCAGGGTTTGGAGCCAGTGCCCCCATTTTCTAGCTAAATGATCGAGGACCGGTCATCCGGACCGTGGGTTATCCAACCCACGGGAACCTAGGAGGCCAACTGAGTTTCGTAATATGCATGAAGATCTTTGCACAGTACCTTTATGGGATAAATACTCAATAAATGTAGCCATTACTTTCCTGGGCTGCCTAAAAGCAAGACTTTCTACCACGACAGAGAAATGCACATATTGGAAGGCAAGATTATTAATGTATTCTATGTAACATCCTAATAGTTCTTTTATGAGGCTGGCATTCTTCATTGGATCCCTCCATTGGATTATGTCTACCTAAGGAAATCACAATAAAACCGTTACACATCTGAATTCATTTCTAGAAAAAAAAAAAAAGAATCATGTACGTCCCTAAAGCCAAGCACATTTTGTAATTGGATTTGGGGTTTTGTGATCACAACGAGGCCAACAGACCACAGAGCACTTCGGATCTCTTTCTAGACAGAATTTCTTCCAGCCTTTCTCAGGAAACCAGTTCTCCCATATGTTCTTCTCAGAGGTCTTGTTCCAACATTTACACTGGGGATGGCACCAGACCCCTAGGGACACACTTAGATGGAGAGCTATCAGACGTTTCCAAGGGTTTGAGAGATCATTGGTTCACCAGTGATATTTGAATCAACTAGTCAATTCCTGGTTTTACGCGCACACATGTGATGTGTGCCGCAGTTGGCCCGTACCGGCTCCCAGGGGCTGACTGTGACATCTCTTCTCAAGCCTACATTTGGTAGCATCACACTGGCAGCTGGAAATCAGCCACATGGAGATACTGATATCACAGAAATTGGCAAATGCTATAGATCAGGGAGCCCCTCCCCCAGGAGAGCCAGCTGTTAAGTGTTCACAACTGTACCCAATGGAAATGAGAAACAGAGAGACCAAGTGACTTTCTCCGTGCTACACAGCTCAGTGGCGTAGAAGAGAAATGGTTGAGCAGAAATTTTTAGAAGATGTAAGATTTGAACTGGACTTTTAAGGGAATGTGAATAGAATAGAATAGAATAGAATAGAATAGAATAGAATAGAATAATGGCCCTCAAATACCCATGCTCAGATTACCTGGAAGCCATTAATATGGCAAAGGAACTTTGCAACTGTAGGTAAGGGTTTGGGCTTTGAAATGGCAACCATCTTGGATTATCTGGGTGGGCCCAATTTCTTAAAGAAATGAGTCCTTAAAAGCAGAGAACTTTTCCTGGCTGGGGCAAAGGGATGAGACAGAAGGAAAAAAAAAAAAGAAGAAATTTCAAGTCCAAGAGAGACTAGACTTTGAGGATGGGAGAGGAGGGCATGTGCCAAGAATGCGGGTGACCTCCAGCACCTGAGGAATGGCCGGAAGAGGTTAATCAGCCTGCCGTCCGTCCAACTGCTAGGCCATGAACTAGCCAGAAGGTGGACCAAGGTAGTCAGACTGTAGAGCCCTTGCTCACCAAGGCCAAGTGCCTCCCAGAACTGGGGGCTGGCTCAAGCCTTGCTGTAATCAGCTCCCATGACCCTGCCAGGCCCCGTGGGCTGACACCAGCCCATGCTGGGCCCTCACCAAGGACACGTGTGCCTACAGCTCCAAGGAGGGATGCGCTGCCTCGAAATGCTGCAGCAGTTCAAGTTTTGACAGACACCACTCGCCCGAGAAAGGTTCTTTGCTTTGATGGGAGGCAAGATCCCATCCACACAGTTCCGGGAGATGGCTTTGCTCTGAACAGATAACTCAGTATCAAGGACAGGGAAAAAAACGGAGGGGTGGAGGGAGGGGAGAGGAAGAGAGAGGGGGCGGGGCGAGAGGAGAGAGTCAGGATTTCACAGAGCCCAGCCCCAAGGAGACACTCTCTGATGACCAGGGGAAAGGCTTTGAAAGTGGAGGGGCCGGGCCTCAAACCTGGTCCCTGAAAGTGGGGGTGGATCCCGGCAGAAATCACATGGGGACCCCTGCTGTGGAGCCAGGGAGACTGGGAAAGAGTTCAGGTGATAAAAAAAAAAAAAAAAAATGTTAATAGAGGACTGAAATGCATCTGGCTGTAATTCCAGGCTTCAGGTCCCGCGCCTGCAGTCCTGGGAAGAACGCTCTCCCGCTGCTGCTTCTCTCGCCGGCTGGACCCCACTCGCCCCCCAGCGAGGATGCTCAGACCCCACGCACCTTCAGTTGTCCGTGGCGCGAGAGTCACCCTGTAAAATGTGGCCCAGCAGACCCCCTGGTTTGAACGGCTCTTCTGTTAGAGCCTTCCTCTCTCCCCAATCCCAGAACCATTTGTAAGTCACAGATGTACCACCTGGAGAGAAGATGGACCCCTTTCCCCAAGAAAGATGGGGTGTCCATGGCTCTAGTTAGGATAGAGGAGTCCTCATGTTTTCAGCCTGTTCTTCAGAAAGGACATTTTGAAGCACAAACGTGGGGTCGTGTCTCTTTTCTGCTAAAAGCTTTGAGTGCCTTCCTACTGTGTTCCCACTGATATGGAACTCTTTACTTAGTCAACCAGGCCTGCGAAGTCTGGCCCTTGCCCCTGGCCACATCACCTTGGACCATTCTCTGCTTTGCCTGACAAGCTCCAGCTGAACCTCTCAGTGCCTAAAGACACCCTGTTCCCTATTACTGCCACAGGGCCTTTGCATGTTCTCTTTCCTCTTCTCGGTCCTTCCTTCAGGCTGCTCTTCGCATGCCTGTTTCCTTTGCCTCCTGCAGTCTCAGCTTAAGTGCCTAGTGGCATTTCTTTTCAGAGAAGAGAGTGTCTATCGTGACATGCTTTAAGGCACTGCTACACCATGTAGTTAATCTATTTATTCGCTGTCCCTTTTAAAGTCCTCTTAAGCCCCTTTCCCAGAACTCAGGGACCTTGTCTGTCTTTATCCGCCTCTGTTCTCAGTGTCTAAGCACAGGGTGCTTGCCCAGTGACTATGTTGCATCCATGAGCGGCTGAAGAAGGGCAGGAGGCAGAGAAGCCGAAGTGAGGACTGCTGTAGGGGGAATGGGGGGGGTGAACTGTACCTGGGGGTGCCTGTTCTGGGGGCACTGTTCCTGGGGGTGACTGTTTCTGGGGGGGGACTCTTCCTGGGAATGACTATACCTGGAGGTAACTGTACCTGGGGGTAACTGTGCCTGGGGGGGGTGAGTCTTCCTGGAGGTGACTTATCTGGGAGTGACTGAATCTGGGCGTGACCATTCCTGGGAATCACTGTACCTGGGGGTGACTCTATCTGGGGGTAGCTGTTTCTGGAGGTGATTGTATCTGGAGGCGACTGTGTCCGGGGGTGGCTGTTCCTGGGATGATGCTCCTGGAGTAGGTAGGAACACAGAGTCGACAATCAGGAGCTGTGATCTTTTCATTTGAGCTATAGGCCGGTTTCCGGGGCTGGGGGCACGAGCGCCTCCTATGTTTTACTCTCTCCTTCTTTTTGCTCATCTGTGGGACAGCCATGAACCTGGGTGTGCTGAATTCCACCCACATCCAAGCAAGGTTTTCAACTATGTTGACATTGCGTAGAGGAAGATATGGTGAGAGAGATGACGAAAGACAGGAAAGAGAGACACTGCAATCGATAGATACACACACACACACACACACACACACACACACACACGGCTATATGTAAACAGTAGGTATTTTAAAATAGCACGAATGCATGCATTATGTAGATCAAGGTGACCAACAGAGGAAGTTAGATGAGCTTTGGTTCTACAGGAAGGATAAGCGCTGAGTGTCCCCGAGCGAGCTGAGTCCTCATCTCTCCAAGCCGAAGAGCGATAGAGAAAGTGCACCATCAACAAAGCAAAAAGTGGTAGAAGCAGAAGATTTGGAGACACGGAGGTGATCACCAGAGGAACTAAAGAAAGAAGCCATGTTAAAAATTAAGACGTTGCCTCTGGGCTTGACAGAGGAGGGTGGTTTTTCATTAGATGCCCTTGAAGGCTATTATTTTTTTAATCACATGTACATATGATTTTGATATAACTTAAAAAATATTTTGGTGTACATTTTGGTGGTTTTGATAAATATTTTAACATATTTTCTATTTCTTAAAATATCTGTACATTTAATTATTCGTCCCAAAAATGGCAGCAGGGAAAAGGCAGTAGGTTAAAAAGAACACATGGGAGCCACACCAAGCCTGGAGAACAGACTAAGAGTGTGGAGTTCCCATCACTGTACCTGTCCCCAGACTCCCCAGGCAGGTGGCACGGGCCGTTGGCACTTCTCGCAGGTTCCCCCATCCTACCCGTTCTCCTGGGAATATCTCAGATCCTGGAAAGCCATGCAAGCCCAACACCCTTCCTCACCACCAGACTGTAGGTGGAGAAAACCAGTTACAGAGAAGACCAAGGGACCCTGAGCCCAGTCAGTAAGCAACACTTAAAACTGTCATGTCCCTGAGGTTCCCAAATCCCTTTCAGGGGGAAGTCCCTCCTTGTGCTCACGGAGCCTGGAGGAGTGAGGACAGGGAGCTGGCATCTTTCTGGGGGCACCTTCCCATGTGGCCTCTATCTGTGAGTCTCCCCTCCCTATGAACCCACCAAGACCTGCAGACCTCACCCCCTTTTCCCCGTGTCCATGCGGGTCTCCTGGACCAGACTGAAATCAACTGGCGTTTCTCGAAATTCAGGAAGCAGATGAGAACACTGCAACTTTTCCTTCAGTCGGGAACCTTCTCATGCCCTTCTGACAGTTCCTCTCTTCCTCTTCTTTCTCAACTTCTAACAGAACTGGGCCCATCGCTCTGTGGCCCTTGGAGCCCCTGTCCCCACCAGCCCCCCACCAGCCCCCTCTCTGCAGGGTCTTGCTATGCTCTGGCTCCTCACATCCCTGCCTTGGCCAGTGGGGGTGGGCAGCAACCCCCCCCCCCCCGCCCCTGCAGACGCCCAGTGCCACCTTCCTAGGTGTGATCATGAACTCATGGGACTGTTATTTTAAGTCACCGCCACCTCTAAAGGAGTGCCATCCCCTTGGAAACTCTCAGCTCTCTTGGATGACCCACGAATTCCAGTCAGGCCACATGAATCATGTTGGGACACACTCATGTCCCTTTAGCCCCTCTGATGGCCACCTTTGGTCTTCAAGCACAGACTAGGAGGAGTTCTTTGGACCCAAAGCCTGCCTCTCTCAACCAGGCTGAGATCTTGGGCTTACAAGCCACGTTCTTTGCCACTGTCTTTGCCCAGCCCTGCTGCCCAGTCTTTGAAGAACCCAACACTCTGCCTTTAATGGTGCAAAAGCAGGCAGGTTGGTGGTGCCCAGACTGAGAAGGAAAGACAGGCTGGAGGTTTGGCAGAACGTGTGAGTCTCACCCATGCAGCCACTGCTGGGCCTCCCGTCTCCTGCTTCGCTGGATCGTCCCAAGGGAACTCTCACCCTCTATTTGTCCTCTGTGGGCTTATTTTTCTGTCCTTTGGCTGCAAGGAAAGGACATGATCCTCATTTCCACAAACAGCTCAATGCAGGGGCTTTGCAGAGGGGCTCTCTCTTATCTGGGCTCTCCTTTCCCAGAGCAATGTTCAGGGCCGCTTTCAGTTTGGGGATTAAGTGAACCAAAGCACAGAATCCACTTCTCTGCATGGAGAATGCTGTCTATCTGTCCTCCTCCCACGCCCCTCCCTGTTTCACCCTAATCTTTGGAGCTTAAAAAGGCTTACGATGCTTCTCAGGCACGAAGAGTTCTTATAAGGCAACTATTGATGAACCAGGCAGAAATGACTTCCAAACGTACTGTGTGAACTTGCCTTCATGGCTGCGTTGCTGGACATCAAGTAAAAGGGGGAAAGGAGGTCCTCCTGTTGTCTCCTAGGATCAGCTGTTTTCCTCCTGCAGAAAGGCCGGCCATCAGGACATTCAAAGGTGGACCCTTGAACCTGCCCAACAGGGAGGGCCAAGTAGCCCCTCCTTTGTCCCTTTACCCACTCCGCTAAAATGGTGACCATGTGCGCGACAGCCTCGCCCAGCACAGAACACACCCCGGGTGCTCTGGCCACGCCCTGAGAAGAGGAGCTCTTCCTTTCACACTGCCCTGCAGCTTCTGGTCCCATCAGTCACAGCAAAATGGCATGATAGCCCCCCACTTTGTCTGCGGCTTCATTTACCCGCGGTCAACTGTGGTCCAGCAGTGAACGTTCCTCCTCCTGACGGAAGGATGATGGTGGCCTCGCACCATATGTCACAGTGCCTGGGCCACCTGGGCCACTCACCTCACTTCATCTCGGCACTGAGGGATTTGATTGTCTCACATCAGCACAAAGAAGAAGGGTGAGTACAGGACAATACGGAATTTCGAGAGAGACCACATTCACGTAACTTTTATTACAGTACGTTGTTACAACTGTTCTATTTTATTACTGTTGTTGTTAATCTCCTCCTGTGCCCATTTTATAATAAATTTCATCACAGGTATGTATGTATCCTTAGGTATGTTTGTATGTTTACATGTATGTATTATCTGGAGGTCAGGCATCCACTGGGGGTCTTGGAACATATCCCCTGTGGATAAGGGGGCTACTGTATCAGAATAGAATCTTAACCTCCAAGTTGCCCCTTGCATTTTGAAAACGGCTTTGTTATGCATTGGTTCATTTTCTGTAGACTACAACACAAAGAGGTCAGTACAGTGACTCCCATTTGCCAGATGAGGAGACTGAGGCTCAGAATGGGGAGAAGACTTGCCCGAGCATGTCAGTTACTGAAGTGTACTGCTCGGATGGAACCCAGGGTTTCGAGTTCACCACCCTCGCTCAGCCCGTTCCTGGTCCAGCTCTTGCCCATAGTGATGAGGGAAGCTGTGAGCTGAGTGACAGTGGGACCTTAGGCAAAGCAGGAGCCCCTCATGGTATTAAGAAAAGGAAGGTCCATGAATCCATCCCAACTCAAATCAGTTGGAGACTCCATGCAATAGGCTGGGAAAGAGAAGGACCCAGAAGTAGGTATCTCTGAGCTGAAATGAACATGCAAAGAACAATTTATCTTCATGACTTAGGGAATTAGAATCCAGTGACCTCCATGCCTACTGCCCAGGGCATGTTAGAGCTGACCCTGAACATGAGAAGTGGGGTGGGAAGGAAGGGCAAAGCCCGATGATTGAGAGAGTGCTGAGTATCCTTGAGGGAAGCCGAAGCTAGAAGACTCCTGATAGTTCCGTGCCTTTCCCCTTACTCCGTATGTTTAGACAGGCAGGGCCAAAGGAGCACAGAGAATTTATGAAATGCAAACGTGCCTTAGTAGCCTCCATCAATGCCGATTTCAGAGGGAAAGTTTTGAGGTTAGAAACTGCTGCTGACATTTAGCTTTCAGATCCACGACTCACATTGTTGAGAAAGCTGTGAATGCCTGACACTTTCTTTAAGGTCTTTGTGAATTCTCCCAATGTGGAGGAATAACACCGGCACGAGGTGAAAAGAAGGAACTCAGTAATAAGCAGAGAGCCGAAGATGCCCGAATGGAAATCTGGGATTATTTGTCCTGAGTTCTGGAAGGAACGAGCCCCCCACCCCCCACTGTCTTGCCTAAATCATCCGAGGAGCGCGTGATGTCTACTCAGGGACCCCTCGAATACCCAGTGGTGTCCTAATGAAATAATAATGGGGCATATCCTCTTCCCCAGCATTTCTACAGGGAGGACTTACCATTTACCCCAGACAGGGATTAGGCCTAATAAATTACACTTCAGGATATAGGATGGACACAAAACATCAGGGCCGCGTGCAGGTACGGATGGCCCTGGGCACAGAAAATTCATCATCCTGAGCTTAGACACACAGCAGGCGCCAAGCAGCAGGAAGTGGCCTGGAATGCGTCCCAATTAAGTGGCTCTTGGAGCAGAGAAGGAAATACCACCGGTAGTGCAGGGAATGTGGACCCTGGGCGAGTCCAGGGCTCCAGGGACTTGGATCCTGCATTTGTGGCTCCCGGCCATCTTCCCAAGAGCGTGCTGCCCATGATTGGGCCAATACCTATCTTTCTCAGCCTTGGCACCATTGACATTTTAGGCCATATACTTCTTCGCTGGGGAGGACAGGCTGTCCTGTGTGTTTGGGGGTGTTTAGCATTATTGCTGGCCTCTACCCACTAGATGCCAGTAGCACACCCCCCCCCCCCCATTCGCGATGACCAAAAATATCTCTCGACGGCCGGAGGTCCTCAGGGTGGGCCAAAATTGCCCTCAGTTGAGAGCCACTGATCTTTGCTCGGAAAGACAAAGAGTGATTTTCTTTCTGTTAGACTACCCAAACCTCCAGGGGCTTCTGGTCTCATTCAGAGTCTACCAAGCACTCCAGGCTCCTCTGTGGTCCCCTGGCTCAGCCTTTCCTGACCTTTCTTCCCCTTGCCAGCTCCACACCAGCCGCTCTGGCCAGCTCGTCTTCTCTCTGTGTACCCAGCCCCCTCCCCTGTTAGCCTTGGTGTCCTTGCCTTTCAAGCTGCCTGGAATGCCTTTTGACAACCCCTTCCCTGGGATCCACATGGCTCATTTCCATTTATTCAGGTCTCTGCCCAGATGTCACTTAGAGACCTCTTCCTCTGACCATTCAACTTGAAGAGTATGCCACTCTGTCACACTCTAGTCCTTGTTCTTCTTATCCTATGGCGACTTACTCTCCTAATAGCTCTATTCACTGCTGGCCATTCTCCACCTTCCTCATCAGAACATGCTCCCCTCGAGGACAAGACCTCGTCTGCTAGATCACTTACTATCGTCTCAGTCCTTCCAACAGGGTCTGGCCATCGTAGGTACTCAGAAACCTGCTGATGGGATTAGGACAGAGACTGTGCCTGTACTGGGCACCCATGTGAATTTCTCAGTGCCCACATCATGTTCAAGAGAGCTGTGGGGTTATGATTAGGGAATTCTTGCATGGGTGTGAGATGGCGATAAAAGAGAAATCAAAAGTAACCAAGAAAAATGAATGTACTGGGTGCCTGCCTGGGCGTGGCTCTTCATGGGGCTAAGAGGTTGGCTTGGGGTCAGACTGATTGAGATTCAAACATGTGCTGTGGGCTCTGTTGAAAAAGGCAGACATTGGCTGGTGGGTCTTTGGCGAAGTGTTTAACTCCTTGAAGCGTCTATTTCCTTATCTAGACAATGGGGATAGCAGCAGTCCCTTCCCGGCAGGGGTCTAGGGAGAAGAACATGAAACGATATCTACAACATGCCTACACATCCTGCCTGCAAGGGAAGGCTTCTCTTAGTTATGTATGAACATGGATCTGGTCCTCAAGAGACTTACAGTTTCACTGGAGACTGGGGAGAAGTCAAACGTAGAATCAGGTGGAAACACTTCATTCCCAAGAGAGGATTGGGAATCTTGTCTGAGAAGACATCAGAGAAGGGAAGGAAATTCTGGGTCCCGGGTAGTGTTCACCACAGACACAGGACAGAAGCCAGCAACGCCCTGGGTTCATAATCGTCTCAATCCACACCGCAATTGATTCACAAAACCCTTTCCTACTGTTGTCTCCTTTGGTCGTCACAGCACTGCAGAGCAGACACAACACTGTAGAGCAGGTGGAATGGGCTACAACGCACCGAGTGCTGTGCCGAGGGCCCCGCTGGCGTTGTCCCTGTCATCGTCACGATGGCCCTGTGAGGGAGGTCTCCTTCTCGATTCTTTGCAGTCAGGGAACCTGGAGCTCAGAAAGAAGATGTTTGCTCAGGGGACAAAACTGGATGTACATTGAAGTAGGTCTGGCTCCCCTCTGTGTCTCTAACCTCTGTGACATTCTGCTGGCCCTTCGAGCAGAAGCACTCCTGTGCCCCATGTCCCCTCTCTTGCTGGGACCGGTGCTGTTTGAATAGGGATGATAGGAACGAGGTGGAGGAAAGAATGGGTTTGTAACCTTTGGCCCAGGCACGTCCCACCAAACATACCTGCCCAAAGCATCAGTGGGCAGCGTGTTTAGCTGGGAGACCATGTGGTTCCCCCTGCCTGCCTGCCTCCTCCCCAGGCGTTAAGTGTGGTCACCTGACCACGTGCCTTCCAGTCATGCCAGAGGGGAAGCGTCCCATGCATCGCTGGGCTTCTGGAGACTTGGGGCTGTTTCAGCTGGATGCCTGAGATCTGCTGTCCTCCAGACTGCAGGCTTCTCGGAGACTGTGTCCATTTTGTCTTCACACCGCGACCCCCCCCCCCCCCGGCCCCGGCCCCCGCAGTGAGACTCCTGGCACAGAGCGAGTGCTCAGTGAAGAGAGGGACGAATGAGTGAATCATGAATGAGTAGACTTCAGTCTTTGATTCCATGGCCTCTTGTATCCAACTTGGACTTCGGGTGGACCCAAGGATAGGACAGCATGAAGTTGCTGGGGACTTACTCTCCAAGGGCCCTGTAATGTGAGACACACTGGCATGCTTCTGACCTCTACCATTTCTACTGGAGGTTCGTCCTGAGACTCTGGGATCCACCACCATAACTTAATGCCAGTGGCTGCAAGAGAAATCATATGAGTCCATCTCCTTGGGTGTCCCCTTGCTCATTCTGAAGCTGGGAGCAGAAGAACCCCACCCGCTTTCTGCGGCTCCACTCTCGCCCTCCTCTTCTTTACAGCTTCACAAAAGCAGACACAGAGGTGGGAACAGAGGTCAAGTCCCCAGTTACTCGTCCAACAAGGAGAGCCATTCATTTACGTCCCTGGGCCATCTCCCAGGTTCCTCCACTAGTTGGGAGGAGGATGGTGTAACAGGGAACTTTTTACCTTTCTTATTAAATACTGTTTGGGGATGAGAAGAACATATGAGTAAATATAGGAATTAAAGAAATTCTCTCAGTGTCCTATTTATCCCCAGGAAAGGAACAAGAAGATAAAAGAACAAGGGCCCTTAGAAGAATCCAGCAGCTTCCTGATGGTGACTCATTCCTGGGAACATCTGACAAAAAGGTTCTTTATCTGGGCGTTTTGCAGGCAGGACATTTTGCCGAGGTAGGCTCAGGCCTAGGGAAACAACACTTACGAGGGGTGCCTTTGTGACACAGCCTCTTCTCAACTTTACATGGTTCCCCCCCCCCCACCCCAGGTGTGGACTGGGGTCCTGGGACACAGCTGGAGTACGGTGGTTACGGTCCAGGCTCTACAGTCAGACTTCCCGGGTTCAAAGCTTTCTTCTGCCGCTTAGTTTATCTTAGTAGCTGTTAGTTTGCTAACATCCCTGGGCCTCTGTGATCTATCTGTAAAATGGAGATGATTATCCCCTCATAGGTTGTGGTGAGGATAGAGCGAGTTGGTACATACGTAGAACAGTTCCTGGCCATTAGTAATTGCTCAGCAAATGTTAGATATTGGCAGTATACTCTGAATTTAATCCTCCTACAAAAAATTGCATTTTTGTCCTTAACTCCAACCTATGAATCAGAACCTTCCAGAACCTTCCAGAACTTTCCAGAGTTTTAGTCTATTGCTGGCCATCAATGGTAGGACTTCTACAAAGTGGCCTCAAGGACAGGCCTGTGGCCAAATAGGGACCCCATTTCTGCTCACTGTCCTTGGCTCAAGGACATCTTCTTTAGGTTGGTTAGATGTCCTCCCCTATGCACCAAGGGGACTGTAGCGCCAGTGATGTGATGCCTCAGGAAACATTGACAGAAAGGGGGAAGGACACAGGATTGCAGACCTCAGAGCCCTCCACATCTATCTGGGGCACAAGACCATAGAAGATGACCAGTTAGCTGGTTATATTCTGGAGAATTCTGGAAACCTCCCCCACTTTGTCTTTTACTGGATAATGTGATGGACTTAAACAAAAGAAATAAATGTGCTCTGCTGTCGCATATGAGTGTAGGGTTTCTCTGCCACCATCAGAGGACTTCCCAGGCTCATATCAGCCATGAAAAGATGCATTGGTTGTTTAAAGTCTGTTCCTAGAAAAGGTTAGATGATAAGATAAAAGGACAGCTCTCATCCATTCTATTCTTATTACTGATCAAGTACTGAACTAAACCTTTATGTACATCATTTTATTTGATTACCACCACAGCTTTGTGAAAGAAGTACTCTATTAGCTCCATTTTACGGATGAGGGAACCAAGGTTCAGAGAGGTTAAGTGCCTTGTCCAAGGTCACACAGCTAGGAAGTGCTGGAGCTGAGGTTCAAATCCAGGTCTCTTTGACCTTTGAGACCAAATGACTTTATTACACATTAGGAAAGGGAGTTTCCTAATAAAGGAATTGTCCCTCTGACCTCTCTTCTGACTGCTTGGGTATTTCAGTTAAATTCACACTTTCTTTCTTAGCGATAGGGACATTAGGGGTCCTGTGCATGAGACTTACTGTTCCCTATTACCAAAACCACATTTTTTTCTACTCATTTTAGGTGATATTGTGAAAAGGACACTTGACCCAGATATGCAGTATCTTTTGGAATAACCGGATTGCAGAGAATGCCTCTTAATTAAGCCATGACCTTCACCCAGTTCATCTTTTTCCTGAATGCTCGCTCTCTTTTCCCACCCAAACTGCTTTGAGTAAAAGAGAGGCTGGCTCTGTAAAGCATTAACCTTTTCCTCTCTTCCTCTCTAATATTTGCAGCTCTAGCTCTGGTTCCAATCTCCCATTTCCAGCTGCCCACAGGAAATTGCCACTGGATGTCCCAAAGGCATCTCCAGTGCCTGAAACAAAGCACATCCTCTCCTCAGAGCCCCAGCCCCCCTTCCTGCGGGAGGTGTCATTATTCTCCTGGCTGCCGGGCTCAAGGCCAGGAAAACAGATTTGCTGGCACTACTTCCTTTATTCCTGATGTGCCTGGACTCACCAAGCCCACCAGAACTTCCTTCCTAGCATCCCTGGCCTTTATCTCTCTCTGCACCTTGTCCTGAGTTCCAACCCTCCGCGCGCCTCCTCAGGGCTCAGACCCTTTTTTAGTCACCTGGCACTAGCTGAGTCACCGGTGAGATCCTGCCCTGAAACTACTGCTATCACATACTCACCTGCCCAACGACCTTCCCCTTGCCCACTTTATGGGCTAAGGGACTCCACAAAACAGCCCTTTTCTAACTAACTTCCTTTTCCTGGCACATCTGCCTTCTCACTCATATTTCAGCTTATTTTACTCCCTCCGGCTAAAATGTCCATCCCATTCCTCTATACATCTTTAACCACCCAGGTGTCAAGAACACAAAAAGGTAAATTAGATTGTATGCCATTTTCCCATTCTGCTTAACTGTTGTAATTGCCTGGAGCCCTATACTGAGAAATCCGAGATTATATGCTTGCTCTGTGTGAAAGAGGGCCATGACTGATTAGTGATGTCTGCCATGTCATAGGAATGACGTCTGCCATGGGTTTTGGAGGGAGAAGTGATTGATTAGTGATGCCTGCCATGGGTGAAGGAGGGAGAAATTGAAACAAGCTGACTCTGGCTAGAGCCAGCTGGTGGTTTGCCTCTTCCATGTAGCCTTAAACAAGGCAGCCCTGTGGGTCATCTTGCCTGTAATACACTATCATAGTAATAAATACCATACTGTGATGAGCTCTAAGAATAAAAAAAAACCTGAGCTCTGCCTTTAGGAAGGCCATGGTTAGGGATGTATTTGCCCTGTTCTTTATTACATCTCCCTTCCCCCGTTCTCTATCTGCACTAGACAATTAAAAATCGTACTTACAACAGTAATTTCTAACACTTATGGGAATTGCTCTGGGCTGAGCACCATGCTGAGGTTTGGACACACACATCTCACTAAATCATCATGACTTCACGAAGGAGGGACTCTTCGTAGCGAGTCCATTTTGCAGATGAAGGAAGGTCCAGAGTGACAAAGTAACATGTTCAAAGTCACCTAGGCAGTAAGTTGTAGCACCAGGACGGACCGGGATGCACCAGGACGGACTTCCAACTCTGCCAGATTCCAAAGCTAGGCTGTTAGACTGACAGGCATTTTTATGATTCTCTTTTAGTATACAGTGTCATACGGCGTCATCCTGAACTTCTGGCCAAGATGTTACAAATAGACTGTGAGGTGTTTGAGGGGAGAAATCTAGCACACACTTTGTCATGTCCTTCTTTTTCATAGCCAAGCGCCCAACACACTTTTAAGCCAAAGCTGATAGATACTTGGAGTCTCTTAGATGCTTACTTTGAGGCCAATCAGGCTCTGCTGGCTATCTATCGACCATCATTTTAATATATTTTCAAGGCACTGGAGAAGGGTCACACATACCTTTAGGAAAAGTGGAACCAGATCAGAGTAAGTCAGGGGACCCTTAGAAAACCTCCTCCAACAGGCAAAAATACCTCCCTCTCTCTGGCTTCAGTGAGAGCTCTGGCTTTTTCAGATGCAGCAGTAATTTTTGGCCACAAGAGGGAAGTAAAGACAAGGCTACCAGAACCAAATCTCCCAGCCTCCATCCCGGCCTCTGGAGCAAGGGGAGGCCCTGGCAGTGGCTGTTTCTTGTTCTAAGGCCACTATTAATAATCTGCAGATGAGATGAGCCATAACAGTCTGCTGCAAAGACCTAACGTATGACTTCTCTTCAACTTCCAGCATAAATTAAGTTAAAATGGGCTTCTATTCATGAATATATTTGTCCCATCTGCATTTATTGAGCACCTACTGTATTCCAAGCACTGTGCTGCTACTGAGGATGATGGATAAGTAAACTAACAACCCAGCACACATTTCCAAAAAGTATCTGCTTTCTCAAAGGAGGCACTCACCGTGTTCCCAGGAGGATCCAGGGTGATGTCTCAGAGGAGGTGACATTTGAGCTGGGTCTTGGAGAAGGTCTGGGAGGTCTCCAGATAGAGAAGCCTGGGAAAAGGACATCCCAGACAAAAGGAAGAGGAAAATGGCAGCTGTAGAAATCACTGGAGTGGAAGTGAATTTTTTTGCTGCTTGCCAGGGACCAGAATGTGATGGCTCCTTCCAGATTAAGATTCCTGAAGTTCTCCTGTCCTTTTGGTCAGGTTTATAACCACCTACAGGAGTGGAGCTATAGGCTCTGGTTGAAGGGTAACAGTGGAAACCCATCTTTTCTAGAAAGTTCTGTTTATATTCTTCCTGAGCACATTCATGGGAGTTCCCAGCATGGGCAGCAAGATCTTTCTCTGGAAAAAACCCAAAGGGACACATCTGGGTGTGAACCCCTGGGGGTACTCCTACCCCACCCCTCCCGCATCAGTGCAGCCCTCAGTCCCGGAAAATAGGCTCCCTAGCAGCTGGATTTCCAGCTCTTTTCCCCTGGGCTCTTTTCCCAAAGTGGTCCTTATCCCTTTGCTCCTGTTTTAGGCCTTGTCTAGAGTCTGGCAAACAGCAGGCTTCCTGGCAGTTGATCTGAACCTCCATGTAAGAAGCAAGGCCAGGAGATCACAGGGTCATTGAGGTCAACCCTGAGCTTGAATTCCGGCCCTGTCCACATCAAGCTTGGACTTGATACTTAACCTCTCCGGGCCTCTATTTCATCTGTAGAATGAGCATCACAGTCCCTTCCTCCCAGGCTTGTGGTGAGAGGTATCAGAGGTAACCATTACCTGGGGTCCAAGTGAGGACCTGGGCTCTGGACCCCAGCATGCTTAAGGATCTGGGGGTAGCAAATGGGCATCTAGGGGTGTCAGGAGCTGGGCAAGGGCCATAGCCTAACTGCCCAGGGAGCCCACTGGAGTAGTTGGTTGCCCTCCCTCTCCCAGCATGGGGAAACTCAGTGGGGAAAGGACACCCAGAAACTGTTGGGGAAGATTGCAACTATTGTCTCCTCTGGTGCTTTTCCTTAGCCAAGGAAGCTGGGAGCCCAGAGGGTCTGAAGTGGATGAAGGAGGAGCCAACCCTAGGGAGTGCTGGGGTGACATCATTGCCCCTCTCAACCAGCTCACCCCAGAGATGCTCATTGTCAAGGGGAGCCCCAGTTCGGGCAGGACTGGGGTGGGAGGAGGGGTCATAACACTTTCAGTGTTGGGGCTGTACCCGTGGCCAGGAGAGGGGACTTCAACCCACATCCCCATCAGCTTCACCATGACCATTCCCACCATCCCCATCCCCATCGCCATCACTTTTATCATCTGCATCATCACCATCATCATCTTCATCACCACCATCCCCATGATCACCATCATCACCTCCACCATCCCCTCTTCCCCATCATCATCACCATTACTATCCCTATCATCACCTTCATCATCTTTATCACCATCCCATCCCCATCATCATCTCCATCACCACCATCCGCATCATCATCTCCATCACCACCCCCATCATCACCATCCCCATCACCACCATCACCATAGCAATACTACTGCTAATAAAATAGTAACTAATTTACTGAGCACCTGCACACTTCCAGCATTTTCCCTACATGAACTTCTCCCAGTAGTATTTCTAGTAAGTGTCTTCACAGATGAAGACACTTGGGCTCAGGGTCTAAGGAATCCTTCTTTCTCCCACCACCTCAGCTCTCAGGAGCCTGAGTCTTCCTTCTTTCTCCCCTGGGCAAGAACGTGGGCCAAGTCCTTTCAGAAATGGAGAGAAGAAAAGTGACTTTTAAAGTTCTTGGGGAGGATTTCTTTCTGTCTCTCTTCTTCAGGAGCACGTCAGACTCCCACCTGTTCTTTGAAAGCGAGAACATCCGTTGTGTTGGCAGGGGGTCCAAGCACACCGCAGAACTGCACTAGGGCAGAACTTTTCTTTCTGCCTTAGTGGCACCGCGTCTTCTGTTCCATCCCCAATTTTTGACAGCTGGCTCTCTGAATTACGAGGCCCTCTCACCTTCTAGAAAGACATTCATCATCTTTCTAAGGAGGAGAAGTCAGTTTGGTGGCTCTGAACACCTGTACTCGTGATTGACATGGGAGTCACTGACCGTCCATCAGCCGGTGGGATGGTGTTGCTGGCAGGGACGGGGAAGGCCACCACCCCCAGCCCATCACACGCATGCTTCCTCATGGCTTTGGCCACTCTGGCTCTGGACCCCTTGTTTTCCCTTGACCAGAAGTAGGTAGGGAGGAGGGAGAGGGCAAAAATCATCAAGGACGCTTCTGGCTTCGAAAAGAGACTGGCTTGGATCCTGCTCAGAGAGACACCCACCCTCACTTGCACAGGTGGAAGAACCCAGTTCCGTCTCACCACTGGCTCCTTGCTGGTCAAGCCAGCCTGGGCTTCTCTGACAAAGACTTCATTGCTATGTATACCCATGTGCACCCACCTAGTCATCAGGAATGTACCTCCCCTACCCCCAGCACCTTTGATTTCTTTCTCCCTAGAACCACCTCTGGGTATGTGGTTATTACATACTGAGCTAAGGCCCTTGTGTGTGGATGGACAGAGGTCCTTCCAAGCTGCCCTGGAAACATTTACTCTTCAAGAGACATGGAAGGTTCTAGAGCCACAAATAACGGTTCTCAAGCCATGGTAGGGGAGTCCATGGATACCTCATTTTTGTAGAAATGAGCCACAATTTTGTTTCTAGTTTGCCCAAATCTTCCTTCTTGAGGAGATAAGAAAAGAGAGCTACGTTTAGATAAATAGAGGCTGCATGCCAAGTCCCCCATGCGGCTGCGGAGCCCAGCAGAGATGCCTGAGAATCAGCCACAGCAGCCAGCCACGGGCCCGAGAAGGAGGCCCACCTGGGAAGTGGTGGCAAAGCGAGAACCAGCTGAATGCAAATTCTAAAAAGACTGAGCACTGACCCAAAAGATATGGGGTTAATTGAGAAATGAGTTTAAAACTAGAAGAGAAGGAGATACAGAAAACGAGCGTGTTTGACTTCAGCCTCCTTCTCTGATACGTGGGCATCATAGGACAGTCCAAATTTCCTTCCTGTCATTCTGAAAGCCAAAAAACTCAGAAAACACAAAGCCTTTCCTTTTCTTCCCAAATGTTTGGCACTAAAACCCATTTAGTGATGAGGTCTGACCAGAATTCATGTGAAACAACTTATAACTTTTATTTGTCCCATCAAATGGGAAAATACAACTGTGTTTGATTAGGGGGTGCTACTGCAGACCTACAGGGGTGGGTGTGATGGGCAGGTCGACACCCCCATTGTTTCCTTGACAAACACCTGGGGGGAAGACCTCATCTTGAAACACATCAGTCCCCAAGCATTTTACAATAAAGGCCTGATGACCTGCAATCCAAGAGATTATTTTGGAAATCAAATGAGAGAACACATATAAAGCACTTAGCATGGGATTTGGCACCTAGCAAGCAAACGTCTCCCCAGACCCTACTCCCGAAGGACACTGCTAACAGGTGGGGCCTGAGGCAGAAAAGACAGTTGGGCATTCTTTTGAAGAGGGGCTTCCTCCCTGACGGAGCAAAATAGACTTCCTGTAACCCCAGAAGAAGCTCCAGGATGTGCCCCATGCACCCCCACTGGATTTTTCCCGGTGAATCAAAGTATTCACCCCCAATCCCTCCCAGTTTTTCCATTAAAATATAAGTTAGTTTTCAGGGAGAACGCTGTATTACACAGAGCTCTCTCCCCAGCTGCTTTAAGTTGCAATACTCCCTGTTGGTTACGAAGCCGAAAAATACATTCACATCTGTCCTTGATCTGGTGAGTCAAGAACATAAAAACTCAGCTACACAAAGGCATTCTTCCACGCCCCTTCCAGAGGGGCATTTCCATGCACCGCGCAGGAGAGTAAGAGCTGCTTTACATATGTTTTTGATGCTGAAACTATAACATTTGACTTTTTTTTTCCTGCTCCAAAGTGTTAACCAAATAAATAAGAATTAGATGATGTTTGTGTAAACTTAAGATACATGATCTAAGATTCTTGTTTCCCTTCTGACTTCAGCATAAGACTTAGCTACTTAATCCTTACACTTTAAAGCATGTGTTCTCTTTATGTCCTTTATCAAATCCGTTTCTGCAGTGAATAACTTCTTTCTTGGCAAATACAGAAGCCAGGAGGTTGTTTTGTATTTCCACTGAGATGGGATGAATGCCATGGGAAAGCTGGTGGCTACCTAGGGGTCGGTTCACTGTGCTCCCTTATCTGGTCAAGGTGGGTTCTTCTCTGTCCTCTTCACCTAGATCGCCTGACTTCCAGCCATCAGCCATGGGGAGGAATGGGTGGAAGGTGACCAGTTGTCTCCGCTTGCCTGAGACTGAAGGGCACAGCATAGGAGGACAAAATGGTGAGCCTGGCATGGGGGAAAGAATAGGGTGTCTCAAAGTAACCTATCCCAGCTACTGGGTGAGAATGCACGGACATTTGTCTGGGACCGCCACTAATTCTGATGAGGTGCGCTTACCACACGGGCACACAAGCAAGGGGAGGAGGAAGGAAGAAGAAGGAAGCTACCTAGTGTGAGTGTGTTGGTGGGGGGTCATCCTGGATTGTAGGGAAATGGGAGGCCCAGCCTCCCCTGACAGGTACCAGCCACCAAGGACCATGCCATGGGACACATCTCTGGAGAGCTTGGTGAGGACCCAGCCCAAGAAGGAGATGCCCACAGACATGCCTCTCCCACAAGGCCAGGATGGAAGAGAAGATCCCTTCCACAAACAAACAACTTCAACTGGGAACACGCAGGCTGTCCCAGGGAAGAGGGCTGAAGAAGGCAGTGAAGAAAAATCCAGAATCAATTGAGATCACTTTCTGAAAAGACCAAATATTTATCCCAAAGAGTTTGTCTTAGAGTGTTTTAAATGGGAAGTGACTGAGACATGAGCAACGTCAAGTATGAGTTTTTTGTTGTTCTATGATGAGGGTGCAAGGTCACACTGATGTTAATTACGGGGGAGAATAACGTTCTGAGGACACATTTGAGCCTTAGAGTGTAAGTGTGGACACACATCCCCCAGTGGCTTTATGATTATGACAATTTTTACGATATGGTCCAATTCAGTTCCACAAGACCCTGGATGACATGTCCCTGCGCTGTCCCTTCTGCAGTCTCATTTGGTGCCATTGCCTCTCCTCCCACTTCATGCACCACACACTGCCCTGCCTTCCAGTCCCCATTCTCAGATTTCCTCCTGCTCAGGGCCTTTGCACATCTCTTAGTCCTTCCTCTTGAAAAATTCCTTTACTTCTCCTGAATCAGTCTTTATTTTCCCCTTGTCTTCCCACATTGGATATTCTTTCTTTGGGGATGCAATTCATAACCCCTGAGATTATAATGGTCATGAGCCTCTGTTGTTACATGGATGCAATGGCAATTAGTTATTTGTGATTGTCTTTTTACTTTGACCCAACTACCAGACTGTAGAGTCCATGAAGGCAGAAACCAAGTCTGTTTTTATTAGTGTTTCAATACTTAACAAGTAGGCAATGCTGGGCACATCTTATATCTGTGGAAGGAAGGAAGGTACAAGAAGGAAGGAAAGCAAAAAGTGGAAAAGAAAGCTGAGGAGGGGAAGGATGCATCCAAATAATTGACTAGCACTCTTCATGGTGCATTTTTTGTTGTGTAGACCCAGATTATTTTGCCAAGAGTTTCTGTTCATCTTAAGGATTGTGATCTGCTTTGGACCAAAGACCTTACCTTATTCTGTATTTTGTCTCTACCAACTCTCTAGTACATAAAATTGTATAAAATATGTATTTATTTTAAAAGATAGTATTTGTTTGTTTGTTTGTTTGTTTGTTTAGAGAGCAAGAGGAGGGGCAGAGGGGGAGGGAGACTCTGGAGCAGACTCTACAATGAATGCAGAGCCTGATGCAGGGCTCAATCCCAAGTCCGCAAGATCCTGACCTGAGCCAAAATCGAGACTCAGAGGCTTAACTGACTGAACCACCCAGATGCCCCAAATATTTATTTTTTTAGTGAAATAGTTGCTTTTGGGGCTGACAAAGTGTTGCCTGGCAAACAGCAGAGTTCAACCAAATAATTAAGAGATTGTTCTTTGGCTGCTGTCATGGTCTACAGCTGTTCCAAATTAACTAGATCCTCTAACATGTTTACTCTATCAATCTGATGGCCACCTATTTCCAAACAAAGTCAATTCAGCCTCAACCTAATCAATGCGCTCCAAGTCCCAGATGCACATATTTAATTTAAAGAGAGAAGCTTCAAAAAAGTCAGTTCTGAGCTGCCTAGGAGAGGATTGCCCTTGTCTACTATGGAGTTAGAAACAAATACCAAAAGTGACAGAGCAATGGCTACCACTTCTGAGTGTGACCCCAGAAGCTTAAGGGAAGGGACAAGAGATGTCTAGGAAACTACTTGTAAAAAGGACTTGGCCCAATCACCCTTGGCTTTTTAAAGAATTCTGTCCTCCGTGACCTCCCTTGGGAGTAGGAATCTTGACCTTGAGCAACTGTCATTTTGTACCATTATTTCATGTACCACAATCTTGTCCCCTACCAGACTGTAAACTCCCTGAGGTCAGAAGCCATGTTTTAATCCTTTCTGCATCCCCATTACCTAGCCCAGTGTCAGAATTACAAGATACTTACAAGACTGACATCAGTGAAAATGGCAGAGTAGGGAACATGAATAGCTCATTCCTCCATGAAAGCTGTGAGTACTTGGCAAAAAACTCAGAATCAACCCTTTTGGAATTCTGGAAACTAAACAAAAGTATATAGCAGAAAGGGGGACACTTAGTAAAGATTTTGAAAAAAAAAATCCCAACCCTCCAAAGACAAAAACAAACCTAACAACTTTATCTCAGTAAAAGATCTTTGTGGCATTTTTAACTTATCCTTGTCCCAGTCCCCACTCCCTAGCTCAGCAGTGGTCTTGAAGACAATGATCCACAATCCCTATATAGGCACTGGTAACTTGAGGGAGAAAAACAGATCTTTTTCTCAGGGAATTGTGGTTGGTTGTTTTGATCTGTCTGGTGGCTCCCTGGAGCAGTTCAAAGAGCTCACCTTTACCTTGCTTGACTCAGAACTCACCCAGTGCTGGGATGGCTATCCATGGGCCACTTGTCAAAAACACTTAAAGGCCAGGGTACTACTTTCTGCTGCCTGGGCAGTGGATAACAGTTGGTGCAAATAATAGACTAACCAAAAAAATTTGGAAGGAAAGGCTGGGGAATGAGATGCTTTGGAAAATAAGGGCTCTGAAAGGCTCTGACATTTTCTTGGGAATCATGAAGGCCACATGCATGCCCAGGGCTGTTTGCCTACTCAGGAAAGAACTGAGCAGTCCCTAAACCCTCCCTTCTGAAGTTAGTTTAGTGAAATCGTTCAACAAGCCAACTCGATACACCCCAGGAAGGATGAATTTCCACAGTTGCTACATCAATATTTAGTGTCCACTTTCAATAAGAAGAAGCACAAGATCATCAACAACCAAACTGTGAAGTATGCAAAGAGACAAAAGAGTATGGCCCGTGCAGAGAAGGAAAGTAAGCAACAGAAACTGTTCCTGAAATTACCTAGGCGTTGGACATACTAGACCAAGACTTCCTAGCAACGATTTTGAATATGCGCCAAGGAATAAAGGAAACCATGGACATAAAGCTAAAGGAAACCATGAAAATGATGTATACAACAGCTACAAACATAGACACACTTGACAGCAGAATTCCCCAAACTGTATGAAGCAAACCTGGCACAACAAAGGGAAAGTAGTTCCATAATAATAGTTGGACACTAAATAGCTTGATTTAAATAATAGAGAAATTAGATAGAAGAGCAGAAGAATTCCAAAAGGGTACGCAAACAACACCGTAAACTGTAGACTAAACAGGCAGCTGTAGAATTCGCCATCCAACAAGAGCAGAACACCCACGCTTCTCAAGGGCACGTGGAGTGTTCTCCGGGATAGGCTCTACGTTAAACCACAGAACAAGTGTCAGAAAGTTTAAGAAGTTTGAAGTCATACTTTCCTCAGCCACGATGAATAGAATTGGAAATCAATACCAGAGGGAAATATGGAAAATCCACAAATATGTGGAAATTAAACAATACACTCTTAAATAGCCAATGGGTCAAAAAGGAAATAACAACTTCTGGGAATTGGGAATTAGAAAATACTTAGAGATGAATGAAAATAAAAGTATGACATACTGAAATTCATGAAAGGCAGCAAACGCAATGCTCGGAGAGAAATTTGCAGTTGTAAATACTTATGTATAAAAAGAAGAAAGATTTGGGGCACCTGGGTGGCTCAGTGGGTTAAAGCCTCTGCCTTCGGCTCAGGTCATGATCCCAGGATCCTGGGATCAAGCCCCACATCAGGCTCTCTGCTCTGCGGGGAGCCTGCTTCCTCCTCTCTCTCTCTCTGCCTGCCTCTCTGCCTACTTGTGATCTCTGTCTGTCAAATAAATGAAAAAACCTTTAAAAAAAAAAAAAGAAGAAAGATTTCAAATCGATGATAGAAACTTTCACCTTCAGAAACTAGGAAAAGAGAAAACTAAACCCAAAACAAGCAGAAAAGAGGAAATAATAAAGCTTAGAGCAGAGCAAAGATAAAGAAAACAGAGTGGGTGAGCTGGACACTGACCTTGGAGACACCTCTGGGGAGGGTGTGGACTCATTTGTGTTAAAAGCTCAGAACCGACTGGGAGAGATGGGATTAGAACCCCAAACACTGCTTTCTGAGATTAAAAGTTCTAGAAATCTGATAGGATGGCTCTGGCTAAGGTTCTCTCGCAAGAAAATAGACTTGGGCTCCCTAGAAGAACCATGGAGAGCAGAAGAGGGAGAGTTAGCCTGGACTGATGGCCAGAAATACATCTCAAGAGTCCAGGAGTTTTGTTGGGGGGCATGTGGGTGGCCTAGAATGGTGTGTGCCTGGCACCCTGGGACCCTGCTTATGTCGTGTTCTGAGGATAAATGGCTTACATAATAGTGAACTGAAAGAAAAATGTGAGGTCCATGATGGAGTGCCCAAGACCACAGCAGAAATCTCGAACACGGAAGTGGGCTGCAAAGCACCAGCAGGGGCACCACGGAACCATGGCTGCGTCAACAACCCAACAAACCACTCAGCTCTCTGATTCTCTCTGTTAATCCAGAAACTGAAGTCAGGACTGAAAGTTTCACTTCTTCATTTAAAGACTCAGGGTTGATTCAAGGAGCACCTGGGTGGCTCAGTCGGTTAAACATCCAACTCTTGCTTTCTGCTCAGATCATAAACTCATGGGTTGTGGGATAGAGCCACACATTGGTCCCCTTGCTCAGGGGAAGTCTACATGAAAGATTCTTGCCCTCTGCCCCTCCCCCCTCCCTAAAAATAGATAAATCAAAAAATAGTCTCAGGGGTTCAGAAGTGGGTGGGAGGCTGGACATTCTGCTAACAGAGGGAAGATGGTGCTCAGGCAGCAGACTGGAAAACCCTAAGAGCTATGACTGTATTCGTGTCCTAAGCTGAAGAAACCTACGAGCTACACAAATGTATAGACAGACATAGGCACACAGACCCCACACCCATGGACACATAATAGGGCAAGAACAGTTAAAAACAGTTGAGAAAAGGAAAAGGAAACCAAGACTAGTAGAGTTATCTTGCGCCCAGAGAGGGAGGCTAATTCCCCAGTTTGGGGCTGGGGAGCTCTCTGATGTGCTAGAGGAGGGACCAGACATTTGTCTCCAAGTTCCCAGGAGTCGCTGTGCCAGTCTCTTTCAGACAAGCACACACACACACACACACACACACACACACACACACGTTTTACCAGCTATCCCCAAACCCAATCAGGTTGTGCTGAGCTCTGGGCTTGTGGCATGAATGGAGCCAGGTCCCTTCACTCATAAAGCTCCATTTAGTGAGAGGAGACAGGCAATAAACCAACAGGTGGAGAGAAGGTGTCACACAACAGTAAATATTTCGGAGAGAAATCTCCTAGGGGAACAGCATGAGGTCTGGGGCGGGGGAGGTTGGTTATTGGTATTTTATGCAGAGCATTCAGGAATGGCTTGATCAAGGAAAGTGCCTTTGAGAGAGACCTGACAGAAGCAAGTGGGAGCCATGAAGATATGTAGGGGGAGGGTGTTGCAGCAGGGGCAAGGGCAGGGAAAACGGGCAAAGTCCAGGCCTGTGCCTCGGGCACCAGAGTCAGCCATCCTCAGCAAAAAGGTGATTCTTCTTTTCTTGTACATCTTTCTCCTGCTCCCCATCATCCAAGAGGATGCACCTTCCAGGGAGCACCTTCTGGGCTTCGTGTGGCCTTCCTTGCTTCTGTGTGCAAAGCTGCCTCTCACGCACGAGACTATACAGCCGTCCTGACTCTGCTCAACACTCGGTTGAGCAGTCTTCAGGGCAGAGTCCCAGGCTCGTCTGGGGCACAGCTGCTGCTCAGCCATTTGGAAGGAAAGAGGGAGCCCTGAAAGAGCATTTGCATTGGAGTGTAGGGTGCGGCTCTTTCTTGGCTCAAATGTATACCTTTGGGGTCTCACGTTGGCTTTCACGCTTGAGAATCCCCTTCCCGGAGGCATCACCATGAAATCTGAGCGTCCCCGGCACAAGTCAAGGACTGTGCTCTGCTGGCTCTTCTGTGGTTCTCACAGGGTTAACCCAAATTTGCCTGTGTTCCCCTAAAAAAAAAAAGAAGAAGCTGGAAGCATTTCTGTTTTATTTCTATTCTCTGCCTAACTATTTTCCTACACTGTCTTTTTTTTTTTTTTTTTTTCCCCCAAGAAGTATTGCCTTTGTCCTTTTGGAAGGATGAAGTCGTTTTTTATCTCATTGTGTTTACCCAGACCCTTATCACCAAGGGCTTTTTGTAAGTTACGCATGCTCTTCCTTCGCTTCTGGGTATAATTAGTGCCCATTGTAATCACACAACTGACCAATCGCGGGAGGCCCCCAGGGGGACCAGGGCTGGGAGACAGGCTATTCATAAAATCATACTTAATATAGTCTTATCTTGCCAGGGAAAAAAGCCATCTGTCCAGCATGCTGCAAGCCAGGGCCGTGCAGGTACTCCAGCCCTCCTTGAGGTAACAACTCTCCCCAGAGTGTGCGGCACCCGGGCTTCAAAAGGGAAAAAGCCACACAGAGGAAATGACTGGAAAGTTTACGGACATTGTCGAGGGGAGTTGCCGATGGGCCGTTAGGGGACAGACGCACCTTGCAACCAGGAGAACAGACAAGGATAGGAACGAGAGAAGGGGCACTCCCTCCTGCCTCTCTCTCCCTCTATAGCAAAAGCAGCTGGCTTTCCTCCTCCTAAAGATTTTTCCTTGAAACTGCTGCAAAAAAAGCATTGCCAAGAAGTTAATGAGTCCCACCCTGTCCCTTTCTCCTCTCCCCTCCCAAAGAAGTGAAACAGGCTTATTTATATAGGTCAGCATCTGAAGGTCACTGGCAATGTCATCTTATATTTGCAGCCAGCCCTCATCTGCAGTACATCCCCCCACCACGTGATGCTACTGCCTCTGTCTCCCACGCACTTGAAGCTTCTTCCTTCCCTCTTCTCACTTATGTAAGGGAGTCAGATCTTCTTGGCCATCTGGCCCCACTCCGTGGATAGAAAAGACATCAATATTCCCACGTTACAGACGAGAAGACTGAGATGCACACGATTCCAGGACTCACCTAAGTTTAGCAAGGCCAAGGCTAAACAGCTGGTTTTCCTCATTTTCCGGTGAAGCGTTATTTTTCCTGCACCATGAAACTGAGAAGGTGGGTTTGTTCTGCTGCACTGATGTCGCTGGTTGGGTCCATTTCCATGTCTGCTGTGAAATGTTCAAGTAAGAAAAGGAAGACGCCAGCGAAGGAGGATTTTATGTTGAAATTCGAAGCTAGACATTGACTTACAGCACACAGAGATGACCCCTGACATCACGGACAGAAACGTGTGCCCCAGAGAGGGGCATGTCAGCCAGGAGTGACACACAAAGGAAGTGGCCGTCCAGGCTGGAAGGGCTCCAGACTCCCGGAAGAGTGATGCAACATCTCCCAATGAACCCAAAAGTTTTCTTCCAAATCCTACTCCTAAATGACCTTGTCTACGTGTTTTCTCGGTCAGCATTGGGAAACCATGAGTGATTAGGTGACTTTCTGGTTGTTTGGGTTCTATATGGAATTTATGGTCTTAAAACCAGGTGAACACAGATCAGAATGTTCCACCAGAAAGCAGCATCATGAAGTAAGAAGGACAAACACTTGACTGGGAGTCCAGACACATTTTTTTTTTTTTTTTTTTTCCCTGACTCAAGTTCTGTTAATTATTCCTTGGATTATCTTAAGGAAGGGGTTGGAGGCCAGGATCTCATTCCTCTTCTGCCATTAACTGGGTCTGATTCCAACTTCTCTGACACTGTTTTCTCATCTGTGAAACAGGGAGGGGAGGCATTGGACAGATCGATCTGGAAGGGCCCTTCTGCCTTGAGAAAACTTTGGTTCTAGAGCATAGAGACCCGTAGCAGAGTCTCTCTTCCATCCCAACCGCTGGGAGAGCATCTTGGAATTAGCAAATAATTTAAGAGGACAAGTCAAATCTCGACTGGACCTCCAAAGGAGCTTACATTCTATTTACATTGTACTTTCGTTCCAGGGGGTATCCAAGGGGGGTGGGGTGGGTGGGAGCAGTCTTTAGTTCCACAGCTGTTTCTGCTCAAATATAATGCTATTTGTTCTAATCGAATTTGATTTGTACCAGTAAGCATTTACGTTCCCTTAATAAAACATCTTCCCTTCCCTCAGTCCAAGGGGCTCTTGTCTTCCAGCAGATCCTTAACGTGGTGGTGACAGCCGGGGGACAGTGCCGAGAGATCTTCCTGTCCAGCCCCTCACTGTTCAGACGAGGGGACCAGTGGCGACTGGAAGCATCACCAGGGCTCACAGTTAGCCATGGCCTCCCCAGCTACTGACCCAGAAAACAGAAAAGAAAGGACAACGCAGACACCAGAGCTGAGCATTTTTCTGACTGGTGGTCCTTCTCCCAAGTCTAGTAGAGAAGTTCAATTGCAGGCCCACAGGGAGTCTGCCTCCATGGAGAGCACCCTGTTAGCTCAAAGGGTAGGAAAGGGGAGGCAGTGGGGAGAGCGCCCCCTTTCCTTCCACGATTGAGATCTGGAGCAAGCCTTCTTCATCCCTTCCACTTCGGGCTGCTTTTGCACATCGCCTCCCACCCCCCAACTCCAACGCACAATCCTGAATAAATACGCCTGGCCCTGGTCCATGTGGGAATTCTGGAGAGTTACGATTGTTATTTCCAGGAATGCACAGACACCAGCAAAAATTCATTTCCCAGACGCATGGCTATTTTGAGAACCAAATCTCCTGCTCTGTAGCAATCAAATTGGGGACTTTTCAAGTCTTGCTTTACAATAGAAACCTGTTCTGTCTTCAGCTGCCTTTTACCTACAAGAATTCAATAAGAGAGAGAAAGAGAGAGAGAGGCCATTAGAGTTTCCTCTCCCCATCTCCGCTTTGGCACGACATACATTTCTGGCCAACTTTCCTGGCTCTGCATCTTAGTAAATTCTTCCTGACAATAGTTAGTGACAAGCATGTCAGAAACAGCAAACTCCGTCATCTATATGGCTTATCAATAATTTAGTCTCTTGCCCCTCGTGAGAGCCTGTGTGTTTTGCAATAATGAAATATATGATTTTAAAAATAAATAATAGGCTGTTGTCAGCCCGATTGTAGCTGCTAGTTATGAATGTGATTGATTGATTGAACATTTGACTTCATCTGCTCTAGCTGGATCAAAGGGAGACTCTTCTACCCGCCTAAGGCCACTGGCAATTTATTTAGAGACTGTGTTCGTATCCCAGCAGGTAGCAATATTGGACTGAGGTACACAGAAAATCGGCTCTTTGAGGTTTTTTCCAAGTCCAAGGGAAGCAACAAATGAGATTTTTTTTTTAGTTCATTAAATCATTAACCACTTAATCACTAAAAACAAGACATTATAAGCATTCCCCTTAGCTGGGATACCCAGGAAGCAGAAGGAGTGTTGCTCTGCCGAGATCTGGTGTTAGAAGGTGGACCCTTTTTACACAACGTGACAGTCTCTAATTTTTTATTTATATGGCACTGTAGTTTTTTTTTTTTCTTCATCTTAACTAATCAGCATGGCAACAGCCACGCTGACATCCGAAAGTGACAGGTGTCTGAATTACAATGAGGTGTCTCTACCACCGCAGACGTGGGGGCAGGAAAAGACGAAGGTGTGCACGAGATGTTTGTAAAAACAAATAGTGCCACTGTGAGGCTGGTTGAATGGAAAAGGAAAAGAAAGGGAAGAGAAGGTGGGGTGTAGGAGATTGCCGGCGGTGTGGGGTCCCCGAACCCCCCTCCCCCACCTTTGGCTGGGGCAGAGGTCTTCCTTAGCTTGGGTGGCCAGTCGGCTTAGGAAAGACTGTGTCCTTTCCTTCTCAACAAGGAAGGGTCAAGTGTGATTCTTCATCCCTCACAGGACAGCTTCCCTGGGCTTTTAAAAACCCTGCAAGCCAGAGCTCTCCCCAAGAGCGGGGAGCTGCTCGGCATTCCAATGAGTGGAGCTGGGTGGGAGCCCGAATCTGCCCCTAACCAGGGTGCCGGGAATAAAGGAGGCAGGATGAGAGGGCCCGAGGACATCCACCCACAGAGGGACAGGCCCATCTTCACAAGAACAGGTGATGGTCTTAGTTGTTCTAGCAGGGGAACGGAAGAAAGGGAATGTGTCTTCCCTTTCCGGCTCCCCTAGTACTGCGCTGTCTGACCTCAGGCAAGGCAATTTAATCATCATCCCGATGCTTTTGACTTCATAGGGCCTTTCATCCACGGATCTCAAAGCACTTCACAAATAGCAATTCATTAACCTTCACAACCCACCCTGGGGGACGAAGGGTGGGCATGTTTCCCCTGTGGTGGAAACGCTGGGCTGGAGGCGGAGAAGCAGGGCTTCCTTCAAGGTCACTTGAAAGTTGACCAGGAAACTCGGGAGTGAGCTCTGGAGCAGCCGGCATCAAGGTGGGGTGCTGCTGAGGGCTGGGGCCTCAGTTCACCCTCCTTGGCGCCGTTGGGGCTGGATACCCACCCTGAATTCTCCTCACCTGGAGTGGAGGAGTCAAGTTCAGAAAGGGCGGGAAGGGCAGCATGGCTCATTGCCAGCTGCAGGCTCGCTGCACTCACACACACTACACCGCACTCCCTCCCTGCGGGAAGCGGGTGGACCTTCGTTCACCCCATTTTACAGGGGAGGAAACTGAGGCTAAAGGCTGTAAGGAATTTATTCAAAGTCACATAACTCATAAGGAGTGGAGCTGATGGTCAATCTGTTAGCGATAATAATAATAATTATTATTATTATTTATGTATATTCGCAGGCACTGCCCCAAGGCCACCCCTGAGAATTCTGTTTTCATTCATAGGCCTTTCTGGGTTTATGACCAACTCATCAATAGAGCCAATGAGCTGTAACAGGAAATGCTGAGGTCAGGGAGAGCAGAAAGCCTGGCTCCGTTTACAGAGCTCCAAAGTGGAGAGCTACCAGACAAAAGAGCTCTGGAAAGGGATGGGGAGGCAGAACAGGGGAAAGGGACATCCTGGGAAGAGTGAGACAGAGGGTTTAGGGGATGAGTTTGGCACCAGGATCGAGAGAGACTGGGGCAGCAGCAACTGTGCCTGCGTGAACTGTGTCACAGTAAGATGGGGAGACGAAGAATTTCAGAAGTTTTGCGTTGCATTATGATACTGTTTCTTTCTTTTTTTTTTTTTTTAAAGATTTTATTTATTTATTTGACAGACAGAGATCACAAGTAGGCAGAGAGGCAGGCAGAGAGAGAGGAGGAAGCAGGCTCCCTGCTGAGCAGAGAGCCCGATGCGGGACTCGATTCCAGGACCCTGAGATCATGACCTGAGCCGAAGGCAGCGGCTTAATCCACTGAGCCACCCAGGCGCCCCTATGATACTGTTTCTTAAGCGCATGCGCTGTAGGCTTGAGCTGCTTGTGAGCTGCTCTCGGATGCCCGCTGAGGCTTCGCTATGTGCGTGACCAGATCGGCTGGGGGTCCCGCAGGAGGCACATCTCTGCCCTTTCACAACCCCCACCCCCACCCCCCAGCCCCCCCCACCCCCGTCCGCTGAGCTTCTGTGGCCCCAGGCCATGGAGAAAGGGTGTTGATCACAGGCTTTCCAAACGCTCTAGCCACTGTTTTGTGATGGAACGCTCCTTTCCATGAGTAGCCTTGCTGGGGCTTGGCAGGACCAGTGGCACAGCGGACTCTGCCCTCCCGTGAACGCAGGCGCGTGCCTGGAAACGACCAGTATTTACAGGTGGTAGTAGGACCCCAACAAACAGCTGCGGAAAGTCAGTGGCTTCACAGAATGAAATCTGACTTCTCACTCGCATGACGTCCCTTGGTGTTGGCACTGCTCAGCGGTTCTCCTGGGCAGGTCATCCCCCCACTCCCAAGCCATGACTCCAGGGACCAGGCTTTTAGAGTCTTACTAGTCCGCTATCCTCTGGGGCCATGGAGTCCTTCACATCCAGTTGCGAGAACAGCAGAAAGTTAGGGTAGGGAGAAGGGCACACAAGCCAGGAGCCAGCCTGGAAGTATGCATGCATCACTTTGCCAGTCATGTGCTCCCAGCTCCCAACCAGGGAGGCCTGCGTGTGTTGTCTCGCTGTGCCTCCAGAAGGAAATGGAGGTCTGGTTTAGTAGCATAAAGCGGTCTCTGCCATGCAGGGCCCTCCACGTAGTACCAGCTGTTCCCAAATCAGTCAGACTCGGGACCCCTGCTGGTGTTGCTCCCCAAGACAACCAAGCATCAAGTCTGTGGGTGTCATGTGATTCCCTTTCCCCACACAATGGATTTATGTGGAAGCTAGAATCCTCCAGAGGAAAACAGAGTTTTGAACACGTTTGAGGAATTTTGAGAACTCTATATGGGCCTAGAAAATTGGGAGGCATCTGACATTTTCTGGTTGGAGGGAGGATGTGTCTGGTTTAATAACTGCCTTTAAATTGACATTGACCAAGGCACCCTTCTCTTTATTCTATAAAACACAAGATCAGAAAAACAAAAATAGCACATGCAACGGGCACGCACCAAAGAGAAAGGGATTCGTCACCAACACACAAAAGATGAGCGCTCAGACTCCTCACATGTCTATCCTTGGTGCCCCTCCAGCCAAGGTTGACCTTGCTCTCTTGGAACATCCAGTCATTCTGAGGCAAAAAAGGGTGATTTTATTCCTCATTTTTGGAATAATGGCCTCGGTTTTCTTTCCTTGTGGAGTCATGGCCTCGGCAGTGAAGCTGGTAGGAAACTCCATTCCTCTGTTTCCCTGGAGAAGCTATGCTTCCCAGGTCACTATGACAATCCCCAAACATGGAGCTTTATTTTGGAACACAACGGAGCTCACTCTTCATGGACTGCAGGGGTTTCTTAATGACAAAAACCTGCTTATAGCACAGTCTGTTTCTCTTCATGTCCCCCTCGAAATACCAGACTCTGGTTGTAACAGAGAACCAAGGCTGAAATATTGCAAAGCAACATGTCAATGGTCCTTCCTCCAGGGTTCTTTTCTCTGTTGCCTTCAATTCACCTTCCCTTCCCATTGGTGGAGACAAAGGAGAAAATTCTATAACCACTGGCCTCTGTCCAGGAACATGGAAGAAAATGAAGCAAGACAAACAACAGAGAAGAGTGAACAACAAACGGAATTGTTTACCAATCTCATAGTGTAGACCCAGCAGGTGAGTGTTTTGGTTTCTTTTCCTCTTCTTCCTAAATGTCCAGCTCTTGGTCCAAATTCTTATAGTAAAATCAAGGGTTGATAAAAGAACCCTGCAAACCCCTCCACAGAAATGATTTGCCCAGCAAGATGAATCCTGGATCTTTAAAGAAGTCATCTGGTTTGGCCCAATAGTTTGGCTTCTACGACTTGACCCAAAGTCAATGACTTAGCTTGGAGTCTCCCAGAAGCAGAGCCTGAGAAAAGGATTTGGTACAAGTAAGATATTTCTTTATGAGGTGATTCCAGGAAGCCTGATGAGGGAGCAGGTGAATGTGGGAAACAGGAATGAGAGAAAAGTGAAGATGATGAGTTGGACAAGGTGGGTAGCTGGGGTCAATCTTGTGAGGACCGTCTGACAGAGTGTAGAGAACACACCCTGTCAATTGTGTTGGTTGTCATGCTGAAGAACAAAGAAGTTGGAATTTACATCCCCATTGGTTGAAGTTTGCTCAGAGACAGTAATGCTGGGACATCCAGGCTATTCTCCATGTATGTAGGCCAAGCATGTTTCCATGGCTGGGGAACAAGTCCAGTCAGGTGACATAGGAACCCAGCAGACCATCCAGAGACAGTCTTCGGGCACCTCTGAGAGAGACCTAGAGATTGGAGGCTGACAGTATCTGCCACAGATAATAATCCAATAAAAAAAAAACAACAACAGAATTTCAGTGTTACCTGTAACCCTGAGAAAATGGAAGTGATTTTAATGTCCACAGTAGGGAGAGCCTGAACATGTTCTGGTATATCTACTCAATGAAATATTGCTCATTGTGATTTTGTTCAATAACATCACTGTTGCCAGGCACTGTGCTAGGTCCCAGGATCACTACAGTTAAAAAGACAAACTCGGTTTTTGCCTTCCAAGAGCGTATAGTGTCATTTGTTTGTGCAGGATTTAAAACAACAACAACAACAACAACAACAACAACAACAGTAAATGCTTAGCTTGTTCTATAATGCTCCACAAACAGGATTGCATAGACAGGGTGATCTTAATTCTGTTGTTAAAAATGCATCGAAAAAAGACTGGAGGGAAGTAGACCAAATTGTTAATAGGGATTCTCTTCAGATGATGGGAGTTTCTTTGCTTTGTATATTTCTATTTCCACCAAATTTCCTATAATAAGAATGTATAAGGGAGAAAATGATAAACTTTATTTGAAAACAGAGGAGAAAGAAGTCACCTGCCAAGCAGAAGGGAACTCAAATCTGGCCCTTCTCACCACCTCCCTATGCTGGACTGTCATGTGTGTCTAGCATTTCTGGTTCCCTGCTGAATCTGGAACCTGCATCTCACGTGAAGTAATTTGGGGCGATTCTCAGGCATGACTGGGGCGTGGGAGGGAAGCAAACATCTCCCGATCCAATGTGAAGTTCTTAGGGTACCACAAAGGGAACAAGAACTAGCTATCCTCTTCTTTCTCTTAAGTTAATTCACGGGAATATGAAGCCCACAGTCCCGGTGGCGGGGCTGGTTCCTCTGCGTGCTGACGAGCTCTGATACGGTCTTCCGTCTTCCATTGTCAGCCCGCGACTTTCTTGTCTTCAGACTTCTGCTTCACAAAAAGTTACTATCCCCCTGGGGGGAGAGGTCCTCCATGTTGGGAATTTTCTGGCCAGTTCTGTCTGTAGTAGACTCTTGAAGCTTGGGAGTGAAAGATGTTACCTAAATACAGACTATTCTTGTCAAATGCTTTGGAAGTGTACAGTGATCCAGGCCCAAGGGACAGAAATATGACCTTGGTCGAAGTCATGCCATTTACTGCAAGAGTCATACTTGACAAAGTTCATCCTGAAATAGTTTCCATGCAGTTTCAAAGAGTTAAATATCTCGAAAATCCTCTTCCTAGACTCCCTCCAAACATCTCAACTCTAAGTTATTTCTGTTAGATGGAAACATTTTAGTTCTCTAAAGCCTTTTGTCAATTCGGTGTTTGGCGAACGGTCCAGGCTATAGTATTGCACAACGCCAGGGGGCTCCACTCACATAGCTGTCTCCGGGCGTCTTGCAACATGGTGTCTATATGGATCCAAAAACAATTTTCCAAAACAAGTCTTCTCGATGTTCCTGAATTTCTGATAGGACTTTTGGATATTTAATTCTGATAACCATGCTCAAAGCGAGGGTCATACACACTGAGATCATGATCATCATCTCTTCCCAAAGTGTGTTATTCATTCCTCATTCCTTGGGATGTCAGCAGATCTTTTGCAAAAGACAAGGGCCATGATTTAAATTTAAATGAATTTAGGAAAGGCTGTTTTAAATACATTTAAACAGGACTTTTAGTAGAGGAGGGTGTGGTCTTGAGTCTGCTGGTGGCCTGTATCTTTATGAATTTCCAAGATAGCAACAGAATATACAATGTTTCCAAGTTTTTGAATACTGAAGTGCCAACCCCTCTGATTTCCCTTTTTGCCCCTGTGCCTCATACGGCCGCCCTCTGCAGCAGATAACAGTTACTAGCGCTCAGGCATCAAATCTAGGCCAGTGGTTCTCAAACATCAGTGTGCATCAGAGCTGCCTGGATTAGTGAAAACATGATACCTGAGCCTGTCCTGAGAGGTTCTGATTCAGTGGGTCAGAGTGGGGCCCGAGAATATGCATTTCTGGGTTCCTAGGGGATGCTGTTGCTGCTGGTAGAGGGACCATATTTTGAGGACTATTAGTTTAGAGATATTTAGTGATTCCCCAGCAACAGACAACCTGGAGGAACAGGAGTGATTTTCTAGTACAGCTGATCCTTTTAGACATGAATGTCCCATTTCCCCCATGAAATGCATGACAGTGAAGAGACACTTGGCTTTAAGAGACCAGGGTTGAGGACCGAAAGGTGCAGAAGAGATCTATCTGGGAACACAACAAAACGCCGTCCCAGAAGCCACAGCACCAGGGAGCTCATCTGGGACAGGGGTGAGGAGCGCTACCTTTGGTATCTGACAACCTGGCATCAAGGGCCAGGCAAATATTCCCTCTGCAGCCTCAGCTTCCTCGTCTGTTGTATGAACGTCATGTTCTTTGTCTGTTATGGTTATGGGAAGCGCAAACCAGATAGGAGGTGTAAAGCGCTTAGCACCATGTTCCACGGCAGGCAATCAGTAAAAGGAAGGAAGACTTGCTTGCTGACCAAGTTCCCTTAAAATCCTTTTGTCTGGGATTGGTTTCTTGTTGTGGAACTGCAATCAGAACCAAGAAGCCCCTTGGGGGCTGGGGTGGTGGTGGACTGTGGACACCAGGAGCAGGACAGCCAAAGCAGAAACTGCCCAGTCTCAGGCTTCTCCCAAAGCCCTCCAGTGCTCAGAACAACACACAATAGGTGCTCATGAACTATCTGTTGAAAAATCAATGTGTTTGGTAGAAGGATGTGACCAACTTGGCCCCAGGAGCCACTGAATAATAAAACACCAAGATTTTGCTTTAGCTGCTCAAGCTTTTTCTTCTCAGAGCAAACAAAAAACAAAACAAAACAAAATGAAAATAAAATCAGACAAGCCTTTGTTTCTGAAAAACACTGAACAAATACACTCGAGTTATCATTCTCAAGAAAAATCGATGGCTTTCCCATCCATCAGTGTATGAGCCTTTGGCATTGACTTGGAAACACTGAAGTCCTCCCGGCCCGAAGCTCTCCCGAGTCCTCTGGCTGAGCATGCAGGCTCCAGCCTCCCCAGCTGGCTGATCCAGGGTGAAATCATTTCCTTCCTGGAGCACAGAGCCACCGCTGCAGGGACGAACGCGCCTGCGAAGCCCTCTGCCTTTTGGCTAACACAGCGAGTGCACAGAGAAAAGAGGCGATCAGAGGGCTGTAGGGCTTGGGGTTTTGGAGAGCGGGGTTGTGGAATAGCAAGGGGGAATTAACCAGCGCCAGGAGAATGGCCGAGAGCTAAGCAGCTACCAGGATGAGCAGCGGACTCACCCTGGGGAACTTTTATTTAAATGACTGTTATATCATTATTAAAATTATTATTTAATGACAGATTCCTAGGTCCCACCGTAGACTCTGCATGGCACAGCCTCTTTTGGAGATTCTATGGTGAAAGAAAGTGCAGGCACCGATTCTGTTTCATTCCCAGAGACAGCATTGTTTCGAGCTACTTCGCATCTTTTGCAGCTCACCCAGGGGTCTTGGGCTCGAGAGAATTCCTCCCCAAGGGCTGCCTGTGGACGACCAAGCTGACAACATCGAAGAGGAGGGATGTGCTTTTAAGAATGTGCAGTATGGAAATGAAGAGAGGGGCATATATTCAAAGACCCTCTTGTGGTGGCAGCCCATGTCTACACGCACACCTTAGAAAGCATTCATCTTCAGTGATGCTCACGGAGAGTGACTAATGCAGAGCAGATGTACGCCGCCAGGTCTGCTTAGAAGAATGTCAAGATGCCTCCTTTTGGCCCTTTGGCTCTCAGGAAGAAAAAGTAGTTGAGGAACACTCTTGGGATCTTGCTAAGAAGGGAGGGGCCAGATCTTGAAGCTGAGAAGCTGGGGACTGTTCTCCCAAGGGCTCCCGCCTGGCCGTCCCTGCTGCACAGGGGAGAGGCTCTTATTACGGAGGCGTCTGTATCAAGTGCTTTCCACACCATATCTTGCTTCGTTATCACACTGGTCCTGTGATATGGGTCAGGGATCTGCATGCTATGGTGGCCACCTGCTTTTGTAAATAGTGTCACTGGCACATAGGGACTGCCATTTGTGTACATGGCCCCGCAGCTGCTTTCTCTCCCCAGCAGCCGAGCGGGGTGCTTGGGACAAAATCCTATGTTCTATATTGAAGAGGCGTCTACCCTCCCATGTTCACAGCAGCCTTAGTCGTGATAGCCAAGAGACAGAGACGAGCCTAAGTGCCCCTCATCAGAGGGATGAAGAAGGTGTGGGAATAGTATTGAGGCATGAGATAGAGAAGAAACTCAAAGTGATATTTGTAGCAACGTGTATGGACCTTGAGGACATTATGCTCCATGAGACATGTCAGACCCCAAAAGGGACAAAATAAAGTGAAATAAAATCAAATCATACTGGATGATTTTACTTTTATGTGGAATCTGTAAAAGCCACACTCATGAAAACAGAGAGTAAAGGGGTGATTACCAGAGGCTCGGGGGGCAGAATAAGAGAAATGTTCCAGGGTACAAACTTGCAGCCTGCCGGGTAAGTATCCTGGAGAGCTAATGCACAGTACAGTGAATGGAGACGACTCTGCAGTATTGGGATGACCGAACGCTCCGTTATTCCTGCCACAGACACGAAATGGTGATTACGTGAAATGACGGAGGTGCTAAGGCTAATGAAATCATATCATAATGTATAAGTGTATCGAATTTACATGCTCAGTATTCTGTATACTTTAAGCATACACCTTACATGCCCATGTTTATAGGACAAACATATTTCAGTTCAAAAAATAAAAGAAATCAGGCCATAACTAAGAAGGAAACCCTACCAGTTGCGACAGTAGGGGTAGACTCTGAGGGCATTAGTCTAAGTGAAGTAAATCAGAGAAACGCTGCATGTTCTCACCCAGGTATGGAATCTAAAAAGGCTGAACTCAGAAATAGAGAGTAGACTGGTCTTGGCCAGGGGTTTGGGGTTGGGGCACATGGGGAGATGCTGGTCAAAGGGCATCAACTTTGAGTTATGAGTATTTTCTTCAGATATTAGGCAAAGTACAGTGACTATGTTAACAGCACTGTATTACACACTTCAAAGTTTCAAAGGGAGGAGGTTATAAATGTTATTAAAACAAACAAAAAAAAGCAAAACAAAACCCTATGATCCACAAAGTCTAAAATATTTACTGTATGTCCCATTATGGAAGAAGTGTGTTGATCCCCTGAACGGTGGGACCCCCATTGGTCCCACTTTACAGATGGGGAAACAGAGGCACAGAATGACTGTATGTCACCTGAGATCATTTTGGTTATAAAGGACGGGGTCAGAGATGCCCTTGGCCCCCCGAGATAAGCAGTCCCATGCTTCTCCCGGCCTTCGCTGTCATGCTTCCTGTGCTGTCGCATTGGCTCCTTCCTGCTAAAGCTGTCAGCCAAGAAGGACATGTTTATCTGCTATGAACGTTATGTCTCAGGCTGATGGTCACACAGAGGTCTGCAGAGGATTCTGGAGTTCCAGAGAGAGGTCATCCAGCCCAACCCCTCCTCTCCAAGCCCCTAACAGCTGAGCTCCCAGCCTGTCCAGAGTTTATAAGAGAGAGAAAGCCATCCAACATGGACAGAGATAGCTCTGTAAAGTCCAGGAGACCAGCTCTGGGATACATGGACTGGAGAAGAATTTGAGAAGAGCCAGATAGCCCCCAGGAAAAAGACCAATAGCTTCTCTTGGCTGAGCAACAGCCCCCATGGAGTTCATCCCTGGTCCTATCACTGAGGCCAGGCCCATGTTTGTCTTGACTCTTGTTCTGTCTTTCTACACACCCACAGCTTGATTTGCTTGTTGATGCTGCTCACCACCATGATGCCTCCCGTGCGGGGTTCCCATCTTGTGCTGGTTTCTGCCTGTTTGGCTTTGGTTCAGACTTAAACCCTGTGGGTAACAGATCACCCCTCTACTGGGATCTGCAGCCCCTGAGGAATGTCAGAGCTAAAGCTCCACATCTTCGGCAGAAAACCAAATGTTTCCATACATTTCCATATCCTGAGACCAAACCTATTCCAAGAATAGGATAAGTAGCAGACCCTGGGTGGCTCAATCAGTTATGTGTCTGCCTTCAGCTCAGGTCATGATCTCAGGGGATCCGGCCCCGCATTGGGCTCTCTGTGCTCCCTTCTCCCTCGGTCTGCCCCTCTGCCTGCTTGTTCTCTTTCTCCCTTTCTCTCTGTCAAATAAATAAAATCTTAAAAAAAAAAAAAGAATAGGATAAATAAAACTGGTGGAAAAGATGGCAGAATTAAAAGTGACCAGAATTTCTGAGAATACAGAAATTGTTTATAAATCATGGTAAATCCATACAATGGAATACCATGCAGCCAGTTAAAATGGAATTAACAAAGATTATTAAATAAAGTGATATAGCAGAGGCAGGGTCATGTTCATGGGTGTGGGACCTGAGCTATTAAACAGGGTCCCATCTGTGGTGACCACACTTGGTTTAATACTCCATGGCTACTACCCAGAAAATCTTAATAATTTTTGAACAGGAAGCTCCACATTTTCATTTCGCACTGAGCCCACAAATTATGTAGCTGGTTCTAAGCAGAAATATCTCCCAGGGGGAGTCCCAGGGGAGTTGAGGGCTTCCCTACCCCACTCTCACCCTGACTAAGGTTTCCATGTGAGGATTGCTTTCCAGAATTTCTTGGGAAATTTTTATGTTGTTCAAAATCCTGAAAGAAAAATTAGTGAAGACATTAGGACCATTAAAATAAGTATTGTAATTTTCCTGCAAGAATCAAAGCTTCACAGTCAACAGAGAGACATTACTGGTTTGAATCCATCAATGTTAACTCAAAACCAAGAGCAGGAAACACGGTCAGGTTAAGATGAACATTTCCAGGAACCAGGATCAGAGTACGTAGGAGGGAAGTGGTCATGACCTACTCAGTCAATCTTGTTTGTAGCTCTTATCTCATTACAAGTGTGTGTTCATGACTCTGACTGCTGTGAATGGTGAGTCATTCTTGGGAAAAAAAAAGTTAAATTTATATACATGTATATATATATCTCCTATTAATAATAATCTCAGAAATAACAAGTTTGGGGAGCTAAGTAAGTCCTTAAATGAGTAATTTTGACATGTAATTCTGCATAGTGTTTTCACTCTGCTAGATCTGAATGTCACAGTATTTGAATATTACCCAATAATTTTTCCAACATTTGATTATCTACTACACATCATCATTGTTGTAAATTTACTAGACTTAGTATGTCTTATTTATTGAACCAATACTGTTAGATATCGATAGAATGAGAAAAGAGTATGAACAATGTTGGAGTTCTTTTATGACGATCTTACGATTTCAGGAAGTTCCAAAAGTTCCCAGGAATTCCACCTTCTCATTTGTAAATGCTGAAGATTAATATCTACTGGAGAAAGCACTGATGCAACATCTGATTGTCCAGCTAGAGACCACAATTTCCAGCCTCCCTTGCAGCTAGGAAGTGATACTTAGTTCTTAGCCAGGTTTCAACCAATAAGATGTAAGCCCAAACGAGGCATGAACCTTCTGGATTATATTTTTATGAGAAAGCTGTTTGTCCTCCACTCTCCCTCTCCCTCTTCTCCTTGGCTTTGAAGTGACGAAAACTGGAGGAGTCATATGGGATCAAGATACGGAGACCCTGTGTTAAAGACAGTGTTCCTCTAGCCTGTCCCTCAATTGTCTTGTGGAGCAGAATGGCCCAAGAGCCCTAACCTATCCTTAGACCATCACATGAGAGATAGAGAAATACTATTTTATTTTAGCTTCTGTGTTTTGGGTCTCCTTATTACAGCAGCTTAGCCATAGGAACACACATAGGAATATGTTTGTGCTTCGATGGTGTAACACTAACGACTTCTGCTAAGGAGACTACTAGAGCACTGTACACAGTTGCATATTACATTACGTCATAGTGTGTATTACATAACACACAGTGTTGTGTATGTGCAGTATAATCTTAATCACTAAAAACATACAAAGAAAACGTCCAGGAGAAAATATGTCAAAAGACTGGCAACAAAGAGGTTGAGAGAAGCCCAGACGGACACGGCTCCTGGAGGAAATCAGGTGGTGTTTTCTATACAGACGTTAAACTAACACTTATGGAGCACCATTTAAGTTCTGGGGAAAAAAGCTAATTGAGAACCAGGAAGACTTATTCCCTCCTAGAAAGGAAAACGTCTGTAATTAGTTACCAATATGAATGATATGAAGAGTTTATTTTCTCCTTTTGATGAGTCTCTTTCCAGATACTAGAATATGGGTGAGGTTTGGGATTTTGGACAATCTCAACCTCCTTCAAGGACTGGTCATTTCTACCATGTCTAGTAGAAGCTGATGGTTTCACCAGGAGGTGGTCCACCCCTTCAGCGATCGTCCAAGGCTGACAATGGGCAGAGCTCCAAGCACTTCCATTTCACATCCTTGCCTCCCTCTTCAAAAACCTCAATGCAGGGCGCCTGGGTGGCTCAGTGGGTTAAGCCGCTGCCTTTGGCTCAGGTCATGATCTCAGGGTCCTGGGATCGAGTCCCGCATCGGGCTCTCTGCTCAGCAGGGAGCCTGCTTCCCTCTCTCTCTCTGCCTGCCTCTCTATCTACTTGTGATCTCTCTCTGTCAAATAAATAAATAAAATCTTTAAAAAAAAAAAAAAAAAAAAAAAACCTCAATGCAGCTTCCTAAGCCCAAGGCTAAAGAAAACTGGAAAACCTCCAGCCCCATTATACTCCCTGTGTTGAGGGAGCGCTTTCCTTAGAACACATAGCTGGTGGTTGGGTTGCCATCTTGGAAAAACCAAGAGTGTCTATTTGGTTTTTGTTGGCGGAATAAGCTAAGAAAGCTGAACAAACACGAGAGTAGAAATTTGGCATTTTTCTTATATGGTAGCTTTAATTTTTGTAGCCCTAAGAAAAGTGAGAAACTCTAGTATTCTGTTTAGCAGAAGTCATTAAATAACCTGTAGGAGCCTGTTCGAGTCAGCGAGAGGCACTAAGTTGGCTGTTAAGTAACAGTTGGTATTTACGAAAGGCTTTATCTGCCTATCTGTCCATCTTCCTGCCTGGCTAACATGTCCAGCTCTGTCAGCCACTGCAGGGCATTTCTGTCCACACCCCTGTCAGATTCCATTTTTCACCAGAAGCTTCATTAGGTAATAGAATCTAAGCTGTCTTAGAGGCACTTTACATAGCTGAAAATAATGAAGGAGAAGTCAGTGCAATTAACCAGGCCCTTAACAGGAGGATTTGAGTAGTGAAGGAACTAATTATGCACCCTGGGCACCCACATATTGTATTTGCCATACTATCGGGCCTCAATAAAGAATGTCTCAAAGCTGTGCCATCTCAAAGGACGGGAGTGAGACAGGGGTTACCTTGGTGAATCCCTTTCCTTCCTCCTCTCTATGAGGACGGCTGAATCTTGAAAGGCAGAGTCGGCAGTTATCGGCCCACTATCCACTTTTCCCTTCTTCTTTACTCTTAGAAGCAATGTTTTACTCAGGTTGAAATATGCCCAGATAAAAACACATATTTCCTAGTCTCCATTGCAGTTATAAGTGGCCAATGAAATGTCAGTGGAAGTCAACTGAGGCTTCTGAGAAGGCTGCTCTTCTCCCCTTTGTCTTTCTTCAACCTGAAACGTGGATGTGATAAATGGAGCTCCAGCAGCCACGTTGTGGCCATGAGGTGATTTTAGGAGAGGAATTCAAGAACTTAAGATGGAAGAATGGAAAGATTGAAGGAGGTGGAGTCCCTGATGACTAGAAAGCACCATATTGCTGTGGGATCACCATCCTCCACGCTTCATGTTATGTGACAGAAAAACAAACCTTTAGCTTATACCACAACTGCTAACCGGGGTGTTGGTTACTAGCAGCAAGCCTACTTTTGACAGACACAGCTTACATTTAATTTCTACCTTCCCCACAGACATTTCCAAGAGCCCTAGAAAAATTCAACCATCAACTGAAGAAGTCACTCATCAACAGACATTTACTTAATGCTGAACTCTCCAGTCCACGCTGGGGACTGGAAGGGAGAATATGCAGGTTCTCTGACCCTGTGACGCTTCCCCCTTTTTCCATTAGCATGACTTGCTCTGTTTGGAATTTTTGTTTGAGCTTGGAATCTCTTTTTGAGCTGCCTTGCAACAGAGGAATTATGTAAGCAGAGAAGGCAGAGGACATCCCTTGTTCTTCTTACTATTCCCCATAGACCTTTGCACAATGACTCGCCCTTAGGTACTCAAGGTCTCTGGGCAGGGGTACATGAAAGCTGAGTTTTCATCCCAGACCAGACTGCTTAAGCATCTGCCTGTATCAGAAAATCACCATATAAAGGGCTGCCCACTTCAGACTCCAGGTTCCCTGATGATGCCCTGTCTCCTTCCCAGCCACGCACGTTGGAGCTCAGACCCCCATCCCATGCTCATCGCCACCATCAGATACAGTGCAGGGGAAGATGGAACTGACTCTCCATTCTGGCTCTGCCTCTCCATCCTGGTCTCGCATCTGACATCACCTCTTAGAGGCAGCCAGGCACCCTTAGGCGACGAGCACACCGTGTACCCTCCAACCAGGTCCCACGTATTCAGGGTGAGGGAACCATCAAATCTGCCAGGCTGTGGCCCATTCCATCAACGTGTCTGGAGTGGGCTGATCTCTGAAGATGGAGAGTTTCATCCAACAGGCGCCAGTGGGCCTCCTGAGGGACATCCTCGAGGTCATTTTTAGGAAAGAAATTGTGGTCCCAATACACCGTTTGTCTCTCTTCAGCCTTTCTAGACTCCCCCAAGTCTAGCTCCCGAGCCAGTCATGACCGAGGCAGGCCATCTGCCAGATCCTTGTTCTGGCCAGCTGGGGAGGGGAGTCTAAGTCTTGCTGTCCAGGCCCATGTTACACGGGAGGGCAGCATGGTCTGAATATCCCTCCATCCCTTGCGATCTCTGGGACTTTGAACAAATGACTCAACCACACTGTCAGTTTCCTTGGGGATAATATATCGACCTTACAGCGTGGTTATAAGGATTAAGGAGTAAGCGCGTAATAACCCTCAGCCCTGTTCCTAGAGCACGGTGAGTGCTCAGTAAATGTTAACTGTCACGGTCCCTATTACTCATCTGTTCTTTTAACGGTCTTGTAACTTGGTGAACATTAAACACATTTAAGGCTCTGATGTTGATGAAGAATCCCGGTTAGATTTTTCTGGGGTGCGGGGGGTAATTTTTAAAAGTGACCTTTTTACTTATTTTTCTTAATTCCCTTACTTTATTTCTCCTTCTTCTCTCTGGTGATATTGTTTATCTTTTGGGTTGTAAGGAAACAACCAGATTCCAGTTGGAGCTCTCAGTCGAACGCCCTTGCTCAGAAACATCTTTATTGCTCACTATCTGATTGGGTCAACTTGCTGATTTTTTTTTTTCCCCATGAAGTTTACAGTAGAGGGTCAAGTTACCTGCCCATTTTCTTCCCAGGACGCTCCCATCCACGGACATGTCTGAGGTGTGGTGAGACAGGCAGAAACATAACGGCACATGTGGGAATAATGTGTAAATGTATTTAGACTGTATTTGGAGAAACCGGGCTTTCACCGCCATCTAAATTCAACAGAGCTGAATGTTCAGACCAAACAGTGGTTAGCCGTTGACACCAAAAACCATTTGCAGCCCAAATCAGACACAACAAACCTGGGAAAGAATTTCGAAACATCCAAACCTTGCAACCCACCCCTCACCTCAGACTACGTTAGGCCTCACCAGCCAGGAAGGGAAATAGGCCTGCCGGGAGGAGGAGGCAGAGGCTGGAGCGGATTCCTGGGGCTGTAGCAGGTGAAAAGCACATTTGCTGAGGTAGAGCGTGTTTGGGGATTGGGATGAAAAGCCGGGGGTGTTTATACGTCAAGGCCCTGCTTCCCCTCGATCACCACTAGGAAAGGCTGTCTGCTGGGGTGGGAGGGCCTGGGTGACCCTTACGCAGATGTGACTGGTAACCTGAGTTTTCCTAAACTCAGGGATTCAGAGCAGGAGTCTGGCCAAGGCTGAGGCTGGGGAAGCCAGACCGGATTACCCATGGGTGGAGGAGAGGGTGGTGAGAGAAGGAGGCCCTGCGGGAGAGGACAGCCTCTACTCCCCCCCCACCCCCGGGGGCCACCGTCTCAGGATGACGATGAAGCCATTGGAGGCCTAGCGTGGTCAGATCTTCAGAGGTTTCCAGAAATGCTATAAAAAGTCCTGATTTTCAAAGGTTGGCCCCTGCTAGGACACATTTTCTAGCGCCGTGTGCAGGCCGAGGCACACCACCCCCCCCCCCCCCCCCACTGCTGGGTCCGGCTTCCCGGGGGGCAGCTTCTGAGTTCTAGGTGGGGGCTGGCTTTTCTCTGACCTCTGACACTTGGGGGTGTCCGGCAGTGGGGTGAGAGCCCGCATGTACCCACCTTCACTCCTCCGCCGGTATCCTCCTACCGCTAAATTTATCGAGCCTAAGCACTCCTTTGCGGCTTTGAGAAAAGTGAAGCTCAAGAATCAGATGACAGGCCCAGACAAGAACCGTCCAGAAGGAAGCCTCCAAGACTGGGCTTCACTTTTTTTTTTTTAAGTATTTGTCAGGTCCCAGAACGATTGGCCCTGTTAAAATCACAGGACTTACTGCGTAAGTCCTTCCAGGACAGAACAGGCTTGGGAAGCAAAGGAGACACGGCAGGGAGCAAGGGACACAGCCAAGACCACCCAGGAGGCAGAGGACACCTAGCCAGGGGCCAAGTTTCTGTCCCTGCCTCCACCGACCTTTAGGTTGGGGCCTGTATTCCCAATCTGCCCCCTGGAATTTAGACTGTCCTGATGATGGCTCTCTGGGGGTTCCCGGGGAGCAAGGTTTGCAGAGAGAAGTGTTATGCGTGGGAGGGACGAGTGAAGTCAGAGGGTGTCCCGTTGGTCCCCAGCAGCAGGTCACGGTGGCACCCGTGTGTTTAAGCACTGACCAAGCAAGGGTTGTCCGTGGGAGCCCGAATGCCGAAGAGGCCAACACGTCTTGGAACGAGGGCCAGCCTCCCAAGACACACGCCGCACCAAAGTCCAGTTCCCGCCAAGCGCTGCAGTGAGCCCATCAGTCAGGGCTTCTGAAGACCGCACAGTGCGCCTTCACCATCACGGCGTGTCTGGGCAAAGGAAGAAGAGGAAGGTGAAAACAAATAATACAAAACAAAAAAACCAAACAAAAAGCAAACAAAAAAATAAAATGCAAGGTACAGCTCCCAAGCCTGAGGTTAAGCCCTAAAGGGCTGTCTGCAAATCACAGGGTGGGAGCCGTTCTCTCCCCACACCCGCCTTGCCTTTCCCGCCGATACCAAAGTCCCTCTCTCAGCCACGAGCACACGCGAAACTTTCACTTTGTTCCCTAGAGCTCAGAACTGGGGCCGCTCGGAAAGATCTGGGAGCTTGCAGAGCATTGTGGGTACTGGCATGCAAATGAGGACCACAACCAAGCGTGTCCCACATTGCTTCAGAGGACCTGAATTTTTTATGGCTTGTATGTGCTTTTTGATGTTTTCATTGTCTCCAGCATAACTGATATGCATTCCGATTCTGACAACTCGAAGTTTCTTTCTTGCCTTTTTTTTTTTTCCCTCTTTTCCTGGAGCGGGTCTTCTCTGCCTCAAAACCAAACAAAAACAAGAGGGAGAAAAACAAAACAAAACCCCCCCCAAAAAATCCACCGTAACAAACTGAGGTTACTTTAAGAAGTGAAATATTTTAAGCAATCCAACCACAGATGCAACCAGGAAAGGAAAACATGTTGATTCTCTTAAATTCCTTGGAGGCAAACAGCTCCAACGTTCCTACCTCACTTAAAAGGACAACTTCCAGAAGGGGGGTGCTGGGGGGCATTGCTATTTTTTTTCTCATGGTGGTCAGTGGTGAAGAGGCCATTGCTATTATGAAACACACCCTCCCCATCTGTTTGCACTTGCTCTTAATGAAGTTGGGGAAGTTCATTTGGAAAAAGTGAGAGCCTCATAGGACCTCCTCCCCACACACACACACACACACACACACTTCAAGGATGAAGTGAGCTTTTAAGGGAATCATTTCATTTTACAGCCATTTGCCCTTAAAGGTTCCAGAACACCATCCACCCACGCCAAATACCTCAGATTCAGTGGTTTTTCTGGTTTGGCTGAGGGAAGGAATGGCTGGACAAATCACAAGAAAGTCATTTCTGTGAGAATCCTGCCAACGGCCCCGCCCCCCAGTAGTTCAGGTGGCTGAGATTGTCAGGTAATGGGCCGGGTCTGAGAAGACCTGTCAGAACCTGGACATGGGACGTTCTGAGCATTCCAGCTTCGTTCCAACCTTAACCGCACAAACAGAAAACAGGGCAAATCTTGGGAATGTGAACACAATCGCCGTCTCTATAAAAATCTTAACAAACCTTGCCTTTTGGTTGCCATGCTACTCATCCAAGGACTTGCGACTCATTGTTCCAGCCTCCATGGACCTCCTTTGCCCAAAATTCAGCGTCATTCTTTCCATTCAACACCATGCTGTGCTTCCATCGGCCTCGGGTGACTCGTCCGCCAAGAAAAGATAACTTCCCCATTCTCTAGAGCCCCCACTCCCCACCATCCACACCCTGGACAAGTTAGACACAGTTTCTCTCTCACATCCCTCTTTGGAACTTTCTCCCACATTCCTCCACGGTTCCTGAAATTCCCGCACAGGTTCCGAGTGCCTCCAAGTTCTGAGGCCAGAGCTGCGGAATGGCACCCTCTGGGTCAGAACCCCTCCTCTGACAACTTCTGTTTCTATCCCCAGCTCCTAGCAGCTTTCCTGGCTCACAGTGTTCCAACTATTTCTGAATGAAAGAAGGCAGCGTTCCATGTTTATTAAACAGTTTCAGACCTCTGGCATCTAATTCCCACTCAAGGTCTAAGAGGTAGTAGGTATTAGCATTTTCATTTCACAGGTGATACATTCGAAGGCCCTGAGACGATACATGACTTGCCCCAAGTCCCCAACAGTTAAGTGTCCAAAGTTCACGGATCTCCCGGTGACACCCCCTTTCTCCAGAAGAGACGGCTCTCAGTCCCTTCTCCATTGTCAAGACATTCCCACAAATCGCATTTCTGGGGCCTCCACAATGACTCTGTCAGGTGGATATGACTAACAACCCTGCTTTACAAACCAGCGCCAATTCCAGCATTCCTATTGCAGGTTCTGTTGTCTTTTTCCAGAACCTTCTTTGAAAGACCACAACAACTGCCCTGATGAAGAAGGAATCTGATTCTCCCCCTGGCCTAAGCCACAGGGAGGGGGAGGAAGGTCTGGTGAGGAATTCCAAGAAGCCATGTTAACCTTTTCAATTACAAACGCCTTTAGGGACTTAATTCACGAAACCACTCTGAAGACCACAAGCATTTACGCTCCTTCTAAATATAGCCACATGAGCCTCCAGAAGCATCTCAGGTAGTCAGAACCCAGCTCCATAAAACACATAAATACATTTAAAATAGCAGTAACTGTTTCCACCCTTCTATTTTTTTTTTAAATGATGGAGTGTACCCCAAATAGAAATGTTGGCAGCCGCCCCTTTAATAGTACTATTTATATTTCACTTCTCAGGATATAAATGGAAACACAGTAGACCCTGGGTTTATTTGCTTTCGACCTCAGAGCCAGAAAGTCCTGAGTTCGCACTGACAATAAAAATAAAGAGAAAAAAAAAATTAAAAAATAAAAATAAAGAGAGACCCAAGTAAGCGTCCTCACCTCCTCGCCGGCTTCCAGCCATCATGCCCTTCCATACATCCAGTTTTCTCCCCCCGGAGCATCTGAGAGCTCTCTCCCGTGGGGAAAGGAGAGAGATGTCAAATGGGCTCAGCTTTTCAGATAATGAAAAGGAAGAAGACCTCTCCAGAAAGGCTTTGTGGTGGTGGCTACAGTAAGGATCTAGGAAAACTCATCCGGAGCAAATCAAGGCAAACGCAAAAAGAAACAATATTCCGAACTTCAAATAAGAGCTGTCCAAACCCCCCCACCCCGGCCGCCCGCGTCCCCCCACCCAACTCCTTCCCGGCACCCTCACGTTGTTTAGATTTCAGGCTCTTGAAGAAAACGTATTTCTTTTGACATTTAATAATGTCTGTTGACACGCAACATCCCTACTAGGGCTTTTCATTTTTTTATTAAGTGATGTAAATTCTGTAACTGAGACCAGTTGTCATCAAACATCATAAAGCCAATCATGCCTCAAGTCATCAATATTTATTGTCCCTGGTGGGGGACAGGCTGTTTTCAGTTTGGGGCAGATGGGTTTAATTTTTAAGTGGGATAGTTAAAGCAGACGCACCTAGGATAAAATGTCAGGCCGGTGAGGATCTGCCGATGTGGTACAACTGAGATGTTCACGCAGCTGCTGGGAAGGGGATGGGGGAGAGAAGGGGATCCAGGGAGAAGGGAGACAGGGAAAGAGGAGAGGAGGCATGGGCCAGGGAAGGGGGGTAAGAAAAAGAGCCGGGAAAAGAGAAAAAAAAAATATATGCTCATCGATGTGTAGCATTTATGAGAAACAAAACCTCCATTGAAGGATAGGCAGAAAGACAGGGAAGTGAGGAAGATGGCAGACTGAGCAACCCAGTGGAAAGAAAATCAGAGAAACTGAAAGTGAAGGGCAGGAGAAGGAGGGAACGTGAAAGAGAACCTGAAAGAGAAGGCAAAAGGCAATAAATAAGACAAAAATGTGAGCAAAAGCGAAAGACAAAAAATGAAAAGGGAAAGAAAAAATGAGAGTAAAATAGAATGTAAAAAGAAAGAAGGTAAAGGAATGGGGAGATCTATAGAGAGAGAAGGAGGGAAGGGAGCGGCAGGGGCAGGAGGGCCAGTCTGGGTGGTGGGGTCCACAGATACCAGGGGACAGGCCACATGAGAAGGGGCTTGGTCAGTTTTTGGGCTGGCCAGTCCAGGGTCGGGCAGGAGTGGGCGGGATTTGTCTTTGGCACCCTCCCATGTCCTGCCTGTGCCCCTTCCCCCTTTTAGACATTCCCCTATTATAGGCAGGCTTCTGGAAGGTTCTAGAATTTTCTCACACCTGACCCCCAGGAAAGGCTCTGAGTATTTCATTTACACTGAGCCATAAACTACTAGTAAGGCTTAATGGGATACTTCTGGCTGGGTTCAAGTTTTCCTTGTTCAATTTTCTTCCTAACGGCAAATTCTGAGCCATTAGGCATCTGGATAGGGAAAATTTTAGGGGATGTGAAGCTGGTGGCCAGAGTTTCAGCCCATAATAAAGTCTGTCCTGCTTCCTGAATGTTCTGTAGGGTACACTTTGCAGACCCAAAGTTCTTTTTGGAGTAATAGATGATAGGAGGCAGTGTGACTAAGCCTTGGGCCTACATGGTCTGGGATAAACCATGGGTCCTGAGGCTTCTGCTTGGGACCCCAGTCCTGGGTTGCTGAATAGAGGGACGAGAAAGTGAGGCCTCTGGGGACAGAGGATGAGAAGCCTTGTCCTTTGTCCTTGGGGTTCAGTGGGACTCTGGCAGAGACCAGGGCCTGGAGAGGAGGACGGGCCAGGAATGGACAATCCTGCAGTGTCCTTGAACGCCCAAATTCTGCCCACGCCAGCTTTTGTGCTGACGTCAGTCAGAGGGAAGAAAGGAAGAAGGAAGGAAAAAACCTTAATAAAGAGAATTTCCAAAAAAACTCCTGGAGAAAAATAAATAGGTCAAACCTCAAAGCAGCCAAGCGAACTCTCCTTAATGGTCCAGCCCACCAATTGCATTCTGAAATTACAGGCCTTCGTATTTATGTAACCTGGCTGGTGAGGTAGGCAAGGGCAAGGACTCCTTCCCACCACGTGGATGAGGCTTCTGAGGCCCGGAGGGCCCTACCCAGGGTCCCAGAGGTTGTCAGAAGCACCATAGGAGGCAAGCCCGAGGATCTCTCCCACACCTGCTCCCTCCTTGGAAGAATGAAAGACGGGGGCAGTATTAGTGTTCCAATATTTTGGGACTGGCCTCTTTCTCCCACCTTGTCTTGTGCCTTCCTAAGTGGAAAGAAATTGCATTCCGTAACCTCCCCCTCTCCTGAATAGTCCAGTCCAATCTGGACAAGTGCCAGGACTGGAATGCCACCATGGTCTCTCTTGGTGGCCTGCACCAGGCAGCCCTGATGGCTCATTTAACAGCTCCAGCCTGAGTGTGTCATTCGAAAGGGCTCCGGGCCCTTCCCACCCAGGCACAGCCAGCAACCCAGAGCTCACCCAGGACGCCAGGGCCCTGCCTTTCTGGAGGATGATGCCCAGTGCTTTCTGCTGGCGTGAAAGCAGATCGGACACTTCGATTCCCCACCTCTTCCCTAACATTTTGTCTTTTTTTTTCTGATGTGTCGAATTTTTGCCCGTCAGCATCTCATTGCTCTTGTAAATTGCCAATTTCTGATGACTGAGGAGGTGAAACAGTCCTCCATCAACGTACGGGCCACTCGGCTTCCTCACCTTCCCTTTGGGTTTCCTGTTTTTCTCGTGTTCATTTGCCGTGTTTTGTAGTCTAGAGTCCATTCTTGTGTTGGTTTAAACGATGGTCATTATCTCCTCCCAATCTGCCTCCCATCAGTTAACCGTGGTTCTGGGGCCATGTTTGAACAGCTCTTTTTCATTTTGATGTAGTCAAGTTCACCGATCTTTGCCATGTGGTTTATGTTTCTGGTGTCTAATTGAAGAAATCCTTACCACCCTTAACGTCAAAAAGATATTCTTTTACATATTCTGCTATGGAATACGTAGCATTTTTCTCTTACATCGGGGCCTTTTTGGAGTTCATTTTTGAATGTGGTTTGAATTAGAGCCACAACTTTATTCATCCAGTGAGCCATTTACCCCCACAGAATATACTAAATAACTCATTTTTTTTTCCTCCGCTGAATCCTGGTGCCTTATTATTATTATTTTTTAAAATCATATATCATGGGTCTCTTTCAAAGTTACTTTCTAAGTTCTATGTGTCTGTTTCTGTACTAGTACTCCACTATCTTTATGACATCATAAAATGTCTTGTTCTTCGGCTTTTTTCAAGGAGCGATTTATAGTAACTTTTCCTCTGGGCTGCTTTAGTCTTATTACTACTGTGTGACTCTTCCAGTGACTGCTGAAAATCCCAGATATACGAAGGACTCTCCTTTAGTTGGTCAGAACTTCAGGGTCTCGCAGGCCTGGGTCAACTCTGGACATTGTTTACGTCACAGTGGAAACTTACAGGAAAGTCTTTTCTCTGCCATCGTGGAGTATCACTCCGCACGTGCCATTTGCGTAGTCCTCAGAAACACGTGGAGTTCCTTCTGCGCCTAACCTCCTTCCTCTCTGGTTCTCTGCCCACAGGTTCCCGTCTGCTCAGCCTCACCAAAGCCTCTGATCAATTTCTTCTCAATGCATTGAGGCAGCCATGGGCTGTTTTGAGAGCCTCCTGTTTGTGCTGTATTCTAGAACCTTCCTCCAGGAAGAAGGGAAGGGATCACGGGATTTATTTCATTCGTTTGCCTTTTCCTAGAGACCGCATGCCTGTGCTGCCTGTTTGATGCCTGAAAACAGCTGCTTCATGTATTTTATCCTGTTTTCTAGTTGTTTCTGGTAAGATGGTAAGTCCTGGCCTGGTAATTCAACAGGACCATAGGCAGAAGTCAGATATAACTTTTTTCACGGACATACATCAACTACTCTTGTGTCTGGCAATCTTGTGAACACTTCTGAGTATTGAGATTTTTTCCATTGATCATTACCATTTGCAAAGAAAGTTTTTTTTTATTCTGTTAATTTCCATGTTTTGTTTCCTTTTCTTACACTGTTGTATTGAAAATGGAATATCTTATACTATAATATAGACATTTTTAAATTTAGTATACATATTACATATTTTTAAAAAGTAACCTTACCTTTAAAAAGTAACCTTACCTTTTTTTCTCAGTTAAAAAGTAACCTTACCTGTTTTCTCAGTTAAAAAAATTCATAATTAGATGCTAAACTGTATTGAAATCATATTCTGGATATATTGAGATAAACATGTAATTTTTCTTCTTATATATTTATTTATTTTTATTTTTATGTTCTTACGGATTGTATTTCTTTATTTGTCAGAGAGAGAGAGAGAGCACACAAGCAGGGGGAGCGGCAGGCAGAGGGAGAAGCAGGCTCTCCACTGAGCAGGAAGCTTGAAGAGGGACTAGATCCCAGGATCCTGGGATCATGACCTGAGGCAAAGGCAGACACCCAACCGACTGAGCCACCCAGGCGTCCCTAATCTTTCTTTTTAGTACATTAATATGGTGAATTACAATACTGGGTTTGCTGAAGTGAAGCTGTCTTTGCACTCAGAGATGCAGCTTGCTTTGCCATTATCTATTCTAGCTATAATGTTGGATTCGTTTGGCTAATCTTTTCCTAGCTCTTACCTCATAACTGTTTTATCTGGGTGTTCACTTGAGGCATATTCCTCTCACAAAATATGTTAGGCAACTTTCTGTCCTTCTGATCTCAATTTGTGTAAGGTAGGTATTATCTCTTAATCTGACAATTTAATAGAACTTACTTCCAAAATTGTTCAATACCGGGGTTAACATGGAAAGCTATTGGATCACCATATCTATTACTTGATTAGTTATATTAATTCTATACTTCTAGGTTTCTTATCCCAACTTTGGCTTTTTGTATTTGTCTGACAGTTTATCCATTTTGCCTAAGTTTTCTGATTTTTTTGGTACACGGTTGTTCATAATATGCTTTTATTACTCTCTACTGCATCTGTAAGTACTTATCTGCCTTAATTGTGCAGTTATTTTTTTTAATATCTTCACTTCCTTTTTTAAAAATTGATTTTTTTAAAAGATTTTATTTATTCATTTGACAGACAGAGATCACAAGTAGGCAGAGAGGCAGGCAGAGAGAGAGAGAGAGAGGAAAGCGGGCTCCCTGCTGAGCAGAGAGCCCAATGTGGGACTCAAGCCCAGGCCCCTGAGATCATGACCTGAGCCGAAGGCAGACACTTAACCCACTGAGCCACCCACGTGCCCTAAAAATTGATTTGTCATGAGAGATCCTTATGATGAAGGAACTGTTCAGTGTCTTGACTAGGGTGGGGGACACACAAATCTAAATGTGACCAAATTGCATAGCCCTAAGTACACACACACACACACACACACACACACACACACCCCAATGTGTACAAGTAGAAAGGAGAAATTCTAAATAAAATCAGTATATCATATTTGCATTAATATCCTGATTGTGCTTTGTAGTCTGGTTTTGCAAAGTGTTACCTTTGAGGAAACTGAGGAAAGAATACACGAGACTCTCTCTATATTGATTGTTCTGATTGCATGTAAATCCACAATTCTTTCAACCAAAATTTGGATGAAAAAGATCAATTTTGTCAGATGTTTGATCCTCCTTACTAACTTTCAAAATGCTTTGGTCCTGCTAGTCTTATCTATTTTTTTCTGTTCTCTGTTTCATTAATTTCTATCCTATATTTTTTATTTCTTCCCATCATGCCTTTCTGAGATTTATTTTTTGCCACTTAAAAAGTGTAAAAGCTTAAATATCAAAACTAAGCTGGTTTGTTTTCAGGGCTTTTTTTTTGTTTGTTTGTTTTTTTTGTTTTTGACAAATGTATTTAAAGCCATATGTTCATTCTTTTATCTGTCACACAAGTTTGACCTACAGTGTTTTCATTTTGCTTTTAGTGTTATTTTAGAACTTCCTTTATGATTTTCTCTCTGACCCAAGTGTAATTAAATAGCCCACTTTTTAGTTACCTAACCAATACAATTTTTTAAAGATAATACTTAGATATTGGTTTTTTATTTCCCCAACACCATCAGAAAACACTGTTTGGTTTATTTCTTTAGAAATTTTTGAGTCTTCTTTTATGGCAAAATCTATGCCGGTTTCTGTGTGGGTTTTATGTGTGCTCCAAAACTTGGTGTATACATCATCTGTGTAAAATGCTTTGTTCTATAAACACCTAATCTGAGTTTACCTATTACATATATTTCCATATCTTGTTTTTTATTCATTTGTTTAATTTTTACTTTCAATCTGGAATCTCTCTTTTTTTTAATTTTTAAAAGATTTCATTTATTTATTTGTCAGAGAGAGAGAGAGAGAAAGAGAACACAAGCAGGCAGAGTGGCAGGCAGAGGCAGAGAGAGAAGCAGGCTCCCCGCTGAGCAAGGAGCCTGATGTGGGACTGGATCCCAGGACCCTGGGATCATGAACTGAAGGCAGCAGTTTAACCGACTGAGCCACCCAGGCATCCCTGGAATTTCTATTTTTTTTAAATCAGTGAATTTAACTTATTTACAACTAATATATTAGGACTCATTCCTGTTACTTTATTCAGGTGTTTGCATTTGCTACACTGGCATAGGTCAAATTCTCTGGAAGCAGAGCCTGAGGCAGGAATTCTTGTCCAAGTGACGTGTGAGAGGAGAGCCCTCAGGAGAGGGAGAATCGGGATGCAGAACAGGACAGGGAAAGCAGAGAAGACTGCTTCCAGCTGGAGAAGAGCTTCCGCCGGAGGCTGGAGCTCGCTGTGAAGCTTACCTGCCGCCCCCAGGAGCCACTGTCTGGGCACTGCAGTGCCTCCCACAGGAGACAAAGAAATCAGTGGTCCGCCCCGGGTGGTGTGCTGAAAAGAAAAGAACATATCTTAAAAGCACTCTTACACAGGGGTGCCGCCCCTCTTTTGCTTGGGGTGCTCCCACTCCTCAACCTGGAGACCCTATCAATGGTGAGCATCCCTCAGAGTCCCACACCCTCTTCATCACTTTGCACGTTCCATCCACCTTGCTCTGGCCTCTGTGCCATCTGCACGGCTGGGGTCAGGGAAGGGAGCCGCAGCCCCGTCAGCTCGCCGTCTTGTCTTACCCTTTCAATGTCCACTCCTCCTCTCCCGTCGAGGACCCTCCTCCGAGACTCAGGCCAGCTTGGGTGGGTGGATCAGAGGTTGTGAGTGGCCACCAGCCCTTGGAGGACCACCTCCCATCTTTTTTAACACTGTCTGCTGTTCCTTCCCCTCGGGTGAGTCCCATCCCAGGAGGCTCTCCCATCTCTCAGTAAGTAAACTCCCACTGGCTGGGCCTCAGGTCCTACAGCCCAGACCCCACTTTCCTGCATCTTCAGGGGTCGGCAGTTCAGACCTGAGCTAAGATCTTCCCACCCACCCACCCACCTTGGCCTTATTATATGGACCCCAAACTGGCCAAAACGGTTGGAGGGGCTCATAATAAAAAAAAAAAAAAACATGTAAAGTGAGAAACAAAAACACATCCAAATAAAGTCCGAGAGACTCCAAGTCACAAACACGGGAAGGTCAAAGAATTCTTTCAGGAAAAAAAAAATCATTGGATTTCAGCCCCAACTTTTTCTGGCAGCTGGGGTCAACCGGGAAGCCCTGGGCCACGTTCAACTGGGGGTTATCACTGAATATGTTTTTTTGGAAAATGTACAGCAAACATTTCTAATTTTAAAAATCCGTCTTTTTCAAAGGCCTATATATTGAACAATTGGTCTTAACTCCTCCTCTATTCTTTTATTGGACAGTTTTTCCTTCAGATTCACTTGACAAAGGAACAATCCCTGACCTGCTTTGAATCCACTTCTGGCTCACAATGACCGCTCCATGATGACCGATGATGCTGGAACGGGCTAAGAGCTCCAGACAAGGGGGTCAGCATCCCAGAGAAGCATGTTGGGGGTGTGAGAAGAAACTCTGGGCTCCGTGTCCCTAGCTTCATGCCCCAGCCCTGCCTCGGAGAAGCTACGGGAACCCTACAGAAGATATTTAACCCTGCGTGACCTGACACCTGTTGTTTAAGCTCAGGATTCCATGTCCTCATTGGGAAAATATGAATAAGACGAGCGCCCCCTTCACGTGTTTGTCATGAGAGTTAAATAAGGTGATGAATGCAAAGCACGTCACGCGGGACAAGGAGAATAAGGCAAGTTACAGCATCCCGGGGGCAGCCAGGATTTCCTGACGCGCGCCAGAGCCGGACTTTTTCTCAGCTCTGCACCTGAGCTCTCCAGGAGCTCTGAGAGCACGTGTCCATTTTAATAATGAGGTAACTACACTGTAGGCTTTACCGTGGGAGGACCCCACAGGCAAGCACTCCCCTTCTCCTCTGATGGATGTAGAAGGCGGTGTCCAGGAGGAGGGGATGACTTGCTCACAGTCATTCTAATTGCAGAACCGGTAGTGGTCCCGACGGAGTTCACTTTGCTCTGCCTGTCTGCTTCCTTTTCAGTGTCGGAGTAGACAAAACTTTTTAAAAGATGCGTCTTCGCTCTCCCCTTCCCCATAGGAGGTCTCCGTGGGTTCTGGGAGGGAGTTGTCGTATTGTGTTCCAATGGGGTGTGTGTGTGTGTGTGTGTGTGTGTGTGTGTCCTGTTCCCACTCCCAGGGCAATTCATTTCCTACCTTGAATCCTTGTGCTGGGATTTTTTTTGTAGCAAACTATCCTCATTTCACAAGTAGCCTCCAGCAACAATTAGTCCTGCATGTAATTTCGGAAGCAAATGGTGGGTTTGGGTGCGAAGTGCACGTAGTTTGGAAGCAGATGTAGCCCGAGGTGGAGTCACTCCCTGTGTTGAGGGGAGGCTGGGAGGGAGCAGAAGGAAAAAAGGGCAGATGCACAGCCCAGTGGATGGCTCGGAGCTCTGAACTGAGAGCCAGAAGAGTGGAGACTGTGTGGTGGGCAGAGCAAACCACCCCCCCCCCAGATGCCCACACTCTAATCCCCTGGATCCTGTAAATATGTTCCCTGAACTGTCAGTAGGAGCTTCTGTGGATGTGATTGAGGCTAATTAAGGACTCGCACACGGGGACATGATCCATGTGGGTGCAGAGGAATCTCACGAGTCCTCACAAGCAGAGAAGCTTTCCCAGTTCAGGATAGCGAGGTGTGCTGGCAGAAAGGGTGGGGCAGGGAGGGGGATGCTTGGCTTTGAAGACGGAGGAAGGGGCCACGAGCCAAGGAATGCAGTGGCTTCTGGGAGCTGGAAGAGGCAAGGAAGTGGATTCTCCCCTAGAGCCTCCCGAAGGAACAAATCCTGCTGGCACCTTGATTTCAGCTAGTGAGACCCATGTCCTACTCTTTAAGATACTAAATTTGTGTTGTTTTAAGCTGCTAAGTGGTAACTCGTGACAGCAGCCAAATGCAGCCCGGCTCCAAGTCTGCCTTTTCCTGACGCTTCAGCCCCGCCATGCACTCTGAGTGTGAGTGTCCTGATCAGTAGAGCGGGGCCATGATCACTTCTTACAACCGCGCACGCTCCAGGCCTGGTGTGCTGGGGGGACCTGTTGAAGTCAGTTCAGCACTAACATACAACGATGTGGCTCTGCCCCATACCCGAGAGTCTGCAGACACCCGACAAGGCTTCTCCCGGCAGCCTGACTGGAGGACAGAAGCCTGGCCTCCTGCGCTCTAGCAAGCTGCCTAGAGCTTCCCATGCAAAGGTCCCTGTCTGTCAATTTCCCTGCTCTGACCCCCGCCTGTTTCCACTGCAGCGCTCTACCCGACTGCCTCCTGGACCACCTGGGAGACTTTAGAACCATGGGATCCCAGTCCCTACCCCAGACCGACTGAACAGAGTCTGCAGGAGGCATCTTGCAAACGAACACGAGGGAATTTGGAAAGCAGAATACTTAGTCCATCTCCTTCCAATAATCATATCATTCCTACATCGTTCGGAGCAAGTCCTTTGATCTTCCTGGGTCTCATTTTTCTCATGTATAACCTGAAAAACCCATCCCTAGGCTTCCTCCCGTAACTCAAGATCTCTCGCGCACAGTTGTATCTTCCTTTCATTTTTGAAGACACCTTAGAATTTTATCCCACCTTGGGGCCATTGTGGCAAGCTTCCGTTTTCTCTGTACAAAGCTATCCGTGTAGATCTGAGATCCTGGGGTGGATCTAAACTAAGATGATAGCATAGCCCAGATTTGGTTTCAAAATATATAAATTTTTAACTCTTAGGAAAGTGAAATAAAAGCAACTCCAGGAGACATTCGCATGAACACCCAGAGAGGGCCACCGCTGCCTGAAAAGATGGAGGTCACTGGGCAGGCGTTGGTGGACGGGGGAGGGAAATGTGGGAGAGAGGGTGAGGTGAGCAGGGAGGGAGAGAGATAGGGGCGTGGGGGAGGGTAGGGGGAGGTGTGAGGGGAAACCGGAAATGCAGAAGACCCAACTTCCTCCATCTTCAACAAGTGTAAATTCCACCCGCTCTGCCTACCTCCTTAGGTTAGCATGAGAAATCACAGGAGCGTCTGTTTGGACCAGTCTCGAAACGGCAGTGTTAGGGGAGACCAAAGGTTGTGCTGCTTCTCCCTCCTCCTTGCACATGGACTCGTAGCAGCCAGCCTTCTGAGACAATGTTGTCCCGCTGAGGGAACAAGGAAGCCCAGAGAAGGCAAGTGACTGGTTCAAAGTCACATCTTCTTTCCTACTAACCAGAGCCATTGATCTAAATCAAGCTGTGTTACGGTAACAAAGCTTAATTGACAAGCTTAATTTGTCACCCATCCTATAAGTCCATCGTGGGTTTGCATGCATGCCGTCATGGGGCACCTAGACCGATGGAGCAGCCATCATTTCAAATCACACGGGTCACTGTGCCAGAAAGGACGAGAGCGCTTTGGAGGGTCTAGCACTTTGGCCTGAATGTGACACATGTCACTTCTGGTCACACTCATTGGTGGGAACTAATCAGGAGGCTCCAACCAACTTCCTGGGGCCTCGAGTGAAAGGAAGAACAAACCCACCATGCGTCTGCGTGGCAGACGCTGAAAATACTTGGCAAAGGGCGCTTGTCCATCACACTCATCCCTCTGTCCCACTCCCCTCCACGGTCCTTCCTCTACGAAACCCTGCCTCATCCCATAAACTGTACTCCTGAGAGCTCTATTTGACCGGAACGTCAGGGTGCCTTCAACTCTGATCCCACAGCCTTTTGCACCTGCCAGACCAGGGCTTCATCTTTGCACCTCTGATGCCCAGCGCAGGGCCTGGGTGTGGGAAGATGCAGACTGCTTCCAAAGACACATGACATTTTCTTTAATTTTTTGTTTAGCAGTTACAATGCACCTGTGCTATTTAAATGACTTAAAATATTTTAATCCTTAAAAAAACCCTTTGTGGTCATTGCCCCCATTTTATAGCCGAGGACACTGAGGCCCAGAGAGGTTAAGTAACTTTCCCCAGGTCACAAAGCCACCAAGAGGCGGAGTGGGGAGCTGCACTCAGGCAGAGTCCTGATAATCCAAGTTCATGGTGGAGACACTCTGCTGCTGATTGTTGCCCCAGTGGGGAGGACTTTGGCTGAGGGCACCTTCCCACTCTTTGATTGTAGCCAATCTGCTCAGGGCTCAAGCAGGCTCCATTAGGATCCCCTCTCCTTTTGGGGGGAGTGTCCTTGACATGGTAATCCAGTTCCCTTTCCATCAAAGCTCGCCTGCCCTGCATCCTACCCCCTTCCCTCAGGAGCTTGCCCTCTGCAGACCCCATTGCATTGCAGGAGAGTTGGGAGGTGCAAGAGATCATTATCTTTCCCTTGACAGTTTTGCCGAGGGCTGGCTCTGGAGCAGGTAATCCACCCTGGGCAGAACCAGCTTGGTCGCGCCCGCAGCTCAGCCTTGTGATACAAACATGCTGGGTCTGTACGGTGTGTTCGGTGTGTTCAGAGCAACGTCTTCCAGCCATCAGCCTCTGAGCACCTAGTCAAGGCTTGGCTTCTTCATTTCCAATGAGATCCTCCAATGAGGAGCCCAGGACGCCACAGGATGACGGGAGGGACGGGAGGCTGCGAGCATGAACATCCGCCTATCCAGGGCCGGCGGTCCCAGTGCCATCGTCTTGGAACCGGCAAGTGGCTTTTTTACCTGGAGCCCTTGGGGGACTTGTTGCTGGTGTCCCTGACCCAGAAATTCTTTCAGTTCAAGGCCGAATTGTTCAGTGCGAATGCCATATGGTTCGCAAAGGAGCTTTCAGAAGCTGAGGGTAAAATCCACATCCATCACGGGCTTCCTGGAGGGGACGGCCGGCAGGAGTGGCTCTGGTGGATGGAGGAGCCCAGACGCCTCGCCTTCATGGCCTGTGCTCTGAGCTGGGCCCCGAACCATGCTGCACACACTGGGGAGACTCCCCTCACAGACTCTCAATGAAGTGCTCTCTCTGAAGAAAGAATTCTAAAAAACACCCAAGGATTCCGAAGTGCTTTCAAAAGTTGTTCTCTTTTCAGAAAAAAAAAAAAAAAAAAAAAAAAAAAAAATCCAAATTCCCAAATGATATTCAAACATGAATTTGTTGCTACTGTGGAGCAGGGTGTGTGTTGGGGACAGGGATGGAAGGCGGTCATGTCAAGATGGAAAAAGATGAAAAAAAGGGAAATAGGAGTTTGGGAGGAACCCTCAGGTGCCGGTTTGTTGCAGTCGGCCTGAGTACCTTGCTCTGGCCCGAAGGTACCACAAGATGGCAGCATTTCTGAATGTTCCAGATCTCCCACCCCCACCCCCCACAGGGCCGCCTCTCAGGGCGCCGGGGTGCTTTGGCCTCCAGTCAGGAGTATATCCTTCCTCATATTTAGGAGGATTAAGAGTCCCGACCTGAGATGCTCTCAGGCAGAGACGAGAGAGGAGAGGGCCCGAGCAGACGGTCTGGATCTCTGGTGCACGTTCAGCTGTTTAAACAAAATCAGCGTTGAACCCAAGCGTTTGTTGGCCAGTAGCCACTTTGGATGTTGGGCTGGATTGTCTTAGTTTGTCTGAGAAACAGAATGCTTGTTTGACCAGATGTGTGGAGGCCAAGGATCTTTGCGGTGCTCTGGAGAGCCCATTCCCGCTAACTAACCTCAGTTTGGCTGCTCTGGGGGACTTTATTCTGTATAGTCTGGTGCCACTGCAGGCAGGCAGGGTCCCCCGCCCTGCCCCAACCACCACCCGGGATGCCCGCACCAGGCATCCCCTGTGAAAGAGTGGACAGCGTGGGCTGTTAAAAGCTCTTCCCCATATCTGTTTCACATGCTGTCTGTTCGTTCATTCATTGACTTTTCAGTATTTATTCGGCACCTCCTCCGAGCCAGGTGTCCTGCTGTGCAGTGGGGATCCAAGAATGGACTGTTCCACAGTCAGGGAACGTGCATCTAGGTGGGGGACCGACGGAAGGAATGAATGAGTGATAACAAGGGCTCTGAGGGAGAAGGGCGGGTCTTTTGGCAAGGATTCTGGAAGGCTCCGCCATTTATTAGCTGTTGATCTTGGGCAAGTTACTTAGCCGGGGTCCCGTGTATGGTTCCTGAGATTTTGCATGGGACTAGAGAATGCACGATTCAACAGTGTCTGGTGTATCCTGGGTGCAGAACGGCACACCTGCCACCTTCCTGCCACCTTCCTGCTATGCACCTCACAGCTCCAGAGGGCGCTATTCACACAGACCGCACAGGGTTGTGGAGGCTTTGACTGCACCATCTGAGGCTAGGTTTCCTTATCTGTAAACAGAATAATAATGGTGACTTCATGGACGGCTGTAAGCCCGAAATGAGCTATGGAAAATGTTAGATCCGGCTCCATGCCTGGTGTCCGTTATTATTAGACCTAGAAGCCTTGATATCAAAGCTCGATATAAATGCTTAAATCTGCATTTTGGAGCCCAATGGAAAGCCCCAGGAGCACATGAAGGTGTGCATCTGGGCAATGAATGGCCAATTTTCAGAGAGCCACTGCTGTTTCTTCCTACCCCCTGAAGGGGTGGTGGAGAAAGCTGATGCCATGCATGGGGCAGGGTACCCATGCCACGTCTCAGCTTTCAGGACGTGGTCAGCACCCATCCTTATGGAGCACGAGAAGGATGTAAGGGTTGACCCGTCAGGTCAGCAACGAGGCAGCTGAGGGAGGGAAGAGGAAAGGTCACTCCCTTTGTGGAGTGATTTTCACGGTGGTGGCAACTGGGTGATATCTGTTTCCTGCAGTCGTCATCTGGGCAACCCTGTGACACGTGCCCCTGTGTGAGCATCCTTACAGGTGAGTGAATGGAGGCCAAAGATCCCTCAGCAAATATGTGTTGAAATGAGGCTTATACCCAGGGCAGCCAGGCTTTAAATCTAGAAGACTGTCTTGAGAGGTTTGATGGAATTGACTAGAATGTTACAGCTAGGTGGTCCCCGGGCCAAAAGAGGCACTCAGATGGTTGTTGCATTGGTCCCAATGACCCATTCTGTCCTAGCAGGCTATGTCCTGCTGTACATGTGCACAACACAGGATGCTGGGAAATTATGACGTGGCCATCCCATCAGCTTACATGCCGTCGTAAGCTTCTGTCCAGCCCACCTTCAGCTGCCCTGGCAGATCAAAGGGTTTCTCAGGTTTAAAAAAAAAAATGGTATTACTAAATGTTTAAGGATTGAAGGTTTCACTCCAATGGCAGTATCAAGTGTGATGCAAACAGCTTTTTTCCCCCCCTCTAAACTTGTTTGGCAAGTTGTTGTGGAGATCTGATGTTTCTCCCACCTGACATCAATTCCCTTTCTTCTCATCATAGCATCCTGGGTTTTCCAAGGGGGTGGGGAGAGGAGGTCTTTCCTCCCCCCACTCCTAGGCGTCCGGTTTGAATGAGGCTTACTCTCTTCACTGGCTCAGGGATGGGCACATGACCAAGGCCAGCCAATCCCTACACTTCATACTCTAGAGGCGGGATATTTCAGAAGTGAGTATCACTCTTCAGCCAAACCAAGAGAGAGTCAGTCCTGAGGTTTTGCTAGAACTGAGGGACAACACAGGCTCTTTCTGCAGGGGTTGCTAAGCTGGGAGCCTGTCAGCCTGGAATTAATGGCTGTGTTGCCTTAAGTGAGGAACCAGCTGAGACAGGAGGCAGCCCAGAGAAAAGCAGAGAAAGGAGATATTGTGACAGAGGTATCTGGTGACATCTTTTGAGTGGCTGGATTCAACTGTGAATTTTTCTAATAATGTTAGTTAATATATTTCATTTGGTGTTTTGCAGATTTGAGTAGAGTTACTGTCTCTTAGTCCTGAAGGTTCCTAATATAGAAACATTCTTGAAATATTGTATCAGTAAGCTGGGAGCTGAAGATACAATGGAAAATTTCATTTGAAATGTATTTGATATGCAATATCCATCAGAGTTGTTTCGTGTTGGAGATATTAAAGATGTAAGAGAAATTGTGCTGTGCCTACACTCATGGAAAAAATAAACAAAAATAAACAAATACACTTAATCACATTATCCAGTAAATCACAGAGACCTACTTCTCTGGAGTCCAAAAGATCTGGGTTTGAATTCTGACTCTGCCAATTACCTTGGACAACTGTCATAATGGTCATGGGCCTCAGTTTACTCATCTGTAATACAGTGGTAACAAGACTAGCTCTATCACTGGGTCATTAGGGAGGTTTGTCTGAAAGAATAAGAATATTGGGCCTTATCCCAATACTACGAGTAGGAACTGAAGGGCAGGAACATTAAGTAGCTTGTTCAAGATCAGCTAACTAGTTCCCGGCAGAGCTGGGATTTGAACTTTGGCAACATGGCTCAGAGAACATCAGCTCCTGACCATCATGTTTATCACCTCTTGAACCTAAAAGATGTGGAGTGACTTGTCTGAGGTCACACCTCATAATATTGGGCACAAAGTGCTTACCCTAGGGTCTGATACCGACACATGTCGAGAGAACACAGAAGAGCAAGGAGAATGTTAACCAGCTGGCTACGTTTCAGGGCACGGTCATGTCTGCAGTAACGGGCCGATGCAGGAGTGGGATTTAGAAGGCCTGATTTCGATTTTTCCTCTACCACTAACCTGACATATGACCTTAGGCAAGTCACTTGCTTTTCTGGACTTTGATTTCTCATATGTAAATCATAGGGTTGATGGGGAGCCTGGATGGCTCAGTTGGTTAAGCGTCTAACTCTTAATTTCAGCTCAGTCATGATTCCAGGGTTGTGAGATCGAGCCCTGCATTGAGCTCCACACTGGCCATGGAGCCTGCTTAGGATTCTCTCTCCCTCTCCCTCTACCTCTCCCCTGCTCACTCTTTCTTTGCTCACTCTTTCTCTCTCTCTCTCTCAAAAAAAAAAAAAAAAAAGGATCCACCCACTCTAACCATCTCCTGGTGGTGCAGGGTTGGGAGCCATTCAACAACCAAGGAGACTGAGCCACATGAACTGGGCTAGGCATGGAGTTGGAGGCACCATGGCTATATTTGAGACCCCATCTCCCTGCCAGGCAGTCTGAAGGTGTGGTCCAGGGCCTCACCCTCCCTCTCTATGATGTTTGCCGCTTGGAGCTTCTCTCCCAAGGTTTCCATATTTCCCTACCCTAGTCTGCTTCTCAGGTCAAGGAAGAAAAATGGACTGAAATTGGCAGTCTCTGACTGGGAGCCAAGAAAGCTGAAGCCTGGCGCACAGCCTTCTCACATGTCGAATCTGTGGCCACTTCCCAGCGTCTTTCCTGCTTAAAGACTTTTATCATATCCGAACATGCTTCCCAAATGGCAACAAACTCTCCCAGGAAAAAGGAAGTGTTTTGATGAGTTAAGTGTAAGTAAAATCAAAATCATATGGATGAAATTTCCCCTGAAATACACTTGGGATTGACCGTGAAGGTCAAATGCTTTGGGACACTATGGGCTATGGGTGGGAGGCAGGAAGAGTCTAGGGTCTGACTTAGAACTTCCTCTCTGCTCCTTAGCACCAGGGACCTTTGCTCCATAGCCTGTACAGCCCCAAAGTCCCAGACCCTCTAACTTGTGCTGTCTCTAACAAATGAACAGATAATCTTAGGATGGACCTAATAAGACTTTAGGTAAAAATTCAACTAACCAAGGGCATCTTGTTCTGGCTGCTTTGCGATGAGAGTCTCCCTGAGAATGGTAAACTTGTTCAAGGTAGTGGATAACCTTCAAAAGTGAATTTGTTCATTTACTCAAAAGGACAGTCATTGAGTACCTGGTTTGTGCCCAAAACTGCAATGTAGTGGGAAGCAAAGAAGAAGAAAGCAGGGTCCCGATGTCTCTGTCCCCTCTACCATTTACCCTGCTGCTCTTTCTCGGTGGGTCTTGGTGGTGTTCAGTGACACGAAGCTCTCTGCTGAGGGTCTTTCAAAGCAGCGTGGGAGTATTTTCTCAAGGTGTGGGTTGAAACTGGGAATATGTTGAATGGTAGCTTCTCTGCTCTCACCCCACAATGTACTGCTTATTTATCAGACCTCATCTTCTTCTACCAGAATGTCAAAGCACACTCCTAATTGGCATTGTCTTTGTCCCCTTCCAATCTATCCTCCACCCAGCCACCAGAAAAATGGGCTTCAACCTCAAATCTGACCACATCGTTTTGCTGTTGAGAGTCAGAGCTACGAAGTGCCTACTCAAGTACGGGCAAGCTCCAAGCATGGTAGGCAAGGCCCTCTATAGCATTTGGCCCTTAACTCTCAAGCCTCTTTGGAAGGATATCCTGTGTTCTTGGATTGGAAGAATTAATATAATTCAAATGCCCATGAAATCCAAGGTGATGTTAGATTTAATGTAATCCACATCAAAATTTCCATGGCATTTTCCACAGAAATAGAAAAACCATTCTAGAATTCATACGAAATCAAAAAACATCCTGAATGGCCAACTCTTGAGGAAGAAGAATAAAGCTGGAGGCATTATCTTAACTGATTTCAAACTATATTACAAAACGACAGTAATCAAAACAATATGGTACTGGCATAAAGACAGGCGCATAGACCAACGGAACAGGATAGAGAAAGTCCAGAAAGAAACCCAGGCATACACAACCCAGAAATCTTTGACAAGGGAGCCAAGAACACACAGCAGGGAAAGAATAGTTCCTCAATGAATGGTGCTGGGAAAACTAGATATCTCCATGCAAAAAAATGAAACTGGACCCCTCTTATATAACACTCACAAAAGTTAATTCAGAATAATTAGAGACTTAAATGTTAGAATTGAAATTATAAAACTCGTAGAAGAAAACTTTGGGGAACATCTCCTTGATACTATTCTTGGCAATGATTTTTTTTAAATAAGACATTAAAAGGACAGGCAACAAAAGCTAAAATAAACAAGTAGGACTATATCAAACTAAAATACCACACAACAAAGGAAACAATGAATTGAAACACAGGCCACAGAGTGGGAAAAATATTTGTATTTTATTTTTTTTTTTAAGATTTTATTTATTTATTTGACAGAGAGAGAGATTACAAGTAGGCAGAGAGGCAGACAGAGAGAGAGGAGGAAGCAGGCTCCCTGCGGAGCAGAGAGCCCGATGCGGGGCTCGATCCCAGGACCCTGAGATCATGACCTGAGCTGAAGGCAGCAGCTTAATCCACTGAGCCACCCAGGCGCCCCGGAAAAATATTTGTAAACCAAATATCTGATCACATGTCCAAAATATATATCTGAAATATATAAGGAAATTATACAACTAAATAGTTAAAAAAATTGGAAATGAGCAAAGGACCCTGAATAGACATTTTGCCAAAGAAGATAAATACGTGGCCAATTGAAAATGAAAAGATGCTTAACATCACTAACCAAGTGCAAGTAAATGTCAAAGAAAACCACAATGAAATATCACACCCCTGTTTAGGATGGCTATTACCAGAAAGGCAAAAGGTAACAAATGTTGGCAAGGGCATGAAGAAAAGGAAACACTTAGGCACGGCTGGTAAGACTGTAAATTGGCACAGCCATTATGGAAAACAGAGTAACAGTTCCTCAAAAAATTAAAAATAGAACTGCCCTATGATCCGGTAATCTCCCTCCTGGGCATATATCCAAAGGAAACAAAATCAGTATTTCAAAGAGATAATCTGCACTCCCATGTTCATTGTAGCATTATTCACAATAGCCAAGATATAGAAAAAAACCTAAATGTTCTTTGACCGATGAATGGATAAAGAAAATGTGAGATATATAGAGAGATATATACTTATATATATATATACTGTATATATATATAAAAGTATATATATACTGTATATACATATATACATATACAGTATATATACTGTATATATAAGTATATATATATATACTTATATCTCTTTATATACATACACAATGGAATATTATTCAGCCATACAGAAGAAGGAAATTCTGACATTTGCAACAACGCGAATGAGCCTGGCGTTGTGCTAAGTAAAATAAGCCAGACAGAGAAGAACAAAGACTGTATTTATCGCTTACATGTGGACGCTGAGAAAAGAAAAAAGATCAGTGGCATAGAAACAGAGACTAGAACAGTGGTTGCCAGGGGCTAGGCAGAGGGGGAAATGGGGAGACGTAGATCAAAGTGTTACAAACCTCCAGTTATACCATGAATAAGCTCTGAGGATCCAATGCACAGTGTAGCGACTATAGAGTTAATAATATGATACCAAATGCTGAAATTTGCTGAGAGTAGATCTTAAGTATTCTCAGTACAAAGAAGAAGAGTTAACTATGCGAGATGATAAGTGTGTTAATTCTCTTGATTTCAGTAATCATGCCGCAAAATATATGCATGTCAAATCACCATGTTGTCCCCTTCAAATGTATACATTTGTCAATTATTCCGCAATAGACCTGGGCAGGGGTAAAGGATACAGGAAATGTCTCTGTATTATCCATTTAATTAAAAAAATTTACTGTCACAAACTAACAACTTCCACAACCTTTTGTATCATCTTCTAAGGATATGCTCTTTTTGCTCTTGTGAAAGTCTCTGGTACCCTTTTTTCTAGGGAAGGGGGTGGGGAGGGGCAGAGAGAGGGAGAGAGAATCTTATTTTTTTTTCCAAGATTTTATTTATTTGAGAGAGAAAGAGCACAAATGGGATGGGGAGGGATTGGCAGAGGAAGAGATGAGAAGCAGACTCCTCACTGAGCAGGGAGCCTGACATGGGGCAGGATCCCAGGACCCTGAGATCATGACCTGAGCTGAATCAGAAGTTGGACACTTAACCGACTGAGCCACCCAGGCACCCCACTGGTTCACTTTTTAACCACGGACCCTTTGTTCTTACTCTTAGGATCCACAGGATGCTTCATATGTTAATAGGAGTTATACAACTTTACAACAATGAAATGTATATGTGTGCACACATGTATTACCACACGGTGGGCAATATTAGCACATAGCACTGGCCCAAGACCATGAGAAGTTCAACACAAAACCAAAAGCAGGACGGTATTTTCCCCGGACTTGACTATGAATCTGCCTGACCATGTGGGAGCCGGGGTGGAAGAAGGAAGGTGGATGCCAGATTCTCAGAGGTACCTCTTATTTGGGAACGTGGCTCACAGAGCAACATGGCGGCTCCTACCTGAAGCAACCGGTTTTGATTTTCAGTTTTGGAGGCACTTGTGATTTGGGAACAAAGTGAGATCCATAAAGAGTGGGTTGTGTTACTGAGAAGGCACATCTAAGAAAATCTGTGTAATTATTTTTGTTTTTCCCAAGGACAAGAATGGTGGGGAAGAAATGATTGAACCAAGCTAGAAGTTACCTGAGGGCTTAAGGCATCTATCCTCAATTTAGGGCCTCATCCACTTGAGAGACTGAAAATAAAGGCACAATGACCACAAAATAAGAAGAGAACTTTGGCCCACAATGCATGGTGCCCCCTTATCTGCCACCAACAGCCCGGGAGGCCTGGCCACTATCTCTGGTGACAGTCCAGGGAGCTAAACAGTCCCGAAGAGCCAGGACTCAGATAATAACGGACAGCCTCCCTAGTGGTCGTCCCTGATTCCAACTTAGCACCAACCAGAGAAAGCCAAATACCCACCCTAACCAGCCCACAGGACACTCCCCCGCTAGGACACTCCATTTCTCCCACCTCCCACTTCCCCGACCAACAGCCTCCTGGGAGGCCACACCTCCAGCTTCTCTTTCCCACAGGAAAGCTGCCTCACTCCTGCCTGCCTTTGCGTGTCTGCCAAATGCAAGTGATGGGGGATGACTCCCCGACTATGGCAAGCTCTGATTAAATAGCTTTTACTTTTTGCATTTGGTTGGTCTTTATTTCCCCACACCTTTCTAGGTATTTGTGGCATGAATGATTCCAAGCCACCAATGGCACCCACTTCCCTGATTCTGCCTCTTGCCGGGCCAGCTGGCAAACAGATGGCTGTCGGCTGCTCCCTCCTCTTTGCCCCGGAACTAGAGGTTCGTTCACCAACTCCAACCCTGGTACACACCATGATGGTTTCCTGACATCCAGAGCAGGCCTGATGGTCGGCTCTGAGATGCCCTGGGAGGGCACGGGAGCGTGTATATGGCTGCTGTCCATCCTGACAGCTCAGTGCTCTGGCCCCAACTTAGCCCTGTCTTTCTTATGCGAAATGACCTCGGAGGATGAGGAGCTGTGGGTTGGCTTCTCATTCCGGAACTAACAAGCTGGGAAAGCCACCAGTGGCTTCCTCTTGCTGTAATAGGAGCACGGACTAAATACGGTCGGTCCCTTCTGTGTCTTACCCGGCTGAATCTTCACTCCATCGGCATCCAGCCCTCCCACGCTTTGGTCATCACAGAAATCTCGAAGGGATCACCCCTGACAGGCTCACCCTCCGCAGAAGGGGGGATTCGTGGAGCCAATGGCCTTTGCGTGACCTGGCCAAGAGAGGCAAATCCGGGGCCGAATCCCCATTCTCCTGTGCTGGATGCCTTGTTCCAAAGGGTACCATTCTGGGGCCACAACTCTCCAGCCACCACACCCTTTGCTATAATTCACACTCGCAGACTTGATTCCCCTGGGAACGTGGTTTTAAAATTGAATGAATCCCGAGTTCACATATGTTGCCTGAATGCGACATTGTGTGATACCTTTTTTTTCTCCCCCCCTCGACTATCCGTACCATCGCCCCCTTTAAAAGCCTACTCTCATTGCGTGGCCTTAAAAACAAAACAAAACAAAACCCTCACTGCCACTTAGAGGCCTAAATCCTGGGGAGCCGGAGCAGAAGAGAGGTTGTCACCTTTCACGTTCAGCAATAAAAATGACTTCCTCCTTTCAGCGGCTGTTCCCTGATGTGACTCTGTGATCAGTATCAAATGCTTGGTAGCAAGGCTTTCTGTAGAGCCTTCTCAGCTAAAATAGATTTAACCTGCCCGCTGCTCTTTGTGCGGGAACAATGGGCGTAACAATACGGAGCTGCTATATTGTTCATGCATGAATAGTCCCGATTCCAGATACTTGCTGCTGGGCCCTGTAGATTACCTGCAAAGAATGTCCAGTTCCCTCGGTTGAGAAAGGTTATGCTACACGTGAGCCGTCTGGGCTGTTTCATGGTAATGAATCAATAGGGGCCTGCAATTAATGAAGTCTTATTTCAAAATGGTAGGGAGTCACCTTTTGAAACAGGGTCTGTTTTCTCCCCCAGCCTAATTGCACAGCCTGGGGTATCTCCAGTTTGAATGGGTCAACTTTGTGTATGAGCCGGGGCTGGGGGCTGGCAGGAAGGGGCAGAGGGTGACAAGCAAGGTTGTTTGGGGGGCTCCCTTGGGCAAGCTCTGGGAGGAAATGAGACCCGTATGTGTGGTTGTTAGCATGAGGCTCGGACCCAGGCAAACGACAGAGGTAACCTGGAAGGGCGAGAGCACCTTCTGAGTATCCTGTGCCCAAGTGTTCAACTGGGCAAAATCTTAATTGGCAGGAGTTTGTGTTGCGTGGCTGTAGACGGAGTGGTTGAGAACCCGTGGCTAGCCTATGGTGGTATTGGTAGAGAAAACCCAGTCTTCAGGGCCAGCACCTCTGAATCTCAGTTGTTGCACGGCCGTTTGCTTGCAGTGTGATCTTAGGCAAACTACGTAACCTCTCTGGGAATCTTTTGTCTGATCCCTCAAATGAGGATCTCATCACCACCCTGCAGAGCTCTTGCAGAGAAAATACGTCCCTCCAGTAGGGATCCAATACACGGTTGTGGCGGATGTTGCTAGTTTACCAATATCCATCCCTCCTTTCTTCCTTACTGGCAGAATCTCAATTTTGTTCAGGTCAACAGCCTATTCGGTGAAGAAAATCCCGATTTCCCAGTGTACCTTGTGGGGGAAGTAGCCATCTGACACAGTTTGGGTCAGTCAAAAGGGAGTGTCCTTCCTGGAAAATTATGGGTTTTCTTGCTTTAAGAAGACACAGACTTTGAAAGTCTTTTGCCTTCTGCCCTGCATACTCTTCCTTCCTGGAACAGTCTCCAGGCCTGGAAGCCTGGGAGCCACCATCTTGCAACCACGAAGACAGGCCCCACACAGGCTGAGGAGAGTGGGGCGGAAGGGTAGAGGGTGGGGGGAAGGCTTGTGGGATTGCGGAGCGGCTGTACCAGCTTGAGGTACAGGCCCACTTATCAGGCGAAAACAGTAAATTCCCATGCATTTAACTCATGCTTACTCGAGTTTTCTCTTGCACGCAGCCCAGCACAATCTCCCTATTGATACCTGCTGATAATTATTTCTTCAGGCTGGCGCAAGAAGCCTTGGAAACTTCCTTGAAGACCCCCAGAAGTCAGGAAGAGGAAGACGGCGGAGAGAAAACCACCTAGTCTCTGATATTCAGGAACCCCCTTTATCTCTTCACCCATGTACCTGAGCTTTTATTTACATAGACTTCCTTGCTTATTATTAAATCGGGGCTTCCAGGAAGTAGAGTTAAATTAAGGGAGATCAGAGGCAAAGATAGCCACGGCTACGGTATAAGTATACCTGCCTGCCTCCTCTAAGATACCGGAGTTACTCAAGTCCCAGAACAAAGGCGGTGCCCAAATGCAAGAACTGCCTGCTGAATCCAGCTGCAGCCACTTTGCTGAGTGCGGGAAGTAAATGTGGGAACCAAGAGGCCAAAAATAATAACGGCAATGAGATTTTTAAAACTTCATCCCTAATAAAGAAGGCTTTGCTGGATTCTTATGCCCTGGAGAAATACCCAGAGTAGTTAGGATTATCCAAAAGGACTTGGTGAGAATTTGGGAGAAGTCCAGGCATGTCTTAGCTCAGGCTGGGATGGGACCCCTTGACCCAGTGGAAGAGGAAGGAGGGAGCCTTCAACTGACCTTTGAAGGTCAAGCAACTGGCCCCTAGCTCCTGACAACGTGGCTTAGAGGCCGCGTCTCCAGAAGGATGGTGGAGGAAAGTGAGTCGCAAATGAGCTAATCACCATTAATGTTTCGGCTGAAACTGCCCGTCTGACATCCTTCCTAATGGCTGACAAATGTCAGGGTGACTTGTGTGCTTTTTTTGTTAATTGAATTGGTTAATTAGGTCCCAGAGGCCTAGCTGCTAATTATGAGCTACAGCCGAATATGAGCTTAAAAAAAAAAAAAAAGACGCAAGGAAGTTAAAACAAAAGAGAAAATACACACCCACACGCACACACGTGCACACACACATACTCCAACTCCTTTGTGTTCTATACAATCTGTAATGTTACCTTCTCTTAATTTTTGACCTGCCACATGTTACTACCTTCTTGATGTGTTCAAAAAAAAAAAAAAAAAGAGGGCAAGAAAAACTCCAATTCTGCCTTTTTCCATGAGGAGCATCTGTTCAATCAGTGCCTCGTTCATTAATTTTCTGCCAATTAGCAAGAAAAAAAAAGGTAGACAGGGAAGGGGGAGAAAAAAGTCCAGATTTACTGCCTAACGCCTTACCTTGTGAAGATGGTGTTTTCAAAAGCTCCTCATTGCCTGTTGTTTGGGTGCGGAGGCATTAATGGTCTTGGAGACTTGAACATCAACATCAGCGACTAGTTGATGTTCAAGAAAACTTTTCCAGAATCTTGGAGAACGGGGCCCCCACACCATATCGTCTACATGGTCCACAAAGGAGGATACTTTCTCAGAGGCAAGTAAAGTGACTTCTAGCTCATGGAGGACTCTGGGAACTTAGAGCTGGAGCTATCTCCAAGAAGTCTCTCCCAATGGTGAACCATATGGCCCTGGGGTGGTCTTCAGTGTTTGCCTCCTATGAAGGGGGACCACTGCAGGCAGTTGAAGTTACAGCTTTGTACCCTCAGTTCACCCTGCTTCTGGAAGCTGACAAACCCAAGGTATCTGATACACTGGTCAGCATCCTTTAGGGGAAGGAGGAATGAGAAGGAACCTGAGGTAGAGGAGAGGGAAAGGAGATGCCCTCAAAGGACCTTTGTGGCAGAATCAGAATTTTCCGGCCCCTAAGGTTCTGGTGGACATACATGGACAGGGCTAAGCTGCCCAGAACAGCACTCAGAGTCTTGGGATAGTGGAGTCTGGGATTTTGAAAACATGTGGCCAAAAGTTTGGGGACTTAAAGGATGTGTGTGGCCCAGACACCACTTAAAACCATGTTCCCTTGGGGCGCCTGGGTGGCTCAGTGGGTTAAGCCTCTGCCTTCAGCTCAGGTCATGATCCCAGGGTCCTGGGATCGAGCCCCGCATCCGGCTCTCTGCTCAGCCAGAGCCTGCTTCCCTCTCTCTCTCTGCCTGCCTCTCTGTCTACTTGTGATCTCTCTCTGTCAAATACACAAATAAAATCTTTAAAAAACAAACAAACAAACAAACAAACAAACAAAAAAAACCATGTTCCCTTGACAGACCAGGTGAACTTGACTCACATTCCCAAAACAATCTGCCTCCCAGTTCAGTCACTAAGCCCAGAACCCTCCTCTCGGTTTCTCCCAGTCCTCAGACTTCCCCAACCCTCCATGAAGTTCTGGGCATGTTTTCCTGGGGTGACGTCTTGGGATGGCCACAGGCTAGACTTTGGTCCCTTGTTGTTCTCAAGGCTTCCAATCATAAAGGTTTTAACTTTTCTGAAGACAGGAGAGGGAGGGGCCGTGACCTGCGCAGAGCTTCCTACTTTCTATGGCTCTCCCTCCACTGCTCCAGCATCTTCGTCTCCCTCTCCCTCACCCTCCAAATCCCTCAGAATTTACAGGGCTATGTCTGATGTCTGGCTGAAAGAGATGCATGCATGGAAAGCCCAAAGTTAAAAGAAAAGCTGCATGTTTTACAATGATTCCACTTGTGTCTCTGCATTTTTTTTCATCAGATGTGTGTGTGTATGTGTGCGCGCGCACGCATGTGACACCCAGCATTACCAGAGTGTAGACTACTTGGGTTCCTCTTGAGCAAAGCACCTATGAAGCGTTTTCAACAACCATGTTAAAAATCTATGGGGACAGTGGTGAGGTTGACTATAAGGGGAAGACAAGACAGTGGTAGGCAGCGTAGCTCACTAGTCAAGACCATGGCCCTGTGCCCTGAAGACCAAAATCCAAATCCTGGCCTTGACCCTCACGAGCTGTGCAACCTTAGATCAGTTCCTTCCACATCTTTGGAACTCATGCTTTCAACTTCAAGAAGCAAATAATAATGGTACCTCTCTTCTAGACTTACGACTGGGAATAAATGAGATAAGGCAGATGAGTGGTTAGCACAGTGCTTGGCGTGCACCACGGACCCAGGAAACATCAGCTACTATATTTGCTTTCTTCACTTACTCCATTTCTTCCCAATCTAAAGTCCACAGAAACATCATTTACGCTGGGAATTGACCAGTATCTTTAACTTGGTTTATTTTGCTTATGCTTAAAATTATTCTCAAGTTTCTCTTACAAATCTGGTAGAGTGGTTTCTGCTGCTCTTTCTCAAAGAGACTAGAGCTTTGATGACTCTTAAACCCAGAGAGATACCAAAATTGTCTTCAGATTTACTTTGGGCTGCGCTTTACCCAAAGGGGTCTTACATAGGACTCAAAGGAAAGGTAGGGAGTAGAGAAAAGGAGTGGTTTGGTTTCAAAGCAGTTGAGTGTGGTCCCATCATACCATCCATACCGTCTAGTCCTTTCTACAGAATCTGTTCCAGGAAAGATCTGCCTCGTATGCTCTCTTCGGGAAGAGGAGTTCAGGTATGAGACCCCAGGTTTCTTTGGGTGTCCATGTTCCTTTCTGCCAGAGAAACCCCACACTTGGTCCCAAGTTGTTTTGGTGTCATCACTAGCTTACAGGGAAGATAATTTGATCACCCGGGAAAGCAGGTTCCCAGATGTGGTAGGATGCCCAGGACTGAGGGGGTTTTTGGGACACGGGTCTGTCCGTCTTCAAAGAAGGAAAGTTCGGGCAAGTCCTGATGAGTCAGTCCTGTCCCTCTCCAGAAGGCAGATTTTTAAATGGTTTTTTGGAGAGTCATTACAGTTGGAGGAGTTGCTAATCCCAAAGCACCCAGCCAGTTAAAAACCTCAGTAAAAACTGGGGCCTCTCGGTGGATCATCAGAGGCTAAATGTGTATATGTGGCTTGGGCAGCTCTCATGGCAGAAGTCCTAGAAACACATAGTTTCTCAGTCACACAGCTCAGGGGCTGTGGGGGTTCACCCCCTTGGAAGATAGAGTCCCATGCAGGAACTTGTAAAAATGAAGTCCCGAGTTAACCAAGCTGGTTCCCATAGATTTTTATTATGAAATGCAGAGAGGAGGAGACGGTAAAGTGACAAAGGACAAAAAACAAACAAACAAACAAACAAACCACCCCAAATCCGTAGGTGTCTTGTGGACATTGTCACCTGAGGGAAGTCAGGCATGTTCTTGCGTCCTCGCGCCGGCACAAGAAGGAAGGAGATTTACGTCTCTTCACAGAAGCAAAGACAGAAAACAGCACTTATCAGATGATACGATGAGAGGACCTCAAATATGCCAGTCTGTGGATTACACAATATTTTCATTTAATTCTGAGAATCTTGAGAGGTTGATGCTGTGACTCATATTTGACAACTGAAGAAATCAGGACTCAGGAAGAAAAGGAAGTTCTCCAAGTTCACTCAGTTAAGAAGTGGCTGATCTGGGAATTGGAATAATAATGATGATGATAGTCATCTTTTAAAAAAAATATTTATTTATTTGTGTGTGTGAGAGAGACAGAGACCACAAGAGGAGGAATGGCAAAGGGAGAGGAGACTCCTCCACTGAGTAAGGAGCCCGATTTGGGGCTCAATCCCAGGACCCTGGGATCATGACCTGAGCCGAAGGCAGATGCTTAATGGACTGAGCCACCCAGGAGTCCTGATAATGATAATAGTTTAATAAAATAGCCATCAAAATGGGGCAACGGTGTTTCTTAGGTCTTAGGTACTAGGCTACACTCACCCTTTAATGTTTAATCTCATTTAGTTCTGAAACAGCCCATTTAACACATGGGAGGGCACCCAGCCAGTAAGGAGCGGAACTGGAGCTTGAACCTGTGTCCGTCTGGCTCCGTAAACCATTGCATAACCCACTTAACCCATCATACTGTTATAAAAACATTGTTGTACATGTTACCACTTTCAACCATTGAGACACATCTTCTAGACTTAGAAAGGGAAGCCAAGACAGCTTCTGACTTGTCCCAAAATATGGGAGCCTGGCAGAAAATTGACTCCGAGTCTAACACCCCATGAAAACCATGGCCCTATGGGTCCACTGGGAAAAAAGACATTCTTCTACAATGGTGGTTTTTTTCCTCTTGCTGCAATAGTGAGTTTCTTCAATAACCACATCAACCCTGTAGGCGATCAGTGACTCAGAATGGGAAGGAAGATGGTGATACTAGAGGGCAAAGACCAGCTGGACGGAGCCTCTGCCAAGGGCAGCCTCCTCCCCCAGACCATGCAAAAAGGCCCAGATCTTGCCTGCGCATGCAATATTGACCTGTCAGTATTGATGCGCCCCCTGCTGAGCTGCCTTTCCTCATCGATAACCAATGGCAGTGCCTAAAGTTCAAACACCGCTGGGCGGCTTTCATGTTTGTAAACAGTATTGATGTGCATAAATAAGGACCCATCAGACCGCAGGATTAAACAAGGACGGGAGGCAGAACATTTGGGAGATTAAATCCGGAAGCAGCTAATTAAAATAAGCTAAGAATGAAGGCATAAATGGTGACCAATTAATGGAAATGCCTTGCAAGCCCGGACACCCCAGTACCCCAACCAGGGCTCTCCCAAGCTCATGGCCAATAATGCTGCCTCCTTCTCCTTAGGAAAAAACTGGTCCAACTCTGCCTCTGATTTACTCCCCACCAGTGACCCACAGCGAGCACCAGGCAACAAGCTCTGTCTGAGAAGACTGGGTGGTCTGTGGGGGAAGACAGACATCTGATATCATAACTTTGACCCAGGATGCTCGGATGCAGCCTAGAAAACAAATGCTTAAACTTTCCACTTTAAAAAAAAAACTTATTAACAGGAATTGTGGAAATAGCAATACTTCCTCTTCTGTTCTGATAGGGTCAGTTTTGAGGACAAGTTTGGGCTCAGGGAAAGAGGGAGGTTCTAGGCTCCAGGCCACTTGTCCTCATCAGTTCTTAATAGAAAAAGAAAAGTGTTTTTGCATTATGATGGCTCAGCATCAAAAGGGGCATGTTGAAATGTCCCCGATTCACAACAACCTTGACCAAAGGTTCCGCTTCACTATGGGGACAACCTAGAAGAGTCAGAGCTGAGGTCATTTGTAGTTGGGATAAAGAACCTCTTGCCCAGTGGGTCACTCAGGGTCACAGCTTGAGAGCCGTGATCATAGAGCGGTAATTGCTGCTCTTGCTGGTGACATACTTTTTCCTTTTTACCATCCTTAGTGTGGCTTTATTCCAAGCCAATAAAAATAATGGCCAACATTGTTCCATGCTGATTGTATGCCAGGCACGACTTTTAAGCATGTTACATGCATGAGCTCACTTAGTTTTCATAAAAACCCCAAGAGAGGCAGCTGAAGCACATGAGTGATGTTATTGCCAGAGTGACTTTGTTTCCCCAAGCAATCTCGGAGGTGGGGCAAAGAGTGTTAGTCTAATTTTGATATGAAGAACATGAGCCTGAGGAGCAAAATGATTTGCTCCCTGTCAGAAGTCAGCACCTTGCAGAAAGCCCTTTTGGGGGACCTAGATGTCCTACTTATGAAGAAGTGGGATGGCTGTGTTTTGTCCCAGGCTTCGTTTGTCATGACCATTTTCTCCAATGGTCAACCGTGGCCCAATATGCTTCCAGAAGCATCTTTATTGGACTAAGGAGAGGATGAAAGACTCTCCAAGACTTGGCTTTCAGGAAGACCAACAAAACCAATTATTTGAAAGAGCAAACTACTTTCAAGATGCATTGGGGCTATTATTCCTACTAACGGAGCTGTCCCCCAAGACAGACCTAAGGCTGCTTTTTCTTAGCTGGTCCCAGCAAAGGTCCCCTCCACTGGCTTGAGTGACAAGAGAGCTGCACTGTACAAATGCAACTAAGTTTTCTGGGAGCGGGAGAGAGAGGGAACGAGAGGGTGTGCGAGGGAGTGGTATCAAGTTCCCGGTTTTAGGTTAGCTCCAGGACTGGGATGCTTAACTCATGTGGTTTTTCAAGATTAATCATAAGTTACAACAAGCTGCTCCCCCTTGGGGCATTTCATCTGCATCATTTTCTCTCCCAGAGGGTTGAAGGAAGAAAAATATCCGCTGCACAGCTTTAGAAATTAGTTGCTTGTCACTCACCCGCTTGGAATGGGATTTGAATCTCATGGCCTTTGCTCCAGAGTGCTGGACAGCCTCCCCATTAAGTCAGAGACATACAGCTGGAAAAGACGCTGCTGCCAAGGTACTTAGAGTGAGGAAAGCCAGTTGTGGGCAGCTCAGCGGTAACATGAGCCCCTGGCTTCTGAGTGCCATCATTTATCTGCAGGTCCCCAGGCACCTTCAAAACTAGGCATTGAGTCCTCCATGTGCATTTGAGGATCAGGAGTAACAAGCACGCCCCGTTCTCCGTGGAAAGGAATGGCTGTGATTATACCTTGGGGAGAAGGAGTTTATGTGTCGTATTCAGGGTCTTTGGCAATCCAGGTGGGGCAGCCTCCTGAATATTGGCCTGGCTGGAAGGATGCTAACTACCTTTCAGAAGGGTGACCCATTGTCTTCTTTTATATTACGCAGACTGTCACAGTTAATGCAGGCCGGGTGGAGTCAGCACCCGTGGGAGAAGGATCTGGGGAGCGGATCATGTCACCATGGTCCTCCAGGCACGGGGTCCCTATCACCTGAAGGAGGACCTCTGCCAGAACCTCAGGGTGATGAGTCCATCAGGGCTCGAGGTCCCAGGCTGATGCTCAGTGCTCCAAACTCAGAAAGCTGGGAACCCTAGAATGGAAAACCAGGAAGGCAGACTGAAACTAGCACATGGCCATGGATGGGGCAAACATGGTGGGATCAGGTCAAGGCTGGGCTCCTCTGTGGCAGATCTAGGGAAGCACTGCTCATTTAATCATTGCATACCCAACTCTGGCCACTCAGAGGTCACAGGGTTCTGCCCGACTCGGGTGGACGGCTTCAAGCAGAGGCTAATGCCAGGAGATGGACAGAACAGGCCTGCCAAGACTCAGTAGGCCTCCTCCTACGGGTGCTGATTGAGATGTCACTACTAAGCAGGAAGACGTATCAGAAGTTTGACCAACCAAGTAGCTTCTTCAGGAAGCACTATGTGCAACTGTGTGGCCAGAGGGAGATCTATTTATGCCACAAAAGCCAACCACTCTAGAAAACTACTCATTACTTCATTACTTATTGTCCCAACTTGATGATTGCCTTTGCTCAACTAAGCTTGGTCCTGATTAATTTTTGACCATTTACAAATGCCAAATCCACCAGAGAATTCCTCAGAAAGCTGTAACAGTTTCTGATTGTCAAAAATGAAAGCCTTCTGGGGGTCCTGGATGGCCCAGTCACTGAAGCGACCGACTCTGGGTTTGAGCTCAGGTCTTGATCTCAGGGTTGTAAGATCGGGCCCCACGCTGGGCTCTGTGCTCAGCAAGGAGTCTGAAATTCTCTCTCCCGCTGACCCTCTACTCTGTCTCTATAAAATAAATAATTTTTTTTTAATGAAAGCATTCATAGTTAGCCCATTAATCAAGACCAAGATTTGCAGCCAAGACCTGGTTCCAGCCTACCTACCCCATCATCTCCCGCCCAACCCAGGAGCAGAATCTGTGTACTTGCCAGGACTCAAACCCACGAGATGGACTTCCCACTCTGCCCCCTTGTTGATGCCATGCCTCTGGAGTATCTCTTCCTCCCCATCCCTACTTTTTATTTACCAAATTTCATCTCATTCTGACCTAATTTGCTACTGCCAATTTGCTATCATCTCCACAGTCTTAAGAAATGGAAAGATACATGAAGTGTATTTTTTAGGGTTGCCATAATGAAGTATCACAAACTGTTTGGCTGAAACAACAAAGAATATATTGTCTCACATATATGGTGGCTGGAAAGTCTGAAATCGAGGTGTTAGCAGGGTTAGTTCCTTTGGGGGTCTATGAGAAAAAGTCTGTTCCGAGCCACTCTCCTTGGCTGGCAGATGATCACATGGTGTTCTTGCTGAACAGTGTCTCTGTGTCCAAATGTCCCCTTATCATCAGCACAGCAGTTGTATTGGGTTAAGGCAGACCCTAATGACCTCATTTGTCCTTAATGACCTTCCTCTGTAAAGACCCTATCTCCAAATAAGACCTTATTTTGAGGTACTGGGAATTAGGACTTTGGCATTGGAATTTGGCAGGAAGCAGAATGGGGCACAATTGAACCTATACCAAGAGATTTCAGTGGCTAAAACTGTGCTGATCTAGCACATGATTAGAAATACTTGATTTTGGGGCCAAGAGGAAGCTAATCAGGACTGTAAGAAGAAGACAGGTGTGTGCAAAGATAGGAAGCAGAGGCTGCTATTATCCAGCCACTGGCACTATCTTCTTCTGAAAGAGAAAATGTTTCATGTAGGTAGAGGGTGGTAAAAGGTACAGATCTTGTGTGTGGAGGGTATGTTTTATAAAGCACACTGTATCTGTTAGAATAGGTTGGGTTTTGCCGTGGTAACGTACAATCCCACAATCTCAATGGCTTACAACTAAATGTTTGCTTCTTGCTCATGTTACATGTCCCCTGTAGGCCAGCTGCAACTGTTTCACATTGTCCTTGCTAGGGGACCCAGTGATAAAGCAGCCTCTAACTGGAACTTTGCCAACATTACAGCAGAAGGAAAAGACATAGAGCAAATCAAGCAGCGCTCTTGGAGTTTCTTCTTGGACGGAGCTCGCATTTCACTGGCCAAAGGAAGTCACCTGGCCAAGTCTGATGTCAACAGGCAGGAATGCAGAATCCTTCCGCAGGAAGGGTCACGGCAGGGAGAGGCATCGAATATTGGCAGGCAGAAATCCAATCAACCACACCAAGATAAGCACCAGGACCGAGGTCTAAGAGAAGTAGCTTCGGGTGACTTTGGGCGGCCATTTCACTTCTCCCGCCCTCAATCTCTTCATTTTGTAAATAGGAATCATAGTACTACTTTCCCTTCCCTCCGGGGCCATTAAGAAAATGAGCCGTGAGACTAAATAGGAAACTTCTTGGGGAATGATGATTAAAGCAGAGGGACAAAGGCATGCCTCTACTCTATTTAGGATATAAAGTCAATTCCAGTGCATATCAACTGTAAAGACAGGTCTTTGTCCTGAACCCCTGGAAAGGAGTGCAGCCTGGTGGGGTCAGGTGGGCTCAGCAAGGCAGTCCCACAGGTGTGGCCCAGACAACTGGGAGGACCAGGACGGGGTGGGTCAAAGTGCTGGCATGTAGGTCCACTCACTACAGTGGATCCTTTCCTTTTACCGGCTCCCCTCATCTACCCGTCTTCCTGGCTAGTGCAGGAAGGGAAATAAAAAGGACAATATTGCCACCTACATTTGGTAACAGAGGAAACAGGCTTGGAGATATTAAGCCATGTAGCTGAGGTCACACAGTAAATAAATGCTCCCATAGCATTTCCTTGAAGCACTTTACATACATTAATATTTAATCCTTGTAACAATTTATGGGGGGGGTGCTTTCCCTATTCCCATTTTACAGATGAGGAAACCAAGGCACAAAGATGTTAAAGGATGTCTCCCCCATCGCACAAGTCATAGTGGACAGCCTTGGGAAGTCCTGCGGTTGAGCATACTGAGATGTACATTTTTGTCCCCTGAAATTGGGACAAGTCTTTTATGTGATGGCATTATCATAAGTGAAGAGTCGGCATTTTTTTCTTTCTTGGTTGTATATAAAATAATGATGCGTCTTCAGATTGATGACATCTTACTCAGAACCAATGAAATATGAGACATGATTTCTTCTTGACCTGCCCCTCCCTGCTTCCCTTCATCAGTTTTGAGATTTAAAAACGATTCTTCCTGCTGGATGGAGGGGAAACTAGACAGAGATTCTAGCAGCATTCCTTCCCCATCTCTCCAGCCCTCCAGGCAAAAAGGCAAGAGATAGCAACAAAAAGTGACCTCGTTAGGGGGCAAGACAGCAAGTGTGGCTGCAGAGTGTGTGCAAGATGAGGGGTTGGGGAGAGCGTGGAGCCGTGCTGGCCGGCATTTCCTGGGCTCAGAGTCCAGGCCAGAGAGCCCAGCACACAGCACCCATCTGTAGTCCCGGTGCTGAGGGCAAACCCGTTCTCCAGTGCACAGACACGAAGCCAGGAAACACAGAGAGGAACTCGGGGGCAACAGCAGAAGGTGTGTGTAAGGCGCTGTACTTACTGAACAAGACACGAATCTGTGTCCATTTCTTGGGAGGTAAATACTACCACATGTGCCTAAAGCTCTCACATCATTTAGTCTGCACTGACATGAATCCCCTTGGAAGAGTTAGCATTTGGTTAGGTAAACGTTTCCCCTCTCCCTCCCCTCTTCACCTCCCTCATTCTCCATCAATATCTTGCAGATGTTGGAACAAGCCGATGACTGACTCGGTTCCCACACTGGAATGCCGGCCTGGGGAAGAATGCTGCAGAACCTTCTGGCCGCCTGCGACCCTCGGCTACGATGGGCCTCCAAGACATTCTCTTGCTTGTGCATTGAGCCTTCGGCTGCTCACTGCCAAGTATTAAGTGCTTGTTCCACAAACCTGGTGTAGATTATCACTTTGCTGTATAGATGTATCTAATAGAATTAAAGAGTTGGCTCCTGACCAGTAACAGATGTGCTACGTACAATGCAACAATAATGAGCCTGAAACCACCATGTAATATCCAGGGAAGAGCGGAAGGCGACTTGCATTTCTCCAGTGTGGAAGCCAGCTTGAAAGAAAAGGAGACGAGAATGAATGGCCATTTATTTGCATGGAGTGAATCTGTGTGTTTCAGATTCCCCAAGGGCTGTCTTTCACGGCCCCGTCCATGCCCACGACATGGGGCGTGGGCAAACCTGGTGGAAAGGGAGGTATTTTGTGCAGGAGGTGAACTGATCCACCTTGATGACCTCTCACTTATCCACCCCTCCAACCGTGGTGTTGTCCAGTTTGGGGACCCGGTAATAAGACCATAACGAAATACAGTCTTGCAGGCTGCTCCAGATGGGAAATAAACAAGGAAAGCTGAGCTCAAGAGGTCACGTGGGTAGGGGAATGCCGAAAGTGTAGACAAGGACAAAAGAGCCCCCAGTCTTCCCACGTGGGGTCTCCAGTGCTCTCTCCTGATGGTTGTGCCGTTCAAGAACCTCAGGACTAGCATGGGCCAGTATTCTCCAAAAACTGACAACTCTGTTTCCTAGGACTGCTGATCAGAAGACCCAGAAGGGAGAATGTCTTCAAGTGAAAGGGTAGCCAAGCTCAACCCTGGAGGTCAAAGGGCAGCCACAGGGGCGGGATTCCTGCTCTGTAGTAGTGCTAGGGTTTTTCTGAGTGTTTCAATCTGTTGCTGTGCCTTCTACCTGTCTTTCTCTCACTGCCTCCCTTCTTTACTCTTGACAATATTAATGTCTTTATCAGTTAGTTATTGCTGAGTAACAAAAGACCCCAAAGCTTAATATAGGATTTATTTATTTTTTTCTCAGGGCCCAAGGAGTAGTTGGCCTGTCTGAGGAAGCCTCCACGGGCCTGGCTGGTCTCGCTCATGTATCTCTAGTCAGTGGCAGGCTGACTGAGGTGCTGAGGGCAAACCCGTTCTCCAGTGCACAGACACAAAGCTGGCAGGCCTAGGATGGCCTTAGGTCCTCATAGCTCCTACAGCCCTTCCATAGGCTAGTCTTGCTGTGTTCTTATGGCAATGTCAGAGTTGGCATGGAGAGGGACTCTAGTTGTGTTAGAGGGTTGGTGGAAATAGATCCATACTTTCAAATTTCTATTTGCCCCACATCACTAGCATCTTATTGGCCAAGCAATTCTCATGGCTAAGCCAGAATCTGAGTGAGAAGGGGCTATAAAATTACACAGGGTAAATACATACAGTAAGGGAGGCCAGGATGCGATCAACCTACTCCAGTATCCTTGGAATTTTCCAGAGGTTGCCTGCAGATTAGGAATTCTTCATGGGACAGGTCAGTGGCATACTCTAAAAATCCAAGTCCTCCTACAGTCCATCCAAAGAAATAGTCAAGAGGGAGGTAGTCTAGTTTCTGGCTGTCCCTGCTTAGATTTTCATCTTCTATGTTCCTGTACACTGACTTTGGGATTGCCCTCTTCTCAGCTTCTCTTCTACCCCCCCAAAATAACACATACACTCTCAGGAGTCTGGTCCAATTTCTGGGGACCCTTCTTGCCACAGTCCCCAGCCCCTAAGAGGATGATACAGAGAAGCGTCCAAATAAGACAGGGGTCTCTCATGCCCTGGGCCCAAGGGCACAACTGAGGCCAAGACACAACGGGGGTCAACACACCCACTTTGTCAGCTGGACAAATCCAAGGGTAGCACAGTCAAGAATTCCTGACAGCACCAAATGGTCAGGCTAGAAAAGCAAAAGAAATTGTCAGGCACATAATAATTCCTTAACGGATAGTTGGGGACTGACTGGCTAGGAAACTATTCTAAGAAACCAACAGACTCTCAAACAAAGATTTAGGAACAAGGAGAGTCATTGAAGCATGTTTGTAAGAGTGGGAACAACCCAAGTATTCAACAATTGGGAGATGATTAAATAATTTATGGCACATCTATATGAAGGCATACGATGCAGCTATTTAAAATGATGTTTTAAATTAAATATTTATGACTGGAGGAGAGGCTCACCATGTAATTTGAAATGAAAAAGCAGGTTACAAAACTTATATGCAATATGATCCCAAGTAGGCATAAAATAAGTGTGGTTTTAACAGTGGCTTATGGGAGATTTTTGCATCTTTACACTTTCTATATTTCCCAGGTTTTCCATAATGAGTCTATATTTCCTTTATGACTCTAAGTATGACTGAAGTTCCAAAAAGAATGTGGATCTTAATTTTGAAACAGGGACCAAAATATTAACTTCTTGTTCATTTTCAGGCATCCCTTATGTACTCTCCCATATGCTTGTATATTTTCATTGGGAGTGCTTACCACGTGTCCTATGTAGTTGGTGGCCTCTCATCTCGCTTCCTCTCCAAAATGTAGGTCACAAGAGCGTCCCTAGCAGTCACCACAGCCTTATAGACACCAGGCCCTCAGGAAATATTTGTTGAATGAATGAATGAATGAATGAATGAAAGAAACCACTCATAAGGAATTCCCTTTCCCTTTTACTAAGTCAACTAAAATGTCCTGCAGCATCAGTATCAGGAGCAACTTGACCGATCCACAGAGAGAAGTATTCGGAATAACTTTGATTTGCAAGTACTCACTGCCTCCAATGGCGACAGATTGCCTACTGGGGACTGAGCTTGGTACCAAGCACTAGGGGAACAAGAAGGCAATACTTACCCAGAGTATATTATGGGACAGAATATATTGCCTAGAGCAAGGGACTTGGGCAAGGCCCAGTGGAACATGGCTGCTATTTTCCCCTTGAGATGCATCTTCCTGGAGATCTTCAAGAACCAATACAGCTGTTCTTGGTCTCTTGAACCATTTGGGGTTCGACACCAGAAACCCCACACATGTACTTCCCACCCATCCCTTTGAAGCGAATGACGCACACTCCAGACCCCTCACTCTCTCTTCTACTGCATGGAACCCCTTGTTTGCATGCCGGCCAGGTTCTTGTCTCACTTACAGGTCCAAGCAGTAAGGATGCTACTAGTTACCATTAGTTAACTTCTATAATAGTTATTCCTTTGTATTCCTCATGTCGGCAGCACGGTCTTCAGGCACATCAAGAGAACCTGTATTTTCTGCCTCTTTCTTCTTGTCTCTTCTCTCTCCTCCTGTGTCCTATTGTGAGCCCTCCCCTTCCCCTTTAAAAAGTCTCCAACACCACTAGAAAGCAAATGGGTAATGTCAGCGACAGGAATGGGGGAAAAAAGTGACCGGCAAAATTACCCACTAAGAGGACATCCGCCACGTAAGGTCTTTGAACGTGTTCTCAAGATTCACATCAGAATCTTCACACCATTCTTTACTTAAACCTGCCTTTCTGCACCCACCAGTGCTTGAGAATAAAGAAAATAAGTGTTTTCCTCAGGGGTCTCTTGTTTCATTTTAAGTGAAGTTTGTCACGATTGTTTAAAGCACAGACACACGGTACTTCCCTTTCCAATAACAGTGGCTGTTTATTGAGTTTGCTGTTGCCCAGCCAGTGTGAGAAGGACTGAATGTATCTGAGTTATTTAATAACCTCAACAACCCGTAAGCTAGTCCTATTAATATTCTTTATTTTCCAGACAAGGACACTGAAAGTCAGAGACATAAGTAACTTGCCCGTGTCATCCAGTTAACTTCTTCTTAGACTGATCTGGAAGAATCATAACACCCATAACATTGTTTCTATAAGGGAATATCTGTTCCCGTTCCAGAGGACCAACAACACACACCCACCCACACACGTATGTACACATGCACACCAGGAATACAACCTGAGAGTCATTGTGTGCAACGCTTTTGTCACCGTGGAAGATTCCAATTCAACTGGCTTCTGGTGACAGGTCAATAGATCTGCCTCTGGATTAATCCAAGTTCTTGTCCCCTCCCAGCCCAAATGATTGGTCCATGAGGCAAACCTGTCATCTTAGCTGAACCAATCAGGTCCTCCCCTAGGATTTTTAAATTTGTAACTGGAAGGGAGCCCTCCTCTGTCTTCTATGTCATCACTGAAAAGCTATGAATGTGGGGTTGCCGAAGGCTGCATCTTCACAGGACAGCCTATTTATAGGAGAATAGAATGAAGCCAAGAAGAGAGATGCAGAAACTAGCAGTATGGGAGAAGCAAGGAGAAAAGAAGTCTGAATCCTTCTGTCCCCCAGCTCATTCAGTTTTGTGAGCTGCCCCCTTAACTGCTTCTTTCTCTCTACAATGGAGGCAGCTGAGCAGGGACAGGGAAGATGCTGGAGGTTATGCACTGAGCCAGTGGCGGAGCCCCGAGCACAGGTCCCTGCCTCCCAGAGCAGTGTGCCTAAGGACACCCATGTGCCTGGGGGACCAAGGGCAGGAGCAAGGGTTGAGAAGGGAGAAGCGGGGATTGCTCCATGCTTTTGGTCATGCCTACGGCTTAGTCAGCCATGCTAAGTGCGTGGGGGACCAAGGGCAGGAGCAAGGGTTGAGAAGGGAGAAGCGGGGATTGCTCCATGCTTTTGGTCATGCCTACGGCTTAGTCAGCCATGCTAAGTGCGTGCCCCTGCGCCATGCCTGCTGCCCGGCTGGCTCAGTGGCAACCCAGTTGATGCCTCATTAACTGGATCCACCTGTGGGCACTTTATTTAATTATCTCAATTGGAACCGAGTCAAGATACTGGAGCTAATGTCCTTCTGCTTTCTGAGAGCTAATTATCACCTGTAGCTTGGCCCCAGGCATAGACGGAAGGGGTCATGGACAGCACTGTCACTGTGTTGACTGAGTCGAGAGCGTTCCCTCTCATTTTGGTGGGAAAGGTGAGTTAAACATGACAGAGGGTCAGAAAGCATCTGGTCCGCTGCCCGCCTCCAGAGATGAGAGCACTGGGCCCTGGGTCGTCTATTTCCATCACTGGGGCTGGGCATAAGGAAGTGCCCAGAATTCTGGCCCCAGAAAACAACCTCTTATGGAGCACTGGTGCATGCCAAGCCCTCCTCGGCTCTTCCTGTGGGCGTGCGCAACACCTTTGAGGGAATCTTTACCTGCCCCGCTGCCTGGGGAGGGTCTGTGGCCTCACAGGTGATGTGACTTGCCTGGAGGTGCGCAGGGGGACAGCTGGGATGGGATTCAACCTTCAGTCCAGTCAGTGTTGGAGGCAGAACTACCCCGTGCCCCCTCTGCCTCATGGTGGGTGACTGAGGACCTACTGGGTGTCAAGCACTGGGATCAGTTTGGGAAATGCAAAGATATTTACTTTGTATATATCCATTTCCTTTAAGGAGCTCACATAAGCTGCATTTGGTATTAAAACAATTAGACGATCCTGATTCCCTAAGAGTAAGGAGCCCTTAGAAGCATGTTGAATGTGGAATCAAAAAGGATGGATTTGATTTTCAGCCCCATCCCTCCCTAAATGTATGATCTTCTCTCAGTTACTTATCTTTTCTGACCTCGGCCTCCACATCATGGAACACCTCCCCTGTTTCACGAGGGTGCCAGGAGCACAGAGCCGAGGACACATGTAAAAACTCTGTTTACAAATGCAGGGCTTTGTTTGTTGTAGAAACTGTTGTTCCTGGATGGGCTCCAAGATTGACTTTACTCCTCAAGGAGACAGAGGCTTGACTGTAGCATAATTCACAAGTGACAAGTCTCGGCTTATGAAGTGGGGCCCAGAAGTGGGAACGAGGTCCCTGCATAGGATCCTTTTCTTGTGCCTTACACAGATCCAATGGTAAGCAGAAAGAGTACCTCTGTGCCTTTAGACTGACCTGCTGCTTAAAAATAATAAAACAGAAATCATAATTTGCTTACAGACTTTCTGGAACCAGAATTTAAGACGACTTCCTTCCCTCTTGGCCTAGGAGATTGTGCGAGGGGAAATTTTGGTCTTGTTAACACATTTTCAGGAGTCATTGCAGTTGCTCCCTTCTTCATTTATCATAGATCAGGAGGGTATTGTTTTGGGGGGTGCCCTCTAGGCAAGAGATGAGGTGACCTTTACTAGGCCAACTCTCCAGGTCACCTTGGACAGACAGAGCTACGGACTTGAGTGCTCATTTTTCTGAGAATTCTCTTGACATCAGTCAACAGCTAAAGAGGTTACTCGGTGTCAGACCATCCATACCCAGGATGACCAACTCATCCTGATTTGACTGGGACATTCCTGGTTTTTAGCTCTGGAAGTCCTGCTTCCTAGTACCCCCTTCAATCCCAGGCCCAAGGGCCAGCTGGTCACTGTACCCACACTTGACATTCTCCATCTGGGGCAGACAGCAGGGTGGAACTGAATGGATTCTGACACCCAACAGATGCCTCATCCCTTCACCACCCCATGGGGCCAGAGCCTTTGTCTCCATCCATACCTGGGGACAACAGCAGAACCTGCCTCCTAGAACACTGCAGGGAAAAAAATGAACTAATGTAGCAAGCGCTCCATACGGCACAGGCACATGGAACAATTACCTGTAGTTACCATTACTGCCTGGAGCGGGCCAGCAGAAGCTTCCGGTCAAGTCAAGGGGACAGGACAATTACCTAAAGAGGTAGTTCAGTTCCTCCTTCCTCTTCCCTTTGCAACTCCCTTTCTGTCTTGACCTCCCTGGTTACTCCCGACTCCCCAACTCGGCCCCTCTGTTTCTTGTTGCCGCATCCAAGGATTCGTGGTGCTGTTTTCCTCACTGTGCATTATTCACTTCTTGGCAGGGAATGGTGTGCTCATAAGAATTAACATTTGGGTTTTATTTACTGGCTTACAAAGTGCCAGAATCGCACAGGGGATTCAGTTGCACAAACTCTCTTGATGGGAAATCAATGACAAATTGAGAAGAAGGGGGTTCTTGAGGATCAAACAGCAAACCCTTCACAATCCTTGTTTGAAAACTCAGTCCTGGCTGATTTATTGCTGTTCCCCAAGAGCTGTGGGGGAGGGACAGGGTCTCTCTCTGGAGTCTTCTCGCTGACCACCAAATTGAACAGTTAGGCCCGTTCCCAGTCGTCCATGAGATTAGTCACAGATATTTCATTTTAAATCCAATGGAATGTTTTCCTAAATCAGACAAGACTCTTTCGATGTTTATGGCTATTTTGCTGGAATTCTCTTTGGCTCCAGCGGGGATTTGAAAATTAGATACATTTCCTTTTGGTGACCTGGGGCCAAGCTGAAGGGAGATCAGGCCTGAGGGTTGGGCCAGCAGTAACTTGTCAGGCTTGTTCCAAGAAGTCTCTCCCATTGTCCAGCCTTCCCAAGCACCTGCAGCCCACTGTAGGGCCAAGACAGGCACCTCACCCCTGCAGGCCTTCCTTCCCCCAACAGGCCCACCGGTGTACCGCGGGATATTGGAGACACAACACAAATGTTTTGCAAAATGAAAAAGGTGGAGTGAGAGCTCGATTCATTTGGCAGAGAGAAGCTCACACGGGGCTTCTTTTCATATCAGAACTTTCATTTCGCCTGCGTGGTAGGTAAAAATAAAGAATTCTTATCAAAGTCCCTGTGGCCCGACGTTGCAGAATTTGTCTAATACAGTAGGTTGCTGTTTCACTTGTTCTTAACACACATGAAGAGATGAAAAGAGAGACAGTCACAGAGAAACGACGGAAATGAGATTATGAAGAAAGAGCGAGAAACGTGAGTAATTGCCTAAAACGAATACTCTGTTCTCCAAAGCCTGCAGAGGCCTCCCTGGAGATGGATCAAAGTCTAAAGGTGTGTTTTTCCCATTTTATAATTTCAAGTGCGTTCTATTTTAATTGATCACTTCTGCCTCTTCCCTTACACGCTTTTTAATCTGTGGATCATAGAACCACCTCGAATGAGAAACAATTCAGCCAGGGGACAGACTTGGAATCCAGACGACTTGAATCTGAATCTTGCTTCAGCCACTTACTAACTATGTGTCTCTGGACACGTTACTTCGTGTCGGAAATATTTCCCCTCCCCTGACCATAAAATGTAGAAAGCAGTAGGACCCACCTCACAGGGCTTTTGGGAAGAGTAAATAAAGTTCATAAACTGCTCAACCATGGCTTTGAAGCTTGCAATAGTCAAACCTGACTTAACCCAAAGCCTGACATCCCCATCACTTGCGTTTCCAGTAGGGCTCCCTGCACACAAGAAATAGAATCCCTACGAGCATCGTATGGGCTGTCAGGTAAGCAGGGATGGGGCCTGGCTATGTATGTTTCCTTGGGGAAAGACCAAAGCCCCCCATGAAGCCAACTGGAGGTAAAAGCACAAAAATAAACTTTTGGTTCTGTTTTATCAAACATGTCCATTAGGATGTGCTAGAGTGCAAATAATAGAAAATTCTATACACACAGGTCAAAACACGAAGGACTATATTAACACCCCCAAGTGCAGAAAGTCCAAAGGTTAACTGAGCTTCCAAGTTGGTTCTGGCCGATCAGCTAAATCCAGCAAACAATGTTCTTCCTATGTTTCCATCTGGCGTCCATGGAGTTGGCATCATCCTAAGGCAGGCTTCCCTTGTGATTTTAATTGATCGCTTAACTGATGGTCACTGCCATATGGCTGACAATGGCAATCGGGGTGAATGAAGCATTTCTTTTTATTTATTCATTTATTTGTCAGAGAGAGGGAGAGGGAGAGTGAGTGAGTGACAGCACTAGCAGGGCAAGGAGCAGGCAGAGGGAGAAGCCAGACCCCCCGCCGAACAGGGAGCCCGATGTGGGACTCGATCCCAGGACCCTGGGATCATGACCTGAGCCAAAGGCAGACACCCAACCAACTGAGCCACCCAGGCATCCTGAATGAAGCATTTCTTTGCTATATCTGTCAGGAGATAACCTAGGGTGGTCCTCTCTGGATACTCTCCATTAAGAAGACAGACTTTCTCAAAAGTCTCCAGTGTAGCTCTTCTCATATTGCATCGTCTTCCATTGAGTCATATATTTGTTCTTGAACATTTCATTGGCCAGAAGGATGGGATGACCCCTAAAGCTGTGGTCAAATCACAAAAGAGCATTTCTGTTACTCAGAGGGGAAACAGAAAGACATTGAGGAGTTAGTTTTATTGTCCACCATGTAGTTTAGGTGTCACTCACATTAGATGGTGATGTTCAGGGATGTATGACTTTCCAGAAGCTCCAGAGAGTTCCATGATGTCAGTTAATTCTATAAAACATGGTGGAATTGGTAGGAATGGAGTTCTGAAGAATCTTTCAAAACTATGTAATGATGATCATTGGGTCCATTGTCTATCTTCTCCATCTTAAAAACTCAGCTTTGACTTAAATATTGTCTTGGATTAGATGGAATATTTCAATACCCTCCCCCAATTCTTCCTTCACAAACGCCAGTGAGAACAGGAATTACTTCTGCCTAGTTCAGCACTGTATTCCATGCTGCCTGGCCAATAGTAACTTAATATTTATTGAATACATGAACACTGCCTGCCAAAAAATTCTGGATTTATTCCTTTTTATTGACTTGTTATAGAATCATTGTTCCTCTTGCTCTAAATGTTCTTTCTCTCTGCTCCCTTAGAGGCCTCAGTGACCTTGCAATGACCACTTCCTCTAAAAATAACAATAGCTTTCATTTGTTTATTGAGCATTAACTGTATGCCCTGTCCCATGCTAAGAAATTCATGAATATTACCTCAATTCATGTTCACAAAATCCAATAAGGTAGGCTTGTAGGTGAAGAAAATGTCCTACCAAAGGCCACATAATCTATAAACAGAAACAGAATAGAGTTTCAAGCCCAGGGCGGGCAGCAGAGCCTGGCCTCCTAAGCACTTTGTGTATGTCTTCCCAGACTTCCGCAGCTCAGTGTACGCCCTTCCAGGGCTGGTCTCCTGTCTGTGCTTTCCTGCTGCTTTCCAATGTCCATATGTAAGTCCCACTTTCCCCATGCCACATTATGCCCTGAAGCCTAGAGAGCTGTGTTTTATCGGTCTGGGCCCCCAAAACTCACCCTAGGAGAGATTCCTATCTTGAATTGGAGGCCATTAGAATGGAATTTGCTTCCAGGGCCCTGAGCTCAGGATGGTCCCACTGCATTTGACATGTAGAAACTGCTGAAGCTCCCCCTTGCCTAGCCTGTGTGTGTTCTATGTCGGTCAAGCCAGCTTACAGCAGGCCACTGCCTCAGGAAATCACTCTAGAGCAAAATTCAGTGTCTGCCTGAATAAAGCATGAAGTCAACCATGGGGTCCCAGGCTGACTGGTTTGGCTTGATTTTCTTCAGTACAAACAAGCTCAAGGACCCTGGCCTCCTGGCCTTGCCATAAACCTCTCTGCCTCATACTATCCATTAAAGTATTTGTCTTTGTGTGCATAGCTCGTCCAGGCTAGGGAGGAGCAACCAGGCTAATGGAGAAGCACCAAGGCAGTGGACTCTTCCTCCTCCATTAAAACATGATGAAAACTCTTGACCTCTGACTGGAGACATAAGAATGGAACAATTTACAAACGCTTGTTATGGGTCATGTTTTCTAGGGCATACTTTAAGAGCTTTCGGCTGGGCCACACATACACACTTAATCTGTTCTACACAGCCCTGACCACTTGTTCCTAGAGCCTCGCCAAATTTAGGACAAGTGTGCGGCCACTGGTCTACTGGGCCAGCCATTGGAGATGCTGGCAGATCTGCAGGCTGGCTGAGTCTTCTGGAAACCAAAAGCAATTGCTGACATCTGGATGCTGTGGGATTGGGTTCTAAGTGCTGTGTAATTAGTCACAGTCATGGGAGTGAACCACTGATAGTGGGGGCAAGAGCAGAGAGAAAGCCTACTTGCTTCCTACTGGTCCTAAAGATGCAGAAGGTTGAAATCCCTCTGCCATCAAAGCAGCATCCACAAGTTGTGAGTTAAGTTCTACCATTGAGATTGTGAAGGTTTCTCTGGATCTGTTTGTGGTTCTCCAAGCCACTTGCTATCATCTTCTCTGGTTGCTGCTCTCTCTGATCTCATTCATTGCCCTTTTTTCCCCTATTGTTATGTGGGCAGAAAGAGCAAGGAAGGAAGCAACACCCTATTCTTCTTGGCTCTGAACCTGATTTTTTCCTTCCCATACTAGATTTCCAGGTCTCAGGGAAATAAGGAGTCCAGGAGACTATGGACACAAAGGTTAAACTTTCCTAAGGAGATCAGGGAATCATCCATATTAGTCTTTGAGGTAAAAAAAGAAACAGAATGTTTTCTCTCATCATTATGCTCCATGCAAAGCAAGCTGGGAAAATAGGAAGATTTGTGTGAAATAACACAAAAGAAAATGGTTTGAACAAATTCAAGTTGCTGAGTGATCACAATAAATGTGAATGGATCAGAGCCATCCTAGTTAAGAATGAAGACTTCCAAAAAAAAAAAAAAAAAAAAAAAAAAAAAAAGACTTCCAGGTTGGATAATAAAAATACCCCAAACTGCCTTTCTATTACTTAGGAGCAGTACCTAAAATAAATATTTGAAGAAGAAGGTTGAAAGTGAAGGGGTGATAAAATAGTCAGGCTCTCAAATAATGGTGAAGTGTGGGTGGAAAACAGAGAGACAGTGGCCACCGGGCCTGTCCTTGCTCTCCAAGAAACAATATATTTAGAAAAACATCCTGTCTGGTTCTATCCTCAAAGCGAGCTTGAAGAAAAGCCTCTAGGGAAAACGTGTCCTACTGGTGTCTCCAGGGCAAGCTCTATGTTAAAGTTTTTCCCCCATTTATCTTCTGTCCCCTCCAATTTTAGAAACTGGGAGAAGTGCAAAAGTCTCTTGAAGGGACTGTGCCATCTGTCTGCTCTCTGTTTCCAAAGAAAGGTAAAGATGTTAGATTAAAAACAAGTTCAGAGGTCTTCCATGCTTCTTCCTAGTACTATCTTGAGAAATGGCTTCCTGCTGGCCAGTTTAGATAACTCCCCAGGCAAAGAGGTCACATATGGGCCATAGAGCCAGTTTTTTTTTTTTAAAGTTTTATTTATTTATTACAGAGAGAGATCACAAGTAGAGAGGCAGGCAGAGAGAGAAAGAGGGAAGCAGGCTCCCTGCCCGATGCGGGACTCGATCCCAGGACCCCGAGATCATGACCTGAGCCAAAGGCAGCGGCTTAACCCACTGAGCCACCCAGGCGCCCCCCATAGAGCCAGTTTTATGAGCAGACTAATAGGGCCATACATTTAAGCATCCAAGTGGAGCCAACACAAAGGAAAATGGTGATGACCCAACAGAGGAACCAACAAGTCGGTGTGTGTACACGCAGGTATTCCAAAGACGGGTCTCAAAAGAGTTGAGAAAATCCCTTAATAGTATATGAAAATAACGAATCTAGAATCTATGACTCTCCCCACCCCACCACACAGGAACATAATTCATGGCTCCCGGCACGTTTCCCAACAGATTCAAAATGTTTTAAAACCATTGACTTGTATGGTAATTTTAAAACATGTCAAGGAGTGAGATCCTACTGCATTTTCAGAGCAGAGACGTTCCAAAGTTGCTAAAACTAAGCACAGAACTCTTGCCTCAAGCATAGGGGTTAAGGGGAATAATGGCAGTAGATCTGAGGAGCATAGGTGTATATTGAGGTCTCCCAGCTCCAGAATGAAATATAAAACACCTCACACACCTCACACCTCACTACTTGCATGTAGTAAGTAGCAACTGTCATGCTCATTACCATGATTATTACTGTATCAGGCCTTGAACTGGGAGTTAGTATGCCTGAGTTCTAGGCCCTAGTCTACAACTCACACACATTCTGGCTTGGAACATTCTGAACCCATTTGTCCATTTGAGAAATGGCCATTCCATAATTCCTCAGGAGATTGTCCTAGGGCTCAAATGAAGTAAGAAGTGTTAGGGTAGTTTGAACAACGAGAAGCTCTAAGAAAGTTGGGAACAAGCAGACAGCCCCCGAAAGCAATCTGGTCTTCATTCATCCTCAGCAGCACCCAGGACTTGACTGTCTGGCAACTCTTCCCTTTTGTTGGGGCCCTAGACTCTGCTCACCCACACTGAAGTATTTGATATTGTTGCCAGGACTTTCTTTGCTGTGGTCCCAGCCTTTTAAGGTCCTCAGGAGACTTAAGAGATGACAAAGAACATTCTTTTAGAATCTCAGAAGACCTCACTGACATCATTGACTTCATGTCTGGCTGGACACCAAGGTCTTGAGAAAAAAATTCCCAAAATGGACCTTTGGAGCAAGGCTTACACAAGAAGGAGAAACATGCTGCCTCTAACAAGGCTTATTATTGTGGCTGTTACTGCTATTCTTGGCCGATATCATCCTGGTTATGGCAAGCACTTCCTGTGGGCTATGCACTACACTGAGAACAGAGAGGATGGGTAGATGTTCATTCCTCCCCACAGCCTATGAAGTAGGGGCTAGCATGACCCATTTTAAAGATGGTGAAACTGAAGGCCAGCCTGCTCTCGGCACCATTACAACTCCCATCACAAGGTGAGGGAGAAGTGGCTCTGGTCAGGGAAGGAGAAAGCAGCCCCCTCTGACATGGACATCCTTCTCTGGAAGGTGCTTGCCCTGGGAGCATGTCACCTGTTTTCTGCTGGTGTCCTTTGCTTCTGGATACAAAGTCCATGAGTGAGGAAGGATTTGGGTTGAGCCCTTCATGTTGACATCACAGTCCCACTTAAACCCTCAATCCCCAGTCTAACATTAGAAAAATTATCAAAATTACATTGCTTTTCATTATTTTCTTTACCCTAAGGATGGGGTATGGAGTCAATCATACTCGAGCTCATGGCACACCATCATCATGGCTCGGTTAAGTCATTCATTTGTTTTACTTCTTCCTTTTGACCCCTGTCTTCCATTTCCATCCCTGTCCTCCTGTAGGTAGCTCTTCTAACGCATTTAGTAGGATCTTTTTGTTCTCTATGTGCTGCTGCTTTATGTTCACCCACTTTAATTTATGTAAATCAAAAAAATTTAACTCAAGATGGTGTCTTTAAACTCCATATGTGTCAATGGATGCATACATATACTAAGTCCATTCATTCCGACAAACTGGGTAGTTTTCCAAGGGAAGGATGAAGGCAAATAAAACAAAGGGCATGTAGGTTGTGTCAACAAGTCAGTGCTGGAGTCCAAGAGAACAAAGGAGAAAATTCTACCAAGGGAAGTAACTCTGTGGTCTCTCTCCAGCCTACACATTGACCTAGAAGTCCAGAATGGACTCCCACAGACACCACACTCCACAATGTCAACCAGAGATGGGAGAAGGATAAAAAGAAGCGGTGGAAGTCAAGCACAGAGGACACTAATCCAGTCACTTTCACTCTGACAAACCCACATCTTCTAGGGCATCTATGGTGCCCAGCCTCACACAACCCCAACCAGATCACACTGCCAACAATGTCAGGAGTGAATGTATGATTCTGCACCTCCGGGCCACTTCTCTGTCGAGTCATGGGCGTGTTTTCCATGTTTCCTGGGCATAGCAACTTGGCTTGACAGGTTTCCAAGCCTGGGGGACGGGAGTCATCACATGTGACCCAGCCTTTTGGCAGTTCTTCGTACCCTCTCTACATCTACACACAACCAGAGGAATGGGCTGACTTTTTAATAAATCAAAACCAGTTTCATTCTTTAAAATTGAAATTTCACAGGTCATCAGCCTACCCCATGGCCCGCTGCCCTTGGAGAGGATGGAAAAATAATTGGAATCATATGAGTCAGTCTGATTAGAAAAGTGAATGTGGTTTGGAGCAAATGCCTAGATTCCCTGTTCTTGGTGACTAACATGACCTCCCCTTCCCAAAGCATCAATTCTTTAGACATAAAGCTGCTCTCTGGCTCAGGGACATTATCCTAACTTAAGAAGCAAGAGGGCACCTATTTCCCCAGAGGTCAAGACTGTTCACCACAGAACAGACAGTCGAAAAGTGAAACTCAGCCATTCCACAGCGTGTTTCCAAACCTTTGACAGAAGGTTGTTCCCTCCCCCTGCCCCCTCACCCCCACAGAAGGGACCAAAACTATAAATAACGTAACCTCATCAATGACCCCAAGGATCTGAGTTTGCTATGAAAAGCTATTTCATATTCCAGAAGAGATAATAGCCCCAGAAAAGATAATATAGGAAAAGAGGGAGAGACTACGTAAAAGGTTCCTGGTTAGGTTTCGCTGACATTTTCTAGAAGATCTGACGCATGATTCCTAATTCTGGAGCAACCATGTCAAGTCAGGTTGAGGTGGAGGGAGCAATGAATTTGCTATGTCCCACTTAACTTATCAAGGAGTTAGGTGAACTCTCAGGAATCCATACCCTATACCCTTTTTCACATCTGAAGCTAATACGCCAAGAAATGTTTCAGTAGTAAATGAACGGACACAGCTCTCCCTTAATGGCGTTGTCACCCAGCTTTGGAAGTTGAGTGACCCCTTTAACTTAAGAGGCCTCTTGTAAATTCTAAGACATCCTCCTCTCAGCTAGTCTCAAATCCCAGACCCTTCCCCCTCCCTCCTTCTAAACCCAGGAACACATCCATATTATCCTTAGGGCTTGAGTGGCAATCTTCCTTTACCAACAAGAGAAGGTTCTCCAGTGAGACTCTGCAGCCAGCCACGCAAAAAAGCAACCTCCCTCCAGAACAAAGACTCAAGTCAAGCATCTTCTCTGAGCACCTTGTAAGCCTGAAATCTCTCAGTTCCCAAACTCAGATCGGGGAATTGGTGAGTGGTCACAGAATTGCCTCAAGCTGCCTGAGCTTTCCCGATAACCCGTTCTGACCCACCGACCAGTCCGACAGCCATATCGACCGCAGACCGGCAATGACCTCAAACGCTCTGGACTTTCACAGCCATGTGTCTCAGAACCAGCTGTGGCTTAAGCCAGATGTGCATGCAAAATAGAGCTGCTAAAATGCTGAAGGGTTTTTTTTTTTTTTTAATGCCTCTTGTTAAACACATTTTCTCCAAGACCTCCAGCTATCTATTGCTTTTTTTTAGGCTTAGCGAGGTGAACTACCTTTCCCCATAGACCTCCCCTGCAAATTGCTTTTCAATAATCCCAACACAACCTGCTGGCAGCCTCACGCTCCATCACAATGCAGCTCGCAAATGCATCACCTACAATTATAACTCCAGCTTTGATGTTAGACCAATTTAAAGATAGAGAATCTGGGTCTAATTAAGGCAGCTCAAGCTCAGACTGATAAGGGCCACCTTCATTACAGCTCAAGTGAGCTGAACGCAGTCCCTAAGACTCAGGCATTGGCTGGGAATCCGTTCCTAGCCTTTCAAACCACATTTCAGTGTAAATCAGGATGGCCCTCCCCAGTTACTCCCGTGCACTCCTTCGCAGAGTTTTTCCCTTCTTACTTTGGTCCGCAGGTACAAAACACTTTCTTACTACCTGAAAGAGACAATGACAAAGGGTGGTCCTGTATGCAAATGTGTTTACTCTGGGTCAATCCAAGGATGTCACCCATACTTAAAACCCTCCAGTGGCTTCCCATTGCTTTAGAATAAAATCCCCTATGCTTGCCACGGTCCCGAAGTCCCCTGCAGGGACTGGGCCCTATCTGCAGGCCCAACTTTATCTTACTGCCCCCTCCCCTTGGTGCAGGATTCAGGTCTCCCTCCGAGCCCCCCACCTTATTTCTGTTCCTTGACCCCATGGACTCTCCCCCCCAATCCCCCCACTATTCCTATTTGCTCTTCCCTCTGCCTGGGATCCTATTCTCTCCTTGCTCTTGGCATAACTGCCTTCTCATTGTCTCAGACCCAATTCTACCCACGGGAGAGATCTTCCCTGACCACTCTATCTATAGTAACCACATCCCCTTCTCCGGGACTTCCTGTTCCATTCCTTCCAGCATCATTTCCTTTACCTTCTGATCATTCCTCCCTCCGAGTCAAGTTCCATGGGAAGCTCCTTGAACCCCAGTACAGCACTGATAGACACTCAGTTTAAAAAGATTATGAAATGAATTTATTGACAAAAGAACAGTGGCGCCTTGTTGAAGGACTGACCGGTAACACAAAACTACCCTTTCCATAGCCACACAGATCATGGAGGTTTGAGGGGCTGGCGGTGGGCCCAGATGTCCCTTGCCATGTAAAAACTCCCTCTCCAAGGTCCTCAGTGAGTGTCCCCAGCCTCTGCTAGGACTCCTCTGGCGACATAGAGTCTCCTCATGGGCCAGGGGAGCCCAACTTCCACAAAGCTATTCTGATCTCCACGAGCAAATCTCTAGGACAGACATAGCTCCAAAACGGTCACGGCAGTGCTAACTTGCCTGCACCAATCCTCCCCGCAGTGAGCCAGCTAGAGAGGGTTCCCGGGTTCCTCCCCAGGACTCCTCCCACCGCCAGAGCTCAGAGGGCGCATTTGCCATCCTAAGGACGCACAGGAATGCCGGTGAGGACCTCTACCATGTATTGAACACCGAGCAAGCGCCATGCGCCCTGCTAAGTCCTGCAAACATTGACATGACGTCATCCTCACGACCAATCCAGGAGGCGGGTGCTAGTGGGAGTCACTCCCATTCTATAGGCCGGGAAATGATGCACAGAGAGATGAGGTGACTTGCCCCGAGTCTCATAGCTAGCTCAGGAGGAGTCCAAGCCCAGTTCTGCCTCCATTTACCTATCCACCATTCCCGTTTTGCTCCATTTTTAGTGGGACAAAGACCCCGGAAGACATGAGAAGCCAGCCCTGGCTCTCCATGCGTGTCAAAAGGAAGATTCCAGAGCCAAAGTGGATGTTTCTGCGAAGCTGTGGGCATACAGTTAATTTGCAAGCATAAGGCAGTTCGGTGCCCTTCCCACCCGCGCCGCGTGCACTAATGAAGAGAGTCTGAGAGGGGAGGCAATGATTAGGAGGAGCTGGCTGGGCCTGGGCTGGGCCCAGAAGCCCCGTGGCTGCTCCTGCCCACGCGCAGCGTGAACGGTTTCATACTTTGGCGGCCCAATCAATTGGGTGTTTCTCTGCTTAAAAATCACTGGGATAAAATGTTTCCTTCTCTATAGTCAGGGCATGTTCCTGGCCCTTCAGGGGGCCTTTGAAAAGGGCTGGTTTTGTGTTTAAGAGTAAAGCATCGCTATCAAGAATTTTTAAATATATTCTCCAGCAATTGAGAGATGACACCGGCCTCGGGAGCTCCTGAAAGAGACGCCTCTGAAGGGATTTGGAGGCATCGTAGGGAGGAGGGAGGTGTAGTTTCCAGCTCCTGGTGGAGGAGAGGCGACTCTGGGGTGGGGGGGAGTGATGTTCCAGGTTGGGGAGGGAGGCCTGAGGTTCAGAAACATCAGGAGGAGGGCAGCGCCCAGGGCAGTAAGGCTTCAAGGAGTGTCCTGGGGTCCCCATGCAACAGAAGGCCAAGCTACAGAAGGTTATGTGGTCAGCTGTCCAGAGGGCTGCTGGGGTCCACTTAGTGGGTGCTGGGGGCAGAGACGGTGGCACAGCTTCTCTTCTGCTCTTGCACCCAAGCCCCCCAAGGGCCTCCTACGTGCCTTAGAAAATGACTTTGCAGGTTCTAACCCAAGAACACAGCATGACCTCCAAGGCAACACCAGAATTTCTACCCAGTGGTGCTTAGGAGTAGTTGGGTGTGATTACAGGAGATGGGGGGCATCATTTTTATCTAAACCATATGCTGAGTTGGGGGGTGAGGGAGAGAGGTTGGATTTCGTCTTGGCTTCACGAGGGCCCCAAGGGGCCCTTCTACCCTGAAGCATTGTCATGGTCCTTGATGGGAAGAGGCCGACATGGCTATTCCCATGAAGTTGTCTCTTAGTGAAGGCAACAGAGGAAGGGAGGTGGAAAGAGAGGGAGAACTGGAGAAATCCACGGCATTTATGGGAAACTTCTTGATGTTAAATCCTTCAGGGAACTCAGACACTAACCTACCTATTCGTAGCTAGAATAACCAATTCAGGCACATAGCTGGTCAATGTCTGGGAGAAGCCCAGACGGACTCAAAATACTTGTTTTCCTGGAGAATCTAATCAATTCGATCAAGGATATTGATTTTTTTGTCCCTAAAGGGCTATGGATAGCAGCATCCTATGTGATAACTGTGTTTCTGGAAGCTGCCCTCCCCCGCACCACCCCCTACCCCCCGGCAGCCATTGTCTCCAAGAAAAGCATGGCATTTCCCCCTATTGAAAGAAATGGCAGCTTGCCTTTTTTCTCTCTCTCTCCTTTTTTAAGGGTAGAACTTAGAGAAGAGAGGAGTAAAGCCCATCACAGTGCCACTGCCCACCTCTGCTCTTCAAACTCTTTCTAGGCCAGGAAAGAAGTTTCTGGAACCACCCCCAACCTCTGCATGCTCAGAGGAGTTAATTTCCTTATTACAGTTCTCACACAGTGATCTGAACCTAAAATAATAGTTGCTGATCTGAAAGTCAGTCATCGAGTTGACTGTCATTTTTATTAAGAGGAAAATAGTGGCGATTTCACATTTCAATGGAGTTTTTGAAGACAAAAATAGTATTCATAATAGTTTGAAAAGATGATAAAATCTAAAAAAAGGCAAAGAGTCAACTACCTGTGAATTTTTCAGATGAATGGCCCTTTTGCTCATAAAAAGCAAAAATGAGTAACACACAGGTGAATAATTATAAGTAAATAAATAAATAAGACAGGAAGTAGAGGAAATCATCCATTTCCCAAAGATGGCAGATGTGATGTGGGCATGGGGGTGGGGTGGTACCTACCCCTTAAAAGTAAAACAAAGGAGACAACTATCTGACTGATCCCATTCTCCCCAATGTTCAGGTTATTGGAGCTACATTTCCTAAATAGGGCAGAGGGCTGGGTTTTAGAAGGTTCTTGTAGGATCATAATCTGCCAGCAGATGCCTGACTCCCAGTTAGCACCACTTGGCAGAACAATTGACCGGGAGTTCTCCCCGGTGGTCCCCCAGCAGGGTGGGTGGAGAGAGGGGGCCTCAGAGAGTCATTGACCTGTGTCTTCCATACATGAGAAGATCACTTCAAGATTTCTTACGCTTGCTTCCCAAAGATTGTTAGCTGAGTCTTCAGGTGTGTTCAATATTTTCAAATTAGGAGAGAGAGGAGCCAAGTCGATGCCATTGTGCCCACATCTGTTGGTATGGAAACTTTTCAAATACTAACCATGTTTGAAATGAGTCACCCCAGCCAGAGACTTCCCCTTACATGAAGAATGGAGCTCATAAGCCTGCTTGATGGTCAAATCCTGCTCTACACAGGCCCCAGCCTGCTTGGGAAGGGCATGCTGTGCTGAGCAGGGGGCAGGATACAACTTTTCTTAAGGTCTAGGGATGTCTTCCCAAGAAGGGGACCCACTTCCAGAGGGCAGAAACACTCTTATCTGATGTGTGGTGTCATGGATTCCCCAGGCCCCACACTGGGTAGAAGGTTCACTCTGTTTGGTGACTTGGGGCACTATCAGTGAGAATTTGAAAACACCCAGCTGTCATCTCTTTTGACCTTTCAGTGGTTCTCCATGGTGTGACTGCTGATTTGACCTAAGCTCGCTGACCTGCGCAACAGTCTGTGCCTCAGTTTCCCCATCTGTTAGGTACAATTAGACGAAATAGTTTCCAAGGTGACTCCAGAGTTTCCCTTCTAGCAGGCTGTATGTGTTTCGAAGGACTGCTCTAACAAATTAGCACAAATTGGACAGCTTTAAACAAGAGAAAAGTATTTGTTGATGATAGTGGAGACTGGGAGTCCAAAATCCAGGTGTTGGCAAGGCCATACTCTCTCTGAGGGCTTCAGGGGATTGTGGGAATCCTTGGCTTTCCTTGTCTTCTAGCTGTTTCTCTTCAGCCTCTGCCTCTGGCGTCACATGTTCTTGTTCCCCTGTTGTCAGTGGCTGTCCAGCTTTTCCTCCTCTTCTGAGCATACTGGTCATTGGATTAGAATCATCCTAATCGAGTAGGACCTCATCTTCTCTGGATGAAATCTGGAAAGACCCTATTTCCATATGAGATGACCTTCAGAGTTGTAACGTATCTTCTGGGGGGACACCCAATCCAGTACAGAGACTATCCATTTTCCTTCCATTGTATTGAACTGTGGATTTTGAAGTGGAATTTGGCATTTCTGCTGGCTTCCAGATGACCACAAGGAATGTTAAGCTCATGTGTTTTCTTTTAGGTCTAGGGAAAAGTTAAGCCACCTCTGCAGAGATTCAGGGCCTCTACCAAAATCAGAAGGTAACTTGAGACAAAAGACCCACTCACCACTTTTCTGGAATCTTCTTCGGCCCTCTACTTTACAAGATGAGAAGTGACCTGAGTTTTCGTAGCCACAGTTGAAGAGGCGGCATCACCTAGAGGCTCAGGGCCCCTGCTTGGCAGCCCTGGCTTCGCCTCCTTCTAGCTGTGTAACCTTGAGCACATGACATCATTCCCTAACACTGGGGATGATGAAGATAGAATAGTACTTGACTCATAGGGTCAGAGTGAAGACCAGATAAACTCAGAAACAATAAATGCTCTTGTCGTGTTCCCAGACATCAGTAAGGGTTGGATCACGTTTAGTGATTGTCATTGGCAGGTGTCTGCTGGTTGGGAGGGCACAGTGCTGGGTCTGGAAGTGTGGGTCATAGATTTCTGTGAAGTTGCCAAATTGAATTAATTTATGACCCGAATACCCCCCTGCCCTGGGCAGGATGTGCTACCAGTAAGAATTCTGAATGCTTAATGACCTTTAACGAGTCCCTTCCACTGCCCCAGCCAGTGCCGAGTGCTTCCATTCCTTTTCTTCGTGCACCTAAAATGAACCTAAAAGGTAGGGCCTGTTTTATCCCCAGTCTACAGAAGAGAAAGAATTTCGGCCAAGCATTTGGTGCTTTTGCTCGAGTCACACAGCCAGCCTGGCCTCCCTATGCTTCAAACCCAGACAAAATGAAATGTTAACCCCTAAGTTCTGCTGCTGTAAGATTTCCACACCAGGGCCGTCTCCTGGAGAAGAGCTGCGTCCGGAATGGAACAGTCTGCCTTAGGCTTCAGGAGATGAGCTGACCGTGCCCAGAGCACAGAAAACCCCGGCAGGACCCAGCATAAGGTACGTATGGGGGGCGGAGGGGTGCGATGGGGGGAGAAAAACCCTCGTCCAGGGCCTGGAGAGCTCCGCGCATTCCTAGCTGGCGGTTTGCTCTCCAGCCTCTGGGTTCATGGTCCCCACTCCTTGTTTCCTCTCTCTCTCTGTCTTCTCCGCCAGGGAGGAGCCATGACCATTCCCAGACCCTCTTCACACTGCAGGCGTAGGAGCACCTGGCAGCCGGCAGAAACACACATGCACACACGAGAGTGACCGTCACTGCTCCTGTGCTGGAGGGCAGTTTGCTCTGTTCCCAGGCAGGAACATGCAGGGGTGTAAGCCAAGCCTTGCGGGGTCACAGTTGGCCCTTGGGTAACACTGGGTTTATGCCTCATGCTCCCAGCTCCCTATGAAACCATTGGCCCCACCGGGGCTTGGAGCCCGGCAACTATCTGGGGGCTGTACACTGTCCGTGCCACTGCATGGTCCCCCTTCTCCATGGGGCAGCCGCACAGCCCGAGTGGGTTCAGTGGGGGGGATGCTAGTGGAAGGAGGTCACCAGGCTGTCGCTCACCCCCAGCCCAGAGACACCTCCTTTCCCAGCTGCCTACCCCTCCCAACCCCACCGTCCTCACACATCCTTTTCCTCCCTGCCCCCCTGCCCTGATGGCTTTGACTTAGCTCCACCCAAATGCTCAAGGTGACCCGAGGCAGGAATTCTGTTCCCAGGGCAGTAGCGGGGGGCATCTGATCCATCAAGAAGTCAGGCTTCTGTCCAGCATAGTGACTGTCTTCCTCCCGATGGGGCAAGTTATCAGGTCTTCCCCAAGTGTCTGTTTCTTCATCTGTTAAATGGGTAAAATACCATCCTCACCATGTGAGAAGCGAAAGGATGGGAAGAATGCCCCGAAAGTGCTCAGTACAGAGCCTGCTAAGGGCAGTGGATGCTGCTTGTGTCCTCATCGTCAGAAGGGGAATGTTCATGAATTTGGAAAGGGCACTGAGCTGCAATTTGGGGACAGGAACATGGGGCTGGCCCAAAGGTTCATGGGGGATGGTGTTTTTTGCCCCATGACTCTCTCTTTCCTGGTCTGGACTTTGCCAGAATGGGAAGGGAAGAGCGGAGTGTTCTGGCCTGGGAAAGGAAGTTGGTGATGATGAACATCGGAGAGAAAGAGAAACCGACCATCCCCAAGGCCTGGCTGGTGCTGAGCTAGAAGCTGGAGATGTTACTTCATTTAGGCTGTGCCACAGCCCAGAAAAGCGGGTGAGGGCTCTCTTGTGCGGAAGAGAAAGCCGAGGTTTGGTGATAATGAGAGATGTGCCCGAAGCCCCTCACCTGGTTAGGTGGGTGTGTTGGGATTTGAACGCAGCTCTGGCTGACCTTCTCCACAGGGATGGGAGTTTCACACTTTGAGATGGACACAAGCTGGTTGAGGGAAAAGCTTCCTCCCTGGCATAAGCCTCAACAAGGCAAGAACTGGAAAGCACCTTTATCACTTAGTCCAATTCTCCTTTTGTAGATGCGGAAACCAAGCTCAGAGAGGTTAAGTAACCTGCCTAAAGACACACAGAGAGCTGGTGACGGTATGAGAACCAGAGCTCAAATCTACAACATCATGCTGAGTCCCTTCAGAACGGCCTCTAAGCTCTTACTGCTCAGAAACACGGACCTGAATGCGGAAGGAAAAGAGATTCCAAGGTCTCCTTGGAAGAAGATTCCAAGGTCTCCTGGTGAAAAGTTTGGGTGAGTCGTCCTTTCCAAGCTCTGTTTTCAACCCACGTCAGGGAGCACACGCTCCTACAAGGGGCCTGCGTCCCTCTGTTCTCCAGGGATCTCACAGCCCACTCTGATGGTGACTTCTATTTCCTCATCCCAGTCCTTCTGAGGAGAAAAGATCAAACGCCTCACTTGCAGGATGCACGGACTATTGTTGAAAGGGTAATAGACCCCTGAAAATGTGATTTTTATTTTTTATTTTTTTATTTTAAGATTTTAGTTACTGACTTGAGAGAGTGAGAGAGCACAGAGCGAGGGGGCCGGAGAGTCCCTGCAGAGCAAGGAGTCCAAGGGGGGGCTCGATCCAGGACCCCCAAGTCACAACATGAGCTGAAGGCAGACGCTCAACCAACTGAGCCACCCAGGCGCCCCTGAAAATGTAATATATTTTTTTAAAGAAACATTTGTGTCTTGAAAATATACTTTGTGGGATGCCTAGGAGGCTCAGTCGCTTAGGTGTCTGCGTTTGGCTCAGGTCATGATCTCAGGGTCCTGGGATCAAGTCCCACATCCAGCTCCCTGCTCAGCTGGGAGACTGCTTCTCCCTCTGTCTGCTCTGCCTGCCACTTCCCCTGCTTGTTGTTCACTGCTTTCTCTCTCTCTGATAAATAAATAAGTAAATAAATAATAACTTTAAAAAAAAAAAGGGAAAGATACTTTGTGTCGAGAGGCCGCATCATTTGAAAGAACATTCTTGCCAATCCTGAAAGGATTTTGGTCGTTGTGAGAGCTGTGACCAGTGAAAGGGGTTGCTTTAAATGCTCCTTATTAAGCTAACCTAAGACCCAGCCCTGGTCTGTGGAGGTCCCTTCAATTATTATTAACTATAATAATTAATAATATTATTATTATCCTATCATTGTTATCCTAATGACAATGATATATTCTTTACAATAATAACTGCTTACTGAGTGTTTATTTATGTACCGGAATTTGTACAAACTATGTTTTGCGACTCTCCCTCTCCCACGCACCCTCCGTGCCCCCAATTGCGGCCAAACAGGTAGTGTGGTTAATAACACCACCTGACAAGTGAGAAAACTGAGGATCAAGGAGATCAAGGAATTCGCCCGAGGACACGGAAGTTTAGGAGCTCGGTTTTGAACCTGCGGCATATGCCGTCGAGCTGTATCCTTGTGCATGAAGCCATGGATTAGAAGATCCCACAGTCCCATGGAAGCGTCAGAGGTGGACACGCCGATCACATCACCAGCCACTCCTTTCCACCCGATGGGGCCAGATCTCTGCCCTTACCTGTAATCATCAACAGACATTCCTGCACACCGACTCTCTAATGAGGAGAGAGATGTTGTCCTGGGCTCTAGGGACCCAAGGATGAAGAAGGTGATGTTCTGCCTCCAAGGGTCCCATTGTCTGCTGGGTGAGACAGGTCAGTAAAAGGAAGTGATGGTCCCAGATGATAGAAGAACAAAGGGTGATGGGGGCCAAGTCGGGAGCAGCCCACCGAGAACGTAACCCTGAAGCTCGATCTTGGGGAAATGCAGAAGATGAAGAGGAGTGCACCCCACACACAGGGGAGAGCTTTTCCTGCTGAAGTCACAGCATATACACAAGCACAGGGACGCAATAGGACCAGGCAGTCTGAAAACCGTGAGAAGAGCAGCCTGGATTTCGGGCATCACCTGACCTTGGTGATACAAGGTCACCCCATGGCTGTCCTGTCCCCATGGCTGAGATCTCGATTTCTGACAGGTAGCTGGCTTTTCTGGAGGTTTGAGTTGTTTATCTCCTTGACTGTTGCCCATACACCGAGATTCTGAGTCATGGCATCTCTTGGCATTTATAGTACCAGGTTCCAAATTTTGGAGGGCCAAGATGGCTTGTAGATCTACCTTAGGATCCCTGCTCCTTAGCACCATGCTGGACATGTAACAGGGGCTTAAAAATAATGGCAGTAAGGAAGTCCTAGCCTGCCTGGTTTCTATTGGATCCTCTGTGGACCATGCCCATATGTCCAGAGAATACTCAGGACACTCCCCAGGCTAAGGGCTCCAGAGCTCTGCCTCTAGGGTCTGCTTCTGTCAAAGTTCTTTCTTTGCCTCCTGCTCACAGCCTTCCAGGTTCACTGTCTCTGCAGCCCTGGCTTTCTGAGCTACTGTTCCCTCGATGGGAAGGGAAGGGCACTCTAACCACTTAATGGTTTATGGTGGCTTCGAGTGGTCCAGAAATGCTCGGCGTTGCATGCAATATGTTGGTGTGTGTGCATATGTGTGTTTTATGGACATAGTTCAGTATGGTGGTTGGGAGTCAGGGTCTGGAGCCAGACACCTGGAGCCAAATCCTGACTTTACTACTCATTCAATGTCATGGGTTGATTGCACCCCCCCCCAAAGTGTTGACGTCCTAACCTCCAGCACCTTGAAATGTGACCTTCTTTGGAAAGAGAGCCCTTGCAGTTGTCCTACTTAAGAGTGGGCCCTAGGCCAATACAACTGGCATCTTTGGAAGAGGAGAGGAAGGAGACACAGGGAAAGGCATATGTGAAGAATGCCCTGTGACAACAGGGCCAGAAGCTGAGGTGATTCAATGGCAAACAAGAAAAGCCAAGAATGCCAGCAACACCAGAAGCTCAGAGCTAGAACTAGAACAGATTCTCCCTTCCAGCCTTTGAGAGAGCATGGCCCTACCATGGACACTTTGACCTCAGACTTCCAGCCTCCAGAGCTGTTAGAGTATCAATTTCTGTTGTCTTAAGTCACTTGGTTGTATTTTGTGATGGCAGCCCCAGGAAATTTATACCCAAAGCATGGCTGTGGCCAAGTTAATTGAACTTCCTGTGGCTCAATATTTGCACCTGGCAATAATAAGTAGTATCTGCCTTCCAGGACTGGTCAGAGATTAGATAGTCCATGGAAGCCCTTAGCATAACTCTCAGCACATAGTAAGTGCTCAGGAAATCTTGCCATCATTCTCGCTTAATTGTTTTTATTTTTGTTTTTTTAATATGGAGAGAAGCCATGGCCTTCATTTGATTCTCAAGTAAGTTATGTCACAAAGAAAGAATTAAAAAACACTGCATTAGGTCTGGGATGCCCGGGTGGCTCAGTCGGTTGAGCATCCACTCTTGGTTTCAGCTCAGGTTATGATCTCATGGGTTGTGGGATCAAGCCCCATGTCCGGCTTCCTGCTCATCAGGGAGTCTGCTCGAAGATTCTCTCTTGGTGCCCCTCCCCTGACTGGCAAGCATGCTCTCTCTCTCTCTCTCTCTCAAATAAATCTTCCGAGAGAGAGAGAGAGAGAGAGAGCAGAAGCACTGCCCTAGGTCTTTCCATCTTTGGGTGACTACAGCAGAGCATGGAGTCCCTCCACTTTCCTCCGGTACCACTGCCCCATAATTGGTGTGTGGTGTCCTACCTTGCCACAGGGGAAAGATGCTGAGATCCCCGCGTGTCCCCTCTGTGCCCCCTCTTTGCTGGAGCAACACTACTCCTCATGATTCACATATATTGTCTGTCTCATGGCATCCTGATAGCCACTCCAAGGGGCAAGAAAAATCATCTCCATTTTATAGATGAGGAAACCAAAGAATCGTTCACTCTTGCTCCCTCCTGCTAGAGATGTCATGTGTCACCAGCCCAGCGAGCTACACATCGCAGGAGACCACAACTCTCGGCTGATCTGACTCAGTAGGTGGACAGAGTTGGGGATCTCAAAATCACAAAATCTTGGGGACAAGTCCTCAACAAAGGTCTGAGCTTGGCCATAAAGATATACTAACTTGGTGTCCAGTAGAAAATCAAAAAGGTTTAGGAGATAGAATAGAATTAGCCTCTGGCTTTTCATGTGATCTTGGAAAATTATGTCACAGTTCGCCCAGTTACAGACCGTTCCTACTAATTTTGCTGTGCCTGCGAACTTCTCCATTTCCATCCACAGCCACGCAGCAGATGATGCTAATGAATGGGTAGGTTCCACGCTATGAGAGGGCAGACACTGTGTCGCCCAGGCATTTCCTTTTTGGCTTCTGCTGCTAAAAATGTCCAGCTCTTGTCATTGCTCAAGTCCGAAAATCTATTCAGCCATGTTCCTCAAAACAATGACTCTTTTTGCCATTTCCATGAGATGATCTTGGCTTCCTTTTATTTGGCTGAGCATAGTGCTTTCAGGCCTGAACTTCCTAGAACCATTTAGGGAACCTCAGGGAGCAAACCCCAAGTGCAGAAAATTACAATAAGAAAGATCACTTGCTGAAAGTCCCCAAGAGATTGGCAGGAAATGGGTTTTCCTGGATGGCAGAACCACACCTGGAAGAGACAGACAGAGCACAGGAAGCACGGTATGAGAGAAGGCATCTGGCCAAATGGCTTCCTCCATCCCCACACCAGAGATAGGTGCGTGTGCCAATGTTGGCTGCCTGGTATGCTTGAGGTCGGCCCAAGAATTCTTGATTCTTTCTCGAAATCGGTTCCGTCCTTTTGACTGATCTCATAAGTTAGTTCAGCCCTCCAAAAGTCAAGACATATTTTCAACTTTTCTTTTTTTTTTTTTTTCCAACTTTTCATTAAAAACAACCACAACAACTTTTCTCTCTAACATCTTAATTGTCTAAGTGAGGAAAAGGCCAAAGCTGGAGGGTAGACTTCTATACATATCAGCGTCCTCATGTGTCAGTCAGAGCAGATCGCAATGGAGACATGATGGAATTTTTTTTTTTCTTTTAAACTGGTAGGAAGTACTATCTTTTTCTTGGGATGGAAGGATGAATTTAAATAGGCATCATCCAAACTGGGTTTCTAACTGAGTTGAGACCACAACAAGGGTGCCTCACCTTGTCCCTGGACCTGCCCTGCCTATGTTGATATGGGCCCGGTCTTCACCAGCCTAGGGTTTGGATTCAGATAGTCTGGGGGCACCTTTTCTTTAAAAAAAAAAAAAAAATCTTGATAAGAACTGTTTCAGGAGACAGCATTTCTGCTCCATCCCAGATGTATCTTTCCTGAGTTCGTTCAGCACTTCCTTCCTGGATGTGCGCTAAGACACCAGATGCCAGTGGAGATCTGGTCCCCATCCGGAAAACATGCTGCCATCTGTGATCTCCTCGGTGGTGGTAGGAAGAGGGTCATAGAGAGCTCAGTCGGCTCCCCCACACAGCCCAGCCTCCCTGGGCCACCAAGCCCAACCCAGGACAAGTGGTGGGAGAAGAGCAAAGCAAAGCATGTCAGACTCCAACACCTCTGAGCTGTGATTGCCCAAGGGCTCTGAGTGCTGAGGCTCAGCTCGTTGGAGAGAGGAGAGCCGGGCCACACTCTCTCACCCGGTTGCTTTAAAAATAAAGAAAGTCTCTGGACACATGGGGACCCCTTCCTAGTGTTACTCACATTTCAGGTTGTGGGTCTTTCTTTATGGCTACTATCTGCGTGTTTTTGTGTCCTTAAAATTCATACGTTGAAATCCTAATCCCCAGAGGCGGTGGTGTTAAGACGTGGGGCCTCTGAGAGGAGTTCAGATAATGAGGGTGGGGCCTCGTGAATGGAATTAGTGCCCTTACAAAGAGAGGTTCCAGAGAGCTCCCAGAGCCCCTCCCCTCATGTGTGCACATGCTGAGAAGGCTCCCGAAGAGCGCCCTCTCCCGACCGTCGTGGTGCCCTGATCTGACTTGTGGCCTCTAGAACTCTGAGAAATGAATTTCTGTTGTTTATAAGCCACCCAGACCATGGTATTTTGTTACAGTGGCTCGAATGGACTAAGACAGTTACCACTGGCTCACCAAGTTATCACTTCTGCACGTCAGGGAGTGGGTTCCCCTTACCGCCTTCTCATATACTCAGAACTTAAAAACAAAAACAAAAACCACATTATAACAAACTTTAAGGGCCTAAAAGACACAGCAGCATCCACCAAACCTCCCATCTCTGATGGACTCAACCACTGTGCCAAAAGCATCCATCCCCACAAACCCATTACCCACATATAAAGAGGGTGAGCTTCCAAGCTTTCTCATCTCCAAGATGAGAAAGGGCCAGGGCACCAATGGTTCCCCAAATGGGATGTTTCATCCTCTCCCAACTTCATTCTAGACGTTTGGAAATAGAATGATGATGACTTTTTTCTTCTTTAGAACAAAATGGCCACCGCCACTTCCCCACAGCTTCATAGCCATTGTCCCAAAACGTACCATCTAAATATTTATCATAGTGTAACATGGGGTCGACTTGAGTTCATTAGTTTTTCTGATTATCCCCGGAATTTGATGTGAGAAGGGATGCCGCAGTACTGTAAATATTTACAGACGACTCAGATCAGTGAGTCTGGCTGTGGCTCCCAATGGCTCACCCCATCTCTCTCCCACGGGCAAGACAGACACCAGTGCTCACACTCCAGGTGAAAAACCCAAAGGAACGTGCTAGAGCTGCGGCTCCAGGAGGGGACAGCCACTCACAGAAGGCACAGCAAAACAGAGAGACCCTGAGCTTTGTGTTTCCGTAATGGAATCACCTTTAATTATTCATAAACACGGGGGTTAACGCTATTTATAGTAATAAAGTTAATCATTTATTTAGCACAATTTCTCCCAAAGACTTCAAGATAACCTTTATAATGCTCATTAAGCCGCAACTTGTAATAATTAGTACTTGTTCCTTTTCTGCCTTCCTGGCTGGACCGTAGACGTCCCAAGGGCAGAGCCATCATCTTTGCTTTGTCCTGTGCTTCGAACAGGCTTTTCCATAGCCGGTGCTAAATACATATTTGTAGACTGAACACATCCACCTAGACCTTCGCTTTTCACTTGACTTTCAGAGATGCACAGGCAAGACGGTATTTTGAGGTTTGAGCTCAACTAGGTTAAGCTCCGAAATTTGAGCTATTTAAGTTTCTCTGAATGGTAGACTTTGGGGGTCTTGTAATGAGCCCTGAGCAGAGAGTTGGGAGACCTGGTGCCCTTTCTGCCACTAACCAGCTATGTGCTTTGAACAACCACTTACTCAGAGCATTAATCAAGAGTTCTTTGCCTGGGGTCTTTGAATCCCCTAGAGATCCATGGCTGGGCCTCAGGGGTTCTAAAACCCCTGAAATTGTGTTCACAAGTGCGCATGACCCAAATGTGCACTTCTGTTTGATGAGAGAGGGTCCATAGCTTCCACTAGATTCTCTGAAGACTTCACAATTAAAGTTAAGAACCACTCTCTTTGTTTCTTTCATAACTGAGGATGGTGGTGGATGGATCAAATCACACCGGCCTGATGGGTAATTCGGGGCTACCTGTACCACTCACCCCCACTCCTAGCCCTGGACACCCTCTCCAGTGGCTCCTCTGGCCAGAATTGAGGACTTGACAACTGGCTCAGCCATGGGTCCGTCCCACTCCACGCTCAAGCCTGTGCTGGGCCTTTCCCTTCTCGTCTTAAATAGAGTACACACCATCGTACAAACCTTGTCTGGGGTATGCCAAAGCTGTAGTCTCTTCTCTCTGGACCTCCTACAATGTTGTAGGATGTTTTTGAGGAAAGAAACCCAAGTGTCATTCTAGGATTATGAGGTTACTCAGTACAAGGTCCCCTGCCTCATTCTGTGGAGAGCAGCAGTGAGTGGAATGAAGCCTTGGATCCTTGTGGCCCAGAATTCCAGTCAGGAATAGTTGTTTGGAGTGGGGGTGTCAGGAGGACCTAGTTGGCCCCGCCAATATTCAATCATTAGCCCATCTTCTCCTGAAGTCCCCAGATGTCTCCATTTCTATGACCCATTTAAAAATGCAGAGCTATCACTAGAGGTGGTGGGATTTGGGGTTGGTGATGGATTTTGAAGGTTATCAACTGACATTCTTAAGTTAAGTTGTCACTTCTGCAAGCCCAGAAAAATCTGCTGCTTCTAGGAGGGTAGTTTATATCAAACAAATGGACTTCACTTCCAGGGTAATCCTGGTTGCCTGGACCCATGCTTCTGAAACTGTATTCTGTATGTGGATCATCCAGGGATCTTGTCAAATGCAGATTGTGGGGAGGGATTTCAAGTTCCAAATTTCTCCCAGGTGATGCTGATATTCCTGGACCCTGGAGCACGTTGGGGAGCAAGGTCCTAAACTGCTCTATTGGAAGGATTTCGAGGTTAGTCAAAGGACCCATGAGGAAAGAGGAGCAGGACTGATGAGTGATGGCTGTTCAGGAAATGAAAGAGGTGGAAAAAGGAGGAGGAATTGCAATAGCACTAGATGTTTCTTAAGGGGACTTCAACATCTAACATGGTCATTCTCAAAGTTAATCTCTTGACCAACAGCAAGAACATTGCCTAGGAATTTGTTAGAGGGTCAAATTCTTGGGCCCCACCCCCTTATCTACTGAATCAGAAGTGGGCTTCAGTTCTCTGGAGTTTTGCACACCCTCCAGGTGATTCTGGGGCACACTCAAGTGTGAGAACCACTGATCCAACATACAAGTCTTCTACAGAATCAGTGACTGTCCACTGAAGTCAGGAATGAGCACAGGTACAGCCTGAGAGGCTGAGTGTCCTAAGGGAGGAAATGAGTACTGATAATAAATCCAAATAACATTCCTTAACCTCTTTTTCCACTACAGAATCTAATGAAACATTGTTATATTGAGTGAACTTCAAACTTCTTTGGTCTTCTCCAATTAAATTTATCTTCCAACCCACAAAATGTATATATGGTTCATGTCTTTAAAACTGATCAGAATGTAACACAATGGCGTGATCTACTAGTCATTCCCACAGGCTTGGGAATTGGGTCAGAGGAGTCTTGAATGAGATTCCATTTTGTTTACAACTAGCCCAAGATCTGAGTTTCAAGCTTGACCAACAGTTTTTTCCTGGTCAGACTTTTCCCGGATTGCTTAGGCATTTTAAACAGCAGGCCTCAGAGAGAGTTAGATGCTTAAATTTCAATGTCAAAGTAGAATCTTAGCCCAAAGGAGGTTAACAATGATAGTCCAACGGCCAGTGACTCCTTCAAATAAAGGAAAAATCATCTACACACTGAAAAGTGGGAACCATCTCCGCAACTCTGGGAAAAGTCCTAAAAATCAAGTAAAACAACACTCAGGTGTGAAACAGATTATGGCTCACAGCTGGAGGCAAAGAAGTTGCAATTCCATCCAATTACACTGATTTAATTGGGTGTTAAAAAAATCTTAGGTCCCAACAGTAGCTCTCTGGCCAGACAGCAGTCTGTAATGAAGAGAAGTGGCACCTCTGTTAGGACTTGTGATTTGGGGCCAAGGAGAGAAAGCCCAACACATCGCTTAGAGTACCCCACGGTGGGTACCATTTTGACTTTGGGGATGAACTTGATGATCAGTTTGAATGTTGAAGCTCTCCTCTAGGACTTGCAAATGCACTGCTTGAGGGTGGGGTCTGCAAATGCTTTCAGTCCACGGACTACTAGGAAAAGTCCTGTATTTGAACCCTCCCACTCACTTCTTACAAATCTAGAAGTAACTCCCCAAATATGTGAAAAATTGGGCAGAACCTGAACATCCAGCTTTGGGAAGAAGGTTGAGATCCTTCCACTAGCTACCTCAATATTGTGGCAACAATTGAAGCCAGTACAAATGTTCATGAAGAATTTCTAATGACGTGGTAAAATGCTTGTGGTATGACTCCGAAATGGTCTCAACAACGTCCAAAAGGCATGAAAAATAATCAAAATTTAAAAGTGATTTCTATTTAATGACAGATTGATTGGCAGTGTTTTTTTCTTTATCTTGTTTTACTGTATTTTCTAAAATTCCCCCAACCTCATGTATTATTTTTATACACAGAAATAAAAACAATTCAATAAAAAATTTTGCTTTTAGTCAGATGTGCTGCCTTAATCTGATGGCTCTGTTTTCTATAGCTGGTTCGCACAGTTTTTGCTACTCTTTGGCTCCAAGTCATTCTTTCCCCCTGGCATTCGCCGCCTGCTCCTCTCTCTTTATCCAAACCTTCCCCACCCTTCACCCTGTTGGGTTCCCTGTTCTTCTACGAGGTGACTGGGACTCTTCCAGTCATAGAGCATCCCCTCTCCTGAACACCTGAACCACCATTTCATACACACCAGTTGCGAAGCTTTGGAATGTGAGGGATCTTTATTGCCAGCCTGTCATCTTTGTGCCTTGACCACACCCCAGACTAATAACCTCAGAGTCTCTGGGGTAGAGCCCAGGCACTGATACTTTTCAATGCTTACAAGATGATTCCTATGTATAGCCAGGACTGGAAATCACGGGTCAGAAGTCGAAAGTCACCTCCTATACATACAGCAACCATCCGGCCAATTCTAATTCGAGTATCCAAAAAAGTTGATCCTACAGAAACCTTCAAGTGTCCCAGAAATACTGGTGTTCCAGTGTTTAACTAATATTATTTTTATTACCATATTAACGATGTTTCTGAGAAGTCATTGGACACCAGGGTCACATCATTTTTTTCTCTTTTCAGGTTTGTTCAGATATATTTGTTTTGAGTTCCAGAAGGGTTTTCAGATTTAGCAAACAAAAATACAGGATGCCTAATTAAATTCGCATTTCAGATAAACAGCGGATAATGTTCAAAGGGTAAGTATATCCCAAATGTATCATGGGGTATATTCACCTTAAAATTATATTCACCCTTCATCCAAAATACAGATTTAACCGGGTAGCTGTATTTTATCAGGCAACCAGGTTCCACAAATTGAGTTTTTGTACTAACTTTATATCCCATAGTGCTAGCATGGAGCCTTTAGAGAATCAAGGCTGAACCTCCCCAGTGTGACTGAATTATTAACTTCAGAATAAACTTGTCCCAGAATCAACTGGAAAAAAGGTCCTCCCTTCCAGGATTCTCATTGACGGTGCTTGTTAGTAATATTTTCCTTGCAGAAGTACAGGCAAGGCCAAGATACAAATATGGCCTCCAACCAGCACCTGGAGTTTGAGAGTCACTGGTCTACACTGGGCAACAGCTCAAAGCCCAAGGTTATGGAGTGAGACAGTTCTGGGTGTGGCTCTCATCGTTCCCTGCTGATGTGTATTTTTAGGCAAGTTAATGAACTTCCTTGAGCCTCAATTTTCTCACCTGCAAAATGAGGAAAGTAACCCTTTTACCTAATGGGTTAGTTTTAAGATGAAATGAGATGATGTTTCCAAGTTCTTGGCATAGCACTTGAATCCTTATTCATGTAATAGGACCATTTTGTTCCAATTCAGCCAGCAAAATTACTGATGCGCTTACTGCCACGCCCATCCCAGCTACCCTTCTGATATAAGCGGACAGTCATGACTGGCAAGGGGCAGGAGGAAAGCCTGCTGTGGGAAAAGAGGGCAAGTTCCTTCTAGAATTTAAGACTGAAGACTGTTTAAATAAGGTGGATCTCTGTGGGCAGATTTTATGCAAATTACAGCCAAGTGGCTGCCGTTTGTAGGATGGTTTTATGCCCCTCAGTGTGGTCACCAGTAAATCCGAGTGGAAATGAGTGGCCGGGGTCACGGCTAACACTGGGGTCTTTGATCGCTGTGAGTCCTGGAACCAAGGCCAACACATCTCTCGTGTGTCACTCCTTCAAATTCCTGCAGGTCAAAAACTATGTTTCTCTCTCAGTGATTGTTTCTACCCTGGGGCAATTCAGGATCACCTCGTCTGATGCTACCCACAGCAACCCCTTCTGGAATAGCGAGACACTAACCGGACTTGATTTTTCGGTTTTTCAAAAACAAGTTTGAAAAATATCTCCTAGGACAGCCCGAGAAAGAATGCCGGCCTGCCTGCTCCCCAGCAGTCCACAAAGAGACACGTCAGCCACCAGTCATTGTAAACTATCTGCTTAGACCGTGACAAGCTGCTGATGGGGTGTGGGGTGGGGGTGAGGGCGGGGGGCTGGGGAAGAAGGAGGCCATGTGGTTACCCCAGGCACTGGGCACATCATTCCCGCACAGATCCCAGGAGGGGACTGAAAATGGGGCCCAAAGGCGAGGGGAGACCTGAGGGGGTCAGGAGCCAGAACCTGGCAGTCAGTCCTCCCAGTTCTGCCCCATGACCCAGAGATTATAGGGAGCTCTCTAGACATGTGTTGGGGGGAGAGTAGAGAGAAGGAAATCTAGCCTCCTAGACAACCCTCCATGGGCAAACCACTCAACCCTCCTGAGTCCCAAGGTCCTCCTTTGTGAGCTAAGGATGGCATCCTTGCTCTCCTTGCAGTGGTTAAAAGGTTTAAAGGAGGTCACTAATGTGCAAGTTCTTGCCAGCTGTAAAGCTCTGAAGATATTCTATGTGTTATTAGTATGTTGCTCTGCCCACCTGGACTGCGAATCCACCCAGACACTGACACAGCCAAAGGTGTGAAGAATGCCATGATCTCTGCTCCCCAACCGGGAAGACAGCTCGCGAGCCCTGACCAACAGTTGCTTGCAGCCTGTTCTGTTTCCCCCACTGTGCCCCTGAGCTCTTTTCCTGCGTCTGTTCTGTATCAGGGAAGGTTAAACTGGTGACCCAGTGGCTTGTAGGTGGTCAGGCTAAGGCCGGCGCTGGGCGGGAGAGGCACGGCGAGCTAGGTGTGGAAAGCCCTCGTGTTGGCTAAGCCCAGCTAAGAAACGGAGTTGACCTCGTTGGTCTGCTCACTCGATGCACACGCGGGTGAGGTGTCAACACGCTGCAGAGGGCAGGGAGGCTGGCCTTGTGGTCTCCCATCTGGTCTCATTTGGCTTTGGGGGCTTGGAGCCCCTGACAGACACATGGAGAACAGCCTTGTCGTCTTGAACCAGACAGTCGGCCTCTGCGCACGAATACGTGTGAGATTTCACACATGTTTGCTGGAAGAAAGAGGCCGTGGAGCAGGAGAGGAGGTGTATTTACATTCTCTGCCAGTGTTTGGACTTTAAAGAAAAAAAAAATAGACATTTCACAGGGCATGTTATAAACCAAGGTCAGCCTTCCCCCCACGCGGTGTTGAAGAAACGTGACAGTCCGAAGCGAGAGAAAAACCTGATTCCGGTCTGCTGGGGTTGGGGATGCGCACCTGACTCATTCGAGAGGTTCCCTTTCTTTAGTCACGCTGCCCACGATCCTGTCATGGGACTCGAGGGCAGGGAGGTATTCATAGGCTTATTTAAAAAAAAAAATCTGTTTTGGGTAATGTGGAGTCTATGCCCCACATGCAAAGAACCGAAAAGTGAATTACGTTGAAAACACAGAGTACTTTAAAAAAAAAAAAAAAAGTATTTTTTTTTAAAAATAGGTATTTTGGGGCGCCTGGGTGGCTCAGTGGGTTAAAGCCTCTGCCTTCGGCTTGGGTCATGATCCTAGGGTCCTGGGATCGAGCCCCGCATCGGGCTCTCTTCTTCGCAGGGAGCCTGCTTCCTCCTCTCTCTCTCTGCCTGCCTCTCTGCCTAGTTGTGATTTCTCTCTGTCAAGTTTAAAAAAAAAAAAAAAGGTATTTTTACTTTTCTGATGTTATTCGACTTTTCACAATAAGCACAAATTACTTAGCAAAGACAATAAAACAATGGTTAAAAAAGCAGTCATGAGAAGAGCTGTTACGGGCACGGATCCGCAGTGATAACACAGCTGGAGATGGGGTCTGAGGGCCGGAAGCGGCGCAGCCCGCGCGGAGGGAAGGACAGCTGTCACTCCGACCCTCCCCCAACTCCACTGCCAATGAGTCCTCTCATTCAGCCTCCTTCTTCTCAGGGGTCTCAGCTAAGCTTTGCCATCTTTAAGGTGCTGTGAAATTGGCTAAGAGGCACTCATGAGAATTCTAGGAAGTGCTAGCGTTGACCAAATAATCACGTCCAATTCCATATAGTCACCGCAACCACCCCGTGGGACGACAATGATCATCCCCAATTATAAGGGTTGAAACTGAGACTCAGAGAAATTCAAAGATTTCCAGTTCCCAAAGCTAAGAGGGGCTGAGCTGGGACTTCTGGGTCCACGTATTCTGTTCTCGGACTTGGCCAGAGGCCAAAAGAGCCAAGCGATGTGGCTTGCAGGCCCTCGGGCAGGCTGTCTCGGCCCGAGCCCTAGCTCTCACACGTATGTGCTTTGCTGACTTTGGGGCAAGATATTTCATTTCTCTGACACTCAGTTTCCTTATCTGTAAAATGGGGTGAACACAGGAGGACCCCCTTTGCAGGGTTGTCATGGAGATGGAACAAAACAACACACGTAAAGCTCTTAGCCCCACTCGATGCAAGTCAGCTACCTGAGCCTGGGAATCGGCGACAATCAAGGCCTTCACACTATCCACATTTTCCATTCTAGTAAGATTTCCTAGTAGGTCTTGTTTTTCCGCCCTTTTCGTACCAGAACCCAATAGTCACTGTACCTACCAGAAGGTCTCTCCAGACTAAAACCCATTTCCAGGCGTTGGAAATTGAAGCCAGACCTGCCTTATTGCAACAAAGCAAAGATCTCTTCTGATGCATCTTCTGGGGCCTTTGGGAGATAAACAATGGCCTAAAACTCCCACAGGCCTGCCCAAGTTCCCCACTTACGTGAAGGGAGGAGTCAGCCGCTTCCTTGGGACAACACAGATACACATTTTAGGGTGGAATAAAACATTCCTTAAAATAATTTAATCACTAGGGGGAAAGTGTAAAAAAGTCTGTCTGGGAAGAGGGGAACACCCACTGGGACTAGTGGTTATGCCCAGGGGGTGGGAATAAGGCTGGCAACTTTCAGTACTTGGACATTTCAGTCATATTTGGACTTCTTAGGTACTACTGAGCAATCAGAAAGTAAAAGATGGTCCCCGTCCAAGACTGGCTAAGGGGATGCACCTTGTAGGAATTTCCCCAGGCCATCTTGAAAGGGAAACTCTGGCTTTTCCCTTAAAACCCAACTCAGTGGTTACTTCTGCTAGGAAACCCTTCCAGTGGAATTCATCATTGCTTTGTTGATTTGACAACACCTATTCAGGCCAGTGTTCTAGACCTTTAGTCATTCAGTCCTCTGTTTGTTCATCCCATTCAACACAAGCACTGTGAACAAGGCCCCAAGGGAGGATTTGGGAGGCAAAGGCCCACAGGACAGGTGGGGTACACATTTGCATGGAGCATGTTCTGGAGGGGGTGATGGGCAGGAACCCCCCAATCCTGGAATCCTTAGCTGTCCTTGGGTCCTGGGCTCTGGTGGAGATGAGACACTCTCCCGAGACCTGACATAGGCCCAGAGGCCTGGGAAGCTTTCTCTCGGCTAGTGACCCTTCAGCTGGGAAGCGAGAGATAAGAAGGAGCGATAACTAGGCGAAGGAGTAGGAGGAAGACCAGTAGCAGTAGTCTTCGGGGCTGGGCACCCGGCAGGCACTGAAATGGGGAGGAACAGAACTCACCAGGGAGACAAGAGTAGATCTGACCTGCTGATGTGTCAGAGACTGGAGGCAGGACAGAGACGAGATCAAACAAGCAGGCAGGGGCCAGATCACAGGATGCTTTGCAGAATATAGGATTTTAAACTTTACCCTAAGAATAGTTAAAAGCCACTGGGAGATTTAGCCCACGGACTCCGCTGGTTTTCTTGTCTGTCTTTGCTCACTTCCCCTTTGACACACCAGCTTCTTGCTCAGTGCCTGGCACTTAACAGGAACCTAATAATTACCGGTTGGATAATTAGCAGCCCCAAGTCACCCTGGAGAGGAAGCATCGGCAGGCAAAGCACATGATTGCACACCCCACACCCCACTTCTCTTGCCCCTTTGTCTCCCCCAGTCCAGCCAGCAAGTTGCAAAGTGCTAAGATCTATACAAAGAAGGAACCATTAGCCAGGAGAGAGGCAGAGCTAAGCCATTTCTTCCACCTCCCAGTCCGTCCCAAATGTTCACAGTGGGCACGGGCTACCCTCACCGGACCAGTGAAACCAACAACCCCGAACTGGAGACTCGGGAGGGGTGAGCGTTTGCTGAACGAAGGCTCGAAGTAAGGCAAAGTCACCGCAGCTCCGAGAGCCCGTTGTCAGGGGCCAACTCCTCCATTCCCTGCCTCTGATACATTTTTATAGCCTCAATTATGTGAGTTTGCTTTCCTCGGGCTCAAAGAGAGTAGGCGTATGGGGCATTTTTAATGTGGCACGAAAATGAAAGTACACTGAAACCATCCCGACCTCAAGCTGAATGTTGAAGCAGTTGGATCGCTCAGCGGCAACCGAACACTTTTTATAGGACGGGTAGTCCATTGAGAAATCATAAAAAATTAGAGTTGGACAGGACCTCTGTGCTCACGAGGGCCGGGTCCCAGGAGCTGCCACAGAATTGTTCTCTGTGGTGGAGGGTCTAATGTTTTGTCCACTCAAGTTTTAAATGTCTCTCCCAATAGCTCACCACCCCCCCCCCCCCCGAGACCCCTCTCCACAGGGCAATAGATCTTGCTGTCAGGGCTTTTTTCCTGCTATTCAATCTCACTTTTCCTTTCCTCCACTTCGTCCCATTTGTCTTCGGCCATGATTTAGACAAGAAGCGTGCTGACGTCTGAAAACACAAAGCTCTGTCTTTGCCTTCGGCTCTGTTTTTCCAGACCCCTCTACCCGCGGAAACTTCAAGATCGGGGAGGAAGGGAGGCGAGCAAATGAGCCGATGCTGGTTCTGGAAGAAGCCATTGCGAAAAGCCCATATGAAAGTGGACAAGCCCCCAGGGGGACACAAAGACAAGGCATGAATGCCACGGGAGGGCGCAGGTTACGCAGGGCCTGCCCCTCCAAGGCAGAGGGGACAGTCACGGAGTTTTCAGGACAGCTCCGAGTTTAACCGCATCTCGGCACCAAGGCTGGGACAGAAGGTGGCAGCAAAACATCAGGCTCCGTGGGTCTAGCGGACCGGGCAGCGCCGCCAAGTCCCACCGACTCGGCATCCAAACTCTGGAGAGTGCGTTTCACGGCCCTGGTCCGGCGATGCGACCGGAGGCCAGGAGCGAGCTCTGAATCAAGGCTCCGGCCAGTCTTTTAAGACAAATCCCAAACAGTCAGGATTCCGTGAGGACAGTCCATTTTCTTCCGAAGAGCACCCTGCAGCCAGAATTTAATCCGAAGAGTAACTTCTGCCCTAAACAGGCATGTGGATTCAAGCTGATCTAAACGCCTGAACTTGGTGCTCGGTCGGCGTGAATTTTTTGTGTGTTTCAAGAAATTTGGGGTTAACGCACTTTTTGTTCTTTATTCTTCCTAGCCCTGAGCTATTTATTTCTGCATTTGTCTCTGGTTTTCCGGTTTCCCTTGGCTTGATTTCTTACTGATTTGGTCATGTTTGCATGCGGTCCTTGGGCAGCAGAGATCTAGAAAGTAAGCATTTCTGACTTCAGGCTGGACTCCTGCTGGGGAACCAATTAAATGTACTACCCACCAGGGAGAGTGTGATATTTTTTATTACTTTCTAATTTCGGGCCCTGAAATGGCTTCAGTGATCAGAACATTCTTGTGCTTAAGAACCTAAAGAAGCCAGTGGAATGATGCTTTTGATTTGTATTTTATTTATAACGGTCCGTACTGGCCAGGGACACTCTAAGGAGTTCCATGGGGCCTCAGATCCTTGAAGTGAGGAAAAGGCAGGACAGAGCAAACAGCAACAAAAATGTGCCCCCCACCCTTCGCCTTATCATACTGGAAACTGCCAGCGACTTCGGGAAAGTCTTTCTTTGAGAAATCGGTGAACTGAGAAAAAAAGGATAGAATTAGAACAAAACAAGTCCACCGGATTCTAAATCTCTTGAAATTACAATAGTAAAGCAGAGGCATGACTCTCTCACAACCGACGGCGCCCGAAAGTGGGGCCTCCTAATACTCGTTAAGGCAAAAAGGAAGAGTTGTGTTTTATTTCTGAAAACATTCCCAGGAACTCCCACCCCCCACCCAAGGTTTTCGTCACTGTTGGTTTTGTGCCTCTTTCTCTTCTTTAAAGAGTGAGCATGAAACAGAAAGTCTTGAAAAAGAGGTAAGGATGAGGGTCCAAATGCCTTCTCATGAGGAAAAAGGAAATAGAAGTCTCATTCTCCCCAAAAGTCTGAATTTCTATTTATTTATCTTTTGCAGCAAGGAAGGATGCCTTAAAATCCCAAATTGCTCTTGGATAAAACCAAATACTAACAACCCAGCAAAACAGCTGAAAGCCCAAATTATGAACTGTTCCAAATCCTTTCCACTTACCACGGGGGTCGTGGCTGAGATTTTTTTTTTTCTTTTTCTTTCTTTTTTCTTTTTTCCTTCCTTGCTTGCCTAGCCAGGAGGTAATTCTGAACATTTATCTGAAGTATCTCCCTGATATTCTGAGGGAACTTTCCTCTTAAGCAAAAATTCCCCTGAACACCGTCTTGTTTTATTCCCATTAAATAATGTTCAGTGTTGAGTCTTTCAGTAGTGAATGGTTTCTTTTAGTGAGACTGACGACAGAAACTGACATATACAACCATACTTAGCCCAACTTTGGCAACGTGTGATTCAAAAATTAACATTTATAATTTTATAATAAGCCAGCTCCCATATTTGCTATTATAAGATGATCTGTTAAAATTATCTTTCCTACTTTTAAATAGAAGTCCCATGAGAGCAGAAGTGTTTATCTTTATTGTTTATAGCCCTGTTAAGTACCACTTTATCATATGATTTAAAATTCAACAATGTAATTTAGCAGACAGTATTTATTTATTTAAAGAAAGGGTAAGTTTCTTCAGAGCCTGTCTAAATTTAAAAATCACAAACCAAACCACCTCACTTCCTTTCTTCCTTCCTTCCAACACATTCATTCTAAAACCCAGCAACTATGTGCTGCTGGGTTTTAAAAGTCCACAAAATCAATCCCCCTTCAGGAATAAATATTTGTAGATTATTTAAGATGACCAACTTCCTTGACATGTCTTTAGGGAGAATACTGTGTATAACTTCGACTAAAAAGGCAATGCTCCAGGTTAAAATATGGTCCAGTCCAACACCGTCAAAGAGAATCGAACCCATTATACGATGAGTTGAAGCATAAATGCATGAATAAAGGAACACACAGACAGACAGAAAGCAAAATCGAAATACTCCAAGCATCCCATTCACTGAGGCACTGAATTACCTGGATGACTGTCTCAATTCTGCACAAGACTCTTGCCTACAACTGAGTAAACACTCATTGGGTAACAACCTCTTGCCTCCTGCAAGAAAACAACTGATTGTCAGCCTCTGGGAAGTAGCATTATTTCAATCAACCCATTTGGCACATTGTGTTTTACAGTTTCTAAAATTAACACAGAACCCAAACAAAAACACGGCTGCTGCAGAACAATATGCAAAGGACACGGTCTCCGGGTTGCTCCGAATCTGCTCATTATCAAAATTAGCTGCCTTGTCTCTCCTGCTCCCGTTTTTGAAGGCACACTCTCAATTAACCAACTTGTCATGTGCTGGCAAGAACCAGCTTTTCCAGGATTTTCACTTTAAATACAGGATTTGATAGGAGTCCCACCAGCCAGGAGATGCAAAGGGCTTGGAAGAGGCAGACGTGCTGGTGAGTAGGAGAGAGTCACAGGTAGGCATCAGCCACTCTTGATTGCTGAAGCAGGTGCTATGCCTGGATACAGGGCCAGTTTGTCCCCGAGCACCCAGCAAAGCTACATTTTTCCGGGCTTCAGCAAGGAATTTCCTTCACACGATCTGCATGAAGAATGAAGCTGATTTCTAAGCAGGTGTCAGGCACTCTGCCCTTCCTGTTTGCTCAGGGCTCATCGATGTTTAACTCATCACGCCCTGGCATTTGTCCCCTTTTCCAACCCATCTCATTTGGAGGCTAGAAAGGAACGGGGGTCTCTTGCTAAGTCACTTTGATTTCACACAGTTTCAGTGAACAGATCCATGGAACTCTGAAGAGAATGTTGACAGAATTGACCTGGGGAGGGGAGGAAGGGGGAAGAGGGGAGAAGTCAAGGCAGACTGTTTAAAACCAACCCAATGAATAGTTACCGACACGTTCTCCCAAAGAGATGTCTCTGTCTGCCCACCCAACCTCAAACTGTTTCCTGGGGGGTGGACTGTCTTCAGGAAACACACCCCAGGAGGTCCTTGCAGGAAGCAAGTTCAATGTCTGAAGGAGCCACCGCAGATTCTTAAAATTCTGTCTTTTGTGCCCTGATTTTTGACTTGAGCATTCTTATTAAAAATTTCCTCCATCACCCTCAGCATACACTCTTTTCGAAAGCAAAGAATGACTGTTTAGAGTCTCTGCATGCCCATAAAATTCTGCCTCAGAGATTTTATTAATAATCATAAAAACATCAGTATCCATCAGGATCACATTGGAAAGGGAGAGCAATTTTTCCTAAAAGCATGTTCAAATTGTCTGAGTCCGGTGTCCAAATAAAAAGCGGGTTAACCTGTGATCGGTGATCAATTGACCTTCCCACTTCCCTACAGTTCCACGTCGAGAACACACTGGCTGGAAGCTAACCACAAGCCTGCTTGGAAGTAGCTTCACGTGGAGGGAAGCATTCCATCCTTCATGGTGTCAAGTTGTGTGCGTTCATCCATGACAAGGAGGGCAGGGGAGGGATTAGGGCTTCAGCACTACATATTTTTTAATGGCATAAGGATATGTTTCTCAGGACTCTGGTAAGTCGAGAACGAAGTGCTTAAAATGACCTTTTGACTACTCCCCAGACAACTTGAAACACTGGTCCAACAGCCCATGCTTGTTGATTGCCAGTTAAGAGCAACCAAAATAGCACAGCAGCAAAATATCCCTGCAAAGGGGTCTGTAGGGTGGTCTCCTTGGCTCCCTGTTCAGAGGAGCCTGACCGAGTGATTATGAGCCTTCTTTCCTAAACACCCTTATATATCCCCCCCCCCCCCCCACATCATACCTTAAACCCTGCAGTCAGGCAAACTCTGATCAGAGAAATTCAAAAGCCTGAGGACCAAAAATTTGTGAGGGGTTTTGAGGGATGGGGTGTACAGCACGATGCTGTGGCCCCACCAAGAAGCAATGGGAGGACCCAGGATTCCCTCCACACGTAGGCAGTGTGGGGTGACTTTGAGGGTGTGCACTCTGGGTTCTGTGGCTTGCAGAACTCAACCTCTCCTCACCTCTGTATCCTCGTGCACAAAAAGTAGGGTGATAATATTTACTTGAGCAGATGGTTAGGCTTTGAGTAGTCCTTGCCCAGAAAGCTCCTGACACAGTGCCTGGTATCTAGAAGGCCCTCAGACTGTGCTGATGCCTTCTTTTAATCACAACCAAGAAGTATCTTGCGATTACTTGATGTGACAAAAAAAGTTTCATTAAACGGGCTAAGCAGCAACTTAACCTGGGAAGACACATATTCCAAGGTACTTTCTTTCTTTTTTTTTTTTTTTAATATTTCATTTATTTATTTGACACAGAGAGAGAGGGCACAAGTAGGCAGAGAGGCAGGCAGAGAGAGAGGGAGAAACAGGCTCCCCACTGAGCAGAGAGCCCGATGCGGGGCTCAATCCCAGGACTCTGAGATCATGACCCGAGCCGAAGGCAGAGACTCAAACCACTGAGCCACCCAGGCGCCCCTCCAAGGTACTTTCAAGGGTGAGACTCAGAGATCTTCCTCAGGTGGGCCAAATGCAGCCTACCTGACCTGGGACCACGGACCAACACTCTGTCCCATCACTGGTCATGGATGATGAAGCAGTAAATGCAGGCTCATCTCCAAGGGGTATATGGTCGGGTTGTGAAGGCCAAGACACAACTTATCAGCCTAAAGTCTTCATGAACAGAACAAGACAGTAGAACTCAGCAAAAATTTGTGTGGGATTGCCAGCATGTTCCAGAAGCCTTCAGAGAAAGGAGAATCCCATTAATGGGAGCATACCAGAATGGCCTATGGATAGTATGAGTTCTATGGTGGTCAAGATTCATAAAAAATGTAAAATTTTGCACGCATGTGCGTGTCTATCTTTGGTGGGAGGAGACGTAGTTAAGATGACCTTTGGAAAGTGGTCCGTGGTCCATCAAACTTCCAAAGTTTGATACTGTGATTCTAATGATTAACACTACTGAATATCCACCAGATGCCAGGACTGTCCCAAACACTTGACTTCTATTGTCTTATGTATTCTCCCAACCCCCTTGAGGTATTATCTTCATTTTATAAGTGGAAGAGAAAACAGGGGTCCAGAGACATTAAACCCCCCTTTAGTTACCCAGCGTTTTAGACTGAATGTTTGAGTCTCCTGCTCCCCAAAGTTCATATATTGAAGCCCTACCTCCAATGTGATGATACTTTTGAGGTGGAATCTTTGGGGGGTGATTAAGTTTAGGTGAGGTCTTGAGGGAGGTGCTCATGACAGGGTTAGTGCCTCATAAAAAGAGGCAGACAAATTTTTCTCTCTCTCTCTCTCCACACACACACACACACACACACACACACACACACACACACAGAGGATAGATTATGTGAGAACACAGCAAAATGACAGCCATCAGCAAGCCAGGAAGAGAACTCTTACCAAACCTGAATCTGCCTGCACCTTGATCTTAAACTCTCAGCCCCCAACACTGTGAAAAATAAGTTTGTGGTTTAAACCACTCTGTCTGTGACATTTTGTTATAGCAACCTGAGCTGACTGAGACACTCAGCTAGTTAGTTACAGAGAGCTGACTTACCCCTGGCCTCAGGGCTCATGTTTTTGCAGATGCTACTTTAATTCAACATGCTTTGTTTTGACACTTGCTCCATTTCTAGAACCATCTGTATCTTAGACCTCAGACTTAGAAGAGGAAGGTAGGAAGGACCAAGAGCCACTCTTACCTCTTGAGAACCAACCCTCTCTGAGTAAACAAGCACCTGGATTCCCTCATTCATTCGTGCACAGAGAGATTGGGGGTGGGGAGGCTAGGAAAGGGAGGAAAAGAGGATGGCAGAGCAGAAGAGTTGATTTCCACAATCTAGTCTCAAGCAAAGGGGAAAACACACAGAACTTGAAGGATTGGAACTGAGGATGCTTGGAAGGCAGACATTCCCTGTTGTGCCAGTCATTGTCCTGGATTCTGTTTAAGCCAATTGTTCTTGACTCAGTTTAAGCTAGGGTGCTCAGTCTTGGCACTATGGAAATTTTAGGACTGATAACTCTTTGTTGTGGGAGTTTCCTATGTAATGTAAGATGTTTTGCAACACCCCTGGCTTCCACCCACCAGATGTCAGTGGCATCCTTCCCCTTGATGTGACAACCAGAAATGTCTCTGTGCACTGTCACATGTCCCCTGGGGGGCAAAATCCCTCCTATTTGAGAACCATGGTTGAAGATAAATGAAATATATTCTTAAAAGTTATGCAATACTTTTCCCTGGAAAAGTTTCCACATTATCCCGTGTCCTTTGAGCAATGATCACAAGGTAAGCTAAGCAAGTATATTCATTTGACAAGCAATTACCATGCACGTCTGATTATAAGGCAAAGTGTTCCCCCGACAACGGTTCCATAGAATGTAAGTTCTTACAAAGTTTCTTCATTCTTGACACTTCCTCAATTACTTTATTTTGCACATCAAGGAAAATGTTTGGGGACGACATTGACTTGAAGTGACCTTACTGATGGCAGTTGGTGGGGGGAGAGAAGACTGGAGGCCTGTAGATGTCACCCGATAACATCAGGGGAAAAAGAGAGGCAAAAATACTTAACACAGATTTGGTTGTTATTTCTGAAGATATGACTTCACCATTAAAAATATTGAAGGTATTTTAAGCAAGTCTTTTAAAATTCACTTTAAAAAAAAAGCATATTGTAAGTGGTGACCTTGTGGAGATCATAAATACCCACCCATGGGACAAATGTAAAAACCTCTTGAGGCTTAGAATAAAATTTTCAGTTACAGCAACTTACCGGCATTCAAAGCTGTGTCTCGAACAATTTAGAAATGAAGAGCTGTGTTAGATCATTCGCAAATGGCCTCAGCGTTGGGAAAGGCAAATGATAAAGGTGCCTGGGAAGAGCCTGAATATAATTATTTTATGACCTAAACTTAAAAAAAAAAAAGGATTGAGGAAAATGATATTTCTAAATAGAAATATTACTATTGTATATCACATGCAATATATGCAAATAAATTGATCCATTAAGTATGGAAGTAAACATTGTACTAATTTATAACTGGGTCTCTATTAAAGTAGGTTTCTCTGTGGAAAGTGAGAAGCCGCCTTCCATTCGGCTTTGCCTTATCCTCAAGCATATATATGCTCAGATACTATTTCCAAGACAGGGAGTCACTGTGGGTAGTGCACGAAGCATGTGTCCTTGGCCCTCAGAGGGCTTATGATCTCTTTAGGAAGATCAGACAGAAGCAAGAGAAGCAGCTTCTGCATAAGTCAATGTAATTCTACTTCAGGTAAGTGGTTCAGGGGATGTACCGAGAAGAGGAGGCAGGGCAACCTCTAAGGGATGCCTCCAGATGACCTTCTTGAATCTCAAATCAGATGTATCACTTCCTACTGGAAAAGTAAAGACGAACATCCCTACAGTGGTGTCTGGGGCTATAAGCTCAGAGAGAGCAGAACCTTCATCTTTTCCCACTCATTGCTGCATCTCCAGCGCCCGGCCCAAAGTAAATACTCAGTAAATACTTGTTGAATGAATCAATAATTAATGAAATGTGTATCTGCTATAGCCTTTAGCCTCAGGCTAATTAGTACTATCCGTATATAATAGCTGAGATCCATTGGCGTTACTACAAATGAACAACTTTATGTGTATTATCTCATTTGATCTTCACAAAATCCTATAATGTAGGTTCCGTGGTTATTATCGGTCCTGCGTTCCATCTGAGGAATCCGGGACTCCAAAGAGAAGTTTATAATCTGGTCAAGATTGCAGGCACAGCTCCGGTGGGGACGTGGGATTTGATCCTTGGTCTGTCTGACCACAGAGCTCTACCACCATTGTGCTATACCATACTGTACTGTATTATGTGGTGTTATAGATCATATCATATCATAATCTCATCCAGGATACTCATTTGGAGTCTACCCATACAATCTGGTGAGAGATCTAATACTTCTAAGGAGCTCTCGGCCATGCCTTTCATCTCGCCCCCAGAAATTACTTTTAACTGATCCTCACCATTTGGTAATTGATGTCCTGACCAGTGGAGTCATTCTCACTATTTATAAATATATTAATATATCCTTGTTACATTACTTCCTATTGAGACTGGATTGGAAGTTCTCCCCAGGGGACAGAAAATGCATCTTTTCTTTCTATATGACTCATGACATCTGGCAAATGCTGGACACATAGCAGGTCTCACCTATTAATCCTTTAATGGCTGATGGTACCACGAGGCTCTCATAGAATCAGAGCATAAACCAGGGCTAGATATTATATACTCTTGATGTTATTGCTTTCTCCAGAATTTAATCAACGTGTTGTCTCTAATACATGATATTTATTTTCAAATTGCATGCATGTCAACCCATTAGCAAATATTTATTGGAGGTCAATTGCTGGTCAGATTCCCCCACCTCCTTTATCCAACCCTACCTTGTTGGCTATGGAAAAAGACAGGTCCAAAGGGTTCTCGAGCCAGTCCTCTGTCTTGGGTATCTGAGTGACTTCCTTACCTTCCTCAGACCACCAGGTGACTCTGTAGGAAGCCCTTCCTTCATCAACATGATGAAAATCACCAAGTGACCAGAACACATTAGCGTTTCGACCCTACTCTCCAATGCCTCCCCAAGACATAAGGGAAGCCCAGGAACAAGGCATCTGTGGAACTACAGAGGTTTTTGTTTTGTTTTGTTTTGAAGATTTTATTTATTTATTTGACAGAGAGGGATCACAAGTAGGCGGAGAGGCAGGCAGAGAGAAAGGGGGAAGCAGGCTCCCCGCGGAGCAGAAAGCCCGATGCAGGGCTCCATCCCAGAACCCTGAGACCATGACCTGAGCTGAAGGCAGAGGCCTTAACCCACTGAGGCACCCAGGCACCCCCAGAGGTTTTATGTGAGATCAAAATCGCAGCAGAATTTCTTAACTGGGAAACAATGAATCAAGAGAGGAAGATTCAAATAAGAAATGGTAAATATTCAGTAACGAGCATGATTAGAGTTCTCCGGCAGGGAATACCTGCAACTATCTTTATACCAACTTAAATTAAGCAGAAGCTCTAATGACGAGGATAAAATGAAATAATGGAGGCATTATTTCTAGTGGGACTTGCATTGCTATTTGGCATAATTATTCGTGATATTGCGCCCATCGGATAAGAAGCTTCTTCAGAGGAAAAAGATAACAGTTTGTCTCCTTGAGAACAGAGAACAAAGGGCCTCCTTGCTCTCCAGAAGCTCGCCCATCGTTAAGAAGAGACAGAATCTGTCCATTAGCAGGAAATCCTCCCAGAAGTCTTGAATATCTCCCCAGATAATCCCTCAATGGACTTCAAATGCCCCCAAGGAAGAAGGTACAGAAGCCATAGGCGACGTAAGAAAGAAGATGTAGTTTAGGGATGATACAAGCCAAAGAAACCTTTCTACCCTTGCTCTGTGGTAACTTGTGTGTGTATACACGTGTGTACCTGTGTGTGCATGTGTGTCGTAACTATAAAATAGGAAAAGGCAGCACGTTCCCAGGTTTGCTTCTTTCAATGCCCTGTAGTGTAAAGGACAAGGTTTAGCTGAGAATGATAGAAAGGCTGAACAAGACAGACATCTATCTTTCTGCCTCAGGAAGTCCCTGAGCAGTTTCAGCTGGGACAGCCACCTACCACCAGCTGGCTCTCAGACTGCATCGTAACCTTGGCTCTGCCATCCCTCACCTGTGGCTTGCACTGCTTCAGGACCGCTGCATCATCTCTAAACATCATGTCTGTGCACCATAGAAGGGAGGGAGACAGCATGACTCCTCCCAGGAAAGACCACTCCCCGGAACTTGCACACACAACTCCTGTTTATTTCCCATTGGCCGGAGCTAAGTCCCATCGGCTTACCTAATTGCGAGGGAAGCTGGGAAATAGGGTCTTTATTTTGGAAGGCCATATGTCCAGTGAAACGTCAAAGGATTCTATTGCTGTTGAAGAAAGGCGGCAGAAAGAGTGGGGAGCGGCCAGCATCCTTGCCCACGTTCTCCAAGTTATCACAGCTCTGAGGACTACTTTCCAGGCCATGCCACTCTCTTCCACCTGCAGAAGCTGATCTGTGCAGCTGTGGTCACAGTGGGCATCCGGTGGCTGCTGGGCTGCAGGGAAAGGGACCAAGAGTTTACAGAAAACTCAGGTGGGATAAATTGTATATTCTCTCAGGAACTGGGACTTAGGAGGAGCAATTGTCATTAGTCTTTCAACCTGGACTCATTGTAGTACCGTGGTCTTGTTATCCCCTGCCAAGTTCGTCCTAAGGCAGAGAACTGTCTGCAGAATCTCAGAGAGAATCAGGGACAAGAAACCATGTGAGCCTGGACCAGAGAAGGTCTGAAAGTGTGGCTGGGCTGGTGTCTGATGCCTGTCTGGCTCTGGGGCTCAGCTGCATTTCCTAATTTTGGGTTCCATGAGAAATCCTCATGTCCTTATGGAAGGCCTCCATTTGGGGCATATGGTAGCTTTTTGGCTTTTGTGCATTTTTAAAAATTTATTTATTTTAGGGGCGCCTGGGTGGCTCAGTGGGTTAAGCCGCTGCCTTCGGCTCAGGTCATGATCTCAGGGTCCTGGGATCGAGTCCCGCATCGGGCTCTCCGCTTGGCGGGGAGCCTGCTTCCCTCTCTCTCTCTCTGCCTGCCTCTCTGTCTACTTGTGATCTCTCTCTGTCAAATAAATAAATAAAATCTTTAAAAAAAATTTATTTATTTTAGAGAGAGAGAAAGAGAGTACATGTGCACACAAAAAGGGGGAGGGACAGAAGGAGAAGAAAAAAGAGAATCTCAAGCAGACTCCCCACTGAGCACAGAGCCTGACACTGGGCTCGATCTCATGACCCTGAGATATGACCTGAGCCAAAACAAGAGTTGGCCACTTAACTGACTGAGCCCCAGGTGCCCTGGACTTATGGTAGTTTGAGTGGCTTTCTCTTCCTTCCAGCCAGAAGGACCTTGACAATGACAATGTCTCCGTGTGGCTGTGGGTCTGAGCAGGGGACAGCAGTCAGCTGAACAGTTACCTCCCTTTGGTTTCTGGACAAAGCACATCCTTTTCCTTCAGAACTGTGACCTCTGGGGCTAGTAAACCCATTAAACTGATTCACTAATTATAGAGTCTAAACTGTTCTCCTTCCTTTGCAACACATTTTCTTTAGATCTTGGCTGACCTAGAGAAACCACACTGTACTGCAGCACTACAAAGGACAGACAATTGTTGGAAATATTGGACAGCAAGGCAGGGGTTTGGAAAGACATTTCGGGGCTTGTGGGCCATCGGCTGGCCTTCAGATCACCACTTGAGGTAATGCCCTCTGTTTGGCTCGGGTAGAGGACCAGACCTGGGAACTCCTAGCATAATCATAAGCCTGACTATATCTCAGATAGACAATTCCCATCCGAAGAGCGAGGGCCTGGAAATTGACCACTAGATGTTACAGCCATAACCAATGGTGTTCTCCTTTGCGTATTTCAAATATTTAACACTTGGAGAATCCACCAGATGAAAGCTTCTGATTAACAGCTTCTCTGACTCCACCGGCTTCCTGTGCGTAATACCCCAGCCTGATCTTTCACCTCTCCTGGCCTCAGTTTCCTCTTTTGTAAAGTGAAGGGTTGGTATTTGAACCTTCTTCCAACTCAAAGGTTGTGTGAGTCTCCACTCACAGAGAGGGCAGGATCAGAGGCCCAGCAGTGATTGAAGGCGGAAGGAGAGAGTCCAAATGTTGACTCTGCCACTTGTTAGCTCTCGAGACCTGGACAATGTACCCCATCCCTAAGGTGGCAGCACCTACTTGGGGGGTCTCCCGGGGGCTAAATGAGCACATGAAGCCCTTAGCACGGTGTGTGTGACACATGGGGCGTGTGCAATGGGTGTGAGTCATCACAGCACCGGTGACCTCCAGTCTCCCTGAAATGCATCCATCCAGCCCCATCCACCACCATACGACACGCACACAGACTGACTTGTCGTCTTTGATAAATGTTGCTTTTATTAATTAACTCTGTGTGAGGGAAAAGCTAAACCAACGGGATGGAGGGAGTAGGAGAGAGTCGTGCTTGAGCTGTGAAAAATTCCAGAGTTATTTTCCAAATAACCTGGCTTGGCACAAAAAAAAAAAAAAAAAAAAAAGATGGGGGGAATCCCTTCCCAAGCACATATCCTGTTAATTTTCAACCCAAGTGTGTATTTCAATGGAAATTTAATCCATATGTTTCCGATTCTTTTGTACTTAACCTATCAAAGTTGAAAATAATTATTTGATGTCCAATAAACAGCCTTTCCGGTTGATTTTCCCATGCAGCCACCTGGGCAATCAGTACCTGAAAGGCAAACGGCCCCAGATGGGACCCAAGGTGCGATCTGCACAGTGTGAGATGTGGACTGAGAAGCCAACCTCACGGCTTTCCCCTCATGCTAGAGATGACAGGATTGGGGTGGTTTGCTGACAGGGGTGGCCATCTATGGGCATACCAGCCCCATCTAAATGCAGCCTGACTTCTGAAGGCAAGCTTAACTCTCACCAAAAAAAGACAGCCAGTCCCTCTCTTTGGGATTTGCACAAAGTGAATAGAGTGAAGGTCCCAGTGAGCAGTGGGTTCTCAAGCTGCAGAGTCATGGAAATGCTGGGGTAGGCCCATATGGGCTGTCTTGAGGTACTTGTACAGAGGTAGACCTTTGAGTTTATTTGGGAGACGATCCCACAAAACCCCGGTCAGGGAACAGGAAAGAGAAGGGAGCAAGCGAGTCAAGCACATTTCCACAATGGGCAAGTGCATGGTCATCCTACCCAAACACAGAGAGCCAGGGAGGAATGTGTGTCCCGGAGGCATCTTGGCCAAGGGGGGGAGGGAGCTGCAGGGTTTATCCAGCAGCTGGTTATTGGTCAAGGACTGCTCCCAGGGGTGTGGACTCCCTAGAACTTCTAGTCTGCCCGGCAACAGAGGGACGTAGGTGCTAGCAGTTAAAACACGGGCTGTCGTGCCCAGTAGTGTTATGCACTGAGGGCATTCGTGCAGGGCAGGCAGTATCACGGCATGAGCTTCCTGCAAGCAGAAGCTATGATAGCGAGGGGGAGGGAGAGAGAGAGAGAGAGAGAGATATCCACAACAGAACAGAGCAGATGCAGTGAGAGCGAGTGCCCTTAGCTCCGGGAACTGCCTCCATTCCTTTCCCACTTCAGACTTAACCATTCAACCTCTCCCAGATCCCCATGGAGTCTATACTTCCCCAGTTACCCACCCCACTTCCTCGAGCTGCGTGGATGGATTCGCGTTTCTACCTTCCTTTCCGTGCATCATCAGCAACTACGGAGATACAGAATCTCAGAGAATACAGCTTAGCTTTCTCCTCATCTCCCTACATCAGTCAAGGGTGGTTTTGGCAGCAAGCAATGAAAACTGACATCGATGAACTTAACAACAAAAGAATGAGCCTAGCAGAAAGATTCAAGGTCATGGGGATGGAAAAGAAAGAAACAGAATCCAGCCAGGGACAGGCGGGGTCCAGGCATGCGGTCTCTGTGGCACAAGAGTCTGGATCATCCCATGTGGAGATCATCTCTGTGAAGGAGGTCTAACCTTTGCTTTCATCCTTGCTGTCCAGACAGATTCCAGCGGGGAGGGCCCAGCTTACCCAAACTGAGGTCGTGCAACCTCTACTAGGCTGTCCCAGGCAGTGAGAGCAAATGCCTGCAGAGAATTTGGCAAAGGAAGTGAGAATTCTTAGAAGGTAATGCTGTTACGAAGGAGGAATGGATGCGGAGTAAGGGGGAACACACACACACAAACACACACACACACACACACACACACACACACACACACACTATACCTACAGATTCAGAAAACTTACTATTTAATGAAGGAATTGGAGATCACAATCCCATGAAGGAAATGCTACAGTAGAGATATAGAGTTCACAGAACCCTGGGCATCCAAAGAAAGGAGTGGCTTGGGCCAACGGAATGGCGGAAACGTTTTGCTGAAACCCACCTTCAATACTCAGTGTCGGGCGTTGTGTCCACTATGACATTTAAGCAGAGTCTGGAGAGATCAGCCCGAGTTCTTCAGTGGAACCTAAGTAGGAACGGGACCATTACAGGTGGGAAGGACAGGTGCAGGTTCAAGGCTGTGTGAGGCAGCAAAGGCATGGAGCCAAGGGACGGGACAGACCGGAGGAAACAGCGGGGAGGCAGACCGGGTCTCAGGTCAGGACACCATGACAAGTTTCCCCTGCCAAGTCCACGAGACAGGGTCCCTCCAAAGGCGGTGCTCGGTCAGTAAGGATATGTGATGTGTCATGGGACTGAGATCTGGAGAGATGCCTGGGGCGCATTTTGGTGAGTGGATCTTGAGCAGAGCGAGGGAGGGGTAGTCCGGCTGCAGCCCGAAGGTCAAAGAGATGCCTCGTGTTCTGTGCAGGGGCGACATGACGCGGGCCAATCTAGCTGAGGGCTTAGAGACGGAGAGGTGACAATTACGAGAGATATCTGGAGGAGAGAATTGCAAGACTCTGTCATCGGCTTCTGGAGATGGGAAAAGAAAAGAGTATTAACAGTAATCCCATCTGCAACTTCTGCCGCAGTAATTATACGGCTCTTCCTGGCCTCCCACCATGGAAATGGGAAGGTCTAGTCCTGTCTTTCAGGGAAGCAGTGGTCATCCATGGAACCCTAACCTGCTTTTCAGAGCTCAGCCAAGGAGTGAAGCATGCCAGGAGGCCGTCAGGGAGAGGAAGGAGTGGACCAGGGTCCAGAGAGACTGACTGCGGAAGTATTCATCCTCTCCGCGCCTGCTTTCCAAACTTCTTTACTTTTATTTAGGACCTTTCAAAGACAGAAGCCAAACTGACACATCAGCTTTTTCTCCCACCCCTGTCCTAAACACACCTCGTACTGCAAACTAGACTCATTGCTTTCCACGTCTAGACCTTTGTTCGGGCCGCTCCAACGCTCTGGGCAGCCTTCCATCGCCTCTGAGTTCCAACACCACCTGCCTCTTCCATGAAGCCAGGCAGATAACCCCCAGGAAATAAACGGCCTCTAGGAAATACAATCTTGGCTCTTCTTCTGAGCAGCGTGGGAGCTACGGAGAAACAGGAAGATCTCTCCGCTTCCCTGGCCGTCTCCCACCTCCAGAAGCCTGGGAAGGAGGAAGGAGGAAGCTGGAGACGCAGTAGGTGCCACATGTTGGGAGATTCTATTCAAAGTGCCAGGAGAGAGAGGATCTGATCGCCTTCTGTCTGGCCCCGCTTAGACCAAAAGGTGCCTTTTTTCCTGGAGGAGTCCAGGCCCTCAGCTTCTGTATGGCAAGCGGGCACCCGGATTTTCCTCTTTGCCTAGATTTCACATCATGGCACCTGGTGAAACAGGGTGATGCCCCAGAAGAAATGGTAGGTGTGGTAGACAACCAGAAACTGAATGTCTCCTGCAGTGGGGAATGAGCCAGAGGTTAGGTGTGACCAGAGGACTTGGTGGCAGGGGGGCAGTGGCCACGACCTGTCCCTGTCTCACTGTGAAGCAGGGTGTGATGCCTGCATCGCAGGAGGCTCCGAGGCTCCCTTCCTGGCTGGAGTGGACCCCGGAAGGGAGGTTTTTCTTGTACATTTCCAGCCGCGCTGCCAGCAATAGACTCGAATGGCTTATACTGATTGGGATCTTTCCTTAGAAGATCACATGGTTAGCTTTTTCTTTCTCAATACAGGATATTCAGAGTAAGAGGGAAATAGAATGGAACACAGAAGCAAAGGTCACAGAGTGCAGAGTCCTAACGTCGCCTTCTACCATCCAGTTCTGTGGTTTAAGGCAAGGCGCTCAGTTTCCTCCTTTGTAAGATAGACATGCCAAATCACTCACCTGATTCATCAGGTGGCGAGGGTAGAGATAAGTCACGGTTGTAAATGTGGTAGAAAACACAACAGAGCAGTAGACTGGCCTCTTCCCATTAGGGGCACCCCATCAACAGTCATCCAGAGGGGTATATGGTCATACCTCTCCCTGCAATCCTCTTGCAAAAAATTATGTGTGTATATGTATGCATACACACACACATATAGATGTATACACATACACACACGGCTATGTCATGGGACTTCTGCACGACCTCTGATGTTCTTGGGTTTCATCTGAAAATAATCCAGTCCTCTAAATATCTCCCTCGTGACATGATCCGTTCAGGAGTAGGGCTGAGAGTTTTATCACTCTTCCTGTAGCAACCTAAGTTTCTCTGGGCCTCTCCCAAGTCAAGTAAAACAGTCAGAGTCAAGTGCTGGCTCAGCATTTCAGTTTCTGCGAGGACATGTGCCAACATGATATGGATCAAGAACCCAGGGGAGTTTTCAAACCAATAGTGCAAATGAAAGTAGAATAAGTTTGGGCAAGCAGCCTGCTATGTTAATACTATGTTCGGGGTTATGAGCTACCTTTCCCTGAAAATTATTGCCCCTGGAGGTACGTGTTGGAAAACCCAAAATTGCTCTCCTCACTTGGCGATTTTCATCCTTGAGCTTGAAATCGACCAGATGCCAACATTTTCAGTGGGTTTCTTCCAACCTTCATTTGGATGTTAACTGCAGTGCTCCTTGTTTTTATCACACATTCCCTTCCACATTTCTGTGATTCCACTATTCTGCTTCCCTGGCATAGATTCGAGTGTCCTGGGTAGAAACAGTTGTTCTCTGTCAGTGGTTGCTAAACATGTTGGAACTCTATCCAAATTGTAAAATCTCATCTTGCTCCCAGCTCTGGCCCACCGCTCGGTTGCAGCCGTTGCGGAGCAGGTTTTGTGAAGGCAAGTGGGCAAAAGTGAGTAATTAGGCCCTAAATACGTTTAATTTAAAAATAAACCTGAAAGTTCTCTTGGCCTGAAAAGGGAAAAGTAATTAATTTGGGTTATGAAAGAGGAGGGGATGCCATGCATCGTTGTGAGGCCCTCGGAGTGGGCTCGTCCCGTTGAGCTGGAGATCACGATCTGATCGTGATTCTCATGTAAGTGGGGTGGCGGTGGGTGCAGAGGTGTATATCCAGGGCTCAGAGAGCCAGTCGGGGGGGGGTCCAGGCAAAGAAAGAGAATAGGGGTCCTCGGCATGGCTTAAGGGGGAACATGGCAGAAAAGTGGACTCCAGTGGAGATGGGGTGTCCACTTCTGCTCTGTCGGAGGAGCTGCTGGAAGACCTTTTACGGAACTGACTTAAGGGTGATATAAGGGGATGATTGCATGAGGAAGGTGGGACTACAGGACTGCCTCCTCCCAGACTGAAATGAGTTTCTTTTTCTTGGTTCTCCATGAGAGCCAAGAGCGGTACCAGGAAGAACCGTGGTCTGGAGGAAGGAGCTTCTGAAGCTCTTCTTTGACCGGAAGAAAACGCACTGTGAGTGGGTGCTACTGGGCTGGTCACACGAGTGTGTTATCGGGGCGCCAAGGGGCTCTGCAGGCTTGCAGTGTACAGGTGTGGCCCACCAGTCTCCCACCGAGGCAAGACGATTGTGCCGAGTCCACCGAAGTCCCATGAAATCAGTCCCAGACATTGTGGCCCACGCAACAGAGCTGTGGTACAGAGTTTGGGGTGTCTGCCTTTCCTAGAATCACCCTCCCCCCATCTGTTATTGACCGCGGTCAGCTCTCGCAAGTTCCTCCGTTCTCAGCTTCCCCATGGGGCTGATAACAGTGCCTCCTGCAAAGGGTTGTTTAAGGACAAAATAATAAATGTGAAATGCTTAGGACAACATCTGACCTGCCAACGTCAAGTCAGTGCTCAATAAATATCAGTTTCTATCATTTGCTCTGAAGTAGTATGAAAATTGCAAAAGTCAGGGTGCTTGGCTGACTCGGTCGGTCGAGCCTCTGATTCTCAGTTTCAGCTCGGGTCATGGTCTCAGGGTCATGAGATCGAGCCCCTCGTGGGCCTCCATGCTCAGCGTGGAATCTGCTTGAGACTCTCTCCCTCTGCCCCTCCCTCCTGCTCGCTCTCCCCACCCCTCTCTAAAATAAATAAATAAATCTTTTTTTTTTAATTGTGAAAATTTATTCCTGAGAGAAATTCTAGACAGGGGATAGACAGGGGTCCTGCCCTCCAGTGACGCCCACCAGCACCACATCTCATTCACCTGTTGCTCCTTCCCATACCCTTTGTTCTCATGCTACACCTTTTCCTACTCGTGTGAGAAGAGTTATAGCAGGTTTTCCTGAGATTCAGCTCATCCAAAGAGTTTCACTAGAAGACGATGTGTGATAAGAGCTCATGGATGCATCAAGGATAAACAAAGCTATTTTCTTACTCGACGTACACTCGATGCAAACCACTTGACGTGGTTTAATGTGAGTCCAGCACTTTCCAGATATGACGTCATTTCATCCTTTAAAAACTTTGCAGGGTGAGTATTATTCTTCTTCTCACAGAGAGTCCCTTGAGAGTGGACTGGATGTACCGACTTATGCCTAACAGATAGGATATAGCAGGAACAATGAGATGCCACTTCCGACATTGGGTTATAAAAAGACTCTTGTGTGCTTTCTCTTATTTCCACATTGCTATCTCAGACAGGAGACAGCTGCCAGATTGGAGAGTGTCCTGTGGAAAGATCTGCATGGCAAACAATGGAGACGGGCTTCTGCAGCCAGCAAGGAATCGAGACCCTCAATCCAATAGCTTGAGAGAAACTGAACATGTCCACATCCACATGAGTGAGCCTCGATGTGGGTCGTCCCCAATCAGGCCTTCGGAGGAGGGGACAGCTCTGGCTGACAGCTTGGCTCCCAGCTTCATGGCAGATCATTACTCAAGGGCACCTGGCTGAGCTGCACGCAGATTCCTGACCCACAGAAACTGTGAGGTGGTTCCCATCTGCTGTTTAGAGCTGCCGAAATTTGAGGTTATATGTTACGCAGCACTAGATAATACGAGGGTCATTTTATATTTTGCTCACATTGTGAATTTGTGCTTCAGGTAAGTAGCCTGTGGTTTTTTTACAAGGATTTCTAAAGTTCAAAACTCCTCGAGTCCTTTCTTAGGACAGGCATAGTTTCTTTTTTTTTTTTTTTTAAAGATTTTATTCATTTATTTGAAAGACAGAAATTACAAGTAGGCAGAGAGAGAGGAGGAAGCAGGCTCCCTGCTGAGCAGAGAGCCCAATGCGGGGCTCGATCCCAGGACCCTGGGATCATGACCTGAGCTGAAGGCAGAGGCTTTAACCCACTGAGCCACCCAGGCGCCCCTCATTGGCTTCAGGGCCTCAGCCTTCTCTTGGCTCTTAAGGCATCAGGAGAAGAACAAAGGTACTACAGTGTCTGGCTTAACATTGAGGGGTGTACACTGGTCATGAGTTGACCTTCATTCAGAACACCAGCTGGCCGACTGGCAGGTCCCCACCGGCATGTTCTCTGGCCACACAGCTCCAGCTGCTAAGAGTGCCAGTCAGTGTTACCCCCTGAAATTAACTAGGGCTCTGGGTGGAATTGGACAGGCAGATTGTGGCCATGTTCACCGTCATGCCACTCAGCAGTACTGAGCTTCCACTGGCAACCCAGGACTGAAGCGAGCATTTGGCCATGCTGAATGTTTCAGTTCCCTGATACTCTCACAGCAGGCTGTATGACACTATTTTCTGTACCCCTCAACCTCTTCTTCCAGGCCCCTCAAACTTCTTCACATTACTTCATGCTCTTTATCCTTCCCCTTAGACACCTCTGTGATGTACTTCCTGACTTAGCCCAGGTCTGAGTGTCTCGTCCAAGATTCTCCAACAGTGCCCCAATCTTCTACAACACTCCTCACATTACATTATATTGTCTGCTTATGAACCCCTTTCCCTTACTAGACTTTTCCTGCGAGATAAGCTGTCCAGTCTCTTTTGGTCACTGTTGTATCTTCAATGTCCAGCACTATCTCTAGCACCTATAATGGAAGGATAAATATTTGTTAAATGGATGAATGCTTTGGACTTGTCAAGCCAGAAATGTGTTTCCAGAACTTACTCCAGCATCTTACTCTCAAAACCTCAGAGAACAACAACCTGGATTAAGAATGTAGGCACTAAAAGGAACTTGGAATGCAAAAGAACATAGGTATTCCAAGAAAATGGAAGAAGGAGGCTGCTGTCCAAATAATGGCAGCCATCAGATACACTTTGGCTGCAGTTCACTAGTTAAATCAGGCAAGAGTGTTCAGCTGGCCTAAATTATCTGGAAAATTCTGCATTTTGCATTGGTCCATAAACTCTTTTATCTCCTTTACAATTGGATAGTTGGCAAAGCTTATCACTACCTCTAGAGAATGTGGATGGGTTCCAAGGCACTGACCTACGGTTCTGTCTTTTCATTCCAGTTGGGTCCCTGAGTTAAGAGTTCAGAACTGTTTAAGAGTGACTTTCTGTTTTAACCAATCTAACCACTGAACCTCAGTGGGCTTCAGTGTTTGGTACTCTGAGCATTATTCTGGCTTTGAGAATGTTGATGGCAAACTTTAAAAATATGGCAGAAGAAAAGACTACAAAATATTTTCAGAAAAATTCTCATTGATGTTTTAAATCTTGTCTTTTGCAATTTATCTTATGCTACTAACCTGTACAAAAGAGCCTCCAGAAATGTTGCCATGCCCCAATCCATCTCTACAGAAAGAAATCCTTTTGAACAAAAATGAGTTAAAAACTCAGATTAAAAAACCGATTGATCTAATCAACAAGATTACCAACAGAATGGATACCACCTATGTCAATTAGCTTTTGCCGTATAACGAACCACCCACAATTTCATGCTTCATGACAGCCACCTTTTATTTAGCTCACAGTTCTATGGGTTGGCTGGGTGGGCTTCTGCCCTGAGCTGCTCACCTCGTCCCTGCTGATGGGCATTCCATTGTATCCATGGTTAGCTGGCAGGTCGGCTGGTGGCTGGGATGATCTAGACTGGCCTCTCTTATGTATCCAACAGTTTACAAGCATGTGGCCTCATAGTCCAACAGGATAGCCTGGGCTTAGCTGCATAGCGGTCTCTGGGATCCAAGCCCAGCAAGAGAAAGGAAACGTCAGTGGGCAAGCAATTTTCCATCTCTGCTTGTTTTGTTCACATTTGCTAATGCCCGAAGTCAAGCAGCTAACCAAAATTCAAGGGGCGGCGAAATAGACTTTACCTCTTGAAGGGACATCTGCAACATCAAAAGAGGGTGGATGCAGAGAGGGGAAGGTTTTGTGGCCACTCTGATACTCTCTCCTGTTATCGTTTCCATACAACTCACCTTGTTCCGTCCTCACAGCAGCTCACTGAAGGAGCATCCATTCCCATTTTACAGATGAAGCCACTGAGGCACAGATAGGTGATTAAGAAGCTCATGGTTTTACCACTGACCAAGCTGGGATTTGGACTAGGTTCTGCCCTGCTCCGAAGACTGTATTCTTTATCAGTCGGCTTTACATCTAACACGGGTCCTGGCTGGTTGCTAACAGGTTACCATCCTGAATGTAGGCCTATTTTTTTCCCCACGTGTATAGGTGGCAGCTTTGGTCTGTGTTTATCAAATATTTTCAAAATATTTTGCAAAGATTATTTTCATTACCAGTTCAATAATACCTCAAGTCCCAGAGGCGGTCAGTCAAGCTCTCTTGTTCTGAACTTTCAAACCCTGAGGCACTTTATGGTAATGCAACCTCACCACCTCCCCCACCCTCCACACCCCACCCCCAGCTCCTTAGTGACATTCCTTCCTGCTTATAAACAGAAAATATCTTCTTTTTGGAAGCCATGAAACTCTGCTGCAGGTTCCACCCTTGGAAGAGACAAGGCTCGGAACCTCTGGGCTCATTCCCAGCCCAGCCCTCCTTTCAAGACCCAGCCAGGAGCTCAGGGCCACATCTAGGGATGTTGCCTCAGTGCAGAGATAAGAGGTGGTCACGAGAGCCCTTCGAGTGGGAGACAAATGATGAACCACACAGAAATGAAACCAGAGCCACAGGGAGCAGTGCCTCCGGAGCTGGTCCCTGGCCAGGCTCTGCAAACTTGGGTTTTCTCTGTGTCTTACCTCTTCTCCTCCACCTCCCCGCGACCCTGCCTTCCTCAAGGCCTCCCCTTTGAGACTCCCTCCCCTCCACCCTCCTCTTCATAGAGCCTCTAGTTTCTCATTTCTTCCGGTTCCTTTTCCGATGACCCAAATATCCTCCCCCTCTCCTCTCCATACCCTTCTTTGGCTGAGGAATGCCATTTAGCTGTAGAAATGGGCCCAAAAGATGCTTTCGGCCGTACTCGGAGAAGATGGACGACCCATGAGCTGAATTACATCCACTTGATGAATCTGGTAATCGTTTATTTGGAGGGAAAAGAAACACATTATTTTTTTACTTACATATATTCTAATTCTTCTCTGCAGTCTCCCATTGAGTAGGAATGAATTTATCTTCATTTGACAATTTTATGACCCAAATCAGCCAGCTCTGTCCATTTATCTGATTTAAAATGCAACCAAAGAACTGGACTCCTTTCACAGAAATCCAAGCGTGGCCAGCGGTGCTTGCCATCAACACAGATTTTTCATAACATGTGACTTTCCCAGTGTGGCTATTAGGGGCTGCTGGTTAAGCTTACCTCTTGAATGACCATTATTCAGCAATAGCAAATGATTCAGTAATGAAAACAAGTGCCCGATTTTTTTTTCTTTTTAAAGATTTATTAAAGCACCTCAGAGGCTGTTTTTATAAAACCTAACCCTTAGAGTGGCTGACCTTAAAAATGTGTTTATCTAAGTAAGCTATATTCCCCCAAAACGTTGACCAACATGATAAATAATTTATTTAATGTTTCCTTAAATATTATTTTGTTTGGTTTAAACCCAAAGTAGAAACTTCTTCTCCCCAAAAGGCACACTGTCTCGTTTTTTTGTACACAATGGAAACGTTTGGGGACAAATAAAAGAAATAAAATATTTTTCACGAAATTTGGCTTCCCAAGTGAATGCTGGTTAATCTAGGGGTTGCAGAATAAATGTTGTGACATTAGGGTAAATGGGAAGCTGAGACATTGGGTGATGGTTACAGGCTTATTTCAAGCATTTCCTTATGGGTAAGAAAATAAATATCCCCAAATAAACACAGCAAGTAGGGTAAAAACGGATAATCAATAGAAAAATGGCCTCCACCCAAGTCACAGGCAACATAGGGGATGTGTGCACATAGACAAGAATTCTTTTCTGGAGCTTTTGGTAAATCTAGAGCTTGGCCATATTGTAACTATCTTTGAGGAGAACCTGCTAAAGGTTCCTAGTCCCCCTGAGAATTGTCTCTCAATCCACAGGACCAATCACCCCAGAATTCTTACCCCCAGGCTATAGAAGCAGTTCAGGAAGAGGCCGGACAGCCAGATACCACTCTCTGGCACTCTGATTGGTCACATCACACATGGGCTCAACTGAGCTGAGTATAATCTTTGGGGATTTTTTTTCTTCTTTTTAATAAAAAACAGGAGGAGAAGGGGCCTCCCTCTTTGAATCGCGGAACTGGAAGCAAAGCAGAGGTTTCCCATAAAGAGGGAAGGAGGCCACTGGAGCAGCCGAGCGAGATGGTGGGAACCCCGATTTTCTCACGACGCCGGGCAAGCTCCCAGAGCCAACCAGGCCTGACCATAAATTCCCCTCTCGCTTGCTGAGGCTGGCTGCAATCAGGGTTGCCGTGTCACTTCTAATAACCAAGAATCCTGATTAATCCAGTGAGTCAAGGATGAGACACAAGTCTCGGGATGGGGTGAGGGAGGGCCCGGGATGGGGTGAGGGAGGGCAGGACAGGAATGTTTATTTGTTTGTTTGACCTTAGTTTTTTCTTAGTAATTTAGATGTATGTGTAGCTTAAATCCTAGCATATAATTCCGTTCATCGTGTGTGTGTGTGCGTGTGTGTGTGTGTGTTGGAAAGTTCCCTGCAGGGAGAACAGGACGGCAGGACACCCGGTCAGATTCTCCCAGGCGAGAGAATGATAAAGACATCCTCAACAAGGGAATCCCTAAACCGTTCTTGCTGAATTCAGACCAAACCTTCAGATTAACATTAAACATGGGCGTGTTGCTCAGTGGCCTGGGAGTTTTTATACTTTAGACATAATTATGAAACAAGTCTGCAAGGGCTAATTTTGGGTTCAGCTGAAGACATCCTTGGCATCTTCAAACAGTCACCCTTTGAACGATGGCTGAATGCCCTGTGTTGCATTCAGTATTGACATGTGTGGTCTTCTGATAACTACCCCCCCAACCCTGTCTGGCAGGCACCCCATAAGGTACTGTCCCACTTCATAGATAAAGACAAGAGGCTCAGAATGGTTGACATTTGTTCAAGGTCACGCAGTTAATGAGTTGAAAGAAGTTGGATGAGAATCCAGGTCTAAGGGTTCCCATCCCCCCGAAACCCTGGCCGCTGTGCTAAGAAAGTCAAAAGCAGAAGAGTAGCCACAGAATAGCCCAGCTCTACCCTGCAAGATTCGGGGGTGCTGTTGAGAAGCGTTTCCAGTGAGCAACAAACATCGAACAGGACATTGGACTCTTCCCAGCTGCTCTGCTGGTTCTGCCTATGTACTTTCGGACACAGCTTTTTGTCCCACCAAGCCTCAGTTTCCACTACTATGAAGTAGGGTGATAATACTGTCGTAGGGAGTCTCCAGATACAGTCCCCCCATGTGCAGGGCAAATACCACTCCTTGCATGGAGAGGGGGAGTCCATTTCCCTCTCCTCGAACACAGGCTGGTCTCAGCACCTGTTGGGGCCAATATGATTGGAAGGAAGCGACGTCCTAGGACTTTGGAGCCCGGGCTTCAAACTTCTGCTGCTTCTTCTCTTCCCACCATGTAAGGAAGTCGAGACTAGACCGGCGCGTAATTAGGGGCCCTGGAGGGGAAGGATAAGCAACCATCTCAAATGTTCACGCCCTGACCAAGCTCCCAGGGAAACGCAGCCTCCTGAAAAACTCTAAGCAAGACCAGAAGAAAAATCAGCCCAGTGGAACCCCAGCCAAGACACACAACTGTGAGAAATAATGAATATTGTCATTGTATGCCATCACATTGTAGGCTGATTAGTTACACAGCAATAGATAACATGCTTCCCACCCTGGATGATTGGGAGGATCAGACCGGCTCATGTATTTAAAAGCAAGAACACCTAGAGCGGTGCTTGGCATTCATGCGTTGAATGTGTTTATTGGGCAAGTACTTTGGGCCAACCCCTTCCAGGCGATTCGAATATAGAGGACACCAAGACAAAGTCCCGCCCTTTTGGAGCTTCTGTTGTGGGAGAAGGGACAGTAAACGGCACGAACAAATGATTGATGTCAAGTACGGATCCCTGCTGTAAAGAGCTGCCCATCGCATTCCTGGTACACCTGGGATTCTGGCCGCGGGCACCCATCCCCGCGGTGCTATTATTTGTTTTCATCTGCTGGGCCTCACTGACCACAAGCTCAGGGCGGGGTGGGGGGAGGCAGACAGCGATGTTTCTTATTTGGGTTCCCTGTGGTTTGGGCAGTGGCGGACACCCAGTAGGTGCTCAGGGAACAATCTTTGAAACTGACTATGAATTCACGTCCTGACCTCCTGCTACCCAACACTGTGTTAGAGGCACCAGGCTAGAAAGCAGCCCCGAAACACAGCAGCTCCCCTCTGCAGAAGACAGTCCCACTTTCCACTTCATGAATAAGTTTGTGGGTGACTCACCTGCCACGAGACGGGCCCCCGACCCCGTAGCTGGGAACAGCCACCCTCGCCTCACACAGATCTGGGCTGAAACCTCCGTAAGCATTCCCAGAAGGGAAACACATACCTCCACGTCCCCTGAACGGAACCCCTCTAGAACCTATGAAGGGACAGAGAGGGCCCACACTCTGTCTCCTCCTTCACCCAGCAGCAGGTTCCAGAGAGGACTCGGTGGGAAGGAAGGGGGTGGAGCAGAGGCTCATCTCCCCCTGGAAACAGCCCTGCCATCCGCCTCATCAAAAACACCAAGCTTGGGCGCCTGGGTGGCTCAGTGGGTTTAGCCGCTGCCTTCGGCTCAGGTCATGATCTCAGGGTCCTGGGATCGAGTCCCACATCGGGCTCTCTGCTCAGCGGAGAGCCTGCTTCCCTTCCTCTCTCTCTGCCTGCCTCTCTTGTGATTTCTCTCTATCAAATAAATAAATAAAATCTTTAAAAAAAAAAAAAAACAAAAAAAAAACACCAAGCTTGGTTGCAGAGAAAGCACCCGGGGGCGGTGCACAGCCCCAGGCCAGAGGACCATGCTTCCCCCCTCGGGCCTTCCCACTACCCTCTTCTTTATCCTCACACGACCTGGTAGCAGGAGGGCGACTTGTCCTCTGAGCTGCCCCACGTTCCACAAAGGGGCCCTTGCTGTTGGCCACTCTGGGAGAGAAAGCCTGTCACCAGGCCTTCCCGACGGAGCTCGCTCTTTTTCTCTCTCTCTCTCCCCGCCTCTCCTCCAGCTGCTCCTGGTTCAAGCTGCTGCCTGCCCCAGCTAATAATGCTTTGTCACGCAGCGACAGAATTACGGTCCCACACTGGCTTCACACGTCACAAATAATTGCGCTCCTTGCTCATCGTATTGAAGTTGTCAGGACTCTCTTACGCCTATAATTTGTGTGAGTTGATCATACTTTGGTAAATCAGCGGGTCACGACCTGTGCCCTTTAGCCCCCGTGGCTGGCTGAGAACGACCTACAAATCTCGTGACAGGGACAACAGAGAGGGTATGAACTGTTCAATTGCTCATGTCTATCAGCTGCCACGGGGAGCGGCTCTTGCCTTTGGCCTTGGCTTTAAACGGACCAGCGCGCACCCCGTGACATCCCGTCTTCATTTCTTCACATCTGTGTTCCCCCTTACTTTTTTTTTTTTAAGCACTTTTGGATACTTTTTCTTTTCTTTTCTTTTTTTTCTTTACCACAAGACATTTTGGTGCCAAACCCAAGTGTCTTTCTTCCATGTGTTTTAAATAAAAAAACCTCCAGCATTGGTGATAAAGTCAGTAGACCTCACTCTGTGTCCGGCCCGACGGCACGGTGTTTCCCTCTTGTTCTAGCAACAGTTAAATCCCTCTGGCAGCTTTATGAGCTCCTTCGCTGACACTTTATTGGGTAGCACATTCACAAACAGCATCCCCGAGCCTTTGTTTTCATTAAGGTACAACATGTACCATCAAGTTGAATTTAATTCACTGCTTTTATATTTTATACACAGTATCGCTGACCCAGACCTTCTGTAGCTGAGACTGAAAAGAGAGCAATAAAGTTCAAACTGCTTTTACTACCCAATATCTTCAATAATTGACTTCTTTAAAAAAAAAAAAAAAACAGCGAGAAAGAAGTGAGAAGACCAGGTTTGGGGCAGACTGATGCTCTGCAGATACCCTGAGGCGGGGTCGAGAGTAAAGTGTGGTTTTGTGGGAGCTCTGCTTCCAGGGAGGCTCCCGTAGGGAGATGAGGGGACTAGAGAGCTGCTCACTCTCTCCTTGGGCTTAAGAAAGAGGAGAAGATGATGGGAATGTGTGTGTGGATATCCACTCTCGTGGCTTCCCATTCTGCGGCAAACTACTCACCCCTGCGGAAAAGCGTGGTCATCAGGCTGTTCTGGAGGCAGATGGCAGAGTCCGATTTCCTAGCCTTAGCTTCCAGGGTGTGAGGACCATGCCGTCTGCTGGTGCCATAGCAGGTGTAGGACAATGGGTAAGATGGAAACCAAATGAGCCGAGCTCTCACTCCATGCCATCCAAGGCATGTGCATTTCATTTCCGAAGGCCTGACCTGGAGGGCCACAGAACCAAGGACAATGAGCAGCACACACAAGCAATACTGGGGGACACACACCAGCTATGGGGGCCGCAAAACCAAGTTGTCCTACTGTTTTGGTCTCCCTTTATCCCTCGCCTCAGTTGTCTGGTTCGTAGGCACAGACCAGGGATGATTCTCAGCGCTAAAACACATTTTACCTTTTTTAAAATAATATTATTTATTTATTTATTTGAGAGAGAGGGAGGGAGGGAGAGAATAGGGGAAGGGGCAGAGAGAGGGGGAGAGAGAATCTCAAGCAGACTCCCCACTGAGCATGGAAGCTGACGGGGGGCTTGATCTCATACCCCTGAGCTAAAACCAAGAATCGGACATTCGACCAACTGAGCCACCCAGGCGCCCCAAGACATTAACTTTTGATTCGATTTATAAACTGCAAGTCACCAGTTTGGAGCAGGGAGTGGGTAGGAATAAGGGTGAAGGAAGAAAATGTCGCGTCCAGGTCACAAATGTAAACTTAACAAAAACCCCACCTGCAAAGCAAGTTCAGTTGACCTTTTAGCTCTCTTTGCTGAAAGAATTTAGTAGAAAGGCAGACAGGGCTTCAAATCACCACACCACTTCTGACCAACCTGGCGACCTTGGCAAGTGACCTCGACTCTCTGGGCCTTAGCATCCTCATCTGCTCCATATTAGAGCAGGTGTTGTGCATATCTTAATTTTGTCTCAGTCTAGACTCTCATTTGTGAGCAAAGTAGCCTAATGGCTAACTCAAGCAGAAACAATTTATAAGGAAGATATCGGATGGCTCACAGAGTCTCCAGGAAGACTGGGGAACTAAGATGGAAAATGACCCAAAACAGAGGGAGCTGGGGAGCAAAGATCATGGTTGAGGTCACGCCTTGGGCATTGTCTGGTTACGCGGCTACCCTTGGCACTACCACCACTGGCCATTTTGTGCCACCACTCTACTCCAGACCACGAGCCTCTGTTCTGCCCTGTCTAGATTCAAAGCCCCTGGCGGCATCTTTGAATGGCCAACCCCAGGTTACATGGCCATGGCTAAGCTACTGGAGGTCAGGAATATACTTTGAGACCTTCGAAGATGCTCGCTATGGCTCAGGGAAATTCCTAACCAAGTGATCTCTTTGTTCTCATTTGTTACGCGGAGCTTGGGGAGAGGGAGAGTCAGGTCCCAGGTTTTACTCGCAAGTTTAATATAGTGCATTTCTTGGCTTCCTCCACAGAGAGGAAAGGGAAACCTGCATTCATGCAGCCTGCTTGGCTTGTCCAAAAGCCACGGAGAGTGAAAGTGACAATGTTTGGAAGGAAAGCACACACATCTCTCTGATTCCTGTTATGTCCATAATGTTGCTCTTGGAGTGGCCATTGGAAAAACCCCAGAGGGAACAGTGGGACTATGGCTTCCTCCTGGAGCAGTGAACACCAGCGACCAAGTGCAAAGTCATTTTCGACTTCTGAATCTGTCACTGGTGAGACAGACAGAGCCTTACAGAAGTGCCTCAGCTAGAGAAACAAAATGGCCCCATGGCCAAGTCTAGGGATAAGAAGAACATGAAAAACATATCTGGAAGATACAATTATACACGCCATTGTGGTTATGGTTATGTTGTAGGCAGTAGGCTAAGTGCTTTTGTGGCATATTTTACTTAACTGTCAAAATAAATTAGGGAGGTATTTATTATTATCCTTATTTTACAAATCTGGAAATCAAGGTCCAGAGGTTAAGAGCATGTGAGATAACATGGATGTGGTACAAAACCTGGGCTTCGGAGCTTCGTCTTCAAAGCAAAACATGGCCACGGTTGTGTCTGGATTGTGGCGGCGTATACAGAGGACACTAGAATCTCAGGGCACAATATCATGGGTACTTAAGAAATTCCTGATGATCTCATAATCTCAAAACCAGTCTTGTTTGGGCTGAGCCATCAAGAGACAAGAGACTAAAGAATATTTCATGATCTGGAAACTTTCATTCCCTTTAATATGAAAATGCTCGACGTCAAGTATTAAAGATGTAAGGATTCAGAGGTTGCAGGCGGCCAAGGGAGATTAAGAGTTTCTTTCCCCAAATGAAGTGCATTGTGTATCCATTATGGGGCATGGAGACTTCCCCTCCCCTCCCCCACTGTCTCCACTTAATAGAGAAAACGCTAAAAACTTTGAAGAAACGTATTCTTTGTTCTTTAAGTTCCATGATTAATTAGGTATAAGCCATGTTTCAGAACGTTTCGTCATTTATTTGTAATCCTCCCCGGAGCGTGTATGCTAACTTGGCTCGGAACACATAGATCACATTGCAAATACTACTCACAGGCTGAAACTTTTTGTTTCCTTCCCTTCCCCTCTCTGCTTTCCCCTCTAATACTGGAGTTGAAGAACAAAGCTGGATTTCAATCCGAGAGCACGCCCTGCTCTGTGTGGCTCTCCCTGGCCTGTCGCTAACCTCCAGAAGGGGGATTACAACTGGAAATGGCCAGGTTGTGGGGGACAGCCTGGGACCCACACCTGGATGGAAATTTCAGAGTTGCTCCAGCTGCCGGTCAAGCAAAGATGGACATTTGCTTCAATACTATCTCCGCCTCCATCCAAGAAGCTCCTGAGTATAAATGAGCGAGGGGCGTAGCGCCACGGGAAGCATGTGGCATCTGACTGTGAGGGTCTGACTCAGTCTTTGGAGCTGCCTTTCTCTCATCTGTGAAATGGGAATAAGAAAGACCTCTGAGGGGCATGTGGTCAGTCCTGGGATTGAATATGACTTAGTGTAGCGCTTCATTTACACGTGCTGACTTTGAATGTTCACTATTATTTTTATTACTGTCACTTTGGCTCAACTTCCCACCCCAGACACACACACACACACACACACACACACACACACACACGCACGCGTGCACTCACCCCAAGGCTGTTCCTTCTTGCTTCCCAAGGATCCCTCACGGACTACTGAGACAGCCCCTCACTTCGGAAAATACCTTTCTTCCCATGTTTTTGCTTCCCTTCACCCTTATCACAGAGAACACTCCTCTTCCAAAACTCAGATCAAATGCCATCACCTCCTCCTAGAAGTCTTCCCTGGTTGTCCCCAGAGGAATCGGTTATTTGCCCTGTGCTCACTTTGAGGCTGTTCGAACTAGGGAGACAGCTTGGTCACCTTTCTGGGCAGGGTGTGGCCAAGGCCGTGGCTCAGTCTGGGTAAACTTCATCTGCCTGGAGTTGAAAAGTGTATTGAGTGGACTCCCTAGGTGTGTTAGATTCCCAGGGCTACCGTACGGAAGTAGCTTACACAACAGAAGTTTATTCCCTCACAGTCCTGGAGGGTAGAAGTCCAAGATCAAGGTGTCAGCAGGGTTAGCTCCTTTAGGGCTCTGAGAAAATCTGTTTCAGGCCTTGCCCCTGGCTTCTGGTGCTTTTCTCAGATCTTTGGCATTCCTTACTGCGTGGACCATCACCCTGAACTCTGCCTTGATCCTCATATGGCCTTCTCCCTGTGTGTGTTTGTCTCTCTATGTCCGAATGTGCTCTTTTTCTAAGGGCACATCATTGGTTTAGGGCCACCTGAATGATTTCATCTTACTTGACAACCTATAAAAGACCTTTCCAAAGAAGGTCCCATTCACAAGTACTAGGGGTTAGGACCTCAACATCTTTTTTAGGTAGACACAATTCAACCGAAAACATGAAACCCAGCCCATTCGGCGTGGGTGGGTAACAACTCTGAGGCTATGTTTGGAGTCAGGGGATAAGCCAGAGCCCTGCGGATTCATCCTGCTCCTAATTATAGCCAGGGCAGAGCACTGAGCATTCTGGGAGGGTCTTACCATATAACACCTGAGCCTGTATTTATCATCAAACTCAGCCTGGTGGTTCTCAAGCCCGCCGACCACAACAGGATGACCTGGGAATCCTAAAGACAAGATAAATAAAACAAAACAAAAAACAGCAATTCTGGGGGTGGGGAAAGACAGAATCAGTCTGCCGTCAAGCATCATTTTTTAAAGAGCAGCTCGGGCTGAGAACCTCTGTACTAGACTAAACATACAAGGAATCCATGTGGTTTTTCCTGGTCTGACCTGAGAAGCATTTCTTGTTTGGGGGCCTACAATGTTTTCAGGGTGTTTAAATGACTCTTAAAAAATTAAACTGACCTCTTATATAGGATTTTATAAAAAATATAGAATGTTAAAATTCTCCAGATGGTTGAGATTAAGGGGAAGTATAGTTTCCTCTGATATATGCAGCCAATCCTTTATTGTTGGACTACTCTGGGGACAGTACCAACCGTCACGCAAGTGTAGAAGTGTATACAGGTTGAGTCTGTAGTCTCACATAGTAAGTACATCCAAGAGGGAAAGCTTTTACAAGTGAAGACATCATCGTTGGCGATTCCCGTGGTGGTCAGAATGACAATGCGGGCAAATATTTGCCTGGGTGCTGGTTCACCATGGACATGGTGTTATCAGAGCTTGGTGTTTCGACTGGAGAAATGGCGCTGGTATGTGAGAGTATGCAAATACCCAGAGAAAAATGAACAGCTTTCTGGCCAGACTTTAAGTAGAAAAGGCAGCAGGAGCACTGGTTATGATAATAATAATAATAATAACAACAATAAGAGCTAATGCTTTTATGAGTTTATTTGTATCGGATGGTTATGGTACTACCGACTTTTTATGCCAATCTTCTAACTGCCAAAATTCCATTTTGAATATTTGGCTACTCGAATGCCTACATTCTTCCCCATGTCTTAGAAATATGGACACAAGGAAGATTCTTTGGAAATTAAAGGCATCTTTATTTGGGACATTTTGTTAAAGAGGCTAGGGCAAAAGAGGCCTAAATTGGTGTTTCAGTCTTTGATGAACTGAGGGTCAGATGCCTGAGGACAAGTTCTGAGAAACAGCAAAAGAACGGGCATGTAGGCCTATAAAAGGACTGGAAATTATTCATTCTGATCAAATTCCATTTTCTTGTTTCTGAGGGAATTGGGGGAGGAGGAGGAGAAGAGGAAGATGGGATAGTCCGTGAATACTAACCATGTGTTAACTGCATAGGTCGCATGTCCCAGAGATGGAAATAGTTCCTACAGCTCCACCGTCTTCACAACAGCAACAGTACAATCACAGTAACCCAGCTGATAACTCATTCATTTTCATAAGTTTGCCCTCAGATCGATCACACTGGTCATCGCAGATCAGATCCAGCAGAAAGGAGAGGCAGGTACAAACTTGACCTGAGTCACGTGAGCCGTGGTCAGGTTAGGGATGGAGGAGCCCTCTTCTGCCAAGAAGTTGATCTCCAGTATTTATTTGGGTGCAAACCAAAGTAGAATAATAGGGAAGGAGGTCCTTCACGTAAAAGAAACTCAAAAGCTTTACAGACTGAATTAGGTGTAATCCTTATGGGATCCCTAACAGCTCATAAATAACTTTTAATGAGATTTCCAGCAAGTCAAATAGCACGTGGGGGAAAAAGTATTCTTTTTTATTTTTGTTATTTTGTTTTCAATAAAGCACATACTTCATATCGTTGTTTTCCCAACCCATAACCGAAAGAAGGGAAACCATTTCAATAAGAAGAGATTAGTACTGAAAATATTTAATTAACTGATAGGGACAGGAAACGCTTGAATATGTCATTGAAAATTCTTGACATTGACCACTAATCTATGGAAACTTATAGAGCTGAGTCTAAAGCATGTTCCGGAGTTAAGCAGAGAAATAAATCAAGGTTTGCAAATGTCATTTAAGTTTTCACCTGTCCCACGATTCAAAATTATTGGCTTCCCAATGAAAAGCATATGTTGTGTCCCTTGTCTGGGGAGTAGTAATGAAGTGAGGCAGACACTCTCCAGCTCTCCCTCCCATCGTGCCCCTCTTGATTTCCCATCGAGTGAAAATAATTACTGTATCCTTGAGGGAGCGCTTCCCTGGCTTCCCTGAGTCTGGTCTCCCGATAAGCATTGCCATGCCGGCTCCTCAACCCCAGCCCTTCTTCCTTGAGGGACCACGGCTTGATTTATGAGAAAATAGTTGGCAAATTGCAATGTCCATCTTGATGGATGACATCATTTGGACCATTTTGCTGATCATGTATGACTACTTTTTTTTTGTTTAGCCTCGTTGCAATTGATCCGTAGCTCCAATAGCAAAGGAGGAAAAAATAGCGATGCCTTTTCCTGGGGAGGTCACCAAGCAAAAAGGGCTCTGGCCTTTGTTCCCTTGAAACCCACACGTGATGTTCAGATCCTTGATAAAGAGCGCTCGTGGACAGTATCTTAAATGATCCCAAGACTCTGAGGAAGGCAAGACAGGTAGAGTTCCCCTCATTTGGAAGATGAAGAAAGTGAGCTTCAGAGAGATGGAGTGCTTTGCCCAAGGTTACACAGTTAGTCAAAGTCCGGGGTTCAAATCTTGGTCTTTTGGCTACAGAGCAAGGGCTCATTTCTTTTTCTGTTGCTTCTAGGTGGAGAGGGTGTACATCTAATGACAAAATCGAAATTCCTCTGTGTTTGGTGCTTCTATCCCACCTTCCCTGCACAGTTACTGCTGCAGCTCCTGACTCATCTCGAGACCCCTGAGACCTGGTTCCGGTCTCTCCTCCTGGTTGTCACCAGCCTTACGGTTCTGTCACTGCACAGTTTAATGGGGTCAAAAGGCTCTCCAGGCCCCATAGCTTGCTTCGCAAAACTTGCTGATTTAGCGTCTCTACCAGGAAAGTTACAGAGCTGTGGGATGGAGTCCAAATTTCTTTGAAATATCATGCTTTATCTTAAACTTTAATATGGATTTTTAAAATTCTACTCCATGTATTCTCAGATGTTTTTTGTTTTTACACAGTGAAATGATATTTCTCTAAAATTCTTTGAGTACAACTGATGTCCAGGAAAGCTGCCTCCTCTTTATCCTGTGACTTTGTGCATGCCCCCGAGTCTGAGGAGCTAGATCCCAGAGGATCAAGTTCAGGGCTTGGCATAGACTATACGTTTCCCGTAGAGCTGGCTCTACCTTCTTCTCTGCCTCTTCGCTACCACTTACCGCCGGATCCCTCACACGACAGGCACCCAGCGACTTTGCCCATGCTATTCCGTCAGCCTCCAAGTCTCTTCTCCCGTTACCTTGCAGCCTCCAGCCTGCATGACCTCTGTCCCCGGGATGTGGCTACGGTTCTCTCACTGCACCCCATTTACGGTAGCAGTCAATCCTTGGGTGTTGATCACGTCTGGGCACGTCTGTCTCCCCCCCAGACTAAGGGCTGTTGCCCATCATCTCTATCATCACACAGAAGCACCCAGTCTTGGCACAGATGAGGCCAATGTCTATAGATCTGTGTCTATAAATGTCTATAAAATGTAGATCAATGTCTATAAAATGAATGACAGGTAGTAACACATTTCCACTAGGAAATTTGTTTTTAGAAACTAGCCTAATTGCTTGTATTGTACAGTTTCTAAGAGCTTCCACACATTAAAAAAAAAATACAAAACTCCAGTGAGCATCATCTTTTATTTTGCTAGGCATAGGACCTCATTTGGTCTTTGTTTTCATGTATTCATGCCATGCAGCAGGCATGGCCCCTTCAACGTACCTCAACCCCTTGACATAACTTAGAGGTCAAGTCCAGGTGCTGGACTTGGGCTTCCTGGGCTCCCGTAGCCCCCTCCCTGCTAGCTGTGTGACCTCAGCTTCCTCATCTGTAGACAGGGGTGATGATGGTATTACTGAGAGGCAGCATTCTGAGGTGGTGACCGTCATGGGCTGCAGGAATAAGAACCTCAGTCAGGGACAGTAAACTCCAGTCCACGAGCCAGCTCCAGGCCACTGTCTCATTTTGTGTGGCCGAGAGGGATTTTATAATGTTAAATCATCAAAAAAAAAAAAAAAAGAAAGAAAGAAAGAAAATCGAAAGAGAAATAATATACTGTGACACCTGAAAATTAAATAAAATTAAATACAATTCCAATATAAATGTCAACCAATAAAGTTTTATTGGGACACAGCCTTGCTCGTTGTCTGTCACATTTTTGCACGACACCGAAAGTGTTGAGGAGTGGGGGCAGAGACTGGTTGGCCTGCCAACCCCCCAATACTGGTTATAAGACACTCTACAGAAGTGTGCTGACCCCCAACCTAGGTTCAAATCCCAGCTCTGCCCGTTATGAGCTCTGTGACCAGTTTCCTCTACTGGAAAATGGAGATAATTTTTTAAAAGTGGCGATAATCCGCCTCATCCACTCATCTCCGGCTCATAAGACTTTAGGAGGTTAATCAAACACGTGACAAGGAACGAGTAAATGTTAGCTGATATGACCAAGCTACCTTCCCAGAGGGCTAGAATTTGCCAAGAAGCAGGGTGAGCAGGGACTGGTAGTCCAGCTGTGTATAGAGTTCTAACTTGACGGAATCAGAGAGGTGGAGATGAGATATAAGCCAAAGTGAGCGGAAGGAAGAAACGAAGGGCCAAGGAGTAGATGGCCAGGAGAGTCCCAGGGAGCACCCTTCCAAACACCCTGCGCATGACCACAGCCTGGGTCACCAAGTCAAGAGTTCCAAACTGAGTTTAGATGGGAGCAACTCAGAAAAGCCAGTGAGGAACAAGCAAAGGATGGAAGTAGAGGGTTCTAGAAGATTCCTCAGGTCTCAAATAGCACTCCACTCAAGGGCTGGCTTCAAGGGTTGGGCATGCCATGCCATTCCCATCTACCAATGAGGAGACTGAAGCTCCACGTGGTCCAAGATCTCACTCAAGATAGTATAACTCGGAAATGACTAAATTCAAAGTACCATATGCCCAGACCAGGGCTTCTCGCTCCACTCCACTCTGCCAACTTTCCTACTAAATGTCTCCGGTTCAATCCTTTGGAGGCCCTTACGAACACCATTGATTCTCAGGGAAAATAGCATGTCTCCGTTGTTGCATTGTTTTGTCTTTTCCAAGAACAGAGAGTCTCTCTTTTTTTTTTCTTTCTAAACCATGAAGCATGAATTAAATGTGTTTTCTCCCTCCCCGCAGTTAGATTTCTTGTTGCTGTATGCAGTGAGCACAGACTCGGCCGGCTCAGCTATGCAGCCCGGCCTCTGACGGGAACTCTCGCCGACAGGCACATCTCTCGCTCACAGTTCAATGACAACCCTGCAAATGGCAAATTGTTTATGATTTTAGAGCAGGAAGGATCCAAGACTCCTTGAAGGAAGCTGGGGGAAAAGCAACAAGTAATTCAGGGATCCAGGCCAAACGTGAACCTGTGGATTTCGATAGACACTTGATAAAAACGTCTTTATGATGTCTACATGTCTTTGAAAGAAGGCTCCGGGTCCACAACTCCTCTTATTTATTATTCCTAACAGATGTGACTGCTGAAAAAGCCTGGGTTCAGAAAGGCATCCTCCATGAGCAGGACGAAGACAATCGTGCTTCAGAACCTAGACACGCCGAATGTTCTGCTGCTCAGTCAAAAGTGGGGATTCTTGTTTATTTGACGATTTTTCTTCCTTGGACATTGTATTTAAACAAGTGTCTGCTTTTGGTCCAGTGTTTCTCCAAGTTTATTTATAGAAGAACTTTTCCTTCTCCCTTCTAATCTGTTTTTCATATTTTGGTGAAAGGGATAATATATAAAATTTTACAAGGGTTTAGCTTTCCTTATATTTCCTAAATGCAGGCATCTGGTGTTCTCATTAAGCAAGTGATGTCCATTCATGGGCCTTCTCCATCTTTAATTCATGCTAAAGAGCAGTGAAGAAATTTGAAGAATACACTGTCTTCCAATATGTTTTGGAAAGTTTCTTTAAAAAAAAAATTCTACCCAGTGTTCTTTGGTTAGTTTCATTCTGCTCGTATCTTTCATTTTCAAGGTTTCCCCTTTAAATCTCTTTTCCCAAATGGCAAAATACATAGCATTATTATTTTCTGAGTTCTGCCAAAAGCATGCTTTTTTTATGCTGTAAGTTTCTCACTAGGACATATCTACACTTTGGGCTTTCAGGCTGAGGAAAGCGGGAGAGCTAGCTAGTGGAATGCACCGCAGAGTTTCTCATTACGCATTACAATGAGCCTCGAAACACTATACTCCTGCTGAGAGCGTCCCAGATTTGGTTAAGACTTTAAAAACTTGAATTAGAGTTTATAATCTCCTAAAAGTGATATAAACCCGAAGGTTCGCTCAGTTCCTGTGATGTCATCAATACATTTAATTATGTGAGGGAAATGTTTGGGTAGGATCACGAGAAACATACACGCACACACACACACATACACACGTACGCAAAATGCAATAGTTCAACAGTGGGCCAATGGATAAACGCCAGTTTCAGAATCTTCACCTAAATAAGCCTTGTCTATACAGCCTTAATAATACTTTTATTATTGTTATTAGTAATAATCATAAAGGTTTAAGATAAAATTATAGCTTAGGTAAAAAATATGGTTGCTCCTCATTTGATTCAGGTCGAGACAGTCCCCTCGAAAAAGGCTTTGGGTAGTTCACATTTTTCTAACACGCTGGCACAACAGATTTCTCCTTAAAAGTTCTCTGCACGTTACAATCACTTACATATAGAAATCCATTTAAACTGACAAGCTAATGAATGGCCTGCCCGGGTAATAGGGATGACTGCGGTAAACATATTGGGTGCAATGTATTTTAATGATGTCTACAGTCACATGTTAGTACACCTAGCTGGGAAAGGTCTGTTGAAATTGAACCTGCTTGTTTTCTTCAAGTTTATTCCCAGTAATTTATGAGTTCGAATGTGGCCTGCAAGTTTGCATTTCCTCTGGTTTGCCCTCCTTTGGAGTTGAGTTGGGGCTCTGCTCCATTAGGCCGGCAAATGAGTTGCCTTAAATTTAAGCCGTTCCTGGAAGTAGTGTTCCTTCATAACGGCTAGGCCACAAAGTCAGAGTGAATCACTCATTCCTCTGAAACGTCACATGGCCCTGGTTACTCTGGTCCTAGAAACAGTCTAGGAAAGTACATGGTTTCGTAGATCAGCTGACAATTACATGATGCGGCCACAAACACACGTCATTATGTTGTAGTTCAGCCCAAGGGCATAACCGAGTCCATCAAGCTTTTACATATAATACCCGGCTTACAAGAACTAGAAACGGTAGAGGAAGAACCTGAACGACACCACAAGGAAGCAACCGGACAAATCTAGAGAGCAGACGTTTCGCAGAACCTCTGGCCTGACCCCTCCAACCAGTCGGTGCCACTGAAAAGAGATCCAAAGTCACAGCCAGTAAATGCAACGTGCAGGGCTCTAAACACATAGGGGTTGGGACCGGCGCCTGTAATGACACTTCGGTTTCGGTTACTGGAATTTAAATACGGTCTGGCTTTTAGGAGAGATGACAATTGACTAAAATGAAGGGACGCCTGGGTGGCTCAGTCAGTGAAGCGTCTGCCTTCTACTCAAGTCGTGATCCCGGGGTCCTCGGCTCGAGTTCCACACTGGGCTCCCTGCTCGGTGGGGAGCCTGCTTCTCCTTCTCCCTCTATCCCCCCTGCTCATGCGTGCTCGTAAATAAAATCTTTTTTAAATTTTACTAAAATGGAAAGGTAGAGTTGACCAAAAAAGCAGGTGACAAAAAAGGATGGGCAGTATGAGATCGTGCTGGTTAAAACAAAATAAAACAAAAATTGTGTGTTGTGTGTGTATGTGTGTGTGCGTGTGTGTAAAGATCTGGAAGGATATGCACACATATACTAAATTACATTGGTGACCTTGGGGTGTGTGTGTGTGTGTGTGTGTGTGTGTGTGTGTGTGTGAATTAGTTTCCTATTACTGCCATAACGAATGACCACAAACTTTGGGCTTAAAATAGCACAAATTTATTATCTCGCAGTTCTGGAAGTCAGAAGTGTGAAAACGCTCTCATTGGACTAAGACCAGAGACTTCTTCTGGATGTTCTTGGGAAAATCCACTGTCTTGCTTTTTCCAGCTTCTGAGGACAACCCCCACTCCTTGGTCCACGACCGCACCTCACTCTGATCTCTGCTTCACTGTCATGCTGTCTTCTCTGACTCTGGCCATTCTGCCTCCCTCTTACAGTGACCCTTGTGATGATCTTGAAGATACCCAGATAATCCAGGGTACCGTCCTTTCTCAAGATCTTTGACTTACCTATAATTAGCAGGCCCCTTTCACTACGTAGGGCAACACATTCTTGGCTTTTGGGGATTAGGACATAGGTATCTTTGGGGAAGAGGAAAGACTTATTTGGCTTATCACTGTAGGTATACGCTTTCTTCACCTCTCTATTAATGTCTGTATTTTCTAATTCTATGCAGTACATATATTAATATTAAAAGCAGGGGTGCCTGGGTGGCTCAGTGGTTAAACATCTGTCTTTGGCTCAGGTCATGGTCCCAGGGTCCTAGGATTGAGCCCCCCATCAGGCTCCCTGCTCAGTGGGAAGTTGGCTTCTCCCTCTCCCGCTCCCCCTGCTTGTGTTCCCTCTCTCACTGTGTCTTTCTCTGTCAGATAAATAAATAATCTTTAAAAAATATATTAAAAGCAAAGTGGTATATTTCCCCCCTTGCTCAGGAGTTCTACACCCACCCCCCCCCCCCCCCCCCCTGCATGGTGAGCTCTTTTTGCAGAGGACAAAGAGGACTGGCTCAAGGATGTTGATCCAGCTCCCCTGGGGGAGAGCAGGATGTGAGAGGGGCGGCCAGCTCCCTCCAGCTCTGGGATCCGGCATCAGGATGCCTTGCCCCACACCAAAAGGGCTGCATTCAACACCAGCAACCCCCATGCCGGACCCTATCCGTGCCCCAGAGCTTCATGTGTGCCGTGGCCTGTGCTCAAGGAACTACCTCAACCCCAGAGTACACATGCTGACCCCTGTTTCACAGAAGAGGACAAGAAAGCACAGACAGGTGAAGGAACTTGCCCCAGGCCACAAACACTTTGTTACAGAGTGAAGTTCTAACCCCGGAGCCTGAGCTCATAACTTTTCCTCGGATTTTCTAGCTAGAAAGACCTGAAATGGCCAGTTCATTGCTCCTTAACCACAAGCAGGGAATTCGCCTGTCTTGGGGTTAAAACTTAGAGAGTGTACGCAGGAAGGGGACTTCTCATCTCCAGGTCCAAGCTCCCATTGTACAGAAGAGCAAACTGAGGCCCAGGTCAGTGCCGCTAGTCGGTGGAAGGGCCGGGAATAGGACTCAGGGCCCCCGGCTTCCTACGAGCCCATGCTCTTTCTACCAAACTCTAGGCCTCAATTTTTGTCCATATAACTTCATTTTCTAGCCATCTGGCTATAAAAAATAATAATAATAATAATCCTTGGGGCACCTAGTTGGTGCAGTGGGTTAAGTGTCCAACTCTAGGTTTTGGCTCAGGCTGTGATCTCAGGGTCTTGGGATGGAGCCCTGTGTCCAGCTCTGTGCTCGGTGCAGAATCTGCTTGGGACTCTCTCCTTCTGCCCCTCCTCATCCCCCCACCTCCACTCTCAAATAAATAAGTAAATTTTAAAAAAATAAAAAATTAGGTTAAGTCAAATTAAATTGTAAGAAGGAATCATCTTTTGTCCCAAAATGGAGAGATAAAAAGAAATGAGAGAGCTGGGATTGTATCCGTGCTCGTGACTGGGATGTTAATAGCCCAGGAAAATGACTCAGGGGAAGATATCCTGTCCTTACTTCCGTTTAATGGGGGCACCAGTTGAAAGGAAGACAAGGTCTGCACAGGAGCTGGACCCCTGGTAGCTACCCTGGCTCTGGGACCTCCTACCCCAACAAAGGTCCCAGGGATTTCCCAGGAGACCACGCCAAACCACAGCCCATTCATCCCAGGCCACTTCTTCCCCATCTCTTGTTCCTTCTAATCTAAAGAAACCCCAAAGGGCAGGCAGCTTGGCACTTAAGACAGGGAGATGGCCTGGGTTTATAGCTGTTTGCTCAGACCCTTGACAACTGTCCAGCTGGCTCTGGTTTATCTCACTGGATGCATGGGGCAAACCCTTACAGTATGAGTTCCATGACTCACTTGGTAGAAAGATGCCCTCTGGAGATGAGAAAGATGCCCTTTGGAGACATCTCTTCAGCGGGACATGATGTCTGCTCAAGTTTTCCAATAGGATCTTCTAAACCTCAGCCTAGCACAGGCCTTCCGTGTGGATATCAACAGTGGATTATTATACACAGCATCCCAGCTGGTCTCTCTGCCTCCAGCCTCCTCTGACCCTCCCCACTTGGCCTGTTCATACCAGGCCAGAACATCAGCCAGAAGACCAATTTTGACCCAGAGTCCCTCTTTCCAAAGCTCTCAATGGCTCCCTCTTATCCGTAAGACAGAGTAATTGCTTCTCTGTGCCCCCGGCTCAGGTCACATCTCAGTGGGTCTGCTCATTTTTCTCTTCTGGGACATCACCAGTTTGCCTTCTGATGGACACAGTCCTGTGGTGGTGTTGCTGCTCCTGATGGCATCCAACTCGAAGGTCTCAGTGCCTTTGAAAAGAGCCAGAGTCCACCCAAGTCTGCTGCCACAGGAGGCGATGTCAATGACTCGTTCTCCTGGGGTTGCTAATTCCCTTGGCACAAATGCCACTGAGGCCTTAGCTGTTTGCTGCCTTCTCCAGCTTCTGCAGTTTCCCCTGCCTGGGAACACGAGGATAAGATTGTGGCGGTAGAGTGAAAAGGCCATCTACAAGAGAGGCTCCCATGCCTTCCCCAGCCCTCCCACTGGCCCTCACGCACGGCTCTCACTCTCTCTTCCTTAGGACAGATTGTAACCAGCAACTCTTCATAAAACAGAGCTTGGGAGGGAACAGTCCACAGCCTCCCCCGCAAGCCCAGACGTGCCTGGATTCCTAGAGCAAATACATTCTGACGTATTCCATTCCATAGTGTGAGAAAAGTGTGAGGAGACAGTGCCAGGAACCAGTTCACTGACAATAATATGACAAAGCCACATGCATCTGGGACCCCAGAGGAAAGTACATTCTCTCTTCAAGGCCATGTGTTTTCATGTTCTCATTAGCATTTTCGATGCTGGCTCATTTGCAGCAGGTAAGCTGGTGTCAGAGGCATGAAAGGGAGGTGTGGGCAAAAGCTTGAAGTCGGGAAGCTTCCTTCAAGTAATTTAATGATACTTTGCAAATCTGGAAAAGCCATCTCTTGTTCCATTTTTGGGAAAGAGTTCCAGGGTTCTGCAAATACATAGCTTCACAAATGCTCTTGAGCATTTTGCAAATAAGGAAAACGCCCTGGAGGGAGGGTAAGACACCTTCCACGATGTTCTAGAACCCAGGTCTCTAACCTCCCTTGCCATGCCTCCTCCCTGCCCTCGTGGTCTGTAACCGGTGAGATCTTGGCAAACAAAACCTTCCCCGTGAGGCCGATTAGCCGCCACAGGCAGCATTACGCCGTCCGTGTTGTCACGGGCATGTTTTACAGATGATGTTACAAAAATCAGCACTTGGCGAAAAGTCCTTCTTTTCTGATATTTTATGTGGAAAAAGAAAAAAAAAATAAAGAAGAAGAAAAACATGTCCAGATCCTTTTTTTGAAAATCACAATCAGCTGGAAGGTATTCGGTGAACTTTGCTTTACAGCGTTTTGTGGCCAGTTACAAATTTGGGTCATGCCCTGCAATCAATCTCTGCCGGGAACTTTCACTGGGGCCATCAGGGGAATTAGAAATAAAATGTTGGAGGAAGAATCAAGAATGCACAGATGAGCCGGAGAAACTTGTGACCGGCGTTCTGGTTAGAGGATGAAAGAACAGCTGGACCACTCCAGTACGAGCCCAGGACCAGCTTCCCATCCAGGGTCACTCGCAATTAATCCCAAGTGCATCTACCTCCATCACTGATAGCACGGGCGCTCTCCTGACTTAAGGACCAAGACGGAATCATCTCGCCGTGATTATTTTATTGGCTGTAAGGCAACATGAAACTGGGCTGTGAACAAGCTAATGGGGGAAGGAGGGAGGGAGACAGTCAAGTCTTAAAACCGTCCTCTGTCTTGTGGGCAGGTGTGCATCCTCTTTGCCTAAGGAAGTTTAGCAAATTTCGAAAGGAACACGGGCTATGCACTCTACCCCCCAATCTGGTGAGGGAAAGTGTCTCTCTTTAATAGACATTTTTTTTTTAAAGAACCTGACTTTTATCCCAAAAAGTCAAGTGAGAGAAGGGCCTGCAGGTGCTGTTTCCATCTTCTTTGGAGGACACAAAGATGTTTCCAGTTCTTCCCAGAAACAAGCTATGAAGTGTGGCGTTCCTTCCTCCCACCACAGTCTCTCTTTGAGAGGATTCCACGGAAACAAAGATAGAAGATTACATTGAAATTGCCAAGATTTCCTCAGGGCTTCAGTGAAAAGGCTCACTGCCCCCCATCCCCCAAGTCCCTGGGAAGGAATTGTGATTCTAAATATGGAGATCCTTATCACCATTTGGTAAGCAACCCCTCTGATTTTTTTTCCTTAGAAAGAAATTAAACTATAAAACTCGTAGAAATAGTGATCAGTACTCTTATCTTTGATCCCCAGACGTGCTAGTTAGATCGTTTAACAGCTCTAACCACAAGAAATAGCTACCATTTTTTTTTTTGAGTACTTACATGTGCTAGGTTATGAGCTAAGTGCTTTGCATTAAATACCTCATTTAGTCCTTACAAGAACCCTACCAATCAGGTAGTGTTATCATTATTTGACAAATAAAGAAACTGAAGCTCGGAGAGGTTAAGTAACTTGCCAAGATCACACAGCAGTTAAGTCACAGAGCTGGGGTTTGAATCTGCTCAGTGGGGCTCCCAGTCCTGTCCATGTCCGTCCTCAAAGCTGGGGCTTCCCTAACTCTGAAAAGGGAGGGAGACATTCTAGTCAGACTTCGGAGGACTGAGGAAGGAAAGAGCAGAGCTTGAGGAATACAAGGCCAGGGTCCTCCTGTGAGGAGACTCTCTCACATAAGCAAGAGAAAAGGCAGTTGGGCCCCATTTGGGTAGACGGTGATGATGGGAACAAAGCCGGAAGCAGGTTTCAGAGTACAAGAAGGGACATGACCACAGGTACCCAAGAAGGCGGAGAAAGTTAGGGTCAGGGAACAGAGTGTGATCTCCCAACAGAGATATCCAGCTCAGAAAGGGAAACATTTCTTCCTTCTTGGGCTCTCAGTCTGCCTGACAAGGCTGTCGTAAGACCTAGAATAACTGAAAAACCAAGTCCAAGCCGGTTGTTACCCATGGCGGTGGTTGTTGCCACACTGACTGGTGTGTTATTTTGGATCATCTGAGAAGACGACTCTCAGACAGGACCAGGAGTGTGAGGGATTTGCTCAGGGGGAAAGCTTGGAAGGAGAAAGAAAGGTGGCGGGTACCTCCAGACTACAGTGTCAGTCTGATTCCCTGTGAAGGAGAGAAGGAAGGAGGGAGGGGTTGGTAGACACAGTCTCAGGGGCGCCTGGGTGGCTCAGTCAGTTAAGCCTCTGCCTTCAGCTCAGGTCAGGATCTTGGGGCGCTGGATAGAGCCCCACCTCGGGCTCTCGGTTCAGCAGCGAGTCTGCCTCTCCCTCTTTTGCTCTCCTGCTTGTGAGCTCTCTCTCTTTCAAATAAATAAATAAAATCTTAAAAAATTATAAGTGTCAGGAGCACCTGGAGGAATCAGTTGGTTAAACGTCTGCCTTCAGCTCAGGTCAGGATCTCAGGGTCCTGGGGTTGAGCCTCACACTGGGCTTCCCACTTAGTGGGGGGTCTGCTTCTCCCTCTGTCCCACCCCCGCCCCCACTTATTCTCTCTCTCTCTCTTCCAAATAAATAAATTAATCAATCAATCAACAAATCAATAAAATCATTTTAAAAACGTCTCACAGCAGTGCAGTTCCAAGAAGGGTTTGGCTAGGCTGACAGGTACTCCTTGAGGCAAAATTGCCTGATGGAAAGTGTCTGGGGTCTCTCCGACTGCGTCTTCGTGGGTACCCCCACTCAGTCACGGGCTGCGCGCGGTTCCCAGGAAGTGCGGCACAGACTCCGCGGAGAATCCAGAGAACCCGCAGCAGGAGCCATCAGTCAAGAGGGTCCCCACCGCAGGAGACGGGCGTATTGCCTCCCCACGTCACGTCAAATGGCTGTCCTCTTGCTGGCTTCAAAGCAGAGTAGGAGAGCTCACGGGGAACCAACGGCATGTCGGGTGGAGGCGTTAAGAGCGTGTGCAGGGGGGCGCCCGAGTGGCTCAGTGGGTTAAGCCGCTGCCTTCAGCTCAGGTCATGATCCCAGAGTCCTGGGATCGAGCCCCGCTTCGCATCGGGCTTTCTGCTCAGCAGGGAGCCTGCTTCCCCCTCTCTCTGCCTGTCTCTCTGCCTACTTGTGATCTCCCCTTGTGCCAAATAAATAAATAAAGTCTTAAAAAAAGAGAGTGTGTGCAGAGTCAACGTGCAAATGTGTGTTAGCCTCTAGCACACAGCCGCTGCCCAGCAATCCTAAGAGAACGGTGGTTATCCTTCTACTCAGCAATTCAGAAGATGATGATCTTCACGAGGAATTACACTCACTTCTCAGTTCCAACCTGGGATAACCAGGCATGTTTTCCCAAGGAGATTCCTGCCCACTGCCTCTAGAAACGCCATCTCTTCCCTCTCTCCCTCCTCTCCCTTCCCACCCAGCCAAGGGGCGGTGGGAGGTGGAAGAGGTGGGGAGGGGAGCTGGGCTCCATGATGCTCCTTCAGAGCACAGGTAGAGAAATCAATCCACCTTCTGCTTGACGCGACCCTTCTGATCAGAAAGTCAAGCCCTCCTCCCTCTGGAGCAAAATTCTCCTGCTAAATGTTAAGTTGAACTCACTCTGTCTTTTTCAGATAAAGACTAGCTTCTGAACAAAAATGGTTTTGATTATAAAATGAAGGCTGTTAGCCAGTGAGAAGGGGGATTTGAGGTTCCACCGAAAGGGTACAGGAGGTCTGAGGCCACCATACCGATCAGCAGGCTAAAGAAAATAGAGTCTACGCTCTGTTGACGCCCCTGGGCCATGCCATTCTTGCCCTCCCTGGTGACCATTTCATTTAATTATTTTTAAAGCAGAGTTTTATGGACTATTTGCCAGATGTCATGTTTGCTGGGGGCACCTCAAGTTTCAGACATTTATAGGAGTTGACCCTAGTTAAGATTCTGTTTCTTGCAAATGGCATTCAGTTTAGGGACTAATGTGTGGGATGGAAGATGTGAGAAACCCCCAGGAGAGGGACACTGAACACCTCCTTCTTCTAGAAAACATTGAGAATGTCTTAGAAAAACTTCAAAAGGAGAAAGACATCTACATACGGAGACTTTTCTCAAATTGGCAGGCTCTGTCCCGCTAGACAGCACCTGTAAGATAAGTGTTCTGGGAAATTAGAGAAAACCTCCTCCCTCAGAAAGCCTGGCATGGCCTTCCTGTCCTCAACTGAGAAAGAGCCCAATTTTCTGGCATTTGAGAACAAGTAATATTTAAAGATTTAGGGAAAATTAGTCAAATGCACCTTGATTATAAACACATGTACCCATTTCATTTGGCTATTTTAAAATGTGGGTTTTAACCAGCTGCCATTAATAGCAAGTGGCTGCTTGTCTGTATTTCCCTCTTCTTGCAATAGACAGGGCAGAAGGAAAGAAACATTTAGCCATTTTGAATCTCTTTCCAGAGCAGGAAGAATTATTGACTATAAATTGTATCTTCCTATCTCATGAAACAAATGAAACCTCCTAAATTAAATAAAAGGAAAATTAACAATCAGGATTAGGTAAAAAGCATTACATTTCCTTAGGGCTCGAGTTACAAAGATATGTTTTTGTAAAAGAAAGCAAGGTCAGTTACCACTATTAAACTTGTATATTGTTTTATACTAAAGTCCTTTCAGTGGCCTCTCTGAGGGCCCGTTCAGTTTGCATTACACGCTAATAAACTCCAGGTGCCCAGGACAAACTGAATAATCAGAACCCGATGGCCCAAACTAGTTAAAAATAATGTGGTACATTCCTGGTTCTCTGCATTTAATTTATTGTTAATCATTGTTATTACTTACATTTATTGGGTAGTTTTTCCAGATTTATTAGGCACTACATTTAACAGTGTTATCGCTTGTAACTGACCATCAGTGGAATCGAAAACATATTTTTGTAAAGACTCTTAGCCTAATTAGTAAGTTGTTTCCCTTTGAGACTAAACAGACCCCCAAAATGACTGTGTTATTTCCCCCTTGAGTCAGAGGGAAACTCTGGTACAAAAACCCACTTTTGCTGGAACCACCTGTTGGGTGATAAGGGAAGGGGTATCCTTCTAGGGACACTAAGATGACCTTTCATCAAAGTAGAAAAATGTAGGATTTTATTCTAGAGGCCAGGGGCAGTCTCCTGTCTTGGGGCAGTGTGCGTCCTCCTATGGGTGTGACTTCCAAAGTGCCAAGGAGGGACAGGTGGGGGACCTGTTCCTCCACCTGCCTGGAATCCTACTACCCAAAAACAAACCTTTGGGTAACTGGGAGAAGTGATCCTTTGACTAAAATTCACATGCAGTTATAAATGACTTAATATTCTCCCAACATTTCCTAAGAGTTGTTTTGGAAAGGGAATGGGAGAGGAAGCAAAGTACCAAAAGGAGAAAGATTAGGAAGAGGAGAAACAGAATGGGAGCCTTCTTGGACCAACTTCCCTGGTCCTAGTCTTGCCAGGGAGCCACAGCTCTCACTTGGAGTGGGGCGAAGAAATGGCTCAGGACAGAAGACCTGCCCCCGGGAATGCGGTCATTCCTTTGACTCTATAGGCTGCATGAAGTTGAACTTGAGCGAGGCCCAGCCTTGGAGAACAGGAGGTGGCCCCCAGCACACACTGCAGCCCCTAGTGAGCCCTAAATGCTTTGCACACAGCAGGGAAACACACCACGTCCGGGCTGAATTATCTGCTGAATGTATGCTAATTCCTGTCACACCCTTCTGCTTTTAGTGGGAGCCCGTGGGGTCAAAGGGAAGACCAGACAGTGGGAGGCCCGAGTCTTGAGCTCTAGTGTGCTTTCCGCTGAGCGACCTTGGGTACGTCGCTGTTCCTGCTATGATGCTCGGTTTGCTCCTCTGTCAAGTGAGATGGTGTGGTGGTTGACGATTACAGCAAGAGTCCCAATTCTTCACCACCATCACCCCAAATCCAAATTCTTCGCCATGTGACTTTGCAATTCCTGTCCCCTAAGAGGCAGAGTCCATGTCCCTCTTCCTTGAATCTGGGCTGGTCTTACAACTTGCCTAACCAGTAGAATGCCAGTAGATGGGACAATGTGCTAGTTCAAAGTGGAGGCCTTGTGGGGCACTGATGTTTCCAAGTACTCTCTAACCTAGCGTCCTGGGGGATGAGAGACACATGGAGCAAGGCTGAGTCACCCTGGGTTCCAAGGTTAAGGTCAGCCTTGGTCAGCCACCCACCAGCCAATCCTTACAGGTATGAATAAGTCCAGCCAAGATCAGCAGGGTCGTTGACCCCAGACATGAGAACAGTAAATGCTTGTTATTGTGAGCCACTGAAGTCCCCAGCTATTTGTCATTCAGCATTATTGTGACAATACATGCCTGATAGATGGTGCTGTTGGATGACTTCTAAGGTCCATTCCAGACCAAATTCTATCAGCTACTTAGAACCTAATCCAGCCCTAATTGTACCCACCCACCTCCAGGAAACATTGGTAGTTCTTTTTACTGCCTTAGGCCTATTTTAAATAGAGAATGATAATCCTTATCCCTCTTAAACCTCTTAGGCTGGGCCCCTCACAGGGTATTTCCAAGGACAAATTTAATATTCAGTATGGAATCACTTTGAACCATTCAAAAGGCAGACATTCAGTTAATTCTTAGCCATAATAATGCTACATCTTCTTAGGGATCTCATTAGGAAGCCCCCTAAGGTGACATCACTTAGAAGATAAGCAAAAAAAATCAAGTATATGTTGTTTAAAAACCCATTTGGGTCTCTTACAAGGTATTCACATTAAATGCCCTAAATTAGTATTTTTGTTTCTGAGCCACAGTATCTCAGCCCCTTTTGATGCCTCTCTGGATACTTCCTCACTAATTTTATGCTTTTGATCCAAATCATTTTTTTTTAAAGATTTTATTTATTTATTTGACAGAGAGAGAATCACAAGTAGGCAGAGAGGCAAGCAGAGAGAGTGAGAGGGAAGCAGGCTCCCTGCCAAGCAGAGAGCCCGATGCGGGACTCGATCCCAGGACCCTGAGATCATGACCTGAGCCGAAGGCAGTGGCCTAAACCACTGAGCCACCGAGGCACCCCTGATCCAAATCATTTTGACCATGGTTTAGCTACATGAAGCTAAGGGAGAATTTAAGATAAACTGGAGGGACAGTGAAAAGAAAGAGACAAGAAAGAAGAAAGGTTATTCTATTCACTCATCCATTCTTTCAATAAATACCTACAAAGTGTCAATTACATCATAGGCCTGAATTTGGCCCAGGGGTTTTGGGGTAATGAAAAATTATCCAGGCTTTGCCCTCGTAGGGATTAGGGGTACATGTTAGAGGAGAGAAAAAACACTAAGCAATTAATTACACATATGTTACCCTAATCATTCATTTGAAACCTAGCAAATAAAAGAAATGCATCAAGCACCCTGCCTTTCCAATACAAACTGTGTCTTGGAGTAACTAAACAGAAGTTGAAGGCAAGTTTCTCTTTTTAGAAATATTCTCACTAGGGGCACCTGGGTGGCTCAGTCAGTTGGACTGCCAACTCTTGGTTTCCACTCAGGTCATGATCTCAGGGCTGTGGGATCGAACCCTGTGTCAAGCTCTGTATTCTGCACGGAGTCTGCTTCAGATTCTCTCTCTCAGATAAAGAGATAAAATCTTAAATAACCAAAAAGGGGGGAAAAAAGGAAGATATATTCTCCCTAATAAACAAAGAAAGAAAATAGAGTGTCACTATTTTATAGCTCTTACAATGAATGAATGGATCTAGATGTTAAGCATCAGAGACCATTAATATGAAAGAGAGAGACAACCAGATATTACAGGCCTCCTGATGGAGGAAGACATCACCTCTTATGAAGTAGACTTGCTGACCCCCAGTCCCTGGGGAGAAAAGAATTGATCTTTAATCCAATCAAGTCTTAAGAACCCTCTCTCAGTTACAGGAGGGTCAGAGGACAGAGGAACATGTTCAATCACACAAAGGCGATGCAATCAGCAAAACCTGGACTATGGGAAACTCTACAGAACAGACAAACTGAGTTTGTTCACAAATAAATTGCAAAGAGGGGAAAGAGATCGAGGAGGAAACTGTTGGTAAACAAATACTTAAAAGACATACCAAGATAAACAAAAAGGAGGATCTCATGTAATAAAACAGAAAAGGAGGGAGGTAATAAAACAAGGAAGAGATGAACATAAATGTTAGGAGAACGGTGACTTTTGGATAGAAGCCCCTTCTGTAGAGCTTCTGTAGGGTCTATTGGCAAAGTTCTATTTCTTGAGCTGAATAGTGGTGCCAATGTTACGTACTTTATAATAAGCCATGAAGCTACACTTTTTATCTAGTTTTCTGTATCTTACATTTCACAGGGAAACAGTTAAAAACACTTAATTACATACATTTTAAAATATCACAATTGAGGGGCACCTGTGTGGCTCAGTGGGTTGAAGCCTCTGCCTTCAGCTCAGGTCAGGATCCCAGGGTCCTGGGATCGAGCCCCACATCAGGCTGTCTGCTCAGCAGGGAGCCTGCTTCCTCCTCTCTCTCTCTCTGCCTGCCTCTCTGCCTACTTGTGATCTCTGTCTGTCAAATAAATAAACAAACTCTTTAAAAAATAAGTAAATAAATAAAAATAAAATATTACAATTGATATAAATGCTACTAAGGAGAAGTTTCAGGGACTGAAAAGGCTTAAGAAAGGCTTTGCCTAGTCTGGCAGAGATAACTAAATAAGGAAATGAAAGAAGAGCTCCAGGCAGAGGGAATGGCAGGAGCAAAGGTCCTGTGGTGAGAAGAGGCACTGCTAATCACAGTGCCTGCCATGGAACCTGGAGATGAATGGTAGTTCTTCTAATAAATGCTTATTTCATATAGCTGGGTAAGTGGGGCTGGGGTTTACCCACTGGGTGCATTCATTGTCATTGTTGTTGTAACAGTTTACACAAACTTATTTGCCTAAAATAACACACATGTATTAACTTGCAGTTCTGTAGTTTAGAAGTTCAACACAGGTCTCATGGGTTAAGATCAAGATGTGGGCAGGACTGAGTTCTTCTCTGGGAGCTCTAAGAAGAATTCATTTCCTTGCCTTTTTCAACTTCTAGAGGCTTCTCGCATTCCTTGGCCTGTAACCCTCTTCCTCCATCCTCAAAACCAACAAAAAGGGACTGAGTTCTTCTCATAACACATTGGAGGAGAGGACCTCCTTTGCCTTCCTCTTCCACTTTAAAGAACATTTATAATTACATTGGGCCCACCCAAAGAACTCAGAGTAATCTCCCTTAAGATCAGCTGATTAGCAAACTTAATTCCATCTGTAACTTCAATTCCCCTTTGCCATGTAACATAACATATCCTCAAATTCTGGGGATTTGGACTTGGACATTTCAGGGCCCATCATTCAGCCCACTGCACTGAGCAAACATTTACTGAGCAACGACCATGTGCCAAACTTTTAGTGCTAGGACGGGATGAACAGATAAGGTTCTTGTGCTTGGAGAGCTTGTGATCCAGAGTGGGAGAGCCTATAAAGAAGTAAGCAAATATGTAAGTAGTCCTAACTGATTTGAACTAAAATTGGGAGGGAGAGGGATAAAAGCAGTTATGCTGTGCCTTCAAAGACACTTATTAATTTCCTACTTCCCATCAACAGGAACTAAAGTCCAGAATCTCCATTTAGCTCACCCGCAACATTACTGTATTTCTAGTTGGTTTTTATATTTTAAAAGCCACCTGAAAATTAAGTTAGTTTTTTTTAAGTCCCCCTGTACTTATCTCTGGAATCCAATGTGGACGGGTTTTTAAAAAAATATTCTAAAACATTCCTAATATAAAACTTCTCTGCTTCTGGTTTCCAAGAGAAATTTATTATTTGAGGGCAGACTTTTAAACATGTCACTCTTTGCCAATATGCCTCAGGGTACAAGTACAATAAATAAAGGGTATATTGAAATAGAATATTTCAAATAACTAGCAGCATCATTAAAACATCAAATTAAATGAACAGAAAACAAACAGATTCTAGTTTCCTTGTATAATCAGATATTCTTCATTAAGGACTCTCAAGTGGATTGTAATACCAACTACGCCAGCTGTAGCCTCCCAGTTAAGTACTCGTCTTACTGGCGAAAAAAAAAAAATTGGAGAAAAAGGGAACATATACCTCAGCCCCACCAGACACCCCAAACTTACCTCGGTTTGTCCAAGGTTTTATAAGAGCTCTGAAGTCAGAACTAGGTCATCAGTCCAAATCCTAAATCAGGGCTCTGTTAGCACAGCCAACAACCATCAAGATTTTCTGGCCTCTTTGAAGAAGAGAAATGCCTCCCACACAGTGGCTAGAGTTCAGAGACTCACCCAATGGCCCAGGGTCTCAGTGGTGCTCTTGGCATTTGGGATGGGACAGTTCATCTAGGCATGCCAAGATCTTCAACATTTCTGCTCCCTCTCCCCCACCCCACACTCAATGTCAGTCGGTGGGTCAAGCAAAAATGCCTCCAAACATTTCCAAATTCTCTCCTGGGGTGGGAGGTGCTACCCTATTTCAAATGAAAGACCTTCTCAGCAGCCTCAGTCCATAAAGAATTCTCCTTGTCCCTCTAACACCCATAGTATGTTCTGCTCATGAGAGACGGGGAGTAATCACCACCGTAGACTGTCAACATGGTGTGGACGCACCCAGCCCCCTGTAAGGGGGTGTCCGTCAGCTGTGACAACACCTCCATCCCAGCCTGTAGGATAAGCAAGGGACCTCAGCCAATAGTCCAAGGGAGGCTGGATGTGCGGTGCTTAGGGGCACAGGCCAGGGGTCAGAAACCTGGGTTTCAGTTCGAACTCTGCTATATCCTTGCTGAGTAAGCTTGAACCATTACTTAACCTCCCTAAGCTTCAATTTTGTCATCTAAAAGTGGGGTAAAATTTCATTTACCTCCTAGGTCATGAAAAGACTAAATGAAATAATCTATGGAAAGCACTTCGAGCTCTTCCTGACACTGTATACTGGGTATCGTCGCTGTTTTTAATGGTCAGAGATAACAAAATTAAAACAGTTCTTAAAAAATGACATCTTGGGCAATTTTCTGTTTATTCTATATGCGATAGAAGCTCAGAATATTTTTTTCCTGGTCTCCCTGTCTTCCTGGGAAGGAAATCATTTCTGGGTCTCAATCACTGCTTCTTAGAGTTTACTGGAAATTTATTCTTGTGTTGATAGAACATGAAGCCAAAAGGATCGTGTATGACTGGCCCGAGGAAAGTAGCATACTGGAGGGGTCAGCAGGGCCTGGAGACGCGATCCACACTTAGGATTTCCTCCCCCGAGTCTCTCTGCTAATGATGGCACCATCCTCCCTTTTGCTCAAGCCAGAAGCCTGGGACTCGTTCTTGATTTTTCTTTTGTCCTTTCTCCTCCCTGCACAACCCAAATCCGGTCCATCAGCAGGGGCTATCTCCCAAATATATTTTGTGTCTCTCATCAGTTCTCCCACTCCCCTGCCACTACTCCATTCCAAACCACCATCATTTCTCTCCTGGAATTTTGCAGTATTTTTCCTGATCGATCCGTTCTTGCTCCCCCCTAACCCATTTTTCCACAGAGCGCCCAGAATACTCCCTTTAAGAAATCAGATTAGACCCTTTGTTCTCTCTGCTTGGAAATCCTGCAGTGCCTTGTCACTGCCCTTAGAATGAAACCCGCAGTCCCAGTGTCGTCCAGCTCCTGTCCACTGCTCTTGATTCATCATCGAATACCTTGTCTGCCCATGCTCACTCTGTTCCAGCCACACCGTCCTTCTTTTTGACTCAAGCCTTTTCTCTCCTTCGGAGCCTGTCCTTACTATTCCCACTGCCTGGAACCTTCAGCACCCAGATCTTTGCATGCCTGGCTCCTGCATATCCCCTATGATCTCAACTCGGCTGTCGCCTCATCAGAATGGCTTGTTCTCTGCCATCTTCCCAGCACCCAAAAGGATGTCTGGCACATAGAACGCACTCCATGGATGTTTGTGGGCGAATGAATGACTGAAGAGTCAAACAATTGGACACAGTTTTATACGAGATGACAACCACACCCTAGTGAAAGGTGACAGCACTCATTCCTTCTACGAGGCTTTCCGTGTACTTTAGGGAGAGAGAGATCAACCCATCCCCTCCAAACACCCGTCCACTATGCCAGAGAAAAACCAGAAAACATGACTCCTCAGAACAACAATGAGCTGAGGGTCATGCTTCTTCAAGAAGAGGATTTGTGCCAAATGCCATAGATAGCTTTCAGAGTTAAGCAACCACACGGTTGCCAACAGCCAAAGAAAACGCTACAGCTCATACCAAAAGAGTCTCTGCAGCTCGGGCTGACATTTCAACACAAATTGGATTACTCCGTCCTTCCTGGAGATGCGTGATCTGGTCACATAATGGGACACTATTCAATTAGCAAGGTTCCTGGTTGTTCTGAAAAGTACAGGAAAAGTGGTTGCCTTTCAGAGGGAGCTTCATGACACAAAAGAATCTGTCTCCTGCTGCCCAAGTTTGCCCTAAGCTCTGGTGTCCCAGAAAAACAATCAAATGACATTCTTGACAACCAGACAGAAACTCGTATCTCTGGGTCGGCGCATCATCTCCCCCAGGAGGGATTTCCTGGGAGGTCTATTTGAGATCAGAGTGTTTCTCACCAAAAGGACACAACAGGCATTTAATCAATTTTGTTATTTTAATCTGAGTCTTAACCAACGGTATCCACGTGGAGGTGATCATTGAAGACACAGGAAAGGAACAGGCCACAAGAAGAGGGAGTAAATGTCAGACAAGGAGACAGAGGATGCAAAGGGGGATGGGCAGGTGACCGCAGAGGAATCAAAAGAGGAGGCAAAAACAAAAACAAAAACAAAACCCACAAAAAAACAAAAGAGAGTGGGGACAACCTGAAAGACTTGACCCAAAGCTCCACAAGTCATTGTTTTCCTAATGTCCCTCCACTCCCCACCAGCACTAAGCCATAAGCTCTTTATAAGCCTGACTATAGGTAATTTACCTTTCTGTCTTTTCCTATGCAGGGTCTATCCCTGGGCCTAATGAATGAGCCGCAGAGCTAAAGAATGAAGATAAGAATTTAACGTTTTCTGAACCTTAGGTTGCACCAACCCAGTTCCATATCCAGCCAAATATCAAAAGCATGAAAATAATCAGCACATAGGCACCATGGGTGCTGTTTCCATCCTGTTCATCTTGGTGGGGGGGTGGGGGGCAGGGGCAGTTTCGGGGCCTAGAAAAGTCCACTTGTCCCAGTTTGACTGAGACTGTCCTGGTTTTATAAGGGAACATGCCATGTCTCGGGAATCCCCTCAGTCACCCTAAACACAGCTTTCAGCAAGTATTTGTTGAATGGTTGAAAGATGGGACTCCCTCCCAGAGCTGTTGAAGGGTCAATGAAAGTGTGTCTATAAAAATGCTTTAAGAATTCCAGTTGGAATGTATCACCCAGTGTCAACTGTGGTTAGTGTAGGGTTTTGTGCTGATTGACAAGAAGAAGCATCTAACTTTAAGTGCCAGATGCACCTGTCCCCTGGTCCTCGGGACCCTCACCAGACCCAGTTTACAAAATGGCGGAGTCGAGTGGTTCCTGGGTGGCTCAGTTGGTTAAGCAACTGCCTTCGGCTCAGGTCATGATCTGGGAGTACCGGGATCGAGTCCAGCTTTGGGCTCCCAGCTCCATGGGGAGTCTGCTTCTCCCTCTGCCCTTCTCCCCTTGAGTGCTCTCTCTCTCAAACAAAATGGCAGAGTCAGGAAGAGGGTGGGAAGGTAGGAGGCTGCAAGTTGTGGTCCTGGGATCACATGTCAAACCCTGCCCATGTCAGACTTTCTGCCAGGACCTGTCATCTCTGAGTTGGGATCCACAGAGCAAATAATAAACCCACCTTGCCACGGGGTCCATCAGAAGTGGAGTGGGGAGTGGAAGTGATTGAGTTGTCCATGACCAGTAAACCAAAGACATTCTCCCAACATCCCCAGACTTCAGTCCCCTCCACCACCACCACCAGACAAATCTCTATTGATGCCATTTCTTTGCCTCATAGGTAGTATGCAGATAGGAGAACCCCCAGGGGAGTGAGAGTGTCTCACATGATAGAGATGGGTAGGTGGGCAGTGATTGGGTTGGGGAGAAGCCAGTGGAGCAAGGATGTGGTATAATATAAGGGCAAGAAACATTTTCATAAAGATTTAATGTGGGGAGCATGCCTTCATTTATCCCTCTCCCCAGCCCTTTACAAAGGCTCTTCTGCAAAGATTTATTCTTTGAGGTCTTTGGCTCCAAAGCTGTGTTCCTTTTGGATGTGCCCAACCAGCATTAAGGACAGAGAAATGGGCCCCAACTGGACAGAAGTGACACTTTCCTTACATCTGGCCAGTGAGAAAGAGAGCTAGGTTTGTCCTTGGATAGATGACAGGGCTGTAGCTGAAAGGGAGAGAGAGAGTGAGAGAGAATTAAAGAGAGAACCCAAAGATTGGATCTGCCTGAGCTCATAGTGGGAACTGAGAGAGCGCCAAGCTTTCAAATGTAGCCAGAGCATACCAGCACACCACCTTGAGGCTCGGCCAAATTGCCATTTCTAGGGAAGGTACCATGGGTATGTGTACGTCCACCAAATCAAATCCCGGTTTGTTTTCTTCCACCTGCAAGCCATCTGAGCTCCCACTCCCCCACCCCCGTGTAGATGCAGAAATTGCCAGAAAGCCATCTGCATACCTAATAAGCTGGGCCTCTCTTCAATAGCATGATAGCTGAAATTCTTAGTGCCTTTGTGTTCCATAACATTCTAAGGCTCCAAGCACATTATCTTACTGTTTCTGACTATAACCCAACAAAGGAGACTGATAGGATCATCCCCATTCAGCTGATGAAGAACTTGAAGCAAAAAAGAAATCAGGCTGAAGTGACCCAGCTGGCCTGAACAAAGCTGATATGAAATCCCAGCCTCCTGGTAGCCCCTTTCTGCAAACCAGTGCCTCTTGCCTCCAGATAGACAGAACAGAGGCAAAGGGCACAGCCACAGAGCCTGGGAATTTGGCTATGCACTTGGAGCCGACCTCGGCTTAAGATTTACACTGATTCTGGATCTGAGCGGGGTCAGCTCCAAGCGCGCCCTGTGGGCTTGTGCATATGGCCTTGGGGCTTGATTTCTCCCAGGAGTTTAATCAGAAATTTCCTTCAATTCTTTTCATAGCCTTTGAGTGTGAAGGTTGGAATCTAGACATTCAGAGGGTTACTTGTGAACTGTCAGCAGGGTCCTTTGGACCATTCTGTGAAAAAGCCCAAAATACCCTACCAAAATACCCAAAATTCCTCAGGGACAGGAGAATCAAAAGAGTGACAACCAGCCAACTGAGAAGTCCTGATGAAAACCGCTAGGTCATATTTTTCTATAAGCATTGTCACCTACTTGAAAGTCTGAGTCATTTTGCCGGTCCCAGGGAGGGTGGATGAGTCACATTGATGAGAAGGAGACTTTTTTCTTTAACCCAGTTCTCTAACCTTTTACATGAACACTCTTGGTCTGCCCTGCTCTTAAAATACCCAGATGGGTTGTATAAGATCCCACACCATGATTGTTTGTGCAAGGTCACTCCTCGTATTTGTGAATTTGAGTCTTTTATTGCTCAGAATGAATGTTCTCATTTATAAAAAAAAAAAAAAGAAAAAAATTCAACTCAAGTTCTAATAGCAAAAATAATTTCATATCCTCCCACGGAGCTGGAAACTTAAACTGTCACGGAGGAATGGAGCCTCAGGATTAGAACTGAAAATGACTAGTTTCCCAGCCCAAACTAAGTAAAGAGCTGGAGGAAGAAATAGGAAAAAATGAATGGGATTTAAGCCTTTCTATCATTTCCACAAAACAAGCTACCCAAGTGATTTAGGCTCGGGTTGTGCTTTCTCAAGTTTTATTTCTAATTGAAGATGGCTTTTGGAATTTGTTGACACAGTTAAGAAGAGACGCCCCAAATTCTTTTCTTTTTTATTAAGCTCAGACACCAACAGAAGGAGGAGGGACAAAGCACAAGAGAAAATAGAGACTTCCCTGTGAAGGTCATCCTGGGTCACCTAGTGCTTTGACATCAGAGTGATTTAACTGGAAATGCTGCCTGGGGTGTGTTTAGTAGCTTAATAGCCACTGACTGTAGAAGGCCTTCATTCCTTCTACACTGAAATCCATAAGCCATCCGTATTGCATTCTCAAAGCTTACAATAGTGTCCAAGATTCTGTACTGAGAATATGGTTTAATTCTTTAATATGTCTTTTAAATAGCTTTGTTTTTTAAATAAGGCCAAAAAAGGGTGAGGAATTGGGGTAGTATCTGCTTAATTCTTAAGTCTTCCCATTTGGAATGGAGGATGTGATCACCTGATGTGGATGACCCAAATTAGTGAGCTACATTGATTGTATGTGTCAGCTTCTGCTACAGTAACAAATATCCCTGATGTCTCAGTGATTTCAATAACATTTATTTCCTGCTCAGAAGCAGGGAGAGCTGTGGATTAGCTATGGCTTTGCTGAGATCTGCTGGGCTTTGCTGTGATTAGTTTAACTCAGCAACCTGTGTCTTCTCCTTCATGTCCTCATGGTGAACAGCAAATACTCAACAGGACAAATCAAAGCACATGATACTTTTTAAAGTCTCTGCTCAGAATTGGCACACTGTCACATCTGCTCATATGCATCGACCAAAGCAAGCCAAATGGGTAGGACTAAGGAAAATGAGACAGGACTATATGATAGAGAATGGAAGAGAGTGAATGTAGTCGAGTATCATCATCCAATCTACTATAGCCTACCTTCTTGGTCACAAATATTTATTTTTCTCCTAGCAAAAAAATATATTCACTTCTCCTCCCTAAGCCATTCCACGAGCCTCACTCAGTCATGGCATCAGACTTAAAGCCAAGAACCTCATGATCTATATCAGATTTAGATGTGGTTACTCTTGCTTTGAGAACTATAAACCAAAGGACAAATTATTGACACTCCCTCCCCTACACACACACACACACACACACACACTACAGCAGTAGAAAGCTACAACAAACACCTTCGGCTGGAAAGGAAAGATTGGGAAACAGCACTCAGTGAGTACTCATGATGATTCATTTGATATGTCAGCTTGTTTGGGCCATGGTACCCAGATATTTGGTCAAACATTATTCTGGATGTTTCTGTGAAAGTGTTTCTGGTTGAGATTAATATTAAAATGAGTAGAATTTGAGTAAAGCAGATTACCCCTCACAGTGTGGGTCGGCCTCATCTCAATCAGTCACAGGCTTTAACAGAACAAAACCTGACCTCTCCCAAGCAAGAAATTCTGCCAGCAGACTACCTTTGGACTTGAACTGCAATTCTTCCTTGGGTCTCCAGCCTGCTGGTCTACCCTGCAGATGTTGGCTTTGCTAAGCCTACATGATTGCATATGCCAACTCGATCTCTCTGTCTCTGTCTCTCCCTTTCTCTCTCTCTCGTGAGAGTGAGGTAGAGCCAACATGTATATAATTTTTATATATTTATAATATCTATGTACTTATAATATATACTGTCTCCTGTTGGTTCAGTTTCTCTGGAGAACCTTGACCAAGTGTGCTTCAATGCAGTCCTGATATCTCTCTCAGCAAATGTTGAGGAGCCCTACGGGAGGGCCTGGAACCCTTCTCGGTTAGACCTTAGTCACAATTCCCCGGAGAAGCTCCGCAGCCTATTGTCCTCCATGGCTCCTGACCACACTCTCTCTTCCTTTTCCATTACCCAACACTGGAAATTCTGCCCATCCTGGGGGTCAAACAGCTTTTTCCGTGAGCTCTTCCCACCCACACAAGTGCCCACCTAAGGGTTGTTTGACATCTTGGATAATCACTGTCCCTTTTGTTCAGTCAGGTGGCACTTCTGGCAGTCCAGCTCTATCAGAAACTCGGTTAGGCGTGTGGGTGCGTGTGCATCTGTGCACGTGTGTGTGTTTAATCAGCTTGGTTCCCAGAAGCTCCCCGCACCAACAGCAGCACACACAATCTTTTTCCAGACCTGCCTCTTTCTACAGACTCTAGATCTAAACTTACCAGGCCTTCGTGGGACTACCTTAGGATATTGGAACCTGCAAAATCTGTGCATAGGCAAGGGGGAGACTCGAGGACTCAAGGGGGAGAACATATACTATTCAGAGGTCATAGTAAATGCATGATGGCCAAGCTCTCATTTTGGTGTTTGTCCTAGGGCTGTGACTTCATTTGAAAATATTTTGCTGGCTGAAGCTACAACCTTTAACTCTGCGGGTCTGAGGATGTCTGGTTCCTCGCTTGTCCCTTTCATCCCAGCGGGGAGTGAGGGCATTGTTAGAGACGGCTTGCATGGGAGGCGGCCAGAAGTGGAGTCCTGAAGGATCAGTAGGAGTTCAGCCGCTAGAAGCGGCAGGAGGGCGGGCATCTCAGCACAGAGACAGCAGGAAGAAGGCAGGAGTGGGCGGCCAGGAGGGCAGTGCCGCTCATGCTGGGCACACTGGAACCAGGAGTGGGAGGACAGATGAGGCTGAGCCGCCATCCTCAGGGCGTCCTGCAAGAACATGGGGGACCCGGGCTGTCAGGTGTCAGAGTGCAAACTTTACCCAGAGGGCTCACTTAAAAGAGTTGTGTTGCACAGTCGGACAGGACTCCGTGCAGGCTGCCTGTCGTCTGCACGGGGTGCACGCACCAGCGAGAGCCGTGCCTCATCACAGCTTTACAAGGCCTCCCATTCTCTTCTTAAAACCTGGAAAACAAAGCACATGAAGCCGGCTGGAGAGGACGATCTACTGTTGCAGGCAGCAAGAAAGGACAGTCTTTCGTGTGAAGGCAAGCGCACACAGGCCCCCAGGGGGCTTGCTGCTCATTTTCATGTTTCCCGAAAACTGCACTTTGCTCTCAAAACTTCCCTCTTCCTTAGGCATTTCCAAGAGCCCAGAGTTCAGACTGGCAGGCACAAGCAGGCTGCTCGTCGTTTACAGAATAATAAACCTTGGGATGGCCAGCGATTGGTCCAGATTCTGCATTCTGACTTGAGTGTCAGAGACACGCTGTTTCTCAGGCGTCCTGGGGATCAGGCTCTCTATGAGGCTATGGTCTCTGGTTCCTTTCCTTCGTTTCTTTGTATTTCTTTTTCCACTTCATGCCTACCAGCCTGGGGAAGAGTGCCCAGCCCTGCTTCCTGTCCAGGTCTCAGCACAACGGAACTGGTTCTGATCTCAGCTCTGCGGTGTCCTTGAGGCCCTTCGCAAGGAAACTCACTTCACCTCTCATGGGGAGAATGAGGAGTACAGGCTTCACAATTCCTTGAAATGCTGAGATTGATAAGGTCTGTTTCTTTCATCATCTTTCCACGGATGTCCACTCAGGGTTTTTAGGAATGGCCCAGAACTGCCCGGGGAGTTGGAGAAGATATATACACTCAACTTTACCCCTTGCCCCAGCTTCTGCCTTGTGTTTTGAAAGAGCAGCTCTCAGTACCTGGGCACGTCAGCGCAGAGAAGCGGCACGGAGGCACCAGAACGCAGGTGGGGTTGGAGAAGTGCTCTTGAGATGGTCAGGAACCCCAGCAGGGTATCGTGCACCCTAGAGACCCCCATAAAAGCATCTAGGAACCCTCTCTGTTGGTTACAACTGTATATGCATATGGAAACTGTAATGGAGACAAATGATATCTAATGCAGAGAGTAAATATCTCCACCAAAAAATACCCTGAAAACATGACTTCAAAATAATGAAGCCTCTGCCAGATTTTCTGGAGATTAGTTTATTTGGAGCAATTGTGGTCTGTTTGACATTTAGCATAACGTGAATTATGGTCACCAGTAAAAAACAATAGCAATTCTCTTTTTTTTTTTTTTTTTTTTTTTTTTTTTTCTCATTTTATTTATTTTTTCAGCGTAACAGTATTCATTCTTTTTGCACAACACCCAGTGCTCCATGCAAAACGTGCCCTCTCCATTACCCACCACCTGTTCCCCCAACCTCCCACCCCTGACCCTTCAAAACCCTCAGGTTGCCCCAACCTCCCACCCCTGACCCTTCAAAACCCTCAGGTTGTTTTTCAGAGTCCATAGTCTCTTATGGTTCGCTTCCCCTCCCCAATGTCCATAGCCCGCTCCCCCTCCCCCAATCCCACCTCCCCGCAGCAACCCCCAGTTTGTTTTGTGAGATTAAGAGTCATTTATGGTTTGTCTCCCTCCCAATCCCATCTTGTTTCATTGATTCTTCTCCTATCTCCTAGCAATTCTCTTTTTTTTAACCCTGGAATGACATTGTAAATGTTATGAGAGTCAGCCTTTGCATGTCTAACAATGACAGTGATGCAGAAATGGGATTCAGAGTTGTGAAATTAAAGGTGATTTCAGATGTGCTTTTCAGGAGGTTGTCTTTGAGGAGAAGAACAGGTAAAAACATAACTGCTAATTCAATCCACTTATTAATAAATATTATTTATTATGGATTTATTAGTCCATTTCATTAATAAATAAATAATATCGTCTTCAGTTTTCTTTCTTTTTTAAAAGATTTTATTTATTTATTTGCAGACATAGACCACAAGTAGGCAGAGAGGCAGGCAGAGAGAGGGGAAGGCAGGCTCCCTGCTGAGCAGAGAGCCCGATGCAGGGCTCGATCCCAGGGCCCCGAGATCATGACCTGAGGCGAAGGCAGAGGCTTTAACCCACTGAGCCACTCAGGTCCCTCTTCTTCACTTTTCTTGACTTTAGTAAAGCAAGGCAGAATCTTGGTGTCATTAATATATTTTACCTTAATCAATGCCTTGCTTTTAACGTCATCAAGTGAGAAATAAAAACTCATCAATACCACTGGTAGGAAAGGAAACTTTTGAGGGAATCACTGAGCTGTCTACATTTTCTGTCATTATGACCCCTTCCGTGCCACCCTGGGAGGACTGGAAGTGAAAGGTAATAAGAAGGCAGAGTCTCAAGTTCCCCCCTCCCCCTGCCCCCTCCCACCCCTTCACCCCCGCCCAGATGTGTCCAGGGAACAAGGATGCTGAGTGAGACTGAATGGCAAATATCACTGAATTAATTTCACTTTCTTAACTTGCTGTCTTCATGTGTGACCTGGGGGATGGCAAGGCAGAACGAAAGCAGGTAGTCACAAAGAAACTGCTGTGAGTTTTTAAAATACACACATTCACAGTTGGTGGTAAGAAAACTCAAGCTCTAACAAGGGGAAGAAAACATTGGTGGCGCTTGATACCATGGGTCTTGGTGTTTTGAGTTCTGCGTCTTGCACCAGCTCACCGCGTGGCTGGGGCTTGGGGTCCCAGTCCAACCAACCCATCATCGACCTCACGAGGGCCAAGCAGGCTGGCATGAGGTCAGCTTTGATTGCCGTGAAGCGACTCTAAGTCCATCCCAGCTCCACAGCTCTTCTGAAAGGTCGGCAGCATGCCCATGGGGAACTTCAGGGAGCCCATCTGCCACGGACTTGAACCAAAAGACTTCCGGCAAATGGCGGACGCAACACTCCCTGCGGTGGCTTAAAATATGTCCACACAGTCTTCGAGATGTCCCCACCAAGGGGCCCCTCTAACTACGGGCCAGCTTCAGCGACTCACTTCTGGTGAGTAGAATGTCTGTGTGAGGGGAAGTGAGGTCATGGGACTGCTAAGGCTAGCTCATAAGGGGCCATGCAGTTTTTGCTGGCTGTCTTCCAAGATGTTTGTCTTTGGAGCTTAGCTGCCATGTGGGGAGGAAGCCCAGGCCATCTGGGGAGGCCACATATAGCTGTTCCAGCTGAGGTTCCAGCTCGCTGTCAGAATGGCCTACTATACATGTACAGGAGGAAGCCTTCCCTTCTGGAGGACTCCAGCTCAGCCACTGGAAAGGCATGAAGACCCCAAGCGAGGACCTGTTGGCTGAGCCCTCTTAGCCCTCGGAAGATTTAGAGATAATCAGAATAAAGGAATGGTTGTTTCTAGCCACTGAGTTCTGGGATGGTTTGCAACACAGCAATAGAAAGTTCTTTATCTAATCTGTCAGACTGTCTTTTCCAACGATATCATCCATCCCAAGTCCTATTCTATGTTGTGACCTTGACATATCTACCACCAAGAGCTGGAGTCTATGTCCCCCACCCCCTTGAAGCTGGGCGGGGTTGTGGCTCACTTGTAACCAACAGAAACTAGCAGAGTGCTGCCGTATGCCTTCTGAGGCTGGGTCAGAAAAGGCAACACGGTTTCCCCTTTATTCCCTGAGGCATCCCCTATTGGAGCCGTCAGTCTGGCTACCTTGCTGTGAAGGACCTCATGTCAGTGTAGGTGCTCTCTTTAAGGGCCCCAGATGATGTTTCAAACAGCAGCCAGATTTGACCGTCAGAACTGTGGAGGAGCCATCTTCAAAATCCAGTCCTGTTAGGGGGCGCCTGGGTGGCTCAGTCAGTTAAGTGTCTGCCTTCAGCTTGGGTCACAATCCCAGCGTCCTGGGATCGAGCCCCACATCGGCATCCTTGCTCTGCGAGGAACCTGCTTCTCCCTCTATTGTGCTCTCTAGTTCTCTCTCTCTCTCTGACAAAGGAATACACAAAATCTTAAAAAAATAAAATCCAGCCCCATTGACCCTGCAAATGGTGTGCTAATCTCAGCCCTCTGAGAAGCAGACACCAAGATGGGGTCAAACTGCAAGGAATTCATGGCGGGAGGTATGAGAGAAGCCAGGAGAGACCAGGAGAGCAAGCAGACCACGATGAAAAGAAAGTTAGTTAGTTAGTTAGTTAGTTAGTTAGTTAGTGTGGTAACATCTTAGATTGCCATGTAGCCTAAGGAAAACCTGGCAAGGCTGCTGAGGAATCCTTCAGCCCAAGTTACCCATCAAATGAGTTCTGACTCCCCCAGGAACTTGCCTGCCTTAGTGTCCCTGTCGTATCATGGGCTGGGAGCAGTCAGTCGGAATTGTGGCTTCAGCAAAAACATGGCAAAGGATTTCAGAGCACAGCAGCTTCTGATCCCAACTTCATTCCACTCCATTGAAGCAGAGTGCAGAACTATGGTACCCTCACGATCTGTGGGCTGCCAGTCACTGGTGCTTGCGTGTGGTTGCCTGACATGAAAGAGGGAACACCCAGCGCCATTTTGAGAAGCCATCTACCGCACCCCTGTTCCTGGCATTATTCCCAGGATCAAGATGGATTTCTGACATCTTCTTACACCCTATTTGTCTGAATCCTTTTGCCCGTGGTGATCTGGGGGTTGGGCGGGGGGAGGAGCGTTGCAGGATTGGGTTCCAAATGACTCTTTATCTGACTTCCCATTCTCAGACCGACCACAGAAAGCCCCAAGATCTCTCTAACCCAAGACCTGAAGGAGGACCCACAGAGACAGTAAGACCAAACATGACTGCCGACTTGAGGGGACACAAAAGCAGAGCTGCACGTGGGAAGCAGACCATGCTGTGTGTTCAGGCTCAGAAGGCCAGGAGAGGCATAATCATTATCAGAGCAACTCGGGGCTGAGCAGGAGGGGCCAGTATGATACCACGAACAGTCTTGGGTCATCTCATCTAAACTTCAGTGGGAATAAGGTGAGTGGGCTTCTCTGGAAAGCTTCAGTTACAGAGTCAAGAAGAACAACTTTCCTTTACAATCTGTTTTAAGATTGGAAGACAAATCGGCAACAGGATATAGAAAACAGTAACCTTGCAATGGGATGTATATAACTTGACCAAAATGAAATGATCACTGACTTGAAGAATAATAGGTAATATCCCGACAATTTGTGAACAACTTTAACTCTACAGACAGCTATTTATGGAATGCATGTGGATGTGTGCACACATGTACGTGCCCAAACACACACACACACACACACACACACAAAGAATATAATGATTAATCCAGAATTAATTTCCTAGAAGTTGTCGACTTCTAGGAAAGAAAGTAGGTGAGTTAGATCTAGATCCTTCTACAGTCTAAATGTTACAGTTGCACCACATTGTCTGACTCATTTCTCTTTTTTATTTGGCTGCCAGGAAGCTCAGAACTAAATTGACAACTTATTATAACAACTGTATATGATCTTATACTCTGACATTCTGAATTCTACTTCTTTGCTTTCTCATCCACCAGCCCCTCCCACCACAGCCTACCCTTCTGGTTCTGATTTATCTTTGTGTTAGTCCTCATAGTTTCCTTTCATTCCCATTTTCCTCTTGCTGACAATTTTTGTTTAATTACATGTTTTGTTGTATGTACTTCTTGTAGAACATCTCAAGTTCCTTCCAAAATGACAGTATGAACTGTAGACCAGGAAAAACTAAATTTTTATTGTTTTTGTGTGCTGAATACTAAATGCTTTCTATACATCATAAACACCATAGAAACAGGTGTCATCCTCATCATTTTATGGGCAAGGAAACTGAAGTATAAAGAGCCACTCACGTGTTCCATGTTAGGTGTTAGATGATCAAGTTTGACTTTTGACAGCCTTGCACCAGAGCTGGTGTTCTCACCCACCATGCTATTGGCTTTGATAGAGCAGATGGAGAGTCAGCCACCAGTGCTATGTGAATGCACACACACATACACACATGCACACACAATATACAACACGCTCCTCAGAGGCAAATAGCTCAACGCATCCTCAACCCTGCTATTTCTCCAGATTTGAAAACTTGGCAGGTGAGATGCCAGTGAAGAGCCGGATCTGCAGAAGAAAAGAAGCCCAGAGACACATTTTGCAAAGGCCCAGCCAGAGCAGAAACTGTGGTCCCCCTCGGCCCTGCGGGGCATCTCTCTGCTGTGTTAGTACAGCTCTCCGCCCTATAGATGAGGGCTGTGACGCTGCTGCGGAGTGGAGAACAATCCGACCCTGTGTGCGCCCCCCCCCCCCCCCGAAGTCGTGGCGGTGAGCTGAGCCAGCTGGGCAAGGTGACGAGCAGGGTCGGGACGGCGCACATTGATCACGCTGAGCTAGCACGAGCTCCAAAGTCAATATCTACTTGACATGCTGCAGTGCCCTCATGCACGCTGGGAGCTCAGCTCCTCCAAAACGTGCTTTTCCTTTTCTTGCAGATGATCAAGTAGGGGAAGGGGAAACGAGACACTGAGTGGACCCAACTATATTGGAAGCTTTTAATTTACTTCCAAGGAGTAGCATTTCCAGCCCTCTTCCAAGAATTTCAGAGCAGTGATGTGTGAGCTGGAAGTCAAGGTATGTCGTGTACCCACTGTGCACTCATTACTGCGCTAAACCCATATCAGGTGAATATTTGGTTTCCTGCCCAAGGCCTGTTAGAGGGTCACTAATTTCCTCCTTGTGTTTTGGGGGAAACCGCTCAGCATCACATACCACTTCCAGCCTCCTTATCCCTCATTCCCCTCCAATGGAGGAAGAGCTACTTAGCCGATGGGGCATGGCGGAGAAAGAGCATGCGCGTCTCCGCCCCTTCCTCTGCCTCTCTTTGGGACCCAACCACTTGCACAGAGTCCCACTTCAGCTCTGTCCTTCCGGTCCCTAAGTTTAACCACTAGGTTCTACTTTTGGGGGGGACACTAAGTTGAGGTATGCTTTGAACCCTGAGCTTGCTTACTTGTGTTTGAGAGGGTCTCCACCTGGGTATCATCATGGAACGGGTCACTGTTGCCAGGTTACCATGGACCCAAACCATAACCTCCAACCTCCTTAAGAAGGTAATAAAGATGGCGTTTTCCTCTCCTGCCAGCTCCTGCATCTATTTCTCAATTGGCGTCAAACTCGATTTGTGTCAAATTTACTCAGTAGCTTTGGGCAACTTCTTTAAACCCCTCGAGCCCATCCATTCTGCAAGTGTTAAACACCAATTCTATATGATCTGTGGGAAATAAAGTACTCTCCAAGGACCCACCTCCTAGCAGGAGACCCACCCCTATAAACAAATATAGGGTTGGAGGATGAGAGTGCTGGGATGGATTAGTGATGTCTGCCCTGAGCATGGAATTTGAAAGTGGTATTTGTCATCCCTGCTCCATGGGATAAGAGGCTTAAATGAAGCGTCTGTTTCCTGGGTTCTGTTAAATCTGGTGGCAAGACCTCCCTACCTCCTTGTTTAATGTAATTTAATTCAACAGATGTGTGTTGGTTGCTTTCTGTGTGCCAGGCATTTATATTAAAAAATTCTTTCATTTCTATGACATGCCCATCTGGCCATTATGAACATCAATCTTGGCTCATTTGAGAGATGCTTTTTGGAGAATTTCACTATGAACTCCCTATATAGGGCAAATCCACATGCCATATCAACCTCTAAAAACTCAACACAGAGTCTAATGGCAGTACAGGGCAATACAGAACATTAATTTATCTCCGAGACTGTTGACTCTATGTATGAATCTTGATCAGTCAAGATGTAGGTAAGAAGCACTCTCACGATCATCCTGTGACTTCATCCAATGTCCCACCATATATGACGCTAAACCTTACTACGCTGTTTCACTGAGTCCTCACCACTACCCATGAGGCAGCCTCAGTTGTCATCCCCATCATTCCCATTTTATAGGTGAGGAAAGTAAAGTTTAGAACAGTTAGGGGTCTGCCTCATGACCCAGGACTACAAGTGCCAGACCTGCACCTCGAACCCAGGTCTTACAACTCCAGAGTCTATAACCACCTCTCCTTCAAACAGTCCTTCACCATGAAACAATAACAAAAACTTCTGGGCTAAAACTTCCCTTCTGGAAAGTTCTAAACATCACACTCACTAAACACCAGTATCCCCAGTTTGAGTAAAGCATTACTACCGAGGGACCTTGGGCAAGTCAGTTCCTTCATGGGCCCTGTTTTCTTCATCTGGAAATGTGGACACTCAGCTCAAGGAGAGAGTGACTTCAGTTCAAAAGAAAATTTCATGATGTATATTTCAAAACCAAGAAGGTGGAGTCCTAAGAAAATCCATGTGTAATTTATCCATGTTGTACATTAATTTATTAACACTCCCTCACTAATGATTGGGTTACCATTTTCTCCCAGTTCTGAGTAGGGAACTGGTTCTCTTTCCAGATCATTGACAGTAAAACCTGAAGGAATCATATTTTCAAGCTGCTGTCTCCATCAGCACTAATGCATTCTAGAAGCAGTATTTGACATCTATGCATTGAGGACCTGGCGCTGGATTACATTTCTAAGTCAAAAACGCAGTAAAGTTCACATTCAGAAGGATTTCACCATAATCCAATAGTACCTTCATGAGCCTTTAAGCCTCAAACCACATTTTAACCCCTAAATTCTCAGGGAGGGCTTGGCCATATCATTTTTCAATAGAGACATTTCACGGTTTATTGATTTTATCCAAGAATTTTAAAAGGCACTTACAGCAAAAAAGGAGTTTGGTTTAACTTACAAAACTAAATGTATCCTGAGCCCTTAGATTTAAAGGAGTCTTGCTTGATAAACACAACAGTGAATGAATTACTTATAAACAACCAGGTCCCTATGAACAACAACTATTGTTTTCTCGACAGAAGATCACCATAATCACACTCTGTTGAGGAAAAGAGTGTTCCCCTTTATGCACAGCTAAACCTGAGGGATGGACCATCTTTGCAAGTTTCAGCCAAAACACACGAATTGATTCTGAAATGTCCAGGGCTAAGGAATAGACCGCACAAGCCCTAATGGGATGTGTTGAGTCTCGAGCTGGAAGGTTGTTCCCCTCATTGTCTGAACTTAAAAAGAAGAAGAAAGCAACAAGTGGGGGCTGGGATGAAATTAAGAAAGAAAAGAAATGGAAGGAAGCACTGTATTCACGGGTGGAGAGGAGTGGAGAGAACTTGCTTAATGGACTTCTGTCTGCCCACCTGCTTTGCTTTTCCCTTGGCCACAGCTCTATTCAGACATTTCTGGATTCGATGAAGAAGGCAGAGCTATCCCACAAAGGTAAGGTGGTGATGGGTTGCTGGACCATTAGCCTTGGAAGACATTTGCAGTTTGACACATCTTCATTTAGAGCTGAGAAAACAAAGGCACCTAAAGAACCAAGAAGCAAAGAAATCACCTGAGCTGCCCAGCTTGGAAGTGGTAAGCCTGGTAGAGAATGCTCACTCACCTTTTTTTGGGCTGCCACTCATTTCATCCCAGAGCATCTCACAGAGGTCCTCCCAGAACGCACCCACAGCCATCTTCTCCTGCTATGGAAACCTTGGGTCACTGCTCCAACCCTAAACATTCAACATAGGAGAGACTTCAGATCCTAACAATAGGATGACCCGATTTTGAGCTTAGACTCAGAACGGAGTTACCCACTGACGTTCAATAGTTACCAAGTAGCTGCTGGTGCCAGCAAGGTGCTCCTTATTAGTAGAGTACATGGAGGTCAGCACCGCATCATTTCATCAAAATCATCAAATATTTTGGGCGCATGCCATGTGCCATGAGGAGAGAAACCGGGAGAGGGGAGGGGAAGCAGAATGGAGGGGAAGGAGACACACGGACAAGGTCCCCAGTAGATTTAATCCCCAGAGTTTGAACTCATGGCAGCCCATGATGAATTCAGTACACGAGTGATGGATATCCCCATATCCTAGCAACTGTAGGGGAAACAGTGGAGGAAAAGCCAGAACCTCGGCTGACAGAACACAGTGTGTGCCACTCTGTCCTTGTTCGGAGATGTTTTTGTATGTTATCTGAAATCAGAAACCCAAATAGGTCAAATCTAAACAGCTGACATGTTAAAATATTTCACCCACTTCCTGATTCTACAAACACATTCTCAGGGCTTGCCTTCTGCTGGGCTCTGCTGGGCACAGTGGTGGGCATTATGTGAGGCCGAAGGGCTCCGTGTCCTTACCGCTATTCGAACCCGGTGCAGAGACAGATAGGCTACCAAGCTGTCAAGAGAGAAAATTGGTTGTTGGGGGGGAACGGGAGGTCTAGTTAGGGCCAAGAAAGGCCTTCCATGTGAGACCTTCAGCAAGAGCAGGGTCTCGCCCGCGGGAGAGTGAAGGTGCCTCCCAGTAGCAGATCAGTGGGTGGAAAAGTCTGCAGGTGGGAAATGGCTTGGTGTGCCCAGAGCAGCCTTACTTGGTGTGCAAAGACAAGGAGCACAGCATGGCCCTGAGCAGCCCTGGGGCTGAGGCAGAGGGAGGGTGGAAAGGGAGGCCAAGGAGCAGCCCAGGCACCTCTGCAGACCTTATATCCCTTGGAGGACAGGGCAAACAAATGGCAGCTACAGGGAAACAGAGATATGTTAACAGTGAGGTGCTTGAGATGGGCCAGCCGGCACTTGGAACTAGAAAAACCTGGGATCTGGGGTCCAAAGGCCCTGGTTCATGTCCCAACTTGGGCTTGTGACAAAATCTATATTCTATAGGTTTGATTTGTCCCCCAGACACTCTCCACCCTTCCCCACTCTGGTCTATGGGAGGGCTGGTTCCCTTACCCTCTGGTCCCCACTGGGTCTGGCCAATGGAAGTAGGAGTAGGAGGGCTTAAGGAAAGGGAGATCCTGAGATCCCCATTCTTTCCCCCAAGGCTGTGGATTGTCAGCTGATGGGTTTCTTTTTGAAGGCCTTGATTCCTGCCAGGCAGCCCCGTCTTCCCTTCCCCACCAGAGCCTAGCATCCTTCTCCCTCCACTCCTGCAGGCTAAAGGATAGTCATGGCTTCCTACTATGGCAAGCTTTGGGTGCTTCCCCATACTGTCGTGGTGTCCTTGCCCCTGCTGGCAACTTCTATCAGTAATACCTTCATGAAACTTTCATTGTGGGGCATCTGGGTGGCTCTGTTCGTTAAGTGTCCAACTCTTGATTTCAGCACAGGTCATGATCTCAGGGTTGTGAGATTGAGTTCCACATCAGGCTCCATGCTGGACGTGGAGCCTGCTTAAGATTCTTTCTCTCCCTCTGCCCTTCTCCTTGCTCAGACTCTATAAAAAAAAAAACAAAACAACAAAAAAAACAACTTTCCTGTTACCCCCTCTATGGACCATCCCTTCCTCCCCACTGCTTCATCCAGAGGGCAGTTACTTGAGTCTCTGAGACTGTTTTCCCCATTGGTAGCATCACTAGTGAGAAATTCTTATAGAAAGTAAATGAAGCAAATTACTGCACAAGAAATCCCATGGGCTATGATCTGCTAAAAAGCAGACACCATCCAGTACACCATCAACTGATGATGGACAAATTGTGGTGTGCACATACAACAGAACAGGGATCAAGGATGGAAACATGCTGCCACAGTGGCTGAACCTTGAAAACTAAAACACTAAAGGAAAGAAGCCAGACACAGACACATATTGTATGATACCATCTATGTGAATTATTCAAAATTGAGAAATCCACTGAGATAGAAAACTGACAGGTGGCTGTCAGGAACCAGGAGAGGGAGAAATGTGGAAAAGGTGTTTAAGGAATAAGGTCTTTTACTTCTGAATGTTGAAAATGTTTTGGAACTAGTGAGAAGTAGGGGTTGTACCACAGAGGGAACATACTAAATGTCATGCCATTGTTCACTTTTTTTTTTTAGATTTTATTTATTTATTTGAGGGGGGCAGAGCAGAGGGAGAGGGAGAGAGAGTCTCAGGGAGACTCCACGCTGAGCATGGAGCCTGAAGTGGGACTCAATCCCATGACCTGACATCATGCCCTGAGCTGAAATCAAGAGTCCGACGCTTAACTGACTGAGCCACCCAGGTGTCCCCAATTGTTCAGTTTATTTATTTTTTTTTAAAGATTTTATTTTTTTTATTTATTTGACAGACAGAGATCACAGGTAGGCAGAGAGGCAGACAGAGAGAGAGGAAGGGAAGCAGGCTCCCTGCTGAGCAGAGAGCCCCATGCGGGGCTCGATCCCAGGACCCTGGGATCATGATCTGAGCTGAAGGCAGAGGCTTTAACCCACTGAGCCACCCAGGCGCCCCCCAATTGTTCACTTTAAAATGGCTCATGGGGGGCACCTGGGTGGCTCAGTGGTTTAAGCCTCTGCCTTCGGCTCAGGTCATGATCTCAGGGTCCTGGGATCGAGCCCCGCATCGGGCTCTCTGCTCAGTGGGGATCCTGTTTCTCCCTCTCTCTCTGCCTGCCTCTCTGCCTACTTGTGACCTCTCTCTCTGTCAAATAAATAAATAAAATATTTTAAAAAAATAAAATGGTTCATGGAATGTTATATGAATTTCACCTGAACAAATTATTTTTTTATTTGAACATACTTGATAATTTGAACATATAAAACAATTTTTTGTCATTTATCTGAAATTCAAACTTAACTAGAGGTTTGGGTTTTATTTGGCAACCCTAAGGAAGTTGGCTCCTAAGGAAGGAGCTATAATCTGCAGCTACTGTTTGTCAAACATAGTTCACTTCAGAACCCCTTTCCATGGGCATTTACAAGACCTGGGTCCCACAGGCCACACTTTGGCAAACCCTGGTCTAGTGCTGAAGGACTGAGCCTTGAGTCAGATGTCAGGGGCTCAAAAAACTCCCAGCCCTGCCTCTGGCTGTGTGATCCTGAATCTGTCACATAAACTTCTTGGCCTCAGTTTTCTATTTCATAAAACGGGCAAAATCATGACCATCTCTCAAGGTCACCAAGATGTTAAAATTAGATAATGTAAATAAAAGTTCACACCAGTACCTGGAACATGCTAAGCTGGTAATACTTTTGGGTAAATGTGGGTACAATGCCCCCGTGCATAGGGTACGACATCAGAATGTGGCAGGTAGAACTGTGCACGTACTACTGGAAAGCCAGTCACCTCTCAATAGGGCTTAGAAAATCTCTGCCTTCAGTCATTAAAATAAAAAGAGTCAGCACAACATAATTTCTGGAAGAGAGAGGTACCATCTCAGAGGGGAATAAGTATGTACAGAATGAGTGAGTCCCTCTAAATGTGATTCATAAACTCAGACTCAGCTTCCAAGCTGGGGTTTTTTTGGTCATCTTTCTAGGGCAGATATTTAGAGGTAGATCCTAGGGCGTCTCTGGGGGTAGCCCACAGATCTCAAGAAGGGACACCATGAAACCTGAATGGTCCTCCCACAGGCCTCACACACATCCTGGCCAAGCCACTCCCAAGCCCCATTTTGTAGCTTCAAGGAGTTCAGGTACTACTGGGGCCCTGACCATGGGGAAAGAGCCAACAGAGCAGGGGGGCCTGGCAGTCTCAGTCAGTAGAGCATGTGACTCTCAATCACAAGGTTCAAGCCCCACATTGGGCATAGAGATTACTTTAAAAAAGAAAAAGATTTTTTTTAAAGAACCAACAGAACAAAAGCAGAAAGGATATTTAAAGATATAAGTAGTGAGCTTCAAAAGGGAGGCTGTGGAAAAGGGTATCTTGACCTCATTTCAACCTTCCAACAGGATCACCATATCAGTTTCCTGCAGCTGCTATAACAAATGATCACCAACTGGTCAGCTTCACACAACAAAATTTATTGTCTCACTGTTCTGGAGGCTAGAGGTCCAAAATCATGGCGTCCACAAGGTCGTTGGCTCTCCAATGGCTCAAAGGGAGCATGCTTCCTTGCCTCCTCTAAGCCCCTGGCTGTTGCCAGCAATGCCAGCCTTCCTTGGCTCGAGGTGACATCAAGCCAATGTCTGCCTCTATCATCACTTGCTGGTATCCCTGTGTATCTTCACAGCATCTCCCTGTGTGTGTGTGTGTGTGTGTGTGTGTGTGTGTGTGTGTGTGTGTGTCTGTGGCTTGCCTGTTCTTACCACTCCTATTAGATTGGGGACCCACCCTACTCCAGCACTTTCATCTTCCGTACTTATATCTGCAAGAACCGTGTTCTCACATAAGGTCACATTTCTGAGGTTCTGGGAAAATAACAAAGTCTTGGGGGATTATCTTCAACCCAATACAATTGCTTTCAGAATAATTATAGCGAACTCCTAATAGTACTTACTATGAGTCAGGAACTGCTTTATGTGCTTTATATATACTGACTCAGGTAATCTTTAGGGTGACTCTAAGAGGTAGATATTATTATAATCTCCACCCTACAGATGAGGAAACTGGTGTATAGAGAGGTTAAGTAACTTGCTTGAGGTCATACGGCTAATAAGTAATAGAGTAAGAATTTGAAGCCACATAGAAATTTTCAGAATCTGTCCTCTCAACATTGTACTGGATTACCTCTCAGAAGAGTGGGATGCTCAACTGCTTAAAACTTACCTTCCTATACAGACCAGGTACCTCATTAAAAAAATAGTAGCAACCAAAAGTACAATAAGAAAAGCTATGGGGTGCCTGGGTAGCTCAGTCAGTTAAATACCTGACTCTTGATTTCAGCTCAGGTCATGATCTCCAGTTGGTGGGATCAAGCCTGCATTGGGCTCCATGCTCAGCATGGAGTCTGCTGGTCCTTTGCCCTCTGGTACTTCTCCTTCTTGTGCTCTCTCTCTCTCTCAGATAAATAAATAAATAAATAAATAAATAAATAAATAAACAAAATCTTAAAAAAAAAAAGAAAGAAAAGCTAACATGAGAAATGTTTTGAGGGTAGGAGATAGACCTCATCAATATCCTCATTTTTGAGAGGAGGGAATGGAGACCTGAAGACAGTAATTGCCATGGTAACACAGACAGCAAACTCTACAGCACATTTCTCAAGAACATTCATAATTACTATGTTATGTTGGTGGCCAACTCCTCCCATCTGCCTTGGCAATTGAGAGATATCTTAAAGAACCCCCTGAAATCCCATTTGTAATGGATCTGCCTAGGCTTGAAGACCTGGTTTATAGTGTTTTCTGACTTCCCTAGTATAAATACCCTCACCATGGCCAATTTCAAGGCCCAGGGTGATGTATGGAGTTCAGACCTGGGAGGAGGTAGGTTTCTGTGAGCCTGTTAACCTGGCTCAGTCATACTACCACCCCAGGGATCCTGGGTAAAAGGTTGATCTGGACTTCTGAAAGCAAACAAAGCTCTTGGTCTCCTGGATCAACACTCAGAGACAAAGCTTCCTGTAGCATTTAGAGATGCACTCAGAGTGAATAGGGTCAGAGGGGCAGTCTCCTAGGTAGGCATGGGACAGACTTGGTATAGTGCCAGAAGATCCATAACACTTAGAAGAGTTAACAGGTAATATCTGCACTTAATATATGGGAGATGCTCAATAACTAATCATTATTAAATTATTATTATGAGGTCATTATAACAGAACTTTGCATCTGCATGAAACCTTCCCATCAACTAGAATGGTGAAGCTTTAGGGTAGTCCAGCCTTCAAGATTAGGTAGAAAGCGTTTACCCTCCCTGATGAGTTGATAAAACTGAAGCACAGAGAAATGACTTGGCTTAAGTGCATGCAGCAGAGTCAGCCTGGAATCCGGGTCATCTGAACCAAGTCTTGGGAACTGCAAAGCCAACTTTCTGGGGGGTCAGTTTGATCCAGGTGAAGGCACGCAGCAAATCTGTGCACAGTTGAAGGGGGGATGGGCTAGATAAGATGCCCCCACATGACAGACGGAGCCCAGGGAGGTGACTGGCACCCAGGGAGGTGACTGGCACAAGGACTTTAAGGAAAGACGTAGCGGATGAGTCAGGCAGTGGCCCATCTAAGAAGCTGAGGTCCTGACAGGGAATGCCAGTCCAGATTCCACGTATCTCAAATCTGAAAATCTAGAAAATCAAGTCTTAGGTAGAAGTCTAGAGGGAAATAGATAAATACCTGTGTTCTGACCTCTGCCCTTCACTGTCCATGGCCCCTGAACATGGCTCCTCATCTCACAAGCAGAGGAAGGTGGAGTGACTGCAAAGGTCATGGAATTTAGGAAGCAAAGACCTTTTGTGGGATTATGTGGATCTTTTTAACCCAACGTGCACCCCCAGTCTTTCATTTCCTCCCTCCCATCCCCCAACAGAATCATATTATTTTTTTAAATTTTTAAATTTTTAAATGATTGCAGACATATAAGAAGTTGGAAGAATGGTAGATAGGATAGTTCTGTGAACCCTTCACCCAGCTGCCCCCAGTGGTGACATCTCTATGTAATAAGTACAATGTCAAAAGCAGAAAATCAACATGGGTACAATACTGTTACCTAGATTACAAATCTTGTTCAGTATTCACCAGTTTTCATACCCACTCCTGCATGTTGTTGGGGAGAGGGCTGTAGTTCAATGCAGTTTGAACCTTCATCTAGATTCATATAATCACCACCAAATAAGATCCAGACCATTCTGTCACTACAAACAAACTCCCTCATGCTACCCTTTATGGACTCACCTCCCCACCCCTGTTCCTGTCTCCTGGCAACCACCAATTTGTTCTCCATCTCCAGAGTTTTGTCTGTTTGTGTTAAATAAATGGAATCGTGCAGCAGTTAGAGACTGGCTGTTTTCACTAAGCATGATGCCCTTCCCCACGTTGTGACTGTTGAGTTGAATTGTGTCCCCATCAAATTCACATGTCGAAGTCCTAACCCCCAGTACCTCAGAATGTGAAATTTAAAAATAGGGTCTCTGCAGATATAAAGAGTAGGTCAGACTAGAGTAGGGTGGGCCCCTAATCCATTAGGACTGGTAGACTGGTGTCCTTATGAAAAGGAGAAACTGAGACATGGATACACACACAGGGAGGACGCCATGAAGGACTGGAGTTGGGCTGTCACCCGCCAAGGAACAGCCAGAAACTAGGAGACAGGTGGGAACAGTTCCTTCCCTAGCATCTTCAGAATGAGAAGGACACCTTGATCTCAGACTTCCAGCCTCCAGAACCATTAAGACTATAAATTTCTGTTGCTTAAGCCACTTGGTCCTTAGAACTTTGTTACAGCAACCCAGGCAGACTAATACATTGTATATCTCAAAAATTTGTTCGTTTTCATTGCTGATAGCATTCTACGGTATGGATATATGAGAGTGCATTTAGCCATTCACCCACTGGAAGACATTTGTATTGTTTCTAGTCTTGGGCCATTATGAATAAAGCTGTCACCAACGTTCATGAACAGGTTTTGGTCTAAACAGAACTTTTTAGTTTTCTGGGATAAATATCCAAGAGGGCAACTTCTGGATTAAGGGGCATATGTATGTTTACTTGGCAAGACATTGCCAATTGTCCCATATGGTTAATTTTTATGATGCACAGACTCCCTCCAGCCTCTGATAAACACTCTTTCCACTTTTAAAGGCTGCAAGGGACTCTTGGAAGGAACATGGAGGAGGGGGACGCTTGGAGTCACAGTTAGAAAACACGACAGAAACATGGTATTCTGCTAACTCATGCTGCTGACAATGGCAATGTTCATTAACCAAAAAAGAACCACAGTCAAGCTTGGTTATCAGAATAAATTCAACAAACATTGATTCAGTACTTACCATGGGCCAGGCACCAACCTGGAGGCTGGGAACCAGGAGGACAGGGATGGAAATTGTCTCTCAAATCATCTCCATCTGAGTCAGACACATGTAGTACACAAAAAACCTTCATGCTACCTAGTGTGACAAGGAGGACAGGGACTCATGAGACAGGCAGAACTCAGAGCTGCCAATAAACTCCAAACAATAAGCATTGGGTCTGGAGTGGATGAAATGATCCTTCTCCTTCTTAATTTCTTCTTACTTTGTATGATATTGTCTGGAACATGAGTAGGCAGCTTGCAGAGGGCTGAGATGAAAATTTAATTGTAGGCAAACCAGCAAGTGAACATCAAGACTCAGAACCATCTTTTGATGATGGCTGGAGTATGGCAGTAGGATTAGTCACAAAAACAAGCAGTGTTTTATTGGATTATCTGGATCATCTGTCTGGTTGAACCCATTCACTCAGGGATAGACCACCTATCACACTCCCAAAGCTTCTTTTGAGAGAATGCATTCGCTACACACCAGCTCTCCTTGTGAATCCATCCGTTTCTTTTTTCCTTCCCTGCCCTTCAAAGGAAAAAAAACCTGAAGAATTCAGGCTGGGGCTCGATTGAGAGCTACGGGCAAGTCCACAGCCTTCATTGTCTCTGCTCAATGGAGAGCTTTTAAGGTCCATGTGAGAGCTGACCTTCCATGCAATCTAATCCACAAAACTCTTTTCAATAAAGTGAGAAGACCTCCCTTGCTCTGACATTAGAAGAACTTTTATTGACATAAAACATCCAGTAAATGTTTTACCCCTTGTCTATTGTAAGTTTTAGCTTGGATACAGGATGAAAGCTTTCCAGGATTGATGTTCTCCACCTTTCTAGTGTCCACATGAGAGATGGCAAGTCCAGGGCTAAACCAAAGAGGAATCATCACTGAAATATTAGTCTGTAAAGACAGATCTCCAAAATCACAAACTAGATACAGAACAGAAAAGAGACTGCTAGCTCTCTGAAGATCCATTTCCCTCTAAGCTTTCTCTGAACATGGGAGCCAGCTTAACTACATTTCCCAGACTGCCCTGCAGCTGGGTGTGGTCACATGACTGAGCACCGGCCAATGGCATGTGAGCAGCAATGACGTATGTTAAAAAAAAAAAAAAGAAATGACATACGTGACTTCCACGCCGCAACCTTAAAAGAAAAGAGTGTGTACTCCTCTTTTCTTTATCTTGCCTCTTGGAAATCTGACATATGGCAAGCCATTTTGGAGCATGCATTCAAGAACAATTCCTTGGGGATGATGGAGGAGCAAGAGATCAAGATTCTGGGTCCTCACCTCTATGGAGCCATCCCATCAACCAACTTATTCTTGGGCAATCTTATGAAAGTGAAATTAATTTCCATCTTTCTTGCTACTTCCAATGTTATTTGTATTCTGCTAACACATAGAATAAATCTGAGGAAGAAAGCCAGTCGATATATGAGATGGGAAGAATCAAGGGAACAGAGAAGCAGGCTTAAGGGTCTACAGTTGGAAAAGCATGTGCTGGGGACAGGCATGATCCAGTGTGCAGGCTGGATCTCCAGCACTCAAAGCCCGGAGCAGCACTCAACTCATATTTGTTGATAGAAAGTTCTCTCCTCACAGTCATGTTCACCCTGCAAATACGACATCCTCTTTCTTACTTCCTGGCCTTTGCACATGTTTTCCTTTGAGCCCAGAATCCCCACTTCACCCCTACCATCCCCAAAACCTGGAAAAATTCTACTCATCTTTCAGATTTCTGTAGGAATCTTGCTTCCGCGGGGAGAAGCCTTCTCTAGGTGAGGCACCGCTCCTCTGTGCTTGCCTCAACATCTCCCCTTTCTGGACCCATGCCTGCTAGTTTTTCTGGATCTCCCTCCAGCTGAGAATTTTAGGAGGGCAGAGCCCACACCTAACTGTTAGCTGCTGTATCCCAAAGGCTAGCCCCATGCTTCCCACAGGATACAAGAATCACTGAGTCAGAAAGCCGGAAGCAGGCTTTGGAAGGTGTAGGTCAAACAGCAGTTACCTGAGAACTAGGGAGGCTTCAGCTGGAATCAAACACCCCTGGCAGGCCCTGCCTCCTGGGGGAGACCCAGCCCAGGGCCCCAATGCCTCCCTTGCTGGGGGAAGCAATTAGGGTCCTCTTCTCTTCCAGCAGGGTTTGCTAACCACTTACAATCCCACAGCCCTTTCCTCGTTCCCACAGCTCCCCCTCGTTCAGGTGGTGGTGGCTGAGCTGGGGGTTTGTTCTTCTCTAATTCTTTCTCACTTTCCACCTTGGGTTTTATGTTTCCAAGTGTCATTCCGTGGCCGGGATCTGAGGACAGCTCTCTGGCCACCACCCTCCACGCTGCTTCTGCCCCACACAGGGCACCTCCCTCAGGAGCTCCCACCACTAGGAACACCTGCGGTGCCAAATGAAAGCTCCACCTTGCCTCCAGTCGCTTCCTAGCTTGTTAAGGCCCAAAGCAGTTCCAGCCAGTTCCTCAAAAACCACACAAAGTATTCAAAACAACAACAATATGGGGAGGAATAAAAGCAGCTAAATTGCAAAAAGAAAGAAGGAAGGAAGGAAGGAAGAAAAAAAGAGAAAGAAAGAAAGAAAGAAAGAAGGAAGGAAAGAAAGAGAAAGAAAAGAAAGAAAGAAAAAAAAATTCTCTGGAGCACAGAGCGGTCAGGTGTCTGCATTTCTCCGAGGAGCGCCTCACGCACAGGGTGTGGGGAGCAGGTGTAGGCAGCTCCCAGAACACTGCCCGGTCTCCTCCGGACCAGGGTGATCTGCAGCCCTGGCTTCTCCCAGGAGCAAGGTGACTGGTCCAGGATGCCAGGTCACATGGTACCCAGCATTCGCAAGGACCTGCATTTGGTTTCATGCTCTGCTGCCGTGGTCTTGAATTCTTCGTGACTTTGGAACAAAAGTCCACCTTCCCATTAGCCCCCAGACCTGATTAGCACCACGAAGCCGGGAGCTGGTGCCGTCCTTTGGCCTCCACTCCTGCGCATCACAGGCTGCCTTCCCACACACTAGGCTCAGGGATTCCCAGGATCTCCGGGACCTCCGATTCAGAACATTGGACCTGGAAAGTGTCCAGGGACAAGGGGAGGTAGGACAAAAGCCCAAGTTGTGTTCGAAACCCACCCTGCAACTGATTAGCCTTAGGCTAATTTTCACCCACCTCCGAGCCTCAGTTTCCTTGTTTGTAAAATGAAGGAAGTAATACCTTACCTCCTAAAGTTGCTGGGAGCATCAAAGAAAGTCATTTATTAGAACAAGGCACTTGGAGGAGACTGGGGCTTTAAATATTTGAGGTTGGAAAGCAGCCATTTTGGGAATGTCAGACAGTCTCTGTAGTTTATGAAGGGGAAAAATGAATTTGTCTTTGGAACAGACACTCCCTTTGTTTAAGAAATGGCCACATCACGGAGCCTGTTTGGTCCTACCGGTAAGGCGAGTTCTCATCCTAATGTATACCATTTACAAATGTCAGTTGGAGACTCTCCAGATGAATCCCAAAGTTAGAAATTCTTTTTCTGTAAAACTTGGAACTTCAGGGTCTAATGCTTGAAAAATCACTGTATATTCTTGGGAGATTAGTTTGTTTTTTTGACCAAAAATGAGCTCACAAGTGATCGAGTGCCAAGATCTACCCCCTCAAGAAGGGAGAGGCAGGCTTGGCCCCCAACACGGGGCTCAGCATGCTGTGCTGCTCCTGTGGGGCTTTTTAAACTGAAGGAGCCCAGACTTGGTGAAGCCAGGAAGGTCTGTGTTGATTGTGATTGGGTCCGACGGCAACCTGACAGGTGGGAGTGGGCATTTCCTCCAGAGGTAATGAAGGTTCCCACGGTCAGGCTTCCTGGGAGTGGGGCTGAATCCTGCCAAAGGGATGAGGGGCACAGGGGGCTAGATGAGATGAAGCTCTTCCGCTCCCTGAGAGTGGCCTGAACCCCTCAGCAGAAATATTGTCCGGGTACCTTTTGGGTCCTCTGGTCTCATGAAGGCCCAGTAGAAGCTACACAAAGCCAAGGTTTGTCTTTTTGTTAAATTCTATTTTCCTCAAGCATTCAAGGATGCCCCGGTGGCTCAGTTGGTTAAGCATCTGCCGTCGACTCAGGTCATGATCCCAGGATCATGGGTCGAGTCCCACATGGGGCTCCCTGCTCAGTGGGGAGCCTGCTTCTTCCTCTGTCCCTCCCCCTTGCTCATGATCTCTTTCTCTCTGATAAATAAATAAAATCTTTTTTAAAAAAAATTCAGTGAAATTACATCATTTCCATTTAAAAAAATCATGTTGTACAATTTCCATATATACAACTTTTATTTGACGATCATAATGCAATAAAGCTGGGAGGTGTGAATATCATCTCCATTCTCTTTAAGCTATGCTTTGGGAACAGAAGGAAGGAGCTCACATCCATGCTGGGGATAAAGATACACAAGGTTGAGTGTCAACAGCCTGGAAAATGGGATGCTAAAAGGTGCCCAGCTGTGCTCAAAAGAAGCAATAATGCAGAACAAGGAGGCTGGGACGGATGACAGCCCACCACCCCGGTAGACTTGTGGACTGTACACGTGCTCCTGGGGGTTCCCAGAAATACCCTAGAAAACTTCCTTGAGGAATGTACTTCCTTTAGCTGGTGAGCTAGGGGTTAGGATTGTCATTATGTGCCCACAGATGATGGAACAGGTCATCTGTTCAGTGTGGAGATGTCAAGGTCAGTGGGGGGTGTGGAGGTCAACCTGTGTCCTTCTGTAAAATGATGTAATCTGATGCTTCATGACCTATATAATAATAATTAGTATTCTTTTACAGTTGGGGAAAGTAAGACCCAGAAAGCTCAGCCAAGTTTTCCAAATATTTGTGACTTACTCTACCAGCTACCTCCCCTTCCTAGAGAGCCTGTGATGGCCTCATCATGGGATCATGTTCCCTGATCACAGCTCATTGGACCGGGAGCTAACACCTGACCCAAGTTAAACCAATCAGGTTCTCTTTCCTCGCTATTTAAGCAAACTGATTGTTGGTCTCTACTATGCCCCTGAGCTGCGAGGAGCTGAGCTGTCAAGTCTGGAATCATTGCCAAGGGCAGCCAAAGCCCTGGGCACATGAAGTGAGGAGGAGCAAAAAGTAAGCCTGGCAGGGGAATTCGTCTTCTGTGGGGAGGTGAACCGGGCAGGTATTTGAGGACCGGAAACAGGCTGCCCGAGGGGCCCGAGAGAGGTGGTGACTTCCTGCTTGCTCTGCTGCCCCACTCAGCTTCCTGCAACGGGGTCCCAAGAGCTGCCCCTGAATACCCACAGTAGAACCCCTGCTTTCGATCTGAGCTGAATCAGAGAAGCTTTTTTTCCCCTGCAATCAGCAATCCCTGAGCCCAAGTCACCAGAGAGGGACCCAGCCCCATGCTCTGTCTCTAAGTCACCCCAACACCGACTTCCTCCCTTAAAGGAAGGCAGATTTCCTTGGTACTTACTCAATCTGTTGAGGTATCTTATAGTGAGAGTGTAATTTTTCTTACGTCCTCCCAAAGTCCTGGATGGGACCCAATGCCCAGAAATGGCCTAAGTCTCTATCTGAAATTTCTAACTAGGGACGGTCATCTGAACACCCAACAGCAGACATCCTGCCAAGGCAGTGGCAAATGCCAGCTGAGGGACCAAAGGAGCCTTTGTCTGTGGCCTGGCAGGGCTCCCTGTTCTGGACCAGGCACTCAGGTTGGATCCTGGCATCAGGTGGTTTCCACAGAACAGTGAGGCTCCAGCCTACAGTGGCCAAGTTCCCTGTATTATTTCCCTGCTAGGAAACCAATAACAAATAACTTGGCAGGCGGAGACACTGGGGAGCTTCCCACCATCAGTGAGAGAGCTGGGAGCGTTCGGTCCGGAGCTGTCCTTACAGAACAATCCATGCAACTTCTCCATCAGCCCATCGTGCAGCTGCCATTTTTTTGGGACCCTCAGTAAAAAGATAAACCTGCTCAAAATAACAACAATAATAGTAACTACTGAGCTTCTCAGCACCCCTACCAGGCCCTTCAGTACATCCTCTCTCTTTTTTTAAAAGATTGAGTGATTGAATTTTTTTAGAGAGAGAGTGCCCAAGTGGGAGGAGCAGAGGGAGATTGAGAGAGAGAGAGAATCTCAAGCAGACTCTGCACAAGCTTGGAGACTGATGCAGGGCTTGATCTCACCACCCTGAGACCATGACTTGAACCGAGAGTCAAATGCTTAACCGACTGAGCCACCCAGACGCCCCTGCATGCATTCCCTTCTGCTTCCCAAACCAGCACATGCACTAGGTAGTGCGACTGCATTTTACAGATAAGCACGCTGAGTCTCCGAGACAGGATGTCACAGAGCTGGGAGTCCATTCCGTTCTGCCTCTCCTCAAAGCTAGCTTTTCTCTAGTTCCTAAAATTTGCTCTGGACAGTGTGTCTAAATGTCTTCATTCCCTCTGCATCAATAATCATGCTATTACATGGATAAAGAAACTGAAGCCGAGAAAGGCTAAATCATTTGCCCACGTGGAAGGTAGAGGTGATATTTGAACTCGAGTCCACCCGGGCCCCAAAGCAGAGGTTCTGCCCAGGGCCCCTTCTCAGCTCTCCTCCGAGGTCCTCTCTGGAGAGACCGGCTGTGGCCAGGTTGCTAAGGTCAGCCGAGATGCTCCGTGACAGGTTGAGGCCTACCCGCCCCCATCCACCCAGCCTGGGCCTCTCCCGCTGCCCTCGCCGGTGCCCCCCGCGGCATCTCCTCAGACCCCACCACTGCTGTGTCAGGGGGGCAGGTGACAGTCCTGACACCCGCCTCCTGACACTCAGACAGGTGTGCTCCATCAGCTCTAAGATCACACAGCTAGTAATTGGCAGAGCTGGGCCTTGAACGTGGGTTCTCCCCCAGCACCGCACTGCCTCTTTAAGAGATTTGCAACAGGAGCCTCTGAAAACCCGAAAAGCCTCCGGTGAAAAGAAATGAGGAGCAAAAAGGTAGAATTTGAAGCAGGATGACAGGCCACATGGGTGGAAATGCGCTCCTGCGTCCCAAACCCCCTGAGGTGGCTTGGTCACCGTCAGCGCCCTCGGGGGTCCTGAGGAAGGAAACCAGCGCTGTTTCCAGAAACGCCGGTGACTGTGTCAAACCAGGCACCTTTGTGATCGTGCAATAGCAGCTCCGGGATGCCTCGGCCCAATCTCGTTTACGGCCTGCTGGAAGTGAAGAGGCGACATTTGGTCAGTGGGCCGTCTTCCTGGACCCACCCTGGGAGACCCGCCTGCGGGAGGGTTCTGGGGGTGTTCTCCTCCATCCCCACCAGAAGGGCTGCGAGGGAAGGGGGGAGCAGCATCTTGGAGGCAGAAGGAGCTGAGTTCAGGCTCTGGAACTGGGACGGCCCCCCCTGCTATTGCTCTGAATACAGGCAGGACACTAAAGTTTCGGCCCCCCCACACCCCCTGACCAGGGACCAGCCATCGCACGCAGGCTGCCCAGGGATGGGCAGTCAAATGAGGCAGCTCCCTTTGACGGAGGACAATTTTTGGTTGTGAGCCTCTGGCAGCCCCCGCTGCCAGCCACTGAGTCAATAAGCACCCCGATTCTAAAGACAGACCCAGGGGGTGCACCATAGCACACACACAAACAGACCGGGAACCCGCTTCTGCAGCCCAGCTCCAGGCCCCCAAAATGGAAAGGGGCAAGAAAGCACTGTGAGACATCACCCTTGGAAACACACACACACAAAAAGAAAAGTGAAAGAGACAGCTGTCCCAAACTCTTGGTTTTCCAACAGCTAAAGCAGAAAGAACGAGAAAGCAGGAGTCCCCTGAATCTGGAATGGCTTTGGCCTGCCCAGCCACCATTATGACGGATTACGTTGTTATTCAGTAACATAATAGATGGTTGCCTGATTCACCCCACTGTATATAGATTTTTGTAAATCCATTTCCCCCATAAACAAGAGCATAATTTTAACCAGCAAACCACTCAAAATCTTAACCCTGAGCCACTTTATTTGCATTTTTTCCCGACAGAGCTTACATTTTTTCATTTCTTTAATTGGACAATTTTGAGCATGAAGCCTGACCACCAGCCGTGCCGGGTGATAACATCCTTATTCTACAGCCGTAGTGCCCCCCCTTTCTCCCCATTTCCAGAATTAAAGGAATGTTTCATGGCCCACAGCCACTTCCAGAATTAAAAGAATGTTAAAAAGATTTGGGGCTCCGTCTGTTGAGTCCAAAGAGGATACAAAGGAGAGGGTCGGTTCCCTGAGCCCCTTCTCATTTCGGGGCATCTCGAATTGTTGCCACAAATGTTGGGGCTCTCAAACTTCCACAGCCTTCCTTGCTGGGGTTCTGAGGGCCTTGGAAAGCTCTAGAGAGCCTAAGAAAAACAGAGCACAGAGGGAAAATCAATAGGTCATCTATCAAAAACTCTTTCAAGTGCCTCCCAAACTGTATCTCATCCAACTCTCTCCTTCATTTAATGACTCACCTGATGACAAGGGGCAACTGTGACCCACCCTGACCCAACCGGGTCCATCTCCACGTCAGCCGAGTGGTGAATCCACAGGGACTCGTCCTCCCACACACACACAGCTGGCAGATTTAGAACACACCAGCTCAAACATCGTCCTAAAGGACCCTCTGCTTGTTTACATTTTCTGGACTTTGGTTTCGTTGCTTTGTTTTTGTTTTTATTATTACTGCCGTTGCTATTTTTCATCCTCCGTGTTCTTGAGGAACCCTTCTCTGGGGCAAGGTTATTGGGGTTCTTTGATGCCACGGTGGCTTTGCACTTAACTTGCAGCCATGGAACCCCTCAAGATCAAAGAGCCAGAGCGGGGTTCATGGGCAAGAATTGCTGTTTCTTTGTAAGAATTTCTGGATGTTAACCATCTCTGACCGTGTGTCAATTCCTGCCAACTTCATTCATCAGTAAGGCTCCCGTGAAACCTCACGGATCCCCTGGCCTACAATCTTCCTTTGTTTCTGTAATGAGATGAAGGGAAGTAAGTTCCACTGAAATAAGTTCCAATTAATTATGCCTCTGAGTAAATCTTTTGGATCACGATAAGTGGCTCACAGTAAGAAACGCCAGCTCTCCTGGAATAATATGTGTGCGTGCACTCACTTTTTGTTTCTTGTTTCTTTATAGGAAGTAAGGGAAATCAGGCAACATTTCAAAACTCGAAAATTGATTGCAGTTAAATACTTTGGAGGATGCATGATTTGGAAGACGAGACCGTGATGCCTTCAAACCTTCTGGAAACACTCTCGGGCCAGGTGGAGCTGGACTCGTGTTTTTCCTGTTAGATCTAAGTCCTGTGACATTATCTGAAATTCTCTCCCTGTGGAGATTTCTGGTGGGGACGTAGAGGGTGGGCCGGGGGCCGAGAACAGGAAGGTAAGTTGAAACAGAAATTGTGTTTTTCGACATCAGGTAAAAGTTTTATTGTAAGTTTGGATTTTTGCAAGGCAGGAGGTTAACCATTTGTTTTACAAGTTACTTGATGGCTTTAGATACAAGTTTCTGTGAGTTTCTAAACCAGGTCATTATTGGCCACCAAGTAATGATCTGAGATTTATAGAAGTTTAATGTACATAGACTACGCGGGAAACCAGCCGTGGAGGGTGGTACCCAACCAGTAGAGTGGGCACTCTCAAAGCAAGAAAGGTCAGAATAAAAAAGAAAAGATTGCTCTGGGAAACATGGTTATTTAAAATGAGACAGGGTAGAGATTCCCAGACCAGGTCGCTAAGACACAGAAGCTGTTCTTAGTGGGTTTCAGGTATAGCACCAAGAACTTCTCCACCATAAATATTAATGAGACTCATTTTTTAGACAATGAGACCAAGGTTCAAGGTCAAACACTAGCAAACAAAGGAACCAGGATTTAAAACCAGGCTCCACAACACAAGCTCATAGCACCTAGACTCTACTGCAGACTGAGGAGAAGGAAATGCTCAGGGCGTGGGCAGGGGACAGAAGAGGCAGAAGTTTCAGTGATGAGAAAATGACATTTTGCTTGAGTTAGGCAGAATCAAGTTGAAGGATAAAGATTGAGTCTGGTAACTAGGAGGTATTGATGGTTAATTTTATGTGTCCACTTGATTGACCACAGGGTGCCCAGATATTTGATCAAACAGGATTCTGGATGTTTCTGGGGTGGGGCTGGCAGGTGAGATTAACATTTAAATCAGTAGCCAGAATAAGCGTATTGCCCACCCTCCTATGGGTGGGCCTCACTCAATCAATTGAAGGCCTAAATAGAAAAACAAAAAAAAATGACTCTCCTCCAAATCAGTGTTTAAAATTTATCTAAGCACAGCAAAGTTTCAGTGAATTTGAAAATAAAAAAGGACCCACTTACCCCTCCTCAGGTCATTTATTCATGCATAGGCTCCATCCCACTCTGCAGAGTCTCTAAGGCATCTGTAGACTCTTGGGGTCCCACGTAACTGAAGAAGTGACAAGATTTGATATGAATGTAATTACCATATGTCAGGCACCTTCTGGGAGTCAGGTATCTTGCAGACACATGAAGGGACTCAGAGAACAAAGATACAGCCTCGGCCCTCATGCGGCTCACAATCTTTAATGAGAAGGGAAAAATGCATATGAAAATAGCTACAACTCAGGTCAGCCTTGGAGCCTGCTTTGAGACAGGTGCAGTGGTACAGGGTACTGTGCTGGGTCTGTGTGGGAGGAAGAAGAATCCAATGTTGGTCATGTTCCCAGTAGACACCAAGAACCTTATCTCATTTACTCTTCTCAACAATTCCTTGAAGATATTCCATCCCCCATGCTTTGAGATGAGAAGACAGAGGCCAGAGGATATGCCGCTGGGGAGGTGGGGGATAGGAAGACGTTCTCACCCCATCTGGTCTGCTCTATGATTCTCCTTCTTTCTCCACTCCAATGTCAGTGCGAGGAATGGACCACTCCTCTCTGGAAGTAGATGTTTTACTCTAAAATAAAGATTTCAGGGACGTGATGTCAACCCTCTTTAGGAGAGTTATTCAACACATTAGCACAATGAAGGCTCTGAGAAGTCCTGCAGCAAGACACTTGCAAGAGTATTCTCCACATTTACTTGACCACTGAGCCATTTTTTCAGCTGTCGTCTGTGAATCGTCTTGGAACTGGGGACCCGTACGCTCTACTACAGCACTTCCTTCTGAGCAGGGGAGGCAGAACGTCAAAGCAGCTCAGCGGAGGGGAGCTCATGGAGCTTTGGCAGGTGCAGAAGAGGGAACAGATTACCATTATCCTTCATGGGAATAGCCGGAACATTCTACCCAGCCTGCAAAGTACCCTAAATGAAGCCCCCTCGCCCCCGGTGCAAGTGCTGCGGTGTGAGGCCCCGGCGCCACATCTCCCTGCTGCTGCAACGATGCTGAAACACGGAGGCCATGAAAAGAGCCCAAGTGACAGCCGAGTCAGTGACAAGTTAATTTCCCCGGTGAGGATTTGAGCCCGTGTGGCCCAAGCAGGAACATAATTTGCCTAATTTTCCCTCAAGGGACATGTCTTCCCGCCTCAAGAAAGCCACTCAGGAGTCTCTCACTCTCACTTGTAAACAACCGTGGATAATGTCTTCCCATGATCTCTCCGCGGCGCTGGCCTTTGGATGCTCATTTAGTCTAAACTGCTGACAGCTTTGCCGGCTCCCTGGAGGCCCACACCCGCTGGAGAGGCAGCCCTGCCCCAGACCCTCCAGAGCTTACCTCGCCGAGGGCCTGGGCACAGAGGAAGCTGAGAGAGCCCCAAACTCCAGGACTCGCCCCCTGGGAATCCTCCATGGATTGGGATATGGGGCTTCTAGGAAAAGGGCCACCGGCTAAGCAAAATTAGGGAATTTCATCAGCAGGAGTTCGTCACCCATTCATCCTTGTCATTCACACCCTTGGGAGTCCGCCCTGGGTTTGAATCCCACCTCTGACCCCTACCAGCTGCGGAACTTTTGACAAGAGACACAGCCTCCCCCAGTCTGAGATGCTTAGCCGTAAACGGGAATGGGGTTAAGTAAGAGGCCTGGCGTGAAGTGCCAGGACCCAGTCTGGGAAACAGGAGTCTCCTGCCAGCGCTGAGGGTGTGGGTGCCTGAAGCGCAGACCCAGACCTCAAAGGCCCTGTGGCTGGGGGGAAAATGAACAAACTGTTGATGAGTCCCAGGAAGAAAGGCCCAGGGCAGTGGCACAGGCAAGAGGATGCTTCCAGAGGACGTGCTGTCTTGAAATAAGAGCATGACCAAGAGGAAAGGAAGGAGAAAGGAACAGAACAGCAAAGGGCCAGAGATCACCCAGTGAAATGATGTCCGCTGCCCCAGAGGGGAGGGCCCCCAGCCAGACACAGGAGGACTGGGGCCAGGGAGGCGAGGAGGGAACAGGGAGGGACCATCAAGGGAAGTGTTGAAAGCCAGGCTGGTTTGGCTGAGGCCACAGGGCACAGAGCCCTCAGAAGCTCTTGGGCTCCCCCACCGAGGGCCAAAATGGTCCCCACATGAGAAGAAGGGTCTGTGTGTAAATGGCGTGAGTGGAGGAGGGAGGCCATCTAGGGACAAGAGAGAGCAGTCACAAGGCCAAGTCACAGAGATTTCACCTGCAATGAACGGAAGCTTTTTGGAGAAGAAGCATCAAAAATGAACAAGCAGACATACAAACCTCAGCGCTCCTCCCCTTGACCCTTTGTCACCATCCTTCCCACGCTACCGAGGCAGTGGGAGAAGGGCATTGGGACCAACGAAGGGAAGTGGGAAAGTTGTTCTTGCCTTATGTGTAATGATTTAATTGGATTAATGCATTACTTGTGTACTGAAAAAAAATAATTAAAAAAATCCTAAGAAATCCACCGTCCCATTGTTCTAAAAGGATCCCTCTGAAGGATTCTTTTTTTTTTTTTTTTTTAATTTCTGTACAGGGTTTTCCATAAATTTGCGGCATGAAGCACCCATATCTCCGGGAGCATTTCTTTTTGAGGCCGAAAATGTGCCAACACACCTCTCTCCTCAGTGGCCTGGCCCAACCAGTGAGGGTCACCTTTGTGAATGTTTGCTGAAAAGGAGCCCCCACGGGGCAAAGCCAGTGGTCTCCTCAGTCTGTTAGCTCCGGACTTATCGACTGCTTCTCTGAGGTTCGTTTCTCCAGCCTGCCTCATCAGAAACCACCTTTCCTTTGAGAAACTGCTTTCTCTGCGCTGTGAAGGCTTCCAAGCTAAACTAGCAGAGTGGCAAGCTTCCCACTGGAGAGAAGTTTCCTGGTGAATCTTTGGCATCTGGTGGAGATAGGGACGTTCCAAAGCCAGAACCTCGAAAACCAGTTGGAGCCCCATTTTACACTCTGGTCCCTCCCTGCCTTGTCAAAGGGCCCTTCTGTCCCCTACCATCGTCAGGAGAAAAAAGACAGAAGGCTGTGCTGGCTGGGCAGTGATCAGTGGCATAGAAGACGCCAAGGGAGAGGAAAATATGCAGCATTAATATTTAATGCCCCTTTTCCATTTTCCCCTAATAAGCTGAGCGCTACGACAGGGAAAGCTGATTTATTTTGTCAGCAGTGGAAATATTTCAAGTATGATGCATGTCACTGGGTCACAAAGAACCCATCACACAAAAACACACACTGCAGAAGCATCCAAGGGAAGAATCTTCTGGACTTGATCTCAAAGCCTTAGGTTTCAGGAAGTCTTGCAAACAGCAGGGGATTTCAGTAAGAACGGGTTGGAGAGCAGGCACTGGGGCTGGCATGAGGCCACACGCCTGGCCCCGAGCTGGTGCGACGAGCATGGTGGAAGGAGCAAAGGCGAGGTTCTGGAGACGAACAGCGTCTGCTTGCCAGCCTCATCCCCCAGCCCTCGTCCATTCCCTTGGCACCAAGCTAAAACACCTGCAACTTTATGAGGCTTTCTCCAGCCACCAGAGCTTACTCCACCCATCAGCAAACTGGAAGAGCTGGGGAGGGATCCTTTTGGACCAGTATCAGATGGGAGTCAGGGGAGAAAGAGTAGAGCTTCCTCACGTCTCTGACTCCGACTCCACATCGTTGGCTCAGAGGCCCCCCAGGCGGATCATCGTCCAGCTGTCTGCAGCGTTAACCTGCCTGTTAGTGTGCCGTGTGCTGGCGCCCTCCGCCTCCCATCTCTCGGCTCCTCTCTCTTCCCAGTTCTTTCTGGAAGCACGCTCTAAATCAACTTGCACTCAAACTCTTGTCTTAGGGTCTGCTGGACAAACGATCTCATTCTTGATTTTCCTGTGTATCAAGACAGTGGCGGCAGCCCTCCAGCTGGTGAGTCCGCGAGCCAAGCGAAATAACGCAGATGATAGCCCGGGCTGGGGGGAAGGCAGTAAATACAAGACTCACTCACGTCCCCCAAGAGTGTGGGTTTCTGGTAAGCCAGGCACCAGACCCTGATCTTAGATACAACATAAGTTTACTCCCGCCTGATGGAAATAAACCTTTAGCACACCTCGTTGCACTTCCTTCATATTCCCCACACCGTGCGCCGTTCGTACACGGAGGAGAGACACGAGAATTGGAGGAAGTGCTGTGAAGAGGGTGGTTGAAAGGGCATCTGCCTCTCGGCTGAGTATCAGGCTCATGTGTCCCAGTCTTCCCCCCATTCATATCAGCGAATGTGATCTTATTTGGGGGAAAACGGTCATTGCAGATAGAATGACGTTAAGGAGCTCAGGATGAGATCATCCTGTATTCACTGGACCCTAAACCCGATGACAGGTATCCTTATAAAATGGGGAGAAAATACAAAGAAAGGAAACAGAGAAGGATGACAGACATCTCCCAGGAAACGTGGGGCCCGAGGCAGGTTGGCCCAACGCGGCCATAAGCAAAGGGGCACCTGGAGCCTCCAACAGCTGGAGGAGGCCAGGAGGCCCTCCCTTGCAAGCATGACCCTGCCAACACCCGGATGCTCCCTCGATCTCCAGAGCTGTGAACACATTTCTGTTGTTTGAAGCCACAGAGTTTTTATAGCAACCTTCCCCCCACCCCGAAACTAACACAGGGGATGAAGCTGGGTCCTGCCTTCGCCACCGAACCTTGGCTCTAGGTCTCAATTTTCTCACCACTGAAGCAGGAGCTTTGGAAAAGATGGTCACCAAGGTGCTCTCCTGCACGGACAGCAAGCAGCCTCTGGCTGGAGGATGCGGGAGAGGCCGGTGGGAGGATGTAGTAGTAGGGGTTTCAAACGATGGAAGCGTAGTGTGTATAGATGCGCTCAGTTTCGCAGGCTGGCTTAGGCAGGAAATAAATTTATTGGAAGACTCAGAATCTGCGTGTTTGCCAGGAGGGGCCAACTGTGGTAACACCACGAAATTGCAGTGGTTTAGCGAAGGAAACTTCCTCCCATGCATCACAGTTTGCAGTCACGCAGGGATCCAGGCTCCCGGCTTCCAGTGGCCTCCCCCTCCTCGAAGGCCTCACGGTACCCTCGGTTCAGCAGGTACCTGGCCGGAAGAGACAGCTGGGGGATGACCTATGAGGGCTTCTTTCTTTTGCACTGGTTTGGGAGTATAGGAGTTTGGAAAGGGTCCTCCCCCCGGCCCTGAAAAGATATATCCAAGTCTTGACCCCTGGTACCTGTGAACAGGACTTTATTTGGAAATACGATCTTGCAGACGTAATAAACAATCTTGGAAGGAAGTTATTCTGCATTTATGGTATGATGATTGGTGTCCTTACACTAGAAAAGAGGGAGGTTTAAGACAGAGACACGAAAGGAGTCACAGGAAGATGGAAGCAGAAATCGGAGCGATGCCTCTAGAAGTCGAAAGATGCCAAGGATGTCCGGAGCCACCAGATGCCAGAAAAGGAACACGGACCAGATTCTGCCTCTGAGCTTCCAGAAGGAACCAACACTGCTGACACCTCGGTTCCAGATTTCTGGCCTCCAGAACTGTGGGAAAATTAATTTCTGTTGTTTCAGCCCCCATCTGTGGTCATTTGTTACAGCAGCCCTAGGAAACCAATACGCTGGGGAAGGCCAGGAAGCGGTGCCCACCAGCCAGGTCCACATCCACTAGCCCAGACTCACCACACAGCTCCATAAGGCTGCAGGCCTGGGGAGCGGAGCCTGGCCATGTGCCAGGAAATCACATGCATCGTGAGCCCTTCAGTCTCTGCCAGAATCACAGAACCCACTGCCAAGAAGCCGGGCAGACAGAGCGTGCCAAACCCGTGCCAAAGGATGAGCCTGGTTAGGGCACAGCTGCTGTGTCCTGGGCACAGACAGCCTTGCTGGGCACCTCTGTCTTCAACTTCAGCTGCACGTTACAGTTGCCAGGAAAAAATGACTATTGCCCTCCATCTCCAGCGATTCCAATTTAATTGGTCTCAGGTGGGACCCAGAATTCAGTACTTTTTGGAAGCCCCCGGGGAGATGCTCAAGTGAAGCCAGGATTAAGAATGACTGTCCTGGGGGCACCTGGGTGGCTCAGTGGGTTAGGCCTCTGCCTTCAGCTTGGGTCATGATCTTGGGGTCTTGGGATCAAGATCCACATCGGGTTCTCTGCTCGGCAGGGAGCCTGCTTCTCCCTTTCTCTCTTCCTGCCTCTCTGCCTACTTGTGATCTCTCTCTTCTCTGTCAAATAAATAAATAAAATCTTAAAAAAAAAAAAAGAAAGACTGTCCTAAGCTGTCTTAATAGCTGGTGTCTTTCAACAAGTGACTTTCTTGTAGATTACCCCATTTGAAGCTCCAAACAGCCCTAGGAGTGGTGATGGATTTCTAGCATTGACTCCATTTCACAGATGAGGAAACTAAGTCCCCCTGGAATTCAAAAGATTCTTTCATGTGACTCAGTTACGCAGAGCACAGCTGGGACCTGAACTCTGGTCTATAATGTTAAAGGCTGGTGTCCTCACACCAGAACTCCTTTAGAACAAGACAGTTGGCTATAAAACTCACCCTCTCTTCATTTTAATGAGGCCCTGAACTGATGGGGAGGCGTTCGTGAGCCCTGAGTTCGAAGCAAAATGACTCCGTCCTTCTCTTAACATCAAATCTCTTAGGTGTGTCCAGCCTGACATGACATAAGCCAGCCTGTCATATAGGACGCCTTTTTACCCACAGCCTACCCCAGGCTCAGGGCCTGGGGCCCACATTCTTTACAAGGGCTCACAAAGATGCTTGAGATCCAAACTATTCGTTGGCTCCAAAACACTAAAAGCAAAGTGCAAATGAAAGACACGTAAATGCTTAATTGATATACACAAATGTCATTACTTGTTAAATGTAGAATGCATTCAAATTTTACAGCACTTGAATGCAATTTGTAGGTTCGATTTTCTTGCGTTGCCATGCACAATTAACTGTGAAACCTGAGAAACCATGACTAATCACAAAATAAATGAGTTACTCGGAGCATCTCATTTCAAAAGCAAAATCATAAAAGTCCTTTGAAGTTCCTTTATAGCAAAAAAATAAATTTTGCTATAATGTGAGTGCCTTTAATATTTTTGACATGACATAGGGTGGGGCCATCAAAATCAGAGTGTGCCTAAGGCAACAGAGAGCTGGAAATGGCTCTGGTCATACGTGATGCCCCTGAGCTCATCTCCCCCCTCCTAAAACACATGGTCCATGCCTGCTGGGCACAAAGACAGGGATCACCACACCCACAGGCCCGGGCCTTGCCTGTCCCTGAACAGCAAACCCCAGGGACCACCACAGCCCTTGGTGAGACAACAGAAAAATGTGGGTAAAGATAGGACCTCCTTCTCTCTTTATCATAATTGATGGATGGAAATCCCCACTGGGCATTGATTTTTTTTTAACATGTCAAGTTCTTAAAGTTTTGTTGAAACAGAACAATCTTTAATTTAGCCCTCATTAGCTCTTTATGCTTTCCTGAATAGCCTTCCCACAAGTCTCCTTGTGTTACTCACTGCCTACGTTCCGTTAGACCAAACTGCCTTCTGTTAGCCTGACCTGGGGACCTCTTTGATGAGTTTCTTCTCCTGGGAGAGATACCCTCCTTCTCCCTCTTCCTTTTTCCCTTTCGCTTTCTCCTTTCCTCCTTCCCTTTCCTCTTTCTTTCTTTCTTTCTCTTTCCTTCCCTCCTTTTTTCCTTCCTTCCTTCTCTCCTTCCATCCATTCCCACCACACTCACCTTCTTAGACGGGACACAGTGATAGACATTGGGAATACAGACTTTTAAAAGGCATGGGACCTGCGCTTAAGCAATGGAAATCTAGCAGAGAGGCAAGATGAGGGAACAGATATGTAGTAAATAGTCAGAATTCAGGGACATGCAGATGTGCCAGTAGAACCATAGGTGTACGGAAGAGGATATAGAAGCAACAGAAAGAAGATTTGAAAAGATTTCCCTAGGAGCGTTTTATGTCCAGGGATGTGTTGTCATTCTGATTTCGTGTTGTTTTGGGGAAAAACTGAGGGGGAGTAGGCACAAAACGCAGCTGTGTGAAATACTTGTGTGACGCTCCTGGTTATTCTGTCAGGTTAGGGGACAAGATCTTATGATGTTACTCAATATATTTTTTATATAGGCCCATTTAGTAAATTCCTCCAAGTATTGAACCGAAGGAACTCCAAAGTACTTACCTTTCCATGATGAATTGGCATCAGACAATGAGAGTGAGATAATCCAACAGATTTTCCTTTTCGTCTTAGCTGCCAGGAAGCTCAGAGATAAATTCCATACCTATCAGCAGGGATTATCTCATCCCTCATCTCTGGTGGAAGATACCACTGATAAAAACTGCTGCCCTCTGAATTCTTAGCATGGCCCAGCCCACTGGTTCTGCTCATGCCCTGTATAGTGATAAGTCTACATTACCTTTTTCTTGGGAAAAAAAACGTTTTTGAGATATTCCATGATGTCATGGACTATATCTGTCTCATGCATCACAGTAATACCATTATGAGGGAAAGGCTGGCAAGAAGATTTGTGCTCAACAGGTGTTTATTGGGTGACTAAGTGCATAAATAAATGAGAGGGTCATGAAGAGAGAAGCATGTTTCAAAATGTACATTCACCTACTAATTTTCCTTGCCACCAGTCGCTTCTGGCTCCTACCGTCCAGTGATGCCAGACACATATTTCACATGACAGCTTCCTCCTCCTCTGCCAACATCACAAAGCCTCATTCCTGAGTTTCCCATGGTTCCCTTTTGCCTCTACAGGTGAAGGAGTGAATATCAACTTTTTTGTGGATCTACTCCACATCCCTTTCTTCCCTTTGTGTACTGACTATCCTTGAATCCAAGCACTTTCTGGTTCTCAGGCTCACAGTTCTGCCCCCCCCACACTATGGGGGAACTTAGACTGGTCCCTTGGTGGCTCCATAGTCCAAACATGGTCCACCAAAGTCCTTTGGGAAAATTTATATAGACTTCAGGAGACAAAAGGTGTCCTTCAAAGTAGGACAAATGGGCGCCTGGGTGGCTCAGTGGTTTAAGCCGCTGCCTTCGGCTCAGGTCATGATCTCAGGGTCCTGGGATCGAGTCCCGCATCGGGCTCTCTGCTCCGCAGGGAGCCTGCTTCCCTCTCACTCTCTCTGCCTGTCTCTCTGCCTACTTGTGATCTCTCTCTCTGTCCAATAAATAAATAAATAAATAAAATTAAAATTTAAAAAAAAGGTAGGACAAGTAAGAACCGTGTCTTATTTCTGAGAGCCATTCTCTCCAGCAGAAAGAGAGAATATGCCACAGAATAAAGTCAACATGGAGAAAGCAGGGCAGAAGATGGAGCGAGGAAGAGAGAGGGAACTAGAGAGAGCGAAAGAGAGAGCCAGCCCCTCCAACACTTGGTTCTAGCTAGGCCTCAGTCCATCCCAGATGTGGCAGTTGATTTATTCCTTTTCTTGCTTAAACTACTTGAATTGGACATCATTTTCTTACACCTTAATAGTCCTGCTTGAGGATATTATGTAAATTCCTAACTCTTATCTCTAACCCTAAAAAATAAATTTGTAGGGCGTCTGGGTTTCTCAGCTGGTTAAGCCTCTGCCTTCGGCTCTGGTCATGATCTCCAGGTCCTGGGATTGAGTCCCGCATCGGACTCCCTGCTCTGAGCCGTGCTCCGTGGGGAGTCTGCTTCTCCCTCTGCCTCTCCCCCCTGCTTGTGCTCTCTCTCTCTATCTCTGTATCTGTCTCAAAAGCATAAACATTTTTGTCTCAAATGCATAAACATTTATGTCTCAAATGCATAAAATTTTTTTAATAAACAAATAAATAAATTTGCAAGGTATTACCATGACTAGGACCACCAGGTTAATCCTCATGGTCTTGCTTCTCAGACTACCTGGGTGAAAAATCTTTTTAAAGTTTTTAGTTCTGTCTATCCCATCCACTTTTTAAGTTCTGCACATCCAACAAAAGAGTAATATCCAGGGGTGCCTGGTGGCTCAGTGGGTTAAGCCTCTGCCTTCAGCTCGGGTCGTGATCCCGGGGTCCTGGGATCAAACCCCACATCAGGCTCTCTGCTCAGCAGGGAGCCTGCTTCCCTTCCTTTCTCTCTGCCTGCCTCTCTGCCTACTTGTGATCTCTGTCAAATAAATAAATAAATTCTTGAAAAAAAAAAGAGTAATATCCAGAATATCGAAATGACTCCTACTCTTCAGTAAGAAAAAAAATCGAAAACCTAATAGAAACTCAATAGAAAAATGGGCAAAATACTTGAACAGCTGCTTTGAAAAAATAGGATACACAAAGGCCAATAAACTTAAGCAACGGAGCTCAACTTTGGTAGTCACCAAGGAAATGCCAAAAAAAATTTCACAACAAAAATATACAGTCTTGTTAGAATACACAAATGGGAAAGAGCAGTTGAATTCAATCACCGACCAACGTGTGGCCCTACCCCTCTGCATGTATCCCCAGGTCACACCACACCCAGCCTGCCACCCGGGTCAACAATTCCTGGATTGGTCAGTTCCCCGTTCACCAAGGGAAGTCTTCTGATCACACACGGATGCCCCCTCATCATCACATTGCCATACACATGTCTAAATACTGAGTTTCAAGTTCCATATCTATGTCATGGCAGAACAGTACCAGGTCACGGTCGACACTGGTCCGCAGAGCACACCTTGAGTAGCATTGACCTAGAACTAATGTTGTCCGGATTCACTTGTCTCTGGAGTAGGCAGAGCTTCGTTTGCAGGTTCCTTTGCAGAACGAAGCCTTAGCCAGGTTGAATTTAGCAAGAGGGGCTGCATGTTAACCAAGACTTTGCTTACTTTCACCAATAAATAAAGAAAAGACTCTTATTCCAAAATGGTTGAGAAAACTAGACAGCGATGGCTGTACATCTGAACGAGGGTTAAGAGAGAACCACAAGGCATACCTGCAGACGATTGTGTACACTCCTGGAAATACGAGGTGATGCCCCAAAACAATGGCTCTGGGGGCAGTTGGCTGGGACTTGGTCGGCCCCCATACTGATAGCTCTTCCCATTATTTCAGATCTCTGAAAACTTCACTGGTCCCTAGAGAATGGGTTTTTACACTCAGAAGGTGTGCCTCCCCTTCCTCCAGGGTTGGACAAATAATAATTTCCATGCTGAGGTCACAAAGGTGTTTCTATTAAAATCAAAGGGTGCCGTCCCTGGAAGTGTTTGTCTTTCCAATTTCTAACTGCCTTTTTTTTTTTAAGGATTTATTTCAGAGAGAGAAAGAGAGAGTACACGAGCAGGGTAGGTGCAGAGGGAGGGAAACTCAAGCAGACTCCATGCTGAGCACAGAGCCTGGTGCAGGGCTTCCTCTCATGACCCTGAGATCATGACCTAATCCAAAACCAAGAGTCAGACATTTAACCAACTGAGCCACCCAGGCACTCCTCCAACTACCTCTTTCCTTAGCCTGGTGATTCTCACCCCTGGCTTCACAGCAGAATCACTTGGGAAGTGTCAATAAATACTAATACCGAGACCCCACCCCCTGAGATTCTAGCTTATTTGTATGCAATGAGGCCCATATATTCATAATTTTTTTTAAAAAGTCTCCCAAGAGACTACCATGAGCAGAATTGAGATCCTACATCTCAATCAAAAGAGCTCACTTGTCCTTCAATGGACAGCTGACTGTAATCAACCCACCTGCCACCAACATTTTCAGAACTCCGAATGTGTCCAGGAGTTGCAGGAGATGCAACAAAACCGAGCATGAAGTGTTGACCTTGGGATTCTCCAGAGCCATGTTCTCGAAGGCTTGTCTCTGTCTCTACAGCATCCGCATCAGCTGGGAGCTTGCTACAGTGCAGTCTCAGGCAGCACCCCAGACGGACCGAATCTGAAAGCTGGGGAATCAGGCTCAAGAATTTGTGTTTTAATTTCCTAGAGGAAATTGTGTTTCCTCTAGGAGCAGAAAAATTCATAGAGACAGAATGTAGAATGATGGTCGCTGGGAGCAAGGGAAGGACAAAATGGGGAGTTACTGTTTAAGGGGTATAGAGTTTCTTCACAAGATGGAAAATGTTCTGTGGACGGATGGTGGGGATGGTTGCCCATGAGAATGTAGGTAAGCCACTGAACCGTACACTTGAGTATGGTTAAAACGGCCAATTGTATGTTATGTGTATTTTACCACAATTTAAAAATATGTATTTATGTAAGAATAAATATATAGAGGCTACATATAATAAATACTATTATTTATTTACTTACTTATCTATCTATCTGTTTATTTGCTTAAAGCCCATTAGGTGCTTATCTTGCACACTATACTTTGGGGGAAACCGCTCCAGGTCCTACAGCTGACCATTCATGCATTATCATCACCATCACTATCCGTCACGGCCTCAGGTGTCAGAAACGGTGCCAAGCTCCAGATGAACATCATCTTTGCTCCCTCAGAGTTTCAAATTCAATGGGGAGACAGACATTAAGCAAATAATCGCACAGCTCATTATTTAATTATAATCGAGATTATACCATGAGAGTGGCATGAGGAAGAGAATGCTGTGGGACCACATAACTTACCCTGGGGGAGGGCATTAAAAATATTCCCTAAGAGCCAAAGGGGAGGAGAGTGGAGGGACAGGTGAAATAGTTAGATGGAATTAATATTGGGTTTTGGCAGCTTAAATCTACCAGTGCCAGGGTAAAAGGAATGAGTTACATAGGCTGGCCATTCTCTGCGCACGAACCTTTTATATCCAAGTTGAGAAGACAGACCCTGCACCTGCATAATAATGGCCTCAATATATTTGTCACATGCATTGGTTAGAATGGGCTACAGTACCTGTGGTTTAAAGAAGGGGGGGGCACGCCTGGGTGGCTCAGTCTGTTAAGCGTTTGACTCTTGATTTCATCTCAGGTCATGATCTCAGGGTTGTTAAACAGATCCCTGCATCAGGCTCTGTGCTGGGCATGAAGCCTGCTTAAGATTCTCTCTCTTTTTGTCTCTCTCTCTCTGTCTCTCTTTTTCTCCCTCTTCCCCTCCTCCTCTAAAAAATAAAAATTTAAAAATAAAAACAAAAAACCTCAATGGCTTAACATAAGTTTATTTCTTGCTAATGCTACGTGGTACTCTGGTCCACATGGTCACTCAGGGACACAGACTGAGGAACTCTATGAACTCTACGTCTCTTTGGTCACTGCAGGAAGAGTAGGAACAGAGAGTAGTAGGGGATCGGATACTAGCTCTTAAATGCTTTGACCCAAAAGTGAAACAATTTTCCTAACAAGGAAACACTTTGGCCCACAGTCCCCTGGACAGCCTGAGTCACATGACTTGCCCAGCTGCAAGGAAATAAAGGGAGTACACTGTGGTTTGGTGAACCATAAATGTTTCTATAATGCAATAAAATGTGCTAAAGAGTGAGAATTTTTACAAAAGCGCTGCTGAGTAATCAGCATCCCACTTGTGATCAACCCAGATGAGTGAGAACTGAGCCTGACTTTCCCCTGGAAAGATGAGGTGTGTCAACAGGGTTCAAGTCTGAGTTCACCTGATAGTCAGATGCCTCACTGAAGGCTGAGGGTGGGGATGATCCCTCCTGTGTTGAAGGTGCACATTCCCTGGACAAACCAGAGCTTCCTCTAGATCTCCGCTGACCATCAGATTGTACCATGTGAACACCTGGATGGATAAGGCCTTCAAAATCATTTGATCTCACTGTCTCATCATGGTGGAGGCACCTGAAGCCTGAACAGGGGAAGTAACTTACCTAGAGTTGTACAAGTAGTTCATGACCATGCTAAGAATTAAGCCCTATCTCAGAGCTCCCAGTCCAGTCATTCCTACCACTAGAAGACAAGACATTTCTGAAGTTTAGGGAGGAAAATATAAGTTGAACCAAAACTCAAAAATTCTATCCTAATACACAAGAAAATGACAAGCATCAATTTATTAATAGTAAAAACATTAAATTAAGTGTCAGAAAGACGTCTAAACATATCCTTGATCTCAATAAATGTGAATGGATAAAATTATTTTATGGGGAGTCCAGACCTTCAGATGTTTGAAATACAGCTTGATGCTATCTGTGGTTCAAACTGGAAACAAAATGACACAAAGGTCAAAAATCAAAGGAATGATAACAATAGAGTGGGCATGGTCATTCTGATGGGAGACAAAATGAGAATTCGAAGTTGAAAACATAAAATAAGACCATATGAGTGGGAGGGAGGCTGGCTCTGTTTCTCCCTGAAACAGGCACATGGTCTTAAAAAGCCAAAACACAGGTTAGCTGAGGAACATCAGTATGGCAAAGATATAATGGAATTATCTGTGAGGTATGTGTCTATGTTGGGGGGTGTGTATGTATGTGTAAATGTACATATATGATCATGGGATCAAAATTCTCTGGGGCTCTGCAAGTCCATCCCACTCTCCTGCAAACACCTAGACATAATACTATACTGGACCTTAGCTATCTGTCCCCCTAGAGCTCACCCTGTAAGCTAGGCTGCTTGGCCACGGGTCCTTATACAGAAGAGCACCCATCCCAACAAGCTAGGAATTCTGCTAGCAAGGAAGCCAGTGCATGAGAATTTGGCATATGAACCAGTCTTCAGGACGGGGAGGTCCCCATAACTGGGAAGAAATTATTCCAATCCAACAAGGGGAAGGGGGCTCCCAGGATCAGTATCTGCTCCCAATATCACAGTCAGAGTTGCCAAGTCCTCCCAGGAAAGCCCAGAGCTGGTGGCTGCCCTCCAGAGAACGAGTGGCTTCCCGGACACCTGGCTGGGCACCGGGGGACCCCACCAGCTGAGAGTTTTTTCCACAGACCCTGTCATGCTGGTAGTTTCCAAGGCAAATATCCCTGAGGCCCACATAGGCACCATCTGTTTCCCATTTTGAGCAAGTCCTACACCAGTTTGTTAAGAACGTCACAGAAGGGAAGAAAAGAAAAAGCCTCCTAAAAACACCCAGCTTGTCCTGCCCTTCCCCAAAGCTTCATCACAGAGCACAGCAGCCAAGGGCAGGCAGTGTGAGGCTAACAAGATGGCCGCTCTCTCTGCAGCTGCCCCTCACAGCCCCGAGCCAGAGTCTTAATGGGGGCCGTGCTAGACGCTGGGTGTTTATGGCTTGGGTTGCTAGCTGTTGCCAGTTCTTGGTTTCTAGAAGCATCAAGGAGCCTCAGAGCTAGCGGCTCAGGCGTGGGAGGCTTTGGAGGGTGGGGGACGAGGAGCTGGAGGTGGAAGGTCTTTCCCACAGAGGAAAGGGTCAGATCCGGGTCAGATCAGAGCTGCTGCCGCTGCTGAGAACTCAGCTGTGTCTTTTGTTGCCTGTGATTGTCCCTCCTGCAGCCCACCGTGGGGACAGCTCAACACACCACACACCGCCTGGGCAGGCTGGCCTCTGTGCTGGGCTCGCCTTCATTAATCTGCCTGCCACAGAGCCCCTGGGAACAGAGGAAACTGTTTCATGCTCATGCAGGGACACAGGGAAAGGGCTCCGAGCAGGAAGGAGGCCCCAGGTCGGGGTGCTTTGGTGTCACTCCCAGGGCGGGCCAGAGAGAGTGGCCTCTTTGGGGAGCAGGCAGGCCCTTCCCTGGGAGGACCTTGGGGTTCCTGCAGCCCGGCCGGTAATGAGCCAGGTGATGGCGGCTGGCTGGTGTTGCTCTGGCTGCACTTGGGGCCTGAAACAATCAGGGCCTGTTTTCTGACACAGATGACAAATGGAGGAAGTGAAGGGGTTGGGGGGAGGTTGCGAGCCTAAGAAAAGCCTGAACAAGAGGAAATACCAAGTGCAAATTGCTGCAATGAATTGTAGAGGCAGGTTCTTGAAGGTAAGAGAAAACCCAGAGTGTCGCAGGGCCCATGTTGGGACCTGCCTTTCAGCGCAGCGTTTGTAAGTGACCATCCCTGTGGCTGCGGAGGTGGACAGATGCCTCGGGGACTGGGGAAGCTGCGCCCATGGCTGGTGGAGGCCAGAGCCAGGGCTGGGTCCTCTCTGCACACTCAGAAAGGCACGGGGTGTGCTCACCCTGGCTGATGTCTGGGTCCCAAATATTAAGGATAATGGGGGAAGGGAGGGGAGATAGCTTTTTATAATACCAAAGAGATTCCTAATGAAAAGAAGGCCCCTTGTTCTGCTGAGTGGCTCCTGGGTCCTTTGGAGGACTTCTCTGGAGGGAAAGGGGGTGAGGGTGGGCACCGGAAGCTCAGCCCCTCTGGGTAAAAAAAGGAAAGAATTTGGAGCTCCCCAGGAGCACACCGGCAGGAGGCAATGGGAAAAAGGGGACAAAGACAGTGTGGCAGGTGGATGGCAGACCCGAGCTTACGTCTTCCCATGTCACCACTCCCCAGAGCTGAGAAGTCAACCATGCCCCAGGGGCCTGGTGGGAGGGGCTCCTGGGGAAACCAGGGAACGGCTGTAGACAGATGTGAGACGAACAGGACCCATGTGTGCACATGCTGGAGGCAAAGGGGCCCCACGAGCCGACCTCCTCTAACAGTTCTGGGGATCCGCAAGTCTGCATCCCCAAAGGACAGGGAAGCCTCACTGACCTGTGTGTCACATGAGGGTCACCGGACAGGGACAGCTCCCATTCCTTGGCCAGATATCTCTTCTGAGTTGCCCGTCCACCCACCTGAACACCCAAGCGCTCTTCATGTCCTTTCTCCCATTTTTTTAGTTATCTACCCATGGTAAAATTCACCATTTTGCACGAATTTTGATAAAGGCTTACTGTTGTAGTCATGATCGTAATCAAAATAGAGAACATCTCCATCATTCCAGAAAGTTCCCTCTTATGCCTCTGAAAATCAAACCCCTCCCTCCCCCCACACCCCCTGATCTGTTTTATGTCCCTATGGTTCTGCCTTTTCCAGAATGTCGTATAAATGAAATCATACGGTATCTAGCCCTGGAGTCTGGCTTCTTTCACTCCGCATAGAGCCATGGAGCTTGACCCGGGTTGTTGTGGATATCAGTTGTTTGTTTCCTTTGATTGGTGAGTCCTAGTGCCCTTGATGGGTGTATCATGGTTTGTCGATCTATTCCCTAGATGAGGAACATTTGGGTTCCTTCCTCATACGTCCTTTTGATCTCATCTTTTGTGGGACATTTTACTGGTGGGAATTATAAAAAAGGGGGGAAAAAAAGAAGAAAGAAAGAAACAATGATCCTGCCAGACTTGAGTAATTCTCTTTCCCAAGGGATCCCAGTTAGCTTTTTAGGTCTATTTCCTCATTTTAATATCTGCCTTCCAAGCTTGATATAGATGACTAACTTTATAACTTACAAAAGACCTTGCTGTTGTTTGTTGTGTTGTGTTGTGTTGTGTTTTACAGCAGCTTTACTGAAATACAATCCCCACACCATCCAGTTCAGCCATGTAAAGTGAACAGCTCCGTGGCTTTTAGAATACTGACCGAGCTGAGCATCCTTCAACTGAGTTGATTTTAAGAACACTTTCCTCACTGTGATGTTTTTAAAAGTACACACCCTTTAGCTGCCACCTCTAGCCCTGATCTACATTCGGCCTCTGGGGACTCGCCCACTCTGGACCTTTCACAAAAACGTGATCCTACAATAGGTGGTCTTTTTGCGTCTGGCTTCTTTCACTCGGCGTAACGTTTACAAGGTTCACCCATGCTGTAGTGTGTAGCATTACTTCTCTCTCTTCTTCTTCTTCTTCTTTTTTTTAACTGAATCATAGTCCATTATGTGGCTATACTGCCCAGTTTATCCATTCATCCTTTGATGGACATTTGGGTTGTTTCCATTCGGGGGGCTATGACGAATAATGCTGCTATGAACACGAGCATGCGAGGTTTTGTGGGGGCCTGTGTTTTCAGTATATGTCTACCAGCATATACTGGTATATGCATATATAAACCGCTGGATTATAAGGTAAGGTAGTGTTTAGCCGTTGCAGGAACTGCCAAGCTTTTTTCCAAAGCAGCTGCAGCATTTCATATTCTGAAAGGCACTTTGAAAGTGTCAAACACAAATAGTTACAATTTAATATTATTCACTGAAATGGCAAGAACGATATTTGATCATTGTAACAATTTAGACAATATTAAAGTGCCTAGAGTAACATTGTCTCCCCCACCCCCCAGTCCCAATCACCCCCACAGAGAAGCTCATTTGGTGTGAGTCACCCAGCCTTTCCCCTCTGCTTAACCCATATACAAAACTTACATAGGTTTGTTACAATGAAAACGCGTTTTTACTATATGCATGACTCTAACTTCCTTTTTAAAAAATGATGGTTAAAAAAAAGAATGTAAAACCCACCATTTTAACATTTTTTTTTTTTAGTGTACCGCTCAGCGGCATTAGGTACGCTCATCGTTGTGAAACCAACACCATCATCCCTCCGCAGAACTTTTCATCTTGCAAAACAAACTCTGTGCCCATTAAACAACATCTCCCCCTTCCCACTCCCCAAGCCCCCCCCCCACAACCGTCGCTCTACTGTCTGTCTCTGTGAAATTGATTGCTCCCAGTACCACATATGAGTGGAATCATAGAGCATTTGTCCTTTGGTCACTGGCTTATATCACTTAGCACAATACCTTCAAGATTCAGCCATGTTGTAGCACGTGTCCAAATTGCTTCCTTTCCAAAGCTGAACGATGAGCCGTATATACTTGCCATGTGGTGATTATCCATTCCCCGGAGGTGGACACCTGGGCTGCAGCCACCTTTGACCTATTGTGAGCAGTTCCACCAGGAACGGGGTGTACAAGAGTCTCCTCACATCCCTGCTCTCAGTTACTTTGAGTATATAACCGCAAAGTCCCTTTTTTAAAATCGGACTTTTTGTTGGATTATATCACTTAAAAAAATTCTTCACAGTGTATTAATGTGGGTCTCCCCGGTCACTAAATCACCTTCATGATTTAAATTGCTCAGTTTTCATCCTTAGTATGGGTATTTCGTTATCTATTTTACCATTCCCCTTCATGATATACTGACTAGATGTCACTCCTGGCTGTTTCCTACAACTGGGCACCAAGTCACAGTGCACAGCTCTCCGTGCACCTGGGTGATGGGATCCTCCCCACAGTGCTCTCAGGTGGATATAATTATTAGCCCCACCTTAGAGACGAAGAAGCTGAGGCTAGAGAGCATAAGGAACCTGCCGAAGGTCGTTCTGCCGAGAAGGGCTAAAGTTAGAAATCAAAGTCTGTCCAATTCCCAAGCTTAACCTCAGCTTCATAGATAATAACACTCCTAAAGTGTCTTATTGGCCAGCCAGGGAGTGGCCTGGAGGGAGCAAGGGAGGGAACTTGAATGTATGTGGACATTTGCATTCCAGGACCCAAGAGACTGAATCCCAATGAAAGTAGGTCTACCTTTGGACAATGAGTGTCCTTTCTCAGAGGTCAGGTTTCGTGGAGCCTCGGAAAACCATGGTAGGGTCCCCCCTTCCTAACAAGGGCCATCAGATCATGTTGTCTTCTGCTTCCTTTCCTTTTCCTCTTTGACCTCGAGTTTGATCAATCCCACCTTCACCCCTGCCCCCGCCCCCACACTGTCGTCTTCCAATCTATCCAGGTTCAGGTGACAGAAACCCAGCTCAAATGAGCTCACACGAATGCAGAGAATTGTTTGGCTCATTTAACTGGGAACATAAGGGTGCATCCAGGCTCAATCATGATTGGATCCAGGGGCTCAAGCAAAGTCATCAGGCTCTTTCTCCATCTCCCAGCCCCGCTTCTCTCTGGATGGTGACCGAGTTCTTTCCTGTGGCCAACAGGCTTTCTCCATGAGGTAGAAAAGCTAGCCTCCAGAAATTCCAGAACCACAACTTCAAAGTCTAACTATCCCACCAGAGAGAAGGCCAGTTGCCTTCCCCTAGCATCCACATATTAGTCTCAGGGAAGGATCAATTGAGCCATGTAGTAATTCTGTACCCAATCACATGCCGGGAGGAGTCCTAATACTAGGACTGTTGCAGACTCCATGGCATGGAAGGCAGTTTTTGGTACCAAAGAGAGGGGACGAGAAAGCATGTATACTGAACAGAAAAAAAAACTACTATCACTGACCTTTGTCTGCCGTGGCCAAACAGCTCCTTCAACCAACAATAAACTCTCCCCATGGGTTCCTGCTGTTACGCCACCACTGCCCGTCAACCTCCCCCCCTCCTCACCCCGCCAATTCCCCAAGGCCAGAGAGGAGCCTGATCGCAGTTTCAGAAAGAATGCACACCTCCCATCACTGAAGGTGTCCAACCCAGCCAACCCCGTTGCCCCCATTCTGGAGGAGACACCGCGCTCTCCAAACATTTTCATCATCCGCGGCTCCTTCCAACTCACTCCCTAGGCTTAGCTCATCTTTCAGCAAAGACTTGTTTCTTCCCCGCTCTAAGGTACGGGAACATGAGGGGCCCAGATGTCCTGGCTGGTTTACGTCGCACGGAGCACGAGGCCGTGCGTGCAGCTCCCTGCTCATCTCTGGACCCTGTCTCGCTGCAGTCCTCGGCTCTGGTGATTGCTACAAGCCAAATGGTCACGGACAAGCCCGGTCATTACGCTGCCTCTTCCTCTTGGCTTACTGCAGACCCAACTAGATGGAATATTTGGTTTCTTCACCATAAGGAGCCCTAATGTTTGTTCACCATTTGATTGACTGTTAAATGAAAGCCAGGCTCTCTTTTGGGGGGGGGGGGTTGTGTTTGGTTGGTTTCCTCCAGCATGTCATGATGAATGCATCCCTGGCCTGCCTCCATGGACAAACTACAATCCTTAACACTTCCCTCCCCCTCTCCTCTGCCTCCCCTCCCCTTCCTATACCCACCTTGCTGGAAAGGTTGTCTTCTGCCCGATGTCATCAAATACTCTTGCCTATAGGTGAACTTGGACCAATATTTCAAACTGCCAGAGACGAGGACTTTAAGAACTGGGAACAGTGGACGTTTAAAACAGCGGGAGGCTCCCGATCCATCGGCTCATGTTAAATTGGGAAATAAATCACAAAACAGAAGCCAAACAAATGGAGTCACGATACCTTCAGTGTCAAATGAGTCGCTCACAAGCAAAGGACACTTTAGCAGAGTAAGTAGCTGGCGCCGTCCTGCCGCTCGCAGTTGGCGTGAGCTGCACTCTGTTGTTCCGAAAGCACTCTCCCTTCTACCAACTCATTTCATTTTCCATCTCCGTATAAAAGGAAGCAGGAGAGGGCTCGCTCTTATTTCCATTTTGCGAGGGGAGAAATGGCAGATCTCTTTCTGGGGGTGAGCCTCTGCAGGGAGACTTCTGGAGTGAAATCCCCAGCGTGCTTCCTGGGAACTCTTGAGTCAAGGAACAGAAGACCGGATAGGAGGCTGGTATCAGAGAAGACGAGAACTACGGGCTCGCCAGCTCCCCTTCCTCCTCTACATATATTCCTAGGGCACCAACAAGAGCAGTGGACACAAGGCGAATTCTTTCGAAATCCTAAAATTGCAGCCAACTTAGCGATAGTAGGGCCCCAGTTTACAGCTGAATAGGAAGGGTCACTCAGTGGCTGGTATGAATCTTCCAAAGAGTTTTGTCCAAACCACGTATCATTCTTCTTCATAGCTAGACTATAGGACTATTTCCCGTTTGCATGCTTGAAAAGAATGTCATCCCATGGGAAGGAATGAGAATGGCACATTCCCTCGACCTGTCCCACTGTCTCTCTGGAAAGCTAAGAATATAAATATACAGATGATTATTCCTTTGCTAGGACTATGGGCTTGAGTTGAGAAATTCACAAAAATCTATTCTCTGTTCTCTGAGTTTTGTATTCCGGATGTCCTTTGAGTCAACAGGGAAATGAATGTGGTTTTCTCAGTTTTGGCTCCTTCTGAATGGGCACCGTGGGGACGAGAAAGAGGAAGAGATGTGGCGAAAGGACAAGGATCCTTCAGAGCAATGCATAAGACAGGGGCCATGTCTTGATACTGAAAAATAACCATAAAAGAGTGTAAATGTCCATTCCCATCCATCCATCCAAGCACAAACGCAGTAACGTTCTACTACAGTTCTCAGCTGGCTTGAGGTTCTTGTGAGGATTACAGTGAGAACATTCATTGTGTAGGAGGGACCTAGCAGGAAGCCCATCTTGTGATGGGCCAGCAGTCAACGCTGGGTCCGTTTGTTTCCAGGGTTCCTGTGTCCGTATGGCTGTCCGCGGCAGGCAGGGTAGAAGACAAACGTGGTCGTGAGGGTGAAGCTGGCGTGGACAGGGCCTTCCTGCATGCCTTCAGAAAAGACTTCTGTGCCCCACACGGTCCCGGGCCCTGTGGACACACCACTGGATGCTGTCTCGCCATGTCCCCATTGTCCCGCTGAGGTGACTTTGCTTTGGTGAGATTCAACATCCCCCCAGGGGCTCGCAGAGCGCAAGGGGCAGAACCAGGACTCTAACCCAGGTCTGTGGGAACCGAAAGACTACTGGTGAACTGACTAGCTAAAGAGACATCAAAGAGGGCTCTGGTGGGGGCCAGAGTTGCTAAGGGAACAACCGGTGGATGGTTGGGGCAGAGAGAAGGACCTGGAAAAAGAGGTCAGACAAGCCTGTTGGGGAAGACAGCCCCTGTGTGCAGACTGAAGTTCGGGGGTCACTGTCCCTGGGGAAAGATGCTGTCTTCTGGCCATTTCTTGCCTCACTGAAGGACCAGGATCCACCAGCCCACTGTGGCCCAGGGTGCCCCAAAAGCTCAGGCCTGGGACATGGGCCCCAATTTCTAAATCACAAGCATGGCCCCTGAGAGGGGGTGCTTCACTCATAAACCCATGGGCCCATCGGCTTATGTCTGCCTGTAGGGGGTGACTTTCGTCATTCGTGGGAAGGGGCTGTAAGAGTGAGCTGTGGCCCCGTGTTAAGAAACACGTTTTCTGGATCTCTGCACTCACTTGCTCCGTGAATGCCCGCTCACACCAGGCCACTCACAGACGAGGGAGACGCAGCTTCTGCTCACTGTTAAGGAGCTGAGGGTCTGGTGGGGGAGGTGGTCACAGACCCAGACCCCGGGAAAGCACAATGCAGGGGCACAGGGAGGCCAGGCAAGGGGTCCCGCGTCTGCACTCCAGAGTCTCTCCTGGCTAATCAGCTCTCTCTGCTCTCCTTCTCCTCGCCCCCTCACTTGGCAAATCAGAACCTGACGAGGCCGACCCCCCACTCCCATCCCACCAGCTACTCCCGCTCATCTGATCCCGGCTGAGTCTGACCTGGGCTGGTCACCCTTCACCCCCAGGTGTAGTCAAAAGGTCCTTTGTCTCCGGGGACTCTGGGAAATTCCTTCCTTCCTCCCAGCTTGGGGACCTGCCACTCTTAATAGGTTCAGTATTTGATTGTCAACAGATGGAAGGTCAATTCTCAGAAAACAAGGGCTTTGGGTCTGAATTGTTTCTTTAAGTCTCTCCAACTCTCCACAGGATCTCAGGCCAAGATGTTAGGCTGAACCTAAAATCAATCAGGCCCCAGGCTACAGAAAAAGTGGCTCAAATACAAAATGTGCTCTCTAACACACGGTGCAAGTCTTTCTTCTCCAGAGCACGGCTGCTCTCAGTCTCTGAGCAGTTTAGAGAACAGCACAGACATCAGTCTGAAGTGGCCAGAGCCTTTCAAGGATACTTAAAAATGACAACAGTGATAATAAAAGGACATCTCACTTAGCATTTTAAGGCAGCCGCTTATTGAAATCCTGTTTTCCAGAAATCTCCCTCATTTCTGAAGTGTTGTTGTGGCCGCAATGGCCTCACCTTTCCTTGGCTTGCAGTCTCTTATGAAGCCAGGGACTTGAGAGAGAGAGAGAGAGAGGAGACAGACCCAGGGACCTGTGTGAAGAGTGCAGGGAGAATTCTTTTTGGTGCGGCCCTTCTGGAAAGCCACAAAGCAAAGACACTGGACACTGGGCCACCTCCTTCCTGTCAAACAACAGCTGATGAAGGTTTGCCAGGACTCAGCTGGGGAGACATTCAGATCCCCACGATCAGAGGCCCCGAGTGGACCAGCGACTGGAATCAAGACTCAAGTGCGGTCAGTAAGGGGGACTATTTTTCACAACGAGGGGTACCTGGTACCACCCGAGTTAGTGCCAGAAACTTCAGTTGTGAAGAACACCCGGGGGAGCCATTCTTCCTGTGCTGCTGGAAATGAGAGATCCCTTTGCCTAAAAAGGAAACAGTCCTTGAACTTCCTAAAAGCTGAGATCCTAAAAGCCACACACCTTTCTCCCTGGGACAAAGATGCCTGCCCTCCCCACTCTGGTTCCCAGCCTCCCTTAGCGTCTGCTTCTGACGTGAGGGTGGAGTGGCCAATGGCAGATGGCAGACAGCAGACAGAAATGTCCACTTTAGGGAGGCATTCATTATAGAGAAAGTGCACAGCACTTCGGGATCTATGCAAGTCATAGGCAAACCCACGTGAGAGTTCCTACTCGTATTTTATGAGCACTGAACTGGTTTGCTTCACGAAGTAGAAATAGGAATCATGCCTAACACTTATTGAGCACCTACTATACGTCTAACCTGGAAAAGCAGAGTGCTCAGGGAGAGACTCGGAGAGGAGGCTTTGCAAGAAGAGTAGGAGACAGAAGGGGAATGGCGCTCCTGGCAAGCAAGGTCAAGAGCAAAGCCTTCAGGGTAGGAATGGAGTCCTGAGCAGGACTCCGGCAAGACCTTTCTGGGGAAGGTGGATGGGCTGCAGGTCAAGCCTTCACCTGGTTAAGGCTGCACTCCTCTCCGAGGAATGGCAAGTTTTAGCAGCAGCCTCCCGGCAACAGGTCTCTTTAAGGGGTTACTGAGCCCAGCGCTGAGCGAGGCAGAAAGGTTTTGACAGTTTCACTTTATTTTGTTCTAAACAAGAGATAATATGAAATAGGCACCTGGGAGTGGTTTGAATTAACAGCCCAAACCAAATGAACAGCTGCATCCCAGAGAGGCGGGGGGCGGAGGGGGGAAGTTTCCTGCTCTTGGTCATATCTCCTTTCAGCAACATTACATTAACACTTATGAAATACAGCCGAAAAGTCAGGCAGAATTTAAGGGAGACGAGAAACGTACTTCCATACTCTGTGAAAAATGTATGGCCAATTAATTGGCCGTGTAAGCCTGGGTTTTCAACTCATCTGCAGAAGGCTCAAGGTTAATGAAACCGTTACGTATGGCTGGATGTTGTGGAAGGGGGAAATGGGAGGAATAATCGACAATGCCCTCCATCTCCTTGCTGGTGTGGGCTCTTCTTATCTGACAGTGCTTATCAAAGGCTCGAATGTGGGTGGAATGGGTCTCTCGGAGTGTGCGTGCATGCGTGTGCGTGCATGTTTGTGCGTGTGCATAACCATGTTAATGAGAACAATTATATTTCCCCATCTGGAATCCATTAGCTGTGATTACGATGACGGACTCTCCTACCCTTATTACTATCAGGATTAGCTCACCCCATTATTACTGGGCCACCTTTCTCAATCTGCTGCAAGCAGCAGAGGACACAGTTTCCTGTCATCTAAGCCGGCTCCCTTGCTCCCACTCCGGAGCTGTTGTAAACTCCCTCACCCCATCTCAATTACAAGAGCCCTAATAGGGCCCTCCTGTCCCCAGCGATGGGCCTCCGCAGGTGTGCGGGAGATGGGGGCGGGCGGCCAGCTGATCCATGAGGCCAGGAGGCGGCCGCCCACTGCACGGTGCTTGGGGTACCGGGCCTGCACCTTGCAGGTGTACGGCAATCATCTTGGCCCAGTTACTTCATCGTTGCTTAGGGTGGAAGGGAAAAATAAATAAGGCACCCTAAAAAGGCTGTTATTGCAAAATAGGAAAAGCCAGAGACAGGCAGGACCCCCAAATGGAATGCTTGATTCCTTCGCTCAAGCCTTTGGGTTCCAAGATCTGGTCCCCCAAGACCAGAGCTGAGAAGAGGAGATAGGGATGCTTTCGGGATGGAAGCACGGAGCATGCCGTTAAGGTCTGTGGACCCTGGCCTTCCCTCCCTGCTAGCAACCCTGTTTTTCCCCTTCCCAAAGGACCTTCCTTGCTGGCCACCCCACTTCACCTGGCCTGACAGGCAGCAATAGCAAGCAGGCACTTTATTAAAAAAATCTCTGCAAGAATTCGAGATTTCCCAAGAGGTCATCAAAGAAGCCGCCATGAGTGAAGACAGAACATGGCTGGATTATCTCACACTCATCTCACGGTTCACTCCACTTTCTGTTTACATGGGATGTAGTACACCGTGTGCCCCATTTTTTCAGGCCTCGGTTCCTCTGTGGCAGAGCATCCCCTTGGGGGTGCTGAGCTGGCAATGTCTCAGCCTTCAGGGCAGCCAGGGCCCCCAGGGTAGTGCCCTCAGCTCAGTGACGCCTCCTCCATTTACCCCAGAGGGGCAGTTGGGAGCAGAATTTTCCTGTAAGCCTCAACACACGAAAAGATTGGGAAGCATCACTCTAAAGATCTCAGTTCCTCCTGCTCTGCATATTCCTCCACCCGCCCTTCTCCTCGAACAGCCAAAGGTATAAGGACCCTTAGGTTGGCCAACAATGTCTTCTGTTGGCCTCCTGGGACGATGAGGACCGAAGGGCTCCATGCCTCACCTGAGGTCACACAGCAATGAGGTGCCAGAGCTAGGACTAGAACCCAGGCCTCCTGGCCCCCAACTGAGGTCTGCTCTAACCACCCTCGGGCTTGAAGCAGATGTTTTCCTTGCTTCCTGTACTCTGGAAACTTCTCCCAGCCTCTCCTTGTCTGTCCAGCAGTGCTGATTTGAACTTCCTGGCTACCGATCTGCACAGCCCCAGCACCAGGAATGTATGCAGTAAGAACCACAGCTTTCATGATTCCTGACTCAGAGAGGAAGTTGGGGTGACCTCAGCTCTAAGCTGCTGTTCCTGGCTTCGGTCAGAAGACAGCAAGGGGTTCCCAGGAAGACTGCCACAGGACAGCCTTCTGTGTCTCCCAAGGATGCAGCACTAGCTACCCCAGCAGGCTCTGGTTCACGTCCACTGGGGGAAAGCCTGGCCTGAGTGTTTGCCCCTTTCAAGCGCATTGGCGGTGGGGTCACCGTGACAACCAGGAGTCATCAAGTCAGAGTGGGCGTCAATGCAGGAGCCTGGGGGGTCGGGGGAGGGGGCACAAATATTCTTTTTCTAAGCAATTCTGAAGTCTAGAAAACAGGGGACTTCGTGAAGATGAGCAAACTCTACAGCCCTCGTCGGACCCTACTTGACCCCACTTAAAACCCCATCTGAGCATCTGTCCCCATCTGTTTAGAGATGTCAGGGTTATTTTGGGCACTGTCTGAATGAATATTCTTTCTTCTGCAAGTAAAGGGCTTCCCACCCCAGTTAGGGGTGCCTTAAGCTAATCAGTCTCGGGGGTGGAGGGAACCAAGAGATGATGGATTTTTTCTAATTCTTCATTGGAGGAAGGGGCAGGATGATTCTTACTCTAATGCTTATCCTCGAGGTCAAGAAAATCAACAGTTCCCACATAAGATGTCCTGTCCACGCCTCCAAAAACTGGCACAACACATCATTGCATCCAAATGACAGCTCATAACCATTTGGAGATCAAATAGAATGTGATAAGGTAGGTATGTGAGTTGTCTAAGGAAGTTCAATATATATTAAAAGAAAATCGGTAGCAATATGTAAAGTGGCCAGGAAGCTTGGAAATGGGTGATCTCCTAGACTTCTGGTAGAAATGAAAAGTGAGACAACTTTACTGAATGGCGGTGTGACAAACTCATACTAAAGACCTTCAAAAGGCATACCGTTTGACTCGGCAACTCTAAGGATTTTACCCCCAAGGAAAGAATCAGAAATGCGTACAAAGACCTACATATGTAAATTTTCATCACAGCAATTCTGCGTAGTAGGGAAAAGTAAAAATAGCTTAAATGCCTAAAAACAGGGATTCATTTGGGGGAAAATATTTAAATAATGACACATTGCAAGAGAGCCATTGAAAATAGGGGATTAAACATTTGCATTAAAATAGGGAACTTCTTCATAATGTAATTGCAAATAAAACAAAGTCAGGCAACAGAACAGTTTCTCCAGTATTACTTCAGTTTTATAAAAATCTGTGGATGTGAGCGCACATGAGTGCGTGCGTGCGTGTGTGTGTGTGTTGATTAGAAGAAATATTTGGAGGCTACACCCAGCGTTTTCCACAAGGAGTGTATATTGCTTTTATGATCAGAAATGTAAACGTTAAGGAAATGAAACTAATTCCTGCAGCTACAAAGTAGGACAGAAGAGTAAATTGTACCTTTTCTTGTTACTGATCAAACCATCGCAGCCCTACTCTCAGCTCTCAAACAGAACTTTTCTCAGATATCAGACCTTGCCCAATCAATACCCTGAATCAGCTAAACTCATCCAAGTCATAAGTTTGGTTTCATAACATATACCTTGTGCCGTGTAATTTTATAGGAAAAACTAAATATTCTTCACCCCCTTCATTTGTGTGTGAGAAAATATGTGCATTTGCCTGTCTGATGTTTGTGACAGATATTTTCCTAAATGTAAAGGTCTGTGACTCTCCCTGACTGCATCACTTGCCCTCGCTTCCCTTCTGCAGAGCATCATACCGACACGTCCACCGAAGCCGAGCTTTCCTGTGAATGGCCTCATATTATACTTGTAAGTTACTTGATCTTCCAAAGCCAGAGAGATCCCGGGGATTGTAGCCCCAATAACTAAGAAAGCGACACCTCCAGGAAGACAGACCACCAAAGATAAGCCAGAATGGTAACTTTGCTTAAGAAGTCCCCTTGTGTAAGTCCGGAAAACCATAAAACAAACTTAGTACTTTCTTTCCCTGATAGGAAACAGCCATCCATAACCAAAAAGACTCACAAAGACTTTTGGTGGTGTCAAGGCTGGTCTTTGCCACAAAGCAAGTCCTGGGAATCACTACCAGTCAGCTTTGCTTTATCTTTCACAGCTTCTGCCTCCCCCAGGGCATGCCTCTCTCCCTGCCTGCTGAGGCTTCTGGCTGTCCGGGGTACAGACAGCATCTAGAACTTAACATTCTCCAAGTACGTCTAATGATCAAGAGCGATCCTTTCTTCCAGCAAGCTCTCAACACTGCTCTTCCTTCAAGAATGACTGGTTAGAGGCATTGATAGGAAAGCAATCTGATTGAATTAGTCACAACAAGCTATAAATGGACTATAGCCCTCCCTCTCCCTGTGGGTATCTAAGTCAGTTATTTTGGAATGGTAGCCTTTGGATCACCTGCATGAGATCACCCAGGAGCTTGTTAAGATGATGGGTTTCTGGGTACCACTCCTTTCAGAATGAACGCCACTCCTGGTAGACTCCAAGGATCTGCATTTTCAACAAGCCCCCTTGATTCTTATGCACCCTAGGGCATGGTACCTGGGGAAACATGGAGGCGGAGTTGATATCCTTGACTAGAGAAGCCTTCGCCGTGAAATGACCCGATTTCCGCTCCAGGAGCAGCCACATCAAAAAACAGAGGTTAGTTATTCCAAGAACTATATGTGTCTTTACGCAACAGGTACTGTTATCATCTGCACTTCACGAACAATGCCCAGAATGAGGATCAGAATGATTAGGCATGGTTTTGCTGAGGTCACACGGCTCTTGGATGTCAGATCTAGCCATCAAACCCCAGCAGCCTGCAGAAAGCCTCCTGAGGACCTACTTACAATATCAAGTTATAACTTCTCTCAGCCAGAGTTTCTCCAACATCGCTAAGACGGACAGCGACGCCCAAACTTGAAGGGCTGTGAGAACATCCCTAAAAGGAGAGGGAGAGAAAAACAAAACAAAGCTGCTTTAAGTGATGAATAACTTAGAACACTGCACTGCATGTCAAACCTCACTGGACATCTTGGACCCCAATTTGGGCTGATTGGCGTATTTTTGTTTTGCCTAAGAAGGCGCAAAACTTTGAAACCGTTCCCTTTTGTGCTTTGATGGTGCATCGTTCTGACCTGAAAAAGGCTTATGTTGAGAGGAGGCCCACGCTCCCTCTCGCAAAGGCTGGTTGTAGCTATTTCCATCTGTAAAGACTATTTGATGACTCTTTAAGAAAGTGCTGCCTGAGGTACTCTAATCACCCCACTTTTATTAAGCGCTCAAGGAAATCACACAGGTGCAGGATTTCCTAATGGACAGGCAAGCGGTGACGTGTGCAGAGGAAAAGCAGTTGCCGGGGGCAATGTGACCCCCGCCCCCACTGTGGGAACCTGCACAACACAGATCGAATAGTACTTTGGTGCCCCCAAAGGGGAGCAAAAGAGGGATTTAAGAGACAGGATAAACGAGACGGGGACCAGCAGCAAATAGTATTATTATAACGAGGACAGGAGCAAGGTCTAGAAAGATTACTAAAGGAGTAGGGATCAGAGACCCTCATGTCCCTTTACCTTGTAAGCATCCTGGAGATCCAAGACCCTTCACACCAAGGGCTGTGGGGATCGTCGGCCCCAGTTAGAATGAGCTCTGGAGCTGAGTACTTGAAAAGTTACAGGGAGCCAAGAATTGCACCAGCTGCTACGGAATGAGGTACACGTGAATGCAACACGCCCTTTACCTGTGGGAAGGATAGAGTCGGGAGCGGGGAGGGATAGATTGGGAAATACGGGTGTGATACTGCAATAGTACCTATCATTTATTTAGCTCTCTGATGCCGCTGAGTGGTTTGCAAACATAACCGAAGGACATTGTTCCCATCTCCACATGACCAAAACTGAGACAGAAAGTAGTGAGGTTCCTTATCCCAAATCATACAACTAGTAAGTGACGGAACCAGCATCTGCCGTGAAGGCTGGCTCCAAAGACCATGCTCTCAACCACTCGCCTCAACAAAGAATTGAACTTGAGATTGCTGTAGAAGTGGAGAGCAAGATGTGTACAGGACATGATGGGAGCACCGAGAAAGGGTGCCTAGCCTGACTTCGATTCAAATTCTGTCTCCAGCCATTACTAAATGTGAGACCATGGGCAAAGAAGTTACTCTCTTTCAGCTTTAGTTTTTCCATCTCTAAAATGGATTCGATTATGTCAAGCACATGGGATTATCTTAGAATGAAAGGGGATAATTACATAAAGCATCCAACACAGCACCATCGAGAAGGTTACATAGTACATTCTGGGTTAATGTTGCTTTCTTCCCTTTCCTGGCTGCTTTTCAAGCTGGAAAATGGTGGGGGCTAGCAGCCGAAAGCGGAACCAGGCACAGAGTACACCGCTGGGGGTGATATGGACAGGGACAGCCTCTGCGGGGAGTGCTCCTACATCACCTAGTGAAAATGCAGCGAGGTCCTTAAGGGGACAGATGTGGGTTATCCATCACAACATTGTCTTTAACAGTGGGGAGTGGGAAGCAATCTACATGTCCATCACTTGGAAATGAATCAGAAGATTAGGGGGAATGTCGGTTATGGAATACATCATAGGAGGTAGGGGTAATGTACTATCCATGTACAAAACATGATTAGAACCTAAAAACATAGTTTGGGAGTAAACATAAGAGCCAGGAAAAGCTCTATAGCCCAACTCCACTCATATAAATAAAGAATACTTGCACACTCAAAATAACATTGTGTACTTTGTACTGATGCCCATGTACATAATGTACATATCTGTGTGATCCGTGACCTTGAAGATGTCCACATCCAAATCTCTAGAACCCATGGATCTGTCATGTCCTAGTCCAAAGGGAATGAAGGTTGCCGATCAGCTGACCTGGAGATGAGTTGTCGTCGTGAATGACCAGGGGGTCCCAATGTCATCGCCAAGGTCCCTGCAAGTGAAAGGTGCAGCAGGAAAGTGGGTGAGACACAGGTGAGGAAGACTAGACCAGCCATTCCTGACTTTAAGGGTAGAAGCAGGCTGGGAGCCAAAGAATGCAGGCAGCTTCTAGAAGCTGGAAAAGGCAAGAAAGCAGATTCTTCCCTCCAGCCTCCAGAAAGAGCACAGCCCTGCCAACAAACGAGCTTAGTCCAGCGAGACCCAGTTTGGGCTTCTGACTTGCAGAATGGTGAGATAATAAATCTGCATTGTTTTAAGTCACCCTCTACATGCTAGTTGTTTACAGCAGCAATGGGAAAGTAATAGGATGTCGGACATATTAGCCTGAGAGCCAATGGCGGAGGAGGAATGGTGTGAAGACCAGAAAGGAAGGGGTTGCCCGTGATGTTACGCCCGGTGCTGAGGAATACTGCAAATTCTGCCTGAGAGGAAGGGCAAGAGGGAGAGAAGGAGGGAAGGGGAAATGAGCAGGAGGGCAAGAGGAAGGCTGGAAACTGGGAAGAGCTGCTTGGGTCCATGGCACGGGTCCCACGTGCTCCCGTGCCGCACAGGGCCCCAGGCGCGCCAACTGAACCACGGCATGGGTGAGGACTGACAACCCCCCTAGGGGGTGCCCCGTCAAGGAGCAATCATATTCTGGTGGGTCAGATGAAAACAGCTTCTAGAGTGAGCTGGAACCTGGTCATGGTTTTCCCTGGGTTCATGGTGTAGTACTAAGCTATCTTCCCAACCATACTTACCAAAAACTACTTCTGAGGGCGCCTGGGTGACTCAGTTGGTTGAGCATCTGACTCTTGATTTCGGCTCAGGTCATGATCTCAGGGTCCTGAGATCAAGCCCTGCAAAGGGCTCTACACTCAGTGGGGGATCTGCTTCTCTCTTTCTCCCTCTCCTCCTTCCCCTTCCCTTACTCTCTCTCTCTAAAATAAATAAATAAATCTTTTTTAAAAACTACGTCTGAGTTGGGTATAGAAGACTAAAAAAGTCAGAATTGCCTTTATGGTGTATTAAACTATGGTATCAATACAAATCTTGCAGAATTTCTTCCAGACAATAGAAGATGGAGTATTTCCTAACTCATTTTATGAAGCTAATATTATCCTAATGTTGAAACCAGTTAAAGACAGGACAGATACACTACAAATATCTCTCCTATGCTTAGACACAACCATCCCTGACCAAGTATTAGCACACTGAATCCAGCAGTATATGAAAAGATCTAAATACTATGACCAAGCGGGATTCATTCCAGGTATGCAAGGCTGGTTCAACATTCAATCAATCCGTGGGGGGCGCCTGGGTGTCTCAGTCGGTTAGACGACTGCCCTCGGCTCGGGTCATGATCCTAGGCTCCTCCGACTGAGTCCCACGCTGGGCTCTCTGCTCAACGGGGAGCCTGCTTCTCCTTCTCCCTCTGCAGCTTCCCCTGGTTGTGCTCTCCTGTTCTCTCTCTCTCTTTGTCAAATAAAGTCTTTAAAAAAAAAAAAATCAATCCGTGTAATCCACTATATCTAGAGGCTAAAGAAAAAAAAATCGTGTGATCATATCAATTGATTCAGAAAATACCTTTGATAAAATCCGACACCCAATCATGATAAAAATTTCTCCACAAACTAAGAATAGAAGGAAGATGCTAGCTTGATAAAAGCATCTACAAAACACCCACACCCACCATCATATCTAATGGTAGAAGACTGAATGCTTTCCCCTTGAGATCAGGACCCAGGCAAGGATGCCTATCCTCACTCCTTTTATTCCGTGCAATCCAGGGGGATATGGTGACCCTACTGGGCTTTCCTGGGTTCCCAACAACAGGAGCCAAGATCTGGACCTCCAGCTCACCCCAAGGCAGGTGAACCTCTTCCCTTCCTGTCTAAATGGCACCATGTCAATCTGAGGTCCCTCCCACTGACCTCTCTCACACACTTTCATATTTTTTTTTAAAGAAAAAATTTCCTCTCAACGTTGGTTATGCGATTCCAACCCTCACTGCACCAAGTTACCCTCAATCCAGTCCAAGCTAAAAGGGAAGTATCCAGACGGCATACCGTTTCGTAATACCTGAAATCAGAATACGAGCTTACCTTTTACAGCACTCCACGCATTGCAAAACGCTTTCTTGGTCATTAGCTCAGCCCCTCTGAGGCTCCTTTGACGCCTCTGCACCTTGCCTTGGCTCCCCACTGGCAGAATGAATTTCTCCCTCCTCTGAGCTCCCCCAGCGCTTTGCACACGCACCTATCCCACCTCTGACACTTTCTATCACAGCCCTGGTTCAGGTCTCTCTGTCCCCTGTCAGACCAGAAGGGACCACACAGGGATTAACCGAGCATCTTCCCCTCCAGCACCCACCATGAGCTCAAAGATGCAGCATGGGTGGAGCTCAGTGAAAGCAGGAGGTGTTATTGGCACATGGAAGGGACTGGAGCTGGTGGCTGGAGTGGGGACGGCAGAAAGATGAAGGAGCTAAGGCTTCCGACGCACCGAAGGTCTCCATCAAGATGACACAGCCAGATGGTGACAGAGCTGGGCTTTACCGCAGATCTCTTGGCTTTCATTTGGATAAACAGACACCTTTCACCCACCTGCCCATAGCTCTGGAGGGAGCATTCCCCTAGGAAAGCAGCTAAGGGTTAATTCATACCCGGCGTGGAAGCTAAAGAGAAAGAAAGAGCCTCGCTCCTGCGGTGCGGAGACGGCACAGAAACCGGCAAGCTGCCGGGACGCTCCGAGCCCCGGAAAACAGAATGCAAACCACAGAGCCGAGCCTATCACAAGTTCAACAAACTTTTTCCCGGCTGAACTCTGAACTTTGAGAAGTCTGGAATCTTTAGCAATTGCTTATTGCCTGCAGGATAGACGTGGTTAGGCCCGTGCCTTCTGGGCATGCCCTTAGCTGCAATCCTCATTGAACTTCCCGGGCTGCGGCTTTCAAAACTGTTCCTTCACTCAAGTGTTCTTAGCACTTATGTTGATAGGGAATACTTCAAAGGCTCCATCTTTACTTTATCAAATCTGATCTAATTTTGCAGATGGAATCAAAGAGGTTCATTTTGAGTCTAGTCGAGTTTGCCAACCATCCCGGAGAGGAGGCGTCAATGTCTTGTCCTCTGTGTAATTAACGTAAACTTTGGGGCCCCAAAGACGTGGGATAGGGAGGCAGTGGGGGGGGGTGTTGGGGGGATGGTGGGGAGCTCTAGCCACGCAGACCCAGAGACCCCTGGGAGGAAGCAGAGGCCTTCCTCGGAGGGAGGGTCCACACGGAGAAGGGAAGGACAGCTCTTCGACATCCGGGGACCCAAAGCCGGTCCTTCTCCAGGGCTGTCAAAGACCGCATGGGTGCTGTGGGGGAGTTCAATGAGGAGAGAAAATATAATGAGCTTCCCTGAGCCCGGCGGTCTTTGGAGTTGCCGTGTGGGGTAGGGGAGCCCCGGACGTGGGCAGCCAAGGCCCGGAGTATTAACCTTCACCCTCAGCTGTGGGAACAATTATGCTTCTCTTCTCCCAACCTGGCACTTTTTACAAAACCCAAAACTTGATGTCGCTGCTAATTTGCCCCCGATACCTGCGTTTGAAGCTGGATCCAGGCATAGATTCAGCTGCCTGGCCAGACGGTAATTTCCAACCGAGCTATTATAATTGTTACAGTAAAATGTCTGTCTGCATACAACACACCAGGTTGGGGGAGCGGGGGAGGGGGGAGAGTCATTGATTTTGGTGTTCAGAAAAGTTCTCTGTGGCTCAGCAGAGACAGTTCTGGCTGGTTTGACTTTATTTGGATAGATACTTTACATGATGGTCGTTTCGCATTGAAATGGAACACGAAAGCAAAAGCAGATTCTGTTGTCAACGTCCTAAGCTCTGGGGTCTCCCTTTTTAAAAAGCTCTTCAGAAACTCCCACACACAGCCTGCCTCCACCTCCTTAGCTTTGGACAGTGGAGGGAGTCACGCTGACCTACCAGCCTCCGTCATGGAGCCTTTGTGTGAGGCCCATGCAAATTGGCCACGGAAAGTCTCCAAGGCCCTGGGGGCTCTGCCCACATATTCTGGTCGTCCTGTGTGTGGACGTCTCTCTCCCTTTCCCACACAGGAGAAAACCAGGCCAGGCCTGGGGAGGTAGAGGACCCAAGGTTCCCTAGATTGCCAAGCCCCCTCACAGGAGCTCACCCAGCTGTCTCCCCTCACATGCTTCTCTCCCCAGCAATGACTCTCTGGAAACAGGCTGATAAAGACAGAATCCTAAACATGGCTTTGACAGCTCTCTGACCCATCCCAGCTCCCTCTGCAGCCTCCTTCTCTCTGGCTGGGGCTGGCTTCATGGGCACGGGACATCTGTAGCCACATAGGGCCCCCCACACAATAGCAGGTACCTTATCTCACTGCCTTGCAAAGCTTAATCATGTTTTAACAAGAGACCCACGTTTTCATTTCTCACGAGGCCCTGCAAATTACGGAGCCAGTTCTGCTTTCCACCATGCTCTGCACACCTTTCCATGCTTTCTCCTGCCAGGAGGCTCCACGCTGGCCCTGCCCTCTGCCCAGAATGCTCCCCCACACACACCCCATTCCCACCGTTGACACCACCAACCACTTACTGCCCTCCTACTCATCCCTTGTATCTCAGCTGAATTGTCACTTCCTCCAGGAAGTCCTCCTCCCGACCATCTAACCATCCAAGTGGGTCAGGTCCCCTATCACAGGTTCGTAGAGCACCATGCTCCTTTCCTCCATAGACTCTTTCTACAGTTGCGATTCTATGTTTGTCGCATATCTACACACACTGGATTAGTCAATATTCCCATCTCGAATACGAGTTCTAAGAGAGCAGAAACCCCACCTGATTTATTTTTATTATTTTTTATTTTTTGCTCAACACTGTAGCCTTAGTGCCCCACACAATAATAGATATCTAAGAAATAGTCCATAAATATGTGTTGAACTAATGACATAAAGTAAAAAAAAGGGGGGGGGGGTTGAGCAGAGTGGTGGGGAAGTGGGCTCTGCCGTCGATGGCCTGATCTCCCGTCTAACCCTCTGTGTGCTGTGCCATCTCAGGTGAATTCCCTGACTTGCACTTCCTTTCTCTCCCCAGGGAAAGGAGATAAAATGAGTAATCTACAGAATGATTGTGACCTTGAGATGCGATGATGTGCACGGAGGAGTTGAGACGCACCTGTCGCACATCAGCGCCCCAAGTGTCCGGCACTGTTATTATGGGGTGGCAGGCATGCCCTGCACGAGGACGCTTGGCATTTCACATGCCCTCAGAACAAGTTCATGCGGCAGGAATTGTTGTGTCTGGGGTGGCACATCAAGCAAGTGTCCGGGCAGGACAGGAACCCAGTACGGTCCATCCCCTTGGCCTTGGCCTTGGCCTGTGGCTGTGCCAAAGATGTAGTAGTTCAGAAGGGATAACAGACTGGTTCCCAGGGATTTGCAAAACCTCAGATTCCAGCGCTGGTTCCCAGGGATTTGCAAAACCTCGGATTCCAGCGCTGGTTTCATTCCTCACTATTTATGTGATCCTGAACACTTTTCTTAGCCTTCCTCTCAATGTCCTCATCGGTAACCTAGGGATAACAAGACATACATCCCAGAGGGTCGCTTTATTGAGTGAGATAAACCGCGTGAAGCTCTTGGCACAGGGCATGGTTTGTTGCAAGTCTTCTGGATGGCTTAGCCCTCAGCTACCACTAAACACACCTGCCGGAGTGGCTCTCGTTTGCTGGAAGGAGCAGAGTCCCCCTCACATTTCTGTGCTGCCTTGCTTCTGTATTTGCAGCCAACAACATTTCTAAAGAGCATTCAGATTGCTTGTACAAAGGAGGGCAACTTTGTATAGAAGTCCCTCAACCTCCAGCATCCCCTAGGCGCACCGTAGTAGCAACACAAAGCCTCTGTTTTCCAAGGGACACTATTCCCCAGCGTGGAGGGTCTTCCCAAGACCAGGGGCCTGGGCACAGACCTCCTCTCACTCCTGCTCTCCACCCACTGTGCCCAGGGGAAGACAAAGGCCTGGACAGCAAAAGGCTCATCCTGGCAGGTGCTGTCTTATCACCACGCATCCGAAGAGAGGACAACCTCACACGGCCAGAAGGACTGGAATGTGCTTATCTAAGATGAAAGGAGGAATCTGGTGCCTTGCTGGTGACCAAGAACCTGAAGCTTCAAGGAAAGGAGAGATCCACACTCGATCCAGTCCACGGAGGGCACCTCAGGGCACAGGAAAACCTCCGTCCACCTGCTGAGGGCGTGAACTCAGAGATTATGCGTTCTGTCCTGTGCTCCGAATGAGTTCAGGCAGATCGTGCGGAGGACATCAGTGTGGCTAAAGAGGTGGGCCCCCGGGGCCTTGGCTGCCATTCACATGGCATGTCCCCCCATAAGCTGGGGGGGCCCTGGAGGGATGCCTTGGAGAGGCAGATGGGGGGGAAGAGAGGTCAAGAAGGTGAACCATAGGCTCCCTCCACCACTTCCATCAGAAAGTGTCACTTTTGTCTGACAAATGGTGCAGAAGAGAAAGCCAAAACCTAGGGAAGGCCTGAGACTTCCCAGCACAGCTGGTTCTCAGCCAAGGGGAGGCCAGAAGGCACGTCTCCCTGTGTCGGCCCGCATGCTCTTTCCCAGCACTGGGGCTACTGAGTGCTGGGTCGGGAATGTGGGGTCTGCACGTGAAAACAATCTGTAGAGAAGAGAAACCTCACTGAGCCAGAGGAACCTTGAGAAAAGGTCTTCCTGTCCTGTTGCAGGGAAGAGAGGAGCAACCACAACCGTGCGGCGTCTCCCAGGCCCCTCCAGCTCCCACAGGGAGGCAGTGAGAGTTGCTCTCTGCAGCAGAAAAGGGAGGCCACGCCCATTCCTGGAGACCTCCCCAAGGGGTCCTTCTCACCAGGAGCCTCCCGGGCCTGGCAGGCACCAGCTGGCAGCACCAAAGCACATCTGTGGGGAGTCATTAGCTCTAGAGAGCCCAGGCCAGGCAGGCTTGGCTTGGGGTGGATGTTGCTGGGTGCTCATGCCTAAATCCTTTTGAGTCTGGTCTCATGGCTTCGGAGCCCCAAGCTGGAGCTAGTTCTGAAGATGTTACCAGTTGAAGGAAAACGTTCCGGCAGAAGGTCCTGGAACTGGCTCTGGTGGGTCATGAAATACGAAAGACTTGGATCGGGAAGAGACATCCAGAGGTATCTAGACAGACTTCATTCTGCGGATGCTGGATCTCAGAAAGAAATGGAATTTGCTCAAGTTCAGAACAAGTACAGATATATAATAATAGATCTATGCCTCTGGGGTAGAAGACAAGAACCGTTGCATCTCATCTCTCCCCACAATGTAACTGCCTCAACTCAAACCAAATGCGTCCTCTGTCTTGAGCTATAAGGCCCTCTCTACTTGGTCCTCCACTTCCTCCCATGCTCAGAATCTTATTCTAAAAAGTCCTGTCTCATTGGTAAGGAGGCCTAGCTCCGGGATGAGTTATAATGCCCTTCTATCTATAACCCCAACTGACTGAGCCATTTGGGGACATTTTCAGGAATCGTTGGTCCATAATGGAAGGACTAACCCACTGAGCTAAAGTCGATGAGGTCAGGATTCTTGACACTGAGGCAGCCCATATCTCATGGTCTGGGAAGGACTCCACTCAGCTTTGTCTTACCCAAGCTCTCTTTCCAAGGCAGTGGATCAGATTAACAAGAACCAACCTGGAGAAAGTGTGTCGTGTTAACCAAGACCATTGGAAAGCATTTTCCATTGAATTGGGGCAACACTGAAGTCAGGGAACTGCCACTTCACTCAGATCTGAAGAATTAACCAGGAATGGATCCCATTTCCCAAATCGCAGAGCAGACAGAAAACCATCCTGCAGGTACTTGCCCCGGTCAATCAAAGTAAGAAACTGGGGACAAGGACACTTCAGCTTCCTGTCTTGATGGGTGACGTTCCTGGCTCATTAGTATCCTTTGCTCTCTTCGCCTCCGTCCATGTATTTTCCAATTCTTAACATTTTCTAATTTTTAGCTTCATTTACTCATCCCTTAAAAAAAAAAGTCAAGGTCAAGATGTTGACCAAACCTTCACCACCACTCGACACAGTCTCTCTGCCCCCGCACCCCACGCCCTCCCAGGCAGCCTCTCCTCCAAAATGAGCCCACGAGGAAAGTACAGCAGGCTCCGTGCATTTTAAAGAGTTAGCCTATTTTCAACTAGAAAATAATATGTGGCATAGAAAACAGCATGTAGGATGAAACAAGATCCTGTTTAGCTTCAGTGTGACATTTGCCTGGGGGAAGAAGTGCAGAGCTCATTGGCAAGCCGATTGTTGAAGCCCTGACCAGTCAGTTACAAAGTGTCACCATTTACTATGCCAGTCAGCTCTGCCTTTTCGAGGCCAATCACTCCTTTTGTGCTGGGGAGATGGTAGGGGTGGAACGCTGGGGAGAAACTGAGTAGAGGGGGGCGGGAGCCGCAGAACGGAGGAGGGAAGGGAAGAACGCAAGAATGGAAGGTGACGGGGGGTCCCGTTGTTCAGTCTCCAGCCCACGCCCAGGCGAGCCTCTCCAGTGCTCACTGGGGCCAGAGCCCAGTGGCTCTTGGTCACGGTAGCTGCCCAGGTGAGGCATCTGTCAATGAAGGACGCCAGATGCGCCCCTGCCATGAGCACGGGTAGAATGGGTCCCAAAGTCCCAGAACTGACATATGTCCCTAGAGCTGGGGTCATCTTCTGGTCTCAGGCGCCACTGGAAACACCAGCTTCTCAATGTATGGGCAAAAAGGTCCACAAGGTCTAAACCTATCAGCACCTTCTGCCAGCTCCGCACATTTCTGCGTTCAGACATCAGTACGAGATCCCGGCTGCCTTTCATGACTCTGAGCTTTGTATCCAACTTACCACGAACAGGATTCAGGCAAGACAGGGCTTTTGACCGTCCCTCCCCACCCCCCCACGGCCCCCTCTCTCGGTCTGTCAGCCTTTTCTTCATCAACTATATTTGTTACAATCAAGCTCTGTCAACTGTCACAGCTTCCATACAGACTGCCAGTAAATATGTCTTTCCACTCATTAGACATTCCTCCCAGTCACCTTGGGATTTCTACCTTGTCTATCTCACTCCAAAAAACTTTTGTTCAGAAGTATGAGACACCCACTGAGCAATGTCAGCTTGCGGCCATTACCTCGGGAAGTGACAGAAAACACCCAACTGTCACTCATTAAGATCCATTTTTTCCAGAGTTGATGTAAGTCAGACTTTGCCCCCAAAACGAATCATGATTTATTTAATATATTTGCTTCTACAAGTGTCAGCTCATCAGCTTAAAATGTTCCTCCTTTAACTCTATTGAGGACTGTACAGAAAGTTTTCTTTGAAACCCAGTTTTTGCTTTAAGGCTTAATAATTAAAACAGAACCAAGAACAGTGAAGACTCTGCTCTATAGGTGCACTTTGGTGGCCCCTGGTTTTATAATTATATGTACAAAGCAGTCATGTTGGAATTATCGCTGGACACGCTGGGAAAATTGCCTCCCACTGAGCAAGCTGGCTTTTTCTGCCGGGTGCACCAGGCTGGGGCAAGATGAAATGAAAACCAGGGATGGTTTGAAAGCAGGGACAAAAATAACAATTAGGGAAGCGAGGAGGAGAAAAATGCAGTTTCTTAATTGCTCGGCCTCTGTGCCAGCGGGCAGCTCCCTGCCACACGGCAGGAGCGCAGAGACCCGGGAGGATCCGAGGCTGTCCAGAGGCCTAGGGAATGCGGACAAAGGTGCCTCGGCCACAGCTTTTCGGGAAAGATGCCCGAGGCCTGGCTTTGACCTGGATTTCAGGAGAGATCAAAGCCTGAGCCAAAGAGGAAGGTGATTTGACAGGCTGATGGCTTCCTATGGGGACCTCCAGCCCAAGGTCATTTCCAGCCCTGCTCCCCTCTGCTTCAGATTCACGCTGGTTGGTCCTTTCTCCTTGGAGAAGAGGAGGTCGAGCACCTTGGGAGGCATCACTTGGAGAGCAAGAGCAGTGCCCAGCAACTGGGCATCTTCCTCGGACTGGCAGCAGGACCGCAGCTAATTCTCACCCAATACCCAGCCTTGCTTCCTTCTAGCCCAGGGCCCAGGGACCCAGAGGGAGATCCAGTCTGACAAAAGAATGGAGCCCTCAGACCCAGACAGGCAGCCACGGAAAGGCTGGAGCTATAGAGCCAGAACAGCATGGCAGAGTCCAAAAGAAAGGAGAAAATCCATGTGCGTTGCCCAAGAGGAGATCAGCAGTCAGGGAGAGAGTAAGGCTCCTGTTGTCAAACCTGCTTACACTCAACAACCACGTGTCCGAGCAAGCATGGCATGGGAGAGCCAAGCCTCACTCGGGCATCTGGGCTCAAAGACATTTAAAGCCCGTTGCAGGTGAAGGGCTTAAAATTCCAAGACTAAGATATTTTGTCAGGGATTACTTTTGTTTCTGTATTACCAAGACAGAGTGGGCCTCTATCCTCAAAACTCCCCTTCCTACCTGGCTGAGGGCCCAAATCTTACTCCCACCCCCACCTGTGGGTCAGGGCATCCATCACTGGTAGGTACGCATGTCCTCGGGCAGCAGGGAGAGCTGGGAGTCTGAAGGAAGAGTCTGGAAGCAGGCGATGGAGAAAAGGCACCCAGGAGATGGAGGCTGTCACCCCTTTCCAGACAAGCGTGTCACTGCTCACTTGAATCACTACCCTGACTTTCTTGCCTCCATGCCTCCATTCTCCAACCAAAACCAGTGATGATCTTAAAATTCAGATTTGACCACAAAACCTCCCAACTGCACTCACAAACCTCTGTCACTTAGAACCTTCCAGTGGCTTCCCATTGCTCATAGGGAAAAAGGAAAACGTCACAAGAAAGCAAGCAAAAGCCCTACCAGGTCTGTTCCATGCCTTGTTAGCCTCCCCTTAATCCCAGTCCCACCTGCCTCCTCCTATGATCTAAGAGTCTCTGGGCTTTTGTGCAGACCTGCGTCACCTGAGACAAGGAGTGCAAGACCAGGTCAGCACCAGGTGTAGCTGGAGGAGAAGAGCCACACATGGCTTTCCCAGAGATGGAGAGGAAGGAGGGGAAGAGGGGTAAGGCAGCTGTCGCTTGGCCACAGCACCCTACAGTTTTCAACAGGGCTTCACAACTGGTAAGCCTGGTTGACTGAAACCAGGTCACGTGTCTCTGACCTAGCTGCCGAGAGGATGAGGAGTGGGCACAGTCCCTTCCCACCTCTACTCCCCTCCAAGACCCACAGGGCAGAGAATTCCCCAAACACAAGGAGTTGCAGAGGCTGGCCGTAGATGGAAGAAATTGTCTTCTCTCCACTCAGCTCAGTGTCAGAGTATAGCTTTCCCAGGGAAACTGGCAAAAATCCTCTAACTAGGCCCCATGGTGGGGGATATAGGGGGCATTTTCCATCTCTCTAGCTCCCCAAATACCAGGAACAGGGCCATCTACCACCAAGCACCAACCGCATCCCTATCCTGCTCCCCAACCTGGCATGACAGGCAAAACTCTGAGAGAGGAATAAAACCCACATTGAAAGTCAGCCTGCAAAGGGAAGTCTTTCATGTTGGCTGGGATCCACAGCTCGGAAGGTAAGATCAGATATGGAAGTGTTTGATGGGGTTAAGTCCATTTCCAACCCTTCTTTCTGGCGTTTAAAGCCATCATCTGTTTTAAGAAGTGAAGAGCTTTAATGTGCGGGGGGTTACAGAGGAACAGGGCTCCTGCTCCGCATAGAGCACCAGGAGGCAGGGGCTGTGGAAAGTTGTGGAGGCTTTTTTCCTCCAACCCCATAAGGGAGAGAAGCCCCTACCTGCTGATCTCTAAAAATGGCTGCTAATGACATACAGCTATGTTGAAATAGGGACCTGTGTTCCTTATAAATCAAGGTGGGAGATTTTCAGGATTGATCCATCGCCTTGGAGGCCCTGAGCCCAAGGAGGGTCCCTTCCACAACAGGGACAAAAGGAAATAGATGTATTTTCTTCCTCTGTTGGAGGGCTTGCCCCAAAGCCCCCACGAAAATCCTATTTCTTTCATGAAACTGTCACTGATGAGTGACTCCTTGCTCCTGAATTCCTAGAGCATCTGTTGTCTATACCACTGGCTTCCCATAGTATAAGATCATTCATTCATTTGTTCATTCGTGCACAAAACCCTCATTAAGCCATGCTAGGGGCCACACGGAAGGTTTGACAGAGAAGGCAGTTTGAAAATCTTCCCTTAATAGACAAAGAAACCGAGACAACAACGGACATGGGGTTCATGGTGAACATGGGAAATGACTTGCCCAAGGTTACACCTGTCTTAGTGGGGGCTCTGGGCTCCCACGGCTTCCAACGAACTGGTCCCCACTGATGGTTTAATGTCCTCCACCTGGACCGTGTTCTTTCAAAATCAGCTATCACCGCGCACTTCAGTCTACTGATAGGTCTCTCCATGTAATCGGACTATTAGTTCTTAGATCAGTGGTTCTCAACATTGGCTGCAAATTGGAATCAATAAGGAGAGGTTTTAAAAATATTGATGCCTGGGGGGCGTCTGGGGGGCTCAGTGGGTTAAGCCTCTGCCTTCAGCTCAGGTCATGATCTCAGGGTCCTGGGATCGAGTCCCGCATTGGGCTCTCTGCTCCGCAGGGAGCCTGCTTCCCTCTCTTTCTCTGCCTGCTGCTCTGCCTACTTGTGATCTCTCTCTCTCTATCTATCAAATAAATAAATAAAATCTTCTTTTAAAACCGGGTATTACCCTGGAGATTCTCATCTAATTAAGACCATAGGGCATGGCCCGGGCACTGGGATTTTTAACCCCACTACCACGACCCCCGGTGATTCTAATAAGTCTCAAAGATTGGAAAGTACCATTCTAGAACACTGTTTCTTGAAATTTAGTGAGCACGCACATCTCAGAGTGGTGATCTGGCTAAAATGGAAATTTCAATTCAGTAGGTCTCTGCTGTGGCGCAAGTTTCTGCATCTACCAAGCTCCCAGGTGATATGAAGATACTGGGTCTGTGAACCATACTTGGAGTAGGAAGGTTCTAGAACAGGGTTTCCCAACCTCAGAACCAGTTGACATTTGGGGCTGTATAATTCTTAGTTTGGGGTAGGACAGGTGCAGAAGGGATTATCCTGAACATGGAAGGGTGTTTAGCAGCCCCCCTCCACCCACCAGATGCCAGGAGCTCCATCTCCAGCTGTGAATACCAAAATGTCTCCAGACAATGCCAAATGTTCCCTTGGTTGGGGGGAGCACAGTCACCTCAGCTGAGAACCACTGTTGAAGCTAGCACCTTGAGCCTCTATCTCTTGATCCAAAGCCCCTGTTAACTCTCTTTTCACACTCGTCTTCTTTCCTACATTTGTAAGATAATTAAAAGTAAAGATTACATCCTGTTCATTAACTGGTCGGCGATTCAGCAAATATTTGGTGCATGACAAGCAAAGTGCTAAGCCTACATGTAATAACAAAGACACCTGAAAGTTAAAGCAATCCGCGCAACAGGTCTTCAGTCCTCAACGCGGTCCTTGGAAGTGGATCCTGGGGTTAGCGCCGTATTATACATAAGAAGAGAAATCAGGTAACTTGCTCCAAAACCCAGAATAAGTTATAGAAACAAGATGCAAAGATCAATAGGATACAGAGCTCAGTAGAGTTCACGATCATGCAGTCAATACAGACATCCATGCTCCTGATTCCGCTGCGATATGGAAAGCACTAGATCAGCAACCTGGGCAGAGGGGACACTCAAAGAGAATGGTCAGTTCTGTTTGAGGAGTGAGAGGGATGGAGAAGACTTTACACAGTAAACGATAATTGAGCTAGACCTTCAAGGATAAATATCTTACAATTATCCATTTACTTGTCTATCCCCTACCCTCAGTAGACGATGAGCCTCTTAAGGTGCACCACAGGTGACCAATACATGTTGGGCGAGTACGTGAACCAGCGAAGCGGGTGAACAATAGTGACATCCTCGGGAGAGAGAACAGCATGAGCAAAAGTGTGGAGGTGGGTGAGGGTGCTGTGTGTCAGAAGAAGAGTAAAGGGGCCAGAGGCATGGGCACTGGGAGAGAAGGGGCAGGAGATAAGCAGATCTCTGACATTCTTTTTTTTTTTTTTTTTTTTAATTCATTTGTGAGAGAGAGGGGGAGAGAGAGAGAGAGAGCGGGCACACAAGCTGGGGAAGGGGCAAAGGGAGAAGTAGAAGACTGCCAGCTGAGCTGGGAGATGACGTGGGGCTCGATCCCAGGACCTGGAGATCATGACCTGAGCCGAAGGCAGATGCTTAACCATCTAGGCCACCCAGGCGCCCCAGGTCTCTGACATTCTGATTCCTGTACAGAGCAGTCTGAATCCCTTTTGCTGTGGTCTGGGAAAAGGCAAGATCCAAGACACCTCTCAGCCTGCTGGGTTCCTTTTCTAAAGAGCAGGATTCCCTGTCTCAGGACAAGGCAATTTTCCAATGAGTACATGGAAGGAAGATGAAGACGTGTGACTTCGTTTAGTATATGAGGAAGGAATCTTCATTTAGTATGTAAGGAAGTATGGGTTTGATTTTTTGTTGTTTTTGTTTTTTAATTCCCACCATCCCTGGTGAAGTGATGGATCTGGGCCATAATTGGTGTCAAGAGCCACTAAAAAAAAGAGAGATAGTTGGACGACACCTGACTGAAGGACACAATAGGCCTATGAATTTGAGCGCATCCCTAGATGGAGCTGGCAACTTGCAAGCAGCAGAGAGGACAGCAGAGCATGGTAAACTTCACCGTGCGGATGCAAACAGTGAAGCCCAGAACACAGGAAATCTGTGGGACAGACGACTTGGTTTCTGAAACGATGAATTCCAAGGGGGAAACAAAGAGAAACAGAAGGAGAATTTATGGGTTAAAAAGACACTTACAAACATTTCAACCATTTGCAATGTATAGATAGTTCGAATCATGATTCCACAATTGAAAAAAAAAAAAAAGTAAGACAAGGGAAAATCTGAAAAGTAAGTATTTGATGGTATCAAGAAATTATTGTTAAAATTTTAAATGTGATAATGGCTTTGGCATCTGATCTTTCTTTAAGTGCCCTTATCTTTTAGAAGTACAGACTGAAATACCAATAAAATGACTGAATATGTGGGAGGAGAAGGGGGCAAATGCAGAATAGGATCCCATGGGCTCTCAGTTGGGATCGCAGTGGAAGCATGGTGCCTGTGTTTTGCCATCTTATTCTACCTTTTTTCTTTTTCCATTTTATTGCAGTATAATTTGCATACCATACAAGTCACCCTTGGCATGTGTACAATTCAAGGACTTTTAGTATATTCAGAGTGGTACATCCAACAGCAAAATCTTATCTTCATTACCCCAAAAGGAAACCTCACACACCTCAGCCATAATCCGCCAAAGCCACCCCACCCTTGGCCCTAGACAACCACCGATCTACTTTCTCTCTCTACAGATTCCCTTGCTCTGGACATTTCCTATAAAATGAATCCCAAGTATGAGGTCCTCTGTGACTGGCTTATCCGTGGTGTAGCACGTATCAGACCTTCCTTTCTTTTTATAGCCCAGTAATATTTCCTCATGTGGATGGATGGTGTTTTATTCACCCATTCATCCATTGATGGGCATTTAGGTCATTTCCACTTTGGGGTTATTATGAATAATGCTGCTACGAACACTTGTATACAAGGCTTTGTGTGGAATATATTTTCTTTTCTCTCGGGCACATACCTAGGAGTGGACTTGCCAGGCCATAGGGCAGCTGTCTGTTTAACCCCTTCAGAAATTATCAAACTGTTTTCCAAAGCACCTGCATCATTTTGTATTTCCACCTGCAGTGTTCTCTCTCTTTTTTGACCATGTTTGAAATTTTCCATAAAAAAACACTTGTTTTAAACCAACCTTCACTGAAACCCACCAATGCTTCCCCGCTGGGTCGGCCACTGCGGCTTCACCAAACATGTCTGTGTTCCTCTTACTCACATGGTCGCTCTGGGGTAAGCTCAGGACCCCTCATCCTTTTTAATACCTTCTTGTTTGTTTGGTTTTTAGGCACGTGCCTTCTCCTTTTCACTTTGGGGATGCAGTCTCTGAAGAAACCAAAAAGATTAGCATCAATCAAGGACCTAAAGTGAGTTCCCAGAGTGGAGGGAGTCGAGGGCAGAAGTCCCTCCCAGCAGCACAGCTAAGTAAACACAAGCATGGTGCCTGCCCCCGACATAATTACAGAAAATGTAGGCCACAAAGGAAAGAATTGCGGTGGTAAGATGAGGGGAGGGGACTGCGCCTACAGAGCCCCAAGGTTAAATGCTGGGGCATAAAGAGATGTAAACAAGAGACATCTTCTAGCACAACAATTTGGGACGTAATGGCGCCCAGAGTCCCATCCTGCAGGTGTACGACAAGCACTTGGGTGCATTATTCCATCCCAGATCCCATTTTCTCTTGTCAAGAGGTTTTTGACTGAAGACACAATTGTCTTCCGAAGAAAGGCTGAAATGCCATGTGAATGACTTGAGTGACAGGCTGTAGCATCTTGGATGCTGAAGAAAAGCGATGCTAATGGATTTGTACACTAAACAACATAAAAAGGGAGAGGGAGAAATGCCCCAGCAAGGCAATGCAACAGCGTATCTCAGAGCCTTCTTCTGAGGCACTGGTAGGGAACCAAGGCTCTGGTACCCCCTTCCAGCGAGGACAAAGGATGCCGGGGTTTCAGGGAGTCCACAGCTAACTCTGCCTTCCCCTCAGATTTGGCCGCAAGCTGAGCTCTCTTCCTTAAATCCTCAAAGAATTAGCAGGTGCTCCCTCACAAATCTGGGGCATGTAGCTCCCTGCCCAGCCTCCCACAAAAACATCTCAGACCCAGGCCCGGGGCAGCCTACCCCTCTCAGGCCTCCCTGACAGCAAAACCTCCTGGGAGATTTCCAGCCCACCCAGCGGAAACAGTCTAGCCCTTCCTAGAAGTTAATCAGTGCCCTAGAATGCTCAAATGAGCACTGTCACAGGCTAACGAGGTGAAAGAAATAGAGGTCACGGGCACAGGAAAGGACCTCGGGGTCCACCGGGTACAACTCCCTTTTTTCACAAGCTGAGAACCAGAGAAGGTCAGCAACACTCCAAGGTTACATGATCAGCTCAGGTCAGGCCACGTAATTCCACTCGTCTCCCTGCACAGAAGGTAGAGTCGCTAGAGTAGAAAAATGAAAGATGATCCCTTGAGAATTTTATCTCTAATATGACTGGCTCTGGGAATGAGACAGGACAAGAAGACCTCAAATTTTTATATTCTAATATTTTAGGTAACGGTGACCTAGAAACCACAGCTCAGGAGTTCCTTTTGATAATGACAATAGCCTTTAATACCTGTTGGCTGTCCTTGCCTGTGAATGTCAGCAAGAGGGAATTGGATAATGGACACCATGTCAGTCCATCTGTCTTCACATGAATGGGGGACCTGAAGTCCGGAGAGGGCCTGAGATTTCCCAAGGTCACAGGGCTCATCCTTAGTACCAATACAGTATTCTAGCCATAGCCCCTCCCCTGGACCTTTTGGGCAGACCACCCTATATCCAGCAATTAATGAAATAAGGCCTGGCATGGCCCTTGGATAATTGTGGCTAAATATTTTGACTGTCTGCAATTAGTAGGCACTTAGTAATTATGGATTGACTAAAAGAATAACAGTAGAGCTAGTGTTTCCATCCCAATCTACCAACTCCCTAGTAATTATTCTTTCCACTTTGTTTTGCTGCCCTCCCCAACCCCGTGTTGGCGTAAAGTGTTTGCTCTTTATGGCGAAGCATGTTCATGTTCATGTTTGGGTCCTTCTGAGCATCCTCGCTGCCCACTTGAAGGCCTCTCAAGGGCATGCAGCAGGCACCTGCCGACATCAGCGCTGAAATCCATGGCATTTTGGTTGCCGCCGGGAGCGAAGGCAGGCAGACGAACTCTCCTCACCTTCTGCCATAACTCTCTACGAAATCCCCACTTCGGCAGAAGCCACGGGACTCCAGAAAATCCATTCACCCTTCCGAAACGGGAGACCGCCTGGATGTCAACTCTTTCCCAGCTGGGCTTCCATCTAGCGAAGCAAGAAAAGAAGGAAGACCTTTCTTCCATCCAAGAATACATTCAATTGCAATCATTTCCTGATTCTCAGGCCACTGTCGCCATGGTAGGCTTTTAAACTTCTGGATGCTGAAAAGGTGGGACCTTTCGTAGTTCGGGTTTTCCCCCAGAGTGGACCCTAAGCAAAATATTTGGGCATAAGCTCTTTATTTCAGGGCTAAGGCAAGAAAGCACTATAAGGGAGAAGTATATGAGACTAGTAAAGGGTGTGCAGATAAGCAGGCTTGTTCCATGGGGGACTGGGGCTCAGTCTCACAATAGACCATGACAGACGGCGTAGCATGCTTGTGAGAGGTGAGGAAGCTGAGGGGTGGGGTGGATGCCCCAATTCCCATCTCTTATTGGTAGAGGATCTCTCTGGGGCATTCATTCTCTCACACTTCCCCTTGCCCTGCAATCGGGTCGAATAGTCAGGAGGCCAGAATATGTCCCGGGCAAGGGACCACAAAGCCATGAGAGTGTCTGGGAGCTGTCTGCTGGTGACCTCACTGGGGGTCAAGGGTGTGTGTGCTGAGACCCCAACAGCATCTGCTATGGTTTTCGAATGCTTTTCAGGGGAAAACCGCTGTAGAGAAGCCACTAAGGAAGCTGCCCTTTGAGCAGGAAGAGCTGTGGCTTTGGAATCCAAGTCTTGGGTTTGAATCTCTTCTCTGCTGCTTACCAGCTGGGCCATTGGCCAGGAAACCTCTCTGCGCCTCACTCTTTTTTTAATCTGTAAAGATATAGTAAAGATTAGATGAAGTGCTGTAGATTAAGTGATGGGTGTGATGCTGAGCACATTATCGGTGACAATTAACATCATCATAATAATTACTATTTCAATGAAATAAATCATTTGCTTTTGGAAGTTTCATGATCTAGGGGGCTCACCAGACAGAAGATCCAGGAAGGGTGATATCTTCTTAAGCGTAACTCTCAGTTTTCTTCAGTTCACTCATCTGTTTGTTCATTCAACAAATATTTTTGAGAACGTGTTTCAGTGACCTCCTCGGCAAAGAGGAGGGCGGGTGGTAATTGCTACAACGGCTAGTTCTCAAATGCCTTCTAACATAACCATCTTTCTCAATCTACAACTGTTTTCTGCAGGAAGACAGCTCCGTTTAATGAAACAAGAATGTTACAATGATATAATGGTGTTTGGATGTTGACACTGACTAGCTACAGGACTATTCAAACTTACTCCAGTTTGAACAACTCTCTGTACTTCTCCATCTGTGAAATGGGCATAGGAACCCGCACCCTTGCAGGGCTGCCGCAAAACTTAAAAGGGATGGCATTCCACAAATCTCCTACAGGCCCAGGAACATAATAGGAAACTGACACGGTTGCTTCCTACTCATCCTCTCATCGCTGGGCTCTGCATGATTTAATAGCTAAAATGTCACAGGGTATGGAGAGGAGAAGCCCATTTCAGACCCCTACCTAAAGGTGAGAGCGATACAGCAGACCGCAAGTAAGCTGAGCTCATCAGCCACGCTTCTGTGTCACATAAAAGGACAAGCCCTGCTCCACTGTGACTCCCGAGACAGAGTCTCATTCAGCGGGTCATTCCCCCACACCCAGCTCAGTGCCGGCAAATAGTAGCGACTCTGTTGATACTTGCTGATAAACAAATGAAACAAATCCAGCCTGCTTCTCCCAACAACAGCACAACAAAAACACTTCAAAGAAGACACCATAGACGAAACTGAGATCCTTGAGGACAAGGAGGGTGACATTTCTTGGTACCCAGGGACAAACCAGCTTTGTACTTGGCTGAATAACATTCTACCCAAGTAGAATAAAATGTCTCAAAGAACCAGGATCCACCTGCACTGCAAAGACAGAGCACTGTGCTCTGGGTCCCTGCTCCGAGGAAACCAACTTAGGATCTTCCTTGCTTCAAATACATAGACTTTAGTCTAAAAGGCAGACACGTGAGCAGCTGCAAATGGAAAACTGCAGTCGACCAAGGGTGGTCCACCCAGCGGCGTGAAAGGCACGATCGATCGGAGGCCCCGCCCGGGACCTGCAGGATCAGAATCTGCATTGGATGAGTTGCCCACGTGACTCTGGGGCATGAACCATGTTGCCGTTGCTTCTCTAGCTTGGCTACATACCATCTGGGGTGTTTTAAACAATACTGATGCCTTGAGGCGCCTGGGTGGCTCAGTCCTTAAGCGTCTGCCTTCCCCTCAGGTCATGATCCCAGGGTCCTGGGATGGAGCCCCACCCACATCAGGCTCCCTGCTCCGTAGGAAGCCTGCTTCTCCCTCTCCCACTCCCCCTGCTTGTGTTCCCTCTTTCCCTGTGTCTCTTTCTGTCAAATAAATAAATAAAATCTTAAAAAAAATAAAGTTATTTAAAAAATATATTGATACCTGGTTTCCACCCCCCAATGTTGATTATTTGGTCTGGAATACAGCTTGGGCGAAGTGATTATAAATAATAATAATGACGACGACAACAACAGGAAGCAGAATCGGCTTCATCATCGTCACCATCCCCTGCGGAACACAGCCCAGGTGGAGAGCCCTGTATAGATCTCCATGCAGCAGCTAACACAGCAAAAGGGCGCAATCTGCCTCATGGAGAAATACTGCCCTGAGTCCTTTGTGGCGCCTCCTATCTGGCTGTGGGGAAGAAGGCTTTCATGTCGTTGGAGAGCCAGGCCAGCACCAGACCAGGCCTCCCTCTATGGAGAGAAGAAAGAGTTAACCCCAAATGCAGCCTTCCCTCTCCTGCTTGCACGTGTCCGCCCACCGCTCGGCATCGTACATCTGGTTCCGTTCCTTGGAAATGTCTCCCCTTCTCATTGCTTCCCTCCCCTCGGGGACAGCTTTCCCCGGTCCTGCCCAGAAGAATGACCTGAGGCCAGGGGAGCTAGCCTGGGAATGTCCCCGCTGCCTGCTCCCCAGTCCAGACCTCCAGGTGGGGGTTTGAAGGGATTACCTCAGCCCTGGCCGGGGCAGCACGTTCATCAGAAACGCTCCAGTCCTCCCAGGAGCCTCCCTGGGACAAGCACAAGGTTCTGGCTAATTTTAAATGTAATTAAAAGATTTTCTTCCTTTCTTTCTTTCAAGGCATGATCAATTTCCATAGCTCCCCCTTCTTAGAATACTGTTCCTCTGAGGTCTTCTTTTTTTTTATTTTCCAGATTTTTCTCCCCAAATGAGAACACTTATAACAGATGCAAATCCTGTGCTTATTCGGCCTCGTGTAGCTGCAGACAGCATTTTTACAATGTGAAAAGATTTCTCAATGGGACATGGAAAAGGTCCTTTCTCCCAAAACACTAATAATAATAATAATAATATTCCTTTTTAAAAAGTTTCTTCAAATTGCTTTTTATAACCCATTCAGCATTCTTAGGCACTTAATTAAAACATCAAACAGTTTTCCTGCCGGTTATGCTAAGATTTGAATACTTGAGGTGGCAACTATTATTAGATATTAAAATGGACTTGAGTATTTATTTAAAAGATCTTCTTAAGTAACTATTCATTTGGGTTTGCTCTGTTTAATGAAAAGACAAGCCCCGTAATGTGAAAATACCTGTTTCTAATAAAGACCATAATTGGTAGCAGGAGGATTTTTTTAAATATAAAATATGTATTTTGTTCACTATTTTTCCAGCTTAATGTGACTAATTTCCCCATTCAACTTTATCCCTAAGGAAAACTCTCGAAAGAAAGGCCATTACCATTACATGAAGCTCACTAGTGGGCTTTCGCACGATATAATTGCTATCAAGGCTAGTAGCTGGGTAATTTTGGATTAAATGAGTACATAGCCTGAAAAAGGATAAATTAACCTCCGTAGAACTGAAATTAGATTCCAGGGAATGATTGTTCTAGCTCAACACACACTGAGCCCAAGGCTGGCGAAGATGTTGCCCGGGAAGAAAACCGGCGAAATGCTGAACGCCCATTGGAGGGTGCGGGAGGGCAGGCCAGTCAGCTCAGGGAAGAAAGGATACAGCAGAAATGGAAACGGAGAGCATTCGTTTCTCTTGCTTTTCCAGGGACTTGTAGCCACTTTCTAGATAAATAGGAGCCTTCCCTCTTCACAAAACCCCGGCAGCATTCTCAGAGACTAACGCAGATCAGGTCAACTCATCGGACACACCATTACGGACAGCCATGTGACATGCTAGAGCCCTGCCTGATACACAAAGAAGAATGTTGGAATGAAGATGGAAGAAACTGCCCTCACTCCCTGGGGCTTATTAATGACAGTGAGACTCATGAGCAAATCTAGAATACAAAACCGTGTGCCCTAACTGCCTTCTGAACAACACAGACATTAGAAGCTTAGTGAGGAATTGCTGCTTGGGTTCAGAATAAGACGGAGGGCTTCTCAGCAGAGGCAGCAATGGCTGGACCTTGCAAAACATGTCGGCTGGAGAAGTCATGTCCTTGTTAAGCTTGCCTTTCTAGAAAGGCCTGCCAACACTAGAGTGTGTGGAAACTCCTAGAATTATTTTCATACCCATGACTTTCGGACATGAACTCTTATCTGTGGGTTCAGTCCTTGCTTTCTGTGTGAGATGGAGAACAAGGGTCAAGGGAATGGCAAACACTAACTAGACATCAACCCTGGCAAGGCACTGTTAGATGCTGCTGAGACAAAAAGAGGTAGCAAAATTTCCACCTCCATCCGGCAATCTAGTTAAGGATCAGGGTGCATCAGCTCTGCTCTGCCAGCCAGACCGACCCACGTAAGGAGCATGCAGTAGGTGCTCAATGAGTGCCAGCGTTATTGATGACGTGGAAGGAAGGGATAGCCGAGACCCCCCGCAAGTCCTGGAAGCTGGGAAGTCTAGCTTAAGAACAGAAGACTTGAACTTAGAGCGAATATACCAAATTGAAGAACAGGAACCGCGAAACCCAGCAGGCAGGGTGGAAAGGCAAATGCGTTCCTTGGCTGGGACGCTACTGGCACTTTCAAACCAGAGAGCAGATAGTTTCTGAGAGCAGGAGGGAGAGGTTCCCCCAAGAGACTCTTCCTTCTCCCTCTCTCTGCTTCCTCTGTCCTTTCTAAGCACATCCCAGTTCCCCAGCCCTTATCTAATTCGATGAGGCTGGCCAGTGTTATTTTGGGAGGAACAAGGGCTGGGAAAGACTCCACTGCCAAATTCCTCTTGATGAAAGGCTTTTTCATCCTCGGCTCCATAACCCCCACCCACTCAGAGGGCTGGCCCCAGCCCCCCAGGCCCCAAGGTGACGGACCCGGCTCCGCAGGTGGGGAGCGCACCTGGGGATGCCACAGCCCTTCCCGTGGCCTCCCAAAAGGAGTCGTGATGGATGGTAAACACACAAGAAGGGAGAGAACTCTGCGGAGCCAGGGCCGAACACGTATCTAAAGCCAAAGAATTTTGTTTCACTACCCTCTGTTGAAGGAAAAACAGTTCCAAGAGTATTCCCTGGAGTGTGAAACGGTTCTCTCATCATACAGGGTTCAAAGACACTGCGAGGCGTGTAGCGTAGCTGAAAGTGTCTGTATATAATAATGCCTTTATGATGTTGTTTTGTTTCTGGCTTGCCTTTACCTGAATTATCTGAAGACATTGTTTGAGGCTATGAAAAAATATGAATAATATTAGGCCTTGAGATCAAAAATCATTTTTTATTTCCATGGTCGTTAGCCGCCAATATCCCACGCACGGCTCTCAATTTCCAAAGCAGCCGTGAAATGCTGGGGAGATCGGGTGAGGTATTTTTGGTTTTGTTTTTTTCTTTTTCTTTACTTATTTTTATTTTTGTTATTATACACCGGTCTTGAAGCTGTTGAAAGCTGTTTGAAGTGGCAAAACTAATCATGGGAAGAAACCGCAATTTAAACGTGAGATAAAAGATGGCATTAACAAGATGGCCGCCCCTGTGGAACAAGTGACTGATACCTTCAGGATGGCCCTGTGTGCTCCGGCAACCCCGTGTGGCTTGAGACGTGGTGCTACCAAGAATCAACGACCAGCTCTGACTGGAGATCCCAAGAGGGCTTTCCATGTGAGGAGACCACAACTCTGTGGCCCACCCTTTGAAACGCCAAACATGCCTCTTTTGCCTCCTTCCCTACTGTGCTTGCGAAGAACTAAGTCTGAGAAATGAAATAAGAAGTCTCATTTTGTTGCACTTGTGACCTAATCAACGGACAGTGGCCAACCCGTGTCCCACCAGGCAAATGGGGGCCAACGCCACAGCCGACAGGTTTTCACCTCAGGCTGACCTGCTTTCAGGCATGGATGGCTCACATTCACCCCGGGAAGGCAGAGCATCTGGGTTCTGGCATTCTTTCACCTCTCCCGAGGTCACAAATTTAGACAAGTCACTACCCCTGCCAGGCTTCAGTTTCTTTATGCTTTCTCCCTCCTCCCAGTTATTAAACCGCAAAATCACAGGCCTATTGAGACCTCAGTCTTCACTGGCCATATTCCTAAGGAGCTTCTGAGTCACAGAGTCACGGCCTCCGACCACTGTCCTTCTCATCTGAGCTGCCCTGCCCTCATTCCTAACCCATCTCCCCTCTCCGTCCCTGCACTCCACCCTAGCTTTCAACACTTCAGAATCTATCTTAACCTGTTCAAAAGCTGTCAGCTGTTCCCCATGGCCCCTTGGTTAGTGTCTGCCGGTTACAGCCCTCCACAACTTGCCAGACCTACCTCATGGCCCACCGCCTTCCTTGGTGCACCTGCCCTCCAGCCAAAGGCCAGATCTTGCTTTTCCACACACTTCTAAGCTTTGCATCTCCATCTTCTTTCGGGAATGCCCTCTACCTGCTACCCCTACCCCCCAGCTCACACCTAATCTCTGCATACCAACACTTTTTCTACTGGATTTATGTATAAGAAGGTGCAGCAAAACTATGTGAGAGGGGCACCTGGGTAGCTCAGTGGGTTAAAGCCTTTGCCTTCGGCTCAGGTTGTGATCTCAGGGTCCTGAGATCGAGTCCTCTGCTCAGCAGGGAGCCTGCTTCCTCCTCTCTCTCTCTGCCTGTCTCTCTGCCTACTTGTGATCTCTATCAAATAAGTAAATAAAATCTTTTAAAAAAAAAAAACTATGTGAGAAAATGGAAAGAAGTTAGATGTCTAATGGGACTGAAATGGCTAAATCAATCATGGGACAAGTATACAATGATTTTATAAACCATGGCTTTAAAGAACATTTAATGATATGTGAAAACTCATCATTCTGTTAAGGGAGTAGACCCCAAAAGGATGTATTCGGTGCAAGCCTAATTTGTGAACTCTGTGTGTGTGTGTGTATGTGTGTGTCTGAATATATAGATCTATATACATAGAGAAAAGTCTAGAAGGAATACACTAAAATGGTGTTTCGTTTTCTGTTTTCCTCTGACTGCTGAGATTCTGAGCACATCCATTTTCTTCCTTACACTTTTTAATATTTTCTCATAAATATGTATTGTTTAAATTTTAAAGTATAGTAAATAAACATTAGCCATAAAACAGAAAATGAAAGAAATCTTACTGTTGCTCAAGGGTCATCTCAAACTTATTCTGTCCTCAAAGGTCTTCTTTTTTTTTTCTTTAAAGATTTTATTTATTTATTTATTTGAGAGAGAATGAGTGAGAGAGAGCACGAGAGAGGAGAAGGTCAAAGGGAGAAGCAGGCTCCCCAAGGAGCTGGGAGCCCAATGCGGGACTTGATCCCGGAAGTCCGGGATCATGACCTGAGCCGAAGGCAGTCGCTCAACCAACTGAGCCACCCAGGCGCCCCCTCAAAGGTCTTCTTGATGACATGCCTCATCCCCGCAACCACCGAGCTCCACTGACCGAATGTGACTTCTTCTGCCCTTGAGCCCCAGCCACGGCACGTGGCCTATTCTGTTTCACGCCCAAGTTACCATGAGCCTCCTTTATCCCTCCCCTTCAGCTATAAACTGCCTGGGAGTAAGGACTCTGAGTCACACCTGCCTCCTCTCTCAGTCCAGACACACAGCAGAGCCTTCGTGAGAGCTTTCTACTTGAATCGGCCACACTCAGGCTCTAGACCCAAAAGGGTCACTGACAGGATAGTCTACACTTCCACATCAGCCATCCTAGACATTTCAGCACATCTTTTTTTGTAGCTCTGCAGGGAACTAGTTTGAAGAAAAGTAGATCAAAAAACCCTTATTTATTCATTTCTTCAGAAAAGAAAAGGACGTCAACTCCAACTCACCTCTGGTCTCTTCTTGTTAACTCGCTCAAGAGACACTTGGCAGCGCTGATGCTGGGATACAAAGACTGTGTTCAGGGTTTCCTAGAGAGTGTCCCTAAAAACAAGGAGCAGCCTCATTCTTGAAAACCTAAGTAATAGATGTATAGCCATTACTCAGATTTTTGACCTCTTGGTTCCTGAGATAGACAGTGTCAGATACTATAGACTGAGACCCACGTGGCCAGTAATTTCACACTGGTCTCTAGCAAGAGCCTATCCCAAGACTTGTCATCAACTTGGACATCAGTCCAAGAACTTAAAGAGTCCCAGAGCCTCAACTTCAAGGACTTCCTCTTCTGGCCTCTAGAGGTCTTGGTAACAGGAGTTCTTCTGAAGCTCCCATCATTTCATTCTTCCTCAAACCAAGGAAAGGGAATCTCTGATCTAGGTAGAAGGGACCAATGGAAATTACCCAGTTAGTCAGTGGCTCAACCCCTCAGGGAGACTGGGATACATTCCCTACATTTGAGGAGAATCAGTATGTGAAGGAACGATTGAAGAGTTACCACAAACCAACAACCAAACGCGCCCCTTTCTGAGTCTTCTTCAAATCCTGCTGAATGCCAGCCCTAAAGGAGACTATTTGAGACTATCCATCCACAATCGTATACTCCCCTGGACCCCTACAGTCTACCCAATACCTGCCTCATGAAGTTTTATGAAAATCATTCACAGCGTAAATAGAGCATCCGACAAAGAGACGAATATGTAGTAGGTGTTGGATCATTATCATTAATAAGCCACCAGACAGTTTTTATTAGTGCTTATCTGTTTAATTTCATGTCAGCTCCTTGAAGATAGGGATCATGTCTTTGGAAGTAAAGCTCTAACTGTTCATCCTTGTGGGGAAATGGATTGTTGTAGACTTCAGCAACTTCCCGGATAGCCGAGAGTTCAGCTCTCTGACTACGCCACACAGATCTTCTTAGAGGCTACCATTCAGACCACTGTCCTACAACCACTCCCCCAACTTGAACCCTCACACAGAGCAGAGTCCAGGTGACTGAAGTCAGCATCTTCGAGGACTGCCAAGGCGTGCGAGTCTTTCCGCGTTCCTAACCACAGAACAAACCCGCATCTCTCCCTTCCTCCCTGACTTCTGCCTCAGCTGTTTGGGAATCTGTTCTTTGTTCTTTGTTCATCATCACATCTAATAGCCCTACAGCCTGTGTGATTGCTCCAATACTGACGCTCTCTTTCTACTTCTCTCTGCCCTCTGCTCTCTCTCTCTTCTCCCTTAGTCTCCTCTCCATCAGCATCTTGGTTTTGTAGAGAAATGACGGGCCTCCCTGGGCATTGCCCGATGTTTCTCTCAGGCCCCAGCTCGAGAGCTCACCACTGCCACTTTTACTCCCTAAGGAGTCTCCCTTTCTCATTACATCCAAGCCAGCCATCACTCTGGATGATGAAAATTTCCTCCTCCTCGCAGAGAGTTAACGATGTTTGATTTTCAATAAAAACTGCTTGATTGAGTGAAGTAAGTAGTCACTGAACAAAAAAACCATCGGCTCAGGCCTGCATTCAGCCTCAGCCTATAAAGGATCCACAGAAACTTCCCAAAGCCATCCAAGGCTCTGCCAAGTTTTGAGAGGAATAGAAAGTTTTAGGTGAGTTAGTTTGATTTTTGTAATTTCCTAAAGACATTTGACATCAGAAGCTTCTAGGGCTCCAGACATCTCGGTCTCTGTGGCATGACCCAGCGTGAGGCAAGATGCCGGGAGAACAGACACCGCCTCGTTCTGCAGCCCTCTGCAGATAATTAGCACGGCTAAGGAGCAAACAAATTCATGCCTACTGCTCTGTCTCCACGGCTCTCGGAGAGGTCTGGGAGAGAGGGAATTTTCCCTCCTCAGCCGAAGCACGTGGAGGTGACTGGGGAGAGCCGTGCGGAAGATGAAAACCCTGTCTCGTGAAGCAGCACCGCCACGCGCTCTGTGAACTTCTTCTGATTTGCAAATGAAATTTTTCCCACAGACAATGCAGGCAGCACCGGGCCCTGATTGAAGACACAACTCATAAAAGTCTCCAAGTCAGAGTCGGAAAAACCTCCAGCCACTGAAGACAGAAGGCAGCGCTGGAAATAATGAACCACATTAACTAAGAAGTCGCAAAAGCCATCTCTATTAGACAGCTGTGCGGGTCAAAAGGAAACCAGACAGGAGACATCAAGAGGAAACTCAGGCTCCCCAGGATAATTGCAGCGCAATTAATACAGGGTGAGTCACTGCCCTTGGTGGAAGTGGGATCCTGCTGCAGCGAAGAGCAGAGGGCCCTCGGACGAGCCGTCCCCCTTCCTCACCATCTGTGGAACCCGAGGAAACATCCTCAGGAAATAGGTCAATAAGATGACGTCGCCATTTAAAAAATCAACTGCAGAATCCACAAATATCAACACAGAAAGTGCCTCCCCTAGAAACCTGCAAATAGATTTTAAAAGATGTCCATCCCAGTCTGTAGGCCCTCTGGTTTCTGACAGGAACTCAAGGGCATGGTTACCAAGAGAGAAGGAAAAAGGAAGATAAGGTAAAACCGACTGACCCTGAGCCGCCACAGGGTACTGGCTACTGGGTCTGATGGTTTCCTCCTCATTACCCTATGAGATCATCTCTCTGTTCTCCATTTCATAGATCTGGAAACTGAGTCAAAGAGATTAAAGAAAAACACAAGAAAGTGGAAGTTATGGTTGAGGGTGGGGGCGGGGGGGGGCAAGAGGGGAAAGAACACTTATCAATCAATGAACAATGCCCTACTTTCTCCTCTCATCTCCTTCCCCCTTGGCCCTTTTCCTCTTGGAATACTGGACCTCACACAAAGCAGAGACGACCATGTTATAAAAATACCACAGGGCTCTTTGAAGAGCCACGTGCGAGTCACACACAAGACTAAGCAACATGTCGGCCCTCCTTGAACGCATAGCGCATGTACCGAACCAGGGAGGGAGAAGGGCGGTGCTCAGTGTGCAGCGCATATCTATCAGGGAGCACATTCCAGATACAGACTCTTGGCTGGACTCTGGATCTGTAGGTGATTCTGATGACGGAGATGGCCATAAACTATGTATTTAAAAAATACAATTGCAGAAGTTGAATTTTTTGAATGAAATGTCTGCCGGCTGGTGCTAGGGAGCATTTCTCCCTCCCCATCTAGGAGCACCTGTAGATTCTGAAAACTTTCTGGGGTGCAAAAGGGCAGAAGCAGCCCAGTGAAGCGCCCTGATCTCAGCAGCCTCTCATCTCAGCAGCCCTGGCCAAAAGCAAATTGGTTGGAACTTTTTTAGTTGCAGACAGTGCTATGCTGGACCTGTTCATGAAAGCCAATTGTCAGCTATTCAGAAATTGGCAAGCTGCTTGTTAACCTTTAGCAGCTTAAAACCTGCCACGGTGGGTGCATTTATACCATGGTAATGGGCAAACACTAACAATCAAGGCTTTTTCTTTTTTTCTTTTCCCTAGACAGCCGGTTTACCAGCACATCACTAGTTGCAAGTGACAGAAAGGCTACTCAAACCAGTTTAATTAAGAAGGGATATTTGTTTGTTGTTATTACTAGGAAGTCTAGGGGTAGAACAGCTTTTAGGGTTAGCTGGATCTAAAAGCTTAAAAGATACTTTTCTCTGTGTCCGTTTTAACGTGCAGACAGACTTCCTCTCTGTGGAAAGGAATATGGCAGGTAATTGCCCCTTATTCAAATTCACCCAAATTAGAAAAATGCAAAGGAAAGAGATTATCCTCCGGCTAGCTCTACAGAGAAGTCCTGAGAAGATTCTGATTAGCTTTGGGTCACGTGTCCATCCCCCAACCAATCACTGAGATGAGGGAGAAGGAGGACTCTAGCTGGCCAGTAAGGATCATGTGATCTGCCTTGAGATGGGAAGGCAGCCACCACTGTTGACATTTTGGTTTTTATTTTTAAAAACTGAGGTGAGACAGCAGACAACAAGGCCTTCTGAAATGAAAGGTTTTGCATACACTATCAGTGCACTGGATAGTGGGAAGGCTTTGGGAAGTCAATGGAGACCAGGCAGTGAGGAAAGCTCACATAAAAGGACTTAATAATTGTCAAAGTGATCAGACAGAAAAATGGTAAGCATAGGGTATCAGAGCCAGAGGGTCCTGTGTAGCTTTCACTACTGCGCCATGAGCTGTTGTGAGGATGAGGTGTGATCTATGCCAACAGGGGGAGGCAGCTGCCAGACATGTTGCAAATGCTCAGTAAATGGAAGTCTTTATTATTGTTATTATTATTACATGTATTTATGTGGCCTCAGATTCCTCATGAATAAAAGGAAAATAATGATAATAAGACCCACTTCGTAGGGTTGCTATGAGGTTATGAGATACTGTATGAGATTATGAGATACTGGCCCATCGTGGCTACTCCATATAAATCATAACTATCCCTATTAGGTAGAAACATTCTTTCCAAGCCTCCTTTGCTCTTGCCTCAGCGCCTTCTTTGAATCATCAAAATAAATGCTTGACATTTTCCTTCCTTTCCTCTAAGCACATCAAGAGATAGTCAAGGAAATAAGACAACCATTTTGTCTCCAAAAAGAACCTTCTGGAAATGTGTTTCTCTGGCAGTTTTTCCAGAGCAGGTGGATTTGGTTGAAGGGAAGTCAGATGTTAGCAAATATTTTCCCTCATGCTGATTTCCTGAGAAAATTGTACAAGTTACTGAAAGGTTAAAAAAATCCTCCATCTCTCCAACTTCAAAAAAGACATGGAAGGGGGTATCACTGAAGTACACAAGATCTTTAACAGAGTGGATAATATCAATGCATGTTGCTACTTTTGATACCGCCTCGATGACAGGAGTGGGGGTAGAAGTGGAAGTTCAAAAAAAACAAATTCAGAAGAGATAGATAGGAAGAGCTTTGTCACTCAAAGAATAATAAATGTTTGCAATGGCCTACTGGGCAAGGCTGTTGAGGTAAAGACAGTGGGTTTGTTCAAGTAGCAATTAGATGCTATCCTGGGGGAAAGACCGTATTACAAGAGAGAAGCATCAATGTGCTGAATGGCTTTTCACGCTCCTAACACTGCCTATGTTCTTTTCGTACTCTTAAGGGTCTGCAGTCCCAGCAGAATATGTGAGCACAGAAATTAGGCCCAGCAGTATGCCCTGGGAAACTGGGCCAAGAGAAATAATGCTGTTCAGGCAGGACCACAATTTGCAACGTTTGGCTGTAGCATTCATTTCATTTCATTTCCATTGTTTCTTAGGTCTTGGGAAACACAGATGATGCTAAGGGAGAGAGTGGGAGAGAGTCAGATCCTCAGGTCCCCACTAGTTATACTCAGCTGTGCCCAATTATGCCATACGAAGCCTGTTACCTTCCTGGGTTGGTGAATTCAGTGTCATATATGAATGGCACATTAAAATGCATGATGATCCAACTAAGAAAGGCCCTTGGCCAAGGCAAAGAGCTTTTCTTCTTGGAAGTCCATCTTGATCTTTGCCTTTCCTACTCTCAGGGAATCTTATTTCTACACCATTTTCCCAACATGCAGAAAAGTCAGTATTTTCAGATATTTTTCAAGACATAATTTCTAGACTCCATTTGGACAGTAGTGTCTCACATGTCTGTTAAGGTCTCAAGTTCTGTGTCAAAACATAATTTAAATGTACAATGTAACTTCTTTATTTCATCATAAAGTTAAAGTATTAGCATAGTGGCCTCCCAAATCTTACTCCCAAGTCACATTTAAAAGGAATAGGCAGACACACACATAGAGTCTTGAACATAAAAGGGAAGAGAACATTGAGAACAAACAAATATTTAAGAGGTGCTCATCTCAAACATGAGAACAAAAACTAAGGCAACCAATTTACTCTGGCAACAGAAAAAAGATTTTAGAATTTGCATAATTAAGGTCTCAAAAAAACAATCAAATAAAAATCTTGGAAATTAAAATTGGGGCCTCAAAAGATTAATAGATGGGCTGGAAAACAGCATGAGTTAGGTGTAGAGCAATTTAATCATGTAGAAAACTGAGAGGAGGCATTTGTGCCAAATACAATTTAAAACAACAGTAAGATTAAAATATAACAAAAACTGTTGAGATGTGGAGTCTAGATTCTATTTTTCCCAAGGTCATCTGAAAGGATTCCTAGTTGGAAAGAATGAGGGAAATGGAGTAGAGAAAACAAATTGTTTTATTTTAATTGAAAATAAAATTTTTATTGAGCTGATCATTCATACTGATGGGATCCACTAAGTTCCTAGAAAAATAAGATGACTTTAAGTTAAACACATTATGAAAAAGTTTATAAAACTGAGGAAAGAGTGGGAAAAAAAAATACCATGAGACTTCCAGACAGAAAAGAATCATTCATGTACAAAAGAACAATAAAATTGGAATCAGACTTTTCAATAGCATGCTGTTAGGAAAATAGCAAAGAAATAATGTTCAAAAGTGTGAGAAAATGATTTTTCACCTATAATCTCATATCCATTCAAATTTCACTCAAATGGGAGGGCAAAATAAATATTTTGCTGACATTCAGAAAATCACAGATTTTACCATGCTTATATTCTCTGTAAGAATCACTTAGAAAAAGCAAGACAGGAAAGGTGTAGATGAGGGATTCAAGACAGTTTATTTATAATGTATAGTTAAATGCAAATAATTTTAATGCACAAAGATATGTAGAAATATTAATATTTGTAAAATCTCAAATGATGTGAACATGAGAATATGAGAAGATGGGGAGGAGGGAAAGTTAAAGCAAGCTACAATTTTATATGTGTGTGTTTGCTCTAGACATTAACAGATAAGTAAAAGATAAAATATGTGTTGAAAGTGTATGGGAAAAACCTCTAGTAATGGTAGAGTAACCCCTATTGATACAAATATCCTTCAGGTACCAACTGTAAACTCTGGATAAAATATATAAAATTTATATATTAAAGGACAGTAAGAGTAACCAAAACCAGGCAGAAACTGTGAGAGAGTCAATATTGGAAGCAGGGAACAGCAATGAGTGAATTTCTCAGTTTTATAACTCTTCATCTAAGGATAGTGCCTGGTAGGGCAACTAAAATTTGGATAGAAACCCACAGTCTCACTGGCCTGAGGATCCACAAGACATAATTTGTGATGAACACAGGAGCTAAACAGTGAGAGAAAAAGTCTCAGAAAGGAGAAGATCAGAGGAGGGGAGCCTCAGTTTTAGAAATAAATTGTGCTGGGATGCCTGGGTAGCTCAGTCAGGTAGAAATCTGCCTTTGGCTCAGGTCATGATCTCAGGGTCCTAGGATCAAGCCCTGCTTCAGCCTCCCTGCTAACCTCTCTCTGCACCTTGCTCAAACTCTCTCCTTTCTCTATCTCCAATAAATAAATAAAATCTTAAAAAAAGAAAGAAGGAGAAAAGAAATTGTGTTAACTCCTGATTTATGCTCATGTGAGGCACACTTCAAGCAGTCCTGCTGAGCCAACAGCTATAAAAGACTAGGAGTTTGAAGTTTGAATCTGATTGAGTTAGATGACTGCTAAAGCAAAAATATTTATCCTCTTCAGAAGATTATAACAGAATCCTTTAAATTCTCTAAAATATATCATTTGAAATGTCCAGGACACAATCCAAAATTACTAGACATATGAAGAAATAGGAAAATACGGCTCATCCCCAAAAGAAAAGGCAATCATTGGAGACTTCTTGCAAGATGGACAGGATGTAGAAATTAGCAGGCAAGGATATTAGAGGAGCTATTGCAACTACACTCACAAGAATATGAATAAACGAAAGGAAGAAATTTCAGCAGAGAAATTTAAACTATAAAAAAAGAATAAAAATTCTATAACTAAAAAAAACCTAACATTTCTTAAATAGATTTAACAACAGATTGGATATTTAGATTATTTTACTAAGTGAACTTGAAGATAGAGCAAAGAAATGATCTAATCAAAAAGTCAAAACAACAGAATAACTGTTTTAAATGAACAAACTACAACGATCTGTGGGAGAATTTCAAATACCATGTAATTGAAATCTAAGAAGGAATGGCTACACAGAGGATTCTGGGAAGATGGCAGAGTGGGAAGCACCAAGAATCTATCTCCCCAGTAGACAACAATCACAATGGCAGAATCTATCTGATGTAACTATTTTGGAACTCTAGAGTCTAGTAAAGTTTACTTCCACAGTAAACTTGGTTAATTTCAGCCAATTTCAGCTCTTAGCACAGTAGCAGCTAGCCATCCCCTATCCCCAGCCAGGTGGCAGGTAGCTGTGCACATGTTCCTAGAGCAGTCTGCATACAGTTTGCAGAAGGCAGGATGGGTAAAAAGGATCCTGTTTTCAGAGTGTAAGATCTGTGCTCTGATTGTTGATTGCTGCTTTTGATCTCTGAGGTGCAAAAATTGGACAGGAATTGTTGAACCTCCCCTCATTGTTGCAAGCTCCCCTTTGGATGAAGTGATTTTCAAGGATTTAAAGTCCCAGTACCCTGATTGGCATCCTATTTCTTATCAGCATACTAGGCACCAGGATGTGATGCCTTTGAAATTCTTTTAGTCATATAATTTTATACCCAGCCAAACTGTCATTAAATGGTAAGTGAGAGAATAAAGACATTTTCAAACATATGAGGACTTGGAATTTTCACCTCTTACATTAGTTCTTTGAAGTTACTTGAGGTTGTACACTAATAAAATAAGAAAATAGGCTAAGAAAGAGGAAAATATAGAATTCAGGAAAGAGTGAAACCAACCAAAAATGGCAATAAATGGAAGTCCCAGGGTAATAGTTATATTTCAGTCCTATAGAGTTGTAAGTTTATAGTTGGTAGGCTCACAGAGGATTCAGGAAGGATATATCTGAGTAGAGAAAGGTGGGGGTAGTGGGATGGGGGGATAATTTGAAAGAGTTTAAAAATATGATTTTTAAAATAACAAAAGAGAAATGTCATTAGAAATGCCTTAATACTAACACAAAATTCACAACAGATATAAAAAGGGTGAAACAAAATGTATTTTTAAAAATATTTTATTTATTTGATAGAGAGAGATATCACAAGTAGGCAGAGAGGCAGGCAGAGAGAGAGGGAAGACCAGGCTCCCTGCTGAGCAGAAAGCCCAACGCGGGGCTCAATCCCAGGACCCTGAGATCATGACCTGAGCCGAAGGCAGAGGATTTAACCTACTGAGCCACACAGGCACCCCGAAACAAAACATATTTTTAAGAAGATATTCAATTTTACTATAGCTAAATTATTAATATATGAATTTTGACAAGTTTGATAAAAATTATATATTGATTATATCTGTGTCAATGAAAATGCAATTAAATTGATGTTTTCATAAGTAATTGATGTATTTTTGGAAGGCAATTTGGCCATAGTTGTAAATAAAAAAAATTTAAATGCACTTTTTTTCAAAGATTTTATTTATTTGAGAGAGAGAGAGCACAAGGGGGGTAAGGAGCAGAGGGAGAAGCAGGCTTCCCATTGAGCAGGGAGCCCAATGCCAGGCTTGATCCCAGGACCCTGAGATCATAACCTGAGCAGAAGGCAGACACCTAACTAACTGAGCCACTCAGGTACCCCTAAATGCACACTTTTTTTTTGGCTCAAATGGCCACTTTCTTATCCTAGAAATCTAGGATAAGGAAACATTTGCATTTTGTCAGGAGTGTTCATCATAGCATGGTTTGCAATAGTAAATATTACAAAATGGTAAGAACCCAAATATCTATATAGTAGAAGTCAATGAATAAATTATGGCACGTCCACATTGGGGAATACCATGCAGCCATTTAAAAATATATATACACACATGAAAAAGTCCAAGGAATACTGTTAAATGAAAAACAACAAAATGACATGAATGTATAAAAATGTTATATGAAACAAAAGCATAAATATATGGAGATATATATATATATATATATATATATATACACACACACATATATATATGTATAACATATATATGAAGATATATGAAGATATATATATGTGTGTGTGTGTATGTGTGTATATATATATGTGTGTGTGTGTGTATATATATATATATATATATATATATATATGAAGAAAAATGGCCTCTAGGGAGGGGAAGAGGATTGAGAATGAGAGGAAGGTAATGAGAAGTTTAATACATTATTATATATCCTTTGATTGATTGAGCCCTTTATAAAACATTCATGTTTAATTTTTAAATGAATAAGTCCCCCAAAATAAAATCAAGACACTTTCAGGCCAAGAAACAGAGATCTAAGACAAAGGCAATTGTCCCATTCTATGTTCTAGGCTGCCTATGTTAACATAGTCTGACACTGAATGCTGAGCCCCAACCACAACTGAAGAAGGCCAAGCACAAACTGAATCAAATGCAGAAGATGATAATCAGGAGGCTGAAAGATCTGGAATAGCATAATAGCTGAAGACCGACACTTAAGTAAGGAGAATATTAAGCCAGGAAAAGAGAACATAGTTTTAAAGAACAAAATTTAAAAAAAAAAAAAAAGGATAGTTCTTTTGAAATATGGAATTTACTTTGTGTGGAATTAGACCAATGGATAGAAGTTAGAAAAAGAAAAACTTAAGTTCTCTAGAAAAAAGTAAATTTATTTACAAAAATTTAAAGATTTGAAAACAAGATACATTCTATTATCTGGAAAATCAGTGCAGGTTTTAAAATTCAGAGAATATCTAATTGACAAGAGTGCCTGGAAACAACCACTCTCATTTATGGCTAATCGTCCTTCAGAAAGGCTGTTTCCAATAATGCTTTTTAAAGTATATACATATCCATAGAATGTGCACACAATAATATAACTTTATTCATTCTGCAATTAAGTACTGGGCATCTACTATGTGCTACTGTATTATGCACTGAAATACTGTGTGCTAGGTACTGAACAGGATAGCCCTGCCCTTAAGATGTTTAGAAGTCAAACACTGCTTTTCTTGTTCAAGTCAATCCCCTGCCCCTCTAAGCCTTTGGTGTTATGTTACCAAAGTATGCAATTTTAATTTTATCACTATCTGCCAAAACAAAGTTTGTTTTCCATAACTTAAAATACATATATTTACATTTATATATAAAATACCTATTTATATTTATAATAGTTTATTATGTACAGTTAATTCTACTGTTTGGGCTGCAATAAAATTGATTTTGAAATATATGCCAATGCCGATCCTTCAATTATTCCCCTTACACAGATATCTTTGTTTTAGCAAATATGTTTAGCATCTTCTAGGGAGCAGAAAGGTAATTCGAATGTATTCTTATTTAAAAACATCATTCGGGACTAATAAATGAATGTAGTAAATTTTCAAGACACAAAATTAATATACATAAATCTGTTGCCCTTCTATATACTAATAATGAACTATTGAAAGGAGAAATTAAGAAAACAATCCCATTTACATTTGCATCAGAAACAACAAAATACCCAGGAATAAATTTAACCAAGCAGTAAAGACATATGCTCTGAAAGCTATAAGACAATGATGAAAGAAGATGACACAAATAAACAGAAAGATTTCCATGCACGTGAATTGAAACAATTAATCTTGTTAAAATATTCATACAATCCAGGGCACCTAGCTGGTTCAGTTGCAAGAGCATGCAACTCTTGATCTTGGGATTGTGGGTCTGAGCCCTACGTTGGGTGTAGATTTTGCTAAAGAAAAATAAACTTTATGAAAAATGTTCATACTACCCAAAGCAATCTAGAGATTCAATGCAATCACTTTCAGAGTAATGGCATTTTTCACAGAATTAGAACAAATAATCTTAAATTTGTATGGAACCGTGAAAGACCCCCAGGAGACAAAACAATACTGAGAAAGAAGAACAAATCCGGAGGTATCACACTCCCTGATTTCAAACTATACTACAAATCTAAAATAATCTAAAATAATCCAAACAGTGTGGTACTGGTACAAAAACAGACAAATAGTTCAGCAAAATAGACTAAGAATCCAAAAATAATCCCACATGCATATGGTTGATTAATCTTTAACAAAGGAAGCAAGAATATATGATGGGAAAAGACAGTCTTTTCAATAAAAGGTGTTGGGAAAACTGGACAACTACATGCCAAAGAACTAGAGTGGACCACTTTCTCATACTATATACAGAAAATGAAAAAACAAAACAAAAAAAAACAAAAAAAAAGTCTAATGGATTAAAGAGCTAAATATTAGACCTAAAACCATAAAACTCTTAGAAGAAACCTCTTTGTCAAAGTAATGTGAAAGTAAGCTCTTTGACATTGGTCTTGGCATACTTTTTTGCATTTATCTCCTCAGGCAAGGAAGACAAAGGCAAAAATAAACAAATGAGACTACATTAAACTAAAAAGCTTTTGCACAGTGAAGGAAACCATCAACAAAACGAAAAGGCAACCTACTGCACAGCAGAAGATATTTGCAAATGATATAATGGATGATGGGTTAATATCCAAAATATATAAAGAACTTCTGTACTGAATATCAGAAAAACAAACAATCCAATTAAAAAATGAACAGAGGACCTGAATAGACATTTGTCCAAAGAAGACATACAGATGGGTAACATACACATGAAAAACTGACCAACATCACTAGCCATTAGGGAAATGCAAATCAAAACCACAACGAGCTATCACCTCACACTTGTCAGAATGCTGGTATCAAGGAGGTAGGAAATAACATGTGTTGGTGAGGATGCAGAGAGAGGGCGCCCTCATGCACTGTTGGGGAATACAAAATGGTGCAACCACTACGGATATCTGTATGAAGTTTCCTCAAAAAATTAAAAATAGAAATACCATACAATCCAACCATTCCACTTTTGGGTATTTATCTGAAGAATTGAAAATACAAATTCAACAGATATATAAATACTAATTCAAATGCATATATCCACCCCTATGTTTGTTGCAGCATTGTGTAGAATAGCCAAGGTATGGAAGCAGCCTAAGTGTCCAGTGATGGATGAATGGATTAAGAAGATATGGTGGGTGAGCCACTGGGTGGCTCAGTGGGTTAAGCCTCTGCCTTCAGCTCAGGTCATGATCTCAGGGGCCTGGGACTGAGCCCTGCATCAGGCTCTCTGCTCAGCAGGGAGCCTGCTTCCGCCTCTCTCTCTGCCTGCCTCTCTGACTACTTGTGATCTCTCTCTCTCTGTCAAATAAATAAATAAAATCTTTAAAAAAAAAAAAGATATGGTATGTGTGTGTGTGTGTACACACACACACACACACACACACACACAATAGAATATTACTCAGCCATAAAAAACGAATGAATTCTTGCTTTGTGACAACATGGATAGATCCAGAGAGTATTATGCTAAGTGTAATAAGTCAGACAGAGAAAAACAAACACTGTATGATTTCACTTATAAGTAGAATCTAAAAAAAAAAAAAAAGGAACAAGCAAAACAAAACAGAAACAGACTCACAGATACATAGATACTGAGAACAATCCAGTGGTTGCCAGAGAGGGGGGAGTAAGGGGAGGGGGAAATAGGGGAAGGGGATTCAGAGGGGTAAACTTCCAGCTATAAAATAAATAAGTCACGGGATGTAAGGTACAGCATAGGGAAGAGACTTAATATTGTAACAACTTTGTATGATGACAGATGGCTGCTAGATTTATGGTGTTGGTCACTTCATAATTGTATACATGTTGAATCACTACTGTATACCTGAAACAAATCCTATACTGCATGTCAACTATACTTCAATTTAAAAAGATAATTTGGTGCAGTCTTTGTCCAGAATCAGGAGCCCTCCAGACAGTGGCACAAATAGGCACCGTCCTCTGTTTTCCTTTCATATTAATGGCAGCCGTCAAGATTCCAAAAACTGGATGCTCTTTTGAAGAAAACTACAGAGAGAGCGCCATCAGCCCAGCCCCCGTGGAAGCCGCTCTCTTCACCATCATAAGACTCTAACAGAGGAAAACTTTCTCTGTTCTGACCCTTCTGCCCCCAAGAACCTCAGAACAGCTTGAGCCCTCCCTTGAAGTCAGCAGCCTGGTCTTGAGTCTCCCCCGACACAAACTCTCCTATACCTCCTCCTTCATGTTGCATGTTTCCAACCCTTAATCTCAATGTTGCTTCTTTGAGACTGCTTGTGCACTCCAAGTAGGCTTTATGGGTCTTTCCCAAAGTCCCTCTTCAACCTAGTGTCCCTGTTAACCATTCTCACCCTAGATAATAAATCGCTGCTTCCAGTTAGTAAATACATAATCAAATTTCTTAACCCATATGGAGAGGCCAATAGCGCCACCATGTTGGTGGGTTGATGCCGATGCATTATGGGAATTGCCCCACAAGCAAACAGCATGGTCCTGATTATTCCAGAGACACTGAGGAGGGATCATCCTGACTTCTGGGCCTGGCCATATGGATTACAAAAACAACACCTGCGAAGCACAGTGCCTCATACCACAGCCCTAACAGCATTAGCTCTCAAAATAGTTATTAAAGGCTCACATGAAATTTCTTATTGCTGAGGACAGTGACTGCCGGCCAGTGGACTCTAAGGCATGCGCCAAGAAATATCCAGGCCACCCCACTTGCCATTTGACTGCTCATCATAGCTCCCTCCGATTGACCAAGCACCTCACACTTCTCCCACATCACAGATCTCTCTCAGCGACTCCTAGGTGTTCTGTGAAGCAGACAGCAATGTGCCATGTGATACAGAAGACTCAGCAAAACAGAAAATTTCCCAAGGGTATGTGATGATCTGGAAAGAGCCAAATGTGGAAGGACACCCCTCGCTGGCTCTGTTCATCTCTTGGGAGTATGTCGTGTATATAATACCACTCATCTGGGGACTCAGGAAAGAATGGAGCAGCTGCCTATTCCAGGGCTGATAAGCCCTTCTTAATGTAAACAGGACCTGCTCTGGGTCTCCTCAACAGCCTGGGCATCATCTCCCAAAGCCAGGCATCACCACAGGGCAAGTCCATTGCCAGGCTGGTTCTGCCAAGAAACTTGCAGCTCAACTACACTTGACTCTCCAAATAAATACTTTAAGTAAGAACAGATGCCGTCAGCTTGGCCCAGAGCCATCAGTGGCACCAATGGCCTGTACAAAGCTCTTGGAGCACAGGGAACACAGCAGGAGGCCCTTAGAAAGTGCCAGGTCAGGCTTTCCGTTCCTCCACAGCACACTCCCTGGGTGGGGGTGAAGATTCTGCCCGAGAAGACACATTCAGGAGAAAAGAGGCTGTGGTACAGCATGGAGAACTCCAGCCAAGGGCTGAGAAGCTGGTTCTCATTCCAGTTCCATAGCTCCAAGCAATTCCCTCTGGCTCTGGGTCTCAGTTTTCTGTAAACAAAGGTTGTAGTAAGGTTCAAGGAGCCTACTGGAGCTGTCTGGGTGACTAGGGGATTATTGAAGTCTGAGAATGCCCCCAGAGTCCTCTGTTGCCATCATCAGGCATAGGGGAGAACCAAAAGGGGACTGTCCAAGTGGCCAGGGCCTGAGGACTGGGACAAGTAAAGGTCAAGGGCAGAATCAGGACTTCACTCCTTATTTCCAAACAGAAGCCTCCAGAATACAAGGTTCACATTTTCTCTGTCTACTTTACCACCTTCTTCTTTCTTCCTTCCTTCCTTCTATCCTTTTTCCTTCTTTCTACTATGTGACTCCAGCCATTAACAATTTCTCTCCATTCCTGAAAGAGAATGTGCTTTCTCTCTCTCATCTCAGGAACTTTGTACCTACCACGCCCTCTCTCCAGAGCACTCTTACCATACTTCCTTGTCTTCGGGGTCTCCATTTAGATATCACTTCCTCTGGGCTGGTTGTGGGGTCCCTCAGCTAAGTTCTCATAGCAGGGACTTCTTATCCACCAGCCTCTCTTAAAGCAGGAGCTGGTAAAGTGTGCACAGTGAATGAGTAAGCAAATGTTTCTCAAGGACACAGAACAGATGGATGAGGCCCAAGTCCTTAGTCTCCAAATCCAGTGTTCATTCCTTCATTCGTTCCTTCCTTCACTGATTTAACTTGAGTACCATTAACAAACCAGGTACCCTGCCAATTGCTGGGCGTCTGGTGGGGAAAAAGACAAGCCCTCCATTCCCAGGGAGTTTGTATTGTAGAAGGAAGGGACAGAAAATAAGACAGTAAGAAAAATAATCTGAGAGCAACGAGTGAGGGTTCCGTGGAAAATTAAAATAATTTTAATTTATTTTCAATAATGTGATAGAGTTTGACTAGGTAGATCTTTTCAATTAGATAGATGAGGAAGGCCTCTGTAGAGATGGAACTGAGAACAAATGACCACACATACAAAAAAGCCAACCTTGTGAGTGTTAGTGGGAAGAGTACTCCAAGAGCAGGACGGCTCACGCAAGGGCCTTTTAAGGGAGGTTAGAGCAGAAGAAAAGTCAATATGATGGAACATAACGGGTGAAAGGGAGCATGTTTGAGATAAGGCTGGGAGAGTAGGAAGAGCTCGTGTGAGTAGAGACTCACACACCATGATCAGGGGTTCTCTTTCTGCCAAAGGGACTGGGGTCCATTGGAGAGTTAAATAGAGCCTGTCCACCATATAGAGATGTTTGGAGCAGGTGGGGATGAGAGTAGAAGTGGAATGACCAGTTAGAAGGGTGTTGTGTAGAGATAATGTTGGCTTGAGCCAAGATGGTCACAGGGATGGTGAAGACAAGTAGATGGACCCATACTGGAAGGTAGAATTGTTTGGATTTGCTCATGTTTAGAAAGTAGAACTGACAGAAAGTGCTTCTGGATTGGAGATGGAAATGGGATGAAGAAAAGGGAACTCTAGGGAGCTGGGTGGCTGGATGTGTCCTGCGCTATGAGGGGGACAGGAGGCTGGAGAAGGCTTAGAACAGATGATCAGGATTTGTTAAGCCCTACTCATTTTTAGGTGTCTATGGGACACCTAAAGGGAAGTGTCACTTAGCAGGTGGCTACAAGACTGAAGTTTGGGGGAGAGAGCAGGCTTGGGCATGCAGATGCGGGGATCACCTGCTACAGGTGACATTTCACATGGTGGGTCTGGATGAGGTTACCTGGAGAGAGAGAACACATAGGGAGAGGACAGAGCAGAGGACAGAGCACTGGGTCCTCCAACATCGGGAGGTCTGCAAAAGAGGAGGAGCCAGCCAGCAAAGAGACCAAGAAGGAATGGCCGGAGAGGGAGGAGGAAAACCAAGGCCGTGTGGGGCCCAGAAGCCAAAAGAAGGGAGGTGCATGTTGTCTTCCTTTTGTAATCCTGCTTGGTGGCTACCTCTCCGCACCTGGCTAGATCCACCTCCAGGTGCTCCTGAACCCTACGAAGCTCACTCCCTGCCCCTCAGATCAGCTGTTTTCCACGGTGCCACATCCCCACCACTGACCAGTGCCTTAGCGCAGCTCCTCCCTGGCTCCTCGAGCAGCTGGCACTAGATGACTCCATGACCCTTACCAGGTCCTCGGTCCTCTGGTTTCCCAGTTCCACCTTGAACAGATGAGGAGGTTGGAGGCGGCAATCTCTTGCTGACAGCCCTCCCCTTGCCAATGTGACTTCAGGCTCTGCCTCTCCCTCCCCGCACCCAGGGTTCTCCAAGCTTCGCTCTGGCTCAGAGCTCAAGCTGTCTGCTTGGTCGGCCTTTCTTTCTTCCCCAGAGACAGTGGGGCCATGGTCTCTGAAGACAACCCCAGCGATCCAGGAGGGCCTGCTCAGAGCTTAGCTCATAGGTGGGGCCCACCAGAAGGCCATGCAAGAAAAGCCACTTGGAAAGAAGCCAGAGGAGTGTTAGGGGAACATAGCGGCCTTGGACCCAGGGCCGCCATGTAGGTTGTCCACATGTCCTGCCCAAGAATGTCCAGCCACAGGGGTGCTCTGCTCCCCCGAGTAGGGCACCCACAGGACTACCTCTGTGTTTGCCCAGAGGGGCTTTTTCTCACTCACACAAAAGTGCCACCTAAGCAATGTCACGTGACCCCACTTTGAACTTGTCCCCTGAATCCCTTGTTCCTGACACTCAAATTCTCTGAGCTTGGTGCCCTGGTTTTTTTTAATAGCCCGACATCTCTGGGCCTGTCACCCATTAGCTATAAGCCATTTGCATTATTTAGGCACATTGCCCAATGCCTGGGCTGAACTCCTGATGTCTCTGGGTCTGCCCCATATTTCTTTCGGTTCGCTGTCTGGATTACTTAAGCCTGTTGTGTTACATCTCTAGGCCTGAGACCAGATTGCCCAAAGCCCGGGGAACTCGGGCTACTGCTGAATATGAGGGCTGCCCGGCCCACGAACATGACTCTGCGGGGCCGCTGTCCGGCAGGGGACCACATGCTCCCACCTCCGGCCTCCGTGATGACCACAGGGATTAGGCCAAGGGCTCAGCCACACTTTGAAAGGACTGTTTGTATGGTCTGTTTCCCTCCACGATACCTCCAAGGCCAAATCCCCCAGAGACAGATTCACGGACCCGTTTTGCTCTTCATTTTTATTTTTATTTTGTTGGTTAATCCATATTTCGTAGGGAGCCATGCATGTAGCACCCTGGGCCTCGGGCCGGGAGCTCCGCGCCGGCAGGGCAAGCAGGCAAGGAATGGCCGGCAGCAGGGGTGGGAGCAGGCCAAGAAAAACCCCCAGGCCTCAGGCGGTGGCAGGACGGCTGCCCAGACAGCTTGCTCACCGAGGCCTGGTCCCGGAGCGCCTGGGGACCAGCCTGGCCTGCTGCCGGCCTCTGTGGCTCGGTCCCTTCGCAGAGACCTAGGCAGACAAAACAGAGCCTGGTTTTATTTTTATTTTTATTTTTTTAATTAATTATTTATTTATTTGACAGACAGAGATCACAGGTAGGCAGAGAGGCAGGCAGAGAGAGAGGGGCGCCTGGGTGGCTCAGTGGATTAAGCCGCTGCCTTCGGCTCAGGTCATGATCTCAGGGTCCTGGGATCGAGCCCCGCATCGGGCTCTCCGCTCAGCGGGGAGCCTGCTTCCTCCTCTCTCTCAGAGCCTGGTTTTAAAAGAGACACAAAGTGGTCTCTTCGAAGAGCCCTGCAGCCATCTGGAACAGTAGCGATGGATGGTCTCAGGCAGGGAAGGGGCCTCGAGGAGTATCCCATAGGGCGTCGCTCCCACGCATGAATGTTGGGCCCGGACAGAGTAATTAATATGCAGCTTGCATTCAGCAACCCCCTTACCTGCCAGGCACTGGGCTGTGCTAAGGGCACAATGACTCACATGCACAAGGCTACCACAGAGGCACAGCGACGGTCTCCATTTTGCAGACGAGAAACCAAGGTTCACACACCGACCAGAATCGCTAACATGTTAAACACAGGTTAATATTAAGCGCGGGCGAGCACGCGGAGCAACTGGGACTTGGGTCCATTGCTGGGGGAATGCGAGGTGGCACAGCCCCTTTGGGAAGCAACTGGGTGGTTTCCTATGAAGTTACACGTGCACGAGCCCTACGGCCCAGCGGGCCTGCGCCTAGGAGTTTGCCCAAGGGAAATGACACCTGCAGGTAAATGTTGACAGCAGTTTCATTCACGATGACCCCAAACTGGAAACAACTCAAATGTCCTTCGGCCGAGGAATGGATAAACACATTTGTTCTTCAAGACCACAGAATATTATTCAGCAATAAAAAGGAACACACTAATCTTCCAGGGAAAACATGGATGAGTCTCCAGGGCATTTTGCCAAGTGAAAGAAAACTGGAACCGAGTGGTCACATGGTGTGTACTCCATTTACGTGACATTCTCATGAAGGAGAAACCACGGGGCCAGAAAACAGATTAGCAGCTGCAGGGGTGGGGGCTGAGGGGTAGAGAGATTGAGTACAAAGGGGCATGGGTGAATTTGGGAGGGTTTTAGAAATGTTCTTTCCATGGTTTCTCGATCGTGGTGGTAGTTCTACCATTACAGAGGTTGGTGAAAACTGCAGAACGGTGCACTTAGAGAGGTGAAGATTATTCCATGTAAATTAAACCTTAATTTTGTTTTAATAGAAAAATACAACCAAGCAGAGGTTGTAGGAGATCAAGCAGCTTTCCCAAAGGCAACCAGTGGCAGAGTCAAGAGTCAAACCCAGCTTTTAGCCACTATTCCAGAGACCACCTGATCCAAACCTTCTTCACCAAGAGCCCCAGGTGCCTCAGAACATTTAGGGAATGGTAGCCTCTGGGCACTAGGCTTTGTTTTTGTTTTTTATTTTTTTAATTAATTGAAGGATAATCTCCAAATCCTTTGTCTTTCAACCTCTCCTGCCGCAAAGTGTTTTTGTCATCTGAAAATCCTGTCACGCCTTACTACCCCGGCCCCTAACTCCGTTCGCGCATGAGCAGTGTACAGGAGCATGCCCCCAGAGCTGGGGGACCTGGTCACCTTCTTTACCTGTCACTACTTCCTGTGTCACCTTGGACAGGTCATTCACTCCTTCTAGACCGCAGTTTCCTTCTCTGTGAGGTGAGGATCACGTCTCCCGCCTCTAGATGAAATGCGAAGATGAAATGAGAATCATCAAACCCACAGCTGTAGAGCCTCACGATCTTAGTCGACTGCTTTATGTCATCTCGGGGCGTTGGTCCATTCTGCCAGGGCTACTCCCGTCAAGGCTTCTCGAGTGCTCACAGTGTACTGTGCCATTTAGACGTGTCATCCTGCCATCAGGCCCTGACCCGATAGCATCTCGAAATAGAAGAGGAAATTGAGGCACTCGGAAAGGAAGTCATCAACCAGGACCCCACAGCCGAGAGGAGTCCAGCCGGGACCGAACCCTGGCACCCCCATCTGAACTTGTCACTGCCATCCGGAGAGTAAGAATTGGGAGCTGCACGCCTTGTCCCTTACAGAAGTGGGGCACCCTCGGTGCAGCTTTCCCCAAAGGGACTTCAGACGCCAGAATGGATTTTTGTCCACTCCGGAAGGGCCGGCCAAGCCACGGAGGTCAGCTGAACTCCTGTCGGACAGCTGACCTTTCTACCACTCCACCGGGCGAGGGTGCGGGAGGACAGCAGTGAGAGGCTGAGGGTCATCCGGCATCGGGAAGGAGATGAGAGGAGAGAGAGAAGCCACTTTTGTGGGAGAATGAACAAGCGTCAACGCTCGCTCTACTCCATCCGGGCGGTTTCATTCCGGCTCATTGTTCCTCATTATCAGAGCTAACTATGTTCCGGCGAAGGGCGAACATGTTCCTAAATTTATGTCTCTGTGTGCGACCACGACAATGCGTGTTTTGTGTGCTTCTCCCTGAAAAACTCCTCTTGTGACACGGGCGACCCAGCTTGGACTTGGTCTTTCATGTGCATTACCCACTCCGACTGGCCCCTGCTGGCAGATTTTTCTTAAAGTCTAAAATGAGGGGCTAACCTTCTCTTCTCCGCTTTTTCTTCTCCGCTACCTATAATCTTGATTTGACTCACACAAAAGTGACTCAGTGGGAAACCCACTCAAGAAGGCTTTGACAGGGAACAATGGATAGGCACCTCTACAGAGGCCGGCCCGCCGCGTTGAGAGAGGGAAAATGGATTAAAGTTTAAAGATGTCATGTATGTTAACCGATCAGTATCGGTTTTATGTATTTTGTCAAAGAGACGGCAGTGAAGCCGGGCCTAGGAGGGCGAGGGGGTGCGAAGGAGGGAGACGTGGCCCCCGTACACTTTGGCCAAAGGCCTCGCCAGAGATAACGAGCCCAAGGAGCTGGAGTGTTTGAAAGGTAATAATAACAATAATAAAGAAGAAAGGGCTGAGGGGAGATTGTCGTGGGATTGTTGTGTGTGTCAGCTTTGTCCTTCCACAATGGCCCAGGGCCAGGAGCCAGGCAGTCATTGGGGCAGCAGAGCGGCTCCTTCAGAAAGCAGACGCTGCTCATTCAGCCCTAATGGCTTTCTTCCAGGATAATGCTCCACGGGCTCCCCTGGAGCCAGCAAGAAGCCCAAGGGAGTCATGGGTGAGGCGGGAGAGAGGCAGCTGAAAGGAACGGCTCCCTGCTGGCTGTCTCTACGGCCAGGCCTAGCACAGAGCACAGGAGCAAGAAGGCGGCAAGTCTGCATGGGGCCTCGGCGATGACCTCGCTTCTTATTCTGGGAGGAGGTTACCCACAATGCCCAGCTCCCCTGACAGGAAGTCAAGAGAATAGACTTGGCCTCTGGAACGTCTCTTCAGCATCCCTGAAGGGAAGTGGAATTCCCCACTCTGATTTCTTTGGACGGCTAACTACTTTTCCTTTCACATGGACCTCCCTTTGTGAGAGTTGCTAGAATCTTGCAAGTAGTGAACAGGCTAAAAATCGAGTATCTTTGAGTCTTCTTTCTGAAGCGGTCCAGACTCAGGCGGGACAAGCCCAACTTCCTTGGATGAGGTAATGCCCAGCAAAGATGTATTTGTAGGCTGTCTACATCCCATTCCTGCTTGGGACTCAAAGGGCAGGCAGTAAGAGCAGCCATCTTGGCCTGGCATGCAGCGTGGAGGTTCTCCAACTGGGATACTTCAGAGATGAGCAAGGGGAAGTCTTCGAGCTGGTTTTGAGGTATTTCCAAGGACTCCTACTGGCCCATGGTTGGAAGGTAGTAGTACACGACTCCAGCTCCTACTGGCCTGTGAGAGCTGACTGTTAAAGTTCCAGTAATTTTGTAATCCAGTGGGGTTTTTTGTTTGTTTGTTTTTCCATTTGAACAATATGAATTTATTTTCTCACAGTTCTAGAGGCTGGAAATCCAAGGTCAAGACAAGACACCAGCAGGTTAATTACCCTTGAGGCTTCTCAGCCTGTGCTTCTCACATGGTCATCCTTCTGTGTGCCTTGAACCAGTTTTTAAAAACTATGTGAACTTATAGCCAAATAAATTATATTAACAGCAAAGGCGATAAACATCCAAACCTCATCACTTATCTTACTATTATCTACACTTTGGAGGTCATATATGTCTATTACATCTATATGGTTGAAATGCTATACTAATGGCATGCTTAGAGCGTCTCTCCCCAACTCTATATACAATGGGGCCACATCGATAAATAAACTGGCTTTACTAGAACATTTACACGATAGCAATGGGAAAATGCTGTCAGTCAGGGCTTTCCCCCACAAAGTGCACTGGCTGGGGCATGGTCTGGCCTAACCCCTTGGTCACTGGACTGAGCCACTTTCCCTCTCAAGGGAGAAGAGGTGGGATGGCAACTTGCTTTGAAGATAAACAGTATAAAAGTCTGAGAGCTTCTGAGTTTCCTGATCCCATATTCATGGACACATTCACTCATCCGTTTCCCCTATTTCTTTCTAAAAGAAAATATTGTGTTAGGGAAAAAAATCATTTCCAACTCTAAGACAATGTGAACTCTTCCATCTCTAATATAAACAATCTGATCTACTTTCTGCCTTTAATGAGGATAATTCAAGACCAAAAATTTGCCCTTCCTGCTTGCTCAGGAATGGGGACCAGGAAGGACAAGTTCCCGGCTCTGCGACATCATCTCTCTTTGGGAATCACACAGTCTATCTCTCTGAAGCTGTGAGCCCTCCTATGGGGTGTCTGCATTTGAATACAAGTCTGAGGGGCTGACAGATTTTGCATTCGGGGCCATAATAAAAGATTTTCAGGTGTTGGGAGTGTGCTACAAATTTGAGTCTGACGGCCTTCCAAAAATACATCAGGCAGGCACCTGCTTCTCCCTCCTAGAAGGCTACACTTGGCCAGGTCATTCTCGCTCCTGCCCTAGACAATAATAGTAATAGCTAACATTCATAGACTAGACCCCCAAGTGTCAAACACTGGCCCAAAGCACTTGAATCTCATCGGAACTTCCCAGAAGTAGACAGTGGTTTAGTCCCATTTTGCAGCCAAGAAAACCAAGGCTTAAGGAGGTTCCTCCCCTTGGCCATCCTGCCCTGCCAGGAAGCCAGCAGTGAGGGCCCAGACCCAGGCTGACTGGCATCCGAGTTCTTCCTAATCACGATGCTTGGTAGCTCCCAGGAAAGGGCCTTTCTGACCCAACGGTCGCACCCACCTGCCCCTATATCCAGGTCTGGTCAGTGCAAACAGGGAAATGGCAGGGAAGCGAGGTGACGGCCGAGACCGAGAAGGTCAGAAGTGGGTGAAAGTTGAAGCGTGCAGGGAACATGGCTGTTACCCATCTGCCTTCACTGGGCATTCCCTCAGCCCTCAGTGCCTAGGGCATACACTGTCTCCGGTGACGCTCCCTCAGTCCGGTTCCAGAGTGTCCCTCTTCCCCTGATACACTGCACCAGGTCCCCGCATTGAACTCTTTCAGATCTTTTCTTTGCTTAAAGATTGATTTATTTATTTGAGAGAGAGCCAGAATGAGCACAAGTGGGAGGGGCAGAAGGAAAGGGAATCCCAAGCAGACTCCTCGCTGAGCTAGTAGCCCAACACCGGGCACAATCTCAGGACCCCGAGATCACGACCCAAGCCGAAATCAGGAGTTGGATGCTTAACCAACTGCACCACCCAGGCGTCCCAGATTCTTTCAGATCTTAAGGGGAAGAGGCATGAGCCAGAAACCCTGGGCACCAGGAGCCATCCAGCGCTCTGAGATCACACGTACCCCCCAGGTACCCCCTCAACAGGAGAGCAGCACTAGACAAGCTGCCACACAACAGTGGGGATACAGCAGACCTATCTTTCCCGAAGGGCCGCACCATCTACAAGACACCTCCAAGGTCAATTTCTCATTCGCTCTTTGTGACTGCGTGAGGCCAGCCTGTGTAAGTCAGGAAGATGCCTTTTGCAGCAAGGAGAAGTTAATTCAAATGCCTCTGGGGTTTGGCCCCGGCCACTCAGCCTAGCTGGGTACAAAGCCTGGTCTCTAGACTCACCGTCCAGTACTCATTTTGCTGCAAGAGGGATATGCAATCTTCCCGCCCCGCCCCAGTCCCCAGGAGGCCTAGTTTCTAGGCTGCAGAGGATATCAGTTGGTCCCTGGAAATGTGTCAGCCACTGAGACCAGAAGACGAGGGCCAAGAAGAGAGAAATACTTGAGATTCCTGTTAAGGAACAATGCTGGGTTTGACCTGAATAACACCAGAGAAAAAGAAGAAAATAATCACAGACATTACATAATCCGGGAAGACATAGATTGAAGCTGGAGCTGGAGGAAGGCCCTGGATTTCAAAGGGGAGACCTTCTCCCGTGGGAGTAAGGTGGGGTGGGGAGGGCCACGGACAGGCACCCACCCAGCCATTGGGGCCCCCAGGGCCCCGGGGTCGTATTATGGCAGATCTTTGCACCACAGCCCCATGGCCTGGGGGTCATGACCACGGTCTGCAGACAGGGGAACTGAGGCACTGGGCATGATTTCACCCTCCTGAAGCAGTGCTGGGATGCACAGGCTTTTCTTCCAGTGGGGAGCAGGGGGACATTCGAGGGTGAAAACTCAGAAAGCCAGAAAGGGGAACAACCCCAAAGCCCGTTAACTGGTGAATGGAGGGGAAAATGCCTTGGAGTGTGCGTGGGAAGGAACATCACACAACCCTCAAGAGGACAGAATTTTTGATACACACTGCGACAGGGAGGGGCCTCACAAACAGTATGCTAAGCCTCACCTTCTCCACCGGGATGGCCTAAGCCCAGGGCAAGAAAACGGGTTCTTGGGGGCAAAAAAAATTCTTAGGTCGTAGCAAGGGTTTATGGCCCTTCGAGGTTCAACTCTCCCCAACAAAATCATCTTCCTTAGTATGGCATACCTTCTTTAGAGAGACTTGTCACGAACTTAAATTCTTCCCCTTGGGGAACGTGTGGATAACACTGGACGAACAAGGGCTCCCCTGTGCCAAGGGGGAGATGTCAGACAAAAAAGACTGGCCAATGTAGGGTTCCACGGCTGTGACACGTAAAGAAAGGTGGAGAGAGAGAGAACATCGATGCCTGGTTGCCTGGGGCTGGGCGTGGGAACAGGGAGTGACTGCACAGGGAAAAGAAGAGGGACCTTTGTGGGGTGATGAAAATGTTCTAAAATTGAATTGTGGTCATGGTTGCACAACTCTGTAAATTTCCTCAAAGTCACTGAATTGTACACTTAACACAAGTGAGTTCCCCGGGTACTTAAAGGATGTTTCAGTGGAGCTATTTTTATAAAAAGGAAGAGCACAGGCTTGGGGATAGGAGAGGCCTGGCTCGGGTCCCGCTTCCTCCCCCACCACCCCGCTCTGCGGGCCCCCATGCTCGGCTCATTCCCGGCCTCAGTGTGCTGGGCTGCGAAATGGAGTCACTGGCCAGAGCTTGGGGAGGCCTCCTGCACTGCACAGTGATGGGAGGCTCTTGGGGGTGCCAGTTTCCAGCACTACATTTGAGACAGACACAGAATTCCTGCTTCCCTCTCCCAGCTGGGGTGAAAGAGCCCACCCCGAGAGGCCTTCCGGGAGTTACAGGGGCCTGGGCCTGGGTTTGGTTCCCCCAGCACTTACAGAATCTCAAATGGCCCTTTTGTTTCCTGGCTTGTTGTCTGTCTCCACACCCTCCCCTGGAATGTTCGCTCCCCGGCGGGTGCCCTGCCTGGGCACAGACACAGATGTTACCCGGTAAGCCATGCTTATTGTCACGGGGGTTTGAATGCCCCATGAACACAGGCACGGAGCTATGTTTGTTCATCCCCAAATAACATGTGTCTGGAGATTTCTTTCCTTCGGAGCGACTTCTCTACTGGGGTGAAGGATTCTGGGAAAGTTTTGCCTTAATTATCTCAATTCACTGGCCCTGTGCGCCCGCCAGAGTGAGTCCTCTCCTGGGCATCTCGGGGCTCCTGAAACGACTGACAACACGTACAGGGGCTTGTCCATAGTCAAGCTCATCAACCTTGGCTTTGGGGTGACTGCGGCCGTTGGAGCTTGCCAGAGTCTCAGTGGGGACCACGACCGGAATTGGGCCGTGACGGTCCTATTCTGTGGGTCCACGTGAAATGAATCCTCGGAAAGGGCGGAGCCCCTGCGCCTTCTCATCTCCCGCCCGCAGCCCCCAAACTAACACCCTGGGAAAGCATCAGCCTTTAATGGAGAACTTCAGGCTAGGAGGTGCTGGGGAATCTTCCAGAAACTGCAAACCGACCAGCTTGAGACAGGAGCCGGGAAGTTGCGAAAGTAGAAGCTGGGCGGGACACGCAGAAGCAAGCGGCATAGAAAAGCAAACAAACAAACAACTTGGCTCCCTGCCCGCCCCCCTTCACCCCCGCCCCCCACCAGGGGCGCCATGTACCTGGAGCTCAGGTGAAGGTGAGCGCGCAGCCCAGGGTGGGGGGCCAGGGAGCCCGAGAGCAGGGCTTTGGGGGTTGCACGCGGAGGCCGTGTGAGCCAAGGGCTTCTAGGGGTGGTTTTTCAGAGCATGTGTGCACGTGTGTGTGTGTGCCCAAGAGAGAGAATAGAAAGATCAGCTCTCTACTAGGAACCAGAAGGTACTTACGCATCTGCTCCGAAAACAGGGTGTCCGCCGGCCAGGGGCCCAGGAAACCAGCTCCTAGTCTCCAAATACTGTGGCCCTTCCAGAGTGAAAACAAGGAGGGAGAGGCCCGGGGAACGAGCTAATTACACCTACCAAGTGACAAATCACTTGGAAAACATAAATATGTTTTCAAGGACACTCCTCCACTAACGAAGCTAAAGTGTTTTTCTTTCAAACCCCAGCAAGAAAATCCAAGGGATGAAACAAACTTCGCTTATTTTAGTTTCTACTCAATTACCTGTTAATGGAAAAAATCTGGCACTGAGCGTAACGAGGCGGGCATGAGCTCACTGGCGCGGGGGTCGGCGCTGTCAGGGAAGGCTGCAACAAGCCGGCATTTATCTGCCTCTCTATAACCCTTTTCAAACTCGCTGTCAGGGAGCGCACGCTGAGCAGGCCCGAGAGGAAGGACTTGGAACCTGCTCCGGGCCTTGGAGGCCCTCTGGGAGAAGGAAAATTGTTGTTGGCAAGTCTGCCTGGCTCCAGAAATTGATCCAGTGCCCCCCACTTGTCCGAGCAGCAGCAGACAGAGCTAAGAATTTTGTTATAATTAAATAGAGTGCTGATTGGTTGCTGGAGGTGGTCTTGAAACTGGTGTTTGAAAGCAGAGAACAACGGTTACTATTCATAGGAAAAGCCCAGAGTCTTAAAAATCCATCTGTTTCATTCCCAAATTTAGGCCAAAAAAATGCTCACTTGCTGTCTTTAAAAATACCACCTGCTTTGCGATGTTGTATAATGTGCCATTATATAAGGTGAGGGGGGCGGAGGGGAGAGCAGGGCAGGGGGGAGGATGCGGCAGGGTGGGCCCAGCCCATTTCTGAGAACAGAGGCGGTCTGTAGAGGTGAGGCTACCTGCTCCCAAGGCCGAACCATTCTCCTCAGAGCCCCGACGTGGGCCCTGAGGCGAGAGAGAGAGAGAGACTAACCAGCATCACCTCAGCAAGCTGCATTCAGGAGCCGCCCCCCCGCCCAGTGCTGGGCCCTGGCAGTTAAAGACATCTCTCCTCCGCCCACCTGGCCTTCAGGGTCCAACATCTGGGGGTTGCACCCAGGCCCGGTTGGGGCTGTGATCTCACACCGCTGCTCGCCACAGCTGTGGTACCAGGTGAGGTCACGGCTTCTGGAACCAGGGGAGGAGAAGCATCCAAGCCCCCCTGCCCTGCTGGCAGGATCCCTTGGCTGCCCTCCTGAAACACACCTCCCTATCCCCAGGGTCTGGCAGCCACAGGACACAGGGGTCCTGATGGGACAGCCCTGTTTCTCCCAAGCAGGCGGACGTCTCAGTCCAGCTGAGTCCTAACAGTTTTCCCAAACGTCACGGAAATGTCGGGGCTCAGTTTCTCCTGAAGATCCTCATTCATGGGTTAAATGAAGAGAGTGGGCTCTGTCGTCGCAGGCCGAATTTGAGCCACTTTTCAGCTGACCCACGCTGACACATTACTTGGTTCCTTCCCATGATGATGGAAATACGGAAACTTCCATCAGAGTACTTGGGTGCAGGACATTCAAAACAGTGCATGCTGGGCTAGGTGCCCGGGAGCCTAGTATTGTGCCTGGCGCATCGGGGATGGCCACATACAGCTGGCCGCCCCCTACTCTGGTCCTCCGTCACAGTGAGGTCACAAACCTGGACACTGGCCCGAGACTGGGACTAAACCTCCGGGCAGGCAGCAAGGCGACACTTCCCCACATTGAAGTCAGCCAGTTGAGAATTCAAGTCAACAGGGAGTTCCTAGAAAGATCCTGGTCTAGATTGGGAGGAATCATGGCATCTAGCCTAGACCTGGCCAGCACCCAGCTGTGTGGCTTCAGGTATAGAGATCCTCTTGGGTCCCCTTCCCTGGGCTTCACTTTCCTGGGGTCCGGTCCTTCTTCTAGCTCGTAGAGACAAAGCAGTCTGAATCTCTTTAGAATAGCTGTTCTTGCCTCCAAAGCCCTCCTGGAATTCCTATCTAGAAGGATAGAACTTATATGCCTACACACCTACCTCTTGGGAATTGTGATGCCCTAAGGGAGGATGGGAGCTGAACACCCTGACACCAAAGGTAGGCTCTAATTCCACTAACATGACCGTGACTTCCCATTTACATGCCAGTCCCTTGGCCCCCATCAATCCTTGCACCTTGAAAAGTAAGTATAGAGTCGTTTCTAGAAGGGCATTCTCTGAAAAGTTATTAAGAGGAACTTAATCTGTCTTATTATAATTCATCCTTAGACATCATTCCAGAAGCCTTAGTCTATCCACCCTCCTCACTGTGAATTTCCTTCATACTTGATCTCATAAGGCTGGCCAGAATCTCAGTGAGGAGGTAAGCGGTGCCCAGCTTGTCCTAAGTAGTAACCACCATTACCTTTAGAATCCAGAGGAAGTTAGCATGGCTAACCTCAGCTCTTCATAGTTCCATAAATCAAATGAATAGGGGGCATTAACATTTCTTTTCAAAAGGCTTGTTTCATGACTTTTAGCCATGGTGACTCCACACCTCAGGCTCGATGCTAGAGACCACACGGTAACCATAGCTACAGTCTTTTATTACCTGCTCCATGCAAGACACACAACCAAGAGGCCTTTTGTCCCCCTCGCCCATCCAATATCATTTGCAGCATTTCAGTGCAATGGAGAATATATCATCTATGAGAAAAATCCAGAGGCATCTTGAGGGCATTGCATGAAAACTACCCTTCTACAGGATGAAAGTCACAATCTATCCATTCTACTACTAACAATTACGTTGTATCCTGGTTTCGGCCATTATGAATGAAGCTGCTATGGTCATCTACCAAAGCTAAACGTATGCTATTTGGATATCTTTTTCGTCAATTATTTACTCCCGATTTTTTTGGCTTTGTTTTCGCTTACTTTCAAGCGAACAAGTTTTCTTTTCTTGTGATTTGTTAGAAATTTTTTATACTTCGAATATTAGTCCTTTGTCAGATAAATGTGTTGCAAATATAATCTAGACTGTGGCTTGCCTTTTCACTCTTGAATTCGTGAGAAACACTGTCAACAACAGAAGACTAGAAAAGGATTTTCTTAATTTGATAACATAGATCTACAAAAACTTACAACTTGATACTATACTTAATGGTGAAATCGGGAATGTGTTTCCTTGAGTTCAGAAGAAAGACAAAGAATCCTGATAGCACCACTCTTGTTCAACATTCTATTGGAAGCTCTTGCCAGCACAATAAAGAAAAAAAAAGCAAGGGAGAGAGTATACAGATTGGAAAGGAAAAAATAAAGTTGACAGTATTTGCAGATAATATAATTGCATGAATAGAAAAATCCAAAAGAGGCTATACCTAATCTGCTAGAATTTATATGTGAATTTAGCAAGGCTGTTGAATAAAAAGGTCAATATACAAAAGTCAAATATAATTCTACATACTAGCAACAATCAATTAGAACACAGAAATTGAAAAATACTTATAGTAATTTCAAAAACATCAAATATCTAGGAGAAAATTTAATGAAAGATGTGTAAAACCTCTATGCATAGAACTATGAAACATTTGTTATGGGATGAATTGCATCCCCCCCCCCACTCCTAAATAGGTAATTAAAGTAAAAGGAGGTGGGTGGGCCTTAATCCTATAAGCATGGTGTCTTCATCAGAAAAGAATTGGACACAAATACACACATAGGAAAGTCCATGTGAGGACATAAGGAGAAGGCAGCCATTGGCAAGCCAAGGAGAGAAGTTTTGGAAGAAACCAAACCTGCCAACAACATAATCTTAGACCTCTAGCCTCCATAACTGTGAGAAAATTAACTTCTACTGTTTAAGCCATCCCATCTATGGTATTTTGTTATGGTAGACCTAGAAAACTAATGTAATATTGTTGAGCGAAATTAAGAAATACACAAATAAATGAAAGGATAGACCATGTTCATGGATTAGAAGACCCAATATTGTTAAGATGTCAGTTCTCTCCAAATTATTACAACAGAGTCATCACAATCATAATAAAAAGTCTATTAGTTTGTGTATTGGTGTATGTGTATATGGAAATTCACAAGCTAATACTAAAATTTATATGGCAATGCAAAGGGCCAGGAAATCAAAATAATCTTGGTGGAGAACAAAACTGAAGGACTTAAATGCTACATAGCAAGACTTATTACAAAGACAGAGTAATTCAAACAGCGTGGTATTGGTACCAAGGTAGAAAATGACTGGTGTCAAGAAACAGATCCACCATCATACTATCATTTGGATTACACTAGGTCAACCAGATGTACATATAGAAAAAAAATGAACTTTGACTCCAGCCTCATATCCTATACTAAAATCAATTGCAGGAGGATGACAGATTTCAATGTGAAAGGTAAAACAATAAAGCCTCTCAAAGAAAAGAGAAGAGAGTGTGTTCATAAATTTGGAGTGATAAAATAACTTTTTATAAAGATTTTATTTATTTGAGAGAAAGGGTATGTGTACATGAGCAGGAGGGTAGAGGAGGAGCAGAGGGAGAAGCAGGCTTCCCGCTGAGCAGGGAGCCTGACACAGGGCTTGATCCCAGGACCCCAAGATCATGATCTGAGCCGAAGGCAGATGCTTCACTGACTGAGCCATCCAGGGGCACCTGGAATGATAAAATATTCCTTAGGTGGTATTTAAATGTACGAACCAGAAAGATTGATAAAGTAGGCTTGATTAAAATGAAAAACTTTTGCTCATCAAAAGACATCCTGACAAAAAGTTTCATTTAGTCATTAGGAATACTTATTGAGCACTTACCAGGTATCAGACTCACTCTGCGGATAGAGTGGGAAGCAAAGAGACTCCATGTCTACCCTCCAGAAGCTCACCGTCTAGAGCAGGAGTTAGCAGAATTTCTCTATGAAAAGGCAAATAGTAAATACTTTAGGGCTTACGGTTCACAGACCATCTCTTTGGCGAGTAATTCTTCCTCTCCTTTTTGTCCTTCTCCCCCTTCTTTTGCAACTCATGAAAACATGTAAAATTGTTCCTCACAGCTCTACAAAAACAGGTCACAGGCCTGGTTTGACCTGCAGGTGATAATTTGACAATTCCTGGTCCAGAGAGAAAGGATGAATGACAACAGGCAGAAAAACAGATAGGCAAATAATCATATATGTGTGTGTGACCTAGTAAGGAAGTGTTCCAAGGGCAACAAAAGGGTGTTCTGATAAAGAAAAAAAGGGACAGTAAGGAAGACATGAGTTAGACCATTAGTGCTCCTCCATAGCGGGGTACCTCTCAACATTTCTCGCCTCCTCTGCAGTTGATCTCACAACTAAGTTCTACTCAACAGACTATAGGCAGAAGGGACATTCATCACTTACATGTTTATTAAATGTCCTGGTGATCGTCCTTTCTCTCCCTGTTCCACAGGGCTGGGAGATGTCTCTGAGATGGCTGACAAGTACACTTTTACTGTGTTAGGCTGTTGATATTTTAGGGTTTGTTTATTATTACAGCATAGTCAAACCTAATCTGACCAATACAGGAACCTCCATGGAAGCTAAAATAGAAGAAGGGGCAAAGGGATAGCTCCTGTTTTCTTATTGAATTTCATTCTATGTTTTTAAAATGTTGGCCTTGATCCCACTAACTTGATTTCTTAACTTATCAGTGGCTTGCAACCCACAATCCCAGAAACATGTATCATATGTATATATGTGATAATACGTACACTTCTAATTTTCTTCCAATTCTAGGACTCTACGTATTTTAGCATGGAGTCCAAAATAGCTCAATCCATGTAATTATCAACTGTCTTTATTGTTAGCTATATTGTTAGTTATATGTTAGTTATATTGTTAGTTATATGCTAGTTATATGCTAGTTGTATGTTATATGCTATAGAAACCAGAATTTGAGAAAACAAAAACAAAAACAAAAACAAAAAAACTCTTGCACACAGACAAGGAAAGAAAGCACCGGGTGGTCTCATAGCAAAAGCCTTTCACAAGGTCCATGAATCAAATGAGCTCTATCCTCTGTCTCTCTCCAGCCACCCAAATGGTTTACGTCTTCACAAGGAGCAGGAAAGCATGGTAATCTGCGAGGCAGGCCCCTGAGCCAGGCTGCTGGGGTTCCAATCCTAGGCTCACTGTTCCCAGATTTGTGCCTTCTTTTTATTTTATTTTTTTTTAAGATTTTATTTATTTATTTGACAGATAGAGATCACAGGCAGAGAGGCAGACAGGGTGGGGGGAAGTAGGCTCCCTACTGAGCAGAGAGCCCGATGCGGGGCTTGATCCCTGGACCCTGAGATCATGACCTGAGCCGAAGGCAGAGGCTTAACCCATTGAGTCACCCAGGTGCCCCCAAATTCATGCCTTTGAGGAAGCCACTTAAACTCCCTCACTCTCTACATTTGTAAAATGAACATAAAGCAAATTTAAATGAGAAACCCAGATGGAGTTTCTAGCACATCCCCTTGTCATAATCCTTGTATAAGACCATTTTCCAGACAAGCACCTTGTCCTGGCCTTGGGAATGTTGGAGGCCCCTTTCCTTATGGATTCTGTCTTATAAGACAGTACAGGACTCAGCTCAGAGGGAAAATGGACACCAAGCTTACTTTATCCAGACTTGTGTGCCAGAGCCTAGAATAGTACCTGGTGCAAATCAGTGCTCAAGGGTTAGTTGTTGAACGAACCAATGAATCAACGGGCTTACTCCCAGTTCAATCAAGTGTACTCACAAAATGCCAGCTTAAAAAATTCCCAAAGTCCAGAGTCAAGATTTGCCAATGCTGCCCATCAGACGCAGGCCAGGATTCAGGCAGGCCTTTGCCCTTGCCACGGCCTGGGACTGCTGGACCAGATCTGAAACGGGAGATGAAGAAACCAACCAATGGAATCCTTTAGAAAGTCAAATCTATGGCCCTGTGTCTTAGTGATTCCCAACCCTGGCTTCTGCCACTTGCCTTGAGCTAGCATTCACAGGAGACTTTTCGGGGATTCCTTTGTTTCTTTCCAAAGGGCTTTGATTAAAAACACATTTTCATACCACAAAGAGCACTCCAGCTAGAGCTGTGGCTCCCCGAAAGGCAGAAGCCTTTTTCATGGAGTCATCAAGTCTCAGGTGAGTTGGATGAGCGTGGGTGAGTCACAGCGCCCTGGGGTCCCTCAACTCTGTGACAAAGACATGTCTTCCCCATCAAGGTGTCTCATTCACTAGCCTGGGTTTGAAGAGCCGGACTAGCAGAATCCTGAAGAGAAATAAAGAAAAGAAATAGCTATGACTGGCCCCTTCTACTTTGACCGTAACACTACCCACTCTGACTCACCACTCCAGGCACTCTGCATCTCAGCCTCGTAAGAATCCGGGGAAATGAGTGTTGTCGCCCTTCTTTCACTGAAGAAACAGAGGCCCGGAGAGCTGGAGAGATTAATTGCTCAAGGATGCACAGTGTGGGAGTCAGACGGTGGAGTCTCCAAGATCAGATTCTCTCCACTGCTCCTTGGTCTGTCCTCTTTTTAAATCCTAGATCCGGATGAAAGGCATCCAGACCCTCCATGGGCCCACATCATCAGCCTTCTGTTATCTGAAATGGAAAACCACTTTCTACACGGTTCTGTCCAAAACCACCAGCACCGGCAGTATAACTGCTCATTCTCACGGGTTCTATGCTGAGACTCCGCAGTCTCCCGGAGTTAGCAATGCCTCTGTAGTGGCCTGAATGGGACCCCCACCCCCCAAATATATGTCCATGCCTGAATCCTAGAACCTGTGTTGTTTTCTACAGCAAAAGATGTGATTAAGCTAAGAATCTAGCAAGAAGTGGCTCATCCGGGATTATCCATGTGAGCCCGAAATACATCACAGGTATCCTTCTACGGGAAGAGACAGGAAGTTTCCAGACACACAGAAGGTGGTGATGTGAAGACGGAGGCAGAGAGCTGAGTGACGTGGCTACAAGCCCAGGAAGATGCAGGATGGGAGCAGCCACCGGAAGCTAAGAGCCTGCAGAATCTCTGACGGGAGCATGCCCCGCTGACACCTGGATTCCAGACCTCCAGCCTCCAGCGCTGTGAAAGCCACTGTTTGAAGCCCCCAATTTGTTACAGCAGCCGCAGGAAGCCACGCATGCTCCTAACAGGCGGCCTGGTTCGGCCAGGTCCCGTCAGAAGTCGGGGTGATGTGGCTCCGAGACTGAGTTCTGAGCGCCTAGATGTGGTCTCGGGGTCTCCTAGTAACAACAAATGCACAGATGGATGACATTAGAAGATGCTCAGACTGAAAAGAAACTCTTGAGGTCAGAAGAAACCAAACAGCTAGAGAGAGAATGTTGAAGGATGGGGACTTGGACTGGTATCTGGGAGACCGGAAGCTAAAATGCCCAGAAAGATAGGCTTGGGGGAAGGGAAGTCCCATGTCAGGGTGGGAAGAGCCCCAGAGTATTGTTCCAAATGTGGTGAGGCAGTACACACGTGGCTAGGTGACCCATATTTTGAATTTTTAAAAAGTGATCTTCGCTTAGGTTGGCTGATGACAGAGGGACCGTCCCCACTCCCACCCAGTTTTTTGGGGGTTTTTCGGGCCTTTGTTAACAAGCCCACTGAGCTACCTTCCAGCGTGGCTGGAAGCATTAGGAAAGACGGACACCTTGCTAGTTCCAGAACACAAAATTTGGAAGCACTCTGGAAAGTCGCCATTCCTTTGGTTCTCAAAATACACAGAGCGAGTTGGCTAATGTCACATATTCCTTCCTTCAACAAATATGCTTCAAGTACCCTCGATGTGCCAGCACTGAACCCGATCCTTAGTAGAGAGCATAAAATCCACAGTTCTGACCTCTTGGAGTGTTCTCTACGGCAGCGGTTCTCCACGGGGCATGATTTGCTCCCCCCGCCCCCCAACAGGGGGAATATGGCCGTGTCTGAAGACATTCCCGGATGTCATATAGTGCTGTGGGCGCCACAGCATCTAGTGGGAGGAGGCCAGGGATGCTAACGTCTGACAGTGTGTAGGACAGTCTCCCCACAACGAAAGATGTCCATGGTGCTAAGTGGCACTCTTAGTGGCCTAACTAGGCCACACCCACTGACATGACGGTGGATGAGGGAAGCAAGGGAGGGAAAACCAGGAAGGTAGCAGAGCACCATAGGAGAGAGAGAGAGAGACATCACCCACTAGCATCTGTGCTCAGACCTGAAAGATGACGGAGAGTTAACCAGGCAGGAAGTGGGGTTGCAGGAGAACAGAACCTTCTAGAAGAGGGACAGGTGTGTGGGTGAGTGTACAGGGCAAACAAGTCCTTCAGGACTGTCCCATCACTTTGGGAGAAGGACCATCTTACTGATACAAAGAGGCATACTCTGAATTCAACCCCACCCTACTAGCTGTGCAGCCTTGGCAAGAAACAGACTTAGAGTTTCTAAACCCAGTTTTAGAAAATAAAGCGGGCTGGGGAAGGTGGGGGTGGGAGAAATATCAACCTCAGGTAGGACTGTCAGCATTCAAGAAGGAAAGGCACAAAATTCCTTGGTAGCCTCCACCAAGAACGGATACCGTTCTGATTTGTCTTTTCAAAGGTCACTCTGTGCCCAGTGTGCAAAATAAAATGGGGAAGGACAACCAGAATCACTCCTCTCTGGGAATACAAAAGCAAACAAAAACAAAATACTGAGATTTCACAGAACAAAAACTAGCTTGAGCAAAGCGGAGCTTCCAAGGGACTTTAAAGTCCTTGATGACAACCCTGTGTAGCCGTAAGTAACAGCAGCAACACGAACGCTTCCAGGAGCGTGGAAATCAGGTTCTTTGAAGGTACAGTTGTCCTAGAGAAGCAGAATATACACAGGTTCCTCCGCTATCCGAACGTAGAGCGTGCTTAGGGAAACTGTTGTAGGCAGAAATCCAGGCGAGAGAAAGCAATTGCCCTGAATTTATATGGGACATTTTTGAGAATTTCCAGACCCCAAAATAAGACTCCCTTAGCCTTGTCTGATACCTTAGGATATCAGACATCTTGCTTCTGGATGTACAAAACACAGTGAGGTAAGCACAGACGTGCAGGGACACAGTTCAGAGCTCTGGCAGCTGGACACCGAGATGCTGAGTGAGGCTCCTGGGGCCAGAGCCACCAGCTCAGGGCACGTGGCCTCTGTACCAGCTCTCTGTAAGACACACACTCAATGCTATCTTCACTTTTCACCTTTTTTTTCTGGTAAAAGCAAAAATCCTCTTTGGATTTCAGTTCTCGGAAAATGGGGGCCTAACGGTCTTTCGTCAAAGCAAAGGGACATAACACGAACCTTTGAGTAGCGGGGGCATTCCTCTGAGCCCAGCCTTCCTAATCAGCCTGAGAAATGATCGCCGTGGAAACCTCAGGAAGATCTTCACTGTGGCCCCTGGTGGGTGGTGATGATGAGGAACTTTCCCCCTCACCAGCGAACGGCCACAGAGCTTGAGTCCCCGCCCCAGCAAGATTTCTCAATACAAGCCGCTACGTGATTTGCCTTGATCCGCTTTTCTACAAACTTTCTTTCTCAACATCTGTTCACTGTCAGAGAAAGGTTTCAGTTCGACACCCTGGCACCTCTCCCTGCGTGCAACTCCTTTTAGGAAGAAGTCAGACTCCTTCCACATCAGTGGTTCTTCAGTGGGGACAACGAGGGGTCTTAAATCCATTTCTGGGGAACTAAGTGCCATTAACCAGAACTCAATCCCTTCTGAAGCTGGATCCCGTGAGGAGGACAGCTCAGGTCCCCCAGATGACCGACTTATAGCCAAAAGCGGGACACGGACTATCACTGTGCTCTGCTTTCAGAAATGAACTAAGCCGGAAAATAAAATCTTTAAAAATAAACAAATAAAGACAAACCATAAGTGACTCTTAATCTCACAAAACAAACTGGGGGTTGCTGGGGGGAGGGGGGGTTAGGAGAGAGGGAGGGGGGTTATGGACATTGGGGAGGGTATGTGCTATGGTGAAGTGTGTAAACCTGGTGATTCACAGACCTGTACCCCTGGGGATAAAAACATACTATATGTTTATAAAAAAATAAGAAATAAATATAAAAAAATAAACAAATAAAATAGAAATGAACTAAGTCGGTACACAGGTGTAAATTTTGGCGTGGAAAATGAGAGAAAGGAAGAAGCAGACCGACCCCTGAAAAGAGTGCAGGAACACTTTTTGATATCCAAATCCCAACCCACCACCCATTCCAGCCCCGCGGTCTGGCCTCAAGTTTCGGCTCAGGGAAGACGGTCCTCTGGCGAGAAGGCAGGGGCAGCTTCCCCCAGGGCGGAAAACCCAAATCACAGAAACAAGTGACCAGCCTTGATCTGCACATACTAAGTTGCTTTTATTAATCCAGAACGGCATGCTACAGATACTGTACAGCATGAACATTCATTCATTACAAAAATGGCTTCCAAACCATTAAAAATGAAATTGGAATAAGAGCATAAAACGGAACAGTAACATCACAACTGTTAGGAAACATTCAAAGTATTCACAAAAAAATGTTATAGTTAGCATTTTAATAAACCAGAGAAAAATTGGAGACAGTTTTACAATCGCTTCATGTCAACTACAATGGCACTGAATGAACGGGTTTCAGCTTTATACAGCATTTTGCAACATCGACATGCCTAGGTTTTTTTTTTATTTGTAAAGTTTGCCACCTACTTGTACGTCATTCGTGTCCATAAAAGCGGCAGCTGGTTTTTCCTTTAAGAGTAATCTAATATACAGAATTTTGGCCCCTAAGGGTTTATACCTCTTCATTTAAAATGCTTTCTGGACAATCTGCTACCAAACACATCTTGTTATAAGTGACATTAAAACTACATACAAATCTACCTATGTAACATCACAGCAAAACATGATGAACAAAAATTACAGCATCAAAAAGAGGGAGAAAGCTAAAGTCACTGAGAATTTTGGCACATAAAGTTCTGCACACAGTCAGGCCGTGTCCTAAGGGTACAGAGCTGCCGACTATGGTTCAAAGGAGAAACAGGGTTGGTTCCCGCTGCTGCTCACACAGCATCCCGCTAAAATTCCCTCGCTAATTTTCAAGTCTTGTTTTACATAATGGCTTTTAAAGCAACTTTCGTTAATGCTACTGATCCTTTAATGCAACTAGTAATGTCCATTTGGCGGCATCTGGGTTTCATACAGCCAAAAAAAAAAAAAAAAAAAAAAAAAAAGTCAAAAAGAGAAACAAAAAAATATATATACACATTTTATATATAAACTTAAAAACCTTGTACAAATGAGTTGTTATATATAAGATGCTTATGCTAGGGGAAAAAAAAACTTTATACAGTTTCAAGAAAAAGTAAAACATATCTTAAAAGGGACAACGTACAGGTTCGACAAGCAATCTCTAAAGCAATAAATACTACTGGTCCAACAGCGTTGTGATTCCATTAATTGCTGAGTAGCATCCCCCTCCCCCCAAAAGAACAACACCATGGAACAAGGTATATTAACACATTTAACCCTTTGTTTCTGTACATTTAAACAATAACAAGTAACATCACAATTAAAGTTGTTTCACACAGAGAAAAAAAAAAGGAATATGGCACTGCATTCGTCGTGCCCTTATGGTTTAAAAACCAGATGTAAAATGATTGGTTCGCAAGCTCGTATTTAATACAAATAATACAGAACCAACTCCTTCTGGAGGGCTGCTTCAAAATTGCTTCTTTTTTTTTCCTTTTTGTTTTTTAATCAGTCTTTTAAAACTAAGCTATCCGAACTACATAACAGTTATGTATATATATATATTTTTTAAACGCTACAAAGACTTTAAACAGCTGTTGATAAAAATTTTGGTAGAATCATGAGGTCCTTCTCTCATCTACATATTTAAAAGGAGAAATTGAAATAAGAATGGGTCAAATATTGACCAATGAACTCCATAAACATCAACTAATGTAGCCACGTGGCACAAAATTAAGAGTACAAAACAAAACCTTTCCGAGGGGGTGAGGGCGTGGGGAGGGGGGTGCAGGAGGTTGGCGGGGACAAAGAAAAGCGAAAACCGCAACACTACGCAAACCGACCAGGGCGGGGCTAACGAAGCTAAAGCTATTCTAACGACTTGGTCACGAGGGACAGCGGCTGGGGCTGGGTCCCGGCCAGAGAGTTGTGGGAATGTAAGGAAGATGTTGACGGCTGTGCAAGAGAGGAGGACAGGATGGGCGGCTGCAGGGCTGCGGGAGGCAGGTCCAGGGCCCCGTTGGGACAGAGGGCGGGGGCCTTGCCGTGGGCGGCCTCGGCAAGCAGGAGGGCGGGCGGCGGAGGCATCATGGACAGGTGGGCCAGGGGGTCGGGCTTCAGGGACAGCGAGAGAGGCTGGGTCTGCTCAGTCTGTGACTTGGCGTCTTGGGGAGGGGAGCCTAGCAGGTTGGGGGAGGGAGGAGGCGAGTCTAGTAAGCTTCCATCTGAAGAGGGTGGACTGAGGCAGCTGCCTTCACCTTGTATGTAGCGAACGCACTTTTTTTTTCTCCTAGAAACAGGGGGAGAGAGTTATCTGTGAATAAAGGGCAAAGATGCCAAGGGAGAGAGTTATCTAATGCTCGGAGCCAAGTCGAAGTCACCTCTGCCCCCAGAGCCGGCATGGCCCGCGGCCAGGGTGCCGCGCTCACTCGGCTGTCGCCCCCCTCCCCGGTCTAAGCCTGCTCTGGTGACCGACGCTGCAGGAGCTGCAGGAGTCGAGGACCAGGCCCCCTACCTACCTGCTCCCCCTGCCCCGCTACAGCCCCGCGCCCCCACCCCAGCCCAGATACCAGTGAGCCGACTGGAGGACGCAGCACCTGTTTGCCAGGACGTGGCTGCATCCATGCCGACGTGGACTGAGAAGTGTGTTCTCGCTCTTTGGGCTTCGATGCTCCCTGGCTAGCCCATCACATGTCCCCTCCGTCCCCGCCGCCACCACCCTACTCCCGGTGGCCTGCGTGTGTGTGTGTGTGTGGAAAGAGAAAGACAGCTCCTTCCCCAGGCGCCTCCTATCCATCCACATGAAACTCTCAGAACGCTGACTGGTGAGCCCACAGAGCTGAAGGCAGTGCCAGCAAGAGGCTTAGAGGTCTTCAGACCACCGCCACCACCACCACCGACCGCCACCACCACCGCCACCAACGCCACCACCACGGCCACCACCAGGCTGCTGGTGCCCAGAAAGCTTACGGGCTTTGTCTGTTAAGAACCACACCAAATCAAGAGGGGTGAGAATCAGGAGAGAGTCAGGGGTGGGGGACGGGGAGGGGGGAACAAAAGTAAAACAAAAGAAATTAAAAACCGAAACAAAAATAAAAAATAAAACGAAAACAAAAACGAAAAGAAAAAAAAACAACAAACCACCAAAAACAGGTAGAAGAGGATAAACGAAGGTGGGGAGGGGGAAGAATAAGAAAAACAGAAAATGATCCAAAGGAACAAGAATAACTGGTTGTATGGCCTGCAGGTTGTGGATTAAATTATGATTCAAACTTGATTTTTTTTTGGGGGGGGTTTTTTGTTTTTTTGAAGATTTGGGGTCTTCCCTTCCCCCACCCCAGAGTGAGAAGGCTGGAAGGAGAGACAGTGAGGATGGGATGGAGGGGTGCCTTGTCCTGGTCACTGTGCCAAGGCCAGTGAATGGAGGGTGCAGGGTGTCACAAGGAAGTGATGACGAAGAAGTGCGGGGGGGTGGGGGGACACCATCGTGGATTCGTGTTTAAGCCGGAAAGACTAAGTTTGCCCTGCACCAAAACCCAAATCTCCCCTCCATACTTCCCGGTTACATAAGAAATAGGAATGAGACTTTCAGAGACTTTCTTGCTTATCATTAGAGGTTGGGGAAATCGATTCGAGAAATTGAGCATATGACCTCAAAGCTTCTCCTACTATGAATCCCAGTCCGAGGGGGATATTTGGTAGGAGAGGTGATCCTGGGACTCAACCCCACTCATGCAATAAAAATAATGCAGATCTAGGGAATGTGCTGCCCTAAGGAACCCTTGAATCCAGTTAAAACCATGACTGATAACACTCTGTCTAAAAACAAGTGTGTAAGTGCCGGCCGGCTTCCCATCCCTAGAAAGCAGGAAGATGCTGCCTGGTGTCCGATGTCACTGGGCTTTGAAAGGAAGGCGGTGTGATGAGTTCCTCCTTGGGTCTGTGCCCTAGAGGTCTCTGCACATGCTCCTCAGTGCGTGGGGTGTGGACTCAGCAAGATGGCAGGAGGGAGGGGAGGGAACATGCTTGGTCTTCCCTGCTTCCCAGAGGCTGAGACCCACCAGCTGGAAGCCTCAGGGTCTACCTGATCCCTTCTGGCTGGAAAGGAACTCTAGGGGTGCAAGGGCAGCCCCCCTCACTTTCATTTTGGAAAGGTTCCTTTTCTCCTCTGGGATAGATTGAAACAGACTGTGGGTTCTGCTCCCATCCCAGAAACCAACACACCTAATTAAGCCTCTCAGAGTTTTAAACCACCTTTAGCCTGCAGATCAAAACATGCTTAAAAAACTAAGATGTCCATGCATTTTAAAAAATGGGAGAAGGGAGGGGTGGGGATGGGGGCGGGGCGTAAGCAAAAGTGAGAGAGTGACAAGGACAAAGGGGAGGGTGGGGGGAGAGAAAAGGAGAAACAGGGAAACAGGGGAGTGACGTCAAGCAGCATTCCATGCTATATTAGGGCAGAGTAAAAAGATGGGAAAGCAACTTGGTGGGCTCAAAACAGAATCTTGTTAAAATGTCCTCAAATGTCAAATAAAATTAGAAACCCTGTGTAGCGAGCAAGGAGTCCTGATTGGCTAGGAACGCGTCTGCCTGTCCCCTCACCCACCCACCCTCCTGATGACACAGAGGTTTCCACGTCGAGGGGATGAGTGGAAGCATTTTGAACACGGGACATGAAGACCATGAAGGACAGCGAGACACTCCTTCTAACAGGTGGCCAAGCGAAAGGCAGCTGGAACACACACACACACTTCTGACGGGCCAGAAAATGCCTCATTTTGTAACTGCTTTCCTTTTTTTTAATGGAACATTTTGTCCTATTGATTTAGCATCAAGCCAGATCTTGGCAAAGAGGAAAAGTTGAGGCAAAAAGGGGCAAAACCTATCCGCTTACTCTCCCCCACCCAGGCGTCATCTCCAACCAAGGGGCGGCCTCTGAAAATTCCACTTTTAGCTCCCCATGGATTTATTCTGGAAGGAAAACCAAGGGTTCTTCCTGATCCTGTTTGGGAGTGAGCTAAAATGCATCTGCTAATGCTTTCAGGGTCTGAGAAACACCCCATGCAGAAGCAAAGTGGCCACCGAGAAAGTTCTAACAGTGTCAAGGGGGGAAGGATGCTGAGGAGTGACGAGGGACCGCAGCCCGCCTTGCTGACAGCCGGCTCTTTAGAGCTGCGCTTTTGAAAATCGTGTTTATGAGGCAGCTACAAGGATTTTGCTTTTTGCTTTTGTTTTTTGTAAAAATGTCCTGAAACCTCTGGCCCCTAAGGCAGACCCCACACCCTGGCTTGAAACGAGGTTCAGGCTGTGTCTGAGAGGGGGATGTCCGTCCCGGTCAATGTTAGGAACAGTCACTTTAAGGGAAAAAAAAGTGTCAAGTCTAACTTGAAGCAACTGCTTCCGAAACAAAGAAAGAAAAGGAGGGGGGTCCTAAACCACCACCGCTCACCACCCTCCAATAAAATAGACACCAGTCTGGCAACACACCATATGCGGGTGGGCACAATGGTCTCAGCCGTCCGTTTCTAGAGGTGGTGAGAAACCGGCTCAGGAGGGAGCCCTGCGATTAGAGAAACCCTTGAGCATGGCAGGGCGCCTCAGACCAGGACTCTGCAGCCAATCATCTTCCTCTTCAGCGCCGAGAAGATTCTGCCGCAAACTCACTGCCTAGACCTGTCCTCCCTGGGTCCGCCTACTTCAATCCCTAACATTCTTCGTCCACCTCTGCACGAAACTCTACTCTGGGGCACAGAGAAGACCCCGGGATTGTGCAGGAAGGGTATTTGTCACCTCCGTGAACGCTGCCGTCTCACAGAACGAACGGCTGGAGGATCTCTCTCCAGGCCTGGAACCCTCACTCAGAGGGCCCAGAGGGTTGTCTGTGGGGTTCTCTCTCAATAAGATATTCGGGCCTCTCTCCCCTAAACGCCTGGAACTTGAGGCCAACTCGGCCCATCCCTCGTAAGGCACCGGGGGAGGGGAAGAGACACAGGAGACTCGTGGGCATGCACGTGATGGGATGGACATCTGATCTAACGTCTAAACACGGAACACATGGCAAAGGCATGAAGGAGAGGGACACGTGACAAGGAGGCACTACAAACAGGGAGGCGTGTTTGGGGGGTGTTGAGATACCTACCATCATAATATTCCAAATTCAAAGACTGCTTGTATCAGAACAAAGAAACAACAAATTTAACCAAAGGTGGTCATTAAAGGAAAGGAAATGAGACAGGAACGAGTCGGCATCCCTCCACCAAGAAGGAAGTACCCTACACCTTCCCTGAAATTACAGGCTGGATGGAAACCTGCAGGTGGAACGTGGGTGTTCAATTTGGACTCTTCTAGTTCATTCTGGAAGCAATGCTCTCTCTCAATCTCTCTCTCTCTCGCTCTCTCTCTAAACACATATGATATATGTTTGCAATTCTGCAGGCTAGCCACGCTGCAGTACGGGACTGCACAACGCACTGCCCGCACCCCTTCAGCTGGTGCGTGCCGTTCAATGCCACGCTTCGTTGCAGCACTGTAAAACAATGTCAGCTAACCAGGCTCCTCTGTCCAGAGACACGTGGTTTTTAAACATAAAAGAAAAATGAAACAGAACAGAACCAAAAAACGCCTGCCCCAGAGCCCTTCTCCAAGTGTCTTGACTCTCAAGTGCACGGGGACGGCTCTTGCTGCCAAGTTTTTAGCTCATTCAAACCTTTGGCACCGGTGGCTCTATCTAAGCTCAATACACGCCACGGACCGGGCCCGTCCAGGATGCTGGCTTGCAAAGCAAAAGGGTAAGTGCCCGTTCCTGGCCGGGAGAGGGTGTGGTCTCAGTCCTACCACCGGGGATCTGGGTATGTAACTCGTAAGAGCGAGGGGGAAAGAGAGAAAGAGAAAGTGGGGAAAGGATATAGCATAAAATTAGCAAGGAAATTTTGAAGGATGAGGATCATTAGTCATTGATGCCGGTAGGGAAGTAGATGGGAACGAGGTCAAAATATATCGACACACTGAGGTAGCAGAAGGACAGAGTGCTTTGATTTTCCCAAAGGCCTCACAGTGGTCATATACCTGCACGGTTTGCACCATAAAGTCTGTCGGTCAAGCCCGAACAGTGCCCGACACTTCTTTGGAGTATTTGCATCTGTTAGCATAAGGTAAACACAAAAAATACAACACAATGGTGGGTCATGCTCAGTTTGCTGTGAAATCTCAGCTACTGCTGACTCGTCTTCTCTAGGACCTCGGCTCTCTTTGTCTTCCCTCACCAAGGACATGAAAGGAAAAGACTTCTATGAGGCAAAAGGAAAAAAAAACAAAACAAAACGATAAAACACGCACCAAAAAAAACAAAACAAAAACAAACAAACCAAAAAAACCAAAAACCAAAAAAACAACAACCAGAAACCAAAAAACAACAAGGAAAAATAAATTAAAAAATAGAAGAGAGAAGGAGGGGAGAAGGTGACGTTGTTTGCTTCTACCTAGGCCAGGATTACGATGGATGTCACTGAGCCCCATCCTGGGTGGTCATGAGGAAGGGGGTTAGCAGGCAACGTTCCCTGGGAGGGGGCGCGCTGGGGCTGGCTGTCGCTGACCCGAGGAGGCACAAATGATGCTGTTTTACAGTGGCATTTTGGCTAGCAGCAGCGGGGAGAACAAGCACATCCCTCACAGAGCAGTGTCCCATGCCCTCATGTCTCCTAAGATCCACACACAGAGCTACAAAGCAACAGGCCAGAGAAGGGGGGAAAGGACCGAATAGACCAGCTGCAGACCAGCACAGCGAATCTGGGAAATCTATACACACCTGCAAGGGCCGCACCAGTTATTCTGTTGATCAAGGCCAAAGCGCGCTCGGCATTTCTTAGGAGCGCTCAGGTCTGAATGAGTTCAAGAGAGAAGCGAGCAGAGGAGGAGGACGTGGGAGAGAGAGAGGGAGAGAGAGAGAGGGGAAGAGGGGGGAGAGAAAGATACAAATAAGAAAAAAATAAAAATAAAAAAGGGAATAAATCAATGACCTGGTTACTAATTACAAAATATCGACTTTCGATTTTTAACTTTCTTTAATTAAAAAAAAAAAAGGTAAAAAAAAAATCACAATCTTATTCAACTGGTGAAATTAGCTGATGCAAATAAAGCTGCAGTATCCCTTCTTTAAGGACTGTCTCTCCGATTCGTTTTGAGCAGATAAAGGGAAGTCAGATACTGAAAAAACTGAATTTTAAATAGTATTTTTCCTCTTTTGGTTCTGCTTTGCTGTTTCTTTCTTTCCTTTCTTTTTTTTTTTTTTCCCCTAGCTCTCTCTCAATTGGTTTTTCTTAAAGAAGAAAATAAAGCGAAGGAGGGAATTAGGTTTGTAACATGCTTTTTCCTTCTCAGAGTACAACAGTTTAAACAAAGGAAAAAAAAAACTACAAATAAAAACAGAACAAAATGAAACAAAACAGAAAGAAATAAAGAAAGAAAAGGGGATTGTGGTACTGGGATATTGCAGCTTTTGAAATGTTTTTCTTTTCTTTTCTTTTTTTTTTTTTTAACCGATTTTCATGACTACTAACAGAAGAGCGAATGAAGGTGAACAGGCAGTGTGAATGAGCTAGCTGGTCAGGGTTAGTCAGAAGCTCATAGCAGCTTTTAAGCAGGTGCAGTCAGTAAAATGCTAGTGGATTTGCAAATTAGGAGCAGAAAAGCAAAAGGAAGAAAAAAACTAAAATAAAAAAAAAGCAAAGGAGAAAATAATGATACTGCGTGCGGATGCATGCTTGCGTGAGAAAACTTAGTGGGAGCAACGGAAAATGCCATTAGATTAAGGAGGTTTATTACTGAATTCCTTCCATTTTGGTTGGTTTTGCTCAGTTTTTGTTTTGTTTTGTTTTGTTTTGTTTTGTTTTTAACCAGTCTCTTTTAAAGAAATACTGCATATTCAATTTGCACAGTTAGTTCAACACTAAGTCACTGTCATCACTGCTTAAACAACTGTTACGGGAAAAATAAATAAATAAACAAAGCAAAAGTTAAAGTAAATTAAAAAACAAAAAAACAAAAAAAACCAAAAGCAACTGAAAAAAAAAATCTACCGAAACATACGAAACCGTGTAGATGGTCATTTTAAAGGATGTTCAAATGTCATACGTGTTTAATGTTAATAAAACTATAATGGCAAGAAAAATTAAAAAAACAGTTTATCGACTATTGTAATGACTCAAAATGACATTAGCACCTGTAATCGGAGGAAGTGAAAGGCAAGGATTTAGGAAACATTCGCTGTGTTCTGAAAAAAAAGAACAAATTATACAAAGCCTTCAAAATTTTTGTTGTCGTTTGTAAAAGCCTGGCCTTCTCCAAGGGGACCTTCTGGTATTGCCTATGCAGTATTTCTAATTTCTCCTAGAGAATGACAAACCTCCTTAATTTAAATTGGGTGCAATTTACCACTGTAAAGGCATGCATCAGAACATTCAGGGAACAGCCCAGTTAATATCAAACACTCGCACACACCCCGCCTACTCCCCAGCCCCTTCCTCGTCCCTACAGACACAGACAAAATAAGCAGACTGCATAAATCCCGCATAGGCATGCCTACCACCCCTCCTGTTCCAGGCTCTGCGGTTATTTAAAAACACATTCCACTAGAATTACAATGTGCTTTTCATGCAACAATGAATGTTACTAGCTTTAAAAGGACAGTCATGAAGCAATTAATTAAAATGCATACACAAAAAGGCTGGCTAGGATGGGTTCCCCCACAATGTCCTGGCCTTGAATTCCTCCTGCCTCCCCCGGAGAGGAATCTAAGGTTTAAGAGTGGTCCTCAGAGTTCCGCTCCTTCCTCCTTCCTCCAACTTACCATTGGTCTCTCCAGGCTGCTTGTCCCTTTTCCTCTTCTTCTTCTTCCCCTAGATGAATAGAGGAAACACAAGGAATTATTTCAGAAAACAGATGGGAGGAGGGCATTCTGGGTCCCCTGGGAAGGAGAAGGCAGGAGGGGGAGCACACCGCTGTCTCTGTCCACACCCATGGCTCCCAGAGTGTTTTTGAGCCCCCCCACCCCAATCCAAATGCCCTTCAGTCGTGCTCCAGCTGGAGGGACATACACTCAGCAAGGCGAAGAGAAGGGGTCAGCGGGGGTGAAGGAAAGACCTCTTTTCCCACACACCTCTGTCCATCCTTAAACCTGATCCAGAGCATCTGATTCCATAAAGGGAAGAAGAGAGCTGATGAAGGAAGATTCAGGGAGGTGTGGAGAGACAGGGTTCGGGGTGGACCAAGAGCCCACAGACAAGCATCAAATGACTGTGGAGATGGCCATGTGGACTAAGAAAATCACCCCCCACCCCCCAACCCTTGTTCCACACAAATCTCCTCCTTATTAAGGACAAAAGGTCCTTCCACTCAACCAAAACCCAAAACCTTCATCTGGGGCTATACTAGTAACAACAGCTAACGTTTATTAAGCACATACTACGCGCCAGGCCTGATTCTAAGTACGCTATCCACATTGACTCGCTTTTCCCTCACACGATCCTATACAACAGGGACGATCACCATTCTAATTCTACAGAGAAGGAAACTCAGGCACAGAGGGTTTGTTAGCTGAGATCACACAGTTAGCAAAAGCTGGGGCCAGGATGGGAACCCAGGAGGTCTTGGTTCCACAGCCCTTACCTACTAGGCTGTGTTGCCTGTATATTTAACCCCTTGCTCTCTGTGGAAGGTTTTTAATTGATTACAGGGGATGGATCACATGAGGTCACTGGCATTCTCCAACCTGTATCTGTACTGTCTGCTTGTGGCTGGGGATGTGGCATGGAAACGGGGCTGAGCTCCGTAGAACTGACTCCGTCCCCACAGATCTGAAACCAGTTCTCAGCTCCTCAGGGCTGGTCCCATCCTTCTGGGTCAGATGGTGGGTACATATGCAATATCACAAATGAAAGGACTAGCCTACACGTCTGTTTCTGAACATCTAAATATTGTCTCTGCCTGAAGTTCCCATGGTATGTGGACATCAACTCAGGAGGGAAAAACAAGAGTGACAGGTGGTCAACTTGACAACCCCTAAGGCCCTGTAAAATGAGAACCTCACAGTGGGGATGCCAAGGTTTTAGCTCCATCCAAGGGCTCTAAGAAAGCCCCTCTTTTCTCTCAGAACCTGGGCCCATACCTTTTGGGAAGCTTGTCCTGGCCTTGAGTTTGAAACTTTGAGAGAACATATTCTACTCTTTGATAAACAATTTAAAGATTATTTGTTTGAGAGTGTGTGTGCCCACACGTGTGTGAGCGGGGGGAGGGGAAGAGGGACACAGAGTCTCCAGCTGGCTCGCCCAACACGGGGCTTGATCTCACAGCCCTGAGATCATGCTCTGAGCCGAAACCGAGAGTCAGAAGCTTAACTGACTGAGCCCCCCACCCCACCCGAGTGCGCCATTGATAGACAATGTAAAAATAAAAAAAATAAAAGGAGTTCATGGGGCCCTCTCGTGAGCCTCGGCAGCCTGTCTTCATGTTCGTACCTCTCCTGGGGAGCAGCGAAGTGCTGCCTGGCCATCTAGGAAAAGGCAGGAAGGGCTAGTTTCGGTTTATTTAGGAGCCTGAGTGAACACTCAACGGGGCCCCCAAAACCGTGGTGACTCTGGGCAGTGTTGGCGTCCACACAACTGGCGGGCTCTCAGTCACCTCTGCGTTAACACAGTGCTCGCCCGTTTGCCATCTCCCTCCGTATGTCCTGAAAGGCAGCTGAAAGTTCCAGGCCCCATGGGAAGCTGTCGGTTTAGGATACATAGTTGAGGTGACTGAGGAAAGGCTCGTTTAAACTAAAGGCTTCTGGAGGACAGGGACTGTGTTTTAATCAGAAGAGGACAAGAAGAGCTTAATAAACATGACTTAGTGATGAGGGACACATGTCTCAAGGGGAGCGGCCACCACCGCCCAAATATGGAGGTGGGGGGTGGGGAATTCGAGATGCGCAATGGCTTAGGATTTGTGTCCTTTCCGTAATCTGGAAGAGCTAGAAAAGCAACAATGTTCTAATACAATGCCAGGGGCCAGACAGTACTATGGGACCAATCTGTTTTCTCTTGTGCCCCCAGAAGATGTCAGATCCAACAACCCAAATGTGACTGTTCTATTTTGCTAAGGCTTCCATTGCCCCTTGACTAGAAAAGCAGGAACATGAAAAGAGGCATGAAGTTCGCTCAGAAAACTTTTCCCAGAAGAATCTTCTGGACTTTACAACAACCACCGTAATGTATAGGAACTCCTATGTCGAGTCAGCTAAGAAAAAAACCCAAACCTGACAGGTTGCACCACAATCAAACCCATAAGACCTTGAACTCTGACCCTTGCTCCACAGACCGTTTCCTGGGGCACAAAAGGGAGGGAAGACGGGGGGGGGGGGGGGGGGGGGCGCGCGCAGCAGCAGAGTGCGTGCGTGTGTTCACACTCAAATGTGTAAGGAGCCATGGTGATAGGAGCCAGACAGTACCCTGTATGAGGGATAAAGCTCCTTCAGTCCTACATCTAGATCTACCCCTAAACTTTGTCTTAAGTCTTGTCAGAGGTTTCCCTATCATACTGAGCTTCTTCTGAATGTGAAGCTGAGCTGAAGTCACTTTAAGTGTCTTGTAGACCTTCTAAAACCTAGAAAGCACTTCACAGAAAGCCCAGGGCAATGCCTGTCTAACTGACTCCCGGGCAAGTCAGTGGCAGCATTCTTTTGAAGCTATCATGAAGTTGGCCTTGTATCTTTGTGAAGATCTCCCCCTGCACAACTCCAGAGGGCACCATGCACATAGGCCATAATGTAAACGGCACTCCCTAGAGTTGTGCAGTGCACATCCTGCAAAACTGTACATGAAGGCCCTACCATGACCCCAAATGTCTGTTGGGGATACGATATCTATAGGGAGCAGAATTCTTCTCTGCGGTACCATTCTAGATCACTCAGACTTAGGTCTGTAGCAGGCAGAAGGTGGAGGAAAACTCTAAGAGCTTCTGACCCGAAACCAGGAGAAGAGTGTCCTGAAACGAGATGCCTGTGCATGTGGAGGCCACAGAGCTGGCCTGCTGCTGGAAATCTCCACCTTGAGGTCAGGTGGGGGTGAGCGGCAAGCCTGTGGGAGAGCATTCACTTTCTCATCCTCTTCCTTTCCATTCCAGAAGAAAGGCTTCCCCGTGTACACATGCTGAGGGCAAATGGAAAGGTCCCAAGCAGCTACGACCCGGTGCACGACCATCTGCGAGTGACAAGGGCCCTGACCACAGCAAACATTCCAGTGAGAGATACCGGCACTAATTCCCGTTTCAACTCCCAGGAGGAACAGAGCCTCGTGCTGCCAGCCAAGGCCACTGAGACCCAAAGGGCGGCGGCTGGGGGTAGTGATGAAGACGTGGGGGTGAAGCCCAATGGTCTGTGTTCTCCGCACCCCCCCTTCTCTGCACAGGGAAGAGCAGACCAGCAAGCCCAGGTTGACAGGTATGGGGAACAGTGAGAACAAGCATCTGCTCGGGACCCACAGGTTCCCACCCATGTCTGTGGCTTCTTGATGGCAGATTAGTTTTGAGAGTCAACATGTTTGATTTAACTCTGAGTCCCCCTAATACCGCGTGGGCACACTCGCAACCAGCACTAACTGAACTGATCTCAACCCACAGACAGAGAGAGCGTCTTCACCACGGACGTCCACAGGAGAGCTAGGTCAGGTGCGTGCACAGGAGAAAGGCCCCACCACGGCTCCACGCCACTGACCAGAGATGGGAGGAGAAGCCCACTGCTGATGTCAAGGCAAGCTTTGCCTTCACCACCCTAGAGAGTGAATGGTTAAGAACCACTTTATAACGCCAAATGCCTTGGAATAAAAATATCAGGTGAAATAAGAGACATGTCATCCACTGAGAGGAGAGCCAGCCAGAAGGACGCTGGGCAAAATGCGGAACAAGAAATAACGGGGAGAGGAGAGCAAGGTCAGGAGAGGACAGCAATCCTAGGTGTCACGACTGCTGTGATTAGTGAAAGCAACAATCCCATCATGTTTCCGAAAACCCTAAGGAGGAAATTAGGCAAATCCTGCAGTCAACACAGAGCCCTAGAACACACCTCACGTAGCGTAGACCCTTTCCTGACCCTCCGGGGGCCCCGAGGCATTTCCCGCGCCCCACCAGAGGAAGACTACCTCCGGCTGCTCGCAGGGTCCTCCCCCCGTGCCCCTCTCAGGAGGAACTAGATTTCCAACTTGTCCTGCACCACAGTGTAGGACAACTGGTCCTTTTCTCCCTCTTAAGGGCCAAGGCCCTGCTGGAAGGCCTGGGAGGAATTAAACTCGCTCCACCGCTACCCAAGGCCTTCCCTGTCAGGCCCCATGAACCCTTGCTGAGAAGCACAGAAGTCCCCTGAGGCAATCCCAGAGCCAGGTCTTTACGAAGACCTGGGCAAGAAGGTGTGCACAGCCCCAAGTCAACCCCACGGTCCTGAGCTGGAACAACAGAACACGGGCCTCCTCCCTCCTCCCTGAAGAACTCTGGCCTGCTGATGGAGCCATACTGGAAGCCAGGACAAAGACCCCCCGCCCTTCCCCCACCCTCCCAGACTGGGGCTCGGACAGGAGGCTCCTGGTCCCCGGAGTGTGCAGAATGTATGGTCCTGAGGCCTGACTTAAGGTGGCAGGTAGCAAGAGGAACCCCCCAACACGTCTCTGCGGACGCCGGTTCTGAGGAAAAGGAACACCTACATAGTTGTCCCGCGCAGACCAGCCGGGGTACAGCTGCATGTGAAGCTGTCGCTCCTTGCGGGCCAGCTCGTAGTACTTTGCTTGCTCTTCTCTGGACAGTGCGTGCCACTGGAGGGGACACAGAGGCGGGGAGAGGCAGACAAAACATCACAAACTACCCTGCGGCCGGGGCTAAAAGGCGGGTCGGCTCTGCAGGGCGCTGGCTCGCGCAGGAGTGCTCAGACAAAACCTCATCTGTCACAACCCCGTTCTGGGGAAGACGGCGGGGCGTGTGGAGAAGGTCGTTCTGGTCACGCTGCCATGAAGGCCAGTGAAGAAGTCAGCATGTGACTGAAGGGACAGGGCTACCGTGCCATGCCACCCACTGTGCCCTGGTCCATCCATCCCCCTCTTCCCAGTGAAGGAGCGACCTACCCTCCGGCCCAGGATCTGGTTGATGGCCGCGCTCTCTTTCAACGTGCACTCCGCCACGACCTTGGCCCTCATTTCCTTCATATACAACATGAACGCATTAAGAGGTTTCTTTATGTGGGGCTTCTTCTTTTCTTCTTCCTTTTTGGAGTCCTGATGCTTTCTGGATATGGGCACAACAGACAAACACAACCCCATAAACAATGGCAAGGTCCCACCTCCCCAGAGAACCCAGCTCCCCCGGCGGCTCAACACCCAAACCCAGCCGTTCTGAACGGGAAGCACGCTTCCACTGTGGGTCTTCTCCAGCCTGGAAAGCGGAACAAAAGCATCCCAGCAGGTGTGTGGGGGAAGAGAAAGATTTCACAATCACTTCCTCGAGTGTCCCAGGCACATTTCCTAAGCCAGGGGGTGGGGGAGCACAGCGTGGCCAGTATCCCCTGGGCTGGTGCCTCTCGTACTTGCAGGACAGGCCTCCAAACGTTCAGTAGTGGGTGAGGGGCGGGGACACGGGTGCAAATCCGAGCCTGTCTGAGGACAAAGGACACCCGAGGCACACGCACCATGGCCAGCCACGGGCAGGGCCAACCACCCAGCAGCCACGGCATCAACAACAGGCTAGACAAGACGGGGAAGGAGAAAGCGACCAAAAGAGCGACACTCACGAGCTGTGGAGTGAGCCGACGTCACTCTGGGAGGATTCCTGTTTGACTGTTGGCGTGACTATGGCCGGGTGGGGGATGCCGGTCGTATGTAGAGTGTGATGTGGTGGGACCATATGGGGAGGGAACCTGGAAGACAGGAAGCTGTGTAAATCGTCAGAATCAAAATGAATGAATGGGGAGGGATGTGTACACACAATTAAAAAAAAAAACAACAAAAACCCAGCACGTAACACTCACATGAAAGCAACCCAAGGCATATGAAACCTGTCAGCATTAATTAGTGATAAATTAAACATAATGATTCTCATAATGTCATTAAAGCCAATCTTCCCCTTCATTATTGCTACTGACAAGAGACATTATGATTTTTAACATCTTTAGCAAAAGACAAATACAACGGATGTACTTGGGCGGAAAAGTAGGCTCGGACTACCTGCTGGAAATCACACGTCCACTTGTTTTTTGAGGCATTATTAGTGGCATCTAAGAAGACAATTTCCTAAGTTCTAATCAGCTCTAGAATGAAAGGTGAAATCTATTGTTGCATATTGACAGCTGAATAAAATATTAACGTGGCCGAAGTACACATTTTTGACAATGCCATGCATGCCTCATTAAGCCAAATTCTGTTGATAGAGTACAATAAAATTTTTCTTTTTTTTTTTGCTGGTGTGCCCCATCGTTTTGACAGGAATGAGAGAAAGTGAGGCAGGAAGATGGGGAAAATCCAAATACTTCCTATCTGGTTCTCTTCATAAGTCACGGATATTTTAAATAAGCTTATGTCCACTTATGGAAAGATGAAAAAAAAAAGCTGTATTTTATACACACACACATAAATGGAGCTTTGAATTCGGATGCGTATACCCTCTCCTGCTCTGTAATTCTAGTATTCCTAAATTACGTTTACTTAATAGGCTGCCTGTGCCTTCAAAGGCCTTCTAAATGATTATCCAAGTGGGAACTCTATGAATAAAGGTTGTTTTCTCCTCTAATACAATCCATTTTTAAGGAAGTTCTTTGAAACCCCCCTTAGGCCCTGAATTAGCATTTCTCTACCAGGAAAACTCACCAGAACATAAAGAGCTAGTTTTAAAATGCTCATCTTGGCACATGTGGAGTGACAACGGGATCAGACAAACAGCTTTCATGTTTTCTGATATGCTTGGAGTCGCCATGAGTTGGATTGGGTTAGAAGAATCACCCTTCTTAAGAGAACACATACCACTGTAGAGAATAGTAGGGTGAGGGGCAAAAAGGGTAGAACCCCGAGAGAAAACAAAATGGCGGCCTCTAGGCTCCAACCTGTCCAGGTTAGGCAAGTGAGCAGGTGGGCGCTGTTTGGAGGAAGAAGAACCAGATCAAGCAGTTGATGCCTTCTTAATAAATCCAAACCAGAACAGTCCCATAGAGCATCCAGAGAATGAAGACCTGCTCTCTAGCAGCCAGTTCTGGTGGGCACTGGGAGTGCTAATAAGAACTTACTGAGACGGTGACTTCAAGAGGACTCTGCATTTATAAGGTTCTTTTCCTATGTGGACTGGAGATGAAACGATTTTCCATTTCACCCAAATAATGTAGTAAATGTGAACTTGAAAATGGTTTAAAAAAAATTAACTACCTGAATCTATGTAGATCAACGGAGAAAATACCAATGCACAAGACAGATTTCTAAAGGGGCCCAGACTCAGAGTGGACCTTTGACTCAGAAATTCCATCTTGATGTGGCCCTCTCCTGCCACTGCCTTTTACAAATTAAAGCCAGTATCAAAGTTTGGTAACAATGACATGATTTTTTAGTAAGAACCATGTAAATCCTTTAGGGTATATGAGAGGAAGGATGGACAGAAGAGAGGGAGGGAGGGAAAGAGTCGAAGAGAAAAAGAGAAAGAAAAAACAAACAACCTCCATTCCCTTTCCCTGAGAAATGAGAAGCAAACTCTCGGAAGGCACTTGGGCTCCCATGTTACTCCCTGCTCCTTCCCACTGCATGAGGGCCTCTGAGGAAACATAAGTTAAGAACATGTGTTCTTGGAAGCCCTTGGGTGAAGCGGTGGGTGGAGTGGCAGCTTTTACTGCGAATTTTAAAGGCTTGACATTCCTCAAATACATATGTTCTCTTCTTGCTGAATGAGAATATGTGTACAGACATGAGAGAGAGAGAGAGAGAGCGCGCAGGGGGGAAGGTGGGGACGACAGAGAGGGAGAGAAGGGGGGAGGAGGGAGAGACAGAGAAACACTGTGTGTATGGTGTAGGTAGTAGGTGTGTGGGGGTGGGGCGTGGACACACACACACACACACCCCCCAAACACCACAGGCAGATACTACAGTTCCAGCACATTTTGGGGTGGGGCCAAATTTCTGGTGCAGGCCACGAGGAACGAACACCTCCAAGTTCACACGCCTACACACATACTCGTCTGTCTGACAAACGTATAGCAGAGAAAGAATCGGGGTGTTGGGCGTGGGGGGGGGGCGCGCACAGGCACACCTTTGCTCAAGAAATTCCTTTCTGCGGACAACTATTTCCTGAAATGCGATAAACACCCTAAAAATTCTAAGCAGCTCATTATATACCCCCGTCTGCTTTTATGGCTCCGAGCCAGAATATAATGATGAACCTTAACTTGTTAAGGACAACTAATTTTTGTTTCTGGCTGTCTCAGGGGCTCCTTCTCTTGCTCACTCTCACTTTACTTCACTGTTGACACGTTTCTGTTAACTGGATGTCATCCGGCGGCCTTGATTTCATGCACGAGCAGTGGGATGCATTTTCCTCGTGCAACAATCCTGCTTTGAGTTGCATTAGGTTTGTCATTATTCTCTCGTTTTCCCCCTTGCACTGGTAACATTTCATCTCTTCCTGCCTTATTTTTTGTGAGCCACGGTGCACCCACATTATGGTTTATACATGATCTCGCTCCCTTTGAAGCCGGCAGATTTCAGAGCCCGCTCTCGTCAGGAGAAGAGCCTTGCACCAATTTAGCAGGCTGAGGGCCCGGAGCTCCAACATCTCAATCTAAAGGGGGTCACAGGGTGGCACAAGTGAGTGTCAGCAAGAGCTGTTTAATTGCCAATCTAGGCTTCTCCGTGGTGTTTAAAGTATAATGACCCATCACTTAATTCTGAGAAGTCCTGGCCCCGGCTGCTGAATAGAATGAATATCAAAGGGTGTTCTGGAACAGGGCAAGCTGCCTACATTTCCTATAACTGCCATAAGTATAATAGCCCCATACTTCTGTCGCCCCATTACCACAATAATGTATTTAATTTGCTGTATACGCTTTTTAACTAGCTACCTTTCATAAGGCCTACCTGGGGAATCGGCGGCCTCCCCCCTGCACCCTGAGCCCCTAACCTTTCCTCCCACTGTTTCCTTCCTTTCCACCACCCCTTTGCCCACCTCTAAATCATCGGCTAACCTCCTAATGATAATTCAATCGATAAGCTTAACCCCAATCCCTATCCGACAATTCCTTCACTGCTTTTAACCTCTCAAAGGCACCAAATAAACAAACACGAACAACAATCAGGGGTATGATAAACGCTGGTTTGCAGGGAAGACAGAGCTGTGGATTAGGAGTGGCTCTCGGACGCAGCTCTCCTCCTGGGAGACTCCCAATTCGTTCCCATGCTTTGCAAGGTGGTGATGACATTATTTAATGAACGTAACCTTCCTCCTTTCACTGGAGAAGAGGGTGCAAAGGCATTTTCCCGCCTAACCCACATTGGTGTGGATTTTGAAACCGAGATCCTTTACCCCATGTAGGGACTGGATCTTTAAAATTACGGGATCTCTATGGTATAATTACAAATGGGAGATAGACCACAGTCTGCTTTTCTTCATGAATGTGATTCTTACTCTTTCCCCCACCAGAATTACTGTTTTGTAAGCAGGAAAAGGGGCTGGCTTGTCCTGTCTCTCCAACCCTTCCTCTGGTCTTGGGTTCCCACATAGACCATGGAGATTGGGGGAAGATGCTAGGGACAGCATCCTTGCCATGTAATGCATGCTGATTTAATTATGGGTCATCATCAAAATGGATTACTTGTTGTAGCCCATCAGGAAAGTCTAAACCTCCACCGATTTAATTAACTTGACTGAAAATCAGATGAACAGAAAATAAAACTATCATTAGGAGCGATTAGTGACTACTTAAGCCTACTGCTGCCAACCAGTTTGTAAATAAACTAGCACTCATTGAAAAATTAGCCAGAATTAATTAGAGGGAGGAAAGGGAGAACAAGGGATTAGAAAGATCCAGGTACACACAAGTGGGTGTATCAGCGTGTACACCTTACACACATATTTACGTGCTTAGGGATATGAACGCACACACCACACACCACTTTCTTTAAAGGAAGAAGCCACCATTTTTATCCAAATAAACACAGCAAAATATTTCATACGAAGTAGAAGTCAGGGCGGAGCTCGTGACCCAAATATTTAAACTAGAAGTTAAAGATGCTCCCCTATTAAGGAAAGTAAACATCATCCTGTCCTTTGTCTGGGTGTGGGAATTCTTTGCTGGTTATGTGATGGGCTCTTTTCAAATTCTTGTTCTGCACACACATGATTTTTTTTTTTTTTAAAAAAAGCTTTCCAAGACTTAGAGCTACACAGGCCAGTGTGGTAATCACCAGCCACACCTGGCTTTTGAGGACTTGAAATGTGGCAGGTCCAAATTGAGATGTACTGATAAGTGTAAAATACATACCAGATTAAAAAAAAAGTACAGGGGCGCCTGGGTGGTTTATAAGACTCTGCCTTCGGCTCAGGTCATGATCTCAGGGTCCTGGGATCAAGCCCCGCATCGGGCTGTCTGCTCGGCGGGGAGCCTGCTTCCCCCTCTCTCTCTGCCTGCCTCTCTGCCTACTTGTGACCTTTCTCTCTGTCAAATAAATAAATAAAATATAAAAAAATATATATCTTTATAAAAAAAAGTACAAAACAGAATGTAAAATCTCATTAACAGTTGCTTTACAGTGCTAAATGTCAAAATGAGAATATTTTGACAACAGGTTGAATAGATCCTTAAAAAGAATTTCACCTGGGTTTCCCTCCCTGATATTGAACCTCTTTAAAATCGTGGCTAATGAACAACTTAAAATTCCATATGGGGCTCCCCCCCTTTTTTAAAAAAGATTTTATTTATTTATTTGACAGACAGAGACACAGCGAGAGAGGGAACACAAGCAGGAGGAGTGAGAGAGGGAGAAGCATTCCCGCTGAGCAGGGAGTGGGGGCTCCCCTTCTAATTCTTTGGGTTAGTACTACTTTGCAGAAGTGTGTGTTGGGACACGGGGGTCTCTTCTTGTTGACAGTGAAGAATCTAATTTTGACAAGACCACACCCTTCCTCAAACTCTCCTTTACATAATATTAAAATGACCTCCACCCTTTCCGTTCTTACCCAGTATAGGGCAACAGAGAAACATTTTTGAAAAGTTCTGTCCTAACTACTTTTTCACACCTTCTTAATTCTTTAAAAAACAAAAAAACAAACAAAACTGCTCAATACATCGATTCCCAGATTCAACCTCGAAACTTGGACATCACCTATCTTAGAAGTTCAGGTTAATTTTTTAGTGTTTTCTAGGAGTAAAGCCCAATGCCCTATTGGTCTTAGATCATTAGGATAACTTGAAGAAGCGGCCGCTGGTTGGCCTGGGAGCCATCTAGAGCACTTCCTGAGAAGTCCCCCACGGCTGACTTGGTTGGAGGGCCCGGTTCTTGGAACTCACCTGGACATGGAAGCGTTGACAGTCAGAGCTGTGGGGTAGGGGTGACGGAATCCTCCTGTCGTGATTGGGTACACTGGCTGACCTTGCCTAAAAAGAGGGGGGGTACAAAGTAAGAGAGTGCAAACAAGGGTGGGGGTGGGGAAAAGAAAAAGAAGAAAAAGGGAAAGTTCTCTCTGCACAGTAAGCTTTATTCTCATTTGATCAGAACAAAAATCTTGGGGATTGTACAGGAAGGATCAAAGGGAAGAAACACAGAACAATTTGAATGCCATAAATCTGATAGGAATGGCTAATTAAATTTTATAACCTCTGCTTATGTCAATAGAGACCCTCTCCCCAAGCTGAAACTAGGTGTTTTGTTGTAATAATTAAAGGCGAAGTCTCGCTTGCTTTAATGGAGCCATCACACTAATTGAGGGCTACACATCCAAAGGAAAACAATAATGAATGTAAATTTATACCAAAATAAAGTGCAGTGAATCAAAGGACTTCAGTTACGCTTTGGGCCTCTTTCGGTATTTAGATCTCGGTGAGAAAACATTAAATTAACAGAGCTTAATTTGTAGCCTTTTGTCAAATTAACAAGTGTTGACAAGAGTTACCGGGGGGAGAGTCCCCAAGAAGAATTGTGGGTAACCAATAGACAATCACACCTCATTACAATAATTAAAAAATACAGCAACATGCAAAATAGCATCCTCATGAAAGACACACAACTTTTTCTGACAGAGGGTTGTCTGAGTTGGCTATTCCTTTTTATCTAGCCTTCAAATACCTGCCCGTCAGCGGAACGGGGCAAGGGATGACAGAGAACTAGTCGAGGAATATGGCCCCATTTTCTGAGGAAGGACTGGGACACAAGCTCACGTCCGTGTCTACCCTCCCCAACAAAATGAAGGAGAAAAAAAATCAACAGAAAGTACACCCACGGTCAGTGTTTTGTACAGCTACTTCAGACTCCAAGCTTTTTTTCACAGAACAGGACAGAGTGTGCTCAACTAGAGAAACACTGGGCAAACTATTCCAGACTCTGTCTTCTGTAAGGCTACAACAGGGGGTCTTCCCCAAAACCCAAACTTCAGAGTTTAACCTAGGACATATTTCTGTTAAGACAACAAATTGTCCTTGTTTTTTAAGAGTAGCGATCATGGATACACATGGAGAAATACATATACAAGAATGCACTCACAAAACAGATATTACATGCACACACACACACACACACACACACACTCACTCTCTCTCTCACACGTGGTATGCTTATGCAGTAAAGGCCTTTCTACTCTGGCTCGGAAATACACATTTTTCAAGTCGTCTTAAGGAAGGTTAATGGATGGTACTATAAAAGCAAGACTGGGTGGCAGGAAGACAAATCGTAAAAGGCGATTCGATGCCCTGCGCACGGCCAGGAACCTTGGCTGACACTCAGGAAGGCTCCATGTGCTGCAGGAGGGATTTCCAAAGCCCCACCCCCGCCCCTCACAATCAGGTGAACCAAGAATCTCAGAGAGATGCTGGCTGCACACCCGTCTGTCCCAACAGGCAGCCCTTTCCACTCTTGTTGCCAGCCTTGGGAGCAATGGTCAGGATGGGGCGAGGGGGAAACCACTCCCCACGCTCACCCTGTGTTTCAAAATGACATGATGCCTGTTGCCACTCCTGTGCTGCCTCAAACCAACAACGGGCCTCCAGGCTGGGCTGCCACCAGCAGAAGAGCCATGAGCGGCTTTCTCTGACAGAGCCCTGAGAGCCTCTGCCATTCCCGAAGTATCTGAAGGACACCCTCGTTCACAGAGAGAAACCCAGAGTCTTTGGGGACTGTGGGTTCAGAGTGCTGAGTATCAACAACGTTTTTCCTACGTGGCCCATCCGAAGGGCTACTGACTTGCCAGCTTCCCCAAGGGGCGCTCATGGAGCATCTTCCCCAAGTACCCCCTGCCACCCTCCCCCACCAACCTTGTCTTCCGAAACTCACACACACGCACACACACACACGCACACACACACACACACACACACACACACACAGGATAAATAATAAGCATGCCCATGTAAGAAACAAAAAGGGAATTAAAAAATGGAACTCCTTACTGTGGTACTAACCATCCTAGCGGATGGGGGATTTGTCCTACGGTGCCAGGCGATAGCGGGTAATACGGAGATATATCTGGAGGGTGCGGAGGCCGTGGGATTCCTGGGAGAAGAAGCAGCATTTCAGTAACAAAGGAGGAGAGAAGGACAGAGAAACTGCCAAGGGATGGGAACAGGGAAAGGAGGATAGAGACTTCTCTTCTATGAGCAGAGCTAGCATGAGATTCTTTCCATGACTGTGATCGTTAAGAGTTGTGGGTAGGTTTTGCTCATCATTTCTCCCTGCTGTACCTTGACAAAGTGGTTTATCTCTTTCTAGATGGATGGGTACACGGGGTAGACGCAGACCCCGAAAATACTGTCTTGGGTATTTCTGCCTTATGGGATCAGTGTGATTACTGAGATTAAAGAAAAATCTAAAGGGCTTGGCACACAGTAGGTGATCGAGTCATGTAAATGCTCTTTGCCCTCCCAACTTGGGCCTCTACTCCTTGTAATTCTCATGACCTGCCTGCACCAGAGTCCGCTCTTCTAAGTTTCTAACAACGCCTTTCCAGTTATAGCTTTTGGAAGGGTGACTCTGGCCTTCTTTCAAAAAAGGTAACTCTTCTAGATTGTCTCCACCTCAGCTGAGAGGAGGAACTGTGGCAGAAACTCACCAGGAGTCATGGCCTCTTCTCCAGGGCAGGATCTGAACTGAGCAGACCAGCGGACTCAGGTCTAGCACTACTTCTCTGGAGGCAGCCAGATGGGAGAACGAGCCCTAGCCGCTGACCAGGTACCCATGACACATGACACAGCCGAGCACATCCTAAAGGCCTGAGTGACTGCACACTTACTCCACAGGCTCCTGCCCTCAATCCTGAGCAAAACAAGAATGCTGGGAGCAATTCTGACACAGAGGGACCGATCTGAAGCAGCTGAACTGAGAAGAAAATGAACACTACAGAATCAACGCGGTATTGGAGGTAATGAGCTGCGTGTCTGCGGATGAAAACTATTCCATTTTTTTTTTTTTTAATTCATTCAGGAAGCTTTTAATCTGTAAGTTAAGTCTCCCTGGGTGACATTTTCATGCAGACATGGCTTTCTCTCTATTACAAAAACCAAACAGATTAGCTGGTCTTGGACCCTACACCAAGCCATTTGCACACTTGAAAGAATGTTCGCAGAGGAAAAGTAAACAGTCTGCAGACGTTAATCATATGTTTTACGATAACCATTTAAAAGCTATTCCCTGTACTACCATTATTTAAATGAGACGTTGATGCTGCCATTCACTCGCAGAGCCTGAGGCCGGCTGGCGGCCTCCTCCAGCATCCAAGCACCAGGCTGGGTCCCCCACGAGCACAAAGGGGGCTCAGAGGCTGGTGAAAACCAGCTAATGTGTAGTTTCATTCAGAGGCAGCGAAGTCTGCATGAACAGGCAATCTACCTCAGCTCGACACCAAACAATCCCGTCTGACAAAGTGACATGGGATAGCCATTTAACATTCATCCTTCTAATGAACTAGCTGGTTGGAGAAACCCCGGGCAGTGTACCACCCGGCCTGGCCTGGCCTCGGCTCTTCTCCCATGACCATCCCTCTAGGAGCTGTGGCCCGTTGCTGGTTGTTACAGGAGGGTCTCAAGGAACCCTGCCTTCTCTTTCCCTCTTTGAGGAAAAAGCAGTTGATGAGCACATGGGATGGAAGGGAGGGTAAAGTGTAAAGGCTGAAGGGTGACGTGGCACCTTCCGCCTGAGACCCTACTGGTTGTTCCTTGATGAACTTGGTTTTCACATCTGTATAATGGGCTTGGTGATACAGCAGGAGAAGAGGAACCCAAATAAATCAGCAACAACGATGCGGGACCCAGTGACGTTGCACCATACCGCCATCAGCAAGTGACTGGAATCCCTCAGCTGCTAAACGAACCAGGGCATTGGGGGGCCATGCTGGTGGGGTTCCTCTATTCCCAAGCTGCTGAGAAGGAGACCACGAGATGCCTACTCCTCGTGGACGCCTACGAGAAGCTACTCCTGCGGGATTCACAGCCAGCCCTTCCAGTGGGTATGCGGAGCTCTAGAAAGATCGTTGGTGCTACACACGGGCTTCTTCTAAGGACGGGGGAAGCGACTCCCTCACCGGGCTCTGGCCTCCCCCAAAGAACTTTCTTCTCAACACCCAAGAGAGGAACGGGAGCCCCTCCACAGTGCCCACAGCCCGTCCCACATCCCAGCAGGTCAGGCGGCCACAGACCCAGCACACGCGCTTAGCACCGAACGCTCGGCCTACCTGTTTTGGGGTCAACGTCAGCGGGTAAGTGTGGAGGTGGGTTTCCCGGGGTGAAGTGCTCATTGCTGTACGTGATGAGCGGCGTGAGGGGGTGAACATGGTGAGGGTGCTGCACGACTGGCACTTTGTTCGACTGTGGGAGGGAAAGAAACGGAGAAGGACACCATCAGCCTGAGACTTCCCAACACAGGCCCCAGGTGCTCCTGGGGCCACGCCCTCCCGCCCAGATTCTGGACGATGCGCTCAATCCGCGCGCAGCCCTGGCCCTGATCCATGTATTAAAAATAACAGATATTTGTAAAGCCTGCTCTCTGGGTGGGCACGCTTCCGTTTTAACCTCCCTACGGAGCCTGGCTGTAAACAATGCCTCCTCCATCACCACCCCATCACAGACCCTGACTCTGCACTTTCCCAGCCGGCAGATAAATCGGACGTGGGGACTTCATTTACTGGGGGGTGTGGGGTGGTCTCTGACCCCAGAGCCCCAGCGGAGGGACGTTCAGGAGGCAAGCAGGCTTCCCAGGGAACAGGCTAGGAACACCTTCCCTTACAAGAAACCAGGCAGGGCCCAAGTCCCACCCACGCAGCCTCCCTACCCACCACCTCCCGCTCCTAAGGGCTCCCTGCCCTGGGAACCAGCCAGCCTGCTACAGTCCTTTACAGAGAGCGCGGATGAAAAGCTCCACTCCTGGTCTGGTTGGGAGTGTGAACTTTACCAGAAAGCCCTAGACGGACAGGCAAGCACCTGCATATTTTATGCAGATTACAGCAGCCCTGATTCATTAGGAATTTCATTAGCAAGTCATGGGGGAATGCTAATAAATTAACTGGATGATGATAAATTGGGCTAATAAAAGGGGTGCCGTTTAGAAACGGGCAGTTCTAGCAAACAAAGTACAAGCATTTTTATGTTCAGGAAGGGTGGATAGGTAGAAAGAGCAGGGGGAAAAAAAAGAAAAAAGCATTTTAAAGATTTTTTTAGTTGCCATGACCAGACCTTCCCAAATTCTTATCCTCTTCACCCCTGTTCCCGCTCTCAGCCTGCCCCACCCCCTCCACTATGCTGTGCTCTAACTTAGCCCAGCAAGACCACAAAGGAAAAATGAAGCTGAAACAAGCGAACTACTGGGCCATTTACTGAGAGTAATCCAATTGCAAAAAAAAACCCTATTCCCCATAGAGGATTTTCACTAAAATCCTACAACAGGGACATTTAACCAGATTAGGTACCAGCGAAGATAAAGAGGCCAGTATTAGATGATGAATGGATTAGAGTCAAGTTTCATTTCAGAACGTGTCTTCATTTCCTTTTATTACTTTTAGGAAGGCACAACTTGCATTAACATCAAGGAAAAGGAATTGCATTACAAGGAAAGAAGTGAGGTTTCAGTGCTGCCCACTAGTGCCTCTCGAGTTCAGGGACCACCGAGCACTTAGCTTGCTTTGCGTTTTTCATTTTGTCCTTTTTTTTTTTTTTTTTTTTTTTAATGAATAAGGAAGGGGTATAATACGCAAAGAGTATTTCTCACGCCAGTCAATTGTGGGGAAGGCATCTCTAAAAGGGGCTTCGAACTTTCATGAGCATGTTCGGAACGTAAAATATGGACTTCCTCCTCCATATGCTCCAGAAATGAGTACCGAGAAAGAAGTCAACACTTGCAACAGCCTGGTTTAACGATTCTCAGAAACAACTGGACGCTTCCAGAGGGGCAAGCTAGTGGCCCAAAGAGCCTTATGCTGTGAATTACCAGTTCGCAATCAAAGCACTGAATGCAAAGGCCCAAAGATGCAGAGGGAGCTTTGGTCACACGTCCCTAGCAGCCCTGAAGGTCTGGACAAGGCCAAAGCCAGCAGAGTGAAGGGCTACTGCCTCAAGGCCATGGCCAACTGAAAAGTAGCCAACAACTGAACTCTTAATGCACGCTGGGATGGAGAGGGGAAAGAGAAGGAAAGGGAGGGAGAGGAAGGGACAAAGCCCAGTCAGAGAAGCGAAGACCACCAGGAGGAAAGGAAAATGACTACTGCCAACTTCCAGACGTTTCTTTTGTTTGGTTGGAAAGATACACACCTGCTGAAATGGAAGAGGGCAGACCAGTTCCAGAGTAAGGGTGGAAAGACTATGCGAGGAGTAGGAAGAACCAGAGATAACCCCAAGCAGGGAAGACTGTCACTTAGAGGCTGAAGGGCTTCTGGGAGACGGGACCCCCAGAAACAATGGAAGGAAGCAAAAGGATGGGGATGGAAGGGCTGGCAGTGGGTAGTGGAGCCTATAATTCTCCGCTCCAGTTCAGTCAGGCCTCTCAGGATGCTTGTCTCTAGGAACTCTCTCAGCAGGAACCTGCTTCAGTGGGTCTGGGATCAGGACCCAGGCATCCTGAGTCAGCCTGTTGAGTTCCAGAGACGGTAGCTCTCTGTTCAGCCATGATGCATGACCCCAGACCGGAGGACCACATGGGCACAGACAAGTACAAAGGGTAAGGGCCCCGCGTCCTAACAAGAATCACAAATCCCAGAGTTCTCAAGAAAATCCATGGGAAGAGCTTAGCATTGAACCTACCACATGGTAAACACAGGACTGGTGGTTTATTATTCTTGGTATTTATTATTTTATCGTTAGGGAGAAGCTGCCTGATGGCGTAGTTCTGTCTATAGCCCAGACACACAAATTCCACGGCTGCCTTCCAAGCAGGACTAACAGGAAATGCGGGGAAAACCTTTCTCTACTTGTCTAGCAAAGGATGAAGATAGAATCTGCACAAGAGTGGTGCTCACCGGGGGTAGGATTTAAAAGTTAATTTTCCCTCTTCCTCTTAGAAACATGGATGAAGCTAGCTCTGACCAAAGTTGGACACCATCACCTTCATGTTGTTTTGCACAATATGGTTTTTCTTCCAGTCCAGTCAGACTCTCTAACACGGGAGGGGGTGGATTCAAGCTGCCCATGATCTTGTATGTTTTGATCATGACTGTGTGCCAGGCAGGTCCCTAGGAAACTACAGGTCTCACCAGGGTGACCAGTTCCCAAGCGAGCAAGGGGAAGGAATGCAGTCACCCCTGCAGAGTCCGGGGTGCAGTCACGATTCCCATATGGCCTGCCTGTCCCTGTGCTACTACTGGGCACATGGAAGGGTGTTCTTCGTGAAAATGCCCCATCTCTCCAGCCCAAGGACCCCACAGTCCTTTCTTTCTATGTCACATCATGTCCATGCTAGAGTCACGTATGTACCTTTCTTGATTCCACTGTAGCTAGGTTCCTTAAGGACAAAGACTGTGTCTTCTGGAACCTTCCATCCCCTGTCATGCCCAGCTTGTGTCAGTAGTGAGACTCAAGCTGCTGAAGAGCCACTGAATTGCAACTGTAGTCACGAGAGGAAGAGATGACACAGTCTCACAGATTCATTCACCAACATGGAGTTGCTCAGAATCATAGAACAAAGCTGGACAGACTTTCGGAAACCAGTGAGTCATATCTTTATCAGTACAGTACCTTAAAAATGGTTTACGAGCCCTCGGCATAGACACAGCGACCAAGACTGAGGGCTGTGATGCAAGGAAGACCCAGACTGAAATTTTACTTTACTCGTCTAGCTGTGCAACCCGTCTCAGGAGCTTCGTCCTGTCTCTGCAAACTCTAGATGCGACGGGGGTCAACCTCAGAGCATCGCTGTGACAATTAAGGCTCAAGCCTATAAAATGCTCAATAGTGGGCCTGGCACAGAGCCACACATGCAAAGAAGCTCGGAAAAATACTGTCCAAAGAGTACTAATGAGGAGTGCACAGTGGAGGTATGGTTGGCCACCCCCCGGTATGCTCTAATCAAAGTCCCAGAAGGGAAATGCATCCACAGACGGCCCTCCTTAATTCAAAGGCAAGACGTTTATTATGGGGAAGAGTGTGGGGCACTTTTTTGGCCACCCTTCCACAAGCACATGCTTCTCCTTAAAAGTGTGATATTTAATTGACAAATTTTTTCATCTCTTTTGAAAAAAAAAAAAAAAAAAAAAAAAAAAACCCCATCACTTTATCATGCTAACAAATACGAAAGCCCACAGAAGAGTTGAACAGCTAGAGATGACCAAGGGCCTTCCAGAATCAGGGTGAGGGCCTTGAAGCAAGAGTTCATATAAGTGAAACACCAACCAACCCAAATAGGAAATGTCCCTTAGACTTTCCCCTTCCCTACAATCAGTGCCCACTTCTTTAAGGGGGTCCTTAAGGATTGTGTCCAAAATTGTTACCACCCTAAGAAATTCAACAGTGAAAAGTATCATTCCTGGGGGAAAGACTCAGACAACCTTCCAGAAATGATCTAGGGAATCTAAATAAAAGTGGTAATTCATGCTGGTGGGATAAACAGCTGGAAATATGCCTCTCTCCCCGTTTTATCTTTTTATAGACAAAAGTCCACTATTTAAGGCAAACTACTGCAACATGGAACCAAGAACCTTTGAGGCAACCACCTTATCTAAATATTAAGTAGGTCCTCAAAACTGCCTAGAGCGTGCAACATCATTACCTCCAGTGACAGCTGACCAACATTCAAGGTCGGGGTGGTGGTGGTCGCCGAGAGTTGCATGGAGAGCCTAGTTACTCGTATCTAACCCTTTAGGAACAAGTTGAAAAGCAGGAATCTCCGAGCCACAAAAACAGTGAGAGTGACTAAAACATTCCGTGTAAGGTCCAGGAGTCACCCTACAGTTGCCCACACACACCCACGCCATCAGCACCAGGCACTCCCCCCGGGGACCCCCTAGAACTCTTCGTCTGATGAGCTGAGGGAGAACAGAACAGAGCACTGTCCAATGCTGTTCCTGAAGCTCTCCTGTCAACCCCAGCACAGCTCACCACCGCTACCTCTGAGTGCAGCCTTCCTGCACTGGCTTAGCGCGGCGCACGACATACTGTATTAAATCCTCACAACAGGGCACCTGGGTGGCTCAGTGGTTTAAGCCTCTGCCTTCGGCTCAGGTCATGATCTCAGGGTCCTGGGATCGAGTCCCGCATCGGGCTCTCTGCTTGGCAGGGAGCCTGCTTCCTCCTCTCTCTTTCTCTGCCTGCCTCTCTGCCTACTTGTGATCTCTCTCTGTCAAATAAATAAATAAAATCTAAAAAAAAAAAAAAAATCCTCACAACACACCTATGAAGTTGCTGGCATTTCTTATTAGTTCCACACAGCAGGTGCTACAGATCACAGGACTTGGGAAGGTGGTGTTTCCAGGTTTTCATGCTCACCTGCCCATGGTGTCTGCAGAGCCTGATGCTGGGATGGGGCTCTCTGCCATGCTGATGTAGTGAGCTGCACCCTCTGATTTTAGCCTGGGCCAACCTTCCCCACTGGACAGAGAGGCTTCAGGACTCACAAAGGAATCTGTTTGTCACACTCCCACCCACCAGTCCCTGGAACCTAGACCAGTTTTGGCAAACAGCACCCCCCTGCTGCCCCTCTAGACCCCAAGTTAGGAGTAGCTCAGGGCTCCTGCCTCATTGAGAACACCCCATGCCACAGGACACCAGGTATTTTTAGCAGGGATTTTATGTGATTTGGAGAGGTGGGGGATAAAGTCATTTTACTGGGATGTTTCTGCGCCTCAAACAGAGAAATGAGCAGTATCAGGGTCCAGCAGGGCTCTGGTGATAGAAACACAATGCATGCCGTCAATTCAGCTGACAAGAAACTAAAGAAAAAGTCAGCTCCAAAACCTTGAACCAATTAAATGAAGTAAACAGTGTCTATTTAAAGGGAAGAAAAATCCTCATCGGACCGTAAATCAGAGCTTTCTATTTTCTACCTGGAGAAACATCTTCTACGCAGAGCGAAGTCTTCCCCAGTTCTGGTCATTATGCTCTATGGGTTTTGAGCACTGAAGAGTTAAATGATTAAAAAAAAAAAGGGAGGGGGTCCTTTACCAGCTCTCAAAACGCACAAAGCCTTACCACCTAAAGTATTCATCCAACTACAGTGGGGGAGTTGGGAGGGGGTGCCCTGGTGGCTGACCTCTGACCCCTGGAGAACCCTTAAGCAACAGTGTTCTGCAGCTTGGCGGTGCCACCCTCAACGCCAAGTGTCCACAGCCCCATCCAAGCGTGGCTTGTGATTTGGAACCTGGCAAATGAAAGATTGATTCAGGCACTTCTAGATCTCCCTGCTACCCCTCCTCTCACCCCGACCCTCAACCTTCCGTAACTGTGGGGAACCCAAAGGGAATGAAAGCTTGCCATTCACCTCGCAACCTATTAATCAGCAGATGCTGAAAACAAATAGAGCCATTGCGGGGCTGGCCTCTCCGCCCGCCCTCCTCTTCAATACTCCCCTATTGCTCTCCTTTTCTGCAGAAGAAAAATGGGGCCAGAAAGTGCCTTGAGGAGCCCAGCACAATAAAACAAAAGCAGCACAGAGAAGCATTTGTCAGCCTTCTCCCCTCCCCAGGGAGGACACAGGAGGTCTTCCGTGGTCTTGGGCTCCCCAGCCCTCCTGGAGGCTGAGATCAGCCTCAGGAAGGGACACTGTTCATTCAGAGTTTACATTTAAAAATGGGTTTAGAGCTCCATGCATTCTGCTGGATGCCACTGACTATGGCTACGCCAAGGCCAATGGCGACCAGCGAAACGTGAATGATGCCGCACGTCACTGGAGGCACGGAGCGCCGCTGGAGAGGAGGGGGTGGCGATGGAGGAGGGGCCGCTCCTTACTCATCAACAACCCTCTGTGACTCAACTAGTCCGATTTTTTTAGGCAATGGGCCAGGGAGTGGTGGAATGGTCGGCAAAGGTAGCTTTCCTGCCTCGACAGCCCATTCCCCGGACGAGCACCTGCTGCAGCTGCCGGAATGACGTCAGGAGACGCACGTGGCAGCCTGGGTCTGGCCCACATGGGTGGGCCCACGCCGACTCACCCTACGAACATCCTGCGGTCACAGCCAAGCTCCTGCACACACACAGTGGAAGGGTGGCCAGACGGGCTCCTGCAAACACTTCCCTCTGCCCCTCTGCCCCTGGCTCTGGAAGCCCAGGCAGTGCGGTGCCCAGAGCCCACTGGTGGCGGAAGGCCGCTGCTCCCAACGGGCCGGCTCCCAGCCAAGGGCACACAGTTTCCCTGGACAAGACTTACATTAATGGCAAGAGCACCGCCACTGAAATTAACAAGGAAGAGAGAAGGCTTCACAGGGTTCGAGTTTTGCTGGGAGAAATGAGATGGTTAAGGAAAAGGAGGTGGGCCTGGGAGTCACAGAAAAGAAAGCCCCACCTTCCAACACCAGCACACAGCCTGCCTCACCGGCCCTGCTGCTGGGGATGCCCGGCCCACCCACAAGGCTGCCAAGTGACAGCTTCTGGAACCCGAGGGAGCTTGACACTCAGGGTGCTGCTTGCTTGTTTGGTAAACTCTCGATGGCCGCACCCCTCCCCCAACCCTAGAAACAAATCCATTTAGACAGCAAGAAGAAGACAGACTCTCCTTGCTTTCTCCAAAATTCTGCCGACTCATAGTTTCTCATATACTCACACAAGCACTGAAATTCTTCGTGCAGGGAAATGATTGAACAGGGCAGGCAGGGAGAGAATAAATGTGCACTCAATTTTCATCCAAATTCTCTCACACATATGCATATACATAGAACTAACTCAAACCATCCTAAGCCCTTGGTCTCCCCCCAAACACCCTCCCCGTCCCTCCCATAATATAACAACCCAGCTGGTAACACACCAAACAGATCGCCAAGCACTCAGGGTCTAGGGGGCCAAATTCTGCTCTTAATGACCTTTTCTTAATCCCCAAAAAGGAGTGGGGGGGGGAGTCTGGGAGTGGGGCTTGAGGTGTCAGGGTGGGGGTGTGGGCACACGGAGGGGAACATTTTAACCTGGAAAAGAAAGACGTGATCCAGCTGTTTGGCTCTGTGAGAGCCGCAGCCCAGGGCCGACCCAGCAAAGCTGTGCTTTCACAGGCTCTTGAACAATTACTTCCAGTTAAGTTCATTAAACATAATTTATTTCCACTCATTCTCATTTATTTCCCAATAAAAAGAAAGCATCCCATTGTGCTTCCCCCAACTAACCTTTAAAGCACTTGCAAGCTTAAGGCTTGGCCCACCCGGTCCAAGCTGGCCCCTGATCAGTGAATTCCCAGGGTTTTCTTCCTGCCTGTGTCCCTCCAGGAACATGCCACAGCATGGCGGAGGTCAGGGAGGGGGTGAAACAGGCACAACAGGGTCCTCTGACTGTCCTAATCCTCCACCAGGCCTCAGAGATGAAGAACGAACCACTTCACCCCTAAGTAATTTCTCGGTAGTTCGCAACCTCCACCCTCCCGCAAGGTGTTTCCTTACGACTTGGGTATATTAAATGATTAGTGCCAGCATAATCAATCTTGTTGAGTGTCCCACGTTTGCAGGGAATGTTTGGGAACTGGGTAAGAGGATACAGCTGTTTCTAGGAGAGCAGATTTTCAAAACAGAGCCAGGAATAAAACTAACCTATTCCAAATGAAGAAATCCACAAGCGCAAATTCAAAACAACTTAAAAAAATAATAATAATGACTTCCAGGCTACCCCTCCCCCAAAACCCCAAATCTAGGGATTCTGGAATATAATGGAAAGGAAATCACCAATTTTGATTTAGAGTAAATTTTAAGTACATAATGGTTATTACATCCTGGGGATTTCAAGAAAGTAGTGAACAAAACCTGATACCACCCTTCTAATTTATTTACAATGACCAGCTGTACAAAAATGTCTTTTGTTTTTCTAATATACCCTGTGCCTAACTTTCGAATCTAGACAGTATTGTATTTGAAATTCATGCCTGCTGCATGGAGTCTGGTAAGTGCTCTTTGAAACAGCTGTTTCCTTCAGAGAGCAGGTGAATTTCTCCCTAGAAAAGAACAGGTACACGGAGAGGAGGGATGAACGTCTTCCTGTGGCCCAATAGACACAAATGCCCCCAAACCTTGGATTCAGCAGGAATTCAGCAATGACAGATGCAAAGGTAGTGTGGCATTGCTCTGCTCTTTGTTGCCCTGCTAGTGTCCCAAACATGGGCATCCTTTAAAGGACATCCACAGTCTCCATAAATGAAACACGTGAAAAGGACACAACCCCCTATCAAAGCAAGTTCACAAGTTGGAAGTTTAATGTAACTAGGGAATGACCCAGGCAAAGTCCAATTAAAAAAAAAAAAATCTTAAAATGTGTGCAGAAGTATGTAATCTGGAGGGCATGGCATGAGATTTCATCACATTCCAAAATGTTGCAGAAGGAAAGAATTCCATTACATAGCTCAGCCGGGCCCCCCACCAACCCCAAACCACGAAAGGGAGGTTTCCCTAAGAATATAAGGCTGCGGGCTCTGTTGCTTCCAGAAAATGCCGACGCAGCAGCCTGTTGTGACAATACAAAGATCAAAATATCTGTATCATTGGAGTCGGGAATTCACCCTTTCAAACAACTCCCTTCTCATGAGACATCAAGAATGGAGGGTTAGCGGCCACCAAAGGAGTGGGACTGCTATTAAGTAACCCAAGTAATTTGAGTAAACAAAGCTCTGGAACCTTTCAGGAATCTGGGAAAGGGAGGACAGGCTGGGCTGGGAAATTTACGGCAACACATCTTAGACACTTGCTGTGCCAGCTTGCACTGTCTTTCCCCACGATTCTGGACAGTTCACACAATCGTAGTCTGAACTAGAAAAGTTGCACACAACCAGAAAGGAAAACCGAGCCATACGTCGGTCATTGCTTCATGCTCGACTAGAGAAGTACTGACCACTTTGTGTTTTAATAGGATGTATAGGATTTAATTCCCGATTTTGAAAACATAAGGACTCTTACAGTCTGTTGTAGATTTCATTTTTTCATCCCCCTCCCCAAAGTCAGATCTAAATGCTGATGGACCACGGCAAAGGCTTCTGTGTTTGGCCACACCACAACAAAAGATAGTAATGGAAGTAATCATAGGAATCGCCTCCAAATTCGCCACTGCCCTGACAGCTGTGGCAAGGGATCTGACCCTCTGGCTGAACAGTGTTAGAGTGTAACCTAAGCCCCAAACTGGAGTTGCAAAAGGACCCTCTTCCCGATCATTAACACCACAATGGGCTGTCATGGGTCTCTTGCTCAGGTTTCCGAGAAACGCGGTCTCTTGTTTTGTTTAAGTTTTTGAAAATGCAGATGCCTTAGGCAAGACGGTAGCCCTAAAAGGCCAGCATCTAAATTTGGAAATGGAAAATAAATACAACTAAAGACACAGCAACAGAAAGTTATCATTAAATACGAAACAAAGACAGACAGTTTCCACAAGCCCTGTTCCTAGCAGAGCCTAAATGCTCAGCCGTCTCGAACTCTGAGAGCAAGCTCCTCTCTGAGGCAACGTCATTCTCCCTTCCCTTCCTTCCAGCGGAGCCCGCCCTGGCGGGTGAAGAGGAAAAATTTATTTGGTTAAAGAAATCCTCGACCCCACCACCCTTTTCCGGATCCCCAGCTTCTTGCAACTTGGGGAGCCGGCTATGCAGGCTCTGCCTTGCTAGACAGCTTAAGGACTATGATGAAAGTCAAGCTTTCTCTCCTCTTCATCTTTATTTTTTTTTTAACCCTTTCTCCCCAACTCCCCAAAACACTGCTATGGAAAGTACATCGGGGAAGGGCACAGCTTGAGTTGACCATTTATTCTTGGTTTTGATTTTCCCCTTCCCAGGGTCTGAATTTAAAAAAAAAAAAAAAAAGGCACAGAGGTTTAATGGTCAAGACCATAAGCAAGGACACGAACACACACACACACACACACACACACACACACACACACCCCACTACTCACCCAGCAATTCAAATTGAGGTGCCAACCGCCCAACTGCTGGAAAAGAGAGAGCCCGGAGGCCACTGTGCCTCCCTTCCCACTCAAATCTTCCATCCCCACTAAAATTGCATCCCTAGGGTACATAATAGCTTTTCTCTTCTTTCTCTCCACCTCACAAAAAACTTTCTCTGTACCTTCAAGATGGGACTGGGCCAGCTTTTTTTCTCCTCCCTGGACTGCTTTTCTCACTTTTCTTCTTCCTCCCAGTTTCCCCTCCCTTTATGCTTTTCACTTAAAGAGCTGGAAAAAAGCATCTTAAAAGATAGAGAAGGATCCAAATTTCTGCCCTGGTTTACTCAAAACGCCCAGAGTTCTCACTCACAGTTACCCATCATTGTTTTGTTAATTTGTCCCCTTCCACACGCATCATCCCTCAAAAACCAAAACAGAAAAAAATTAATAAGCAAAGCAAAAATAAACCTAATAATCTAGTTCAACTGGTTGCAGACTGATTTTTTTTTTTTAATTCTTAATTAGAAAACAAAACCAAACCAAACCACCTCCTTCTAGTTTCTAATCTTCAGCACTACAAAATCCGTGAAGGAAGGGGGAAGGCCCATGTTCCCCAGCCAGCTGAGGGCACCTAAGCAAAGTCCCCCTCCCTCACCCGTTACCTTGGGCAGCAGGGACAGCGCTACCGCTAAGAGTAGCTAAGAAATTACGGTCAGCCATGAGGGAAAATGATCAACCGAGTGCAGTAGGCAGGCACTTTATCTGCAAGATTGTCAAATCCCTCAAAACAAATTTCTTCGAGAGAGGGCTGCATTGCGAGAGGAGAAGGGAGGGGGAAAGTATATTTTCTTGTCACGGTGACACGGGAGTGACACTTGGTAGGGCCTTGTCTGCCAAACACGCACACACGCCCTCTTTTCCTTCTAGAGTAAGACTGTGCTGGAAAAATTTTCAACTGACCTCTCTGGGAGCAGAAGAACGTAAGCTTCCTGTGTTTCCTGGCATTCTAGCAGCCATACCGCTAACTTGCTTTTTGACTGTTGAGTTTTGTGAGCTTTCCCCAGAATGAGAGAGACAGAGAGACAGACAGAGATGGACAGAGAGAAAAGAGAAGGCAAAGGAATGCAAAAGGCTAGCCCTAAATCCCACAAGCCCGACTTACTTTTCCTGGGGCTCTCATAGGATCCAGGGCCGGGTACATTGGTGTGGGTTTAATTTAATTGGAGTTGAGAGACTCAGACATCACAGGCCTGAAATCGTCCTCTTTTACGTGAAGGAGGGGAGTGAGGGAGGGTGGCTGCTCCAGGAGGGGTTACAGATAGAAGAAACTTGCAGAGGACCAAAAGAGCCTTTCCGGTCCTCTCCCACCCCAAGTGTTAAATAATTTCACCCTGTTCAAAAGCAAACACACAACTCCGATTTGCATGCAGGTAAGAAAACGCCCCTGTTGCCACATGGGATCCTGGATCTGTCTTGCTTGAAGCAAGACCAGTGGCAAAGATTTGGTTTCTTCTGGCGGCAGGACACCTAACATTGAGGAGATGTTTTTAATTTACTGACCCGACTGCCCAGCTGTTTACAGGACTCTTTTCATGAGGCTGGTCTTTAATACACCAGAGGAGTTAATAACCCTCATTCCTCTCTCCCCTACTTCCCTCCCCCACCCCCCGCAAAAAAAAAAAACAAAAAACAAAAAACAAAAACAAAGCCTAGAAGGGCTTAAACATAACAAAAAAGTGAGAATTCTTAATTTTCTTCTTTTCTTCTTTTTTAAAATACTGCTCTGTGGCCCCTCTTTCTAGACTTATCCGGCCTTCCCGTGTAAGTGTCGGGCAGCAATCTTTAAGGTCCTTAGTACCAAAACAAAACCCTGCCATTTCCCTTTACATGGTGGTAACAAAAGCAATGAGCTTCCAGTTTGACAAGTAAAAAGCCCCAACCACACAGTTCCTAATTGCCTCCCCTCCCTCTATTCAGGGGACCGCCACACTGGGCAGCTGCCTTTGTCATACTTGCAATTTCTTAAGTAAACTGCGAGTTTCCCTCCCCGCTGATGGACAGCTCCCAATCATTCAGCAACAACAACTTATAAAGTGCAGCAAACAGGATGGGCAACTTTGAGTCGGTATTTTCTGGCTTTCTCAAAAGACAAGGAAAATGGAAACAGCAAGATGAGCCAACACATTCCAGACAGACCTCCTCCTCCTCCTCCTCCTCCTTAAAAAGAACAGGGAAATCTGGTGAATTTCTTCAAACTCACTCCTCCTAAGAAACTGCTTCCGGATATCTGCTGCTCCATCGCCCTATCCCGAGTCGGTCCCTAGCGTGACCCAAGGTGTCAGAAGAATATTTTCAGAAAAAAAGAAAAAAATCACAAGGTGTAGAATACCAAAAAGTTCTACGGGATTTTTTTTTTTTTTAAAGAAACTTCCCCAAACGAAAAGCAAACAAACAAAAACGAGCCAGAGCTTCCTTTCCCTTCAGCATAAAATCACAATCAAGTGGAGGAGAAATAAAGTCAGGAGCAGGACAGACTGCTCATTTATGCCCCACGGTCCTCAACCACGGCAGCAGCAGCAAAAGTTCTGGTCCTCTGTTTTAAATAAAGAAGTTTGAGACGGGCGGAAGGGGAAATGGGTCTTGCATGAATGTATAACTAAAAGTAGAAAAATGCCGACCCTCTATGAAAATACTTGGGAATAAGGAGGAAGGAGGGGAGCCAGGAGGGTGGAGCGTCTGTGACTTTAACTTGGTTAAACTTGGTGGGCGAAAAGAAACGAACCCCCCGCCCTAAAAAGTCACTTCCGAGTTCAACAATAATGCTAAAGCAGGTCTGCACTGTCGCGAGCTAAAAGTTCGGAGTCAAAAAGTATTGTCATTTTCTCTTTTTCGTTTTTGTTTTTTTTTTTAAGAGCGTTAAGGGGAAAGGGGGGAAAAGAAGCCCTACTCCATCGGGCACCTTACCAGTCAAGGGACATCAATCTTAAAAGTTATTGCAAAGTGACAGCGAACCAGGGGAAGGCTGAGACCAGGAGCATGCAAGGCATTGGACAGGCATGGGGCGCGGCAGGGCGGCGCGCGTGGGGATGCAGCGGGCCGGCCACCGCGCGCCGCCCGCCCTGCGCCCCGCCGCCCGCCCGTCCGCCCGCGCCGGCCGCTTACCATCTAGAGCGGGTTGCGGGGCTCTCCTTCCCGCCGCCGGCTCGCGGGCATGCTGCCGCGCGCCCCGATGGCCGCCGAGGGCCCGCGCCGGCCGCAGGCTCCACTGGAGGGCAGCACCCGCCCTGCAGCCGCGCGGCGCGCCCGCAGCACAGGGGAGCAGCACACACCAGCGGCGCCGGCAGACAGGATGCTCACGCACAGTTCCATTCACAGAATTATCTCGCTTGGTAGGGAAGGGCACAATAACTGGGATCTCCCCCGATTCCACAACAATCCATCCCCCCCAAAAAGGGAGGGGGTGTTCAAAAAAAAAAAAAAAAAAAAAGGCAGGGCTTTCTTACTCCTTTTTTTTTTCTCCCCCCAACCCGGCATTCAATCAAAAGAACAAAGCCTGATATTTTGTTTGCCAACTTGGCAAACATAAAGGCAATTTCAATAGTCCAAAGAAGTTCACCTAAGTTGGCGAAAGTAATGCTCTGCAGTTCTCCAGTGAAATTAAGCTTTAATAGCTATCTGATGCCATTCAGAAAAGGAAAGGGGGGGAAACTGGCTGAATTTAGATAAAGTTAGAGGACCACTTCACTCGGAAGTTTTCTGCCTGCTGAAAGTATCCTCAGAATTCTTGACAACATCCAGAGCTTAATTATCTTGCTGACTTTTTTTTTTTTTTTTTGGTGGGGGTAAATACAAAAGCCAAAATAGACCATTAAAAACACCAATATGTAAAGGAACTCAGAACAATTTACTGTATAACATTTTTCATGACTAACTTAAAAAAAAAAAAAAAACTACCGAAACTTGTGGATGTGTTCCTTTAAAGCAAACGCTCCTAACACATATTAAACCACCGCTGCGCGTCTTCTAAGCATAGTAGGAAAAAATGACTATTGATCTTCAAATAGCGATAATTGAAAAGATCAAAAAGATTAAACAAAATCAAGAATGTGCTGACTTACCATGCTATGCTTTTTTGTTGCAACTTTGTAGAAATTTCACTCAAAGAAACTGCATCAGAGGTGTCAAATTTTTTAGCGGACTGTGATCGTATTATTTCCGCAGCCCTGCCTTCCAATGCTTCAGAACTTTTTTCCCTTTCTCTTTTTTGTTTGTGGTACCTAGCTTTTTGCTATAGACTTTAAAAGCCTTCAGCTCAGCAAACCAGCACAAATTATCTTGCCACCTTGCGCAGCTCTGATGCTTTGGCCGCTAACTTTGGAAGGCCCTTTACTACTGCATCAAAATTAGCATTGTCAAAGCAGTTAATGAATATTAATATTGTATTTGTCATTGGAGCCGGCCCGTTGCTGAACTCCGAGTCATCCATCAGGGACAAGATTAAGAACACAATTATTTCTGACTGACAGGGACCAAATCTGCTAGAATTTTTTTTTTTAAACAATTCGGGGGGAAAAAAACCCACAATATCATCATCTTAAGGTGTCTCCCAAGAGACTGGGAACCAGATTAATACGCTTTTAATGAAGTAGAGATCATTATGTATGAAGGGGAAAAAAAAAAAGATGTACTATTCAAGCTATTTAGTTATGGTGGCGGCTAGAAATTTTAAAAAAAAAATGCAGACGGCATATCTTTTTCGACAGCTGTCCAGATTTTATTCAAACTGTTCTAAAGAAAAAGACGACTTTTTTTTTTTTTTCTGAAATCTTTTCCTTTTAAAAAAAAAAAGAGAGAGTGAGAACAGAGAACAAGCGATTCGTCCCATCTGGGATAATTTTCCATGTCTTCACTTTTACTGTAGCAGCCCAAGAAAGACAGCACGGTAAATAATTCCTACACAAATTTGACAAGAAACACCTTCATCAGCTCGGCTCCTTCCACCTCTATTCCCCAGATTCCAAGCACTGTCTCTCTCACTTTATTCAGGATGAACCATTACATTTACAGAAACTCTTACGTTCCCTTTCGCAGTGACATCTTTCTGTAATAAACACACAGGAAACAACACAACTCCACGAAAGCCTGCTCATACACACCGCATATCTGGAATCACCATTACAGAGAGAGGACCCATGACACTCCTAAGAAGCCAAGATTATCTAATTTGTGATGCCGCAAAGTTGACACGGAAGTTCCGCCAGCAATTAAACTAACAGAAGCCTCGTGAACTGAACCATCAACCCGGTAGCAGAAAAATGTCTTCCAAGAGTATGAAAACAGAACTTTCTCTACAACATAGGCAAAAGACTAATGAAAAGGAATTAAGTTTAAAAACTTGCAGCTTACCTGGCATAACCAAATTACTTGAATTCACCAAAATCATTTCAACATCTATATGTCACGCCAAGTTATATCATGTATAACTATATTAGACACAAATACACACAATGGATCTATATGGCGATTTCCTAGACGTTTTAGGAAGAGCGTGCTTCATTGGTTTGCTCCATATAAATTGTCTTCGAGATGATATTTCCACCCCCTTTTCATATTTTAAATGTGGTAAAAAGGGGAGAACTAAAAGGGATAAAATGACAGATGTGATGGTTAATCTTACCCAATGAATCGTGGGGGTCTAGGTAAAGCCGTAATGGCCACTGAGCTAATCTACAACACCCACTGACCACCCCACTGGCCTTCTAATACCATTATCAACCCTTAGATGAACATTCTAAATTAGAGTTTTGTTCGAAAAGGGTGTGAATCTGACCTTCGATGCTGGGAAGCCGGTGCTGTACATACAGATGGTAAAGTTCTTATAAAAAAAAAATTTTTTTTAAGGTTTCTTCTTTCTCGCGATTTGCATCTTTGAACTCTGGATCTTTACACCCTCCCCCTTGCACACACACACACATACACACACACACCCTCCCCAAATCCCCTCCTGTAATAGCCACTGATGTCATCTCTACCACACACCCCACGATGTTTATGCTTATCCCGTAACAGGGACCTAAGCAAAACCACTGAAAACAAACAAACAAAAAATCCCCAACATACACACAAACATTCCGCCTTGGCCCAACTTTTCTTCTTTCAATTTACCGGCACCTTTATCTATTGGTTTCTTTATGCCCAACAGACCTTTGGAATATATAATAAAAATGTATCATATACAAATGGGGAGACGTGAGACAAAAATCTTATAAGGGATTGGAGAAACAGCACAGGAAGAAAGACTCCATGGGTTTGCACGCACATCAAGTTATGCTGTTAGGAAGGGAAGAAATCTGAGGCTAAGACTTCTCCTGAAGAAGTCATTTTTAAATTTTTTTAAGTGGATCAAAATGGACTTGTATCAAATAATTACTACCTAGATATTATTCACTTGAGATATTTCCAATGCTACTTTAAAAGAAAAAAAAAAAATCAGCATAACCGCCCACCCCCCATGATGCAAACACATGTTCAAAAGCTCCCTTCAAAAACCACAAACATATTTGGTACCTTTTTTTCACCCCACATCACCCCAGAAAATCTACTCTGGTCCTTATGCAGAACCCCTTTTATTTCAGAAAGGTGTGTGCATGCGTTTCTCTTGTCATATGTTTATTATCTACACCAAACAGACATATGGGCAAACACAGACGTGTGTATCCAACTGAAGGGTTTTCAACATGAACTAGCTTCCAAATAACCCACGATATCTAAATTCAGGATTCCTTGCTTTATTAATCCACAGCTTGCCCACTCCTGACCAGAGCCTGTGTTTTCAGGGTCACGGATATACCCATAATCTGCATCTTTGTGCGCTCTGTACCGGTCGGTAATAGGCAGCTTTCTCTGCCTCTCTCTCTCTCGGCTTCCCCAGCACGACCGCATCAGCACTAGTATCAAATTAACTCTCCGACTTTGAAACTTATTGATCTGCTATTAAGACACCAGTGAACTTGACGAAATGAGTGCTGTAGGTGCAGTCAGGACTTCAAAGTCTAGCACAGCCACATAAAGCAAGCGCCTTTGATCCTAACTCGGATCTACTGAGGGTTTAAAGCCCAGCTCTCCCTAAGCTGCCCTTCACTCTCGTCATGTCTGATGTCTTACCAACTAGTGACTTGATAATGTTAATAATGCAAATTTTACAAATGATTTTTACAATGGCAAAATTAATTACACGAATTGATGCTTCTTTCAATAGGGGTTTCTGCATTTCTCTCCCTAAAACCTAACAATCGGGAACAATTGTGGTGGCGAAGAAGGGCTACGGGGCCAGGTAATTCTGGACAACATTTTCTGTCTTCTTTCTCCTTTCCATTTTGTACTTAAAACTAAAATAATTAAGTAGAAATTCAGTTAATAATCTTAGTAACTTTTATTCTACATTTCTCTTCTCCTAGTAAATATCTACTAGGGAACAGAAGTAGCCTCCTTTCTATATACAGGGTTTCTACGTTTTTATCATAAGTCAGTACAAAATCCTTATCTTTGTGTAGGATTTCTTCCTGATAGGTTACCAAAAACCCAGGGTAAAGTTATAGGCTTTCATGCCCTCTGTTACTTTGTTTTCAATTAGGAATTATCTCAAATGGTACAGAGTCAAGAATCAGAATGTACCACACAGCTTCTCCGACATGAGAAATTTAAATACATTCTCTCTCAATCTAGCGAAGCAAAACTTCTAACCTACCAATTTTTTTAAATCACCAAAGAATATGTCTTTAAGCACACCGTAATTTTACAAATTCCTTCAGTAAATATTTCAAGTCATTCATATTAAAAAAGACATTTCAGATTTGAATTCTCTCTAAAAAGAAAGGTAAACTGCGATGATTCTCAGGTTCACTGAGAAGTTTGGTCTTAAAGAATATGAAAGGTTATTACATTTTAGGTTTTAAAAAAAACAAAAACAAAACAAAACAAACAAAAACAACCCACATATATGACCAGAACAGCAAAATTTAAGCAGAACTGCATCTTGATACCGCAGTGAAGAATCAGTATCTGAGAACAAATTCTTTGCCAAGAGGTTATTCTCTGTATGTTGATTTTGGACAGAAGAAATGTCAATAGTTCAGAGGAAAATACACTCTACTAATAGAAGCTTTATGTGTCCCTTTTGATTTGCAGTATGTTATGTAATGTTTGTGGTACTGCTGTTCTGAATCCATTCATATAGGAAAAAACTAAGGAGTTACACTGGGTATGTTTTACTTAATCAACATTACAATGTGTTTTCCCCACTCCAGATGTCAGGGCTGCCCCAACCCCAAAATAGCAAAACATAACGTACGTTAAAAAGGACCATAATTTGAACACTTGCCTTCATTTTAGTATGTGTATGTGTGTGTGTTCCAATTAGTCTGTTTTCCAATTTGATTGTAATCATAAAATTTAAGTAGTAGTAACTTTGTGTTAGTGTTTTCCCTCCTCCCACCCCCGCCAATGTTGATACTCACTTAACCTACTTGCAATTCTAAAGAAGTCAACACTTGATTGTGACAACGTTCAAAAGAATTTCCTCTGCCACTAGCACAGTAAAAAAAACTTTCACCAATTAGTGCAGGAAAAAAGGAGGGAAAAGCCACAGTGCTGGTGCTCAAAGAGCCAGGCCTTGCGGCAAATCTGTCATGTCGAGAGGATTGATCAACAGGACGGCAATTTCTAATGGCATGTTGTCATGAAAAGTCAGCCACAGGGAGCCACCTGCCTTGCTCCTCACAGACAGCTAGGAAAGGAAGGAAGGAAGAGGGCGGGAGGGGGAGAAGAGGGGAAATGCTCTCCACTCCTACCCCTGCCAGTTCCCTTTTGCTAACAATTTTGGTAAAGGTATCATGATTTTTCATTCGGTTGAAATATGTCAGGTCTCCAATCATATTACCCTTCCTCTAAGATAACTGTGGTGTGAAGGCTGACTCTTTCTTTTTACCTCAATCCCTTTTCCCCCCATTTAGAGAAGGGATTGAGTACCTTTATGATACTACACTCCTGCCCCTTTTGTGTCAACCAGTATTCTTTAGATCAGGGGACATCTGTTATGGCTTTAAATCAACAAGGCGCACCTTCACTTAATAAAATCCAAGTTTGGAAGATTCCGGAAGACGAGAGAGAGATGGTGACACCATCCAGTGTTATTTTCCTAAGCCAGATGTTTAGCCAATTGAACATATGTGCCAGTGATGTTGGCCTTGGATGTCATGGGGCTCTGCCTCATTGAGAACGAGTTCTGAAACTAGGTTTTATAAGCAGTGACCTAATCCATTATAATCTATTCTGGCGAAAGTCATGCAGAAAGCTTTTTGTTTGTTTGTTTTTGCTGTACATTTTCTTGTGCTCAATGCAACTCAATATTCTGTAACAATTTCCAACCTACCCCCCTTGAAAACAGAAGAGGTCTGCCTTTGAATACTCCTCTAGAATGTACTGTTTTCTTGGTACCCAAGACTCTGATTACCAACCACTCCAAAGAAAAGGACGTTCCTTCCTCTTCCAAATGCCCTACTCTATGGCTCTCTAGTCATGTCAAATAATGCCAAAGCTGATTATTAGTGCCACAAGATACTCTCTAACATTATTACTCCCCCTAATGTCAAGCTCTTCAAGATCCTAGAGGGACTCAACACAAAATCACAAGATTTGAAAAAATGCTTTCCCGTAGACCCGATCTTAGAGAGTTGATTTGGTTCCTCTCCATAAAAGCTGGTAACACAAAGGCCATCTTCACGGTCTCTGTGAGGATAGTCCAAAATATCACTGTGACCTACTGTCCCTGGCAATTTTCATACTTTAAACACTCACAAATATACTCACCCCTCAATCTACTTTGAACAAAAGAAAAAAGTCAAATAAAAGTTAAAGAACTTTTAAGTTCATGAAACCAAACCCCACTTGGCATGCAAATCACGTACTGTAACCTTTTATTGGCGGGGCCTCTGGTCTCATCAGTCGATGAAATTCTCAGCCCGCGGCAACAGCTTAGCCGAGGGACACAGACCAATGAGAAAATATTCATTGTGTTAGCATTTCAAATGGCGAGAAAGGAAGAAGAAGCGCTAACTGATCACTGCCCGTGGAATTAATTGGATATTCCAAGAATAATGTCTCTCACTGAAGATCCTTGGAGGCTGAGCGCTGGTCGAGATCACATTTTGTGCGGCGCCTTCAAAAAGAGGCCGCTTGGGGGTACTGGACATATTAGGGTTTTAGCGCATTTCCCTAAAGGCCAGAAGATAATCAGATGCACTGAACCAAACTCAACTAATCCAATCCATAATTATACACACAAATCCAATAAACTTTGCCACGTTACTGGAAAATTAAACTATTATATCAAACTTTCAATAACTTACCAAAAAAACTTGAAGGGGCACCATGGCTAAAATGTCTCTTTTGGGGGTCGGGGATGTGGGGCCAAGAACGTCATTATTATTATTATTATTTTTGCTTCCAAGTTATAGCCTTCTGTTATGCCCGAGGACTGATCTTAGTGCCAACTTGGTTTCTTTATTCAAAGAGGGATTTGCGTTTCGGCTTTATTGCACATAACCCAAGCATTTGCAATGACCCTGACCGATATTAGTATATCTTTCCTTAAGACACATCTTAATCTAACCTTTTTAAGACTCTTTTGCTTTCAAACTCAAAACAGCATAAAAAATAAGCATTGTTGGTGGCACTGGGAGCCTGAACTAAGGCCCCGGCTTGGTCCGAAGCAAGAGCCCCCTGAATAAACAGCTGCTGGTGAAACTAAGTAACCATCGGAGACCAAAAGGTAAGGAGGGAAAAATGAGATTAGGAACTTTCCCAAATGTTCCATCTCTCCTATCGACCACTGGCCTAGCGTGAGGTGTCAATTTTGACTCCAAAGAATTCGCAGCGGTCCCATTATGCAGTCTCTGCTCTCATTGTAAATTCTGTCAACGAAGTCAATCTTATTAACTTCCGCACTGGTTCACACATGACATTTTCTTCAATTTTCTTGCTGACATCAAAAACATCAATTAGCAGCCCGAAAATAGGAAGGAACGAATGACAGCGCCTGATAACGTCGACTATTTGAAGCCAAGGGTAAATCTATTCTCCAGTTCTGAATGCGTTCATTACAATTGCATTTTCAAAGAAGACCTCCAAATAGCAAAGAGAATTAAATTTATCATCTAGAAATGCCTAGAAATTGTTTTTTTAATCCTATGTCTATCTCTCAATCCCAGAGCGTAATACAAAGTATCGCAATTGAGTTTTATGATAACATGTCCCAACTTTAATAGAAAGTTTATAAAATATGCAGCCTGGACCACACTTATTATCAAATAGCAACTACAAGGCTTGGGAAAAAAAATTCCCCCAACAGATTGCAGCCTTGCCTTGTAGGGTCCATCCATTTTCCTGGGCTGTCACTGTTTGCCAGGCAAATGTGTAGATGAACACACACGAACATGCACACACCAGACAACCAACTGGTTGGAAAGTTTTTTAAAAAGAAAGAGAAAAGGTAACTGAGGTCTACTGTTCAAAACAAAAGTTTTAAAGCAACCAACACTCTACGTCCCTAGTAAATGACAATCTTCTTACTACCCACATACCCTCCTCCTCTCTAAGAAATGAGTTTTCAAATAAAACCTCCATGGCCCCAACACTGACCACCCCAAGACATCCGTAAGTCTTGTCCAAACAGTCCAAGCCTGGAACAAAACAATTACTCATCTGCCCGATGCACCCCACCTAATTATCACCCGTTTCACTCTTATTGACTTTTTTTCCCTCCAAAATCAAATAAATAAATAATAAAAATGTCAAGTGTTCTCCCTCGCACAGAAAAATTGAAACGCCCACGAATAAATCCTATAACCCATCTGCTGGGCTAAGCCCAGAGAATCTGGAAACAGTCGGAGATGGACGGAGAAGACACAGCACCAAAAACTTGGTTTTTACAGTCTCAAAAGGAGAGCGGTTATTTATTTTATTACTTATTCATGGGGGCATAGGGGTGCGGTGCGAGCAGGCACGCGTGGCCGCTGGGCGAGGCACCGGTATCTCATCTCCCGGGGAGGGAGGGGACGCGGCTCCCGTGCCTGCCCCAGACACCACCTCGGACTTCAGGCGAAACAGAAAGAGCAGCCACCCCCCGGTAAACAGATCGCATTCCTGCGGCCCATTGATTTTTTGATCTTTTGACATTTTTTAGTTGCTTCCATTCCTTTCCTTGTCTTTTCTTCAATGTCACAAAAGACAAAAATGTCTAAACAATTGAAGGCAGGGATATCTATTAGCTGTCAGTCTGCTGTTTTCCCGGCATTGACTAAGCGCGCACCACACAGAATGCCGAGAGCTGGTAAGATGACAAATTATATCATTTTTTTCCCTTAAATAAGGATAATCATATTCCGGTACCTTGGCTTCTCCTAGCCAACCAAAACATGCTGGGAGAAAGGGGAAAGAAATCTCATTGTATCCTGTTCTGCAATTTCTATTATGTGAGCTACTATATTTGTTGAGAAAGGGAAAAGAGAGAGAGAAGAAAATCCCTTCAAGGGAACGTAGTAACATATTTCAGGTTGTAGCATCTGAGAAGCAAAGCAGATCTTCCTGATTATTTTCCCCTAAGAACTGGTTCCATAGAGCAAGTACCATATTAATAAAAGAAACAATTTGTTATACTTAAGGATGAAAGACTGCGAAAGAATGAACTGATGTCCCCTAAGTTATTTGTTTCCCCCTGAAGACAAGCAAAGCTATTCTTTCAAAGCAGTTAAATTGTAGATTTGAAGTATGGCCAACCTCAACTTTTCTCAAACCTAAAATCTGAAACTTATCATTCCTATAAATAATGCCCTGACAGGAATGCTTTAAAAATTATTTCAAATGGGTTCTCCCTGCCTGTGATTTGACTGCAATGAACATGTTGTACATGTTCTATGATTTCAAAGTTAAAATTCAAAACACACTCGTGCCGTGCTTTCCTTCAAAACGAATAATCAACGATTTATGGACAAGGCAAAAATGGATCAACTTTGCACTTACATTTGAGAAGACTAATGATTTTCTTTCAAGGAAGAGCGTGCATTAGGATTATAGTTTCCGACATATATTTTTGCACGTAATAAAAATATTAAAATGTTTGTGTCAAAAATCAACTTGCTAGAAACCTATTTTTATCACAAGGAAATGAATTTAACCCTTTTCAAAAGGGGCCCAAATTCATAGGATGCACTTTTAAAAAAAGAACTTTCAGTTTAGAGTAGCTATCTCGTGATTTTATAAACAATTATTTCAGAAATAAGCAAAGGAATCTCCCGATTTAATCTGTACTTTTATTTCTATTTTGTTTCTATGGACTCCTACTTGACATTTAACATGCAGTGTTTATTTTTCTATTTTCAGCCTTTGACAGAGACAAAATATTTTAAGATACTAGTGTATGCCTGTACTTTTACAATTCAAGGGAAAATAGTAATTGGGTATAATGTTTAGATTCCAAGTGATAAAAAAAAATAACTAATTCAAATTCAGGAGGAACAAAGCCCTATTATACTTTTAAGAACTGTATGAAATCTCCCAATAACACTTCAAGTGTTCAGTTTATGGTTTTCAGATACAGATTCAAACCAGCAAATACAAGAGCAGACTTATAAACTCAAAAAGGGGAAGGGGGGGAACATGGTAAATTAAATTTTTCATCAAACTATCAAGATAACATGTTTGTAAACATAATCAATCCAATCTCTGCTCTCATGATAAACTAATTTCTGCTCTGATGTCAGCTACATACACCAAGATTTTCTTAGTAGAGCATACCGTAGTAAAAGAGATTTGTTCAAATATTTTAGTAAAACAGGACCAAACTTCCCTAAATCATTCCATAATTTTAAAAGACGGGTATCGCTAAGGATCTCTTTCTCTATGCATGTGTGTGTGTGTGTGTGTGTGTGTGTGTATGATGTTGTTAAGGTTTTATTTAGATTTATGAAATAGAGTTTGACATAAAGCAAATCATTTAAGGGGATAGGCGGGGGGAGGGGGAGATCACAAGAGGCAAGCGCGCGCGTGCGCGCACACACACACACAAACTGACCACAGGTTGCGGACGGGATGGTCGGTAGTTGTGGTTTTTAAAACCACGCGCTGTCCTTGAAACGGAGGCCGCAACAGCTCCATTAGATACAGACCCAGTGCTCTTGATCTATTATTTACAAAGAAAAACCCTTCACTGCTTAAGTGCCCCCTTCTACTTCAGCCTTCCATTTCAACAGCATCAAACAACTTATGGGGGGGGGGGGGCACACACACAAGATACAACTTGTGTTCATCACAACGCCCATGCAAGTCAAAATTCCACTTGGATGGGGGAAAAAATTTAGAATAACCTGAACACGGGGTGTTGGCTAAGTGACAAACAAACGAGAGGTTTGCTCTGAAAAAACGGATTGTCATTTTCCAACGGGCTATGCGAGGTTTATGATCAGTGTCTAAGAGGAATTTCCACCGGAAAGGAATGGGAGAATTGTTCAGGAAAACCATTTTTACCTCAAGGATGTGAAAAGAGTGTTTTCAAAACGTATATTTGGTATGGAATTCCTTAATTATCCAGTCTGCTCTTTGAGTCAAACTGCATTCGATCTAATTAGTACGCTTAGATCTCACCTCCATGCTGAACTTTAAACTCTCTGAAGCCAATTAAAAACTATTTAGATGAATATTAAAAGGATTCCTGTGATCATCTCTGACATGAGAGAAAACATGCTTTTCAGCAAAAAATGGGTTTACACAGCATGCCTACATTTCACAAAATACTTGAATGGAGTCTTGCATTTCATTTATTACCCTTCCTCCCGCTACCATCCGATGCTCTTCCTTGGATGTTATCGTCCTTCTTCAGCCATATCCGCCGCCAATACAGTTTTAACTGCAATTAGAACTGTTTTATTATTCAGTGCTCTTCAATTTTCAATAACTTATTAAGATTTACTAGATAGGACCCATTTCCCACTTTCATTTTGATGCACTATTGAATTGAGCACATCTTGGCTATGGACCAGTAAAAGTTGGATTGGGGAAAAAAAAATTCCTTAGCAATTTCCAGTTTGATGCGGCAAAGCATACTACCACTGCAGTCAATATCAAGTTAAATGCACTCTCTCTCCCTTTCCGGCCAGGCCTTGAAATAGCTTTTTGAGAATTAATAAATTATTCTGTTTGCTTATGAAATTAAATGCTCCCATGCAAAGCCGTTACAATTAACACCACTAAACGTGTTAGGTTATACTAAAGAAATCCTCGCAGTATAATTATATCAATGAGTCATTTAACTCACATATATTAATTCAATTTATCTTCATTTAACACTGTGTGGACTGATGGATTGTCATCATTAGAAATGACAAAGCTCCACACTGGAAGAAAACACAGACCTGCTAACGCTATGACTTCTCGCAAGACCACACATCATTGCCTCTGCTAAGGGTGCCCACAAGTTACCAAGGGATGGATTCTCTGCTAAGGACCAGAAAGTCAGGGCTTCTGATCAGGATGTAAAAGAGTACCAACTGCAATCTCTAGGACATGCAAACCAGTCAATTAAAACAACAACAGCAGCAACAAACACCTCCCATACACAAATCTCAATGATACCATGTCCTAAGAATATGAATCATACTCTATTTTTGGTATTAGAGAAAAACTCTCTAAAATACTCTTTGGGAAAATGCTACACAACAAATACCATTTCCCCCAACCATGCAACCTATTGATAACACTTCTGATTAAAAAAAGAATGAATGAATGAATCAAAGATGCCAAAGCAACCATATTAACTAAGAGAACTCAGCTGGGGATACTATCAATAAAGAAGATGTTACCAGCCAAAGCAATTCCGGGACTGTTCATCAGGATTTCCTTCTGAAAACTCATAGGATTAGAGAGGTCATGATTCAAATTATAAAAACTATTGAGACCATATTTGACCTGTAACAGCTGATGATCAAGCTCAATCCACCCTGATGGCCATCCCAGGGTTTGAAAAGTGGAATCATGGTGGGAAATTCGAGGCTATGTGGCTAGCTTTACATGTGATTTTTAAAAGGCTGAGTTTTAGATTTAACATCTTAAAATTTCTGACTCAATTATTTAGTTCTCTCTTCCTCTTAAAAAGAGATCCTCGGTCCAAGTGAAGTAGATATCCTTGGGTTTAAGACGCCCATAATGGCATCATTCATCTCTAGCTTCTCTAATTTGGACAGTAGAAAACAAAGGAAATTAGTTTTAGTTTCCTTAAATGCTGGTAGGAAAGAAGAGAAACCACAAAACTCTCTGGGACTAGAAGTGTGTGCAAGGACTAGCAAGAAGGAAGGGTCACAAGTTCTAAAGGGGGCATACCTCCTTTCTCCAGGCAAAGTTGCCAGCCAGACAGAGCCCCCCTGAAGAGAAAGCATCCACCCAGCCATTGCTTCCAGCCCAGGTCAGCCCTCCTTAGAAGGGGGGATGCCCTATTCCCTCTGATTCAGCTCTTCAGAGCCATGACCAGTTAATCAAGTACTGGGAGGTGGGGGGCAAAACTAAACAAGCACATCAGGCTTTCATGAATTACAAATTGTGGATCTGGTCAAAATTAAAATATTTCAAAATAACACACTTAATGGGGATTTTTGCACTTCTTTGCTAGAAAAGGACAGGCTGGTATGTCTCCTCCCCTGAACTACAGAGACAGATACAGACGCTGTCAGGGTTTCACTGGCCTGACAAGGCAGACCTGGATGGCCAGCACTCGGGGCTGGTTTCGGATTATAGAACCAAAAGACTCCTGTCACCCATACAGCCCCTAATTGAGTACTATTGCAGCAATATGACAAAAATAAGGAGAACTGTGACTCTCTGCTAGAACCCGGAGTTGAAATTAACAAATGGATGGGAAGGGGAAGAAGTCATTTTCTCAATAGCAATGACACATAGAAACTTACCAGAAAAGCATAATAAAGAGACTTTAAAAAAAAAGAGAAGGATCAAAATTTATGGACACCTCCCTTTATCACCTCATATGCTTAAAATACGTATTGCTCACCTCTGCATAAAGACAACCTTCTACCAAAACATTAGAGGGAAGAGGAAGGGGAAAGGACAGGACAGCATGATCCTCTGAAATCCCTGGGTTTTCTTTAACAAATAAATGATGTTTTTGTGGACTCTGAACCTTTGCTTTCACAGCAAGTTTAGCAACAGTGCCAGAGAAAGTCACCTAAACCCAGTAAGTGGGTTAAAACTCTACTAAGTAAGCATAGAGACTTCTTGTGCCCTTTACAGTACAGGTACGTTTTTGAGAAGTTAGGTGCACGACACACTCAAGCTTCATGCAGGTGCCACAGGTAATTACAGGGCTAAGGGGAGGGGATTTTAAAAGGAAAGCAAGTCCTTCAGAGCCCTTCAAGTCACTTATTGGATGCTGATCATTTCACCCCTGGCTCCATACGGTGCTGGATGCCAAGAAGAAACGGGTGTGTGTGTGTGTGTGTGTGAGAGAGAGAGATGTGTGTGTGTGTGTGAGAGAGAGATGTGTGTGTGTGTGTGTGTGTGTACATACCTGGGCCCTTACAGGGACAAGATAGATTTTACAGACAACACAGCCTCTACCTCTTTCCTAAGCAACTTATAAACACACCCAGAGGCTAACATACAATGGGCAGAGCCAGCAAATAATAAAGTAAAATTAAATTATGTCATGCCTCCACCACAGTTCCGCCCATGGGCTGTCTCCGGGAGCGTGGAGCCAACGTTCCTGCCGCAGTGCAGAGACCAGCGCCGCAGAGCTGGAAGTGGGAGCTTGCTCCTCCGCATTCGCACAGATGGAAAGCATGTTGCAATCCCCGCCTAAAGCGGACTGTGAAACGGGTTTCAAATGCAACCAAGCATCTTAGTACAGTCTGGACAGCGGTGGTTTTTTTCCCCCCCAAATCATCTTGTTTTTGTCTAGCACCTTTCTTCAAGGAAGTTTAGGCGGGACTATTTCTCATAATCAAATAAAGTCTTACATGACAACAGCTTCATTTTACAGACAGAAAAACACACTCAGAGGATTTAGAACTTACTCAAGATTGGAGGGTTAGTAACTTTAGCAAACGGAAAAGAGGAGGAGAAATTATTGCAGCAATTGTCATGAACATAGTAGAAATCTTCCTGACCTTCTTCCTATTCACTGATTCTATAAATACTGCTTTGGTGTCTATTTCATGTTCTAAGCACTAGGGATAGATCAGTGAACTACACTCACAAAAGTCCTTGCCTTCAGGGAGCTTGTAATCGAGAGGGCAATGATTATTTACAACCATCCAACAGCTAACGGATACACTCCTGGGTCACCTTTGCAGTATGTGGATAATCCAGTCAACTAACCTCAAACAGAAATCAGTTCTGTATAACTACCCAGGCCAATGTTCAACTCCAATAACTCTGTCTCCTGAAAAATATAATTGAAAAGCTTGCTTTATATGCCAGAGAAGAAGCACAAGTTTTTAATCACCCTTTTTTTGTAGTTTTAAAAGAATCCCAAATACTAAATTATGCTGTCAAATCATCTCAAGATGAACAGCTATTTGCACCAGAGGTCAGAGAACATCACAGACTTGGGTAATATGGTGTTAACAATCGGACGCTGTGTTTTTCACACCATCCATAACTCGAGCTGTTGGCTATTTTGTTTGACCCATACCGTTGGCCAAATTAGTCTATGCTTGGGACAGAAACATCACTGGCACTCAGGGAGTGATCACGAATACCAATTAATACTAATTTGGATTTCTTCTCTTTGACCCAAATAGCATGCATGGGTCTTGCTGGTACTATCGAACCTAATTCCAGGGCTATTTAAACTACAACTGCTCCAAAGACCTGCATGGGCTCTTAACATTTTTAGCTGCTTTTCCAACTATAAATTAGATAAAATATATGGACGTTGAGCTCAAGAGTCAGCAATTAGAATCTACTTCATCCTTCACTGTAATTTTGGGGCAGCCAAGCTCTGAAAAGAGAAGAGCTTCCTTTACCAAAAATGTGTGTAGGCCGCGGTTACTGCCATGTCTTAAATACAAATTTACAGAACAAATTAAGCACCAGGTAGACACTCAAGAAATGCTTGTTACAGGAATAGATACATAAAAACATTACTACTGAATACTTCAGAGGAAATTTTTTTCTTAAAAAACAAAACAAAAAACAAAAACAAAAAAACACCTCCCACAGATTTCAAAGAACATGTTGGGATCATAAATTCTTTAAATACAGTTTCTAAAACTGATTTTTTTACAACTGTCAGACTGTGATGGTCAGATGAAAAAGGTATCTGAAGCCCATGAAACAACTAAAAGTTCATTTTTACCTTAAAAGATACATTTTTCTAAAAATTCATACTTTACTCAGAAATCATAAAAACTGATTCCTCTAAAAGCATTTCTTAAATTCAGGGGAAGAAGCCCACAGTTACAACGTTTGTTTTAAAACGAGAAGACTCATGTTTTCAACATTTTCTAAACCTGTCTCTTCAGTGGCTTCGACGAGTGTTATTTTCAAAGTGTAAGCACAGCAAAGCTAATTTGTATTTAATTTGTTATAATCGTCAACCAAGAGTCGCTTTTTGAAAGATCTATAAAATAGTATATATTCTGATGTAAGCCGCTATTTAATTAGAATATCAAAATTATCAAAGAGAGAGGTAAAAAACAGCAAAACCAACTACACATCTATTATGTTTCAAAAGACAGACAATGGGTACATGACATCTAAGCCTCTAGTTTACTGGAGCTGCCTGGGGGCTTCATTTTATATCCCCAGACCGCTGCATGCCCCCTACCACCACCCCCAAGATGCCTAACTTGTTCTCCAGCCTTTCCTATGCATCTCCTTTAAATCGGGCAACACTCTCTCCCTGATGTTGATTCCAGTCTCTATTTTTATAGATGGCAAAACTCAGGCTCCCGGGGGAATAAAATCATCCCCCCTTGATGTGTCAGTAAGTGGCAGAGTCTGAACCTGCACTCAGGTCTGCTCACTCTTCCCTGTCACCAAGACTAGAATCGATCCCCCTCAAATCAACACCACATGGCAGAGGCTGGAAGGGAAAAAGCCAGCACGGCAATTCTAAAACAAGAAGTACACTCCTGACTGGTCAACACAGCAGGTAAGGTGGCGTACGTGGCGTGCGTGGCGTGGCGCGCGCATGCGTGCCAGTGCGCGTAAAACTGATGGCGTCAGTAGGGATGGCGGTGGTTCCCTTTACTAAGCGAGAGGACGGTTGGCAGGTATGTTGGCACAATTAGTACAGATAAATCCTCAAACAGCCTATCTGCTTTCTGATTTTTAAATAAACAAAGGGTGAACGCTATAATTAGGATCAGAAGTGCTTCTGAAAGACCAGATGGCAAAAGGGAAGTTACACAAAAAAAGTCACTGGCAGGGAACTGGGAGAGTTTGTTATTCCTAAGGTGAAAGAAGTGATTTTTAACAAATGTGTTTAACTGGATGCCTGGAGGAAAACAGCCACCTCCCTGCAGAAGTGATGGCTAGGCCTAGGGCAGCCAGCGTTCTGCAAGAGTGGAGGAAGCGAAGGCCGGTATTTAGACGTACTCAGGGGGCACCCCGTCCATACTGCAGGGGGCTCTGCCGCGCTTCCTGCGTAGGCCGACCTCGCCCAGCCCTATGGTTGGGGGCTTCTTGGGGATAACACAGACCTAGAAAAGCAGTCAGTGTGGAGACCACACGGATGCCTGGAGGTCCCCAGAGTCTTCCTCCTTTTCTTATTACTCAGGAACAATGGCATCTCTGTGGCCTCAGTGGCTTCAGTGCGAACCCCTCCCCCCAACAATGGCCCCATTCAATCCCCCACCAAGAGTGATTGCCCCAAGTTTAACGGCCTGTGTTAGGAGAGCTCCGGACACAAAGGAGGTGTTTCCAGGTTCAGTGAACACTTTACTTCCATTCATCAGAGAAGGAACAAAAGCGAATCCCCCCTTTACCTCAGGGAGGACGGAGGCTGGGCTCTGTCATCTCCACCAAAAAGCAAACCTTTTTCGGGGGTGGGGGGTGGGGACCACACTGTGTTTCAGGATCATAGTGCAAAGAAGGTTCCAGATTATTTCTACCTTCAACGCCAATACATTTGCATAAAAATGGGATTCTTTTGTCCCCTAAGAAGAACCCCGAGGAAGCTGAGCCAAGAGCCTCAAAGGGGGCCCCATGAAGGCAAAGGGAGAAAGAAGTTCCCAAAGACCAACAAGGTCAGTAGATGGACCTTAAATTACACTTTGGAATCATTATTAGGAAAATAGCCCCCCTCTTCCTTTGCTTTAAATTTTTATTAGGATTTATTGCTATTTTTATTAAGGAACCTAATGTTTACTTTGTAAAATTGTTTTAATTACTAAGTACTCCTGCTAGCAGCATTTAACCAGGATAGGCTACTTTAAGAAACACCCTTTCACATAAACCAAAAGTGTTATTTCCCTAATTGCAAGTGATATATCTTGATCTTGACCACAGATTTCTATAGCAATCTTGGGTATCAGTCAACAGACCTGATTTTACTAGTTGGTCATAAGGCTCAGCTTTTTTTTGGCGGGGGGTGGGGGGGTGGTGTCGGGTCTGTAGAGTTTACACTAAGTACTAAGACTCTAAATAGCACTAGTCATACCTCCCTCTCAGAGAGACACCCACCCACCCCTTTACCCAGCCAAGTTGGATTAGTCATACTAAACATAGCCCATTCCCAACCAACTCCTCAAGCTTTGGCAGGCCTAGTCCAGCTGACATTCCCGGCCCAGTTTAACATTACATAATGAGAGCTTCACTCCCATCATGGGCTGCAAGTCAAAACAAACTTGCTGAACTTGGAGGCAGGGCACCAGCTTGTTTCCCAGTAACAGGACAGGAGCCTTACAAGGGGCAGAACACAGCTCTAAGCAAAAATTTAAAAATCACCAGGGAACTCTTGAATCTGTTCTTACTGTGGTCAACTCAGTCATACTTGCTTTGAGTTCAAGTACTAGAGATCCCCAACCTAGATACACTTAGCAAGTTTTATCACATAGTGTTGGTGTCAGACTTGTTTTCAAGGAATCATTTTCACATATTTCTGTGTTTGAGTTTTTAACAAAAACCCAGAAAGCAACAGTGTAAAAGGATTCCAAAACATCAGTCCTCTGGTAAAGAAGGTGGTGGGATTATATAGGAGGATAAAATTCCCTGCCAAAGGCTAGTTGTTTCTCCAGCGTTCCAAACACAAATGAGTGGTAAGATCTGATTTTCTGGGTATTGCTGCAGGACAATATCCATTGCTGGAAATGTTTCCAATACTTGCTGTGTGTGAATTCCAGCTCACCTCTTCCTAGTTAATTGCCAACAGGTGATTACATCAGTCCACGGTCATCACCATCATGAGCCTCCTGATCATCATTATGTCAACACCCAGGGCATCCCAGAAAATGAGGCTCTCTCAAGTGGAAAATAAGTGAATTCATACTGAACACACATAACTTCACACAATAATCTAGAAAGAGCTTAAAATTAATGGCACTCAACAGGAATGGTTCACAAAGTCAAACTCCACCTTGAATAAGAGGTGGCAGAACAGGGCGGAGGGGGTTACGGGGGGAAGAGGTCCGGAAAAAGCCTGGATTCTATCACAATCTGACTACACGTGACCTTCTGGCAACCGTCCCTTCGCTCCAGGCCTCAGTCTCCCCAGGTTTACAGAAAGGACTGTACAGGACGGGTAGGTTTGATTACCTCATAACCCCAAGATTTTAAAACAGATTCTCCCAACCTGCCCACCCTTACCACAGTGAACAGATTACTCTTTGGTTGTGGGTAAATGCTCCAGGAATTACTTGTGCCAATATGTTAGGGCACTCAGGTCCATTTCTCTGACCTAACTTATTTCTTGCACCAGGAGCCCAGACCCTTGTGCACAATAATGTTACCAAGAGCTGCTACTACCCATAAGGTAATAATTACTAACTCTTGACCCACAAGACAGTCCCAGTCTATCTTCCTAGGTAACCCTTATTTTATTTTTTTTTAGTCTTAGAGACCACATATTTTCTTAATAAATCAGGATCCAAATTAAAACATTGATCCCCAGAGCACTGAGGGCTGTCTGCCCTATTCTAAATAGCTCCAGCTTACAGTGCTTTTAAAATTCCTTTGCTTTCCCCTCCTTCTAAACTGTAAGAGGCTAAAATGCTCAGACTCTGGTCTGTCTGGAGCAGACAGGGATGTCTGGAGCAGACCCCCACAGACAGGGATGTAGAGTAGATCTTTGTGGTCAGAAGGGAGGCAGAACAAGACTAGAGGTTGAATGAGCAAGAATAAAAATGTGAGCAATCCCACTAGGTGGGCAGAGTGGAGGAGGAGAGGGGAGAGAGAAGGTGGAACCAGAAGGATCCTGGTCACCAGGTAGAGTGAGGAATAAGAAGCAGAGAAATGGGTCTGGCAGCATCTAGACTCTGGTCAGAACCACAGGCCTGGTAATTTCCCAAGCTCCGAAGGCGGGCTTGTCCACAAAACACCCACTTGAACACGGCTTTCTTTGGCAGTCTCACTACCCAAATCGTTCACACCAAGGTGGAAGAATGCAACAACTGAGGGAGTTTTTATTTCTCCAGGGGCTCTGGGGGCAACTTCTGATGATGCCTCAACAAGAAGCAGACCTCAGGGTGGACTCAGTCCATCTTCTGCCTACCCTTATCCTCAGCACCAAAACAGCACGTGCTTCAGAAGCATTAAATCACATCATATGGGCCAGTCATATGGGCCTGACATGTCCTAAGATCTGGTACCCTTGTTATATTATTCTAAGAGCCTGCAAGACCTTTTCTAAGGCTTTTTCATCGTTGGTGTGCAGAAGCAGGAGATGCCTGTCGTACGGAGTCAAGTGAATGGCCTTTGGGACAGCTCGGTCAGAAGTCTGATGTGGAATAAGTGGGGTCTGAATGTAGGGGTCTCTGGCAACCCTGCATCACTCCACATCTTCTAGTCCCCCTCTAATCCTCATCTGCCAAGCTAAAGAGATGGTATGGTCTTGTCTACCTGAGAACCTGGCCTGGGAACCAGGTCCTCTCCCAGATAGAAGAGTAGAATCAGCATTCCTGGAGGGTCATTCAGTATTGCAAAAGCTCCGGGCAGGTCATCAGGCATCGTAAACAACCAGGAGCAGGACTCAATAATGCAGAGACATTCACGATGAAGTCGAAAGGGAAGCTCACTGTGTATTTTTTAGGCTGTTTGCAAGTCGGTTAAGACACTGTACTCTTTGTCCTACAACTGCAGGGTACTATATACAATACGGTGTGGTGCCACCAAAAAAATTACTCTGAATGTGTTGCCCTGAAAGGGATAAAAAGAGGCTGGGAGCTGGTAGCATTAGGGATAGAATCTCACTTCTAAGACTTTTCCCCCAGTACTTCTCTATGCCCCTCCCTGGTATCCAGATGACATCTATTAAATTCAGGCACTGCTCCACAAGGGATCTTGGCCTCTGGCTAGGAGAAGAATAGCATCAAAAAAATTGCTTGCCAACAACACATAAATTTAAACAAGTCAGGATGGCAAGAGGAGATTGCCTGGGAATCATCATAGAAAGAAGTCAAAAGCAATGTGGTTTAAAATGGGACACACAGACAGATACCCCTCCAGCAGGATGTTCCTTCTTTCACAAAGGCAAATCCTTAGGGCTTCCACGAGGATTAGGAAATCATCTCTTCACCCATGTGACCGCTTACAGTCTTGAAACTCCAAGGAAGGTTTTGGTGGAGATGGGAGGGGGTAAAGGATCTCCAATGGACAGCGCATCTGACTTGACTGAAGGCATCAACCCAGACCGTAGCCCATCCTCAGTCTCAGGAAGGGGGTGAGTGAGGGGAACAACATACGTGCAAGGGATGTCATTCCCACACAAGTCGGGGCACAACTTGCATAATTAGAGCCCAGTCCTAGGGAACCCAGAGTCCCGCTCCACTGATTCATTCCTCCCGACCTGGGAAGGGGTCTGTCTTACTCCAGCCTCAAGGGTGAGGTCCCATACAGTGGAAACTGTTGACGCTGTGTCAGAGCTTCCTGCTTTTCCTCCTCCTCCTAACTTAGCCCACCATCATGGGGAGTGGAATGCAGCAGAAAGGACCACACGCTGTGCAAATATATGCTTTATGCTCTGGTCCTCACACCCACTCACAGAAAAGACATACCATTAATAAGTACAAAAAAATGTGGGTTTCTTCCCAGAGCCATCTTGTGCAGAATCCCTCCCCTCATTAGCAACCACCTTTATCGTTATTTGATTCTGAATTCAGACAAAGGAGGAGGTGAAAAACCAGGGAGCCTCAGCATTTACACATCTGACGCTCACTCTGCAAAATAAACTTTCCTCTTTAAAGCCCCGTTTTAATCACTCTACCAAGTGGCCTAATTTTTTTCCCCTCAATTTGCGGGATCCAAGCAATTTTTACTGTGGGTGGTAACAAGAGTCTGTTTCTAATTATTTAAAAAACAAAACCACACACACAAAACAAAACAAAACAAAAATCAATGCTGCCAATTGCCAAGAGACTCAGAAGCCACAACTTCCGGTAATAAAGATTTTTCTTTCCAACTATCATAAACCAGCGTATCTGGAGAGCATCTGTGTGTCTGCTCAATGCTTCCCGTCCATGACAGCGGTGAGCTAGGCCCGTCCACATTACAGAAGAGGGGGAGACCGTGTGATGGGGAAGCAAGCACCTCGCCTTTGCAAACATATGAAGACCCGGTCTTTAAATCCTACCCCTTAGGGGCACCTGGGTGGCTCAGTGGGTTAAGCCTCTGCCTTCGGCTCAGGTCATGATCTCAGGGTCCTGGGATCGAGCCCCACATTGGGCTCTCTGCTCAGCGGGGAGCCTGCTTCCCCCTCTCTCTCTGCCTGTCTCTCTGCCTACTTGTGATCTCTATCTGTCAAATAAATATATAAATAATCTAAAAAAAAAATCCTACCCTTTAACCAGTTACTCTTAGTGAAACTAAGGACTTTTTTTTTTTTTTAAATTTTTGCCACAATTTCCCTCTCTTTAAAAATGAGGACAACAGTCCCTACCTACTGGGAGACTTAATGGGTTAATAGATGAAAATCACTTCAACCAGAGCTGATACATAGAAAGCACTCAATAGGGGCGCCTGGGTGGCTCAGTTGGTTAAGCATCTGCCTTAGGCTCAGGTCATGATCCTAGGGTCCTGGGATCAAGCCCTACATTGGGGCTCCCTGCTCAGCGGGGAGCCTGCTTCTCCTTCCTCCCCTCTCCTGCTCCCCGCTCTCTCGCTATCTCTATCTCTTTCAAATAAATAAGATCTTTTTTTTTTAAATGCCACTACTACCTTATTTATATATAAAATGGGAACAATATTGGTTTTTCTCTCACGGACTAGCTGTGAGGGTGAACAAGAATATTATGAAACACTGGAGCCAATGCCCAAAGGACAGCAGATTTTTAACAAATGGTGGGTAAGTATTAATACTAAACCACACCTCCCACTAGGGAGCGAGTTCACGTTTCTTTCTTCCCACCAAAGAGATGAATTAAGAAATACCCACTGAGAATAAGTCAGAGCTAATTGACAGATGCTTACCAGGTTGTATGTACGCCATCTGCCTTACACAAATTCACTGAAATCTCCCAAGAAATGGAAGGTAGGTACAAAAATTTCCCTGTTTTATAAATGGAAAAACTTAGACCTAGACAGGCCTCTGGAAGATATACATACATGGTCATTCAGCTAGCCAGTAGCAAAGCCAGAATTTGAAGTCGTGGAATCTGGACCCCAGGCTCCTAATCCTTCCACGAAGCAGGCTCTGCAGTAACCATAACCAAGTACCAAAACGACACCCTCTCTTCTTGTGAGGTAAACTACCTCCTACCAAAAAGACTTCGGCAAGAACTACAATTTTGTCATTAAACTTGAAAGCTGGAATAACACGTAGATGCTTTTCATAGGAAATCCAATGGGAAGACCATGCCTATAAAGACCCAGAAGGAGATCAATGCCAAAGAAGGAGGCAGAAATTTCTTTGGGCTAACTTGGACCTCAATCTCCACAAAACGGCCCTGTTCCACTCAACACGAAAAAGAATCCAGCACAATCCTTTACTGTCCAACCTTGCTTTCTACCCTGCTTGTTAATCATGCCTAGAGGGGGGCACTAAGTTTAACTGCAGATAGTCAATTTTGTTAATGGAATTCTAAGCCCATCCGTTTTCAGTTGGGAGGATGAGAGCATCTTTTGCTGTGTTTCTCTAAAGCAAATATTTAGTGCTTTCATCTTTTAGTGCCCTAACACGCGATCTGTCACCCAAGTAAAAAAAATAAACCTTCTCATGTGAGTGTTTGTAGAAATGATACGATGCTTCCAACGTCAATCAGACAAATGGCGAGGCCTTTCAGAGGGGAGCTGGGCGATCTCTGTGCTCTTCGGGAGGCATGTTGGAGAGTTATGGCACCCAGGCCCCATGGTTACGCTTGCACCACTGGTGAAAATCATGCCGCTGGCTGGCTGTCTCAAGTCCCCTATCATTTCAATCCAGGTGCAGAAAAGCAACTCGTTTCTAACCTGCTTTGGTCCTCTTGTTCGGCCTAGGTACCCAGGTTTGCGTTGCATTGCTTAGTGGTGGCGGTGGTGCTTTCCTTAAATAAAAGCCATCCTCCATCCGCCATCCGCCTGGAGGACATTCCTCTACAGAAACCTGGTGCCAGACAGTGGTAGTTTCTTATCAGCAAAACTCACTCCTCTTAGCTGAATCATCAATGCCCTGAATCTGCGAACTCTGAGAGACTCCTTCAGCGTGGCAGGGAGAAGGGGTAGAGCCAGGAAAGTCAGGTCACTTTTGTAGAAGTTCCCTCTTCTTGATTCTAAAGAGTTTTTGGATGCCAGAAAGCCAGGAGAGCTATGACTGTGTTTCTGGATGTCACTTCCCCCATAATATCTGCTTTCTGGACTGGGTCACTGTTCCCACTTATGGCAAGGCTCCAAGTAATTACAGAGACAGGAATTAGGTGACACAAGAATTTACATGTGTACCAACTGCTTTTACCTTCCCCAGCAGAATCCACGCTAAAGGCGTCCTCTGCTGTCCAGTCAAGTGTGACTCTCTGAGCAGGGGACCTTGGAGGTCACCTCTGCTCACTTCTCAAGAGGAGGACAGGCACACACACACATTCCTGCATTTCACTTTTCCCTAAGAGAGCATTAGCTCTGAAACATCACAGGTGAAACGGTAGCTCTGTCCTTCCCGTGCTCGTCCCAGCTTGTCCCAGCACCTAGCTAGAGGCACCGCTGGTCCGGGAAGCGCCTCAGGTGCTCTAAGCCCTCAATTCCTGCCTTTCCTGAAGTAATGGGACAAGTGAGGACAGCCAGGGAGAACCATGTTGGGTCAACAAAAGCTACAGAAAATGCACCGTCTTCATTTTATGCGTTATCCCTAAACCTGGATAATCTGTCCTGACATCCGGGAAAGAATAATACACATAATTCAAAGCAGAATATTCCCAAGGTTGTTACATATCACATTACTGCCTCTACAGTTAGCAATAACATATACACTTTGTCCTTTTTTAACTGTATTTGTCTGTGGCCACTGTCAGAATTAGGAATGAATTCTCCTAAATTCACAGAAGGGCCCAAAGCCTACTGGGTACATGGGCTAGAGGAGCCAGTATACAACAGAGAAAATCCAACCAAGACTATCAGTAACTAACAAGCTGACAACCAAGGCACCACGGCTACATCTCTTGGGCTGAAGAAGGCACAGAGGAAGAGCAGAGTCTAATAATCAACAGTGAAAAATTAACCCTCAGAGAGAGAGATGAATCAAGCCCACATTACCTTTCAAATGGTAAAAATGATAAAAATGAAACATTTCCTGTGACTAAGAGAGGGACAGCATGAGAGTGTGCAGAAGATGCTGGAGCAGTTCTGTATCCTGATCACAGTGGGGTCATGCCAATTCATGCTAAAATTCAGAGAACTATAGACGGAAAGAGAAGTCAGTTTTGTTGGATGATAGATTTTAAAATACAGTTAACCCTTGAACAACTTGGGGGAGGGTGATAGAGACACTGACCCCCCCATGCAGTCAAAAATCTACATATAACTTCTGCCTCTCCCAAAACTTAACTACTAATAGCCCACTGTTGACCAAAATCCTTATCGCTAACATAAACAGTCGATCAACACATTTTATATGTCACATGTCTTACACATTATATTCTTACAATAAAGGAAGCTGGAAAAGACATGTTATTAAGAAAATTTTGGGGAAGAGAGGGGCGCCTGGGTGGCTCAGTCAGTTAAGCGACTGCCTTGGGCTCAGGTCATGATCCCAGGGTCCTGGGATGGAGCCCCACCTCTGGCTCCCTGCTCAACAGGAACCTGCTCCTCCCTCTCTGGCTATCTGCTACTCTGCCTGCTTGTGTTCTCTCTCTCTCTGTCAAATAAATAAAAATTCTTTAAAAAAAAAAAAAACTGTTAGAAAGAGAAAATATATTTACAGTACTTGTACTGGGTTTATCCAAAAAATCCACAGAGAAGTGGACCCATGTTGTTCAAGGGTCAACTCTGTGTGTGTGTGTGTGTGTGTGTGTGTGTGTGTGTGTGTGTGTTGTGTGTATTTTTTTTAATCCTACATCTCAAAAGAAACCTGGTCCCCACATCTAAAACCAGGGGCACAAAAGCACACACAGTAAGTGCAAAACTGAAAAACATGGTTGCAGGTGACCCAGCCAAGCAAAACGGCAATGAGGAAAGCTATCTGCCCCATCCCTTTGGGGATCTGATCTGAGTCCATTCTGCTGTCCAAAGCAGGACGGGGCCCAGGAGAAAGGAGGGTCCCATTCCCTTGAGAAGTGAACCTATCTGTGCATGCTGAGAGCCACAGGCCCAGAACTGCCCCACTTCCCTTAGGAACTGCGTGCGTTCCCGAAGCTGATGCCACAAGCTGTCACCTCTCTGCCCAGCTCCACCAATCTTTCTCATGTGTTCGTGAGAAAGCGGGAACAGGAAAGAAACATCCAGGAGACAGTTGTGAACAACCAACAAGCTGGATGTCTCTCTGGATGGTTATGAGTTTCCTCCACTTTCTGGTAGAGGGGCGCCTCGTTTCCCAGGCAGAGGGGACTGCTCACTGGTCACCCTGACTACCGGGTAACCACCGGGCCCGCCAGAAACCCGGCGTGGGGAGCCAGGCTCAGCAGCAGTGATGGAGAGCTCTCCTGATCTCTGTGTCCCCAGCCCCATAGCTCATGTGCAACCCCACATCCTCTCCTGCCAACTCTGTTTTCCTAAGCAGCGAGAGGCCACCCCCGGGGCACGGGGCTGCATCGCAGGGGTTCCGGCAAAGCTTGGCAGACACAGTGAGTGCTGGGACCGGGACATAAATCCAGTAGAGGCAGCGTGCCCCCTTCTGTCACCCCAGTTCCCTCCGACCTCCCTTGCCTCTCACCTTCTTTCTCTGGTGACTTTAGCTCCTTCCTCCATTGGAAGGAACTGACTTTCCAAACCAAAAACTTTCACTCTGAGCACACACAGTCCTCTTACTTGGACCTGCCCAGAAAAAAATGGTTCTCTCCTGCTGCACGTATGCTCGTGCGGGGCGTGGGGGCGTTTGGCCCCAGACATGTGCGTGTGCACACAGATAAGCACACATGCCCCAGGAGGTTTCTAACTAAGAGTCAAACACTCTGTGGCTGTACAAAGGCCACCTCCTTCCTCGTTTGCAGCTCAAGTAGAGGGGCCAGCGACTGACTGGAAGTCCGCTGTGGAAACGACAGCCAGCACTCGCGCGTGTCCCCGTGAAGGATGCTACGCCACGTCCGTCACCTTTTCCCCTAAATCAAACAAAAAATGACAAGCTGTCCACTACTGCATTTTTAAACACAAACAGCCTTGAAAGGGGACTTCTAGAGATATGATGGACAAAGTTGGAAATGTGAGAAATAAAGGACAGAAGATGATTTAGTTCTTAGTATTGCCTCTTGCTAAACCAGCAGCTTCGGACACAAGAAGTACGTTCTGAATAAGGACTGGCCTGAGAAGGAAGGATTAAAACTTGGATCTCCTACTTTGCTCACCTGACAGTAACTGCCCTAATAAAAATGAGAAAACGTAGCTCCAGAGTCTGGGCTGAACATTGGTTCCTGTTCTCAGATTCCAAACATCTACCTCCACGGCATCATTAAAGACACCAACAACAGGAAAGAACTCGAGGAAACAGAGATATCACGACACACAGACAGACACACAGACTGATGTGACAGGTAATGTCACAACCATTAGTGGAAAGTACCCACTCCCTCTTCTCAAGTACTGACCAAGTCATTTGATCAGGGGAACCTATAAGGAATGAAAAAAAAAAACTTCGGGCTAATTAAAACCCTTCCTGGACACAGGTTAGCCTATGAAAAGGTGATCTGTCACTTCACAGAATTACAAAAGGGGAGGGTCCACAACAATAAACTGTGTGGGTGATAACATGTCACGCATCAAAAGTCAAGTCTTCTCTATTAATGACCTTTGTCACACAGGACGCCAAGAAAACATGTGACTCACAAAGAATGGGGAAAAGGGAGGTCGTCACAAAGATAAGAGCCGTGATAGAGCCTGTGGCGCCTGGTGGACGTCAGGTGGCCCGAGAGGCATGGCCACAGGGCAGGGAACACCTGCACCTCCCACAGCGGTGAGCTCCTTGCCCGCCTCCAAGCACTCGGCTGCCCTGGACTTCCAACTCCATATACCAGCCTCACAGGGTGAGAGGAAAAGTATAAGAAGTGAAAGGAACAGTATTCACAGCATTCGGTCTGAGGAACGGCAAAGAACATGGGAAGAAGGGCCTAGAATGATCCTGTCCCTCTCTGGGCCTATCTCCCTGGGCAAGGTGGGTCCAAGCTGCGTCAATCACGTAGGAGACAGGCTACATCATGATACACCGGGAATGTGATCTCCCTGAGGCCTTAGAAATTCCAAGTGGGGCCAGACAGGGTCCATTTCTACCACCGGGGCGGTTCACCGGCAGAGGAACTCCACGCAGTCACTGGACCGGGAAGGATTCTACAAGGAAGCTTTGCAAGGAAAGAAGACGAGAAAGGAGGAATAACAATATGGATGGGTCGCTAGCGGGACTGAGAGTGAATTTGGCCAGGGGCGTGAACTTGCTGGTCGGCTCGAACAGGATGGTCCAGGGCTGTAGCACAAAGCTTGGGTCCTGTACAAAATACACACCATGAGGGCAGTACGGACTGGCGACATTTTGCCTTCGTCGGTTTTAACTCACATCTGCTCCCCACAACTGCACTGCAACAGGGGAATTTCACAGTCTGTCGGCACTGGGGCGATGACTAAGCCTACTGAGGGATCCCCACATCCAGAATGGGCAACCTTCAGATGTTTCACAGAGACTCTTCATGGCAAACATAGGAAGGCATTTCCATCACGAGAGATGGAAAATAAACAGAAAACTACTGCATACGATATGAGAGAAGTCTGCCTATGATTTTTAAAACACATCTCTTAAAAGACGGGAAGGAAGTCTGTCACAATATTAACCCTGCGGGGTGCCTGGGAGGCTCAGGGTGTCGGTTGGGTGTCGGCCATCGGCTCAGGTTATGATCCCGGGGTCCTAGGATCGAGTCCCGTGCTGGGCTCCGTGCTCAGCAGGGAGTTTGCTTCTCCCTCTCCCTCTGCTCTTCCCCCTACTCGTGCTCTTACACACTCTGTCTCTCTCGAATGAATAAACAAAAAAACCTTTAAAAAAAAAAAAAAAGCTAACTTTGCCTTTGAGAGGTACTTTTACTGTTTTCTCATTGCTTCTCTATGTAATCGGGAGTAGGAGGACAAACATTCTAGCTTAACAGAACGCAAAGTTGCAATGCAGAGCGTTATAAAGCAAATACTTCTCTTTTAATGCACTTTGTTGTGTAAATCCAGATTTTCCATACATAACATGTATTGAAAACTAGAGTGCCAAGGAAATGAAGCAATATCTATACTTGTTTCAATGACTAACAAGCAAAAATAAAACTTCAGCTGTGATGCCATGCTTTTTAGAAATCAGACATGTAATAAGCCACAGATTTATAGGATGTGGTCTAATAAACCTAAGTAAAGTTTCATTTCCTCCTCACCAAAGTGGTTCACTCCCTGTCTGTGCAACCAGCTTTTTGCAAAGTTAGCAGATGTCTCTTTTTTCCTTAAACATGTAAGTTGAGAGATTAATAAGCACCAACAAGAATAATGTGCCTGCTGAATACACACACACACACGCTCACTCACTCCTATATCCCTAAATATGAAATGAAATGGGCTCAATGCTGGCAAAACGGTAGGTCACCCACAACACCCAAAGGGACAGAGCCTGCCATCTTGCTAATCCCCAGCCACTGATGGGGGGGCGGTGGTTAGAACCCCTAGAAAGGGGGAAGCAAGGAATGAGGGAAGGAGTCAAAGAACTTTTCAAAAGACTGCTTGCAAGCATTTCTGTGAAAATGGTATTAACTCAGCAATTACAGGGAAAAACACTCTCTCTTATCTGAATGCACTTGTGCCACGGGTCACACCCTATTATTGTCACTATTAAACATGTTAATAGCCCCAATGTAATGACTTTGTGTGGCTAGCTTTAAAATGCACATGAATAGCTAACTAGAAAAAAGTGACTCATGCCTGCCCAGGTGGATATTGACTTTCTTAGTCATATTTACTCAATTGGTCTACTGACCTTAACTCCCTGGAGGAAAGGGCCGAAGTGACAGAATCCAGCCGGCTTGCAAGGATAGACAGGGTGGGACAATGAAAGTTGAATCCAGCTGGGGTAGAAGGTGTCCTGAATGCCATACTGGTAAAGCAGAAACTTGACCTTCTATGTCCTGAATCAATATTTTTTTTTTTAAGATTTTATTTATTTATTTGACAGAGAGAGACCACAAGCAGGCAGAGAGGCAGGCAGAGAGAGAGAGAGGAGAAAGCAGGCTCCTTGCCAAGCAGAGAGCCCGATGCGGGACTCGATCCCAGGACCCTGAGATCATGACCTGAGCCGAAGGCAGAGGCTTAGCCTACTGAGCCACCCAGGTGCCCTCTATGTCCTGAATCAAAAGCTTCCTCCCAGTCTTTGAGAAGGCAGGGTGTTGAGCAGGACCCCACACACCTTCTTTAGCAAGTGGAGGATGGTTAGTACGGAAGGCAAGTGGTTAGTATGGAAGGCTCTGACCCATGGGCTGCTGCCATGGTCCTCAGGAACAGATTTATGGCTACACCCCTGTGCTGTGTGAGCCCAAGCACTTGCTACACCTCCCTGTGGCTCCCTTGCAAAATGGGATCACAGCATCCCCCTCCTCGGTTTGGGGTCGGGTTGTGAAGAGTTACTATGAGCCAAATCCTTCCAGAAGCGCCTGGCTCACTGTGTGAAAATCTCACTCTGTGTGAAATCTCACTCTGATGGGCATTTCCAGGCATCCTGGGAGGTGCCTCCCCACCCTCAGAAGCAGGCTGGGCAGCTCTTCCATTCTCGTCCCCTTTTACAGACACTGGGAGCGAATCAGGGAGGAGTGAAGCCCCTTTCCAACAGACGCGACAAACGTGAACTCAATCCTACTTCTGACTCCAATCTCGTGTGGTTTCCACGATGCTACCCAGAGCCACGTCTCACATATCCATGCTGCGGATCAGGGTTTTCCCTGTCCCACCATAATTCCTGAAGCAGAAAGTACTACACGTGGTACATCACTAACTATTCCGTGGAAACGTCTACAGCTAAAGCAAGCTGTATAACCGCGCTACCCAAGCAGTGGCTGGCCCATCACACAGACACACTCTCCGTGTGGGATTCCCCAGGAATCCTGCTGTGTGCTCGTGCCGGACACCCGCTCGTCTGGCCAAGCCCCGCTCTGTACCATTTGCCTCACTGTATGCTCACAGCAGCCCACATGTGATTCCCCTTCGCCAGCAGGGAAACCGAGGCACAGAGCAGCTGGGTACCTTGCCCAAGTTCCTACAGCCCATGAGCAGTGTCTGTGTGTCTGGCCTAATCACAGGTCTAGAAACTTAGACCCAATCCTGGAAGCAGGGCATGCTGTGCTTCCCCCGAAGATTTTTCCATGTCCTGAAGGCAAAGCTGAGAAGTGAACAGAGTCACCGGCGTCAAGGATCTAAGTGGCGCCTGCGGATCTTGGGTTATAAGGAAGAAACCCGGTCTTCCTGTTTTATTTTCCTCATACTCAGAATGGGTGCCTGGTTCTCCTTTATCTACCTCATAACTCTGACCAAAGATTAATGAGTTACCATTTGCTGGGCCCCGGCAGAGGGAGAGCTGTGTGTGGCACGGCCTTATCACCCATGGTCCGAAGAACAGCTAGCTACACTTGTTGCAAGCTGGACCAGGGGGCAGGCAGCTCCTGAGAAAAGGCTTCTCTCGGGCCATGGCTGCTGCACAGAAGAAGGCTTCCCTGGCCCGTCACACCCAGACCCATCAAAGGACACGGGCTTTCTGCATTCACGGGCTCCAGGAAATCTGAGTGCAGGCACCATCACGGGAGGAAGAAGGGGGGTTTCCAAAGAGACCAGAAACATCTTCAGTTTTATTTGCATCTGGCTGAAGAAGGGGCCACAACATAGGAAGATTTTCTCAAGACACCAACACACGAAGTCATTGACCAGAATTCAGACACGGTGTAGTGTGCAGAAGCATCCTTGGGGTCACATCAAGTAAGAAGAAAATACAAAACGACTGGCAGGTCCAATTCCAATTCTGTGAAATATTTCTGGAGTTTAGACACAGGAATGATGAGAAAGAAACGCATCCCGATATTAAGCCCTAAAGCCCAACAGAGCACATAGTGGGTACACTACAAATGTTTTCGAAAGGCGGAAGTCTCACTAATTTGGCTCTTAAATATTCATTTTTTTCTTTAAAAAAAAAAAGCTAGCATTAATACTAAATCATCTGCCATTTAAGTCTAAAGAGTTCCTTCAAAATTTTTTTTATCTGTGTTGACTTTTGCTTTTCTGAGAACGAAAGCATGTTCTACACAGTCTTTATTCTCCGGGACTGCTAATTTGAAGAGAACTGTCACTCCCAAGCATGGAGCAATGTGGGGTATTGACATCGTACTGAATTATTTAAAGGAAATTAACAATGCCTCCTGTCCTTGGACAGCCACGTCTGTGAGAAAAGCCATTCACAGCTGCCTCAGGAAGGTGCCACTGCAGAGGACTGAGCATTTCTCAGCACCCCGAAGTCTCCAAGAGAAACTGTAAGTTCTAAGTAACTAAGAACAAAGGCAAAATTGAGGTAATAACTTCTATTTCCCCCTGGGAGCTGTGTGAAAGGTCCCAGGAAATCAGTTCCTGGGGGTCAAGTTTAATAGGATGACATACTGTTCATCCTTCTCACAGAAGCTACCCAAGACACTGGACCACGTGTGGGCTTTCCAGGGAGCCGGGCACCTGGGGATCACAGGGGCACCACCCTCCACCCTCTCCTCATAAACCAGCATTCTTATGGCGATGATAAACCTATTAGTGATCACAACACCCAGACATCATGGCACCCGACACGACAGCTACCTGACAGGAATTCAGGGGCCAGGGCGCATGGGCCCTGCCCTAGCGCGAGGGAAACTTTGGATGGGTGGTTTCGTTTCAGAGCTAGCTCATCTCATACCGTCATTCTGCTCCGAGACCTACCTCCAAACACCAGGGCTCCCCAACCTTGTGTAAGGAGTGGCTCCTTTTCATGTCCCTGAAGACTTGAGTGCTGACAGTGAAGTCTGGGGGGGGGTAGACGTGCTGACAGTCATGTCCCTGAGTGCAGCAAGGGAGGGGGCGCTGCTGCCAGGAAGAAAGGGGAACAGAGTGAGGCTTGGGAGGGAGGGGGACGCAGTCACCAAGGCATTCATGGCCCCCAGCCTGACTTTCCTCCCTGACTCCCCGCTTCTCTACAAACTCCAAGCAAGGAGGACGATGAATTCCAATGTGACCCCAGGACACTTCCACCTCCCTGCCTTCCAGCTCGGGGGGCCCCCTCTAGCAACATCTTAAACACAGTCTCCTCTATGCAGTGTTTCTGCTGCATCCCTGCCCGCTGTCCCCACCTCTGCCCATCCGCCCCACCCCCCCCCCGGCAGACTCAGCCGTTGATGGCTCTGAGCCTCCAGCGAGTCAGCTGGCCGGCATTCCCTCTCTCTCTCTCTCAACTTACCTTACCAAATCTTCTATGAATTTAAGCCCTGTGATACTGCTGGTATTTCTACCCTACAAAAATGCATTCACATATGGTTCAACCCAATTCTAGAGCTATTTGGGGACCTGTCTAGTCACCTTCCCCTCCACAGGACCACCATTTTTCAGAGAGGTGACTACACTTCCATCCTGGGACCCCTGGGAAACATCTGGCTGCAAACACCTCGAGCATGCGAGCAGCAGGAGCCGTACTGGATTCCAGCACAGCTGGGGCTTGAGCACGCCCACGGCTTCGGTTCACTGCCTGCCTCCCCTGCTCGGGGCTTTCGACGGGAACGTGCGTGTTGTTTCGCGGCTCCTCACAACCACCCTGTGAGGTAGGTATGTGCCCATTTTACAGAGGAGGAAACTGACTCAGAGACGTTAAGGAGCATGCCCAAGGTCACACAGCGAGTAAATGGCAGACGGGGAAGATGGACCAGGTCTCAGTCAACTCACGGTGCTGCTGTGTAGACTCGGTTGCCCGTCCAGATGTTGACTACTGCACTACCATTAGGATAGAGAATTTAGGGGCATAAAGAGAGACCTGGGGGGCGCCTGGGTGGCTCAGTGGATTAAGCCGCTGCCTTCGGCTCAGGTCATGATCTCAGGGTCCTGGGATCGAGCCCCGCATCGGGCTCTCTGCTCTGCAGGGAGCCTGCTTCCTCCTCTCTCTCTGCCTGCCTCTCTGCCTACTTGTGATCTCTCTCTGTCAAATAAATAAATAAAAAAAAAAATCTTTAAAAAAAAAAAAAAAAAAAAAAAGAGACCTGGGATCCAAGAGGGGCTATTTCACAACAAAGAAATATCATTCTAATTGTCTTTTAGAAAGGAAAATGTCTGTGTCCTTTGTATGGATGTATGACTTCTTTACTCTAGTTTTTAAAGGGTTTATATGAGGAAAAAAATGCCATGAATAAATTCTTCACCCTTTTTAAATCCCAAATAACAGAACTCGGGATTAAGAATATGAGATGGAGCACAAAACCCAATTATCTCGTGTTCTGCTATTCACCCAAGAGCAGCAAAATGAGCATAGTGGGTGCTAAAGACTCTGGGAGAGAGGAAATCGATGGGAATAAAGGACAAATCCTACAAAACAGCAACCACATTTCCAGAACAATCTACACGGTTAATATGGTAACGGTTCATATGGTTACCATATTACCTGGTCCTCCCATGGTGAGGGGTGATGGGGGTATCAGGGTGGTGTTCAAACGCCACCTGAACTCCCAAAGTGGGAAGGGGCCATGTGGCCAGCAAACTGAGGCTACCCCAGGGCCCTAGTTGGCTGCAGCTGTCCCTGTCTGGACTTGGAAAGCCACCATTGCTGGAAGCTGGAGGTCTGCCCCCAGAAAGGGCAGCCCAAGCCCTCAGAGGAATCCCTGGTTGCCCATGGCTAGAGGTCTCTGTTCTCCGTCTGGCAAACAGAACCTCCCACTCTGCATTTCTCCACAGCGCTCACTTGTAAACAGGAATGTGAGTCATTAAGCAAGCAGAAGTCCATTTTCAAGATCAGCCCAGCTTTACAACTAAGGTAATCCTATTCTGCCTTGTCACAGTGGTGACTCACCTTACTCTCTCCCACCAGAGGTGACATAGTTTAAACTTCCAGTTGTTCCTGGAAGGAACCCAGCAATACGGGGGTTTAAGTCCGTCTATTTGCTTTGTTTTTTAACACAGTGCTGAGAGCAAATAGGCAAGGCTCCCAAGGGCAAGAGCCCCAGAGGAGAAGAAATGTATCTAAGGTTACCAGAGACCACAGCATCTTTATTATCTTCCCATGGCCTCTCCTCGGGGTCTATACTCCCAGAGGGGCCTGTGGCTTGTGAGGACAAGAAGCGCGCGCACCCCCCGCCCCGCCCCAATCTAAGATCCAGATAGAGGAATCTCAGAGCCAAATCTGCACGTCACTTCAACCAATTGTGTAGGAGCTCCCAGTTTTGAGATGTGTGAGATTACCCTTATCCTCATCTCCTCTTTTGGGCCTACCCTCCTTTTCTTTTTTTCTTTCTTCTCATTTCTTTAAACATCCATTTCCAATCTTTGTGCATAATGTGAAGTCCTCTAAGCCACCTCAAAGTGTGGAGGGTAAAAAATGTCTTCTAAACAAATTCAAATGTATCTGCAAATATGAAATAATTTTGCAATGGGAAAGAATTGTAGCAGAGTCTCGCCTAATAAATACAAAACTCTCCAACGGATCTTAAAGATTGGAAAGCAGACATCCACTGAGTTTCCTGCTCAACATCCATTCATGCTTTTTCTGGTAGTAGTACGTTGAATCATTTAGGGGGTACCACTGAACCCTCAAGCCATGTAGTTTATGTGGAATGGACCCCTCAGTCCAACTGTACTCAGCGTATTACATCCCCTGACCACAACCACTGGTTCAGAATTATGGGGGAAGAGAAGATCTCTCTGGACTTCAACCTGCTTTCATGAGGAGACATCAACCCAGGGCCAAGGAGAGAAAACAGTGTCCTGGTAAATGGGCCCCTGGATCCAGCCATGCCTGATGCAGGTCACCTGTGCAATTTTAGCCAATACACTCATTTTGCTTGGGCCAATTTGGGTTGGGTTTGAGGAGAAAGAGAGAGAGGCGTCCTGACTGGAGTAGGCTAGTCACCTAAGCCAGGCTGACCTCAATAACTGTCCATCCACGAATCAAGAGGTAATGTGGAAAGAACTAGAGACACTCCAGGAAAAGTAAATGAAGGCCTCATAGTTTCATGCTCCTGGCACAATGAGGGGGTTGTTATAAGACAGTATTTTGGAGTAGGCACCTGGTACTTTTTGAAAGAAGAATGACTGTGGCTTGTGGCCACTGTCTCAGACAGGGAGAGGGACCCTGAGCAACATCTGCAGGAACTGTCATTCGGTCCTCCTGCTCCTCTAGCGCCGCCGACACCACTGGCCACACTGACCAACTTTAAGATGTGGTCTCCAGAAGGCAGGAGACACAAACACTTAGCAGCACCAAATCTGCCTCGTAGCCTTCTCCGGATACACCGCCTGTTTGTGACAGAGGACTTGGAGAGAGGCATTTCGCCTGGGGAAGGCGAAGGTCTGAAGCCGAGGCAGGTCTGGAGAGAAAGCGGACTGAGCGCGTGGTGGGTGTCATCCTCCCCGGTGACTCAGCACCTGATGACACAGTGTGCTGACCGGTTCTGGGCACAGCCACACGGATCAAGAAGCAAGATGTGTCCCCAAAAACGTTGTGGCAATATTTGTGTACTCTACTATTTTGTTTCTTTCTGAGCTTAGAGCCCCCTTCAGCAAGTGGCTGGGCAGTATTCAAATATTAAATGCGGTAGAATGGAACCCCATGGGCCAGAAAGTACAATTTGCTTCATGCAGGAAAAATAAAAGAAAGGAGTATAGAAGGAGGAGCTGAAAGCATTGAAGAAACAAAAACCCTAAAAAACACTAAAGGCTCCAGAGACAAAGACAGTGTATGAAATAATGTTATTCAAACCCAATTTGGCCAAGAGCTATTGGCTGTCGGGAGAATTCTGAGCCTACCTCTAGACGGAAAGAAAAAGAAGTTTCCAATTTTGTCTCAGAAAAAAGTTTGATGTGAAGAGAAAAAAAAAAAAGGTTGGTGTGATGGTTAATTTTATGCGTTGACCTGACTGTGCCACAGGGTGCCCAGATATTTGGTCAAACGGTATTCCGAGTATTTCTGTATTTTTGGACAAGTTCAACATTGAAACTGACAGACAAGCGGTGCCTGGGTGGCTCAGGCATCTGACTCTTGATCTCGGCTCAGGTCATGATCTCAGGGTGGTGGGATTGAGCCCCATATCAGGCTCCATTCTGAGTGTGGATGGAGCCTGCTTGAGATTCTCTCTCTCTCCCCTTCTCTCTCAGCCCCTCCCACTTCTTCTCTATAACAAAACAAAAACAAACAAACAAAAAAAACAAACAAACCCTGGGCAGACTTGATAAAACTGATGCCTTCTCATGTGGGTGGGCCTCCCCCAACCCGTTGAAGGCTGATCCTCCCCCCAAAAGGAGAGACAACTCCTGCCGGCCAGCTGCCTTCGAGTGGAGCACTGGTTTTCCTATGCCTTCAGACTCAAACTGCAATGTTGGCTCTTCCAGGGTCTTCAAGCCTGGCAGTCTTTGGACATGAACTCCACCATCAGCTCTCTTGGCTCCCAGGCCTTCAAATGCAGACTGAACTACATCACAAGCTCTCTCATATCTCTAGCTTGCCTCCTGCAGATCTTGGGACTTGCCTGTCTTCAACATGGTGTGAGCCAATTTCTCACAATAAATCTCATTACAAACTCACACACACACAAACACACCATTGGTTCTGTTTCTCTAGGAAACCCTAATACATTTGGGTTATGTTTTTTATGTGTTCTCTCCCCCAAGCAAGAAGGAAAGGATTATTTGGGGGATCTCCAAAAGAAATGAGAATTGTGAAAATGGGTCTTATAAATCACGTAATCAAATTCTTTATCATTTTTATTTTAAATCTCTAGGTCTAGACATAAAAGGACCTAGCCAGGATTACACAGAAAAGAAGAAAGAAAAACCCAGACTTTAAAAATGAGGAGTTCAGGGTTTTATGTATAACACGGAAGAATTTTATTTTGAAACTACAACATCTTTGGAGGAATTAGAAATCCATTTGAGGGGGCGCCTGGGTGGCTCAGTGGATTAAGCCGCTGCCTTCGGCTCAGGTCATGATCTCAGGGTCCTGGGATCGAGCCCCACATATCGGGCTCTCTGCTTGGCAGGGAGCCTGCTTCCCCCTCTCTCTCTGCCTGCCTCTCTGCCTACTTGTGATTTCTCTCTCTGTCAAATAAATAAAATCTTTAAAAAAAAAAAATCCATTTGAGGGGCACCTGGGTGGCTCAGTTGGTTAAGCATATGCCTTTGGCTCAGGTTATGATCTCAGGGTCCAGGGATCGAGTCCCACATCGGGCTCTCTGCTCAGTGGGAAGTCTGCTTTTCCCTCTCCCTCTGCCCCTCCCTCTGCTAGTGTTCTCTCTCTCTCTCTCTCTCTCTCCCTTCATCCCTCTCTCTCTCAAATAAGTAAATAAAATCTTTAATTTAAAAAAAAAGAGAAATCCATTTGAGAAAAAGGCACTGGTAAGAGCCATTCCACTAAAGAAGCCAATGAGTAAAATGATGAATTTTTAGTTGCTAAGAGGGTAAAATCTTCAGTCTCTTTATCATTTACTCACATATCACGTGCATACAAATAAGGACACTGGAAATCAAGCAATAGCGGCCACCCATCCGACCATCCAACCGAACAAGCGAAGCCCACAAACACATATGACGCCTTGGAAAGAGAGCTCAGGTCTGCACAGGTCGTGCTGTTCTAGCTTTAAGTGCCGTCAAGAATTCTCACCTCTGAAAGTGAGGTAACTTTGGTGGGAAATAATTACATTTAAAATGTGTAGTCAAACAACTTAACACAGATGCCAAGAAATGTAATCAGAGCTACCGACAAGCAACCATTTTTGTCATTAAAGGTAAAGCCAAATCAGGACACGATTGCAGACACCACCAGTGGAAAGCAACAGCTTTTCTTCATGACTATGTTTCAAAACTGGGAGCACGTGCAAGGGACAGAGTGTGGGAGTCTATGCGTCTCTGCGCGTGTGCAGGTATGCACACGCATGTAGAGGTAGGCGGGTGTCATCAAATATGGCAGACCGTGGCCTACAGTCGGGACTGGCAAGCAGCCAGCTCACGGACAGCAACTTCTTCTTCCTTGCCAGCACCCGTGTCCCCAAGCCACCCTGCTCAGAGCTGGTGGGAGGTAAAACATGATCCCATTCCTACATGCAAGGGATGCAGAAATGAAGTCTGCCTTGGCCCTCAAGGACCTCATCTTGGTGAGAAAGACCAGGATCCAAATGGAAGGCAAAACGGGAAGAGGAAGCCAATGGTAAGTCTATCCTTTCATGTGCCTTTTTTACAAAGCAAAGGTCACCTCCTCTCCAGTCTGGCACAGAGACAGATGTAGGACGTCAGAGTCTCTGCCATCTCCCACTAACTAGCTGTGCATCCCGTGTTGCCGAGGCTCAGTTCGTCGGGCCACTTGAGGGTGCCTTCTAAGGGCCCTGCCTGCCTCCAACATGCTCTAATTCTGCTGGGCGAGCAGAACGCAGAGGAGGGGAACTCACGGGGTCCTCAAATGGCTCTAAGTACAAATCCAGTGTGCCTCGACTTCTGGACATGGCCCTTATCTCCTATTTACTGAGGAAAGTGACACCCAAGGAGAAAAGACAACACATGCATGGTAAAGCTTTCTTTTACCAAAAGTACGGCCAAGAAAAATATTTTAGGGATAAGGTATCACCAATGGGGATTTGAACCATCAGTTCAAAAGATGCTTTCTGGCAAAAAAGAAATTTTGTCAATCTGTTTTGTTTTCTGGGGGAAAAAAAAATTACTAGATATGAGATATTGAGAGTCTGGAGATAAAACGTATTTCCTTCAATACAGTATCATAAACAACAAAGGAAAAGTAGGTATAAAATAGTTCCTTAAAGAATTTGGAATAAAGCGGGTGACTGGGTGGCTCAGTAGGTTAAGCATCTGACTTCAGCTCAGGTCGTGATCCCCTGGGTCCTGCGATGGAGCCCTGTGTCAGGCTCCCTGCTCAGTGGGGAGCCTGCTTCTCCCTCTCCTCTGCCTCTGCCCTGTCCCCCTGCTCATGCTCTCTCTCTCTTTCTCTAACAAATAAATAAAATCTTTAAAAAAAAAAAAAAAAAAGAGTTTGGGATAAAGTAATAAGAACTTACTTGGGTAATTTTGAGTAAGAGACATAATTTTACTTTTCAGCTGGTATTAACACTAAATCAGCTTTTTAAGTGAAGGTCTAGGCTTTACTGGGACAAAAGGTAAAATGTCAAATGGCTACCCTTAATATTGGGAAATCAGCCAAGACGCGCAAAAAACTGAATGAATTTCCAACAGACATCGCTGGAATGCCCAACGAAGTCCTTTCTGAGGCCATCCTCATTCCCTGGATACCCAGCCACTAGCAGAGCCCCGGTGTAGCTCTCCCATTTGCCTCCTCCGTCAGTGAGGAGGTTCCATGATGACCTCAGCACGTGGAAAGTGAAGCTTCTCCCTGTAGCCACCCTCCATCTCTGTTACTTGCCTAGGATCTAAGAGTCCCTGCCTTCACAGTGCAACCTCTCCAGACAGGCAAAATGCCAGTGAGCTCAAGAAAAACCATGCTCAGCAATTCCTTGAGAGCTGATTCCCAAGTGCTGACCTACACTACAAGACTATCTACCATACCCAGAAGTCAATGGTATGGAAGAACTGGAGGCAGAAGCCTGGTCCCAGGAGCACGGGCTGCAGAAAGCAGTGTGAATCCAGCTAATGGAGGGTGGGGGATACAGGGCCTTTAATGAGATTCCTGCTAAAGTGAAGTTCCTTGTCCCAGACTGCCCTTGGGAAGGAATTGCAGGTCCCCATTATGTCACCAGGGACCAGGAGCAGCCCCGTGCAGAATCGAGGAGGCAGGAGGAAGAGAGGAGCTGAATGGGACTTGTACTGTCTGCTAGTTGATCGTCTCCTTCAAAGCCAATGTATCTTCTACAGAGACAAGCAGCCAAAATGGGACTGAGTGTGGCCGTTAATGACAACACCGGGCTGGGTGTGCCTGGGGACCCAGTTCCTACTTGGGAAACTGGGAGTGCTTCGCTCTGAAAGAGAAAGCAGTGTTGATAAACAGCACCTTCCTTCCCTATCTGTGGAGACCAAATGTTTTAAAATGCAAATAACAGGTTTCTGGAACAACCCTGGACTCTCTCCTGGAAACATTTTCATAATTCACATCTTGTTAGCCACAGGAGCCCCAATTACACTTCTTCTTCTCTCATCCCCACTAGCCAATTATTAGCATTAGATCCCATACTATTTTCTGCTAATATGTTTCCTGACAACATCAAACTCCGGAGGGTCCTCTTGGTGTGGTAACAGAGTCACTGTGCAGACAAGGGCAGATTTCGGAGAAAATGGTATTTAAACCTCCTCGGTGTTTATGAAAGCGCTACCCTAATTACACAAAAACTAATAGGGAATTGAAATAGAGAAAAGTTCTCTCCCAACATTATGAAAGAAGGCATCCCACTGGCAGGATATAAGGATACAAATATTCCAAAGCAATGGATTCCCACAGGCAGGACCAACCCATGACACCATGTCATCCAGAACGGGAAGGTAAGCAAGAATTTGGGGGATGGTTCACCAGTTCCATTCACCAACACCCCTGGTTCCAAAATAACATCGCCCCCTTTCGGTCATCCCCAGAAAGAATCAAGCTGTTGCCAATCAGATTACTTGAGCGGTATACTGCCAGTGGGCCCACGCCTGGGCTGTGGTGATGTGGCAGGAGGTAGCCTTGCTTTCCTCGAGGTGGGCCCTGCCTCAGTCAGATGCTTTGTGAGTAAAAGTCAGGGTAAAAGAGTCTTGAGAGGGGCGCCTGAGTGGCTCAGTGGGTTAAAGCCTCTGCCTTCGGCTCAGGTCATGATCCCAGGGTCCTGGGATCGAGTCCCGCATCGGGCTCTCTGCTCAGCAGGGAGTCTGCTCTCCTTCCTCTCTCTCTGCCTGCCTCTTTGCCTACTTGTGATCTCTTGTCTTTCAAAAAAATAAATAAAATCTTTAAAAAAAATGTTTTTAAAAAGAGTCTTGAGAGAGGAAAAGTAAATCCTAAATTTGTGTGTACCTGCGTGTGTATATAGCAACAGAGAAAGCACACACATGAACTGGAGGAGTCAACCCATCTTATTCCCATTTCTTCCCACCACTAAACGGACGGGCCCACCTGCTAACACCGGAGCCCAGAATAACGAGCACATACATGTTCCCACCTAGGCGTCTCCGAGAGAACAATTACTTCTCACGGTTCTCTCAAACACCATTAAAGTTTCCCTGCTTAAAGTGAAATTCATCTTCCTATGACTCACACATGCAGCCAATAAAGAAGATTAAAAAAAATTCAGGTTTTCCTTGAAAAGTTTCTCCTCCGAGTACTTAGGGATAGTAATCCCTCGGGTAGTGGAGACTAGCGAGGGGGAGCGATTAGGAGGCAGCAGACCCAGGCCGGGTCTACCCTGACCAGAGAAACTCCACCCTCGGCCACACCAACCCCAGGGCCAACTGCAGCCAGTGTTGCGAATCCGCAGCAAGTGTATTTCCCTACTTCCAGAGTATAAACATACCTGGGGCTCTAAATATTTACCACAGGTAAAACCAACAACCAAGACAGTAACAAGCAAACCACACACACATACGCCCCCCCCCCCCCAAAGGTTCCCCAGGCTGGAAATAACCTCATCTGATCACAATCTTCTGGATGCCATTTGAGGGATGAGGGATGAGCACCAGAGGAGAAAATGAGGACAGAGGAGATAGTCCCGCTATCAGGGACAGGCCTGAGTCACTGGAGATACCGTCACAGAAAAAGTCACCAGCAACACAGTTATTACCTTTACACGTGAAAAGCCTTGTGTTTCAGGGAGAAGAGGAACCCTACAGTCATCTTTAACCAATATTTGGTTCCAGGAAGAATCTGCTGAGGTTAGTGTTTGTTCTAAAATGAAGACCACTCATAGACTTGGAAATCTTTGCCCCAGAAGACTGTTTACCATAACAGCACTTAACGTCCAATGAGAGCGAAGGGATCATTTTGAAAATTAAAGCACAAGGTCTAGCTTGTGTTTTGAAGATTCTGGAGCTTACCATCAGCTGACAGATCAACAAAACGGGGTCCATCCGTATGATGCAATAGGACTGGACTCTAAGACAGTAAGAGAATACTGATGGGTGCCCCAACCCGGATGAACCTTGAGAATATGACGCTTAGTGAAAGCAGCCAGTCACCAAGGGCCACGTCGGGCTCAATTCCCAACATATGAAATGCCCGGAAGAGGCGAATCCACGAAGACAGAGAACAGATGAAGGGATAGCAGATGCACTGGGGGAAACGGGGAGTGTTAACAGGTGTGGAGTTTCTTTTCTTTCTTTTTTTTTTTTTTTTTTAAGATTTTATTTTATTTATTTGACAGACAGAGATCACAAGTAGGCAGAGAGGCAGACAGAAAGAGAGGGAAGGAAGCAGACTCCCCGCCGAGCAGGGAGCCCCATGCGGGGCTCCATCCCAGGACCCTGGGATCATGACCTGAGTCAAAGGCAGAGGCTTTAACCCACTGAGCCACCCAGGCACCCCGTGGTGTGGAGTTTCTTTGAGGGATGATAAAAATGTCCTAAAATTAATTGTGGTTAAGGTTGCAAAACTGTAAATACACAAAAAAACAAAACAAAAATTAAATCGTTCACTTCAAATGGGTGAACTACATGGTATGTGAGTAAACTTATTTTTTTGATGTTTCAATTGGCACAATTGCCATTATCTTATCTCTAATAACTGCTTTTTCTTTGAATTCTGAGCATACTTCATTTGAAAAGAATACACAACTCTGAGAAACAGGCAGGATATGAATTATTATTCCCATTTTACAGGAGGCAGAGGTCCAGAGAGCTTCTATTTTCTATTTTCCACTGGCTAGCTAGGGCACAGGGAGGAGAGTAAAGTGGGGGCAGGGGGTCATGGGCCTTGTCATCCCCCAAATCAGGGAAGGATTGACAACAGCTCTTGCCAGACGTCTAGAAATGTACATGGCTCGGTCATACATACATGCTCCTAAACAAAAGACATTTGAAAACGGCACTTGGATTACTGGAATGCAATTCTCAACAGCATGAAATTCAGGTTAAACAATTTAGCTCAAAAAGCAGGGGAGGGGGAAGAGTCATCTCTTGAGCTGATATCCGGTGGGGTGAAAACACACCCAATTAGATGTGGCCACATAATTTTCACATCAAACATCCTGTGCTCCCAAAGGCAACTAATGGCACAGCTTGCTGCGGATTTTCCCAAGTTCTCAGGAGCAGTGACAGCCCTCTTCAACAAAGCCATTTAACATAACAGAAGGTTAAAGTGGGAGCCACAAACACTTGCTTTTCTTAATTTACACCTCTCATTTACTTCCCCAGAAATGTCATGGAGGAGTCATGAAATCCATGATGTACTGTCAAGAGAGGACTCCTTTTACGAACACGATTTAGAAAGCAAAACGCGAATTCTAGAAGGTAATCTGGACCTATACCTTTAAAAATAAGCAAGCAAGCAAACACACACACACAACTGGTAGTATTCCAGGAGAAGCAAGATGATCTGCTTTGGATCTCTCACTTCAAAAAGAAAAACAAAAGATGATTAGAAGAGTAGAAGACTGGGGTTTTACGATCGGCGAACGTATGGACTTCACAAGATCTCTTCCTCCTCCCCACACAGGATCCAAACCCACCGCTGGACCACAGCACACAGAACATGGCCCACAGGGCTGCTCTGTGTCGCAGGCCTGTACGAAGGCTGAGAAGCCACTCATGCTCGAGTCGTGTTTATCTTTATTTTTTTATTCTTTTGAAGAATACGCTAGTAAACCACCAAGATGTTTTTTAAGTACATAAAGTAATGGGGGGAGGGAATATCTTAAAATATGCCTCTGCAAGTTGGTTTGCCACTCACTTTAACATCTTCTTTCCTATGCCTGTGACTGTTCTTTCGTTTCAGGAGGGACGACCGCTCGATAATCACTCAGGGTAAAGCTAATGCTTTACCTCCTCCATACCTCAGCACGACCGACAGCTGACCACTCTGGCAGTGGGCGCTGCCCTAGCAGCATCCCTACGACCTGCTAGATGACAGCAGCGTCCCCTGCCCCGCTGTGACAACCAAAACTGCAGCCAGACATCGTCAGATGTCTTGCGGGAAGCAGAATCGCCCCAGCTGAGAACCAATGAGTTACAGGTAACCAGCAGGAAAACATTCCCCTGGCATGGACTGATCCAGAGGCTCTCGCCCGAAAAATAGCCAGATCACTGTGGCAGGAACAGCAAAATCACCCAACCCTCATCCAAATCCCCAGACAACTATGGTGACGCAAACGTCCCCACGAGCGCCTCAGTGACTAGCGTGTAGCCTTCGGCGACATCCAAGGTCCTGGGAGCCCTACAACTCTTTTAATATGGTCCCTAATGTTGTCATTTACGAATGCAGGAAGTGACTAGGCGAGAGGTTAGCGCGCAGCTCAAGGCAAGGGGGAAAGGGTTCCAGTTACGTTCAGATCTCTTTAAAATCGCAGAACTTCGGGCTCTCTGCTTGGCGGGGAGCCTGCTTCCCTCTCACTCTCTCTGCCTGCCTCTCTGCCTACTTGTGGTCTCTCTCTGTCAGATAAATGGATAAAATCTTTAAAAAAAAAAAAAATCGCAGAACTTTGGTAATCGGCTGATCTATAATAAATAACCTAGTCCCTCAAAAAAATTCAAACTAATACCTTTGCAGAGTCGGGGTAGCCAGCTGGCAAAACAATGACATTTTTACTTCTGATCTGCTTAATGAAAGAATCCGACCTATAAAATAAACAATCTTATTTTATACGACTTTCAAATAGTGGAAGTAGTATAAACAATGAAGCCCAATTTATAAATCTGGAATGTTCTGCATAAAGCGAGTCAGAGTCTCCACGAGATCCGAGGTCACATCTGTGCTCAAGGAAGGGAAGTGCTAGCCTCACCATCCCCTGCTGACCAGCCACAGCAGCCCACCAGCAATGGCCCCAAGAGGGCACAGCAACACCAGATGCGGGGGGTATGAACCCCAGACCCATTGCGAGCCCCCGCTGCCGCCGGTCCAGAATAGAGGAAGGCGACGGCGCATCATCACGGCTGGGGCGTGCTCTGTCTTCTGGGCATGGTGCCAGCAGCTCCCGCCCGCAGTCACCCAGGCCACAGGGAAGGGCAGCAGTCTGGCTCAGTGACTCATGGCAAAGCCTACAGGTCGGGAGGCTCCAGAGAATGGAAACGGGGCCGGAAGCAGCTCGGAAGGGTAGAGTCGGGAACATCTTGTGACCCTTTAAATCCAGACACTTCTGTGATCACATCAAAACCTGGCTTTCAGGGTTGGCACAGGGATAACTCGACAGTTCTTTCTCTACAGATTCCAAGGGGAAAGCGAGCTTCTGCTCACTGTCAGAGTTCTAGCCTGGAAAGGCACCTGCTTAGAAGACAGACACACACACCCCCACCAAGTGGAGAGTGCAGGACCCTATTCCGCCCTGCACTGGGCTCGGCCCTATGGAAACACTGCCAGTCACCCACAACCGAGGGTCCACACCCACCGCTGGGGACATGAAGAGTGTGGTCACTCCCGCTCAGAGGCCAGGTTTATCACTCAGCACGTAACACCTGAATTTATTAAGAACCGTGGTCTCTTCACTATTCCCTAAGAGACCAGAAAGGTCTTGAACCCAGTGCCAATGCCCACATCATTACCATGACATCCGCAGGGAAACCCACACTGTTTCTTGTGGGTTTTTTCCACCCAAAAGGCAGCCAGGAAACAACACAGGGGAAGAGATCAGGTAAGAACCAAGCTACAAGCACCCACCGAGTCACAACCAATCAGATAAAAATTTCTCAGAGTTCACTGCCAGCTTGCGAAGCACGAACAACAGTCCTTTTACTTGACTAGTTTATAAGCAAGTGAGTGATCTGAAAAGCTCCTGGCCCACCTAGGAACACTCATTCTCCTTAGGAACCGTCCCTGAAGAAGGGGCACACTGACTCCACTTCCCCCAGCAACCACACAGCCCCAGGCCAGCCCCCCTGAGCCACATGAGCCCACTCATTTCGGGAGAGGTGACAGTCCTCCATGGATCTGTGCCAACGTGATCTGCCCAACAGGGTTTGCACCAACCCCGTGCTAGGCTGGCAGGGACAAACCTCCGAGGACGGACGACCGGCTCACAACCTGCACAGCTGTTTCGGGCTCGGCTCGGGTTAGTTCAGGCACCAGCAAGGTTTGGTATTGGGCCCAGTCTTCACCCAGAACAGAAAGGGTGAACGAGTCCCCCCGCCAAAGTGTAAACCACGAGAGAAAATCGGGAGGACGGCAGTGAGACTACACAGAGAAAATGAGGTTTCCCGAAACTTTCCTGGGGTCCCCCTTGGCACCCAAGGCCTCGGTTCCACAGCGGCATGTCTGCTCTAACACCAAAATAACAGGTCCTCCAGCTCCTCCTGCCCGGCAAACCCTCAAAGCAGGCTGTGACCACCCTCCACCCCCAGAATGCCAGGGAAACTCAGCCCCAGCCCTCCTCGGGCAGCACATAACCCTCTCCTTACACACACTGGGACCCCCAGGTATTAAAAGGAAGGAGTCTGTTCCATCCGGGTCCAGCTCTAACCCACCAGGCATGCCGCCACTCATCCCGGCATCGCGTCTGTACACAAAAGTTCACTGGGTGTTTCTATTGTCTGGCTGCTGGGGGCAAAGCAGGGTCCTGGAATTCCAGGAGACCAAGATGCCAAGAGGATCTCTTAGACATGCTTCCATCACCAGTTTCCCCATTTTACTAAGGGAATCACAGTCCAAAAGATCTCACACTGTAGGATTCTGCTTACATGGAACGCCCAGCACCGGCAAAGCCACAGAGACAGAATATACATTAGGAGCCAACTAGGAATGGAAGGAACTGGGGGACATGGCGAGTGAATGCTAACGGACATGGAGGTTCTGGGGAGGGAATAAGGGCTGCACAGCTCTAGGTATAATCACAACCGTGGAGCTGTATGCTCGAAACAGGTGAATTTTATGGTATGTGAACTATATCTCAATAAAGTATTGTAAAAAAAAAAGTTTCTTCGCCTGAGTTATAGCAAACATGGGCTTTCGTGATCCCCTGGTTGAGAGTCACCTTTTAGTACCATCTCGGGGACCACAAGTAAAGACCATCTGGAAGGTCCTTAGAACATGTCTGGGTAAGTTATTAAACTGCTTGAGACTCAGGCGCTTCATATGGGGGTCATAATGGTATTAACTCTAAAATGTCACAAAGATTCCATTAAAAGGGGCCTATGAGGAGCTTCGCACAGGGCCTGGGACATGGTAGGCCTCAACAGACCCCATGTCTCTGTCAGAGGAAGCCCCAGAGAGAAGGACCGGCAGCTACCTTTGCCTGAATCTTGTTGCTTTTTCCAGTATTCTTCCCTCACCTGCAATATATGACTTTGTCCAACTTAAAAATAATAAAAGCCGAAGGTTTGGGCACTCTAGGGAAGCTCTGTCTGCACTGGCGTGTCCTAAAAATACGCCACACAACCTCTCCTGCTGGGCTGTCCTGCCGGAAGGCCTTGCCCCTGGTCCGCGGAGGCCACAGCACCCCGGCGGAGAAAGACGCCCAGAATGACAATGGATTCTACCGAACAGGGTGGCCGTGGCCATGGCCATGACCAGCTCAGGGCGGGTTAGCCCTTATGGTCTCCTTTATAGCGGAAGAGAAAACATTCATGAAGAACATCCAGTGGATACCAAAGGGCTGAGAATTTCACACCACTCACTGGATACAAAATTCAATTACTAACTGATAACTTTTTTAAAAAGACAGATTCGCGCAAATTCCCCCAGACCTCCCTACACCAGCCAGTCATATGATCCATGGGAGCCGGCGTCTTCTTCCACAACGGCCCGCCTCTCCTGGCCTCACTGATTGATCCAGAAATAGCCCAGACCCAAGCCAGCCAATTAGAATCCTGCCCAGAACTTTTTCTCAGTAAATCTGGGGCAAGAAAGAGTCCCACCAACCTTCTGCTCAGGGTAAAAGCTCACAATACCACACTCCCTCCAAACTTGCCCACCTAAAAGTCACTATCAGAGAAAATGAAGACAAGGACACAGGGGGATGCCCTCACAGGTGTCTAATTACTCCATCAGAGGAGGGTTTTATTTTCGGTTTTAGAGAAAGGGAGGGAATTGCAGATGAAGTAAGTTTTCTTTTTTTATTTTTTTTTAAAGATTTTATTTATTTATTTGTCAGAAAGAGAGAGAGCACAAGCAGGAGGAGCGGCAGGCAGAGAGAGAGGAAGAAGCAGGCTCCCCTCGGAGCAAGGAGCCTAAAGCGGGGCTCGATCCCAGGACTCTGGGATCATGACCTCAGCTGAAGGCAGACGCTTTGCCAACTGAGCCACCCAGGTGCCCCTCTAGATTAAGTAAGTTTTCTACAACACATAGATGGTAAGGAATGGGGCCAAAAACTCTGACCTGTCTGGCTCCAAAATTCTGGTTAGGCCATTCCATGACAGTACACCACACCACGCCCCTGCTGCTACTCAAACTGTCTGCCACAGCGCACCTGGGCAGCCCGGTCAGTTAAGCATCTGACTCTCGGTTTCAGCTTAGGTCAGGACGTCAGTGTTGTGCAGCAGGGAGTCTGCTTAAGACCTTCTCTCCCGCTGCCCCTTACTCCCCTCCCTGTGTGTTTTCCTTCTCTGTAAAATAAATAAATAAATCTTTAAAAAACAGTAATAATAAAATAAAACCCTCTGCCCTGAACAAGACCCCGGAGCACTCACTGAGGCCCTTGGCTGGCCCTTAAGAGGTTTCCCAAGGTTGTGCCCACAATCTGCATGTCCACATTCAAACACATCAGCTGCCAACAGAAGGTGCCTTCTCCCAAGTCAGCACCAAAATAACTAAATGTGGACCCTCTGAGGCCTGTGTGAGTGTGTGTGTGACAACAGGCGTATGGGTATGGCTCCCCACTATGCCCCCACCACAACAGTTCTGTCCCTAAATGTGACAGAACACAGGGCTTCTACACTGCAGGTGCTAAAAGACAAGGGAGACACCACACCACGCGATCGCAGCAGAACTCATGCTCAGAACCCTGCGTGGGAATTGGCAGATGGATCTCTCCAACACAAAAAGCATTACCCGTGTGGCCTCAACCAGGACTGGACACAGCTGGTCTCGTCAGGAATCTCAACCAGGCTGACTCATCAGCCCTTGTGGAGCTCCACGGCAACAAGCAGATGTGAGGACAGGTGGAGGAGATGCCCTTGGTGAACATGCTAAGCTCCAACTGTATGCACAGTCTCTCAAGAAGCAGAAGATCGGATTGATCCACTTAATGAGGCATGTCCCGACTCCACTTCTGAATGATGCCCAAGTATTCAGGGCAGCTTGGACCGCCCCACCACACCCTCCTGGAAGGCTCCTTTGACTCGGACAAGCAGAAAGAAACGGCTTTCTGTTATAGACACACACCCCCTTCTGAGCTAGACACACAGCTCATACTGCCTTCCACACCCACTGTCCACTTCTAAGGGGGTCCACCCCACCCCGGGTTGCACTTTCTGCACCATGAGACAGTCCCTCCCTGCTAACTGGGCCGAAGGCAGCATCTTACCCAAGCCCAGCCAGCCAAGGCTGAACAGTGGTCAGTGATGTCAACAGGCAAAACCACACCATCCAAACAAGGGTGAGCGGGGCCAAATTCTTGTTCTTGGGTTTTTGTTTTCTGTTTTTGTTCATTTTTGTTTTGTTTTAATGGGAACTCAGGAAGAACTGGAAGCCAAAGGTAAAGTAAAGGGATACAAAGAAGGAATCTGTGAGGAGATGGAGAGGCTGTGGGAAAGCGTGCGGGTGCAGCAGAGCAGACCGAAGCAGACCCGCAAGGATAAGAGATGCAGCAAAGGCCTGAGTTGGGGGCCAGGCAGCTCTGCTGCTGGGATCCCTCCAATAGCCAGGGATCCCAAAGAGACCCCCTTTCTGAGCCTTCCAGAGCCAACCTCGAGCAACACCTGTTGGCTGTGAATTCTGTCCATGTCTCTGCAAGGCCCATGTCTCTGCCGAAGCAGAGTCTCTTTCCTGAGTCCCTGTGGAGCCTCGTAAAAACGCCACATGACTCAGAGTCATCGAACTGCATCCCCATATTCCCCAAGGCCCACCTCCCACCGCTTTCCCGGAGTCCTGGATCACTCACAAGGGTTTCCGGGTAGGAACCGTTCAGGTGGGCCAATCTTTCGCTAACTAAGTTAAGTCTCTGTCAGCTGTCAACAGCAAGCAAGAGCGTACATTAACCTTTTGTACCAAAAAAAAAAAAACAAAAACAAAAGACACAACATTGCATTTTACTCAGAGCATTACGCCCAAACTGGGAAGTTGGTCTAAGTTTCATCAGTTTTTTGTTTTTGTTTTTTCAAGAGAGTTAAAATAAATGGTCTCCCAGGACTATACCCCCTCAGCAGGTTTGATAAGGCACTTAAGATTTTTAAAAAATGATGACTTTCTGAAAGAGTTTAACTCAAATCCATGAAGTCATATTAAATGTCATGGAGGAAGACTTGTACACAGCTGAAGAGGTTTTTACGGTACCAGAGATTAAAGAAGAGAAGAACAAGGAGGAAAATCCTGGTTTTCCAAGATTATGAGGATCTGCCCATTTTATTTTCCACTTTCTGGTCACAGCAGAGGACGCAGATCATTGACTGTCCAAGTTGCCCAGCTATCGCAGACCAAGAAAAATCATAAATAACTACTACTTTTTTTTTTTAACCTGAGGTCAAACATGCCGAGCCTTGCCCACGCTCACACGGCAAGGGTCTGGCACAGGTAACACAAAGCCCAGGCTCCCTGGGTCTGAGCCCCGGGAACCACTCCTTGTGGCCCTGGCATTAAACTTTCAACACACTGAAAATTTCTGTGAAATCTAAACAGAATTACATCAAAAACCAAGCACCACTTCTTATGAAATCGAACAGAAAAATATGGTGCTTCTCAGAAGCTTCACAAGAGAGCCTTGGCAACAGAGAGAAATTGTAGCGGAGTATTTCTGGGGGGGGGGGGAAGAGGTACAAAGAAGTTTGCGGATAATAAAATCACTTCCAACCCAAACTGACCCACATTTGGAAGTCCAGATCCAATTAATCTGACATGAGTCAATTCTGTGCTGCAGCCCGAGTATTTGAAAATTTACTTTGGGCTGAGTGTTACCAGAAAATTCTTCTGCCAGTGGTCTGCAGTTCATTTCTTTGTATGACAACCTCAATGCCCAGAACTCCAGTCCTTCTGGAGCCCATCCTACAGGCTTTTCACTGGTGGATTTAGTTCAAGGTCCTCAAAGTATATATCATTGTCCAATCCACATAATATGTTAATAACCACGGGCTATTATGTTGATTTATTCAAAACCGCTCACAGCAGAAACGCATATTCATTGGGCCTTCTTCCACTGCGTGTTCAAATGCATCACACTTACAGTAAGGTTAATGTGCTGTGCCCATTCTTCCCAACAGAATACAAAAGAACGGCAGTACATTAAATGCTCAAATATCGCCTTCTGATGAGCCTCTGTATTCACCATTTCCCATTCATGCTGCAGCCAGACTCCTTCCAACGGGGGAGATGGGCTACAGAGGGGTTGGAAGGCGGACAGACTTTCGATGGTGTGTTTATGGAGAAGCCAGCTTTGCAGAGCAGCCCGGCCTCATCATCTATCAATACCAGCGCCTCCCTTTAACGGTCAAAGGGACGTGAGAACTGAGAACTTGGGCGCTGCAGAATCTTCATTAATAGAATCCTGCGAAATTGGTCTGCGTGATCTTCTAAGCGCTGGTATCTGGCACGGTCACATCTAATGACTCTGGTTTGCTTTCACTCTTTCCGCGCAGCTTAAAAATCATCTGGTCTGCACGAACCCTATGCCCTTATGTGATCAAAAGTGGGGGCTTGGAAGCTTTCTACATAGCATCCTTTTGAAATGCAGAGCTCCAGACGGCACAGCCTTTACTCAAATTATATCCGCACCCAGATCTAGCTCCTCCCTTCGGAGACTCCCCTTAGTCCTGCGTATTATTTCTGAAACTTAGATTCATATAAAAGGTAGATAAATTTAACTCAGCAGTGTTTCTTTCCTCCCTGAAAATCTGTTATTAGATTAAAGGCTTGTCTTTGGCCTGATGATATATTTGAATTTAGAAAACACGGTACTGCAAACAGTAATTCTCATGCCCTTGACGCCTGCGTTTTTCTGGCAGCTTCTTGCCTTCGTGCACTGAAACAAACCAAATAATAAGAATTATCATAGCCTTCTATTGATGCAAAAGACTTATCATTTGCAAAGCTCTCGAAGGATTAACGCCCTCTCCCCAAACATAGGGCAAAGCAACATATCCTGTTTGAAAAGCGATGCTGTATCAGACCACCTGGCCCTTCCAACATCTCTCACTCCCGACCACAACCCACGAGAGAGCTAAGTTTTATTTTCCTCAATTTACTGATAAGAAAATTGGGAGATCAGTAACTTCCCAAGATGACACAGCAGAGAGGCAGCTGGCTGGTCTGAGGGAAAGCCAGGGCCTGCCCGTGAGAAGCCGGCGCTCTCGGCTCCCACGTTGTACACACAGCCCTGCCCTTCCCAAGCCACGGCTGTCCCCACTCTTTACAGATGAGTAAATTGAGGCTCCGTATTAAGCAATCAGCACAAAAATCACACAACGGTGAGTGGAAGCCAAACCCTGTGTGAGTCTGCAGACAAGAAGTACTTTTTCCAAAGCACTAGACAAAAATACGGCACAGTCCCAAATAGCTCCCTTAAGCTTGAGGGAAAAAAAGAAAAGAGTAAAGATGTGTGTCCTTTGCACACCATGAGTATTTGGGATGAAGGCTCCACCTACAAGAATGGATCTGTGAATGTCTTCTCTTCTCTGCCCTTGACCCCACCCAAAATATTTCCCAACTGTTTGGACATGACATTTCATACTTCTAAACAGGAGGCTGTTTTCCCCGCGTTCCAAAAACAGGCCTTCTGCCAACCCATGAGGTTGCTGCCTGATAAACAGCTTTCACGCAGGCCCCACTACCCTCCAGCCTGACGCTGGACTCCAGAAGGAGCAGCGGTAACCAGAGCTGAGGCAGCTTCTTGGGAGTCCGAGCAGGTCCACGACAGGCAGGTCAAGGAACTGGCAGGACTTCACTTTTCTCTCTGTACAATGGGAAGATCCTCCCAACATTCACTGACTCAAAGCCTTCCCGTTCACTGCACAGACATGGGGGGGAAACGTGAAGGCAGGGCGCTATTTAGGTCAACGGTCATTAGAAGGGACAACAGTCATAAACAAGTTTAACTGCACAGCCTGCTCGTCTCCCGATTCTGGCGAGACACTGGTTACCCTTCAGCTGAAAAATCTATGGGCCTGCCTCAAGAGGGGACGGAATTTCACTTTAAGGAATGACAAAATATTTTCCCAGGCCCTCGGCTGCTTCATTAATGCTTGCCTTATTTGGGGAGAAAGAAAAACTGGCTGAGGCATCCGTGGTAGTTTTATATGCCGTGAACTGGCAATGTTTTGGAACAAAAAACAACTTTTGCACTAGGGGTACTTACGGCATCATTATCGCGTTTTCCAAGCCCGGCTGCCGCCCTGCCAGGGAGAGAGGGAAGGGGCCGGGGAACAGTAGTACCTTCACCGGGGCAGGCTGTAACAAGGGGGCTTTAGAATAAATCTTGGTCTGTGCGCATATTTATGGCAAAATAACCCACGTGCATTTACCTTATAAAAGTGTTACAGGTAGGCATACTTATGTAATTTATTTAATGTTCTTTAACATCCATGCGTACTTGGGTTTCATACAATTTATTAAGTTTTCAGTCTGGCCTGCAGAAATGGGAAAAATAAAAGCAGATGTGAACGTCCTATTTAAACGCTCACCCACCTCCTGCCAAGCCTGGAGCCACTGAGAAACACCTCCGAGGCTGCCATTCGGAGCCTGCCCTGGCCGTGTCCCTCCCTTCCACCCCAGGGAGGCCTGTCCTTAACGGGCTCGAGGGTCTCTGCGGCAGGCTTGAGTCAAAGAACAAACATCTCAACAAAGAGAAGCTTGAGGCCTGACTGGAAGCCTGGTAGACATCCCAAAGGAAAGGGTCCCAGTTCAGGAGACAAGAAGCCAGCCCCGGCCCCGGCCTGTCCCCGACACCTCGCCCGGTAGCCATGTACTCCCTGCTCCCCTTCCTCCCGCTCGGAGTTCTCTGGACGTGTCCATCCCAGGAACCCCACAGCCTTTCAGGCCCACCCTTGAGCCTATGGGGCGACACATAACCACCCACCCAACAACACATACATAACACGCTTTGTGCCTTCCTGCACACGCGTGTGCACACATCCACGAGCGTGCACACACGCGTGCACACGCGCTCTGTCTCCCGTCTCCTTCTGCCTAATCTTCCCGTGCTTGGCCCTTCAGTTTAATATTTACCAAGTTTCTTGGCACGGTGCCCTTTCCGCTAAATAAAAACTCTTTCACTGCTCTTTTTTTGGCCCCTTTTTCTTTCTCCAGCCTCTGGCTCCTTGGGAGAGGCCCAGAATCAACCAATGGGGAGGGGGTCTCCTGAGAAGCCCGCCAGGAGGAGAGGGAGGACCGGGAGGCAGCAGACTGGATTGGACAGCTTCAGATAATGGAATCAAAATCACGTCACACAGTGTAGTTTCCTCTAGCCCAGAGCTCACGCCTCCTCCTGGGTCCTCCTGGGTCCTCTCGGGTTCCCGTCTCCTCCTCCCTCCCCACCTCCCCTCCAGAGCCCCCAGAGCCCTCTCCATCCATTCTCCAATTCATCCATTCACCATTTAGGAGGGCACTGAAAATTCTCAGTTGCTTCACTGTAAAGAAACTAGGGGGAATCAGGAGTCTGTTTCTTGGTGTCAAATAGTTTAGTCTGGGGCCCTGAAGCCCTTGTCTGTCAAAGGGGGAAGTTTATTAGTAAATACAAGCATTAGCCTATCATCAGAAAGTGAGTCTCTCTAAGGTCAAATTTACATCCCCCCTTGGGGCGCCTGGGTGGCTCAGTGGGTTAAGCCGCTGCCTTCGGCTCAGGTCATGATCTCAGGGTCCTGGGATCGAGTTCCGCATCGGGCTCTCTGCTCAGCAGGGAGCCTGCTTCTCTCTCTCTCTCTCTGCCTGCCTCTCTGTCTACTTGTGATCTCTCTCTGTCAAATAAATAAATAAAAATCTTGAAAAAAAAAAAAATTTACATCCCCCAATACTACTACCCCAAGGACAGAAGGCACCTAGATAATTGGGGGGAAGGGGGTTGGTTCATAAGCTTAGAGTTCTTTCTTGAAGTCAAGCTATTTCTTAAAATCAGACTTAGGAGTGCCACCCCCAGAGAGAGGACAGAAAGTGTATAATGTCATAACAAAAACACTGTCCTATCTGTGAGCGCTTTGGTGGCGTAGGGGAGGTAGGATTGAACTTTAAAGTTCCCAGGTCCTGAGTTCAGTCCGTGCAATGTTCTTCCAATGTAAAATGAGAAATGTTACACAAAGTCCCCAACAATTTCACATGATATGTGTGTATCTATAAACACACACACATACACACACACACACACACACACACACACACACACACACACACTCTCTCTCTCTCTCTCTCTCTTTCTCGCTCTCTCTGGCTGTTAATGTTTAGGGCAAAAGCATCACACCCAATTTATTATTCAGTCTTTGGTAATAAAGAGCTCAAAATGAAACCCTCACTCATTTATTAAGACCCCAGAGTGTCCCGCAGGCCCAGAGCTCCAGGGAAATTGTAACAGACCACAAAGCCTTGACCTCCAGGTCTAGGTTCAACTCCTTCCTCAGCTTCTACAACTTAGTTGCTATTAAAACACCTAATGGTCCCTTAATTGGGTTGATTTTTTACCTAGATGACTCAAACTAAATAATCTGGCCCAGAAAGACTAAACTTTACCTTAACGATTATCTGCTTATTCTTCCCGTTGTCACACACCACCTCTCCCCAAAAGGGGGAGGAAACCAAAAAGGAGGGGGGGGGATTGCAGTAGGACTATGAAAGAACCACACAAGAAAGAAAGAGGACCAAAAGCAGTAAAAGGGACCCCTACCCAGCAGGAAAATGTTAACTTCTCTTCCTATGGGGTTATACACCCAGGCTAAGGCTCTTAGGGAAGGTGTGACGTGGTCCTGTTTCTCGTGGTTTCACACCAATGTATCTGGAAGCACGTGGAAGAGAGAGATTAAGAACTACCCATGCACCACGGAGAGTCCTTGCCCATCGAGGGGTGAGGCGGCCAGTTTCAAGATGAAGTGAGGAGAGTGAGGGCAGAGTTGGGGCCAAGGACGCGGGGGTGGGAGGAGGCCCTTCTGCCGGCCCAGGAAGCGTGGCTGCAGAAGAAGCAGTAAGCGACTCATTGAATGGCTGAGCGAAGGTCATCTCGACAGAAATCACTTCTTCCTCCGAAATCACATTTCTACTGAGCGGCATGTCCAAACTCTTCCAGCCATGGTGTCCGTTTTGCTCCCCACGCCCTCCCCCAACACCAGTGAAAGATTCAGAGGCATCTCCTGCCCTTTGTTAACAACAAAATAAACAGATGTAGAATGACAACATTTGCTCCTTTCCTCTTATTTCCTCCTGCCATGCTTCTAAGGCTCTCTTCACTTCTCAGTCACCAAAGAGATTCTTTGAGAAACATCTTCTGCTCTTGAGCAGGACGAGACTGAAAATACTGAGACTCTCAAGAGGGCAGGTACTGCCTACTTTTAACTCTTGACCTGTTCGTGTATATGCCAGCTAACAAACTGGGAATTCCCTTTGTCGAGAAAAAGATCAGAACACGGACGGTACGGTTGCAGGAGAGAATCAATAACCGTCAGAGGGGGAAAAGGGGAGAAAAAGCAGGCACTTAATTCACTGTCCTTTCATCTCAATAGAAGAGCAAATTTCGTTAGGTGACACAGCCTTCTTGTTCCTCCAAAGTCTTGTCTAAATAAGGCCACGGGAAACCCTTAGGACTTGGGTGCGATTATTACAAATATACTCATTAATACCTAGACAGAAGGGGGAAATTAGAGAGTGAAGTTTTACAAGTCATCACAGAGGTTAATCCTTCTTATTGGCAGAGTTTATGCCTCTCCCTTAAACTAAGGAAATGGGTCTGAAAAGCAGCGGTTTCTCTATCCCAGGGAAAGACCGGGGGGGTCTGGCTGGGCACACGTGCCTCCCCGGAAGGGGTGGATGAGGGGTGGATGAGGGGCGGACGGGATCATGGCAATGCAGGTGAATGACCAAGCACCCCACTCCAGCAACAGGGGGCCATGTCCATCAGCAATCCCCAAAGTCACGAGGCTGTCTCTCGAAAGAAGCCATGAGATTGAGAATCGGATTTGCCTGAAAGCGGGGGCGGTTGATCCTTGATGAACCGATGATAGCAGGGGAGAGGGTAAATGTAAGACACAAAAAACTTGCCAATGGATTCCCAAGACCTTTGGAATATTTGAGGTAATCAAGGAGAGCTTTGTTGACGGCCACCCCTCAGACCTCAGGGCTCCCAAAGAGACAATGTGAGATCTCACTCCTAGACAGGAAGTTCACTGTGGCTCAGAGAGGCCAGGGCTCCCCGTGGGCAGCCTCAAACTCATCCCCACACCACAGCCACCCCACTCGGGCCCTGGGCCCTTGGAGCAGCAACACTGAGCCCTTCCCGGCAGCGCCCTGGCCTTGGGGACACTCCCTCCCCTTCCCCTCCAGCGACACTCTTCCCTAGGTATTTTGGGCACACCGCGATCACGCGGCGTACCAATTTATTCTTCTGCATCTAGAAACACAGTCTTCTGGGAAAAACATGCTCTTTTCGGTGTGGCCGGGGAGTTTTGCCACAGCTTGTAATTTTGGCTAAGGAAGTAATTTCCTGTCTGACAGGAAGCAGGAGCCAAAGCTGACTTTTTAGCTGCTGCAAACCTCGGGCTTAAAAGTTAAAAGGGAGAGAAAGGCAACCACTTCCACTTATCAGGGAGTCCGAATCCGAGGCTTCCAAGATCGTGGACCTCTCCCCTGACCCCTTTTTATTAAAACAAGTTTATCTAACAAACAACCCCAGTGCATTCTGTCCTGAAAAAGTAAGCCTGGTCTCTGCTCTTGTAACAACACAGTCCTTTTAAAGCTTGTAAGGACATCATTACCAGTTGAGTTTTGAACTTTGCCCAGATAAAGGCTGATACGCTAGGCTTTGCTGTTTGTTTCTCTAATCAAGTAAATTCAAATGTGAACAGACTTCTGGACCTTCTTTGTCCCCAGTCCTCTCTCCAAGATACACTTATTTCTCCCCCTTTCGTTATCACTAAGTCCATTTTTATGGGTAGTAGAATGTATGTTGTTTTGGGGAATCCCTACCATTGGATTCTTACTCCATCCAGCCATTTTCAGAGAAACAAACACTAACAGGACATAATTTGATAGCTAAAATTTAAATTCGCAGAAATTCAGCTTCCCTCCCTGACCTCACGGCCACTGCCGCTAGAGGCCGAAAGCTTACACGTAGCTATCTTTAAAAACTGACCATATACAAGGCTAACATTTTAAAAGAAATACCCTCGTTCCTCCTACACACACATACACACACACACACACACTCTCTCTCTCTCTCCAAAAACATGGAGCTGAATGGCAGATAAAGAGAACACTATCTGCACGATTCCCATCACTTACCAACATGTTTAATAGTTTCTAAATAAAAATGTGATTTTCTTCTTGCCCCTATCTCACAGCAATTTCCCAGCCAGCTTTGGGCAGTAAACAGTTAATATTCCACTCTCCCCTGCTGCCTTGAAAATCAAGGAAACAATTGAGACATTGTCCAGCGAACAAGACTCCCAGGGACTGACATTTTTGTTTATGTCCCAGTTCTCGGCCTGTCAATTTCCACTAGGCTGCCTGACCCGCACCAATACGGTCCGCCTCCGCCGTGAGCTGAAAGGGCTCCGCTTCATTTATTTTATTAAAGCATCGGTGTCTGTTTTTGATTCAAACTCCAAACCTCCCCACCCCCGCCTTTTCCCCAGAAAGTTGCCTCCTAACTAAGAGGCTGTGTTGCAATTTCTTCTTGGGACACATTGCCAAGAAAAGTAACAAAATATTTTTGAATACCAATGTTTGCATGGTTTTGCCAAAATAAAAAGGGGGGGGGGGGGTACCTGAACAAGTCACCCAGCCTTGAAATCCTCATGTCTTTATGGAGTCTTGAAAATATTCCTCTGAAATGTCTATAGGAGTGGATACCTACACGGTGATCTAACATCCAAACTCCAGCACTTCAAAAAAATAAAAAAATCCAGATACATCCGAAAAGCTCCAACTTCACACTCGCAAACAAAAAGGGTACATCAATATTTTCCTCCTGACTGATGCCGCTGCCCAGCTAACTACACGAATGACAGCCCCCAAGTGCCCTCCTCACAGCCTTTCCTCACCCCCTCTGCCACCCCAACACTGCCCTTTCTGGGTGTGGGGACCACGTCGGGAACACTTAGAGCCCTTGCGTCTGGCACTTTATTTCCATGAAATGCTCATAGAGCGGCGAGCCCCGTTTCCTGCAGCTTCGGAATTCAACCGCATATGGCATCGTGCAAGATTTCCTGGGGAATAAAGGCAGCAAAGCTCTCCTGCTGCTTCATATCAAATCCCGTCACTGGGTGCTTGAGGGTCTCTCTCCTTCCCACCGTCTCAAGCCCATCTCTCCCCCGTTAAGGTGCAAGACACACATACACGCGTGCGCGCGCGCTCCCAGACCCAAAACCTGGAACTTTAACAAGAAACGGGATACTGAAGAAACAAGAAACGAGAACTTGAAGGACCCATGGATCCATGCCTCCCTTCGTTCCCCCTTGACTGCTTCAGTCAGAGACATGGACCCTCTTCCCACAAGCCCACCAGCCAGCGGAAGGCGGGAGCTGGGGCTGTCCCAGAGCACAGTCGTGGAGTCCACCCTGGCCTTGACTCTCGGGGACCCCTACTCAAACTCGGTGCATTAAAAACCACATTTTCCAACGACTCACCTCTACCTTTCTTTCCCTCTCACCCTCTCCAAAAACAGCATTTGGCTATCTTCCCATTGCGAATCATTGTTTAGAATTGAGGATCCCCCCACCCCCTTTTCATCTCTGCTCTAAAGGGCCTCTTTAGACCCTTTCAAAGCCTCGAAGCCTCCCCAAGCTCAGGTCATCAGACAGTGAAATAAATGGTGATACTTTTATGGCATATTTGAATGTAACAAGCCATTCTCTTTCGTTTCCTAAAAGGAAGCCCTGTTGGGCAGTCACAAGTTATTACTGAACCAAGGTTGAAAGACAGAATCCCTAAGGGCCAAAGGTAAGATTGTAACATTTACAGCCACCACGTTCTTCCCCCTTTTAAGGTCCTAATGAACCAGCTTAGGGCATAGGCAAAGCATTAACTCCTTCCTGCCAGAAGCTTCCATTTGCCCAGCTAGGTGAGCCTCGCAACCCTGGCCCCTCCCATCGTTCAGATCTTTCAGCTTGGACCCAGGTCTGCTGGAGGAGCCCTCCCCCAACCACCCTATCTCCACAGCCTCCAGCCCATGGTCCTTCTCTGTCCTGCTTTACACTCACCATAGCTCCTACTGCTATCTGAAATGACCTTGCTTGTTTTCAGCTAGAAGGGGAGCACACAGAGTAAGAGCCTGGCCCCCAGCCAAACAAACATTGCAAAGGTCTGACCTTCCAGCTAAGAAGAAAGAAGCCATTTCCTTGCTTTCTGGGCTTCAGTTTCTTCATCTGTAAAATGGAATAATAATAATAATGATAATAATAATAATATCTACTCTCCAAATGGCTCTAAAGATTGAAATAATACTTATAGAATCTGACAAATAAAAGTGGCCAAAATATAATTTTTAAATTATTTTTATTTTTTTATTCTTTTTTTTCCCCATATTATTTGTTTACTGGTTTGGGTCTCTATACCTCTCTTTCCTGCCCCCTCCCCGCCACGGTAGAACAGAAGCTCCATGAGATCAAGAATGTTCTCTTGCCCACTGATATATCCCCAGCCTGTGTCCCCATGGGTAACCAACTAAATATTTGTTGGGGGGGTGGGAGGGAGAGAAATAAAGGGGGAAGGTGGGTGGCTGGAGGCAGACATCTGGCATTCCAGTCGGAGTGATCAGTAATCACCGACTCACGGTGACTTTCCTCAGTGGACACAAAGGGGCAAAGACAAAAAGACCTTCCTTGGTTGTGAGGTCTGTGGTCTTCAGACAGACTTAGATCAGATATTGGTTAGTCCTGACCCCCTCCCCCCGATTTCCTCTCGCTTCCAGGAGGTCAAGTCGGGGAGATGTTCGGAAGGGCCTGCTCGGCAGAGGCCCAGCGCAGAGCCTGTGTCCCAAGAAAAGCCCGTACCTGCCCACCAGGCGTCCTCCCCCTGCCTGCCCATCTGAAGGGACTGCTGCTTTTCCAAGGGGTGAATGAATCATGTCAGACCAAAAGCCATTTTAAAAGTACACTTTGTAAAAACCTCGTACTACAGCACATTTCATTTATTAATTATGCTATGGATTAGGGATCAAAGTGGTAGAAATCTCAGTGTACTCGAAATAAATGGCTTTTGTGGTTACCTAAATCCTCGGAGTCCCCTGGAATGTAATTCCTTAGGCAAAAACAGCTTCCCAGACGTCTTGCTTCCCCCCCCCTCCACCCCGCAACTCCTGTAATACAGAGGAGGCTGATTACTCAGCGTCATACCTGCATGATGCAATTATTTGGGTTTTTAATGTTTAGCTCTATGAAACATGGGACGATTCCTTCTGAACCACCCTCCTGGTGATAGGCTTCTTCGTTTCTATTTTTCGATCTCAAGTCCTTCCCCTTTTCCTTCCTGCCCTCTACCCTCACCCCCTCTTTCTTCCCAATTATAATCAAACTGAAAATACCATAGAAAGATGCTGGAACTCAAATTTCTAGTAACTTCCAAGACGGCAATGGGGTGTAGCATGAAGCACACGAGCTTTGCGGTCAGAAAGATCTGGATTTGAATCTTGGCGCTGCCACTTGCTTTATAAATTTAACTTCTTTAAGCTCTGGTTTTCTTATCTTTAAAATGGGGATGAAAACTGCCTACTTGAAGAGAGGCTGTTGGAAGACTGAGGAGCTCAACTATAGACACAGCTTCTGTCCGGAGCCGGCACCCGGTACCTTATCGCTACGTGACCAGCAGTGATTTATTGCCTTCTGCTTCCATGTTTTATTTTTTTTTTAAAGATTTTATTTATTTATTTGACACACAGAGAGAGATCACAAGCAGGCAGAGAGGCAGGCAGAGAGAGAGAGGAGGAAGCAGGCTTCCTGCTGAGCAGAGAGCCCGATGCGGGGCTCGATCCCAGGACCCTGAGATCATGACCTGAGCCGAAGGCAGTGGCTTAACCTGGTCCACAGTTTCTGCATCCCACTCTAAGTGAGTTGTTTTAATCATATTTAAATTCTAGTTAGAAAACAAAACAAAACAACAACAACAACAAAAATCAATCCTCTGATTTAGATTTCTACCACGGAAAAAGAAGGTTCTTAGATGGGGTTATCAGATAGCAGACACCTAATCAAAATCACAGTTCCGCACAATTGCTTAAAGTAAGTACAAAAGGAATGCATGGAGGATAAAATTAATAAATTTGAGTGCGTTTAAAAAAATTAAAACCTCATTATTTATATTTAAGAACCCATCTAAGCAGAGTTTTAAAACATCATAGGCTGGGAAAAAGTAGCTCCAACACATAACCAATTCTCCAACTTATATAAAGAGCTCCTATAAATCAATAAGGAAAAACTATCTGATTCTTTAAAATGTGCAGAGGATTAAACCAGGCAAGCCACAGAGGGGATAATAAATGACAACAAGAATGTCAACCTCAGGAGTCAAGGAAATGCAAATTGAAACATGATAAGATGTCACCACGCACCCATCAGATTGGCAGAAATTTAAAGTCTGACAAGATAAAGTGTTGTTGAAAATGTGGAGAGAGAAAGTGTTTATACACTGGTGATGTGTGTGCTAACTGAGCCAATCGTTCTGGAAAGCTCGACATACCTTGTGAACTCCGTTTGAAATCCAGCAACCTATGTCCCACCCATTCTTCTACATGGTACAAACCCAGAGAAATACTTTTCATGTGGCTAGCCCAAGGATCGGGACAGCAACAATAACTTCTTTAAGATGTTGTAATCATGTGTTAAAAGATTTTATTTATTTATTTGACAGAGAGAGAGAGAAACAAAGAGAGGGAACACAAGCAGAGGGAGTGGGAGAGGGAGAAGCAAGCTTCCCACTGAGCAGGGAGCCTGATGCCGGGCTTCATCGTAGGGCCCTGGGATCCTGACCTGAGCTGAAGGGAGACGCTTAACTGACTGAGCCACCTAGGCACCCCTAAGACTTTGTAATCTTAAAAAATTGAGAGGAACCCAAATAACTCAGCACAGAAATGGGGAAACTGGTATATCCATACAAGAAAATAGTACATAGCAGTTACAATGGATGAAATTCAAATGTAATGTTGCATAAGAGAGACAAGCTGTAGAATATTATGAAACATAAAACCGCTTACCTAAAACTTAAAAGTCACTAACATTTATTACAATACATTTGTGTGTGTGTGTGTGTGTGTGTGTGTGTGTGTGTGTGTTGGAAAAGTATGCAACCTGGGACTGGGGAGACACCAAATGATAACAGTAGTCTTATCTCTGGAGGGGAGATCACGGATCCCCTCCCCAGGGAGGGAAACCCAGGTTTGGTTTTGTTCTTTTTGTTTTGTTTGTTCACAAAGGATTACATTAATAATTGTTATTTTAGGTGGCAGGTAATGAGTGTTTGTTATATTAGCCTCTGTCTCTTTCACTATTTTTTTTTTAGAACTGTCAACCATCTTAGAAAACTCCACTACGTAAAAATCCAAATTTATACAAAAGATAAATGAGAGAGTATAGATGCCTGGCACCAGATGGTTGGTGATCTGAGAAAAATACCCACAAAAGGCTTCCATCCAATGTAACTTACCAGAAAGATTTGTAATTTGCCCTCAAGTTGGCAGGCGCACACCCACATTGTGTGAAGGGAGGTATAATTTGAGCCGAATGGAAGGCTCCTCTTGATACAAATCTCCTTTTGCTGGTTCCTTTCTTCTGCCAAGAGTTCATACATTCTCCTCCTAGGAATCCACAAAGCCTCATTTCCTCAACAGGAACTAACAGCATCACAAAGGCGTTACAGGCCTGGAGTTTCCTGGTGCGACAGCCTGATGGGCACCAGCCTCCGGCCTGGTTTGTGTCCAGAACCCTGCCCCGCCCTGGCTGCGTGCTTGCTCTCCAGGGGAGCAACAGAACACCTACCGGTGAGAGCCCCAGCGCCAGGGCCAGGCTCCCCGCATTCAAATTCCAGCTTCACTCCGAGTCACCTTTGGCATGCCACCCACCCCTTCACCGCTACACTTCCACTTCTTCATCTGTAAAATGGGAGAGTAACCAGAGCTAACTCTGGGACAATCATGTAAATTACTTAGAAGAGCAAATCGGGACAAGAGTAAACTCACAAGGGCCCAGCAAACCTCCAGTATTATCATGATCTTGAGTACTTCTCATCATTCCTCAGTGAATCCATTTCTTAAATGTCACAATGAGGGCTTTGCACCAAGAAAACTACTAAGTTCCTTTTTACATGTGGAGTCCAGGACAAGTCTGAGAGTTTAAAAAAAAAAAAAACAAAAAAAAAAACCCCAGCAACAGAAGAGCTAGCATGACAGAGAACAAGGCTCGGGTCTCTAATTTGCAGTCTGTTGGAACTGAGGCTCCAGGACAGTGCACGACAAAAAGGTCCCCCAACCCTTTGCATTGGCTTTGGTTCTGGCCTCTGGTATCACACCTCCGTGCCTAGCATGATCCCGACAATCCCCACCCTTGGCTCCAGAACCAGCAGGTTCCATGCTGCCAGCTCAAAACCTTTGGAGGAAATTCACATAGGCATGCAGACACCAGAATACTAGGCCAAACCCAACCCTGCTGGCCTCCATATGCGGTCCTGGCCACCTCTGGAACCCCAACCCGTTTTCCCAAGCCAGCGGCCCACCCTCTGCCCACTCATTTATTCCACACAGATGTCCAAACGCGCACTAACTCACCATGGGTCCTTACTGCCTCAACGGGTATACTTTTCACATCATGTTCTGAAACTTAACCACGAGATTATCGGCCCAGGAATTTTTGCTTGTATCTCGCATCAGCCCCGGACTCCGAGTGCAGATAGTAACTCAGGACGAGAGTCATCACAGGTATGCCCCAAACAACAAACAAACACAAAGCCTCCCCTTCCCAATTAAAAAGCTGAGATAGCATTAAAGTGATCACCTTCTTTGACTTCTTACTGCGCAGGTTCCAATTTTAAGGTCAGAGGAAGGGAGCAACGCAGAGCCCTTCTTTTAGTAACTGTCAAAATAGGACTGAGGACCCTGCAAACATTCACAGATGTGATATGCAAAACATGGGCTGAATCTCTGTGTCACACTTGGTCCCTGTCACGTCCTGCAAGACCTATCAATCAGGGCCAGCGAGGAGGCATCCCAGCCACGAGAGGGACTTGGTGGAATCAGTCAACATGGTACACCACACTACCTCCTAATAAGCCTAGCTTCACTGGCTTGGACACATTCTCATTCCTCGTTCTGAAGAAAAATGTTCCTCTTTCCCATCACTTCTTTTAGAACTGTTTTTAAGTGGTGAGTCACAGGAACCTTGTTCACCGTGACATCTTAATGAACATTTCCCTGGGCTCCAACAGATCCAATAGGAGGCTTGATTTCTGACACTTCCTCCCCCATAAAACTGACTGGCTAAAGCAGAAATGACAGCTATGACACCACTATTGTCCCTTGCTCGATCCTTCCTCAACCTTGACAGATATTAATCTATTAATGCGTTACCCTTCCTGGAGCCCTGACATGGGGGGCCTCGGAACCTCTCAACACAATGCTCCAAGCAGACCCCACGCAGCCTGCAGTCTAGGTGCAAATGCCGCGCTCTGCTCAGAGTCTTTGGAGCAATAGTTTTAGACTTTTGGAGTCTTTTTAGACTTTTCATAGCTTACAGGTATTTTAAGGAAAATGGGTAGACCCTTCCCCAAATAGTAAACTTGCAAAAATCAATAAATCACACAGAAACAAACACCTATATGCTCAGCTTGCCACCAATTATCCATGACAAGATAGTAGTGCTTCCAAAATAACAGAAGTAAGTGTTAATAAGTAGAGGAGATCACTGAGGGTACGGCGGCATCTCCTTATTTATGTGGGCTATTATCACATCTTTCAACAAAAAGAGCAGTGCTTACTACTATTAATTAACTGGTTATTCCTTAATTGTCCCCAGGAATGGAGAAAATAAGAAAGCTTTCGGCAAAATATATTAAGAAGGAGTCAGAAAACTCTGAAAAACTAAAAGCATGAAAACAGGAATTTTATGAAAATACCTTACGTTCATTTTCAAAATTCCCCCGTGACCACAGGACCAAACCATGGAACGGCTCCCCACCACCCCCACACAAGCCTCTCTCTCTAGAATTTGTGGGAGGAAATTGTAGAGACTATGTCCCCTCCTTAAAGCAACTCTCAAGATTGGTACAAATCAACCCATTCCTGAAGAAGGCAAGTGGGTCCCCCCCACCCACAGGTCCCTATTCACACACAGCAGCGGAAGAATCCGTTCATGCTCTGGCACTTCTAACTCAAAAGAATTAAAAACTCAAAAGAAGAAATAATGTTTTTGTTATAAGCCTAAGGCTTTGAAAACTCTATTAGTTGGAATTCCTTGGGTTGTAAGCAACAGAAAACATCTCCGACTAACCGGCTTCCTAACTGGATAATCCAGGACTGGAGCTGGTTGCATAGGATTAAGTGGTATCATCCAAGCCATCTTCATCTTCTGCAAGGGAGCACCCGCTATCCGGCCCACGTGAGTGGGCACACGTGCATGTGTGCATATGAGCCTGCGTGTGTGTGTGCGCGCGCGCGCGTCCAGGCCGTTGCAAAGAACCACAGATTTACACCCTCTCTGCCTACTGAAGATGCCTAAGTATCTTAGCTTAAATAACCTACCTTCCCCTCTGCCCCATCACGTGTCCACGTGGGTCAAGAGAGCAGGCAACGTCACTTCCCTATAGTCGAGGGGATGAGGAGGATGCTGTTAACAGCAAACAACGGTGCAGAGATGGCCGCCATGTTCAGAACCCTACTCCATTTTTTTTTTTTTTTGACAGAGAGAGATCACAAGTAGGCAGCGAGGCAGGCAGAAAGAGTGAGAGGGAAGCAGGCTCCCTGCCAGGAAGAGCCCTATGCGGGACTCAATCCCAGGACCCTGAGATCATGACCCGAGCCAAAGGTAGCAGCTTAAACCACTGAGCTACCCAGGTGCCCCCTACTCCATTTTTCAACATTCACTTTCTTATACGGGAAAAAGTCGGTGCATAGACATTATTCTCAATACCTGCAAATGACTGGATTGTTTAAGAAGAATGGATAATAAAGAGTGTATCAGTCAAGTGCTTCGTAAGAGTGGGAATGGGTAGGGTCTTGAGGAAAAACGGAAGAGAGATGCTTGGCTGGATTCTAAACATGGGAATGGTTTCTACCCATCGAACTTACCAGTTTGATCTTTGACAATGCCTTGCTCATTGCAATTTTGGGTTTCAGATGTTCCTTCATTTATACGCTTTGGCTGAAGGGGGCTGCTACCTCTTTCCAAAAAAATATTTTTCCCTGAGTTTCAACTGAATCATCCTGAGGGTTCTCCCGGGAGCCCTTCTGCCAAGCTACGGTCCCCATTCTGTTACTGTGATACTTTTTTTAGATTTTATATGTTAGATCTCCACCTATCAAGGTTGGCTTCTCTGCACCTGAAAGGGCTGGGAAAACACATCTCTTAGAATCTTACGTGGGTCCCTGAGGCCTAACTCAGGAGGAACAGTCCAAAGACAGGTCTCAATAGTCGGCAACCCCCACCCTGACCCTACGTGGTCTCTGGGGGCCATGAAATTGTCTAGTCCCAAGGCCTTCGATGTGGCGTGTCTTCCTTCTTCTTCTGGCCTTCGTAAACTTTTGCTACTTTCTTCACCCCGGCACCCTGAGCGACACAGATCATGCCCTTGAGAGACAAACAGGCAATAGGCACCTGGAACCCTGGGAGCAAGGAAAACAAGATGCTGTGCCCCAGCGCCCTTGGACACATGGCGACCCCACCTCATCCAAGCCTATTAGACGAGCCTCAGTGATGCACTTAATCACTGCTGGGATCCACCCATAAGCAGGCTCTGGCTGGAACAGATTGCGTCACACCAGAGTTCCTCACAAGCTTCTAAAGGCAGACAAGATACAGCTGGAAGGACTGCGGGATTTTGGAGAAGGGCGGGGCTCAGATGCAGTAGAGCGGGAAGCATCTGGGCCCTGCTTGGGGCTGGGGTGGGGGAGGACAGGGTCAGAGACCCAGACACCTGCCACGTCCTGTGGCACGAGCACAGGACTGATGAAGGGGGCTCACTCAGACTATGTGCCTTCCTCTTGTCCCCAGGCCTCTCTCCTCCAGCCAACACAATACTCCTAGCATGCCCAGTGCCCGGGCCCAACTGCTTTACACACCCTCCATTCCAGGCCCTTGAATCTCAAAGTTCCACCTTTCAGTCGGGTGACAGGGCAAGTGCCTACTGTTAGCTGCTCTGGGTCTCTTTCAAAAGACAAAATGTAGGTGCACCTGGGTGGCTCAGAGGGTTAAGTCTCTGCCTTCGGCTCAGGTCATGATCCCAGGGTCCTGGGAACGAGCCCCGCATCAAGCTCTCTGCTTAGCAGGGAGCCTACTTTCCCCTCTCTCTCTGCCTGCCTGCTTGTGATCTCTCTCTCTCTCTGATAGATAGATAATTAAACACAAAATGTATCCTCCAGATTCTCGGTAAGGGTACGTGATAGGATCGGTCCAAGGATTTAAAAGGCCACCTCGAGTGGAATGCAGCACAGGGACCAAGGACAGAAGAAGTCAGGTCACAAAGGTAGGAAGTGTGGGAGGCCAGGGCAGACGCTCCAGCAGCATCCAAGCAAGCCACTACAGTCATCGTGGTAATGGTGGCGTGCTGAAAAGGGTCCGGCTCCACACGAGTTTGAGGGCGAAACTGATACAATATGCAGATGGTTATGAGCCCACAGGAGAGACGGACAGGTCGAATGTGGGGTGTGAAAGCAAAAGAGGCATCAACGACAAACTTCAAGGTTTGGGGCTGACGCAACTGGTGGATGTTGTTCATCTTTACCGCAACGTTGAACACAGAGAGCAACAGGTTTGATGGTGGGGAGGGAGTGGAAATAAACAGGTGGACTCCGGACGTGCTGATTTTCCCATGCCTATTTGGCATCCAAATGGAGGCTGCATCTGGCACTCGGGGGGGCAGTGAGGACCTGGATTAACTGTGTGGATGTGGCCATTCCCGCCCCTGGAGTCCTAGGCAACTCAGTTCAACGCACTGGACTTTCACCTCCTTCTATGCAAAATGAACCTAACAATAAACTTTCCCAGCCCAGTCCCTAGAGGATCCCCTCCCCCTCCGTATTCCCAGAATCCTCCGACGGCCAATTCTGAAACCCAAGTGTTTTCTCCCTCGATATTAATTTATTAAAAGAGATGAAAATCGGATCTGCAAGTCACTAACAAGCCAATCATAAAATCACTCCACATACCCTACAACATCACTGCTGAACATACCCATTTCCCGTAATAAATCATCAAGTTCCGGATTTCCCAACTGGACACTCTCGTGGAAAGTTCCGGCAGGCCATGTCAAGATTCCTAAGGAACAGTCAGTTTAAGTCACGACTGGAAAGAGACAGAAACTCTACTACCAGTGGAGATCCGATGCGCCCCCCTGCAAGCTGGAACGCATACGGGTGGATTATCAAGTTACTTGCAAACCATGTACAACGTCACAACCCCAAATTCTGCTTCTTCCAAACAGGCTACCTCATCAGGTAGAAAGTACACGCGGGGACAAGCTCTTGTGCAAACCGGGATGACTCTGAACACAGTCAGGTAACAAAAAAGTCACGCTTATTCCAGACGAAATCAACTCATGTCCCCCACCAAAACTGGTTTTCTGCATAATTAACAAAGCCCCACAGTAGGAGGGGGGAAAAAACACATGGAAAGAAAGAAACCGTGGGGCTCCTTGTCTTCAAGAAACTTATAATCTGGACACCCGAGGCCCGTACGTAGCGTTAATCAGCAAGGCAAGGAGTGAGAAGCAGGACAGGATGGGTGCCAAGTGAATACTTTTGTTTACTGGAAAGATAAACACAGGCTAAGACCATGAGTTGAACTCTAAGTAGATCCATGTTGATTTAAAACAGGCTCCCACGCTCAGTAAACAGAGCAGGTGCTGAAACGAAAACAGCTTTCCGGGGTCTGCTCCAGTCCTGTCTCTAAAGATGCCGAGGGACATTCTGGGGTTGGGCAAACGTCCGGAACTGCCCCTCGAGTGTCCAAGCATCCAGAGGACTCAAGATCCTGCCGTAAAGAAGCTCGCTGACTGTGCATAACCAGTGCTTCCCTAAACCTATTTTAGGAGGGAACCCTTTCTCCAGTAACCTTATTAACAATTGGTGAGACCTATGTCAGGAAACGCGAGCCCAGAGCTGCCAAAGGCTTTTCCCCCAAACACAAGACACAGCATTGAGAAATGGTCAAGGATGATCAGAGGCGGTCAGCCTGGCATTCACTGTGATCTTAAACACAGCAATAAATAACATCTTCAACAAGGAGGTATGCTTTCCTGGAGACATAATCCAGAAGCGTATTCCCCGTTTCTTGTTTTTAAAGATTTTATTTTGAAGTAATCTCTACACCCAACATGGGGCTTAAACTCACAACCCCGAGATCGAGATCAAGAGGCCCATGCTCTACCAGCCAGGTGGCCCCAGAGTCGGATTCCCGACCGAGCTCAGACACAGCATCAAATATTTCATAACTATCTGCCCAATAATATGCCATTAAAAATAAAAAAGATACTAAAACTTAAAAAAAACAACAAAAGAAAAACAAACTAATTAAAGAGCTATACAGTTAACTGAGGTTATAAAAGTATACTCCAAGACCTCTAAAACTGTCCTAAATGTGCAGCACAGATTCAGGGGACTAATAAGCTGCATCTAAAAGGGGCACTGGGTGGCTCAGTTGGTTGAGCATCTGCCTTTAGCGCAGGTCATGATCCCCAGGTCCTGAGATCGAGCCCCACGTGGGGCTCCCAGCTCTACTGGGAATCTACCTCTCCCCATTGTGTTCGATCTCTCACAAATGCAAAAACAAAATCTTTTATTTTTTTTAAGATTTTATTTATTTTTTTTAAAGATTTTATTTATTTGACAGATAGAGATCACAAGTAGGCAGAGAGGCAGGCAGAGAGAGGGGGGGAGCAGGCTTCCTGCTGAGCAGAGAGCCCGATGCGGGGCTCGATCCCGGGACCCTGGGATCATGACCTGAGCCGAAGGCAGAGGCTTGAACCCACCGAGCCACCCAGGTGCCCCAAAACCAAAATCTTTTTAAAAACAAAAGAACACTTTAAAAAAAAAGAATACTTAACTGAGAATGTAATTGCTCATCAATTGGAAAACTGATAAACCAGTGATATGCATATAATACAGAATATCGTGCGGCAGTTCAAGAAGGAGGCAGAATTACACAGGTACGGATGGCCTCCATTTGTTATCTGCATTGTTCATTGAAAAAAATAAAATAAAAAAGTAAAGGCTACAGTGTGAGTTCTCAAAAAATGAATATACATAATTCTATAAACCCCTGATAATGTCAGCTGACTTTAAAGCCTCCAACTGTTTAAGAAGCAATCTTTTTTTTCCCCATGTTGAAGGTGAAAGGTCTTGGGAAAGCCAAGGTGAATGGCTCGGGTGAGTCTCTTTTCCGGAGCTCAGAGGAGTTCAGGTAACATTCTTCCAGGAAAGCCTGAACTTTTTCTTTTGTTAAATTCCCCACATTAAAAGCACTCTGATCACAGTAAATCTAACTCTCCTGCATGCTGATAATTGTAAAAATTGAGACCTTTCTGGAAAATATTCGTGGCTCTCTATCAAGAGAGTTTTAATTTTGTTCTCTTTGACCTGTCTTCCTAAGAATCAGTCCTATGAAATAATAAAGGAACAGGGTGGGCGGAGGATGGCACAAAGATTTATGGGCAAAGATGTTCACCACAGGATTACATAGAATAGCAGAAACAAAAGGCACAGGATACCCGAAAGGCCCAACAATGTGGCACTGATTAAGCAAACGGGTATACAAGCATATTAGGGGCTGCTCTGCGATCATTTAAAATACTTGAGAATTTTAATGACATGCGGAAGTGCTTATTCATTACAGCAATTTTCCTTTTAAATAAATAGTACAAGGCTGAAAATATTGAGCACGACTATAAGCTCAAGAATGTTAACAACAAATAGAAATATTAATGCACTCGGGAAAAAGTCTTAGGAGCAAATATACCCAATACGCCAAATTATTCATAATGTAATCTCTGAGCAGCAAGATTATGGGCCAGTTTCCAAGCTGTCTATAATGAACACAAGTTTTATGAATGAGGAAAGTGGCATTGTAGCATTAATTTCACTGGCTTTACGGGTAAGATTTGGTTTTTTTGTGTGTTTTAATGGAAAGGTTGAAATCCCCATCCTTAAATAGCTGAGGATCAGTCACTGATCCTCCATTACAATGGACGGCAATCTTGAACAGAAGACTCCGTCACGAAGGAAGAATGTACAATAATCACTTTCAAATTTCCGAGATCGGAACAATGGGATGTCAAAACACACCTTCAGGAGTGGGTGTTTCAAGGAGAGACCCTCCAGCACAACAGAAAGTCAGAATTCTAAGGGCCCATGGTGACCCCAGAGGAAATGGTCTACATCAGGAGACGGATGCCCCATCTCTGTGCTCAGGAACACTGTGGCCAACAGACCACTACTGGACAGTGATCCAGCAACAGAAGGGACAGCAGTGGGTGACAGGACATGTGATGGCAGGTTGTGAAACTCTCTGTGATTCTAATCTGAAGGGGATACAACCAAGCTTACACAATCCTCCCGGGGAAGAATATTTTCCATAGCCACGGCGCTCAGTTGCCGCACCATCAACTCAAACCTCAGGAACTTCAGAATTCCTCATAATAGAGAATTTTCTGGAAAGAGAGAAGGAAGCTTGGACTTTTAACTAGAGACTGTTTTGGCTGAATTACTCCACTCTCTCCTCAGAGCACAAATGATCCTCTCCACCACTTCCTCCCGGAAAAAAGATACCCCGGTGGCCTGCCCCTCAGGATTGAACACTCTCAGCTCTCCTTACAAAAACAGTCGTGTTTTTGTAGTGCTCACGCGCTCGCTTCAGATCCTCAGACAAAATACACACCCTTACCACAGTTCCGTCTGTGAAATGGGAAAGCTGTGACTCAGCCGCTGCTAGGAAACACATGCCAAATATTCTAGAAAGTCTGGCTGAGTCACAGATAAATGGGGAAAAAGACAAACCAAGGGAAAGGTATCTATGCAATGGAGAGAGCAGACATGCTACACAGGGAAAAGCTTGCAGGAAACCAGCACCAGCTCATACCCTAAAGTGACCCCAGGTTCACCTGCCCCGGGGCAGTGTGCCCTCCCCGCCCACAACGTGTCAGCACCCACCTTTGCAGTATCCACTCCAAGGACACCCAGACACCGAAACCTAGCCCACCTCTTGTCCCACTGTCCAGTGGCATCAGTGGATTCTCCCTGAGCCACGCCCGCCCTGTCTGGCTCCTGGTGCCACCACCCGCCCACCACTCGCCCTCCACCAGCAGCAGCGCTGGGCACACCACACTCTGCCTGTTTGCTCATCTTTCCTCACCATCATTGTGATCAGGGGCTGAGAGGAGGGCAGGCTCTGGCTGCCCTGTCTCACATCCTGACTCCCACTTCACCACCCTGTGCCTACTTCCTCCTCTGTGAAATAGGGGTCACGGAACATCTGTGAGGCACCTAGAACAATGCCCAGCACGTAGGACACGTGACTGGCTGATCTGCTCTTATTGTTAGAATCTGTCGTCATCGACTCTGCTCTCTCCCAGGGTCTAAAATGCTTTTTCCCGCACAGTAAGCAAGCACTAAATATTTCGGGGAATCAGGGAATGACTCCATAACTCCATGATTGATGGATGGTAAATGCAAGGCCCAGCGAAAGACCGGTAAAAGCTACTTACCCAAATTTGGGAGAAGGAGAATTCTCTACCCTACCCTAAATGTATTCTAAATAAATTTAAATTTAATGTATCATTGACGTTACTTTTAAGGGACTAATTAAAAGTTCGGATGGTTCTCGTTTCATATTGCTATGGGGGTCATGAAACCTAGTATCTGAATCTCTCTAAAAAGGCAACTCTCGAACTGAAGACCTTCTTCCAAAGACAGTACCTGAAATATACCAACAGGTACATGAAAAGCTGTTCAACATCACTCATCATCAGAGAAATGCACAAGGAGAGACCACCTCACACCTGTCAGAAAGGCTGTTGTCAAAAGACAAGAGATGACAAGTGCTGGTGTAATGTGGAAAAAGGTGACCCTGTGAACTGTTGGTGGGGACGGAATTGGGTCCAGCTACTACGGAAAACAGTACTGAGATTCCTCAAAAAATTAAAAATGGAGCTATCCTTTGATCTAGCAATTCTACTTCTGGGTAGATACCCAAAGAAAATGAAAGCAGGACCTCAAAGAGAGTTTCGCACTCCCACGTTTGCTGCAGCATTATTCACAAGAGCCAAGACACTGAAACAACCTATCTGTCCATCAACAGATAAATGGATTTTTTTTAAAGTGGCGTATATTCATACAATGCAATATTATTGGGCCATAAGAAAGAAATCCTGCCTTTTGTGACAACATGGATGAGCCCTGAAGATATGACACTAAGTGAAATAAGTCAGACAAAGACAAATATCGATGCTATCACTTATACGTGGCATCTTAAAAAAAAAAAAAAAAAAAAAAAAAAAGCTGAACTTACAGAAACAGAGTGAAGTGGTGGTTGCCAGGGGCTGGGAGGTGGCGGACATGTGGAGATGTTGGTCAGAGAGTACGAACTTCCAGTTACAACATGAGTAAGTTCTGGGAATCTAATGCACAGCATAAGAATGACCATTATACACTTGAGTCGCCTAGAGAATCGCTCTCACGTGTTCTCACAGCAAAAAAGAAATGGTGATGATGCGATGTGGTACCAGCTAACCCTCAGACGGTAATCATGTTCCAACATGGAACTGTCTCAAATCAACGCTGTATACCTTAAACTCATACAACGTTATATGTCACTTACCTCCTAATACAATGTTACATGTCAGTTACATCCTTTAAAAAGCTGGGATAAAAAAAATTAAAATGAAAGTATAAAATACAGCTCTCCCACCCCAAACTTGCCCCAAACTTGCCCCAGTCACCGAATGGCATCCCCTCCCACCTACCTTTGACTCTTCCTTCTCCCTCAATGCCACCATGGGACCCCATAGGCAAATTCTGCTGCTGTTCCCTCCAAATTTGTGCACCTCACCATTATCCCCACAGCCAGCAGTTTAACACAAGCCAAACCATTCATGGACTTCCCTGGGTGGTTAGAATCACAAACACCAAATTCTTACCATATCCTACCCCAGGCCATTCTCCCTCATCCCTCAAGACCTGTAGACATTGTAGCTGGCTTTCCTCTTCTCCCACAGCCAAGGTCTTTTTCCTTTTAGGAACTTCGTACATGGTTTTCCTTCTGCCTGGAATGTTCTCCCATCTCCGACCCGTTCCTTCTTCCGTGGCTTTATCTGGCTAACTCTAATTGATCCTTGAACATCTCATTTTAAATATCAATTCCTCAGGTGATTGTCCCAGCCTGTAATCCCCACCAATGTCTCAGTGGGAATCCCATGTCCCTGTCACACTGTCACAGGACCTCTACTCCCCCCCCAGAACCTGGCACAGGTGGGGGCTATGATGGTTTTGCTGGGCCTCCGCATCCAGCACAGAACCTCCCAGCACACAGCACAACCGCCAACAAGCACTTCGCAGAACAGATGAGAGTACAGCCCAGGCCACAGAATCCATGGAGACATCCACAAGTACTGAATAACCAACAGGATGCTCTCAAAGTAGTTTTTCTTACTGACTGTGAAGAGGTGCTCCTTCCCCCAAACTCCTCAGACACAAAAAGCAAAAATCTCACCATGCCCTCTGAACTTACTTCAAAATGCGCAACGCAGGCCGGCAGAGACCCTGTCCGCAGCTCTCCCATCACGCTGTATTTCATAAGTTTTCTGCCCTCTTCCAGCATTTAAGCAATAACAACAACAACGAAAAAGTGCACCACCGCAGTCTGGCAGGCCTTGCTCCTCGGGATACAGATTGCTTTCTTATCCCATACCTCAAAGCTCGTTACACAACAAAACACATAAGACCAGGAACAACTAGAAATTCACCCCAAGGTAAAATTCCACATCAACTTCAAAAAGAAGCCCCCAAGATAAAATGGCAGGAACTTTTGAAGCTTTTTGCCATCTTGTAAGATACAGACTACACAAAAATACCACCATTTTTGGTACAGAATCTTTTTTTGCTGGGTACAAAGGAAATTAAATGAAAGTCTTTGTATAGCAAAGATACTGGAGGTGGGGGGGGGCTCCTAACCCCACAGCTTACGGACTGCTGGAGGCAAGTGCGCCAAGACTCAAGCACCACCGCTTAGCACAACCAGACTGCTTGGCCCTCACGGCAGGGGGGTGGGGAGGGACAGGACGGGACACAAAGAAATATAAATTTAAAACACCACAGAGAATGAAATAGGAGCTAGTTATGTGACTCAGAAAATGGGCCTGGGCCGGGGCAGAGGATCCTAGAACCTGAGTTTCTCAGGGGTGTGGGGAAGGAAGTAGGAGGAGAGGGAAAGTAAAGGAAATGGAGGGAGAAATGGAGCTGTTGTGTAAATTCTTACTTTTGTGCCTGGTTAAAAAAAAAAAAAAAAATTCAAGACATGATCCTAGGGGATAATTTTCTCTCTCTTCTGAACACAGACTAGGAACCGCTGCCTTATAATAAACAAGATGCCATATCCGTTACAGTGACTAAAATTTGTGGGGCTTGTTTCTTAATTTAAATATTATTTGATTAATTAAACTCTTCGTTAAAAATATTTATTCTACACATCTACTTTTTTATAATGTGGTAACCCATGTACCACATGGAAAAAAAAAAATCTAGGTTAAAATATTCTGACAAAGAGCTTTAGTTTAAATCCCCATGTGAAAATTCTGCCCCAAATGGGTACTAGAGAAAGTTATTTTCTTAGGAACTGATGGTAGTCATAGTCTCTAATGATTATTAACAAACACTGAACACTTCTCTAGTTTCAAAAGAAAACATTAGAAATAATTATGAAATAACTTGGCCCAGAAATTACAATAAGCCCAAATTTCAGAGAAACTAGGAAGCAATCCTTAGACAATTATTTTGAAACACGTCTGATGAAACAACGTGATGGGACAACATTTTCTTGAAGAGAATGAAAAACAAAATGAGAGGAAGAGCCCAGGGTCTGGAGAAGAGTTAGCCATCCACCAGTAGAGCTGGACACAACCCAGACTCTATGGGCCAAGGCTGAGCTATCCACAGACCCAAATGATCCATCAGCCATCATCCAGAATGGGCCCTTTATAAATACAGACATGCTGTGCCTGCCAAATTGATTTTAGCTGATGCCTTGCCTTATGCCCAGTGAAAAGGGGATTATCCATTCGTCGTCCCAAGGTGTAGGACTCCTCTATTCCCGAAAGTGTATGGGACCACTAGATAGGTGCAGAGGTCAACAAACACAGCCTTTCTTTCTCCAGCCTGACCTGCCCATCTCCCTCCACCAACCCCGCCCCCTCACCCCTTAGTGTCAGGTGAAGACTGCAGAACTGCACAATTACGGGGCTCCTCCGTGTCACGGAAGACACCATTCAGCTGCCACAGCAGTAAGTACTTCACAAATTTGGTTTCCTTTTAACCCAGTTGATGGCTCTGCCCCACTCCCAGAGCCCGTCCTCCTCCACAGCCTAGAAACTCTATGCAATGGCTGTTCCCCAGGCCCCCAGGAGCACAGCAGAAAGAAGTTGCAATTGCCAGTTGTGGCTCCTTGGGACAAGGGTCTCCATCTGATGTGTGGCTCGGAGCGACGGCTGTGGAAAACACGCCTTCTAAGACAGCAGAGGATGAAGGAACCCAAGTCCCCTTGCGCTGCCCTGGCCAAAATCCACACTGGCTCTGGACAAAACGTCTTTCCATCTCCTCAGACTGTTCATTTCTAAACATGAAAATAAGTACTTAGGGTCCACACTGGGACAACAGGTCCTGTGGGCTATCTGGGGGGCTCTCGGGGCGGATAAGCCTCACCCTTGGGTGATGGTCACCAGAACCGTCCGCAACCTCCATCCACCCCCACGGGGGGCTGTGTCCACCCTGAACCACTTCTAAGATTGGCACCTTCTCTCCACTCAAAGAGAAAAAAAAAAGCCTCCAAGAGATTTTAAAGATAACATCCTTTCTCTGTAGCTTAAAAAAAAAAAAAAAAGAAAAGTGGCAGCGCTGCTAAGCATTTCCAAAAGCAGAGAAATAAACTTCAAAGCCTGGACACACAATGGGAAATGCAGGGAGGCAGGAGAAGTGAAAAAGACATGCTTCCTCGTTTTACCCTCCAGGACACGGTAACTCTCGCACTTTTTAAAAATCTTTGTATATGACTAAAATGGTTTTTCTATGGCATTCACGTTTCTCAGAGAAACCTGCATCACAAACCCAAACCGACAAGATCCTGTCATCTGGGACGCTGCCCCTGATGATGACCCAATTTATAGTTCGCAGAACAGAACCAGTCACAGAGAAGTGACTTTCTACTCCCTTAGGAAAGAACAAGCCACGAGGCCCCGGGAAAGGAGCCGAGAACTGGGTTCCATCCTCGCTCTGGCCACTAACTCAGCGTGTGACTTTGGGCAATTCACTCAGGGCATCTCTGGGCCTGTTTCCTTTTCTGAGAGCAGGTGGGAGCGAGATAATCTAAGGTCGCTTCCAGCCCTGAAATCTTGACATTGGAGGAGTGTGTGTCATCATGAGCATCCGTGTTACTACGGGTTTGGGGGAAGGAGGAAGCTTCTGGAAAAATGTCGACCTTGCTCTGTGCCTCATTTATAACGTAAGAATTTGTAGAACATTTTCACACATGATGACTCAAGATGTGGTTTAACGGAAATAAATCACTTTGTAATATATACACACACACACACGTATATTCAATATTCATATAACAGAGGCATAATTCATTAAGTAATATATACTCAATTACACCAAGCTACAAAGTAAGGAGGCAGTGAGCCTGAAATCTGACACAATGCGTCTTAAGATTTTTCTACTTAAGAAAACCATTTTGCCATTTTTAGAAATTACAAGTAACATCGAGGCAAAATATATTAATGGGTAACATTTTGTAGTACTTAAATAAAAAATACATGAATTATTTCATCCTTTGAATAATTCTACCTGTCATACATTCATTATAAAAATGTATCTCCCATTAATTATTTCAAAAGTATGAAGTCCAGCTCATGATATAAACATACGGAAGAAAATATTCTAATAATCCTGAGCCATCTTCTCAAGAGGTTAATTTATAAATTCCACTTTCAGAGCCTACAAAATCCAAAAGTACATTAAAAATATACGTAGACACACACTCTATGTTGTAGTCTCTCACTAGTAAAAACAAATGTTTCTTTTGTTAAACCCACAGGCTCTCAAAGCCATGGATGTACAAATTAAGTTTAACTTAAGCCTTTCCAAATTCATTTCTACTCTCCGTTTACAATCAATCAGTCCAGATAAAATTTTGCTGATGTTAACGTAGAATGTTACTTTCCAACAATTAACATAAATTTGGGGGGGGGGGGGGATTGGAAAGTCTCAAATCCAGTGCTTCCCTTTTGAATTTTCTAATTCCCTCTTCCGCAATTCACCTCCGCTAAATGAGTTTTTCAGAAAAGGATCTGGGTTTTTTGGGGGTTTTTGTTTTTTTTAATTGCTTTGGCACCATCTCCAGTCTCCCCCAAACCATGGTGATAGTGCCCCATTAACTGGAGACCACAAGGCTAGACTAACCCAACACCAGGAGGAAGGAGTGGTGGGAAGACCTGGAAAATTTCCGGGTGTGTAACAATCACTAAGATCCAATACCAGAAAAAATATCTTCTAGATATAAGCCATATCCAAGACTATTCCAAAAATATATTTTTTTTTAAAGAGAGAAAAATGGATAAACAACGCCTATTACCAACAAAAGAATATTTTCTTCGTCTCCCCCCAGTAAAGGAAGCAAATGCCTTTATAAGGTCACTTACGACAATGTGCGCCGGCGACGGAGAGCGGGCATCCTTGAGGGCTTGTCTGCTCTGGAGGGTCCCCGCCTGGACATCAAGCAGTGGCCATTTCATCTGGAGATACTGGAGGAAGGAAACAAAATGAACATGGCAAACGAATTTAGAAAAGAAACGCAAAACCGCTATCCCAAGACATAACTCCTGGGATGCCTGATACACAGACGAGTAACTTATAAGGACATGCAAATAACAACACTGAATAAACTTTAAAAGAAAAAAAAAAAAAGAAGCATGCAAATAACAACAACATCAACAGAAAAATCATGCCACACCAACAGGTTCTTCCTTAGATTAGAGCTCATGTTCAACAGGTGTGTTTCTAGAACATGAATACTATCAGCAACCAGACTTTGGTCTTTGCAATCAAACGGTCAGGCTGGCTCCAAGTTACATGATTTCATTAATCCTGCCTTGTTTAGAGGGAAACAGTAGAGATGCGGGAGAGACAAGAAGGGAGGGAATAGAGGCCTTTCAAAGGAAGAAAGCAAACCGGAGTCTCAAGCCGGAGGTGTCTAGGAGCCCACCAATTCCAGATCTGCTCTTTGAGTGACCTTCACTTGTAAAATGCCATCATCTTATACTTCGAAGTTGAGTGTACATACATACGCGTGCGACTGTCCTTTAGTAGAAACTTCTCCAGTAGATGAGGATGGAATTCCTCATCCAACCCAAAAGCTTATAAAACAAAACTACTTCTCAGGGCACCCAGGTGGCTTAGTCCATTAAGTGTCCAATGCTTGATTTTGGCTCAGGTCGTGATCTCAGGGTCTTGAGATCAAGCCCCAAGCTGGGCTACACACTCAGCAGGGAGCCTACTTGAGATCCTCTCTCTTCCCCTGCCCCTCCCCTGCTTGCTCATGCTTTCTCTCAAATAAATAAATAAATCCTTGAAAAAAAAATACTTCTCAGGAAAAGATGTACAGTCAGGACACAGTGTAATTTATACATTCATCTCAAAAAGGCCCAAGAAAATTCTTAAATATGCACAAATTTACCACAGAAATTAAGGTAGAGGTATAAGCCAACGATGTCTACCTCCTCTCTTCTCTAAGGTGGAAACTACATGGCACAAGGGAAAGGAAGTTACTTCTGTCACAAGTGATACGTCAGCTTTCAGAAAGACTTGAACAATCAACTGACCCAACTCCCTACTGTACAAACAAGGAAAAGTGAGGTGAGGTGGTTTGCCCAGTCACAGAGATACTTAGCACACGTATAAGCAACACCAAGGCATTTCACTTTGTGGCTGACATCATACCAGTTTTACTCAGAAAAACTTCAGACAACTGAACAAAACTGATGACACAATGCTAACATTTTAACAAGGACATCACCAGCCTTTGTATCTCTGAAGGCCCACTGTGTAAGGCACCGGTTAATGCTTGGAGGCCATCTTATCTTTTCAGAGATCCCAAAGCAAATTAAATGGCTAGTTTTCATATAAATTGTACAGGGAATTTTACTCAATGAATATTAATTAAACTCTTTGTACATAGCCTTCTTGTGAAGGATTAAGGAAGATGTCTGCCCTCAGGGAGCTTATGCCCATGTGAGGGAACCAACTCACACTCAGATTCAGTCTAGATAGAATGTAGTAGAAATGGCAGAGACTCGGAATCGTGCCTCAGGAATGCCAAGAAAGAAGACGGGATTTCTGAGAAAAGACACTGGGAAGGCTGCACCGAGTAGGTCTTGTTAAGTCAGAAAGATTTCAACAGAAAGACAAAGGACAGCCAAGGGCAGTCCAGAAAGAAGGAAGGGTTGGCTCAAATCCCACATGAAATAGAAGGGCAAAAGCCACACACAAGCTTTCTCACAGCTTCCTTAAAGATACGACTGCCCAGCGAATTAAAACCAAGCACAGTTACACCTAAAACTAGAAGACCCTGGCCCACGAGCTACCTGAGCCACTACCAAATTGCACAGCCATTTTCCCAACCTAGATCTGTACAGGGTAAGAGCACTTCTACAACCTCAGAGCTATTACCCAGAAGGCTCCTGTGTGAAGGAACCTGATTACGGGTTCTGGTGACTCACCACACGACCTTGCATCAAATCCCTCTGCTTCTATGGACCTCTAGTTTTTCATCAGTCAGCTGAAGGGGATGTCCTATCTCGGATGGGGATGAGGGCAGGGCTGCCCCAACACTTACGGATTCTGGACTCTCGGACAGTAACTACGAGCAGGCACCCCACTCCCCACCTCAGTCACCCTTATAAACAAGTCATTTCCAAGTATCTTCTTTGGGGACAGTAACATCCCAAGTTGAGAGCCACTCAATAAACGTAATAAATGTTTCCGTGGTCTCCTCAGCCTGTAACCCAAGCCAGGGGGCCATGGGAACCTATTCCAGCCCACCTCACCCTGACTGCTTCCCATTCTCACCTCCCACATAAATATATGAGCCTCATTGGTCAGAACCATCAATAGCATCATTTCCTTGAGGCCAACCAAAATGGACACCTGCCAATACTCATCTCTCCTCTCATAAAATCCTGTGAGGAAAAACACCCAGCTGAGTGCCACACACCAACGCTTCATGCTACCCTCAGTGGGCAGGGTTAGGTGAACAGACAGGTTTCCATCTTTGGCCATCTGCAAAACAGATTTGATCGCATCCAAATCCCTGCTCCATAGAATTCGGAAATTTAGGCTTTGTTTAAGGTGACAGACCTGCCCTGAGGACCCCACCAGAGAACTGTCATACCCATAATGCAATATTAACGCGGAGTCTTATAATTCTTATTTTACATAAAAGCTTCATTGTGTGCCATATCCAATCTCCGCAGGCTACCTGCAGCACTATTTTTATGAGCCTACATTTCAGCGCTCCAAGCCTACAATACACATAATTTTCAATTATGTTAGGGCAGCCCAGGATCACTGCCTATATAACATTACTGGTTGGAGGAAATGAGACTCGGCCCCACTGCCCAGAGAGAGCTAACCAAATCCAGATGGTGGAGGAAGACAGCCCCAGTCCTGCTGGCTTGCAAGGACTCCACGGTGACAGCCTCAACCTCTCTCTCCCAGTGCAACTTGATCCCACAGAAAGGCTGGGCCCCCGCAAATCTGTGCCCGTCCCTTGGAAATAACTGGCATTCAGGCTGACGAGGTTCCTTCTGGGGAAATAAGTATTATGTCAGGATTTCTTTAAAGGAAGTTATTAACCTCCTCCAAAAGTGATGGGTTTCCCAGCTTCCTTCATCTTCTACAATTGGTCCTTATTAATAAGGAAAATAAATAAATAAAGGGAAGAAAAAGGAAATTAGGTACGATTAGAGCCTAGAGGAAAATCTTTTCCTTCCTGGAGACACTAAGCAGCGGGAAATTCTATTCTGTTGGGTCCTAAAGGAAGACCCGAAGGAGGAGGCATCTCAGATTTACGAAAAGGGCTGGAACGCGACACCACATTTTCCCCCTGGTCCAACTTCGGTTTTATATCCTTTTGGGGAAGAAAAAAAAAGTTCCCACCATCCCACTATAAAAACAACACTGCGCTCCAGCTCCCTTCCTTTCAGGCTGCTCAACGTGGAAATTATGAATTGCCTACAAAAACATTAAACTTTTCAGCAAACTGCAATCAAATGGGGCCGTGGGAATTCCTGCATTGAAAACTGTTGAAATGGAGTCCTGCTCAACATGCATTTTGCAAAAAAAAAATAATAATAAATATATAAGGCCATCTTGGCTTAAGTGTTTCATCCTTTGTTTAATACTAATGTTCTGCTCATGGCCCATTAGGGTTTTTCCCCAAATCATATTTTATGATATGTCTCAGGGAGCTTAACTTAAGCTTCAGACCTGTGGACGAAGTCTCGAAATATATACAAAACCCACAGTCTGAGCGGAATCAAGGCTCTTTAAAAAGCCTGTTAAATTGTCAGTGAGAAAAGAAAAAAGATATGCAACTCGAACTTCTCCTTCCCCTCCTCCTCCAATAAAAAATTTAAAAGGACAAGGAAAGGCAAAGGGGGAGGGATCTTCTAAATCAGAGGATCCCCCCCAGGATCTAGGTACAAGTGGGCCTGAGGAAACCTGCCGCCAACAAAGGCACCCCATTATCGTGGGTCCAGCTTCATTCAGTACTAGGAGGGGCAGCTCCAAGATCCTACATCTATCTGAGGGCAGCTGAGGCCTCCGTACAAAAGTTAGTCTCCTAAACAAATAGGGCAACTTAAAGGCCAAAGATGATGCTGATAAGAAGGTTCCCAGGAAACCCCACATGGCTGATAAAATACCAAAGCAGCTTGGCAGCACTTCCTGTCAGTCAGTCCATCTCACAGACAGACAGGCAAGGGGAGTCCATCCCCTTACTTGTTCAGGACGGGTCTGGCAAACTTTTTCTGTCAAGGGCCAGAGGACATGCATATCTTTGGCTCTGCAGCCCATCTGGTCTTGGTCAGCTCAGCCGCGGTAACACAGAAGCAGTCGTGGGCAATACCTGTTCCTACTATGTCATGGCCATGTTCCAATAAAACTTTATTTATACATACTGATATGTAGATTCCATAGGACTTTCCTGTCACGAAATAGTACGCTTCTCTTGTTTTTTTTTCCAACCGTTTAAAAATAATAAAAACCATTTTTAGTTCAAAGGCCATACAAAAAGAGGTGGCAGGACAGCTTTGGCCCTGGGCCACAGTTTGCCACCCGTGGCTTATGGAATGAATGTATAAAGACCTGATTTCGTGTCAGACAGGATACATTCCTTCGCTGGGCCTAAAATCCAGACAGCCAAACGCGATTTTTCAGTGGCCCAAGGGCGACATTTTGGATTGAATCGTCACTGGCAGACTCCAGTTTGGGGAGAAGACCTTGGAAAAGAATCTCAGCTCTCCAGCCATGACTCCCAGTCACAAGGTCTAACCACTAGACCACAATCTCTCCGAAATAACTATCCCTCCTTTCCGAAATGGAAGTTTGAAAAACCCTGAGCAATTCTGACTGGAAAAGGTTCACATGTTCGAAAGTTCTCACCCATTTCCCAGGAAATACTGGCAATGTGTCACATGTCATCGAATCATCTGGAAAGAGGACCAGGCAGAAATGCCGCAGGTCATGGGCAATGTGCCCCGTGGGCTTTGGGAATCACCTTTCTAGGTTGGGAAGCTCCCCTCTCCAGAGCCTTTCGGTGTGTACCGCTCTCCCGCATCGCAAGCCTGGAATGAAACCGGTGCCAATGCTGCCCACCCCCGACAGATGGCATCGGCTACGGACCCCAGCAAGATGGGGAGGCGGGGGCCACCATGGGGCCTGACCAGCCTGCTAAACGGAGATAAAACTGGCCTCTTCTGGAAAACTAGGTCCCATGGAAAACCTATCACCCAGAAAAGGACTGATTTTAAACACCAGGAAGGCCTTGCTCCCCTCCCCTGCCTGGTAGATGGGCATCCTTGACCTAAGTGCAACAACAAAACAGCCTATTCAATCCCAGCTTTCTCAGCAGGTGTGCTTCTTCCTCAGAAAATCCATTTTTCAAGAATTTAAAGTCATTCGAAACCATGCTCATGAAAAATCACGACACCTGAGTCGTCCTAACTAACAAGTCCCAGAAAGTCACCTGTGTTGTGTTTCTTATAAAACAGAAAGTCACGACTTTGCCCAAACACCCAAACCCGAGAGACCACAAACCATGGCCTCTCACATCCAAACCCACAAGTCCTTCCTCCTCTGCGAGATGACCGTTGACCCACGTTTCACAGCCGCATCCGAGGCCGTGCTGATCTGCCCCAAACACGCCAGCCAGAAGGGGTAAAGCATGATGGTAAGGTGACACCCCTCTACTTTATAAAAGAAAAGGCCACCAAAAGCCACTCGTGCTAAAAGGAAAATGGAAAAACTTCAAGAGTGAGAAAACAGGAAGCCCAAGTATATTGCCAACAGCACACACACCTTTCTTCAGGGGCTCACATCAGGAGGCACAGCCTCAAGGGGCAGCCCCCCACCCCCCAGGTCTGTTAAAGAACACGTTTGGCTCTCTCTGTAGAACCTACCTCATTTCTCAGAACTGGAAGATGGAAAATTCAGCCCATCTTCTATAAATAAGTAATTCTGTGCTGGGGGTCAGGGAAACCCAATATATCTAGTAAAGTTAAATTATAAGAAGCAGTGATTAATATTCTATCCTACCCTGTGAATCATACAGGTACCAACAGGTTTCCCAAAGCTAGCATAGATCGCATATACCTCACGATGCAATGTCACCAGAAGTCATCAGAATCCTGAAGGACCCGCACGGCCACCATTACAACATCGGTTTGAGCAATTTTCCCACAGAGGCAGGAGGCACAGATTAGGTTGCTTTGTTCTCAGTTAAAACTTAGCCCAGGAATTGCTTCTTCTTTTTTTTTTATTAAGATTTTACTTATTTATTCAACAGAGAGAGAGAGAGAGAGAGCAACAGAGGCAGAGGGACAAGCAGACTCCCCACTGAGCAGGGAGCCCAATGAGGTACTCGATCCCAGGACCCTGGGATCAAGACCTGAGCCAAAGGCAGACGCCTAACCGACTGAGCCACCCAGGTGCCCCCAGGAATTGCTTCTTTTGAAATATCCACATAAGAGCCCAAGAGGCATTATTTGCCCATAAAATTTTGTTACAGAAAAAGAAAATTCAGGAACGTGTGATTGTGGCTAGATGGGCTATAACATATGCAAGTATATACTATAGTTACCGAAGGAAAGAAAACCAAAGACTTCGAGGGCTGGGTACATTCTAAACTAGGAGAAGGAAAAAAGCCACAGAAGAAAATGAAATAAGAAGCTAGGACTGACTTTATTTTTCCCTTTTTTTTTTTTTTTTTTAAATAACACTAAACATAGTAGGAACTTCAGAATGTTTTCCTTAAAGTCACTATCCATTTCTCGACATAAAAGGAATATGGGGGAAAGGAGGGGTATCAGTTCTCGTGTAAAGCAACAATTTAATAGCTCTGCCTTCTATCTCTAGGAGTCAGTTACTACGAGATTTTTAAATGAAATCTTTGCAGCTCCCCTTTTCTTCCTCATCCTAACAATCCAAAGGATCATAACGGTACGGCTTCACATTTAGGGAGCCCTTTAGAGTTCAAAACCACATTCACTATAATCCTATAAGATAAACCAGCAGGAAATTGCAACTGAAGCCAGTAGAATCGAGACCCAGCTTACCTGAGGGCCCTGGGTCAGCTGGCCTTCTCGTGGGTAGGTCTCCAGACCACTGGTGTGTTTGCACACCAGTATCTCACAGGGAACATGGCCCAGTGGCCCCAAAGGAATGAACCGTCCTCTCCAGCTCCTATCAGCTCTCTTCTTCCCCCAATGAGGTCGCTAGGCAAACATTACATTATTTTCTTCCAGTGCTACTAGAAAATTATTTCTACCAGAGCTACTGAGGCCACTGGTACTAAGGGGGTAACTGAGCCAAACAAGCAAATAACAAACCAAAAAATTCAACAACCAAAACTTTTCATCTCACCAACCCTCACAAGGACCCCTGTCCTTGAGATATTTTTGCATTTCCTAGGTCAGTGATTTTGCAGGGAGGCTATAGTTTGGCAGCTCAGGGAAGCACAGTTGGATAGAATTTCACAGGCCCTTCCTCTCAAATCCAGCTAGCCCCTTTGTGGGCTGGGACCTAGGCCTTCCTTCCATCCTCCCAAAGAAGTCACTCTGAAAATCATGGCTGTGCATGCCTGGGGTAGCAGAAGAGGGAGAAAGTGTCCAGTAGCCCACTTTCCAGGCCCACTTCTACCACTATCTGGACGATCACCTTCTTTCTTCACTTTTGGCAACCTCTCCCTAACTCTGGGCCTAAATCTATAAGCAATGAGTCACTAAATTCTACTTCTGAAAACAGTATTACACTACATGTTCACTAACTAGAATTTAAATAAAAATTGGGGGAAAAAATTTTAGAAAGACTACCACATGCCACTAGGAATCCCAGAATTTCAGCTTCATGCCAGGACTGGATAGGACTTTGGGGAGTGAGTAAGGGAGCAAAAGTAAGCACACCCTGCCTATGACAGGCCTGTGTCCTTCTAGGCCCATGTAATGGTGTGGTTGGGTCATGTGCCTCGTTGCAGCTGGTGAGCCGGGGCATGTGTTGTGTCTGGCCTGCAACACTTATCCCCCAGAGTGGTTTTCCTTTGACACAATGATGCAGTGCACGTGAGAAGGTGACTTTTCCACCAGTCTATGACCCAGATCAAAGAATGGAGCAGAGCCTTAATAGCACCAGGGACTGATACGTAGTCTGAGCAGTAAGTAACAGTTTGATGCAACCCACTGAGATTTAGGAGATGTTTGTTACTACAGCATAACTTAGCCTCTCCTCGCCTATATACCCACTTGCTTTCCTGCTTGGAAGAGACGTACAACAGAAGTAATTCATGTTCTACTTTCTAGGCTAACAGAAAAAAAAAAGAACAAACAGGAATTCTGAAATTCATTACCAAAGTAAGGAAGGAAAGAAGGAAACTGAGGAAATTCACTCAAAATTTCCATTCTCTTCTAACACACAAATTCCCACAGCACTCAGAAAGCTCATGCTCTGGGTCCAGTGTGGACTAATTACTGAGGCCTAGAGTAGTCATCTAAGAACTAGTCAATAGGACCATAAACTAGCCAAAGTATAGGGACGAACACAAGGAAGTAGAAATATTATAAAGGAAGATTTAATTCATGATGGTGACATGGTCCCTACAGTTCCCACACCTTGCTGGGTCCTTGAGTGAGACTTTCCCCCCACCCACTCTGGACCTGCTCAATCCAACTATCTGGGAGTGGGTCCAAGCATCCGAAATTGTCACGTGATGCAGATGACCAGTTAATTAGCATAAAGTATCGAAACCAGAGCAGTATGAATACTGAGCACATTGTCTACTTGCAGGCTCTATCTTTCCCAAAAGTTGTTTTAAACTTCTACAGTGATTGTCACTCCATTTTTTTTACATAGCCAAAGCAGAAAAGCTCCAGACCCGTTTTTTGGTTTTTTTTTTAAAGATTTTATTTACTTTTTTGACAGACAGAGATCACAAGTAGGCAGAGGCAGGCAGAGAGAGAGGAAGGGAAGCAGGCTCCCTGCTGAGCAGAGAGCGTGATGCGGGGCTTGATCCCAGGACCCTGAGATCATGACCTGAGCCGAAGACAGAGGCTTTTAAAGGTGAAGACCCATTTTAAAGGTGAAGAAAAGCAGGGGCGCCTGGGCGCCTCAGTGGGTTAGGCATCCAGCTCTTGATTTCGGCTCAGGCTGTGATCTCAGGGTCAAGGGATCGAGCCCCATGTCGGGCTCCATGATCAGTGCTTGGGATCCTCTTTCTCCCTCTCCCTCAGCCTCTGTCTCCCCCTCACTCTTGCTTTCTCTCTAAAATAAATAAATAAGTCTTTAAAAATTCAATAAAAGTGAAGAAAAGCAGAAATGAAGTGGATTTGTCCCGCAGTTATGAAGGGATTCTGAACCAGAATGTAGAGTTCTAGTATTTTCAGGCCAGGACTCTTCAAATCTCTTAAAGGAGACTGAGTAGAATGAGTCTAATGGGAGGGAGGGCAAAGTGGATCCACGGGGACAAAACAGACAGCGCAGCTCGCACCCCTACACAGGGCACGGGTGGGACATCAGCCTCAGAGACAGTCTCGTGCTGGCGTGACCCAGAGCCGCCCAGGACTGGCCATGGCAGAGTCTTCAGGCGGCCTCAAGACCCAGCTCCCGCACAGAGGGCTGTGGATCCATCCCAAGCCAAGGACAGCCCTACCAAAAGCAGCCAAGTCCCTGAGCCACGGGTCAGAGGAAAAGAAGCCACTGGAAGAACTTGAGAGCAGAAGCCCTCGCCCTCCTGTCCCGCTCCAACAGGTCACCCATCATCACCCCCAGACAGGGTAGCGCAAACTCCTTCCCCACGGCCCCCCACGGTAGCTAGCAAATAACGAATGCTCGCATGCTACTGGAGGAAGCTCACGTTAAGAACCAGACCAAAGACGACCTACTCTGTTCACCACATTCTTTTGTTACTGCTTTCTATTAAAAAAGCCCAAGTACAGTCCAGTCGATTGGAATGCGTTAGTTAACACCTGCTTGTCTACACACGTGCTCAGGTGGATAGAGGCACCTGCAGGCCAGGAAAATCAGCTGGAAGAGACGGAGTGGCAAGTGGACTGGGAGCTCAGCAAATATGGAGTCCACTGGATAAGGGCACACCCAAGACGCAGCTGATAAACGGGCAGGGAAATGGTGGTCTACCTGTGCACTGGAATATTATTTGGCAATAAAAAAAACAAGGCCATACTGACCCATGCTACAACAAGGATGACTTCAGGAAACATGCTAACTTAAAGAAGGCAGAACAAAAAGGTCACATATCATAGGATTCTAGACAATTCCATAGAGACAGAGATTAAATTAGTGATGACCAGGGACTTGGGGGGAAAGAGAGATGGGGAATGATTACTAATGGGTACAGAGTTTCCTTTGGGGGTGACAAACTGTTCTGGAAATAGTGGTGACATTTACGCACCTCGGTGAATATACTAAAACGGGCGAATTGTATACTTTAAATGCGTCTGTTTAATCGTATGTAAAGTATATCTTGATTTTTAAAGTGGATTACAAAAAAGTGCGCCAACGCTCATTTCAAAAACAAACGGGTGGGGGAGAGCCCACGGTCCCGTCTGCATAGACTCCACCCACAATGCCATACCGCCTAAAGAATGAACCGAAAACACAGGTGAACGAACCTATTCTTTTAAGAAACATCTGACCCTCCAAAGCTTCTTGGGAAACAAGCAACTTTCAGACATGACTGGCTGGGGCGGGATCTTGGGAAAGGACCATTCTCACGGCAGGGGAAGGCCAAGGCTCCCAGAAGCTGGGAAGAACACAGCATACCCCCGACGAAACGCGCGGAGGGAGAGACACCGCCAACGGCTACCCAAGTGCGTGATGACTGCTTGTTTCAAGGCAAACCAAACAGAGGGGAGCACTTGAGTCAACAGAAACCTGACCCCTCTCAGAGCCCATTCCCCATCACCCTGCGGGTTCAGGCAGACCATGCCAGTTTTGCGTGTGCCTCAGTTTCTCTAGCTACCACATGGGCATGGAATCACCTGCCCAGAGTCTCTCAGAGGACTTCCTCACCGTATTGTCAACCAGAGGATCCACTGTGTAAATGGACAGAACAGTTAAGATTTGTTGACTTCTTCCTCCCACTGCGCAGGGGAGTTAAAAACCTGAAGTCCCAAGTCTACCGGGTGTCAGAGATGACCTCTGAGAGCACAAAGCCAGAGAATAACAGGGTCTGGTGACCTGGAAGGGTTATTTTCAATCCATGACTCGGCAGGATTGCAGCAGATCTGAAAATCAGGAACTCTTAAAAGAGGAATTTCCTTCTCCACAGCCAGCAGCTCTCAAGACTTGGGATTTCTATGACTCGGTTCTCTTCCGTATTCTGTTCTGTTTCTTTCCCCCCCTGTTCCACAGCAACAAAAGACAACGCGAGTCTTGGCAGTCAACGAGCACCCAATTAACGTGCTTTTAGTCAGTCGACGGGGGAACAAAACTGCGAGACAGACCTCGGCTCCTGTCCTCAAAGTCCAGCTGAAACTGGGAAGCGCGCGCTGCATTTCCCTTTTGTTTTTGCTTCCCCTTGTCACATTTGAAAGAGGTCGGTGGCTCCAGCAAAGGTCTCCCTGTCCAAATTTTTATTGTCCGAGGCTGGCTGTGACAAGCATGTGGAGATGCTTCGCAACGCTCCCCTCAGGAAGCCAAGAGGTCAGCGGCGCCTCTGGTTCATTTTGCTTGGGGAGGAAAAAAACCCCCGAGCCAGGGTGAAGATTTAGTGAGGCTGACCTTCTGGAGGCCCCCGACCCCCCTGCACACAAGTCTTGCTGCCTCAGCCAGAAGCCGCCTGCCACTCAAGTATCATCTTGCTGTAACAAATTACTCCTAACCCAGGATTACGGCTCTTTCCAAATCCCTCCTAGAGAGCAAGGAAATAAACATTCTCTCCCAGGACTCTGCCCTGGTTGTTTCCCCTGTTGGTAATCCTTGTCTGTATTTGCTTCTCCTACAAGCCTTCGTCTGGGAGGTCTGCTAGACCATTCCGGCCCACTTTCCTTTCAGACATAAGCTGAATGTCTCAATTGTCCATTAGGCACAGTAAAAGATGAAGGCGGGCTTTCTGTCCAGAGGAGCCTCACACAATAGTTCTCTTTGCCCACACACTTCTCATCTGACTGCAGACCCGACTGGCCTAATCCTAGTCACTCACGGAACTCCACACCCCAAATTCCTTCCTAACGCTCCGCAGGGACAAGTGCCGATGGGCCATCGTGAGGCCGCGCTGCTCCAACTCCAGGCCAGGGCAGAGAAGCAGGCCTGCCTCCCCACCCAACCACCGCCGCCCCCCACCCCAGGGACAGCAAGCCATCCGGGACGAGCTGACAGGGGAGAAAGATCTAGAAAGAAGAGGCAAGACAGGAGACTGCCGACAGGAGAGACTGCCTCTGACCCCATCCTGTGGTTTCCTTTAATAAACTACCAGGAGATATTTTGAGCACAATAACCTCACTTGGGGAAGGAAACAGTTCTGTCCACTTCCAAAGTCTCCTCCGAAAACACTGGGATATTCCAGACCCTTCGGACAAGAGAGGGCTGCTTTGTGTTTTTAATTGTATGCATACAGTGACCAGCATATGCCAAGAAGCAAAGGGCAGAACAATGGGACGTGGGTGATCTGAGGCGATAGGGATCTTAGGGTTGTTTTATGCGAGACTTTCTCCCCGCAGAGAGTGGCTGACAAACCCGGGGCTGGGAGAGAAACTTTCTGAAATAACCCAAAGGCACGGAAAGACAGAAATATCATCAACAATCCAAACAACAAATCAAATTCCTATTTCAAAAAATGGGGGGCGGGGACAGGGGGCGCCAGTTGGAAGAAATGGAATTAGACAACACTACTCACTTCCCCCGTGCACGCCCACCTTCCTTCTCTCGACACGGCCACCGTGACTCTCCGAACAAACTTGTTCTCTACGTTCTCTGCTTTCGTGGTTTTAGTCTTTAAAGAACCTGGCTCGGGAAGGAGCAGTAGCGATCTGAAGCTAACCACTTAGCTCATTACTATGTCTTCTGGGTGGGAAAATCAATTCCAACAGCATCAAGTTTGGTGATCTCCTCCCCCGAAGGTCTGTACTATTGATAGCAAGAAAAGTTTCCCAGGCTTTGGTTTATCTATAATGCCAACCCAGTCCTGACCACAGAACCTGGACATCTGCACTCCTAGAGCTCCCCGGGACCCAGGAGATGGAATTCCAGGTCTCAAGTCTTTTGACGGCAGCAGAAAGATGCAGAAGGTAGGCCGAATTTCAAGCAGGCAGAAAGAGTCAGCTCAAAGAGGACTCAATCCCAGGAAAGGGCTAGAGTAGTCAAGGGGAAAAACTAAGTTAGGGTCTCTCTACCCATCTAACCGGCTCCTGTTTGTGCTCTTCCAGGCTGAGCTACAGACAAAGGTCACAATGTTATCTCCCCATTGTGAAGCTGGCTGACAGAAGATTCTAGAAGGTTACCTCACTAATTCAGACCAAGGTGGTACAAGCAGAATGGTTAAGAGGCACAGGAGCAGGAGATGGAATGCCGAGGCTCAAACCCAGGATCTGGGGCTTCATGCTTTTGGGGCCATGGACAAATGGCTTCCCCTCTCTATGCATCCAGCCCTGGCCTGCAAAGTGAGGATAATAATGTAGGGATGACAGTTGTATCTCCTTCTTGATTATGCACAGAAGTGATTGGTAGTCTGTGCACTACAAACGAGGCCTAGTTTGACCTATGAGATAGAAGGCTAATGGGGTTCATGGTCATGGAGGGAGCCATCTCCCTGCTGGATGCAGAAAGGGAGAAAAGAGAAGTGTGGGATTCCTGTAAGGAAATGCACTAAGTTACAGACTGCCCAAGGTTGGTGCCCGAGGAACAGACCCGCTGATACAACCCACCGTTACTAGCCACACATAAATGGGAAAGAAATTATTCATTCAGCTCTTTTAAATATATCCCTCCTTCCTCTCTATGTACCCTGGCAAAGAGAATTCGAGTCCAGTTGTCTGAAGTTTCCCAAACACCTGAATGAAGGAAGCCAACTGCCTGAAGTCCCACTCGGGCTCTGCCCAGGTATAGGTACAGGTGAATACACAGCCATCCCAGCCAAAGGGTCTTCTTGAGTTTGGCCCCCTCTCACGCTGCCGATACAGGGCCACAAAGCAAATCACACATTGCCACGATCGGAGAGGAAAAGTGCTAATTCAGCAAACCATCTTGAATGACAGCTCATGCTATGCCTTTCATGACCCCATGCCCAGGAAATACCCAGGAGCCATGCTCCTTGCCCTCAGGACCACCGAGTCCCCGCTAAGTTAAGTCTATCTGCTACTGGGAGGACCCAAAGCAGCAAAGGAGGAGCTGTGGGGGCTGCGTGCACTCAGAACAAGTTTCCAGACCACATCTGGAGGCAGCTCGGACCCCGGTGCAGATCCCAGCTCCAGAACTCCATTCATTCACCCAAATATTTATTGAGCGCCTCCTATGTGCCAAAAGAATTGGGCTCATTAAGAGAGACTATCAGAGCTGACCATTTAATTTTTTTTTAAAGATTTTATTTATTTATTTGACAGACAGAATCACAGCAAAAGAGGGAACACAGGCAGGGGGAGTGGGAGTATTCCCGCCAAGTAGAGAGCCCGACGTGGGGCTCGATCCCAGGATCCCGGGATCATGACCTGAGTCGAAGGCAGGTGCTTAATGTCTGAGCCACCCAGGTGCCCCAGAGCTGACCATTAAAAGCAGGGTCAGCTCGGGCAAATGGCATCACCTCTCTGAGCACTGGCTTCCTCCACTGTAAAATGGGAATATACATAAACATCCATGTTTCAGGGTTCTTCTAAGGATGAAATGCTTGGCACGGCGCCTGGCCTATTGCACGTGCTGAGGAAACGTTAGCTATTATGTTATTAGCTGGCTATTACATTGCTATTAATATAATCAGTATCCTCAGAGTAAAACTCCTTGAGATACTGCATGATTCTAAATCATCCAGAAAAGTAAATCCCAGGTATGTGTATTATCCATCACTTAAAAAGAAATAAACAGCTGCCCTGCAGTAAAGCAAACTGACCAAAAACATTCCTAGTTGACCAGGGTCGCCTCTCCCCAGCCCTCCTTTCAATTCATTCACTCCTGGCCTCCTGGGGAAGTGGGACTTTCTTAGACCTACAGTTGCCCCCCCCCCCATATGTCTGGTCTCCCCTCAGGTGTACCAAGGCTCAGATGTGAGTCTGCAGTTCTAAGCCACCGCACCTCTCCCCTCCGACTGGCCCGCAAACTTAAAAAAAATACTTCTTAAAGGTCTGCAACCCCGGCAGAATTCTGATACTTAACCCACATGCTCTGCCAAAAGCAGACATGCAAGACACAAGTTGACACACAAATCAGGGGGTGGTGAGGCATTAGGGTGAACACAGCAGCAGCTGCTTAAAGCCTACCAAAAACTACACGGAATTCTCACCCCAAAGGGGTTTTACATGTGTAGCAGAGAAAAACGAAAAAGAAAAAAAAAATCTCAAAAAAGCCCTGCCACTTTTTCCCCAGCTATGTCACGATTTCCTTTTTCTTTAAGATTAAAAACCTCGCCTGTTAAAAACCTCACCTAAAGAAGGGGTAAGACAGTTGGGAAAAGGAAATGCAAAGAACTCCCTGGTGCCCCTGGTTTACCACCATCAGGCAGCAAAACAACGGTCAGCTGCTTGGCACCCTGTTTGGGGACCATCTCCACTCGCTGGTTCTATCCCAAATCCGTGTGGGTTTCCTCCTGCACTGACCATGTACTTGGAGAATGAAGTACACGGAGAAAGCAAAGGGGAAGGCTGTAAACGAGATATGGAAACGCCCAGAACACACACACACACACACACACACACACACACACACACACACACACGCAAAGTTAAGTTTTCACTACGGTTTCAAGAGTGGGAAGTCAGACCAATTCTGGGGTTTGAATCCCAGACCTCCACCTACTTCCTCAGAGGCTCCGGCCAGGTTCCTCTACCACCCTGAGCTTCAGTTTCTTCTTCTATGAAACAGAAGCCAACAGCAGCTCTGAATGAGAGCTGCCAAATCATGATCATGGAGAGCACCGTGGAGCAGCCCCGAGCATATGGTAAGTCGCTCAAGAGATGCCAACCCCTAGGACCACTGTTGGGGTCGTTATGAAGTTCCTATCTGTCCCACAGGTGATATGGGCCATCATGTCGGGAATGCTTGTCCCGTCGGTCCTCCAACGACAGCCTGTCATCAGGAATGGATATTCCAGGAGGTGGGAGGGGGAAAGGGGGAAACTGTGTGGTTGGAAAGTTAAAAAGAAAACAGTAAGTAGTAGAAACCACGTCACATGTGAGATCTTACTACAGGAAATGCCCTCTGCTACGTCCTTTACCCATTTTTCGGATGACATCTCAGGAAACTGAGCTGGGAGAGCTGAGGCAAGCGGCCCAAGGTCGCGGGATTTGGAAGTGAAGGTTATGAGGGCAGGAAGCACACTCGTCTCCCCTGTGCCCCTGTGCCAAGCGTGAATGGTCTCTTTAAGCCTCATTTAACATTCGACAAATATTTATTGATGCCGGCTCTTTGCCCGGCATTATGCTGGGTACTAGACAGAAGAGAAAGATCACAGAGCCCCGGAGTCAGGTGACCTGGGCGAAAATTCCCAGCTCTCGCCCCCCTTGCTGGGTGACAGTGGGCAGAGACTTCTGCCCCCTGACCTCCAGCTATTGTGAAATAATTTCCCTCCACCCCACCTCACAGGGTGGACACAAAAATTCCATTAAACAGTATCTAACTACTTGGCAGCTTCCAGGGGAGCCTCGGGTTTCATTCAAAGCTGCTTTCCTTCCCTCTGTCCCTCACATTCCCCTCCCATCTCCCAAAACTAGCCCTAGTTAATACATCTATAAACTAAAGATAATAGTAAGGTATCTGAAAAGCACTTCGACCATAAAATATAATAGGAAATATAAAACCGCATGTCATTATTATTATTATTATTATTATAGGAATGCACCCCGCCTCCAGAGCCAGTGGCCTCATTGCCACTAGGAACGAGGTGTCTGCGACAGTCTCAGCAAAGTCCCCTCCCTCAGGCAGAGGCCAACTCAGTCCTGAAGCCCTGGAAAGCGGCAAGGATCAGGGATCGGGGAGGCAGGGTTGGCAACCCACCAACTTCTCAGTGGGCTCCCCATCAGCATGGCGGCCATGGGCATCTGGCTTCCAAGCCCCACATCCATCAAAGAAGTGTTCCCAGGCCCCTGGGATAGGCCAGGCACATTCTGGGTGACAATGACCCTTGGATGAGGGGTAAGGCAACATGACTGCCCTCACTGACCTCATTATCTTCAGGCCCAGAAGATTCATTAGGTAAAACAACACAACACACAGACTTGCTTCTAGAAAAGCTTACCCTCGGGCCCCAGCACTTCCCAATATTTTAAGAGGCCTCCATGCCCTCATCACCTATTGTTCTTGTTTTTAAAGAAGGGCAAAGGTAACGCTCTGGCCCACCACTAGCTCAAAAAGTCACAACAAAGGAACCACCCAAGTGGCTCAGGGTTGTCAAGTCTTCAACATGTAAGGAGAATCTGCCTCCCTCCCGGCCGTCCACTGTTAACCTTTCAGACGAATAAGGCCCAAGTTTGCTTTTCGTGCAGGGGCAGGTGTCAAGCCTGGCTGGAATCCACAAGAAAAAAAAAAATGTTGGCTGCCCATGTGACGACCCCAACGCACACCTGAAAAGTGAATATTCCAAACCACTCGTCTGTTCACCATTTTAAAAAGGAGAAGAAAAATCAGCCACCTTTTTAGCAATGCTTTCCTCTAGGTAGTGGAATTACAATTTTTTTGTTGTTGTTGCTTTCTACTTTCTAATATATTATCTTAATCTTAAATTATAAAAAAATTTTTTTTGAGATGGGGCGCCTGGGTGGCTCAGCAGGTTTAAGCCTCTGCCCTCGGCTCAGGTCATGATCCCAGGGTCCTGAGATCAAGCCCCACATCGAGCTCTCTGCTCGGCGGGGAGCCTGCTTCTCCTTCTCTCTCTCTGCCTGCCTCTCTGCCTACTTGTGATCTCTGTCAAATAAATAAATAAAATCTTTAAGAAAAAAAAATTTTTTTTGAGAGAGTGAGAGAGAAAGCAGGGTGGGAGGGGCAGAGGGAGAGGGAGAGAGAGAATCTCAAGCAGACCCCACATCCAGCGCGGAGCCCGACACAGGGCTCGATCTCATGACCCTGAGATCATGGTCTAAGCTGAAATCGGGAGTCAGATGCTTAATCAACTGTGCCCCTTAAAGTTTCTAAAGAAAATGCATTTTCCAGCAAAGTGTCTGTAAATCTACGTCTAAAACTATGCCTAACTATGTATGATATGAGAAGGATTACCATGCTTGGCGACATGGAAATCTGGTTGCAGACCCTCAATTAGGTTTGCTTCAGTAGAGAACTGCATTCACTTCCCCAAAGGGACACACAGGCCTCTAACATCCTTAGTGAGTTTTTCTAGCAAACCAGAGACACGGTTTCCTCCTGTCCCTTGTGAGGACTTCCTCAAAGGTGATTGGGTCGCAGGGAGGAGCCCATTCCAGGTTTGCTAGGATTTCAGGCGTTCTGTCCCACTGGCCCCAGAAACCTATTCTGGATGGAGTCCCATCTGGACGCTGTTCAGATTTCCACCATCACACCCATAATAACCGTACTCCACTTCCTGGTTCTCACAGCTGCCTCCCAAGGTCACGTCCTGCTCACCTCCAGCTCTAGCTCGTGGCGCTGCAGCTCCCAAGTACTAGGTGCACAGGAAGGTACACTAAAAGAAAACAGATGCCTGGCCTTGCACCCCAGCAAAGTACTAAGGAAGGACTCAGGATGAAGTGTGCAGGGGTGGCCAAGCCTCTGGCCAGCAGCCTTCCCCCGATGCCCACTTGAGCTAAAGTATCAGGCGTCTGAGAGGACACTTCACTGCCCATTCCAGCATTCTCCAAGCCTAAAGGACAAAAAGAACAACAGGGCAACACAGCCCAGATAGGGCCTTTTCATGTCTTCTCGCGTCTTTACTGAGCACCTGCTACGTGCCAGGCTCTGATCCAGTACTTTCCACAGCTCATGGAATCTCCACCACCACTGATGATACCAATGCATCTGTTTCCTCAGCAGTGAGAGAAGATGGACTCTAGTGGAAGGAACTAAATTTTTCAATGTCTCTTAGCGATGAATAAGTTCATCCGTCACCAGCCCTGGGCCCCATCCATAACCGTGCATGGATGACCCAAATATCATCTTTCTCAGCTCTCTCCAACCCTCTTAAGTACGCTCAATTTCTTGGTATGCAAAGAAGATGCATTTAAAAAAAAAAGATCTACAGGGGAGCACCTGGGTGGCTCAGTGGGTTAAAGCCTCTGCCTTCGGCTCGGGTCATGATCCCAGGGTCCTGGGATCGAGCCCCACATCGGGCTCTCTGCTCAGCAGGGAACCTGCTTCCCCCCCTCTCTCTGACTGCCTCTCTGCCTACTTGTGATCTCTCTCTCAAATAAATGAATAAAATCTTAAAAAAAAAAAAAAAAAAAAAAAAGATCTACAGGGACCCTCTCTGTAACTCGGGCTTCTCCTCTGTAAAATGGATATAAACATAACTCCATTTGCAAAGCCATCATAAAAAATTTAAAAAAAAAATAGTAACAGTTGATATAAGGCCCAGCAAGGGACTCAATAAAAAGAAGTTTCTTTGGTCTTCTTGGAGAAATAACAATAATAATAATAATAATAAGGTAACTGGGACAAAAATGCTTGGATTCCCGAATGACTGTTTTTTAGTTGATTCTGCAAGGTGCATATGCCCTCCAAGCAGTAGGGCATTGGGTAGGAGGGAGAAAGTCTGCAGTGACCAGAGAGGATGTCCCCAGGTGGCCAGAATGCCCACATCCAAAAGAGCCCCCTGCCCACTCCTCCTTCCCAGCCAGGCTCCAGCCAAGGGGAGCAGAGTTCCCCAGAGAAATTTCCATTTAAATGTGTCTCAGTCAAAACAGCTTGGCCTGCAAAGGAGACTGAGTACATGGCTAAAAAGTACCCCCAAGGAGAGTTGAGGAACATAGGAGGCTTTGCCCCCACCCCATTGCTGGATAATTTCTCTGCTTCCTCATGGGTAAAATGGGATAATGCCTGCTTCCACCCACCACACAGGATCCCTTCATTGGAGCAGTCACGCCTGGCTCATGGAGGAAATCATTCAGAGAAGTCTCGGGCCCTGCCCCAGATAGCACTACTCTGTGGGACTCAAATCCCTCATGGTTTAGGAAAGGCTTATAAACTAAATCCAGGGTTCCTATAAGAAATTGTTCAGGTAGAGGAGATATACACCCATTTTGGGCTTCATCACAAACTAGGATTTGAGTATTACTGGCTGTTCCATGTTAATAGAAGACCAGGAGTGGAAGGTAATACGTGGAGAGGGGAAGGGAGAAGTTGTTGCTTGTACAAAAATCCCCAGCTCTGCTAGCCAGGGGCTCTTTGCAAACTGGAGGAAAAGCCTCCAGAAGTGGTCAGTCCTCCGGGTTTCTGAGCCTCAGGGCAAAGAGACACCACTGAATCAACAGAACGCCAGGCAACAGAGGCTGCCGGGGGCTCACACCAGGGCTCCTGTGTCCGAGGATACCAGAACCCAGGGGCGGCAGGGGTATGTATCGAGGGTACAACCATTTCTGATTAACTGAGGGTTTGGGGGTAAGGGGAAAGACAAATCAGTCCGCTGATAAGTAGAAGATAAACCAAACCTTCCATTTCCAAAAGGACTGGCCCAGTGATTTTTTTTTTCTTTCCTCCCTCTCTCCAGACCTCTTTCCCCCACAGCAGATAAAGTAAGCCCCTGGCAGCTGATGAATTCAATTCCAGTCTAAGAAAACCAGGGTGAAGAAAGCAGAAAGCGCCAGAGAGCTCCCCCTTATATTGCTCAGAGCTCCGGGGTATCTGCCTTGGCATGCCAAAATCTTATAAAGAAATGAAATATTGACACACATACACTGGAGGCCTACATGAATCCTACTGGAATATTCCACCATAGCAAAATATAATTCTCAACCCCTACCCTCTTGACACTAGTACATGTGGGTCCCCAGGAAACAGATTTCTTAGCACTACTATCATTAAATCAAGTGAAATTTCAATCAAAAATACAATAACAGAGCATCGGCAAGCAGGACCAAAAGGAAAGCACCCCCACCTCTGCAGCCAGCTCATGCCAGACCCTACAGGAACAGCAGCCCCCATCAGGCCAGGAGTAGGAGACCTCTGCCCTGGGATCACAGTGTGCTGTGTGTCTTGTCATCTGTCCACCGTCTGGGGCACACAATCCCCACACACTCCTCAGTTTTGTTTTGTTTTGTTTTATTGTATGTACAGAAAGCCAATCAGGCAGAAAAAGACCAGCATAGGAACGGCCCTGGCACAAGGCACCTCTTGTGATGCCCGTTCTGGTTCAGACTAATAATAAATAATAATACCTCATACTTCTCCGGTGCCTTTCATCTGAGAGTTTCAAAGTGCTCTGCAAACATTAACTAATTATTCTCCAGAACCCTGCAGAGATGGCAGAGGGAAGGAGCGGACGCAGCCCTGTACTTCCCAGCCTTTCAGGATTTCTACTGTCCAAGGGTTGAGGGATTCCAAACTCTCCCAGGGCCGATGGCCCAGCCCCACCGCCAAGTCAGCAGAGGGCAGGAGGGAGTGAGGTTAAGGGCCAGAAGCCAGCCTGCAGCCTTCTCTGGCACTAATCTCGACTCTGGGGCTTCGTCAAAGTGATGCGGAAGTTAGTAGCCGCGGCCAGTCTTTGATAATAACTAGGGGTGACCATAAAATGCATCACCCAAACCAGGACTCTTGTAAAGATAAAAGAGAATGCTATTAATCACTGGCTTAAAGCAGAAGGGTCCAAGCCAAAAGAGACTCTGACCCGCACGTGAAATCTACCCATCTCAGGATGAAGGGTTAGCACAGGGCTCCCTGAATTCATTCACTGACATAATCAGCAGAGAAAGCTCCAAGTGCTAAGCATGTACTTCCGTTCTAGAAGCATCGTTGGGCCTTGAAATTCAGCCTTACAAAACTACCACCAGACAGTCTTCATCTGGTTCCAGGAGAGTGATACTGACCCACCCACGGGACACACCAAGGTCCGGAAGCCCCCTACTAGGCCCTTTCCAGTTACTGGGTCATGAAGATTTGGGAATGTAGGCAGAGCACAAGCATATTCCAGGATTTTAACTACCCAACTTTCAGCTAACTGCTAACACAGACTCTAACATATACATATATATGTGTGTGTGTGTATGTAACATATATATGTAACATATATCACATATACCGTCAAAGCACCGCCAGTCCTAGCAGGCCAGGCTCATCAAGAGGCAACTCCCTAGGTCCACGCACCCCCCATTCTAACATGCAAACTCTACCAGTGTTGGCAACCAAGTCAAGTTTCTGCAACACACGTGTGGGTTACAGAGAGAGAGCTGGATGCACAGAAAGCCTCAGTCAGCACTTACTGGTTCTCACCAATCAATCCAAATTACTGAAAAAATGGGAATTGCAGGTGACTGTTATTTTTAAGAAATGCCTCAGTACCTCCAAACACTGCAGGTAACCCCAAAATAAGCAAAGAAATATTCCCTAGGCGAGATCCTTAAAGAAGAGATTAGCAGGCAGGTGCTTGTAGAGAAACGACAAGGCTTCTAAACGACCTAGATGCAGTAAGGTGCTTGTCCCCTTGCCAGCTCGTTACCCGGTGCCCAATAAATCCGTTTCACCATGAAGGGAAAAAGAAATTTTCGTTTGGAGTCTTAACCAAATTACCTAGGATTCAAAAATCCAGGGTATTCTCCTGCCTAACGTGCTTCTCCTGTTCTTGGGACCCCGACTGCCCTTGGCGCACCTTTGGGCTGGTTGAGAACCCCCCCCAACACAGAGACACACTGCTGGACCCCGAGCCCCGAGAGCAGGGTCTAGCCTGCTGTAGGCACTCAACAAATACGGTCACATTCATTCATCGAGTAAGAAGGCAGGTGCAACGGTTCTCAACGCCACTCCCATCTGCCTTCTACATTCCATGAGTGGAGCGCGCAGTCTCCTGGCTGAGATTCAGCACGGATTATCCAGTCCCAGGCTTCGCACACGGAGCCCACTGGGTATCCTCTAAGGATACCAACACCAGGCTCCCATCCCTCGGACATTCTGACCTCACTGAAATGGACTGCAAACTGAACATCAGGATTTGAAGTTTTCCAGGTGAACCTTGGGAACCACCACCCCAAAGCAGCAGCAACTGATAGGAGCTGGTCGGGGGGAGGAGGATGCAGACTCTCAGGCCCCGCCCCCTGCTTACTACTATATCAGAATCTGAATTTTCACAGTCCCAAAGGTTTATGGCTCATTAGAATCTGAGGTCTCTTTAGCACCCAGCACTTAGCACCCATGACACAAACGTCATGGGCAGAGCTCTCGCTTCCCTCTGCACACACTCCGCCAGTCCCCTGCCTTCCTGAGAAGTCCGACTCCGTGCTTTTGTTTCATCTGGGATGTCCTTCCCTTCCCTAATCTCTCCGTAAGAAAATTACTATTCATAGGCCACTGCTTAAACATCAAGATACCAAATTGTTTCCAGTCCATCAGGGACAACCCCCCTCCCCAAACCCAGACCACTAGCGCCCCCACCCCCCACACCCTTAACCAGTAAGCAAACTCCAACTAAAGCTGTGTCTCCGCAGCGTAGGAACTAACGCCAGGGCGATGACCCGACCCGGGATGTGGCCACACTTGGGATTCAAAGCCTCCTGCCACCGCAAACTAACTCGATGATCTTTGTCAGGGTGCTTGACTAAGTCTCTCTGAGCTCCAGTGGTCTCGCCTACAAAATGGGGGTGATGCCGCCTCCCTCCTTAACTGTGTGAGGATTCACTGAGATGATGTCTGTAAACTGCTTGTAACAGTACCTGGAGAGAATGATCAGCATGAGTGACTTAGAATACAAAGGACACAAATCCCACGGTCCCAGTACAGTAGCTCCCACACCCTGAGATCACTTAGGAGTCTTTACTGATGCCTGGCTCCTCCCCCACAGTGGGACCTGGGCATCGGGATTTTAATAAAACCCCTCCAGCTGATTCAACTGTGCAGCACATTTGGGGAACCACTGTCCTAATACATGACAGGTGGGAGCCATCCATGAGTAGGAGCTATTGTCACAAAGTTCAGACGGGCACCCCTTTGCACCTGTTCCTGTGTCGCCTCACCTAGTACCCCACCCTGCAAACACCACCCGGCAAGCTTCTCTAGGACTCCATAAGGAAACTCAAAAGTTCCCAAACACCGCCAAACCCCCATTCTTCAATCCCCAGTGGTATGTTCCAGCAGACTGGACAGGGGAACAATGAAAATGGGAGTCCACAGGGGTCCATGACATACAGGTATACAGTTAAAGAAGACCATGCAAAGATTTAAGACCCCCAAGTGAAAGGTAAATGGATGTGTGTGCTCATCTTTTATGGTCTCCCTTAATTACGTAAAAGAACAGTCCATGATGCCGAGCAGGTCTGGAGAAAACCTTTCATCTCTCCCCCAGCCTGTCCCCCAGGAGACTCTACAGGTTTTCTTAAATGTATGAAAGGCTCTGTCGAGGAATGCTAGCTTCAATTCACCATCCTCTAAGGAACACGAATTGAGAAGCTAAACAAATTTGACAGTGGCCCTTTACAGCTTTAAGCACAGGCAAAAAATGCCCATCTCAGGGAAGCCACTCCGGGCACCCAGCTCAAGGGATGAGGGCAAGCAGCAACATTCTCCTGAAGCAGCATTTCCTCAGCACCCCAGGATGTGTCCCTGATGCTTTGGGCACCCCTCCCCAGAGGCAGGCACTTTGCATTCTCCGAGGAATTTCCAGAAGCCCGTGCCGGCAGTGGCGGCGGGAGATACCTTTGCAACAAGGCACCAAGTGGCCATATATAATGAACGCAGTGGAGAGTCTCAAGGGCTGAAAACCTAGAACCAGGGGGACTCGTGCCAACAATTCTGATCAAGAGGTGGCAGGGATTTCCCGAGACCTTTCAGAGGGTAACTCAACCCCGAGAGATCGCAGGCCGCCCGCAGCTTCAGCATCTACAGATTCAAGAGGCAGCGCGAAAAGCGATGGAGAAGAGACCCATCCGACATGAATGGGTTCTAGCCACCACGAGACTGATTGCCAGAAGCCCAACACCATTCTGTGCACAGGATTTCGAGTCCGCTCGCGACCTGAGCAGGGCTCAGCTGGCCTCAGCAGGGGGAAGAGGAAGAAGACAGAGCTGGCGTCCTCTGACACCCAAACCTGCCAGCCACCAAGAGGGAAAGGCAAGGGCAACCGCTCTCTTAACAGTGTTTCCTGAACTGCGAGCCTACCGGGCATGACTGCAGGTGGTACCCGCTGTTACCTGAGTAGCTACAGGATATCAATGTATATTAGAAAAAAATAAACCGGTGCGTCAAACTTATCATTTCACAGATGCTAACGCTTACGACAGAGAGGCTCAGTTCAAATACGTGAATCAAAGGTTTGCATCAAATAAGTAACAGTGCAGGTGGCATCCAGTTAGGCCAAAAATCATGACAGGACGTACGGGGATGAGAAGCCTGAGAACCCACACTAAGGAAACCCAACGAGAATTCTGGCTGCACGGTGCTGACGTCATCAGGGTTGCAACCCCAGATGGAAGGGGAGGCTGCAGTACCCTGTGGGGAGTGACAGGTGGGGGCGGCGGGGAGACAGCCGAGTGAGGGGTGGCAGCTCCTGATGCTGGACGGTGACGGGCGGATGTCACCAGAGCTCTGGCCACACCGCAAGAAGTACCCTAGGCAAAGCGGGGGAATGACCAGCCTCAGAAAGCGGAAACCATTGCCCAAAATGAATCACCCACCAGACGGTGCTGGGGCTGGAATGTGTCGGAAAACCATTCAAACAAAGCTCTGGATGAAAGGCTACAGAAGGAATGGTCCATGGAATCTTAGATGAAACAAGCAAACAAGTATCCACAAAGCTCTGCGAAGAGACCAAGCAAGGGGACCCGTGGGTCACTTTCACTTTCGCTTCCCACGTGACTCCCTCCCCAGCTTCTGGCCTGCGGCTGCGACTTCCCCAAGCCCCAGCCAAGCTGCCATCTCCACTGCATCGGGCCCAGTAAGTGGTCCAGAGAGGCCATGCCAAAAGCCAGGCAGACAGCGAGCCCCCGCAGGCAAGGATAACTTCCGGGATGCGGGTCACATGGGGTCACCAGCCCTCTCCCAACCACCCCCTTCCGCACAACCCTTCTCCCCTTGTTTTCACACTTGCGAAGAAAGGGGTAAAGGGGAAAGAGGCGCCGGCTATTCGTTCCAAATGCAAATGAATCCCTTTTACACTGTGAGCTTCCATTTCCAGGAAAATGTGGCGGAATCACTGTGTTTACTTCAGCCTCAGTGATGCTGCCAGGACACAGCACAACCTTCAGTCAAGCTATTAACTTGAACGTTGAACTTCACAGCCTGGCTGTCTTCCTCAGCCTTCCTTTTGATGTTACCTCCAAAGCAAAAGATCAAAGGCTTTGAGTGTGGTGAGGGGAAGTCCCAAGCTCTTAGCCTACCAGCCTGTGATATATGTTAAAATCCTGGCCAAGAGAGCTCGCAGGAAAGGGAGCCTGCTCCAGAGAGGCCTGGGGCAGGCAGGGGTGCAGGAATGAGGCCGAACGTAGAATGAGGTCACCTGTGACACAGACACCAGGGACAATGACAACTCGTGTGCGTGAAACATCTCCTACCTGGAAACGCACATAGAACTCCCAAGAATAAAAGTGCCTTGGCAGGCATCACACCCCTGCAACACACACCCAGAAGAGCCAAACCCCACGCGCGCGCACACACACACACACACACACACACACACACACACCCAAAAGAGCCAACCGCTGCTTCATGAAGCCTTCTCCCTCACAACGTACCCCCTTAACCAATCATCCAACAAACTTGAACTGGGCTTGCACTGCGTATCAGACACTACCCTGTTCTCCAGTGGGAGGGAAAGCACGCGTTAATCAAATAACCACACGAGGCAATGTCGATCACAGAGACGCCAATGCTACAGGGGAAGCAATGTCGTCTTAAGAGGGTGCAAAATGCGGCAGCCACTGTAGGTGTCCCCCTGAGGGTGTGGGAACGGACTGTGGGGACCACAGGCACAGGGGTCTGGCTGGGCAGTGGGAAGAAGCAAGAAAAACTGACAAGGGTCAAAGGAGGGGCTCGGGCTGGCTGCACAGGGCTCCCAGCAGCAGAGGGGACTTGCTGTGGGGTCAAAGGAGGGGCTCGGGCTGGCTGCACAGGGCTGCCAGCAGCAGAGGGGACTTGCTGTGTCCCAGGCAAAAGTGTGTCCTGGGCTTTTCCAGCTACAACTCTCCAATACATCGAAGAATCAAAAAGCATCCTTTTAAGAAACATTTAAAGATTCTAACAGACTGGTTTTTGATGGGGGGAAGGGCTATAAAAATACCAATGATAACTGAATGTATATGACGTTCAAAAACAGAAAAACTAAAATCAAAAATGGTTCTCTCGGGGAAGGGACAGAGCAGAGCCTTCAGGACACTGAAAAATGTCCTTCCTTTGCCCTGGGTCATGGGTACACAGGTGTAAACATATAAAAATTAGATAGCTGGATACACCTGAGGTCTGTGCACTTTAAGTTCTGTGCCAAGAAGTAAAGATGGGGGTGGGGGGGCCTAGATCCCCCCCACCCCGTGAGACGGTCTGGGCAGCCAGCACACCACGGTGAAGCAACCTCGGGCTTTGCTTGTTCTCGCCCAGGAGAATGGGCTTGAAATATAAAAACCAAGGTTTCAAACAAGAACATAAACAAGCCTATCTCTGGTCCCTTTTCCCTTTCAGAAACAGAAATTTGGCTAAAGGGATAAAACACAGAAATTCTTATGGGACGGCTTTCATTATGGACAGAATGTGCTGTTTTCCAATTTGCTACATCTCCTGAGTTCCATTTTATGTTTTACAGGAAAAGCCTCTAAAGCAACCAGAGGCCCTTAGGGCCAAATTTATCTTTACTCTCCCCGAATCTAACAAGCTCTTCCTCCGGGACACCAGCAGGGCCGCCCCACACCCTCGACCTAGGGTCCCTAGTGGCTCCCTTCTTTCCCTGCCTCTGTGGCTCCCCACAGAACATGTAACAGCTCTGCGTCACCTTCAGACAACGGCACCGTGCCGGACTCCAGTCAAAACAAGTCTGGCAGAGGGGAACTACCCAATCTGTCAACTGAAATCCTTGCCCAAACCACCAAGAGCGGTTCTTCCTTTCATTCCTCCTGAATCCAGGAAGGTACTCCAGGATGGCAACAAGGACAACCGCGTGGGGATTGCTTCCTCAGGCTCCCCCCCACTCCCCGCCCCCGTCCCCTTTGCAGACCACCTCTTGGGAGCAATCCTCACCACTCAGGGCAAGAAAGTAGCCAATTCAATCCCAAACACCCGGGCAAAAAGGGCAGCAGGGGTGGCAAGGGAGAGGGTGTGAGAACCACAAGCGGTTCAGGGCAGATTAGGAGCAACTGCTCCCTGCTAGAGGGTCAGCAGGGGGAGGGAGCATTCCACAAGACAGAATGGGGCCCCGACGATGAACCTCAGAGTAGCAAAGAACTTAGAATTCAGGCCGTTTCAGCTCCATTAAACCCCTCCGAGCTGGAGAGCTTCTCCACAGTGCCCCTGCCAGCTGGTGCCAGAGCCAGGCCTGAGACCCCCACCCCCCACCCTCTCAGAACCAACCTTCCTCCCAGCAAAACCGGCAACATCTCCCTGGATAGAGAGTCCTGCCAGTCACGTGGGCACAATGCACCATCAAAATGATCAAATGGCATGTCAACCTCTAAGACTGCCTTGAGCACCAAGAACCTCATTCGTTCGTTCATTCATTCATTCATCCATCCTTGGCTCCAATACCCTAGGTGCCAGGTAATGTGTCTCGGGTCTGAATATCATGAAACAAAGGCCACCATTCCCCTACACCGCCATGACCACCACAGTAGCTTTACACAGAAGACACTGCCAGCGATCAAAAAGATGCGTCCAAAAAATGCGCTTCAAAAAGAAGCATCTGACTCTTGGTTTCGGCTCAAGCCATGATCTCAGGACCGTGAGATCAAGCCCCCACATCAGGCCCTGTGCTGAGCGTGAAGCCTGCCTGAGATTCCCTCTCCCTCTGCCCCAACCCCCACACCCATGCATGCACACACACTCCCTTAAAAAAAAAAAAATAATTAAAAATAAAAGGGGTTGAAAGTGGAGCTGGACGGAGAAGTACACACTCAGAACACTGAGAAGTACACTTCAGTGTGCAGGGAAAGTCATAGTAATTGTCTGAAAACACACGGTGAATCACAGCTGGGAGGAGAAAAATGCCATCCCAACTCCAGACAAGGAAGTCCTCCTACAAAGTCTCTTCCTGCCCCATCTCGGATCTGTGATACACCCAGACCCGATCATCCCTCGGTCTGAATAAAGACCACAGGGCCTTGAAGGACCACTGTCCTCTAAAGGCACATTCTCCAAGGGAAGGACTAGCTAGTGAATCCATTTAAACTCTCACTTCTGCCCTCCCCTGAAGCATCTTCATGGCTCCCTAAAACACCGCAATGGCTCATCTGGATGCTGGGAGGCCCAGGACACTGTCCAAGGTTTCATCCTCCCCTTCCCACCTCCCGTGATGCCCTCACTTTGTCCCCACAGCGGCTCACACGGGACTGCCCACCCCAATGGCACCCCACCCCAGGGCCTTCCCCATTCCCTGGCACCCCCCATGCTCTCGAGGAAACCCACATCTCACTCATGAAGTCCCAACGAACGGACGGTCTGGGGCAATCAATTTCCTCTCTTTCCAGCTCTGTTTCCTCAATCTGCAAAGTCCCAATGGTTTACTGATTCCAAGCTTTGCTTCATTCTTTCAGCCCCAAGGACACTTAACATGCCTCTGAATGTGTCGGTTCCCATGTTCCCCACAGAGAAAGCACATGTTCCCAGTCCCTGTTGCCTGCGGACAGGTGCAGCCAACAGCTTCAGTTTCTGCTGTCAAGCTTTGAGCCATCGAAAGGTGCTCGTCTATCACCATACTGGGTCTCCGGACTTGACTCAAATCCTGGGGTCGTCACCTGCTGCCTGGGGGATGGCAGACAAGTTCCCCAACAGAAGCCACAGTCAGAGTCCTCACCTGCTGAATGAGAATCCCATCTCCTGGCCTCAGAGGAACAATGAGGGGGCTGAGTGGCTGGCAAGAAGGAGGTTACCTCCGATGAGTTCCTTCCCCCCTCCCTTGCTTGTCCATGAAACACTCGGTAAGTTCCTAGAAACAAAGCCCAAAATGGCTCAGGCTGGGAAAGGGGGTCACAGAAGGGAGGGGCGGAACACAGCCCAGCCATTATTTCTGAGTCCAAAAGTGGCTCCAGGAGACATCCAAGTCTAGTCATGGAGACCATCCCCAGGCCATGCTGGGGCTCTGGGGACAGCTCGCCACAAAGCAGATGCTACCGGCACCACACGGGTGGTTGGCAAACAAAGCCGCTGGCAGTCGAAGGGTCTCCAGGGGCACGTGGGTGAGATCCCACAAAGACAGAGCATCAAAAAGAAGCCCCAAATCAAGACCTGATCACATATCAGCCACAATAAATAATGTTTGCTCAAAGGTGGGAGGGACAGAGAGAGGCCCTTATTGGAGAAGGCCTACTTGCACATCCAATGTTAAAGAAAAGCTTGTTTTGTATGCTACACAAAGGAGACACTGTTTGCAAATGCCTTGCCCATATACATAATCAGGGCTGCCTCTGGTTATTACATAAGTCTCTGATCACTGGGGATTCCAAAATTAATTTTTTTCTATACTTATTCATAATATATATGAATATATATAAGAATATATTCATATAAATAAGACTATATACATATTCTCATATAAGAACACACACTCTAGGGGCTCCTGGGTGGCTCAGCGGGTTAAGCCTCTGCCTTCGGCTCAGGTCATGATCCCAGACTCCTGGGATCGAGTCCTGTGTCAGGCTCTCTGCTCCGCAGGAAGCCTGCTTCCCCTGTCTCTGCCTGCCTCTCTGCCTACTTGTGATCTCTCTCTCTGTCAAAAAAAAAAAAAGAACACACACTCTGAAGTAAAATTTAAAGATAAGCGAAATTTATAAACATATCGAATTGTTAGATGCAGTTACATCTGAGAAGGTGAGGAATTCTGACTTCTTCAATATGACTCCTCCAAGAAAAAGTAGAGGGATAATGTGATTTTTATTACCTTTCATGTTTTACTGTATTTTTTTTTTTGAAGAGAAAGTCTCAAAGCAGAAGTGAAGACAATTTAATAGAACCTCTAAATAAATCAGATTAAATTCCTTTTCCTATTGCGTCTGAAGGCTACTCACGGACATACTTAAATCTTGCCATTGCCATCGACCGACTCCAGGACTGGGGCACAGAGGGGCATCCCCCACAGGGATCACTGCGGCGGCATGGGTAAGTTCCCTTTACCAAACACAGAACAGGAAACACACCACACACACACACACACACACACACACACACACACACACGCACTTGCACCAGACGCTGAGCTGGGGTTTCTCAGTCTTGGAACCACTGACACTTTGGGCAAGAGAAGTCTTTGGTGTAGGGGCCTGTCCTGTGCACTGGGAGGACAGGCATCCTGGTCTCTGCCCACTAGAATCCAGTAGCAGCCCCCAAGATGTAACAATCCTAAAAGTCTCCAGACAATGGCAAAGATGCCCTGGGGAACGATGTCACCTCCACCTGAAAACCGGCTGAACTAAGCCATTTGGACCCAGTGGCCCCAAGGAGCAACAGAGACAACAGAGACCAACAACTTGGGCCTAGCCAGCTGCCTTGAGCTCACACCGCACAAAACAGACGCTCCAGGACCAGTAAAACACCTGGGTCTAAAGTCTGTCACCTCGGCATTGCCTCGGGCCCCATACAAAGCTGAATACAACTGACAGGTTACCTAAGTCACAGCTTTTTCTTCCAGCCAACAGGAGCTGGGGTATGTCACCCCACCTAATTTTAACCACCCATGACCGCAGGTATTATTGGGCCATTTTACAGATGAAGAAACTGAGGCCGAGAGAACCAGCTGGAACTTGCCTCAAGTCTCCTCACCTCTACCCAGGTGGGTTCAGACCCCAAGGCACCTCCCACCTATGCCAATAAACGGAAACAAGGCTGTGTCGAGTCACAAAGGCATTTTTAATTCTTTAGGAAATTACTTCGCGGGAAAACAATCTTAGTGATGCCTGGCTTGGATTCACATGCCCTCTGTTTAACTTTAAACCCCACACTCAGAAGACAATAAAAACTAACAACTAGCATCACTAAGGGTGATGTGGTTCAGGGTTGAGGGGGGAAGAAGGGAAGCTTCATACAAGCCATCTCTTACACACACACACACACGCACGCACGCATGCACACACACCCCACCTAGCTTTCTTTGTGGCACAAACCAGAAAGGTCAGAATATCCTTCCAGGACTTCACATGCCCAGAGAAAAGTTTAGAGTAGTCCTCCCTCTACACTAAAAGAAGGAAAAGAAAAAACCCTCATTTAATCATTGAAAACGATGGCATTGGAGAGAACCACCGTGCTCTGTAACCTGTCTGCTAGCTTCTTCTCTGAGACAGCACACGGCTCAGAGCCGGCTGGCTGGGGTTCTACTTACCCTGCAGGCATTTTTCTTATTTCAAAGTTTCTATTAACTCCCCACTGATGTGCCCTAAAAGAATTTTTAAGGGCTTGGAAACACATAAATAAAATAGTCTTTGTTGGACCAGCACAGCCAAATGAAAGCCTTTCACCTGTAGCAGTAGTGATAAAAGTTTCAGGCCTCCGTTTCACACCAACCTTCCGAAGACCGGAGAACCTGGAGTTCTCGAACCTTCCCTGGTTCCCCTGCCCTCCCAGCCTGTGCGTTCCACTCCCCAGCTAAGGGCAGGTGAGGAAGATCCGTCCACTGGATGCACAGGTTGCAGGAAACATTCCTGATGCCAGGCCGCCCTTCGGAGTGCTCTGCGTTCCTTCAGAGCCTTCCAAAAATACCCAGTTAAATTGTTTGTAAAAACCCAGTTTGCACATAGTTAAAGATGAAGCAGAATCCTTCGAGGCTGTGGCTTACTGGCTCAGTGGAGGGCTGCGGGGGTGGAAGCAGAGAACAGAGAGGGAATTTGGAAGAGAGAAATATGATCCAACCACATCAAATACCCAGAAACAGAAAAATAAAGGTGCTCATCCAACCAGAGGCAATGCGGTAAATTCGCAGCCATCGATCGCATGGGCCAAGGTCCCCATGTGATGTGCTCATGCATTCAGAGCCTTCTACCACAGTTATGATTTGCTGCCCTCCCCTCAGGGCCCAAAAGACGGTTTGCCAGTAGTAGGACAACAACAGCACTGCCAAAGGTCATCCTGAGCAAACATCATTGCTTACACTGTCCAGAAAAGACATCATCCTAGTACCATTTGGCAGATTAAACAGCTCGGGCGTCCTATTCTGAGTTACTCATCAAATCTGGGCCATCGGCTAGCTGCGTGATCTTAGGCGAGTCAATCTATCTGTCTGGACCTACAGACTGCTCACCTCCGCAAAGACCCTGGCGAGACAAGGATCAAATCCCTTCCACGCATCCCTGGTCACTTGTACTTGCCAACACTCTCACGCCCCTGTCCAGGTCAGTCTGGACTTCCTTTCCCCCCTCCAAAGCCTGGTTGCCATGGGCCCTGGGCAGTGAATTCCACAACGATCCCTCTCAACCACCCCCTGCACTGAAACATGGTGGCCATCCCTGGACGGAGACGCTGGTGAGCTGTCACAGACGAGATCCGAGATCAGGAAGGGCTATTCAAGCACCATTTAATCCCACATCTCCCCAGAGTGTGCTGGTCAGTCCTACAAAGGGTTGCCCAGGCTCTCTTTACCTGAAGGCCTTCTCAGACCTTCCAGCGAGCATCTGCTTACGTGAGATCTCCCAAAACTACTTGGCCGCATTCCTTGTGGAGGACACTCCAAGGGCTAGCATGCCGGAGAACACATAGGCTGAGAGGCTGCTCCTTATTTCCTCTCACAGAATAGAAATGGGGTTCCCGGGGTGGGACCGTACATCAAGAGGGCCAGGGTGAGGCCCCGGGGTCTGCTGAGACCAGTCTGCATATCTGGCCAGTTTAACACAAGGAAGACAGATACTTATCAACAAGACTACATATGGTTTGGGCTTTCCAAGGATCCCCAGTTTGGAGGGTCTACGTCAGCATCCACTAGGAAGCAGCAAGTCCTACACTAGCAGGAAATCCTTAGGCCCAGATCATCTTCTACACATGCCTTACTTCCGTGATGAATAACTGAAATTTCATTGTATTCCATTTTCCACCCAGACCGTGAGAAGAATTAATCAGCAACCCCATGGACCCCATCTGCAAATTCCTCATAGGAACTTACCTCTTCCTCCCGGTGGGCAAACAGAGATGGCCAGGGCAAACGGAGAATGCCAAGGGCTCCTGAGAAGGCAGGCACCAAGCTAAGACAGTATTACCTAATAACAGGGCTCAGAACCCCACCAGGAAGACCTCAGCAGCGGGCAGAGTCCTTCAGGGACGACAGTGAGTGGGCCACGAGACGCCCACCTGCCTCTCCCACCATCAGGATCGGGCCCGCTCAGCCGCATGAAATACAGACGACACAGGACGGTTTCAACTGTCTGTTATACAGGCCTGGACACTCAGGGACACTCAGGGACACTGGAGTGGCACGTCCCATGCAAATAGAGAAAGCCTGGTGAATGCACAGCCTCCCTGCAGAAGGTCCCAAATCCATCTACGAGCCATACTGATGGAGTGGACGTGGAAAAATGCCTCTCGCCCCACGGAACCCGGTCTCTTAACTGGACGTAGATGTTGTGATGACTCATAGACGAAGCCATGCAAAAGCATGACCAAATTCTTAGCACTTCTGGTCACCACATACTGTTCCTAGTAGGCAAATACAGAGTGAAAACGTATACTGATGCTACAGGGCACCCGGGCGGCTCCCTCAATTAAGTGTCTGGCTCTTGATTTCAGCTCAGGTCATGATGTCAGGTCCTGAGATCGAGCCCCACATCCGGCTCCGCGCTCAGCAGGAAGCCTGCTGGAGAGTCTCTCGCTCTGTCTGCCCTCCCCGCTGCTCGCACACGTGCATGATCTCTCTCTCTCTCTGTGTGTCAAATAAATAAACAGATCTCTTAAAAATGCTTTTTAAAATGTATACTGATGACAGGAGAGGTGGCAGGTTGAGCGCTCAGGCTTCTAACCCCGTCCGCGCTGCATGACTATGAACAAGTTACTTTCTTTCCTGTGTCAGCGTTCCCTCCTCCAGAAAAGGAGTGTGCCGCACACCATAATGAAATTACACAATGTCTATAAAGCGCTTAGCTTGGTAACCATGCTTAAATAACAGTTGTTTTAAGTCCTGATGCAGGGAGAGACTGTGCAATCTACACCATTTAAAAATGAGAATTCAGGGGCGCCTGGGTGACTCAGTGGGTTAAAGCCTCTGCTTTCAGCTCAGGTCATGATCTCAAGGTCTGGGGATTGAGCCCCACATCGGGCTCTCTGCTCAGCAGGGAGCCTGCTTCCTCCTCTCTCTCTGCCTGCCTCTGTCTACTTGTGATTTCTTGCTCTCTGTCAAATAGATAGAAAAAATCTTAAAAAAAAAATTTTTTTTTTAAATGAGAATTCACTGGGCTAGCAGGGACTTTCTTGTATTTGTACTACCATCTGAGGCCACCCCCTGCTCAATCCCGCTCTCCCCCCTTCCCCTGTTACAGAGGCTACCCTCCAATAAAATCCATGTATACCTTACAAAAGGGGAGGGTCTTCTTATGGGAAAACCCTGGACACGTTTGCTACAGTCCAATGCAATTCACCAATAGGAAACAGCAGAAGGAAGGTCCTGGTTTGTACAACCAGAAAGTGATGGAGTAAGGACAGAACCTGGACTCTGGGGTGGTGGGGGGTAGGGGGTCTCCAGCCACGGTGCTTCCCATACCTCACCTCATCCCCCATCCCACTCTCCACATGTTCTAGAGTAAATCCAGACTGTCATCAAAATACCTCCCCCCGCCCTTTCTTTTAACTGTCAAGGAAACCGATGAGCCGTCTCCTCTGCAGGGGGTTGCGATCCACAGGAAATCCAGCACAGGGGAGCGTGCAGGGTACTGTTAGATTACAATACAAGGTCACGGACGAAGTTGCTCAGCCACAGAGGACACCCCTGACCTCCCAGAGCAGCACTTGAATCCCTGAGGAATGGGACTGGGTCCCAGTATGATGCCTGAGAGTCAATGGAAAGAAAACCAATATGGAATCTCGTTGGCCTCGATCCCAGGCCTCAGAAGGAAATCTGCAGAGGCAGGACAGGGACGAGACCAGGACACTGGTTCTCTGCAAACACAACCACTTCACTGGCCAGGGCTCTCCCCCACTCCTGACCCACTCTTCCCTGGGGACCGGAGTGTCAACCTTTCCCCGAAAGACGGTATCCCTATACCTCTCTGCCCAGGAGGCCCACGGGTCTCTTGCTTCTCTTTGGCCTCTGGGTGACAGCAAAGTGACTATCAATTGATGGCACCGGTGTCCTGTCACAGCAAACCCCGCAGCCTGGTGTCTCTCAGCCCACAACCCACCGCCTTTTGGATGAACAAACTTTCCAAATCCTCCCCTCCTGTTGTCTGAAATTTCAAGACAAACTAGCAGGATGCAAATCAAAACAAGCATAGATTTTCCACTTGCTTTTTCAAATGCTAATGGACTTGTGGTCTGTCTAAACCAGCCTACCCCAGCGGGATTCAGCTGTGCTCCAAGTTGAGAACTAGTCCACCAGCCACAGCTGATTCTCCAAGACTTCTAGGAGCTAAAGCTAAGTCACCCCCAGGGTTGGGGGAGGGGAGGAAATGACCCAATTAACCATATCATGTCACCACAAAACCCACAGCCAGCATTTTTCAAGATCTCTTCAAAAACCCATTGCTTTGTTATTTTGAGGAAAAGGACACCTGAGCAGAAGCCTCACTAAAGTCTCCGGAACCACCTGGAATTCAGCTCAGCCAGCTCCTCACCATCACTCCCCACAATCATCTTGCCGAGCAAGAACTTCACCTTCTCTGTTTTATCTTTCCCCAAGCTAAAACCCTAACATCTCCCAGGTGCACGGGGTCTCCCCAGAGTCTCAGAAGAGAGAACACCCTTGTAACGTCCCCCAAATCTGCAGACATTTCCACCTCTAGAACCCTGGACCCCAGCCCCGGCTCACTCTCGGAGAAGCTCTGACCTTCACCCCCTCAGTTCCCTGATCTGCAAACAAAGAGGTTGAATGAAACAGTCTGCTGACCCCTTGCAGCTAAAGGGGTCTAACAAGGCACCTGCACACACCCCCATCGGCCTGCTGGCTTTACACTTGCTAAGTGCTGGCCCGAAAGCCCAGTGCTGCTCCCCAGAAGCCAGTCCAGAAAGCTGAGAGTGGGCAATCGCGGCCTTTCTGGCAGCATGAAGATCACTAGGGAGCACTGCAGTCGCTTGTGCTCTGGTTTCTGTGGCTGCCTCGAAACACTCAGGAAGCCCTGGGCTGGGGCTGCGGTCAACAATGCAGACAACCTCTCAGAGCCTCGGCATCCCTTCATGGCCTGACGCGTTGGCTCTAACCATAGAGCTGCCTCTGTTAGTGTCTTGGGCACTCAGACCACCATACTGCCCCTTTTCTGGGTTTCAGGCAGAAAATCAAAGCAAGATCACCCTGGGAATCACTGAGAGCAGAATCTCTCTTGGTTAATAACAGACGCCTTTGCCAGGAGATCCGATTCATTTCAGCTGCCAGATCCAAAAGGGTCACCCTCCTCCTCCCTAAATGTTATTTCTTCCAATGTACAGGATTCTTTTTATTTTGTTGATTCATGCACTGGGGACAACACAGTGTTATGAACTCTGGAACAGGGCTAGCCAGGGTCCTACTCCAGACTGTAGCCCTCACTGGTCTGCTTCCTGATCTGCAGAACGGGAATTTCTGTAAAGGAATGCCTGCCTCGGAGGACGGCTATGAAGTGTAAATGAGGTAATAATATGAAGTCCTCAGCCCCATCCAGACGAATGGATGAAGATATGGTCCATATATACAATGGAATATTACACCTCCATCTAAAAGGATGAATACCCAACTTTTGTATCAATATGGATGGGAGTGGAGGAGATTATGCTGAGTGAAATAAGTCAAGCAGAGAGAGTCAATTACCATATGGTTTCACTTACTTGTGGAGCATAAGGAATAACACGGAGGACATTGGGGGAAGGAAAGGAGAAGGGAGTTGGGGGAATTTGGAGGGGGAGATGAGAGACTGTGGACTCTGAAAAACAAACTGAGGGTTTTTGAGTGAACCTGGTGATGGGTATTAAGGAGGGCAAGTTTGCATGGAGCACTGGGTGTGGTGCATATACAAGGAATTCTGGAACACTAAAAAAAAATAAAATTGAATTAAGATGTTAAAAAAATAAAAATCTCAGCTCCTGGAGGCTCAAAATACATCCCTACAGTCAGTGGACATTTGAGGTAAAGACTCAATAACTCATTTACTCACAAAATTTCTGGAGCCACTAGACAGTGAGGGTGAAGCCATGAACAGATGGTCCCTACCCTCAAGGAGCTAATGCCCAAGAGGGGGAAGTGAGAGCAAAAGGAAGATGCCAGGGTGCGTACGTGTCTCACCACACTCAAGGAAACCAATGAGTAGACACGGGTGAAACAAGTTATCTCTGAAGAGGAAGAGGTTTCAGAGAGGGAGTCTCTGAGGGACTGGCATTTAAGCCAATTTAACCAAACACCACCCTGCCACGGGTTTAGGAGAAGGCCATCTGAACCACAGAATGCACAGGGGAAAGGTCCTTCTAGATCCCTCCCTCCTTCTGAGCTGCCTGGAATGTGGTGATATACCCAAGAAGGTCACACTGGTACTTGGTAAAAACCAGTGTAGACAGAGGTCTCCCCATCCCTTGTCAGTGGTGTTCCCTATGGTCAAAGAGGGAAGCCTGTCAGGAGAGGGGATGCTCATTCACGTCCCCAGGGCTGAGGCAGAAAGACAACCAAAGGGCAACAATCAAACTCCAGCCAGCATCAGGGACCAACAAATCTCTCAGACACTGCCTCTGTGGGTAAACAGCATGCTTCGGCTTGAAAAAACTTACAGCCAAACTTTGCCTAGATTGGGGGATCCCCCTCTGGTACCCCGGTCACAAGCCTTACATTCTCATAAGCTCCTCCCACTCACCTGCCCCATTCCCAGGTTCCCAGTTACACCCACCAAGCGATCAACGTTTCCTCAAGCTTTGGGATCTTTAGATTTTTTCTGATCAGCAATGACCAACCCTACCTCTCTGCCTTTTCTCCTCACCCATGGGCAAAAAAGAGAGAAAGAGGCAGCACCAATTCATGAAAAATCAGCTCCAAACTCCAGTAGCTAGAGATTCTGATTTAACTGGCCTAGAGATGAGGCTTCGACAGCTCCCAGGTGGCCACCATCCATGTGGCCCGTGTCAAGAACTCCTGGGCTACGGCAACATAACTGACGGGTGTCCATCCAATTTCAACAGTGGAGAGCAGAAGGAGACTTAACATGACCAGTTTTTTAGTAGGTAATCTTTCTACTGTCCCTGGCAAACAACAGTCACATTTTGCTGTCTGGCCCAAGACAACTGGCACATCACAGAATCCAAGGTTTTCAGTCTGGCAGTCCCTCAAAAAGTTAAACACAGTTATATAACTCAGCAATTCCACTCATGGGTATGTACCCAGGATCAATGAAAATAAAGTCCACACAACTTATGAATGATTAATAAAATGTGCTATGTCCGTACGATGGGACATTATTTGGTCATTACAAGGAATGAAGAATGGACACATGCTAAAGCATGGATGACCCTTGAAAACCATGCTAAGTGAAAGGTCGGACCCAAAAAGTCATCTATCTTACGATTCCACATACACGAAATGTCAAGAAGAGGCAAATCGATAGCGATTGCCAGGAACTCAGGGGAGGGGAAAATGAGGAATGACTGCTAATGGGCATAGGGTTTATTTTGGGGTGTCCTGAAAATGTCCTGGAATTAGTGTTGACGATCACCCAACTCTGTGACTATACTAAAAATCACTAACGTGTATACTCTAAGTGAGAGAGGCATATGGTTTGTAAATATCCCAGCAGAGCTCCTGATTTCAAAAACCATCCCAACAGCTTCAGAAGTGGTGGGTGTGTTTTTTGCCGGGCCCCGGTGTGCCAGCACCACGTGCTCAGCGGGATGACAAGGAGGCAGCTTCAAGTCCAGCTGTACACAGGGGAGCCTCCCGATCTAGGTTCAAGGCCCAACATGGGGCACTAAGCAGGAGACAGTATGTAGCGAAAACCATTTTTGTCTTGTTAATCAAGACCCCTTCCCAGGTCCCACCCCAGAAGATCCTGCTTCAGTAAATGGGGTGGGAGGGGCCTCACGGTATATGTCAGTTTTTAGCAAGGTGAGAGTTCCCTGACCAGGAAAGTCTGGAAAACACTAAAAATGTAACAAAGTCACAAGCTTCACTGCAGAATCTCAGAAAGGGATGGACTCAGAAGCTGACTCTTCAGGAGAGGCCTCCGGGGCCCAGAACAGAAGCCTGGAGTCTGGCTCCAGATGCTCCAGGCACCTCCCCTCGGCGCCCGAGACTGACTGCCTCTCTCCCTCTCTGCTCCCAGGAGCTTTGGCAAAGACAATGCAGTCCCAGCGCCCAGCAGCATCGGGCTCCCATAGGCCTTGCTGGGCAGGCTGCTCTTCTTTTGATTCCAGAAATGTTAGCCCAGCGCCCAGGCGATTGGCAGGGAGCTGGAACCCGAACCCAGGAATCCCAACGCCCACAGATTCTCACCTCCAGCTCCAACAGAGTTCTCTTTGTCGGATCTGGGTGTCTCCCGGAGGGCATAGTTTCCCTCCCAAGGCTGGGAAGGGGAGGCGAGGGCGGGCGTGGAACGGAATCCATGCCACCGACGTGCGTCCTCTGCTCCCCGGGTTGCCCAATCACACCACCCGCAGGGACGGATGGGCAGCCTTTTCCTGGCCTTGGCACCGGGCGGCCAGGAGGGAGCTGGGCCCTGCCCACCGGGCCCCGCCGAGCCCAAGGCCCGACCAACAGGCCGCCTGAGTCTGCATCCTGCCAGGGCAACGGGGCTCGAACGAACAACGGGGCTCTTGTTCAGACACGCTTTTTAGCCAGTGAGGTTACCCTCTAGAAATACTTCTAAATAAATACACAGGCCAGCCCGTCCTGAGGTCTACACGCAGCCCTGCTTTTGGCACAGTGCCAGCCTCGGTGGCCCTGCCAACCCCCTCCGCCGTGTGGCTCGCTCCACCTTCACCGTGAGGTGTCCTCGGGTACCAGACGCAGAAGACACAGCTCCCAAGTGTGGGGCCAGGAGGCAGGGAGCCGGAGGCCCGCTGATCACAGCAAGCCCTTCTCCCTCCAACAGGCACAGAGAAAGGGGAAGTCGGCTACGGCTGACTAGCCTGACAAGAGGCCTCGGCACCGAAGCGACCCACCCCATCTCTGCTCCAGATGCGATGCAGCCCGGGCTGGGCAACGGGGACCACCCCAAAGAGAGCTCGCAGTCCCCACACTGGTGGCTCAACCTGAGCGCCCCCAGCCACGGGAGAGACTCACCTTGTGGTTCCTCTTACCCTGCGGGAGGAGTGCCCACTTTCTGAACTACTTACAAGCCTGAGTTACAGCCTCACACTGTACGCAGGGATGGGCACACCCCTACCAAGGTCCCTGTAGCACCCCATTTCCCAGAGAGGGAAACCGAGTTCTCTTTTGGATGCTGAGATTAGCCACATGGCCACAGCTCTGGGTTCCCCAACTGGACGTACAATCTCTACCCGGTAAGAAGGAATCCAGAATCTGAGGGTTCCTGAGGTCACCTTGATGGGAGAGTTCTAAGAAGGGAAAGGCAGTTCTGAGCTGTAAAAACACAGGATTCAGACGTTGGACCAAAAGATGGCGAACTGTCTCAAATTTAAAGCCTGCCTGGTAACACTGTTCTCCCCAGAGGGCTTCCATCAAACTAGGTTCCTTTCGGTGCTCGAAACTATCCACTGAGATGAGTATGGAATATTATTCCCATTTTTAAGGTGAGACGTAAAGAAGTATAGTAAGCTGAGGAGTTCATTTTTAACATCCCTTCGGATCCTGAGATGGCGCATCTGTCCAAAAACGTAACGGATGGGGATGTACGGTAGGGAAAAGGTGGGAGGAAATGAATTTTACAAGCCCGAACTGCACTGACATTTGATGGATGTAATTAAAAGTTACCCTTCAAGCAAGAGGAAAAAAAATAAATAAATCCAGGTCTCAACCGAGTTACCCTGGGGATCTGCAGGACAACCACTAATAAAACCTCCAGTCCCCCCATCGCAATGTGTCTGATTCCGGGGAGAAATAACTATCCGTTAGCCATGTGCAGGAGTCTTGAGAGGCAGGCAATTGTCTTTATATTATTAACAGTAATAGAACACGCTACCAGGAATAATCATTTCTGCATCATGCCAACCTCAACCTTCATTTCACTGTATGAGCTGCTAGGCATCAAAGCCAACAAATTCGCAGAAATGCTCAGCAAAGGAAGGAGGGGGAAGAGAAGAAAGCCCAGCCTTCGGCCCACCACCATCCCCCACCCCATCCATTAGAAAACATATTCCTAAATAAATAATGATAGACCCAATCTGCAAAATATTCCATAGTACCAGGTGAGCAGAAAACCCCAAAACATCCCCTCCAAAAAAAAACTGGAGGCCTTCATCTCCCAATTCATCCACCCCACCTTGGTTCAAATTAAATGAAATGCTATCACGCTGCTGTGTTTTACAACAGTGTCCGAGAAGGTAGAAAAGGTTACCCACAGCAAGCAAGGACTGCCGTCCTCACCATAGCAACGCGCCTATTTATAATATGGTCTACCTGCATCAAAGGCTTGCACAAGACACTCAAGGCAAGTCTAGTGCTACATCCAAGCCCAAAGATGAAGCCGGAAACTCTCGTGAGCTTGGCAATGAAACACTTCCAATTACATTACATGCCACGATTATTAGCATTGACTATCAATGTTTTCTCTCTTTCTACTCCAGTAAGAGTAAAGAGGAAAATGAATTAAGACAGTTTCGAGACAGTTTTAAGACAGAACCCAGCATGTGACTTTCTCAAAGTGCTGTGGCTATTTTTTCTTTTTTTAATGGTTAACCCCAGAGGCAGAGACAGGAAGGAGAGGTTGTGAAGGAGAGCCACACGTGAGGTTGCTGACTCTTCCCCGGTGTCCTGCGGGTTCACGAGCAAGGCCTCAGCCACTCATGCCAGGCAGAAATTCCAGAGCGGCCCAGATCCAGATATACACTGGACCTGGACTGTGGAAGGAAAAAGAGGCTCTCCTTTTAGAGGGAAACACAGATACCCACATCAAATCACTCGCCTACAAAAGGATTCTGATTTGCCCTCCAAGGCCATGTTAGAATTTTCACAGAGAAACCCAACTAGATTCTCAACAACAAGCTCCTTGTTCCATGTCAATACAGTTAAGGATAGAGTAGGGCAGGGCCCTAGCATCAGGCAAAACCCAGATTCAAACCCCGGGGTGGCCCCAGCCATGTGTCCTTGGGCAAGTTCCCTAACATTCTTTAGTTTCCTCAGTTGTATAATGGGGATGATGTAGAAAGTTGCTGTGAGGAACAGGTTTACAAATCTATAGAATGTTCTAGAAATTGGCACGTAGCAAGAGCCCAACAAACAACCTCTAATCTTTTGCTACCAAGATTCTTTCTGGAGCAGTGAGGCTAAATAAACAAAGCATTAAGTCCCCACGCATAACAGATCTACAAGAATACCTTAAAAATGAGGTATTCCCGTTCCTTAACACACACACGCGCCACAAAATAACGCCAGCCTCATTTCGTAGCTGGAAGAACTGAGGCTAGACTCACATCTGCACCAGGGCTAATGCTAAGGTTCAAAGCAGAGGGTGAGCAGCCGACAGGAACCATCAATGGAAGGTAGATGAAGAATGACCCACCATGTTTTCATTCAGTCAAATGGAAGAAAGACCAAAAAGAGCATCCCTTTGACCAAGCTGAGTGGCACATAAGACAGAGGGATTTACAGCTCTGGACACCCTTTGTCTGCGAAGAATTTTCTCTTCCTGACAGACTGTGCGTTCGTACACGGCAGGGACTATGTCGTATCTAACCATCCCCAGAGCCACAGACACCTCACAGACTCCAAATAAATATTTGATTCTGTGTGATGCATTTAGGGGGAAAATAGCTTCGGTTCCCTGGTATCTCCCCTAAAGTGGTTTTTCATTAAAAAAACAAAAGATATAGTAACATTTCATGTCACTATTACAACAGTTCTTCAGAGATGTTTTTCTTCTGCCTATTTTACAGACAAGCAAACGAAGGATTAGAGACGCCCTTGCTCAAGCTCATACACAGTCACCAAGTAGCAAAGCCAGGACCCAAAGGTGGGTCTGTCTGACTCTAGATTCAAGCTCTAAACCACTTTCTTACTCTTGATATTTCTCTTGATAGATTGTGTCCATTCAGCAGAGTTCTGAGCTACAAGTAGATGCTCAATTAAGTGTTTTTAAAATAGAAACCCAGAAGAAATGGACAACTCAGGTTGTAGCCTCCAGTGCTCACAAAACTCTAGATCAAGCGTAGCTGACAACTATGAGTAATTCCTTGCTTGTAGACATTTTATAAAAAAAGAATCCGGTGCAGGTTTTCACCCACCCATCTCTGCAAGAAAAAAGCCCAGGAGCAAAACCAGTGATGTGAAATGGGCTGTACCTGAAATGTCGAGGTTCAGGTATTAAATTAGGCTGCACTAGAAATTTCCAAACCAGGGGTCCAGCATCACCAGAGAAAAGGGAGCAGCAGGTCCATGCGGCACCCACCTGGGCGGAGTTCTCAACCATGACAGCTTCTCGGTATCTTCCCAGGGAGGAGTGGAGGCCTCAAGAAAGGGAGGTACGAGGAAAATGCTCTAATGCATCCTCTTAACCACAGTCCGAGCATTTCTCCACCAGAGAGAAACAGCAAGTACAACAACAGTGACTTCTAAGTGTGGAGGCCGATTATAGCTTTACTTTCAAAAGAGCTTTGATTGATCTTTTTTGATAGACCTGAAATAAATTAAACTAGATTGACTCACTTGAGAATGGACTCTAATCCCTTAGTCAGATCCCGGAGAACTCAAACCAAACCAGCTGTTAATTTAGGCTTTATAAGATAAAGCATGAGAAATCCAAGTTGATGTACCCCAGAGCAAAGCTTACATCATCTCTGTAAGCAATCAACTTACCGCTTCTTTTAGGAACTAATCAGTTCTTGGGTAAGTGGGTGCCAAGTCTGCACTCTCAGAGCGAAACTAGCTCAAAGAAAGGAAGAAAGGCGAGAGAGGAAGAGAGAACCCGAGAAACTGACAGACTCACTCTCCCAGCAAGCTCAGAAGCAGCCCAAGACGTTGTCCTTTTGCTTTCTGCAGGTCATCAGTCTTGTGCTACAAAGCTGCGTGGCTTGACCAGAGCCTAACCACCAAGTGAGAGGAAGCACTGGCACTCTTAATATTTCTTTTAAAAAGGTGGGGAGCAGAATCACCCAGAAAATATTCCCCACTAGTTTTTTTTTTTATTCCCTCATCTTTGAAGATCACACTGTCCCCTTTCTCTCTGCTTCTGGGTGCCTTTGATTTGAATATAGGAAACCCAAGGCTTTCAAGTGGCAGCTGCCCGTGGCACTAATAGAGTTAAAAAGCACTGCACACCCACGCGTGTGCACACACACACGCACACGCACACACACACACTACAGGCTCCTTCCCAAGCTGAGCTCTGCTCACTCACAGGCAGCCCTCCCAACTTCCACTAGCATTTTTTGGAAAGGGATTCATGTCTTCATCCCAAACGAAGGTGGGCATTCACCTCCAGGGAACCCCACCCACTGCCGCACCCCGGGAGGCTCGGACACCCGCTTTCCCTTCTGGGGGGAAAAATACAAGGCTGCCAGCTTCTTGCTGCTAAACAATGTTTCATAGATCACTCTGTTTACCGAACATAAGGCGATCAAGAATTGAAATCCAATTTAAGGAATTATGGTGCCTTCAGACTGTTTTTCCTCAACGATGAAAAAAGACAGGCATGTTGTTTCTGGAAGGAGGCCAGAAGAAACTGATCCTTGTAGTAATACCAGAAAAAAAAAAAAAAAGAAATCAATGTATGTGTTTATATATGTGTTGGGGGGAGGAGACAGCTAAAAATAGGAGTTAAAATCCGAGTAGCAAGGAATTCGTTTCCTTCCACGAAAGGGTGCTGAAGTTCATTTCAGTCTTATTTTGGTATCTATCAGACAAGTAGAATACAGTTCATCTTTAATTTCTTCTCAGAAGAAGAAATTTAACCAGAGACGTTAAAACCAAAACCAACCACAACGTCTGTCCACTTGGCCTTCACCAGTAGCAAAATGGACCAAGTACACAATAGCAGTTTCAACTTGCTGGGATTACGAATGTCATTCCCCTTTCTCTACAAGGAACCACTGCTGTTCTGTACCCCCCACTCGCCACTGTGTTGGGGCTCTTCTGTAGGTTATCCCAATTGATCCTCCAAGACTGGTTTTATGCCCATTTTACAGATAAAACTGAGATTCAGGAGGTTAAATAAGTGGCCAAGGTCCCACGTGCAATAAGTGGGTGTGACTGGAGAGCCGGGGTACGTCTAACATCAGTGCCAGGGCTCCGATCCATCACCCCAGAAGGCCTCCTTGTCCTGGCAAAAAAGTTTAACTCCAAATAAAACAGCACTCTTGGGGCGCCTGGGTGGCTCAGTGGGTTAAGGCCTCTGCCTTCGGCTCGGGTCATGATCTCAGGGTCCTGGGATCGAGCCCCGCATCCGGCTCTCTGCTCAGCAGGGAGCCTGCTTCCTCCTCTCTCTCTGCCTGCCTCTCTGCCTACTTGTGATCTCTGTCAAATAAATAAATAAAATCTTAAAAAAAAAAAAAACGGCACTCTTGTGGCTGCTAATGGGTCTCACCGCTGTGTATAGCCTGTGGAGGCATTTCACAGATGGGCAAACTAAGACCCAGAGCATAGGTCATCTATAAGCAGGTAATGTAGTTGCGACCTAGCAGTGTTCCGAGTTCCTGGGCCCCTAACTGTCATTATTAAGCTTCATCCTCAACCTTAATTAATTCTTCCCCACCGCCATATCCAAGACAAAGTCCTCCCCAGAGAAAAAGTTCTCCTCTCGCTGAAGCTATGGGGTGGGGGGTAATAGTTTTGTTGGTGGGGGGAGGGAGGACTAAAAGGGGGAGGAAACTGTTAGATAAACTAAATTAAGATATTTCTAACAGGTGTGCAATAAATCATCATTTGGAGGAACTCACCGATTTAAAAGGTGAGCACCACTCCTGCCAAAAGTCCTGCCATCCGCCAGGATGCCCACGACAAACCACCCCAGAGGGGAGAGAAAAGGGAAACGGAAACGTCTGCCACAGCCTAATGCCATTGAACGGCTACAAAGGTCTGGCCCCTGCCAACAAAAATACCAAAGCTTTCTGATTAGCAAAGAAGGCTAAAATACAAGTCTTTTTTTTTTAGAGGAGGGGAGGAGTGGCGGGATGTCATCGGGCCAGACCATTGCTTTACCCCCTCCCAAAGCCAAAGGGGAGTGAGGGCAGAAAAATACTGTTCTGACTCCCCATGCATCATCCTCCATCTCTACGCACGTTGCCCTCAGAGAAGCTCCAGAAAGCAGGCAAGAAGCAGGGACCCGCGCCACGCACTGTGCTTTTACTCAGCCCCCTGCAAATGACAGAGGTCCGGGCTGGACCTCCTGGAACCAAGAGGTGTTAAAGACACTACGGCTGCCATCAAGTCAAATGGGAAAATCAGTGTCATTTACTTCACCGCCACTGAGAACACGTGCCTGAGCTCCAGCTCCCTCCTGCATCGCTGTTCTCCAATTTTCAGTGCGACCTGGCCTGAGCTGCCGTCCACTCACTGATTTCTTGCCCTGGAGAGCCCCCCATCCCCATCCCCAGGGAAGACGCAGCGAGCCAGCAGAGAGGTGGACAGACACAGGCATGGCCCCTTCTCCCACGAGTGCCGCTTTCCTCTGGCAGCGAGCTTCCAATCGCAGGTTCCCAACGTCTCTCGGCCGAGGGACCCACTAGCCGCTTGTCTTGGAGGCAAATTGCAGGAGGAGGGACTGTTGCACGCTTATTACCAATGCAGACAAACAATAGCCCAGCCACAGCAGCCTGAGGAAACTCCCTCGTAAAGAAAGAAGTAAGTGTTATTAGGTCTGCAAGCCAGGAGCCAGCCCTCTGCCTTTCACACACCAAAGAGGATGCCTTTTAAATCTATTTTTTTTTTTAAATGAAGTTCTGAGCCACAGAAATGGGACCAAGGGAGAGAGCAGACACTACAGCTAAAAGGCCACAAATTCCTGTCTTGCTGTCACTAATTTCATGCCCATCAGAAGCCAGGTCCAGTCTCCCCTATAGGTTTTTGTCTGTCCTCCCCAGGGAGATAAATTATGTCACAACAAACTCTTTCCCCCAACACTCTTCAAAAGGTACCCTGGCCTCCTCATTCTCAGCCCACTCCCTCCCAAGAGAAAACGATTATGGGGGGGGGGGGGGGGGCACAGGGAAAAGGGTGAGGGGGGATGGGAAAGAAAACCAAGAAAAGAGAGGCCACTTGTCAACTGGGCAAGAGTGGAGGAACGGTGTTGTCAGGGTGACTACGTGGGACTGCTGGGGTTCCTGGGACATCCTGTTGGTCACCTTCCTCCCACACCAGGTGCTAGGCTAACCCCCTCTCAGTAACCTCACAATAACCCGCCCAGCAGGCAAGTCCTATTATTAAAGCCCATTTTTCACAGACGAGGAAACGGAGGCACGGGGCAATAAAGTAATTTGCCTAATTTAAACTTTTTAGCTTTATGTAAAAAAAAAATTAAATTAATTAAAAAGGTGATGGAAATCAAATACTGGAATAAAGAAAAGTTCATACTTTATGGGGAAATTCTGACCTGGAAAGTCGTTAATGAGCAAAAAAAATCTTTCCTGCCAAAGGAGATGAGAGGAGAGCAGGGGAATCAGGGGAAATACACAGAACAGGAAGATCAATCACAAGTTGGGCTAGATGTTTCCAAAATAGTCCTTGGAGGCATTATGTAAGTAACACAGAAAGAGAGAGAAGAAACCCCAGGTGGGGGAGCGTGTGACAGCTGAGCATCCAGGACAAGAACAATGACCATGGCTCTGCGGCAACTCGCCAGGGATCCGACCACAAGAGATCTACAGCCTCCATGCTCCTTGGGAATGCCAGCCCGGGGCTCCCTCTCCTTGCACTTGCCACGGGCCTGGAGCCCGGGCCACTTGGCCTCCCAAGCAGCCAAACTCATGAGCTGTGATAGCAAATGCAAACCACAAACCATGAACCAAAGCAGAAGTCAGACCCAAAGATAAAAATCCACTCACACGGAAAAAGAAATGATAACAGAACCACGGAGGCCGAAATCAAAACTGTAACTGCTTTGCATGAGGTGTGCGGTTTGTGTGCACACTTTCTCCACGTCGGCGCGTCGGCTCCTGGCCACACGTAAGTCCCGGTGGGGCTCCTTTCTTGACGGTGCAAACCAGGGGCCTGCAGACGACCAGCCGGACCAAAAACCCCAGGAAGGGTGGAAGACGGAAACCCCAAGCAAATCTCAACTTATTCCTGCTAAATAACAGTCGTGGATGGCAGGGGACACCCACCCCAAGCTACAAAAACAACTCTCTGGCTGCTTCTTCCTCAACTCTCCTAAAATGACAAAATCAGGTCAGGAGTAGCAGGTTTGCGGAGGAATGACAAGTTTATTAACATTTATTTTCTGACGGAGATAAACTGCCCAACGTAAACCAACTGAAAAGCGATCTAGGCAAAAGAGAGCTTTGTTTTTGTTTTGTTTTGTTTTGGGGGGGACAGGGTGGTGAGGGGGCAATCCTCTCCCAAGGAAAGAGGGCCACCCCATTACTGGCCTTTTCCTCCCTAGAGAATTCAAGCCCTGAGTGTCAACTCTTTGGAAACAAATCGCTTCACAAAGCAGGTCTTCCTTCTGTGGGGAGACGTTTGTCATCTGCTTTCACTCACCATTATGAAAATGTGACAACAGTGACAAGTTTTTTAAAAAACACAAAACAAAACAGGGTGCATAGAGCACGCTGGGAGTTTGGTAAACACGTCCCTTACTGAGCGGTGTTTCCAAACCCTCCTCTGGATTCTCTTTCAAGAAAAGTGTCTGCATACCCTAGGTCGATGAGTTTTTTTAGAATTAACGGGGAAACTCTTGGTTTCTTTGGCAATGATTAAGAAATAAAAGCTGCTGGATTATGGAAGAAAAACTAAGCAACTGAAGACTAGAAGGAGGGAGGAGGGGAAGTTTGGTTTTGATTTTAAGGATAAGAATTAAGTTCAGAGCTTTGCAAGTCCTGAAACAATTCTGAATTGAGTCTTATAGATTCCATACATCAATAAGCCCTTATCTAGAACTTGATACCATAGGGAAGCTAATTTTTTTTAATTCTACAGAAAATAATTTATTTTAAGCTAAAGAGTTGATCCTATCTCACTATTTCGGTAGGTCTTTTGCTATACGTTTACTACCTCTTAGGATCTAATTCAAAAGGACAAAAATTCCTCTTTGCACACATTCCTTGCAAGATTTCAGCTCTGCTAGAATACCAGAAGGTAATAAGTTAATCAAGAAAGCAACCCTCCAGGGCTCTGAACAGCTTTATCCCTAACACATACAGGTCATTCTACCCACAAAGTGGACTGCTTTCTTTCCCTTTAGAGTCTGTTCTCCAGAAACCCCCATAATCACTGCCTGCTCAATTCACATTGTCTATACCACAAGCTCAGGAGTATAAATCTGATAACTGCTTTTGAGCCTAAACAGACAGAGCCCTCATAAAACCTATGGGCCACAAGAGATGTTCCTTCTTCCAAAGCAAAGATCTTCAGGTGCAAACAATATTTCTTCTGGGTTCCAGTTTAATCGCATTACTTCCTTGTTCTCAACTGGAAGTCGACCATCAGGCAGGTCAAATTTAGGGTTAAGTGTGCCGGTGGTTTTTCTGGCAAGGGTAGATTAAATTATCCCAAAGTGTTTTTTACCTAGATTCTACCCGTAAACTAGGTTGGAATATTCAGATTCTCATCATTCAGTGTTGAATCATTACTGGAAAGTCTTAATTTTTTTTTTTTAATTATCATCCCTTTTTTGGTTTTTCAATGGAGTTGAAAGCTGGAGAAAGCCAGAAAGGAAAATCCTAACAAATCTGTCTCTAGGAGAAAAGAATTGGCCTGGAATAGACGCTAAATGTACACACAAGCCCATACAATGAACTGTACCCCAATTACAGAGAAAAACTCAGGGCTGTAACCTTCATTCAACACCCAGCATTCCCAGTGGCTAGATTTATGGGCACTGGGGGCAAAAGTGCATAACCATGAATTTCTTGGCCGTCCCCTGCCAAGTTCCTCATGCACTCTAGTCTTCAGATTCTCCTTGCAACAAGCCAAGTCTCCAAGTCCAGTCCATTCCACAAAAGAAAAGAAAGAAAATGCCCAAGCCAAAAGGAAAAAAAAAAAAAAAACCAGACAACTCATTAGGGGGCTTTATCAGCACCTTCCAAAAGAAAAGGAAGCTAGAGTCTTTTAAAAACATCCTTAGCAAAACCAACACAGGCGCCTTAATAAAAAGTAAAATTTTAACTTTTCACATAAAATTGTAAAATTCCTGAGAATGTAAACTCCCAGGAATTGATCCGATGAAACTGGGATCGTAAGGTCTTTATATACCCTAATGAGTCTGAGGTGTGGGAAATACCAGGATTTAGCCCCGGAAGTTACTTCTGCAAAGTTCAATGTTTTCATTTATTTAATGAGTATATATTAACCACCCACTACATGCAAGGCTGGGTCACCACTCCCTAGCTATCTAAAAAAATTAAATAGACAAAACCTTCCAAACTCTCTTCCAAATATGCATAATATTATAGATTATACATTTCAGAGTAATCATCCCCTTTTAACTAGTTTCTGATAGAGAATCAAATGCCCCCAAGATTATCAGTTTAAATGTAGCTGCCCCTTTTCTCTCTCTCTTTTCAATCCTCATTAAGCAAAAATAAAGAGCATTTCCTAGGCCTCCTGTCACAGGCTTGGAAAAAGCCAGAAGGGTATCTGGAATGGAAACACGGAAGAGGAACCTCAAATTTCCTTCACGTTTTGGACTGTCGACAACACTGAGGGAAAACACCTCCTTCATTTCTGCTTCGTATGTTCTCCTTATTGGTTCATTTACACTGTGCCGCTCTCCTAGCAGCACTCAGTACATCGTTTTGTCATTTCTGCTCTCCCCGGCCATTAGCGCAGGCTCCTGAGCCCACACCCCAGCGGCCTCCCCGGGGCAACCGGCAGCCCAGGCGCATCTCTTTCCCCCAGGTGGTCCCCCCTTTGACTAATGTTCACCAACACTCATACATCATTCCCAAATTGGTCCAAATGAATTAAACACAGCTCTGCTTAACATTACGAGATTTAAATGGATTTTCTCTCTACAGGTCTGCCCCATAATTGGGTTTATCCATCTTGTTGAAGTACAGTTTACACTTGCTAACATCACGCCAATTCAAGCTACATTTTCTGCTCCAGTGACAGGAGCAAGGCAGATTTGTCATCGGATCATAACAGGTAATTCAAACAACAATTAGTTTGATGACGGCCCGTATGTCAATGTCTGTTCCCCAGCAGCCCGGCTCACACCCGATGTTCTCTGTTCCTCAAGATGAATTGTCTTCACAATTCTTCAATTTCAATCACCAACAATGCTTCCCGAATCAACTCAGAAACTATCGACACAAGACTCTCTTCCCTATGGGGCAGGCTCACCAAAGCCCTGGTGAAAAGAATTCCCCAGTCCCCCCAGGCTGGGTCACCAACACACACACACACACACACACACACACACCTTTCCCAGTCGTGGACAACTTCGGATTTCCAACCAAAGCTATTTATTTGGTTGTCTCATCTCATCCTCAAAATTACACACACACACACACACACACACACACACACACCTTTCCCAGTCGTGGACAACTTCGGATTTCCAACCAAAGCTATTTATTTGGTTGTCTCATCTCATCCTCAAAATTACACACACACACACACACACACACACACACACCCCTTTCCCAGTCGTGGACAACTTCGGATTTCCAACCAAAGCTATTTATTTGGGTGTCTCATCTCATCCTCAAAATTCCGGGAGGCACAAGGTTTGAGAATAAAAAGAAGTGAATTTGCTCGTGCAGGTTCATTCAACCACAAGTAGGAAAACACTTGTTTAAATTTTTTGAAGTTGCCTGCAGGAATTAGTAACAGTTGACACAGTCTGAGAATACGATATGATCCAATGGGGGACACTACTTGTCCTTTTAAAATAAAAGTTAACATTGCTTTTAAAAACCAACTAACCTCCAAGCATTTGAAAATTAGGAGACAATCATATAAATATGTTTTATGTATTTATATATATTTATTATATACTATATATTTATATTACATTTATATATATAGTTTGTTATATAACATATCAAGTTATGTATTATTATATCACATACATATGTTAGAAAATACAGAAGAGTCCAACCATGGTTAACCATTATTTGAGTGATACCATAGTCATTAACACAGGGTGCAAATGGATGCAGTGAGGAGAGCTGAGATCAGGTGGTGAGATACCAGGAAAGAAGGTCAAGTTCGCAAAGGGGTTGAAGGTCCATCTCAAATTACTTCACTGAGTACAAAAGATAATAATTATATACATCCTCTATATAATATAGAGGATATATATCATTTCATATATGGGTATATATTTGCCCATCATGTTATAAAGGGGCTATTAAGAGGAAAATGCAAACAGCTGCCTCTAATACACAGTCACCCAACCCACCTGTGTCCTCTGCTCCCTTTCTGCCCTCATCCTGCACTATTTAAACACACAGACCCCCGGTTGTCCACGTGCAACGTCCTAGGCGTTTCTGCAAGGTGCTCTAGGGATGTGAAGATGAGAAAGATACAATCTCAGAAGGGCTTAGCTTCTAGTCAAATGTTACGAGGACCAAGCAGAATTTTGAAGTGACACCAGAGAAACGCACACGGCAACCAACGGGAGTCATAAATCTTTGTTACGCAGCAAAGATAGTCCAGGTTATCAAATTTATCATGTGTGAGGTTTCTGACAGGAAGTAAAAAATATACAATGCGTGTCGGGTGCAGCCGTATTCTAAATCTGCAAACAGGGACCTCACACAGTTCTCGGCAGTGAAAGGAGCGGCTGATATTTTTCAGGGCTCTTCTGTGCGCGGTTGCCTGCCCACACGCTTTAGCTCTCATTCCATCTCCCAACTGCCTTCTGCAAACAGGTATGACCACAATCCCCATTTTACAGGTTAGGAAACCGATGCCTGGTGGAACTGGGACCCAAACCCGGGTTATGGGATGCCAGCAGCAGGAGCTGAACCCACCCACTTCCTCTTGTACCTGGTCCCTTTCAAACTCAGAGGTCCTACCAGCAGAGTCCCAGTGCAGGGCGCACGCTTCCAACTGTTGTACTAAACCTCTGGTTCTCGACGGGGGTGGCGGGGGGACTGGACTCCCAGGGGACATTTAGCAAGGTCTACAGACATTTTTAACAGGTGCCAGTGGCAGGAAAATATTAGAGGCCAGGGCTGGTGCTGAACAACACATCCTACAACGCACAGGGCAGCCCCCTGTGAGATGAGAACTTTCCGGCCCGAGAAGTCAACAGTGCTGAGGTGGAAGACATGGCCTGAGCCATCCCATGACGTCCACCCGCACCACCAGCCTATGGCAAAGAGACGCCCATTCGCAGTGCAGGCCTCCGTCGGTGGAGAAGCCAGCATAACCAAGTCTGGCTCCAGATGCATCTCTTAAAAACCAGGGGTTTTATGAAGATACTTCTAAGTGTCCACAAATGTTGGATTCTAACGTTTCCTTCTATAACATGTTACAGACATAAAGCTATATAGTACATGTATCTGTTTTTAAATTTTATATATATGTATATTTTTTTTAATTTCAAAGTATTATTCATTAAATTTTAAGCACACTGAGAGCCACTCAAAGGTTCTGGTGAAACCTTCAGGAGTAATGAATGGGCTGCTGCCATGTCTTCTGGAAGGGTGTGCTGAGATTACAAGGTAAATCGTTTAAAAAAAAAAAAAATCACAACCACTTATCTGTCCAAATCAGGATCTGATATCATGCCACCAAACCAAATGCCAGAGACAAATTAAGTGCTAAGCTTGCAAGCTGCATATGCGAGTCACAACCCACTTAGATATTTCTGTGCTTCAAGGCACCTGGGTAGTTCAGTCAGTCAAGGGTCTGAGGTTGGCTCAGGTCACGGTTCTGGGACGGAGCCCCACGTTGGGCTCCTCATTCAGCAGGGAGTCCGCTTCTCCCTCTGCCACTCCCCCTGTCCACCCCCTGCCTCCGACTCATGCTCCCTCTCTCTAACCTTGTCTCTCTTCCTTTCAAATAAATAAATAATCTTTTTTTTAAGATTTTATTTATTTATTTGACAGGGAGCGATCACAAGTAGCAGAGAGGCAGGCAAAGAGACAGAGAAAGAGGGAAGCAGGCTCCCTGCTGAGCAGAGAGCCCCATGCGGGACTCGATCCCAGGACCCTGAGATCATGACCTGAGCCAAAGGCAGCGGCTTAACCCACTGAGCCACCCAGGTGCCCCTAATCTTTTTTTTTTTTTAAAGAAATGTCTGTGCTTCACTAAACATGAACAGCCTCATGATTCTCAGGAACTTTTTAAAAAGTATGATAAAGCACAACCTCTAAAACAGTTACGAGAACCTACAGCCAGCTGAGGGCCACAGATCAGACGTCTCCACTACTTGCTATGGGCCCTACGAGGCCCACACGTGGCTGATGGAGAGCTATGTTCATCCTTTTGGGTGTTTGTAATCCAGGACTACCAGACCCTCTCTCTGCATCCTTACCAGCTCACATACAAGCCGAGCCACGCAGGCAGGGCTGGAAGGGCCATAATGGGGCAGAGAATGAACAGATACAAATATCTCAACTCCTACAAATACAGTGATACAATTAGAACACTTAGAAGTTAAAAAAAGATATAAGTAAAAGCCTTAAAGCAAGATTGTTTTCTTTTATCCGGTCAACATAATACAATTGCTATGAGCTTGAAGGAGACGGTAACTTCTTGAATGACAGACACACAGCCAAGCTGGCCTCCTTGGATTCTCACCTCGGCCCTGCCTCCCCCAAGCGGTGGGCCCTCAGACGAACCAATCACCTCTTTGCACCTCATTTTCATTGCCTTTCAAAAGAGACCTTAGGGGCGCCTGGGTGGTTAAGCGTCAGACTCTTGGTTTCAGCTCAGGTCATGATCTCAGGGTCTTTATGAGATCAAGCCCCAAGTTAGGCTCCACGGTCTGGGTGGCCTGCTCAAGATTCTCCCCCACAACCCCGCTCCTTTCCCAGCTTGTTCTCTCCACAAATAAATAAGTTTTTTTAACAGGGATGTCCAGGCCCCAATCCCTAAAGATCCCAATCCAGGCGGGCTGGGGCGGAGCCTGATCACGGTTTCTGCTGCTCCCCTAGGGACCGCGACGTGCAGCCTTGGTCAGAGGGCACCACTGTCCTAACACAGATGTTCTCAGGGCGCTATCGCCAGATGGGGGCAGCCACATTACCTGAAACCCTGTGAAAGCTGCAAATGTCTGGACCAACCCCAGACCCACAGAACTAAAATTCGGGGGGTGGGGAGGGTCTATATTCTACATCTAACCAAGGTGCCCTCCAGGTGATACTTGCTTAAGTCTGTGAAACACTGAGCTGGCCTAATGAACAGGAATCTTCAAGGAGTGAAACCTAGGATTCTGTATTTTCCCGCAGTTCCCAGCTCTGATTGCTTCGTGTACAGCCCGGAGAGCTGGTCAGTGGCCAGTGACTTGAGGAAACCCCAGGACCCTCGAGCATTATCTTCCGCAGACAGCAGTTAGCATAACGCTGTGTCGTGTATAATCTCTCTCCCGTCTGACTGCCAGGGTCTGAATCCTAGTTCCTTGATCTTAGGCAAAATATCTGTGGTATCCGAATTTACAAAACGGTAGATAATGATGCTAATAAGAGTAACTACATCTTTTGGGTTTCCTTCTGTGTTGTTATGAAGAATCAATAAATAATTCATACACGGCACTTAACACCAGACCCAAGGCATCGGGAGAATTCAATAAAGCGTAAGCTGCTATTATTATCAACTGTTGTTACTGCCTTTGGCCCCGAAGACCAAGCACATTATCGTCTGAGCTACTCTTGCATAAACAAAGAAACGCCTCTTCTTGAGGCTTGCGAAGTATCTGGCTCTCTTCACAGAACCATGGAGAAGCAAAGGCCTAGAGCGCAACGGAACCTCCAGGCGATCTAGTTTCTCACTCAAAACGAGAAAAAGTTATCCCAATTGAGCACTTCGCCAGCCCTCGATTTTAAGTTGGCGCTGAGCAGCCGATAAATGATCGACTGATTGATTTTAAAAGACTGTAGGGCAGCAATTCTCAAACTGAAGTAGGCTGAAAATCCAAACTCTGATTAAACATGCAACTCCCGGACCGCACCCAAAGCCTGCTTGGTCAGACCCAGGGAAACGGGGTGCTTACAAATCAGCACTGAGAACATCATTAGAATTTAAGCTCCATTGGAACAAGGGGGTTTTGTCCATTTTGTTCACTGCAAATTCTGCAGGGGCCTGGCACACACTAGATGTGCCATAAATATTTCTGAACGAATGAATGTATATTCTGAGGTATGGGCTTCAATGAGACCATTAGGCTACAACTCACCATTGGAGCAAATGAATGAACCATCTGAATAAGAGACCTGGCATCCAGAGGCTTTGTCAAACTACCCTGGTGAAATGCCATCTGTGTCTCTCCCATTCTCCCAGGCACGTTCACACGCACGCATACTTCACGCTCTGCAGGAAGCAGGCAGGAAATCTCACAGCCAGGTGTGGCAGGGGGAGGGACGGAAAACTGAGGCAGTGACTACATTAAGAACCACAGTTGTTTCCAGGGGTCCCCCCACTTAGCCCAGATCTGCCTCTGAACCAAGAAAGCAAATCGTCCTGAGAACTGAAAGTCCATGGAACCCACGGCAAGAGGACAGGCCCAGAACACAAGAGACCGTCATCAGATACGGGGACTGTGTTACTGCAAACACCCTGGCCAAGTCCACAGGTACTAACCTCTGGCCATTTTCATCACAAATGCCAAGGGTCCACCTACACAAGGAGGTGGGCTGCAACCCGCAGGACGTCTGGAATCTTAACAACTTTAAGACATGGATGAGACTAAATGTCAAGTTCACATCAAGGAATAAGGGGCCAAGAGGGGGCCAGGGCACTCCAGTTTCTACCTTTGCCTCCTTGACTTCAGAAAGCATCCCCTGCCCTGGAGGAGGGTCCTTGGGACCTTACTGAGTCACGGCAGGTGAGCGCTAAGACCAAGCAGAAGGGATATGCTTTGGTAAAGCTCGGATGGGAACTTGCAAAAGCCTGAGGACAAGAGGCAGAGCAACACCCACTGCAAAGTCTCTGCGGCTCAGCTGTGTAAACAAATGAAATGGTCCATTTCTTCTGGAGCCTCCCCTGGTTGTCTTTGCGCACACACACAAGTGTGTGCATGCACGCACAGGCACACGCGCACGCACACACACGGACAAACCACTTCACATCTTAAAAGAAAAACAACCATGAAAGGTCTACACAGTTTGTTTTTGCTGTGTGTGGAGTTATTTTTTCCTAAATCACATCTGACTTGGTGTTAAAACATCAACCTTTGGCCAAAATACTCTTAAAACAAAGGCTTAATTGGTTCTGAAGTAGCCCTTCTGAAAACCAAGGGAAATCTCTTCTGTGGGTCTTGACCTTGATTACAACACTGCTCTTCAGGCTGGAATAATGATGAGTACAAACGTCTCCAAAGAGCTGTCTTCAGGGAGGCAAGAGGAAGGCCCAAACACTCATCCACCTTCTCTGGGAGGCACCTACAGTGTGCGAGTCCAGCTCCGCATTCTGTCTGCAAAATCTTCCCAGGTTAATGGAGACAGTGGGAGGAGTTCCTAGGAACTGGGGCCAAAAGCCAAGGGGCTGTGTGAAGGCGAACTGGCCTCTGACCACACCTAGCTCACTTTACCGCTCCCCTCCTTTGTATCACCCACACATCCACAACCACTCAGCCAAGGGCACTTTGGTGATGACACCTGAAATCCGGCATTCAAACCTCTCTCAAAAGATAGATGCAAAGCTAAACACTCGCTGCCCCATGTCTCCCCAAGGCCACTCTTGGATATGAAGAACAGAAATGGACACACATATTCCTCCAAAGGATGGGGGTGAGAATGTTACTAGGATCTTATTCATAACAGCAGAAAATTGGAGGCAATCCAAAAATCCAATAACGCAGAAAGGATGTGTGCATTGTGTCATACTCCTTGTTGAATACTAATGGCAATAAAAAAAAAAAAAAAAGCAAACTATTGCTACATACAATCACAGGAATATAACTCAGACACAATGCTGAGTGGGGCCAGACATGAGACAATCCATTCTGTACAATCCCATTTCAGTGAAACTAAAAAACAGGCACAACTAACACATGGCAATAGATAAAACTGTTCCGTGGTGAGATTTGGGAGTGGTGTGGGGCTGAAAGGGCAGCACGGAAGGGGGAGGGTAGGCAGACGACTGGGACAGGAGGGAAACAAGCGAGACTTCTGGGAAGTTGGAAATATTCTCTTTGGGGCCAGCAAACTACAGTCTGTGGGCCAAATCCAAACACTGTCTGATTTTATAAATAAAGTTTTATTGGGACAAGGCCACATCTATTCCTTTAGGTATTATTTTTAGTTGCTTCTGCACCACAATGGCAGAGTTGAGTCACTGCCATAGAGACAATACGGCCTGCAAAGCCTCAAATATTTACTATCTGGCCCTTTACAGAAAAACTGTTCCAACTCCACTCGATATATTGGTCAGGGAGATGGTTCATGCACGCTCACGGGTGTAAAAGTCCATCCATCTCTCCATTAAAGACCTGTGTACTGGGCTATGCTTACATTATACTTCAATCAAACTTTTTAAAAGTCAGGAGAGCCAAATAACTCTGCCCTTTTTTTTCTTCTTTTAAGGTCTGTTAATTGTCATTCCAGTTAGATTTGTGCTAACCGCTTAGGGAGAGGAAGGCCATTTGTGTTGCTCTTGTCTTTTCAAACCTGATAGGAGTTCGGAGATTGTCAAAAGTGGGGGAGATCCCCAAACGGCAACGGATACTGTGCCCAAACTTCTCCCAAGAAGAGGACGTGGCCAAAGAATCATTCGGAGGTCATTCATATAAACGGTGAACTTGGCCGAGGCCTGAGACTGCAGGGGATGGGAAAGGAAAGGGGTATGGGTCTCATGTGATGCAAGGTGTCATACTATCCGAGTTTATTTTAGGATGTAGCTTAGGAGAGCAACAAGCTCAGCTCATATTGAAATACAGTATTTATTAGGATGAAGCAGTTTTAAGTTTCCAGGGAAAGAAAATTCTGCCCCAACAATCACATCGCATGTAAGCCTTATGCCGGAGAAGGACGTAAAGGGAAAACATCAGCTCTGTTCTACCCCAAAGCAGTACCATCCTCATCTCTACGCCCCACGCCACACTCAGGCTGCCACACGCATGGGGAATAATTCTGTGTCCGAGATTTCCCCTTTTCTCCCTTTGCTTCTTCTGGTTTCTGCCACTTATCCTTTGATGATCAAACTACATTTACAGCTAGATGCCATTTGGCTTGGCCTCCTCCCGGTCCAGCAGAGATTGGGGGAGAATGAACTCTGAGAGCAGGCCAGTGCTGGGTCTCTAATAAAATGTCTCTCTGTTTGCCCCCATGGGCATCAAGCCTTCGCAAACAGAATCGGGAGAGAACAATACTACCTGTTCATGGAGGGATAGTAATGGTTTCAGTCCTCCAAACAATGAGGTCTGTAATTTACTCCATCTTCCTCCTGAGAAAGAGCTTCACATGGCCTGCACTGTGCCAGGTGGTTTGGAGAAAGACGACCTGCTCGGTCTAACAAGGGACGCTTCAGCAGCGGGTGTAAAGACACAACAGCTGCTCTGGTCTCGGCTGGTCTCCCAGTGACATGGCCCCAGCCAGCATTTCCACACCAAGATAGGGATCACTATGCTATTCAACCTCAACAATTCCCACACCCCGGGCAACAGGATTTTCCACTAGACGTAGCAGGCCTCAGGACACTTGTCTGTGCTTCCCTCCACTCATCAAGACTTGGGGTTTGGGCTTGCTCCCCATCCAACCAGTTTCTGGAAGCAAGGCTCACTATGCCACTAATCAAAAGGAAGAAGGGTCCACGAGGAAATGCGCCGGCAGGAACAACTGCGCAGCGAGTTCGAGACATCAGGCTTGAAAACATCTGGGGTGAAGGGGTAAAAATCGAGATCGCATTTTCCCCTCAAAGACACAAAGAGATCGGCAGCATGCTGCAGATGTACACAAAATATTTTAAAAATAAGTGACTGTTGCCTTGAAGTAAGTACAAAAATATTAGGGATCCTCCAAACAAAAAAAAAATGTCTGCAGGGTCATACTGTTCACTGGGGAAGAATTCACAGTTTAGCTGGGGCGCATGGCTATGCCTTATCCAGGAAGATGCAGATTTGAAACAGCAGAACTACGAAGACACGATGTGCTCTAGTTTGGTGAGACCACACACACACACACACACACACACACACACACACACACATTATCTACCAGGGATGACTACAAGATAAAGTGCAATGGAACAACAGAAATTATTCAACCAACTGACATCAACTTCCAAGAAGAGAAGACCTACTAGAGCCAGACTCCAACATCATAGCAACAGGTTTCAAAAGCCTCTCTTCAAAGGGTTAAACCAGAACACTCAAGGAGTTTCAGTACCATGAGTTACACCATGTGTAACATCCATCCTGGCAAAGCCAGGCAAGGCAGACGGACAAAAATTATATTAGTCTGCTCTCCCTCCACTACTGCATTCTGTTGGCATCAGTTCAGCTCCGAGTCTATATTAGTCCGTGATTTGTTTAGCCTTTGGATTTAAGAGAATGGAAGTACTACGTGAGCAGGAAACAGGACACTCATCAGAAGCTGGGATCTGTCACCTCTCCCTTCCAGCACTTTTAATGACATATATCAACAGGTCCAAGAGAAATCAACATTTCAGGACGATCAGGTCAAAAGCAATATTCTTAGCACCACTTAACACGATTTGGGTCCACCGGAAACAACTCTCTGGCTGTCACAACCTCCTCTCCCTCTCCACCCCCTCCCTTGCCCATTCTTCCAGTTCACAGTTGGCCACCTCATCTCACACCCAATTGAAGATTCTTCCCTAAGCCAAAAACAAGAGCCAAGCTGGGGTGTGTGTGCCCATTACTCCTGACCAAGAAACCTAACAAAACCACCACAGGCTCCTCTTTCTTTCCATAATCTTTAAATCACTTTGGCAGCATTTCTGCGCGTTTCTTTGCATCCCACCTCCCCCACTGAATCAACCACCACCAGCACCATCATCACCATCACCACCAACATCTTCACTACCATCATCATCACCATCCTTCCCATCACCACCATCCCCATCACCACCATCATCACTACCATCATCATCACCACCATCATCATCACCACCATCATCATCACCATCCTTCCCAGCACCACCATCATCACTACCATCATCATCACCACCATCATCATCACCACCACTGTCATCACTAACAATATCACCACCACCATCACCCCCATCAACCACCATCATCACCATCAATCCCCATCACCACCATCATCACCACCATCATCACCATCACCATCATCATCATCATCACTAACATCACCACCATCATCCCCATCACCACCATCATCCCCATCACCACGATCATCACCATCACCACCATCATGACCATCATCATCATCACTAACATCATCACCATCATCCCCATCACCACCACCATCATCATCCCCATCACCAACCACCATCATCTCCACCACCACCATCATCCCCATCATCCCCATCACCACCATCATCATCATCATCATCTAGATTGGGGGAAGGGGCAGAGAATAAAAGACACAAGAGACCTACATATTGACAATTCAAGCTTCAGGATCTCTTGCATTTCCTACCTGAATTGCAATCTGGTGTTCAATCGTTTTGTACGCAGAGTAATGTGTGCTCCCGGACTGAAAATGGAGCTGTAGAAAGAAACCAAATCAAAGCGTTCTGCTTATGTCACAAACTACAAGAAAACATCTTAAGCAGTTTATGAATAGCAGACAAACCTTCCTAGACTGAACTGCAGCCTTGGCATTCAATCAAGACCTGTGTATTTTTATTTGTTGCTATGGATAAGATGATCACAATAATCTAAGGTAAAGTTTAAAAAAAAAAAAAAAGCACCTATTCAATAAGCAAAAGGGAGGGGGAGGGGGCCAGGAGTGAGAATCAATGACATGAAAAGGAAAGACGGATGCCCATTAAAACAAAAAGGACGCCAGTGTGCTGAGCAGGATGCTGCAGAAAAATTAACTGTGTGCTGCAAACAGTCATCAGAATTGCGACACGTAGGCAAGAGGAAAGGTTGTGAGAAAGGATTGTGAGCAGCCGCGACACTACAACAGGTACAAGCTCCCCACCATTCTAACCACTGGACTCTTGCTCCTAAACACAATTCTATTTTGGGGAAAACAAATGTGGCAGGCAGAATTCAGGGGTCACCAGGAGCCTTAATACATTCTCTTGCAATGACTAAGCTATCAGCCCCAGAACACCTCTATAGCCTGCACTCTAGGAATCCACACTTCCCCAAAGAGGCAGCCAGCCAGGGCCAAAGAGCCACCAAGTGTTCTAAGGACCACCCAGTCGGTGGCCCCTGGGTGAATGCTGGTCCCTGGCTCCCTCAGACTCTGCACAACGAGGTGATGTCCCTCCGTGGCCTTTCGCCCTGCAACCCTACAGACTCTTCCTCAAAGACCTGAGGCGTCCCCAAACAGGACAGAATGCTGTGCTTCCCCATCAAGTGCTTCTCTCCCCCAAAAATACTCATTGACCCTGGGATCCTAAGGATAGGCAAAACAAACACCATCTGCTGGTTTATCTTAAAAACAATACAACAATCACTAAAGGATCTCAACGGTACCTGAAAATGCATTAAAATCTGCAATATAGGAACAAATGAGGAGGAATTAGATGGCCCTGGGAAATCGCTGCCCATTCCTCTCATGGCAATGGGCATCAGTGAGATTCCAAACCACTGCTACTCCTACTGCTATTCCTGCTCCCATCCGGAACACTTCTCTGCCAGAACACTTCTCTCTTATCACGACAAAGTGTAACCTAGCTTGCAAGGGGGCTTCAGATCCGATCATTTTCTATCTTGGTCCTTGCATGAAAAATCATTCAGTCCACACAGGTTTTGAAAAAAAGAAAGAAAGAAAGAAAAAAATAAAAAACAAAGAAATTCACAGAACTTTTGAACCAACTCAAAATAAACACAACACAGAAGTGATCAAATTTAAAAAGTCTACATTTTTATTGCTCGTGGGAAAGGCTCTAAGTCCCCACTTTGACATACAGTGGGCTCTGAGATCATTTTATCTATTCCAGATAAATAGTCAAAACACTGTCTACATATGAGTCCGCCTGCCCCCAAAACATATTAATCAAGGCTGAAAGGGGGCACGATACAGATGAGGCCAAAAAATATTTTTTTTCTCTTACCTGTCAAAGCGCAGTGACTGAACCACACTCCCCAAAACAACACAAGATGCACCCCAAGCAAGTGGAGATAATGCCCCTGCAAACCCCCCCCAACACAGTCAGAAACAGTTCACCGAAGTGAATCGCAGAAAAAGAAAGAAGAAATTGCACACTTTGCCCCCCCCACCCCCCACCCCCGCCCTTTCGGTGAAAACTGCAGGTCAGGAAACAGTGATTGCGCTAATTTGTGTGACAATTCCCCATCATCTTAAAACAACTTTTGTGCAAGGGACAGGTTCCTCTGCGAGTTTGGAATTCTTGGCTGGAGAGCAGCTCTTGGGGAGGAGGGGTGGGGTTCTCCTTCTAAGTCAAGAGGCAACAGTAACAACGTGTCCCCCTTTTCAGCAGGGTTTTATTCTCCTCTTTTCCAACTGCCTGATTCAGAGCTTAATGGAAACTTGTCCAAGCTTTTCTTCCCACAAACCCTGCAGAGCCCCTAGGCAATCTGTACTCAGGGTAACCACAGGAATCTCAGATTGTCAATTAAAATTGAATGGACACCTGATAACTCAGGATATGTCGTGGAAACAAAATTTCATATAATCATAGTCTTATGAATAAATTAATGAAACTGTGGCTAATCCAAATTCAATTTTCACTTGTCCGGTTCCATTCTTAATCCTCACGTCCAATCACCACCCGGACAACACAATCCCAGAGAGAATGCTGCAATTAAAAGAGTAAAAATGCAGCTGCGAGGTCCTTAGGAATCTAGCTGGACAAAGTTAATTTAACACACACACACACACACACACACACACACACACACACACATACCATCCTAACACCCCCAAGTAATGTGACTTCCCTGCTCAGGTGTCCAGCCACACAGAATCACCTGGACCAGCTCAGAAATACACACAGCACAACCTCCAATCAGATCTTCGCTCCCAGCCAGTAATCACTGTCTCGGGACCCACCTGGAGCTAAACCTCCCCGAGCTACAGCGACAAAGACTTAGAATTTTCTTGTTTCCCCTTTGGGTTTCCATCCCCTCTTTTCCCTAAAACTAGTTTCTTAAGCACAGACTTTCTAAGGCTTTTTGCTTCTCCGTAAAACACAAAGATGCCTTGTTCGTTATAGTCTAGCTTTTTAAGACAAAGACAAAATACAAGGACCCAGAAAAACTTGGTACGCGGGACTGGAACAAGAATTTATTTCTCTCTCTGTATAAAACTCTAAGGAAGGCAAGGACAAGAGATGGCGGCCTTTTTTTTTTTTTTTTTCTGGAAGATGAGGGGAGGGAGGTGGAGAGATCCAGCACAAGCTCACCTGAGTTCAAGAACCAGGCTGCCACAGGCCCCCACCCCTGGGCCGCCCTGCCCTTGGTCACCTGCAGCAGCCCGCGTCACTTCCTTCCATCACTTCCTCCGCCAGCAAGCGTAGCTGTTACACCATGGACATGCACCATGTCCCCGTCATAGTGCCTCCCTGGGGCATCCTGGGGCGTCACCAAATGAGAACTCCAGGGCCCTTTCTAGTTAATTCCTTCCCGTGAAACTTCCAACAAAATAAACCTTCTCTTCCTGTGTGCTTGTCTACAATGGCCGAGCCCCCCCACCCACCCGAACACCCCCAGATGATCTGGCCCTCCCTTGCCCAGAGGAAGAACCACAAAGATGGGGTGATGCTTGGTGCAGGCTTGCACGATTCCCCAGCAATTAAAAAAACCAACAATTGACAATTAACTCCTTCCCATATTATTACCATATCTTGATGTCTCTTGTTTTATTTCTAATCACTACTACTGGCTCTTAATTTGATGTTTCAGATACAAGACATCAGAGATAGCCAGAGACAAGAGAAAAAGGAAAACTACTTTTGCAACCACAGAGGTCTCCCCCGCAAAGGGGACTAAATAGAAAGTAAGTTAAATGCTGTGCTGGTTTTTCCAATACTAAGTGAACTTGCAGTGCGGTAAAGACTAATTTTTTAGACCTATTCATTCCACTAAATTGGGAAGAGGTGGAGCCTATGCTTTATTTTTGGTTTTATGACTCACCTGGCTTTCTTTCTTATTTCAAGAAAAAAAATCCAGATTCATTCCCCTTTTAAAAGGTTTTGGCCTGGGGGATTTGGGGTCCACTTTTACCCTGGAGCTCCCACCAGGAGCCGCCTGACGTTTAATTCCCACGTCATTACCCTAAAAGATAGCATACGTTTGCTGCTGTTCATACATCTAAGAGTCTTTCTTAGGTCATCATCGGTCGTTGTTCAGGACCCAAACAGCACCCCTTGTCCTCTTCCATTTAATGGGAAATAAACTTCAGACCAGGACTCTGGGTTAACTGACTGCCCTTCCAAAAAGTGCCAAGGGGGCCTCTAACTTCCGCAAGGAAAGCAAAACCAGCACTGACTGGTAGGGATACCGGCTTAAACATTCCTCCCCAGATCTCGACACTGAACGTTTGTACCATCCTAAAACAACAACTTAACAAAGGCATCCCCTTTTCACTTCCTGGCATTCTCCTTCAGAAATTCTGCTGCAACAAAACGCATGCCTTTAGACACAGGAACAATCTCTCCTACTGTCTCGATGTTCCATCCAAGGTCTATTTACCCTCATTAATTTTTCTTTTCTTTTCCTCAACCTGAAACCATCAGCTATGAGTCAGAGAATGATCATTAACTTTTACAGCTTCCATACACATCCACCTACTCACATTTGGGGAAAGAAGACTTGCAACATTGCCTGAGACCAAAATCCTCCATGAAAGAAAAGGAGGGGAAAAAAATGACTTCAAGAAAGTTATAGATGTAGGTCTATGGGGGGGCGGAGGTGGGGGAGGGCTACATCCATTGTTTTTCTGCTTGGTGTTACAATCTGACGCAAAAAAAAAAGAAAGAAAGAAAAGAAAAGTTGAACTTAGTTGCGGTGATAGGCATTTCTGGGCTGATTTTTGAAGAAAAACCAGAAGATTTTCTTTAAACATCAAAACATAATTAAAGTTCTTAAACGGGGGGGGGGGGATTTGAAGTGAATCAAGTTTCCTGCTCTTGTATGAAATGCATTTCTAGCATATGAAAACACGTGGGCTAAGGTGCTGAGACATGTTCCTAACACAGCATTTTTCATTAAAAGTTGCTACATTAACACTCTTAAAATGATGCCCTATCATTACTCCACTTAGCAGTCACAGCTCTGCAACTCATAACGAATTAATTTGCATTAATGTGGGTTTCATGTGTCCTTCTCTGGGTTTGCCATTGTGACTCGGGCTTAATAAAACTGACAAGACAGTAACATCACGCCTTTTATTTCACTTTCCAGAACAAACCAACCCACCCGAAGACCTACACAAATCCTCCCAATTTTTTAAGCATTTTGCTAATATATTTAGTACATCGTAATTGGCCCAGCACGCAGGGCCCTAGTTATCTTCTCAGTAAATATTTATAGCATCATTCTTTCCCATTCATTCTGCATTTTCTGGGAGAATCTCACCGTAGCCTACATCTGCAATTCATTGACTTTACAATTTACCACATGTTGGGATGGGAGAGGTCCTAGCTCCATTTGAATCACTACACAAATATGCAAGTGATTTATCGGTTTCAAACTGAAGGCTGCAAGAGAAGGGACTCCACTTTTCCTGAACATTACTTCTTCTGGCAGACCATGAACAATTACAGTTCGTACTAATTAAGCTCTGTAAATGTGCTGTGCCCTGCTAATGCCTACCAGGCCTCAAATTTATTTTCATGATGCCAAACTTTAGCAAGCAATTTTAACTCCTTCAGAGCTGATCCCCACTAATAACAGCCCTTAGCCCTGCCCACCCCTATAAACAGAACTGTGGGGCTACTTCACGACAAAAAAAAAAAAAAGATAAAATATAACAGGCTGAATGACCAGCCCGAAATCAGATGTGCCTAAGGAAGAAAAACCTATCCTGGGAAAACTGAAGAACACGAGGGCTGATAACCCGTTCATGGATCCCACTGCCCCATCTTTGTAATGAGCTGTTAAGGGATTCATAGCTGTCCCTGAGGGCTAGTAAGTTTCTGCATTCCATTGATTAGAAAATAAAACCTTTCAGCCTCAGTCTTTAAGTTTGGGTTGGATGGAGGAAAGGATCCGGCCAGAAATGACAGAGCCGTCAGCCCCCCTCGGCACTTAGCCACGCACCTCGCCATCCCACTCCCCCTTTTCCATGTGGTCCCTTTGTAACACACACACCGGAACAGCCCACTTTTTAAAAAATAAATTAGAATCGGCAGGATGATTGGCATTCTCTCTCTCTTCGGGGTCTCCACCACACATGCCCCAGCCCCAGGCCCTCACACAAATAACTGATAGGAAACATATCTGTTGCTGGATAGAGCATTTTAGGGGAGGAATGGAGCAAAGCAATCGTTTTGAACAGCAGCCCCCCCTCCCACCGCCACAGTACTCCCACCTCTCCTAAGAAACTTCCAGTCCCCAAGTTCAATCAAGCCATTCCCCAAAGCCCAAATTTCTGTCCCATCTTCTTCTATTTTTTTCAATCTTTCCTAATCAAGCATTTATGCTGCCTCCCTGGCTACTTTTCTGTGCCCCTCCACCACCACCAAAATAACAGTGTACTTTTCCCAAATGAGTGGCCTTGCCATCCCCAATGAATTCTGGAACTTTTTTTTTTTTTTCTCATCCGTTAAATTCCTTTAATCAACTCTCCTCACCCACCTAACTTTTTTTTTTGTAAACCCTCCCGTTAACTATTGCACTATGCAACGTGTGTTTCTGCCCTTCCAGCTCAGTGGAACATCATATAAATTAAAGAGAAGTTTCTCGTATCGGGTTTCTTTAAGTATTCTGGGAAATATGCACAATATAGGCAACACGGTCCAAAAAGAAAAAAAAAAAAAAAAAGAAGAAGAAGAAGAAAGAAAGGGAAAGAAAGAAAAGGAAAGGGGAAAAAAAAAAGAAGAAAAAGGAGAAGCCAGAAGACAAGGAGAAAGATGCAAACAGCTAGAGCAACTTTGCTTTTGAAAAAGGCATTTGTGCAAAGCCCCCACTGAATTTCCATCCTGAAAGTGCTCTTTATAAATGTGTATAACAATAGCCTAGAGGAGAAGTACAAGTCAGCTGCCAAAGGAGAGGGTGTCTGTCTCAGTAAGCTCGGATTGTAGAGGTGGGGGTCACGGAAGGGGGGAGGGCGGCTTTTGAGAGGGGCTCCCCCACCACACGCCAACCCCCATCTCAGTGCTTATAATTAGTGAGAGAAATTTGAGCTACTGCCAATGTCTGCGGACCTTGAATATTATAAGGCCAACGTGGCGTCAAATATCTTAACATTCATAAGTGTTATGGGCGGTAAATAAAGCCTGTGGATTTATGACCCGGTGGCGCTTGCCAGCAAAGGACTAGGGCACATTTCTTTCAGCAGACCTGTCGAGGTGCAAGTTTGCCTTTGGTTGTAAAATTAACCATTTCCTTCACAAATGTGCTCAATTATAAGTCAGAGTTGAAGATTTACTTACACAGTTGCCAATATTCACTCCAGAAGAACCTCAGATGCCCACGCTCCACACCCCTTCAAAAAGAAAAGCCTCCAAGAATCTGATTCACCCCTCCTTTCAAAACTTCTGAAATGTGTCACCTCAGAACAGTTATAAATGTGGTTAAAGATACTATCTAAGTCCACTTACCAAGACTAAAAAGCTTACACCTACTTCCTTGGAAAGTGCTTACTTATTTGGCAACGCCATGGTTTAAAAAAAAACAAGAAACAAAAAAACAAAACAGAAAAGGAGTAAATCACCCCTTGCCTGCAGCCTCTTCCCTTCCCCCAATATAATGTCATCTTCCTGTGCAGAAGAGAGCCTCTGCTAAATCCAGGTTGTCTCGTGCTTAACTGCCAATAAACCAACTTCCACTAACTTCCAGACAGCTGGGGAAAAGGTCCTCGGAGTTTTAGTCATGGTCCAGAAACACGCGTCCACACAAAAATTTGCAGCTGTCCTTTCTCTACAGTGCCTTTTTAATGTGATTTGGGGGCCCCTGTTGGGAAACATCTGACAAAATGTAAAATCCTCTTAGGTACCTTCTCGTTTGCCCACTGTGCGTGTGTAAGAGAAGTTGCACCCGGGCTTCTCAACCAAGAAAAATCTGGGCACTTTCTGCAGGCACACAGGCACCTCGTGGGATGTGAGGAGGCATTCAAAACCTGCAAAGGCTTCTACTGTAATCTTTGAAGGCACAGCCTCTGGTGCAACTATTAAAATGCTAGTTTTCTAAAGCAAATATTTTTTTAATGGCGCGCAGGACTGCAGTTATCCTGGGCTGCTAACAGAAAAGCATTCTGGATCTGCCAGCCCCCGGAAACCTTCCCTGTAACTTTTTCACAGCTTGCTAAGAAACAGAAAGCTGACCAGCTTCCAGCAGTGACTCTAAATGAAATCCGTATCAGTAAAATTAAAATCAAGGTGGAAAACTCCTAGCCAGAACCGGGATTGTTTGCCTCCAAATCTTTTCTCAATCAGATAGGGGGCATCAGTAAGAGCTACTTCCCTTAAGCAGTCCAAAGTTTCCAAAAACACTGCTTCCAAATAAGCACTTCGGGCCCCCAGCTGCCTAATAGCTTGTGTGGGGGGTTCAGAAAGCTTTAATTTCGACAAACTGCAAAGCGCTGGCATATTAAATTTATAATCATTAAAATATGACTTATTGGGTGCATGTTGAGCCCATAATCCATACTGCAGACATTAAACCCCAACCTATAAAGATTAGCATAGAATTAATACTGTTGCGTTGAGATTGGAATCTAAACATGTTGGCCATAAATATTTCTGAAGGAGATGAAAAACAATTAGCATAAATACCAAAGAAGGGCAAGAACACCTGTTCTTTTTCAGGGCGATAAGCATTTTATTGTTCTCTATTTAAAATGTAATGACCTGTGTAATTACAGTAATATTACATTGTTATGTAGGGGCTTGGAATGTCACACTTTGAAAAGTGTTGTCAAAACAATCAGGGGTGAAGCTGGGGGGTGAGAGGACAACCAGGGAAGGACCACCATTAACCCTTCACACTCTCGAGGTCTAAATCTTTTGTAATAGAAAGGATTATGTTGTTTGAGTGAGAGGAAAAAACATCCATTTTTCACAAGCCAGAAAGAGAAGATGTTTGCCCGCTTAATAAAAACCCCAATGAATAGGCCCCTCTTGGTTCCTTTTAAATGCTGAATTCCAAGTTCAAAAGTGAATTCAAGATGCTGCTTATTTATTTGTTCAACCTAGTAGCCAACAGCTCAGTTAAAAAAAAACCACTAACTTTGGGCTATAAGAAGATGCGAGAGCTCTGATAATCAAGTCTTAAAAAGAAATCTCAGACCTAAATAGAATCCCGACCACCCTGTTCCAACTTCCCGTTGGGCAAGGGGGAAAAAGAAACGTGAAACTTACTTTTTCCTATCACCTTCAATATGGTAACAACACTCTTATCTTTAATATACAAATGTTACCACAGTTCTAATATTTGCTCTTTTATCACTTACCATCTACTTAACCAGACCTCTCTCCTTAATGCAGTTTTGTATTCGAGTCTGTCTTTTTAAAAGCCCTTCCTATTACTGTATCAAAGACTAAATTAATGTTATGCAGAAGGCTTTGTCGTTTTAAAATAAAATTATTACTATCGAGCTTTATGGCGTCTTCGGCAATTAAAGCATTATTCTTGAGATAATGTTTTATTCATCATAGCTGATTTACCGATACTCCTTAATTCTTTACATTCTTAAACAGAAAAGCAGAAATCAGGGATCCAAAGAGTTTGCTTTTTTTAAAGGACGCAGCTGCTTACAGGTACACTAACAAGGAACAGAAACAGCAGCAAAAACACCACCACCAAGGAGGGTCGGGAAAAGGAAGCATCCAGCTAGCTGGTCTTTACACCTTGCCCTCGAAAACCCACTCTACGAAGCACTAAGAATTTCAGGGGAGCATGAAAAGACCCCTATCTTGCCTACAGATGCCCTCCGCAGTGGTTATCAAATCTGAAATTGCAAGCTGGCCCTCCGATCGAAGACGTCAGAAGTGACACGCAACAGCCTCCCGTCCCCATTTCTACTGCTCTGCTTACTGGCCTAAATAAATAACTTTAATTTTGGAGCAGAGGCTCTAACCCAGGTAACCGAGAGGAAGGAGGAAGGGGCAGCACACACAAAGATGTCTGTTGGTGTTTGACATGCAAATCTCAGAACTGCCTACGGAGTTCAGAAATGTCCTCTCATACTCCATCTGATGTCAGAGCACAAGGCCACCCGCTATGTCCACAATTAAAATAGTTGGAGCGGTCTATTCCTATAATGCCCACAAAGGGGACCGAAGGGTTGGGAGCCTTCCTTTTCGCACCGGGAAATCATTTACTTGCCTTTAACCATTTCCCTGTTTCCTAATTACAGCACAACACAACTGTTCAAGTTGTTAGGCAGCCGTGGGGCAAGATCGCCAGCGGTCAGACTGGGAGTTTGAAAAGAGTCAAGAAGGCCAAGAAGCCCGCCATCAAAACTCAATATTCAGATGGCCTTTTGGAGGGCTAAGTGGATTTTTAAATAATACCAGAGAGAAATCCATCGAGGGGCGAGGGGAGGAGAGTAAGAAATTCTCAGGGTTACTTTGGAATGTGGCTTGGTCGGGTTGGTCACTACACAAACGCTCTCTGATTCTGAGCCGAATGCTCCCGGTTTCAGATGCCCACGAGCTCCCAAGAAAAATACAACGTAACCGGTCTGTGCTTCCCTACAGCTGCAACCTCACAGCCCGGCCCCCGCAGCCTGGCTGAGCTGGCCCCGAAGGAGGAGGTCGGGCTGAAACGCTCTACCAGCTTCCCAAGCATGCAGAAGCCTGGGTACAGGGAGCGAGGGAGGGGGGATAATTATTTCTCTTTCCTAGCCATAAAAAATGACCGGTCTGGCATGCACTTGCCCTTTTTGCCAGGGCCCAAAAAACAAGTAAAACCTGATAGTTAATATTTTAATGCTTAGAAACACTTGTAGATCAGATCGCCTCCCGACCGGCCAGCCCATGGCCATTAAAACCGAATCCACGGCTGCTGAACACTAGGTACATTATTTCAAATTGCTATCTCGAGTTACCGAAAAAGAAAAATCAAAAGTAGTGTGTGTAAATAAGGAGTAAGGGGACCCAACCAGAAAAGGTGCAAAATGACAATCCCGGGAAACCCGGCACAAACGTCCAAAGGCTGTCTCTACAGATTGGCGATCCAGGCTTTTTACCAGAAGGTGGGATTGGGGGAGGGGGGTGGAGGGAGGGGTTCAGGACGAGGGCAGGGGGCAGAGGCCGGCCGGAGAAGGGGATGAGCCTTATTAATACAAATGTCAGGGGTGGGCGCGGAACGCACGCTGCGGGAAGCACCCACGAAGCCGGCACCCGGTGCCGCCCTGGGGCCCCCGAAGTTGGGTGGCCGGCAAGAAGCAGCCCACTCCCTTGAAGCGCCCTTGGCCTCCCTCACCTTCTACACACCCTTGGGCCGGCAAACCCTGGTCTCTGATCCCCCCACCCAGGGCCCACTGAGGGCCTTCTCGGAAGTTGGCGAACGCAGACCGGGCTATGAGCCCCGAGGCACCAAAATTCCCTAGAAATACATCGAATCCGCTCAGAAGAGGCCATCCCGGCTGTACACAAACCAAGAACCCGGTCACAGGGGCCTGCCGACTCCGCGCGGCCCGGGAGAGCCCGCAGCCAGCGCGCCCCGCAGCCGAGCCCGCCTCCGCGCCCAGGGCGCTCGCGGCCCTGCGGGTTTGCCAAAGAAAAGCCAGCCCAGAGCCCCCAGGTTTACGGTGGGACCAGTCTGGGAAGCGTGACCTTCCAGAGGAAAGGGGGAGGGGGGCTGAGAGCCAGCGATCGCCACTAGAAAGCTAAATAAATAACCAGCCGAAAGAGAAAGCCGAGACGCTTCTCCAGGGCCCCGGTCTCCGCGCGCTCGCTACTTCTCCAGTCCAACGCCTGCAGGAAAATCCACTCTCTACCCCGCGCGTCGGACGCAGCCCAGGCACTCGGGCCCCGGCAGCGGCAGCCAAGGGGTTAACCGGGGAAAACCCAAGACGCCACAGAAGAGGGAAGGAAGAGAGAGGGAGAGAGAGCGAGCGAAAAGAAAGAGCCACACAGTCCTCTTCCCAGGGTGAAACAAACAACACCACCACAGGGGGAGGGGGGAATCAGCGCAAAAAAAAAAAAAAAAAAAAGTTCTTCTCTTTCCCCCCAACCCAACAAAGCCCTGCTTGGAAAGAAAGGTCTTCCCAACATCACGAGGCAGCAAACTGAAAGCAAGAACATGGCGAAGTGCAAACAAATCCAGTCCACAAAAGGCAGAAAAGTTTGGAGAGTTTCGGGCTGCCTGGGCCGCAAGCGGGGGAGGGGAGGCGGGGAGGGGAGGAGGCGGGGAGGGAGGGAGGGAGCGAGGGAGGGGAGGGGAGAGGAGGGGAGGGGAGGGAGGGGGCAGGGCAGGGGCCGCATGCGGGGCCGGGCGGGCGGGCAGCGGGCGGGGGCCGGGCGAGGAGGCACTTACGGTTCGGGCGGTGGGCGAGAGCGATCCGTTGGGGAGGTAGGGGCTCGTCAGGTCGGGGATCATGATGAAGGGGTAGCCGGGATACGGTGGCCCCTTAAAGAGCCCTCCATCTTGCCTCTTGGCCGCTAACATGGCGGGGCGGCGAGGGGACGGCGGCGACCGCGCCGAGCGGGAGAGAGCGAGGAGAAACTTTTTAGAAAGTGCCCCAAGTAGCCGGGCGCCCCGGCAGGGCCGGCGCGCGGCCGGGCCGAGCGGGGCGCGGGGCCGGGGCGCGCGGGGCGGCGGGCCCGGGGGGCGGCTCCGGGCGGTTGCGGGGCGCGCGGGGCGTACTCACCTTCTTCCAAACTTTCCCGGGATTTATCTCGAAAACTTTCGGAGCGAGGCGGAGGCCGTCTTTCCGCCTTCCCGGAGGGGTGGAGGTGGGGAGGGCGAGGGGCAAACGCCACGCAGAGGGGGTAGAAGGGGGAGAAAAGGGATCAGCGGGGTGGAGGGGTTTTGGGGGGGGAGAGAAAACAGGGTTACAAGTTTCTGCAATGGTGGCACCGCGCGCACACGCCGCCCGCCCGGCCCCGCGGCGCCCCCGGCCCAGATTCCTCCCCTCTCGGCACCGTCTGCCAAGCCGAGGAAATAGACTCAAGACCCCACCAGCCCGAGGGGCTTTTCCTACCTCGGAATCGGAGGAGCTGTTTTGATTTGTTTCTGATTCATTGACTAGAGACGATTTGACATCAGCTAAATCCCTCTCTGCCGAGGAGTTTTCGGAGCTCTTCTCCTCCTGCTCGCCCTCGTCTTTGAAGGAAATCAGTTCGTCGTTGGCGCCTAGGTCATCTCCTCCACCGCCGTTCAGCTGCGGCATTTTTTTCACCCACCAGCAGCAATTTTGGAAGAAAAATGAAGGAGGAAGAAAAGCCAAAAAAAAAAAAAAAAAAAAACCCCAAAAAGTTTTGCCCCCCCCAAAAAATGTTACAAGAAAAAGACGAGTCCAAGGTGAACTTTTTTTTCTGCTTTGGGGTCTTTTTCTCCTGGGGAGGGGAAAGAGGGAGAAGGGGAGGGGAAAGGGGGGGAGATCTTCTGCACGCGTGAGTTTGGGTTTCTTTTTTCTCTCGTTCCCAAGGATCCGATCAATGTGCAAAAAAATAATAAATAAAAAAGGGGGGTAAAAAAAAACACACCAACAACAACAAGAAGTCAGATATAAAGAGCAAAGGGGGGGGAAGCCGAAGATACAGGAGGAGCTCGTGCCGCTCGGATTTGAGTGAGTTGAAGTTAGACTGAGAGCTTTTCAGTTCAAAGGCGGCGCTGATTGACAGATAGAAAAAGGGGGATCGAAATCCGGAGGAACGGAGTAGTCTGGGAGCGGAGATTATTGACAGGGCGAGAGGAACACACTCGCTTAATGAGATGCCGAGGGGCGGGGCCGGCCCGGTGACGTGTGCATAAATAAACAGCCGGGGTGGGCGGGGCGGGGGCGGCTAACAATGATCCTTTCGGGCTCCGGGAGAGGGAGGAGGGAGAGGAGGAGGAGGAGGAGAGGGGCGGGGGAGGAGGGGGGAGAGAGTCGGAGGGAGGAGTGTGCAGGGGGAAAGGCCTGCGCTGAGTGGGTGCGAGCCCGCGAGTCTGGGCGAGGGTACAGGACTCGCTCCGGGAGGGGGGCGGCTTCGGAAGGACAATGCAGAGTGGGAGAGGAGGGGAAGGGGGTGGCGACCGAGTCAGGAATCCGAGCGGAGGAAGGCGGAAGGAAAGCCCACTTGGGGGGCGGGGATGGGGAGAGGCCCAGAAAAAGTGCACTTTGGAAATATTAGAAATAAGTCTTAAGGAAGGGGAAAAGGAGGAGAGTACTGTGGAGAAGGGGTTGGGGGGTTGGGTGTCGCTTAGTGGCTAATCCAGCAGGGAAATCAGCCACCCTTGGGCGGGGATCTAACAGAAGTGGTCAAAAAGATCAACCCTCCACTTTCAGAGAGCTTGGGGAAGTGGGGAGCTGGGCAAAGTTCCTGGTCATCTGCAGTGAAAGAAACTATGAGCCCACGAGGTCTTCCCTCCCCCTTTTTGTTTATTAATAGTGAGTCATTTCATTAAATCTTACGTCTCACTAGAATAAATATACCAAGATGACTTTTTGTCCAAAAAACAATCAAATACTGAAGTGTTAGTCAGGGGCATTAAAAATATCCTTAAGGAAAAATACGTGGTTCTTTTCAATGTAAAGTGTTGTTCCTTCCCCCCCTCCTTTGGTAACTGACGTTGGAGGTGGTAAGAAATGAGCTGGGATTCAAAGTCCTTTCTGCCTTTGGAGGTGAAAAGTTTGGGCGTTAACACCGCCAGGGAAAATAAAACTGAAAGTTCACCAACCCCTGGGATCAGTGGTGCTGGAGTCTTTCTCCAAGGGGGTGTGAAATGAAATCCCCAAAAGACCGGCCAAATAATCAAGATGTAGATGGCTCTGGCAGGAAATTGCTAACCACTGCTGATGCTGAAAAAGCTCTGGGAGGAGGTGGAAAACTTGGGGTTTGAGGCAGGTATTGTTGTTTTTAGGCACTCGCCTGGGGAGCAGATTTGCTACAAAATGGGGAACAGAATTATGTTAAAGAGGAAAAGGTCTGACTCTCCCAAAACATAGTCTTCCTGGATGTTGGAGCAGGAGCACTCATTTTCTTGCAAATACCCGATGAGAAGTGGACCGGAAACTACAACATGAAAGGGGGGGGGGCAAAAAAAATCAATAGGAATTAGCAAATTATCTGTTAGGAACAGTGTTGGTCTGCAGTCCATGATATACTAAATTATCCCACCAATTCCTAAAAAAAACTCACATCCATTCCAACTGGCCCATCAGCACCTAAGGTTTCTAAAAGAAAGCAAATTTGCCATGTAATATTTAGAGAGTTTGGGTTTCAGCAAAACTGTTTTATAGGCTAAGGTCTCAGAAAGAAGTCTACTAAAAATAATGATACCAAGATTGACAAGGCCAGTGAATTCCTCTGCACTGGGAAAAATTCACAACCACATTAGCACACTAAAGAGTAAAGATGCAGGCAAAATAAAATGGGGGTGGGGGGGCCAACGGAGGAGAATCACTGTAACTCCCAACTTTAATATTAATCAGAAAATCAGAAGTAGAGTGAGAAGGAGCCAGAAAAGAAGTAAAACAAATGTGTACATTTAATCAGACAGGATTGCATAGGATACAAAGCACAGGGCTAATTAGTCTCAGCAGGTAGGACTAACCTTCAGACTTCATAAATAAATAAGGCGGGCACAGTTTCTAAGAGGGAGAGTGGAGACAGAAAGGGGATTATTTCAAGACACCAAGTAAAAACATGAAGAATGAAATGCTTCACTGTTAAATCCATGTACAAATGGATTTAACAGTTTCCTTTTCGTAGGTCTTTTCACTTGGTTGCCTTTAGATTTACACATTTAGCGAATGACCATAGCTTTTCACACTTGCTAATTGTCACCTGCATACCTAGTGTGCCCGAGTCTGTCTGTGTACAGCATAGACTTTCCTAAAGCCTGTTTTAAGGGCTTATTTACTTAAACTGGAACACATTCATAGTAACTCAATTTTATGGCAATTTCTTTGTCCTGTGCGGTTTTATTTTTTTAATCTAACCCTGATCTGAATTAAGTTGGATAATGAGGTCTTCTATGTCCTCTATAGGACTACCTGGATAAGAAAAGCTCATAAATACACTGAATGGAAATTTTAAAGCATGTGCTTATTGTTTTTAATGTCCTGGCCTGCATTTTTAGCATATGTAAATACTAACGGCTTTCTTCCAATGATTAGTAACCTTATCCACTTTGGCATACCCTCATATTTCTCATTCAAAGGAAACTCTTGAATCTTTCCTCCTTTAAATCTCTGATTTAATTAAGCAATTAAAAGTTATTCCGTGATAGCACATGTACCACATTTAATTTCATTGCTTCGTGCCATAAAAAGGCTTGGGGAGACCCGTGAGATCTCAGAGGCTCAGTAACCCCCAAGTATCCGGAAGGGCTTCAGGTGATGCCTGGGTGGGAGGTGGGGGAGGAAGAGGGTGTGGAATTGCAATTGGCAAAAAGCAGGGGAATATAATACATTTCTTTAAAAGTCAGGTTGGCTCGCAATGTGGACATGTATTTTATAGATTCGGTGTGGAGTTTTAAACAACAGTTGACTCGTGTCCAGGTGTGGAGGCAACTTCTCTCTCTAGATGACTCCTGGTTTACAAGACCATGAGTTCCGCCCCAGTAGTAGGGGGTTCGAAGAACACAGGGAGGAAACCAGGCCAGTTCTGACTTTGGCCTGAGCCAAGGGGTTTTGCAGATTGGGAGGGGGGCAGGGTGGTGGAGAAGCTATGACCTCTTTCTTCGGTGCCCATTCCTGGGGCCAGCCGAGATCCCAAACTCTAAGGAGACTGTGCCTCAGTCTCTCTTTCTTCCTGCTTCTCCTCCTCATCCATGCCCTTCTGCTTTCTTCACTCCTCTGTTTTCTCCTCCCCGTCAGCTGTCCGTTCAATCCCTGTGGACATGTGTTGATATGAGTCATCTGCATTTCCCTTGAAAATTAAGCGAACAGGTCACCTTTCCCAGGGATACTTCCTTGTTCATCCCTATTGGGGAGTGGGAAAGGAGGTTTCGGTGGATGTAAATCATTCTTCGGGCATTGGTTCCCTATGGGGGAGCCATGGCGGAGTGGTAGGTGTCCTCCAACCAATGGGAATGTGCTTGATGGGGATGGCGGAAATAGGCCAACTGTGACCTTTGTCCTCTGAGAACGGCCTCACCTGACAGATGAGGCGGTTGGACTGGGCATTTCCCCGGGTCCTTCTTTAACATTCAGGGGGTGCATGATTCCATAGGTTACGCCCACACCCTAGTTATGCTAAGAGGTTCGCCAGCGCACCAGCAAAGAGGACAAAGCATGTAGGAAGTTCGGCTTTGGGATTTAGGAAAAACCCACCGGAAGTGGAGAATACATGACTCAGCTCCCCCAACCGCTCAGTCAGATTCCACTCAATGACCCTCGACAGTGACGTGTACACATGTGTGTGTGTGTGTGTGTGTGTGTTGTGTATCCCGTGTGATGTTTCCTTTAAGACCCGGGTTCCAAGATGGATGATCGGTACCCACTGTGTTGGACTTATCTATGCAGGGACTGTGCTGACTGAGGGAAGCCAAAAAAAGAATCTGAAACATAAGGAAGCTATAAAATGGGGAAATGTTTTGAAGCCGAAGTCCTGCTTCCACTGTGAGATTTTCTGTTTGCTTTTTGTTCTGCGTGGGTGATGGTTCCTTATTTGGACCTTGAGGAAAGCTACTCCCTGAGCCAACATAGGAACACTAAAAATTGGACACCTCTGAGAGTTTTCAGCTTTAGCAGGAGGAAGGGGTAGGCAAAAAAGGCCCACTTCATAGGCATACTTTTATTTTTCCCCAATGATTCTGTCAAGGGACATGGAAAGGCACATCCCCACTTCTTGAAACCGTGAGGAACACTGTTCTGTTCTGGCATTTTTCTGAAGTGCCTGGCTTGATCACCTTGCTTCAGCTAATGACAGGTCTGGGTAATAAAGTGACAATAATGCCTGATGATCCAAGGGTTAATGGGGAGATGTATGCATTTGTACAGCGTTTCATCACCTGCCTTCATAAGCGGATCACTACCGCACAGGCATCTGTGACAGGAGCCGCCTTTCGAAAGACATCAGTCCTCCGTAAATATACCTTTCTTATTGACACGATGTCTTTTAACCCTAATAGTAATGGAAGAAGGCCAATAAATGAAACATTTACTGCATAACTTGCCTTATTTTGGGGTGGTGTACGATTCCTTTCTAGCCATCTCTAGAAGATGTTTTCAGCCTAATTTGCTCCCTAGAAATTTCGCTTGCTACAGTTATACGTCTATGACGTTTTATTGCCTGAAGCCAAGTCTGCATAAGAACTTTCTTAAGATATACTTATCCTAATGCCAGGCTACAGGAACTGGGCTGCTTTATGCTGAATTATTTGTGCTACCCTGATATACAGGATAGAGACTTCCCGATAGTCATTGCCATAGGGTAGGTCTAAATGTTTCTGAGAAGGGGGGAAAAGGTAGAAAAAGGTGAAAAAAGTTTCAACTAGGTTGGTTTATACAAGTCTTTAGAATTAATAATTGGGTCTGTATTTAACATATTAAAATGCCTGAGGTTTTCTTGTCTTTCTCTCTCTTTTTTTTAAATAGCTTCAGTGACCCCGTCCTTTCTTACAAAGCCTCCTCACTGGCCCAAGCCCACTGTTATGTTCAGAAATGTCATGCATATCCAAGAGCCTTCCAGAAAAACATGGGCACTTTACACTGAGGCAAAGACAATGTCAACCAGCATGGAGCGGTCTCACAAGGTGTTTACATCAAGGGACAGAGCAGGTGAAATTTCAGGAAAGGACAACACCATTGTTCCCCATGTAACTTATCTAGGTGTGGGCTGACGCACCTGCTTCTGGCCAAAAGCATCATGGGATAGAGGAGGTGAAGGATCCAAGGAGACTTCTAAGTCTGGAGTGTGAGTATTAGAGGGTTGGTCCCTCCAGGAATCCACAGCAGCTTTGAGCCCTCATCTGTGCTTGAGGAAGGACCAAAATCTATGTTGACCAAATCACTTGGGACCAGACTGGAGTCAGCTCCCCTTTGTTCCCCCCTTGCAAAAACCCCAGTTGTTTCTTTAAATTCCAGTGATATTTGTGGCTTCCGTTTCCTAATGAAACTTTCATTTGAACAGGGAAAAGGAAGAAGGATAAATGATGAGTTCCGGGTCCAGAGAGGGTTCGGATTGCAGTGTAGACAACAGCCTGCAGCACAGGGTTCAGCAAGAGCGAGGCTTCCGGCTGACTGTCATCCTGAGCAAACTCCTCTCTAGGCAGCCCGAGGGCACACTGTAAATACCTAGAGCAGGAGGGAAGGCATTAATCGTTATTTCTTAAAGGTTCCAGGATGCTGAGAGTGAGAGGTTATAATGACCTCAAAACCCCCTAAGAAGCACAGGTGCCCCTCCTAGCAAACCCTGGCTTAGAAATGAGGTCTTTCTCTATGTGCTTGTGTACCCAGACCCTGATTTTCCCACGCTTTCTAGCGAGGGTCCAGGTTCTCCATGTCTGTGCACAGCACAGGCATAAACAGTTCTTGCTCCTACCCAGCCATGGACTCTGCTCCTGGAGCAACCCAAGTCCTGGGCAGGGGAGAACCAGCAGAGATGCCTCCACTTGCCCTTCTCCTTCCTGCCAGCGTTCATCAAGGGCAGGAAGGTTCTGTGTGCCTGGAGACCCTCCTCGCACTGCCAGGCCCTGCAGCCCACCCGCACCCCCAACAGCCAAGGTGATGACTATCTACGGGCATTTCTTAGGGAAGGATCTGCTATGAACATCTTTCAGCCTTTGGTTCTTCAAGGGAAACTTGCCTATCTCTCTGTATGAGGAGCATCTTTCCAATGTGATCATCTGGCTGTGTTAATTTTTTTTTTTTTTAATTTATTTGACAGAGAGATCACAAGCAGACCGAAAGGCAGGCAGAGAGAGAAGGGGAAGCAGGCTCCCCGCTGAGCAGAGAGCCTGATGTGGGGCTTGATTCCAGGACCCCGAGATCATGACCTGAGCCGAAGGTAAAGGCTTAACCCACTAAGCCACCCAGGTGCCCCTGTCTGTGTTAATTTTTGCTGGCTAAAAAACAGCAAGTACTGTAGAGTTCTTTTTTAAAAAGTGTATACTTGAAAGGATGTGCTCCAAAATGTCAATAGCACTTTTTTTTTCTAGACAATGGAATTTTGACTTTCATTGTTAATACTTTTTTATACTACCTGGCTTTGTTTTAACAACTGGACATGGGAAGGAAGATAATGCTTTTTGCTCTTTTCATCAATAAATGCCTTGACTTTCCTCCTCCTTCTCTCTGGTATACACTCCAACTCGCTCAAACTGGGGATGTTTCAAGGTAGTTGTTGTTGACGTTGCATCTAATATATAACTTTGAACCTCCGTCAGATTTACTCTCCTACTTGAATTTCAAAGCACATTACTGATAAGAGATTCATTTCATGCCTTTAATTTGAAAATTAATAATAAGCCCCATCCAGCTGTGCCTGAGTGGCTCAGTCGGTTGAGCGTCAGACTCTTGATTTCAGCTCGGTATCCTGAGAAAGAGACCTATATCAGGCTCCATGCTCAGCCGGGAGTCTGCTTGAGATTCCCTCTCTCTTCCTCCTTTGCCCCTCTCCCCATGCACGCACATGCTCCCTCTCTCTCAAATAAATTAAATAAATATTTAAAAATAATAATAATAATAAACGCCATTCCCCCAAAAGGTGCTCAGAGACTGCCTTTAGGCTTCACGGTGGTGGCATCCTCTGTTCGTTAAAGGGGGCTATCTTTCTACAAACCCTTTCTCATACATGGTCTCACTTGCTGCTCACAACACTTTGTGAAGTAGAGAGGACAATTCTAATTGTTCCCATTTTACAGGTAAGAAAGCTGAGGGTCCAAGAGATGCAGGCTGACCGAGCATCCCGTGGCTGGTCACAGCCAGGCCCAGACTGGAATTCAAGTTTCCTGATCCCTCAGTCCAGGTCTTTTTTTGCCACTGGCTCCCGGGTCAACCCAACAACAGAATTACCCTCACGACTTTTCTGTGATACACTGGGGGTATAAAGCGGACCTTGGCAAAAATATAAATAGTTTTCTTTAAAGTAAAACTCACATCCAGCCCTCTGGTATGCTGTGAAGTGGAGAACATTTGTCCTCAAGGCCAACCACCCCCCCACCCACATACTTGTGCTTCTGGGATGCCCAGAGCTCTCTCCTCAACGTATCCCATTCTTTACTATTCCTACCCCAAAACTGTGCCAGGGTTTGTCAACCTGGGTGCCAACAATGTTTCGGACTGAATGATTCTTTGTTGTACCGAGCTGTCCTGTACGTTGTTGGATGCTGAGCAGCATCTCTGGTCTCTACCCACTAGTTGACATTGGCACTGTCTCCCTAGTTGTAACAGTATAAAATGTCTCCAGAAATTGCCATACGGAGACACCTGGATGGCTCAGGTTGGTTAAGTGTCTGCCTTCGGTTCAGGTCATGATTCCAGGGTCCTAGAATCGAGCCCTGCATGGGGCTCCCTGCTCCACAGAGAGCCTGCTTCTCTCTCTTCCTCTGCCTGCCACTCTGCTTACTTGTGCTCTCTATCTCTCTGTCAAATAAATAAAATCTTTTAAAAAAGAGAAAAAAGCAGAAATTGCCGTACGTCCCCTGGGGGTGGGGGGTATGGAGCAAAATCCCCCCCTATGGTGAACCACAGCTCTCCACCCAACGCCCTCTGTGGAGGGAATGTGCTAAACTCAATCATTTTAGTAAGTCAGTCAGTTCTCTGACCATCTTCCCCTTCCTCCAGCTGACCCAGGGCTGGCTCAGGATGGCCTGGGGACTTTAATCTGTGGCACTTCCGCTCCCTGGTGGAAACCTACGCCCCACACAAGAGGGCATCTTGATCTCACCGGAAGTGTTCAAACCTTGGCTCTGCCTTGTCTCAGTGTGTGCCCTGGGGCCCACCTAAAAATCATTCTGACTCTTTACTCATCTATAAAATGCGAACATGAGACCTATGTTTGAGTATTATCCTTAGGATTCCATGAAATAAAATGTCAAATTGCTTTGATTGCAGAAGCCTCCAATCAGGGCTGATTTTGTTTCTTGACACATGTGTCCAGATGGAGATCAAATGCCCGGATTCAGCAGTGTCCTGGCACCATGCGAGGGCTCAGGAGGCCTTAGCTCTACACCGTCATTCTATCCCTCCTAGTTACACCTCTCAAGGTAGCTGGATTGCACAGAGGAAAAGTACCTGCACTCAAAATGAACACATCTGGAATGGTGGCTTTCAACCCAAAGACAAGCTTGGCAGTTGCAGAGAAGACTCTTTAGAATCCCTTTGTGGCGCTGTCCCTTGGGTCAGCCCTACCGCAAGAGTGTCCCCAGTCACCATCCTCTCTCTCTGCCTCCAGGCAAACCCCTCCCACCCAGGGAGCAAATCCCTCCTACCCAGATTTCAAAAAAAACCCAAGGCCTGATCTCCATTGTCTAGTAATTTAATAACACACAACCCTTTGCAAACTCCAATTAAGCAAGGGCACTGTTCCCTAGTGAGCAAGGCCTGCCACCCTCCCACGCCAGGCCTCTGTTCTCAGATGGGAGACCACTGAGAGGTGGCCTCTGGGAGAAGTGGTTGGCCTAGGGCTGACTAAAGAGGAAAGAAAGGAGGGAGCTAGGTCAAAAGGGAAGAGGTGGAATTCCAAGTTATAGGACTTCAGGGGTTCAGTCCGGTCAAGGCCGTTACTGGCTACTCTGGACGGGAGCATCTTTCAGGTCAGGAGCTCTTTTAGCTCTTCCGTTTCTTAGGGGAGGGTGTCAGGATGCCTTCGAGAATCTGAAGCTAGCTTCAGGTTTTTTCACCCATTCGTACTGAAAATTGTGCAAATACGGGGTGCTTGGGTGGCTCACTTGGTTAAGCAGCTGACCTGGGCTCAGGTCATGATCTTAGGGTCTTGGGATCGAGACCCTAACTGGGCTCCACACTCAGCAGGCAGTCTGTTTCTCCTCCCTCTCCCTCTGCCCCTCTCCCCACTCATGAGCGTGTGCGCACGCTCTCTCTCAAATAAAAATCTTAAAAATATTTTTTGCAAATACAGTTGACCCTTTTTCTTTTTTTTAAAGATTATTTATTTATTTATTTGACAGACAGAGATCACAAATAGGCAGAGAGGCAGGCAGAGAGAGAGGAAGGGAAGCAGGCTCCCCGCTGAGCAGAGATTTCCCAATGTGGGGCTCGATCCCAGGACCCTGGCACCATGACCTGAGCCAAAGGCAGAGGATTTAACCCACTCAGCCACCCAGGTTCCCCTACAGTTGACCCTTGAACAATGCAACGGGTAAGGCGTACTGACCTCCCAAACACAATAGAAAATGCACAGTTGATTCCCTCCAAATTAACTACTATTGACCTACTGTTGAACAGAAGCCTTACTGATAACATAGTCAATTAACAAATATTTTTTATCTTATGTGTATTACATACTGTATTCTTACAATAAGGTAGAAAAAAGAAAATGTTATTAAGAAAGCTCTAAGGAGGGGCACCTGGGTGGTACAATGGGTTAAGTGTCTGATTCTTGGTTTTGGCTCAGATGGTGATCTCAGGGTTGTGAGTTTGAGCCCCAAGACCTCCTCTGTGCTAAGTGGGAGTCTACTTAGATTTTCTCTCCTTCTCCTTCTGGTTTGCATCCCACCCCTCACTCTCACGTGTGCATGCTCTTGTTCTCTCTCAAATAAATCAATAAAATCTCCTTTTAAAAAAAGATTCTTTAAAAAAAGATTTTATTGTTTTATTTGAGAGAGAGCACGAGCAGTGGGGAGCAGAGGGAGAAGGAGAAGCAGGCTCCCACTGAGCAGGGAGCCCCACATGGGGCTCAATTCCAGGACATGGAGATCAGGACCTTAACCAAAGGCAGATGCTTAACTAACTGAGCCAACCAGGCACCTCTAAATAAATAAACCTTTAAAAAAGAAAAAAAAAGCTATAAGGAAAAGAAAATACATTTACAGACCTGTACTGTAAAAAAAAATCCACAGATAAGTGGACCCTTATTTTTCAATGGTCAAATGTACTCTCTGAATTTATTAAAATTTCCTGCCCTAAAGAATTATAAGTCAAGTCTGACGTTTGTCAAGCGTCTTAGAGTTTTAGGAGCACTTTCCAATAGGCAAGCAGGAGGATTGAGGGGGTGAGCTCATGGGTTTTAGAATGATGGGCGCGAACATGTCAGAGCCACTCACCAGCTGGGGTTCCTGGCACGAGGTATCTCAGCTCTGTACTTGTACTTCCTCTTGCACAAGGAGCAGTGAGGAGGACAGGTCTTGTTAAAATGATTTCTGTTTTACAGATGAAGAAACTGAGACTTGGAAAAACTGGAAAAACGTTCGGGCTACATTCTGAACCCAGGACTCCTTTCATAGACCGTTCCAGGAAAACTTCTAAAACTTTCTGTTGAAGGATAACATTCATCGGGAAAATACACAAATCATAAACATGCACCTTGCTGAATTCTTGCTAATAGACACACCCATGTAACTACCATCTGGATTAGGATAATAGAATGTTATCAAAACCACAGAAGACATCCTCCTGTCCCCTCTAAGTAGGGTTGCCGGATTTAGCAAATAAAAATAGTGCCCGGGACCTACTTACAATAAAAAGTTATTTGCTTTCAATCTGAAATTCAAATTTCACCAGGTGGGCTGTATTTTACCCGACAGTCCTACCTGAAAAGCAATCTCGAGTCTTTTATGATTCTAGGTTAGTTTTGCCTGTTCTCCTACAGCATAGACGTGCAATCCTACCGTCTGTGCTCTTTTGGTTCTGGCTTCTTTTGTTTAACACAGGCATGAGATTCAACAACAGAGTGCCAGCAATCTGAGCTCAGCCTTCAGCTCGGGGAGCCGGGGACACGGGCGACCAGTTGGTGTGTGCCAAGCTGTCCCTGGGTCATGCCAGGAGCCTGCTCGCATGCCCCAACTCCAGAGCGGCCCCTGGTTGTGGTGAAGCCAGAAGGGGGTGCAACAGCGGTTCATGGGGATGTGGAGGAGATTCGGGCTGCTGGGGCTGCGCCGGAGAGAGGCGTCACCCAGCACAGCCCTGAGCTGCAGAGGAAGCCCTTCTGTGCAGCCCTCATCAGCTCTGCGAGCTCCCTGCCCCATGGCAGCCATGGTCTGGGAGGCCCCAACTTGGTCTGCTCTAGGGCCATGATGGGACGCACTGCATCCACTGAGACTGCCCCCAGCACCAGCAGGGGGGACATCACCAGCCACGTCAGCAGGAATGGTAACCACGCCAGTGACTCCATGAGGGGACCCCCGGGGTGGGGGTGATCCAGCTGGGATCACAGAGCCACGAGCTGATGGACTGGGCAGAGGAAGGCTACTAGAGCAACATCCACCCATCCCGAGCACTCAGGCGGCCCTCAGTCGCCCCAGCCGCCCCCCAGGATCAACCACCTCTGTTGACAAGAACTTGAGCCCAAACGCATGGTCGGTCCATCTGTCCCAGACCACCTCCCTGTCCATCTTCTGCCCCACCTGAGACCAGGTTGAACAACCAACTTTAAGTGCCTCTTAGTATCCTAAGCCAGCAAGAGATGGGACCAAATACTCTCCCCCCCCCACTTTTATTTTTTAAGATTTCATTGATTTATTTGACTGAGAGCGAGCACAGTAGGGGGAGGGGCAGGGAGAGGGAGAAGGAGACTTACCACTGAGCCTGATGTAGGGATCATGACCTGAGCCGAAAAGGCAGATGCTTAAACAACTGAGCCACCCAGGCACTCCAACAAATCCTTTCTGCACCAAAGTGCTAGACAGTATGTAGTGTGACCTCTGCTACCCCAAAAGGTGGGGGGGACATTAAATTCACTGTATTGTTTCAGGGGCTAGATCTCTTTAATTAAAGTTTCTGCCATCTCTGAGGTAGGGATGAGGACTTTATGAAAAGTTTTAAGAATTTGAGAGTATAAATAAAGCTTACCCTTTCTCTCCCTCTCACACTCACACACAAACAACAACAATGTAGTGGCAATTAAATTTCATTACTGTAAAGTATTTTACTGTAGGGGCGCCTGGGTGGCTCAGTGGGTTAAGCCGCTGCCTTCAGCTCAGGTCATGATCCCAGGGTCCTGGGATCAAGCCCCACATCTGGCTCTCTGCTCCGCAGGGAGCCTGCTTCCCTCTCTCTCTCTGCCTGCCTCTCTATCTACCTGTGATCTCTCTCTGTCAAATAAATAAATAAAAATCTTTAAAAAAAAAAGTATTTTACTGTATACAATGGAAAACAAAAAAAATTATTCTTTTTTTAAGATTTTAAATAATCTTTACACCCAATGTGGGCTCGAACTCACAACTCTGAGATCAAGAGTTACACACTCCACCAACTGAGCCAACCAGGCACGCTATCTACAGCAGAAGACAAATGTATAATATGTGATCAGTATAAGTTTATTCATTGTATGTTGTAAATATATACATATATAATGAACACGAACTTCCAGATTGCTTTCAGCCAAGGCAAAGATGGCTGCTATAAATCTTCTCATTCATGGTTTTTGGTTAATATATGAATACCCCTCTGTTGGGTATACATCTAGGGGTAACATTTCTATAACATCAGGGTATGCATGCTTTCAGCTTTAACAGGCAAGTACCCAATTTCTCCAAAGTTGTTGGACCAGTTTATTCAAGAACGCACAGGGAGAGCCATTCGTATCCCCTGGTATTGTCAGTTTACTCCCTTTTATGGTTTTAATTTGCATTTTCCTAATAACTCATGATTGTGAACAACTTTTCACATGCTTACTGATGATTTAGGTGTCTTCTTTAGTAAGATGGTTGTTTAAGGGACACCTGGGTGGCTCAGTTGTTAAGCGTCTGCCTTTGGCTCAGGTCATGATCCCAAGGTCCTGGGATCGAGCTCCACATCAGGTTCCCCACTCAGCGGGAGTCCTGTTTCTCCCTCTCCCACTGTCCCTACTTGTAGTTGCTCTCTTGCTGTCTCTCTCTTTCTCTCTGTGTCAAACGAATAAATAAAATCTTTGAAAAAATACTTGTTTAAATTTATTTATTTTATTTTTTTAAAGATTTTATTTATTCATTTGAGTGAGAGAGACAAAGAGCACAAGTAGGGGGAGGAGCAGAGGGAGAAGCAGACTCTCTGCTGGGTCGGGAGCCTGACAGGGGGCTTGATCCCAGGACCTAAGCGGAAGGCAGATGCTTAACCATCCGAACCACCCAGACACCCCAACTATTGCCCATTTTTAAAAAATGGCAATTTTTAAATGTGTTTTTAAATGTGTTTCCTTATTGATATGTAAGAGCTCTTTACATATTGTAGCTATAGACCTTTGTCAGACATAGGTTTTGTAAATATTGTCTCCCTGTCTGTGGCTGGTTTTTCACTCTCATAATGGTACATGGATAAACAGAAGCTTTTAACTTATATGGGTATTACTTTTGTGTGCGTGCTGTTTAAGAAATCTTGACCTCTCCCAAGGTCATAAAGATATCCTCCTATGTTACCTTCTAGAAGCATTTTTATTTTATTATTCACATTTACAGTTCGTGGACCTATTTCTTTGTCTATCATATGTACAATCCAATTAATTTAAAAATTATTTCCCAGCTTCATAATCCTACAGAATCCATGTTTGTATTTGCTAATATCATCCTTACATAGTTCCTTTCAATCCAATAAAGAATTACTAAGTATATTCCCCTGTGCCAAGACATTGTGCTTTATAACAAGAATTTAAAACTTGATCTCAGCATAGTGGTAATTTTCTCAGAGCCCCTAGTCTAGCATGTGTTCTGTCCAGACCCACCAATGTCTCCTGCCTCCACCCACCATGTCTCCACAGATCCCTTTAGGGGCAAAGTCCACTCAGATTTGCTTTTAAGGCTGGGGCTTGATGCCTGTTGGCCAGAGTCTGGGCAGGAAGATTGGAGAGCACGCTGACAAATGTTAGTCCTTTGCCAACTGAAGGTTCAAAGAGGGAGCCTGAAACCTGGATCATTTGTGAGTTGCAGTTCTCTGTGCCAAGTTAGAGCCTACATTCCAGCCAAGTCAGTGGTGGCAAAGATCTGTTGTCCAGTCACTTGGAATGGCTCAAAAGTGCTTAGAGCAGCTAAAATGCCAGCAACAGGAGAAATGGTAAATATGAATGACTTGTGGTATCTCATTGTATCCTAACTATTCTGCTTTTTGGCCTCACTAATTCTTCCCATCAATCATCAATCACATAACGAATACCCAGCTACCAATTCTTAGGCTGGGGAAGGTGCTCAGTAAAGAAATAGCAACCTCTACCTCAATTCTAGCATCTGTTCTTGGGACACTTTAGGGGATGTAAACCTTTAGTATAAACAAGCCCAACCCACTACTCTTGTATCTTGGGCTCCTGGTATCTTAGGATTCTCTTTGTGGATTAGGACTCCTTACCTGGTTCTTTCTAGGCCCTGGCCACCTCAAATTAGAACAGTTCCCTCTCCCCAGGGAGTCCCAGCCTCCAAAATTTACCTCCAGCATTGAAGGCTCTTGTTCCGGACAAGCTGAACACAACTTCTGCAAGACATGGGGTCTAGACATTGCGGGAGAAGGGGGCTGACTCTTCCATTTTCCTGATTTATTTTCCCTCTACTTTCCTGCATCAAGCCACTTCCCAATCCCTGAGATATTCCCTTCCCAAGACCCTGAGATATTCAGATGATGCTTTCCTACCTAGGACTCCCTTGCTCAGAGGACCTCTACCTGGGTGGCAGATAGCCCTTTCCTAAACAGAGGGAGGATTATAAGAGTAGGGGGTCAAAGCCACAGAATTGAAATGGAAATGCAGGTTCTTAACTCTTGATGTATTTTTAAAAAGTAAGGAGAGACTGAGAGGGATTTTCCTGAGAACGTTTTAAACTTGAAAACAGGGGCACCTGGCCGGGTCATTCAGTAAAGCATGAGCCTCTTGATCTTGGGTTCCTGAGTTCAAGCCTCATGTTGGGGTGGGGGGTTACTTGAAAAATTATATTAGAAATTACTTAAAAAAAAATTTGTTAGTGCCCACCGGTGATGGTTAAAGGTGAATAAAGATTTTAAAATAAATAAATAAATAAACACGAGCTGTACCAAGAGCGTCAGACAGCATTGGTGTGTCTTTTTGATTTGAAGGTGGGACAGCAAGGTTAGCCTCTGCGATGACCAGGCTGGAGGCAGAGAGGAACCTGTACTGGACCTTGTAAGGAGGGCAGTGGAGGGGTGTAAGACCAAAGGATATTCTCGCAGCAGAGGGAGCCTGGAGGAAGATCACAGACTAGTGAGAGGCAGGCCTCCAGGGTGGCCTGACCATGAACGAGTCGGGGAAATAGTCCAATCCCTGTTGCAGGCCAAATACAGGCATTTAAAGGGAATTAGGGCTCCTATGAGCAGCACGGGGGGGCGGGGGTGGTGGTGGGGGAGACTGAGTTAACTGTGCTCTACACTCCAAAGCGAGCAGCTCCCACTGGGAACTCAACAGGAAAGACCTGACCTCTTCAGAGACAAAGGACTCAGGAGGGCTGAGTCCTATGATCACGGCTCATAGAAGGTGCTGGAACCAAAGAGGACTGTTCTCTCCATACCTAAGCCAAGGGGCCCCTGGCAACTCCAGGCTCTATTTAACTCTGCTCTACTTAATTTCCTCAAGATAAAGTGCCCTCACTGTGGACTCAAGCTTGCTTTCTCTGGAAGCAGTTGGGGGTGGCCTTTATTAAGGAAATGTTTCCTCTTTGACATAGGAATGGCTGTTAGGAGGAAACCACAGGCTGGAGATCTATTCTGGAGACTAAGTCAAGGGAATGGAGTGGTGTATCCCATGTATCCTCCTGAAAAAGCACGCTACATATTCCCAGGGCTCAGACTATTATTATTATTATTATTATTATTATTATTATTATTATTATCACTACTACTACGACTATTATTACCCTGAGGCCGTCAACCTTACTGAGGGAAGGAAAAGAAAACTGGTGATTGCCATTTTTGAGAAATAGCTCTGCACACTGAACTGAGCCTCTCACCCCAGGTTGATCCCAAAGTCTTTTCAGGGGTTCCTGATGTGCTCATAATCCAGGGGCTTGTGAACTTCAAGGCAAAGCATTGCATCTCTATTTTTACTGAACTCTCACTAAAATTTAGCATTTCCTTCTATTATCCAATCTGGGCAACAAACCGTAAGAGGAGTGCAGTTAATTGTGACCCTTTAAAAAAAAAAATTATTAACTTTATATTTAAACACTCCTAAGTATTTCATGTGTTCCAACAAGCACATATTATTTATAATATGGGAATAATAATAAAATATAATTTAGAAAACCCCAAATCTATAATTCTCCAAACAACTGCTAGGCCTAAATGTATTTCTCATATTATGTAAGCAAACTTTCATAATATAAAAAAGAGTCAAGAAACCACTTAACTCACCTTATGAGGTTGGCCTTCATCTCCAATCCAAAACTAGACAACACCAGAGGGACAACGTATTGAAAAACCCATCCAGTGATGATGTGAATGAGATTCACTTTCTCTCAGCATTTTTTGACTTGCCTCCTTAGAGTGGGTCACTGTGACTTTAACACTACTGGAAATCTCAGATATTTTTATGCCACACTATGATAGTTATGGAAACTTCAAAATACCATTTATATTCATCATTAATTCTAAATCACAGTAGTTCTTGGACTTGCCTATTAAACACTTCAGTAATTAATATCACAAATTTGTTTTTTTTTAATATTTTGAGAACTGCATTACAGTTGGACTCTTTTGTAATCCTATGTGTATTTTTATTTTTAACTTCTAACATCTTTATGGAAGTACCATTGAGCATTTTTTTTTTTAAAGATTTTATTTATTTATTTAACAGAGAGAGAGATCACAAGTAGGCAGAGAGGCAGGCAGAGAGAGAGGAGGAAGCAGTCTCCCTGCAGAGCAGAGAGCCCGATGCGGGGCTCGATCCCAGGACCCTGAGATCATGACCTGAGCTGAAGGCAGTGGCCTAATCCACTGAGCCACCCAGGCGCCCCACCATTGAGCATTTTAAGCTACCTGTTGGGTCCATGGTCAAAGGAGTGAGACTGATACAAAGCAAAGGTCAAGCAAAGCTTTATTTCGTGCCAAGCATCAAGAATCAAACTGACCGTCCAGGGCCGTCTCTTGCAAAGAGGCGACCCCTCTCTGCCTTACAGACTAGCTTTTAAGGGGAAAGGCCATGTGGTTGGGTCTGGCCACACACAGACGTGGCCAATGAGATTGTAACACACAGAGAAAGCTGCACAGTCATGCTAGGTCATACATAAGTGACCAATTGAATTATAATTTACCCTAGTAGATATTTGAACTAGCCTATCACCTTGGTCAGAATTGGTGCCCAAAAGGTGGGACCCACACTCCTTGGTAGCTAGGGAGACAGTATGCACCCCCACTGATTGGATGTCTCCACCTGGCCTGACCCACCCTTGTATTTGGGCTTTGTTACCTAGGACTGGTTTCCCGGGCTTGCTTTTAAGTAAGTCCCCTGGTGGGGGGCAGGGTCAGTTTAAGTTTTACTGCATAAACAACGAAATGACTGTTTAATCCAAGATGGAATCGCCCTGGCTAAATAGGCCCTTACACTACCTATATTTCAAGTGTACAACTGATCAACTTTGACATAAGTCTGCACTTGTGAAATCATCACAAGGAAGATAGTGAACTTGTCCATCACCTGCTATGGTTTCTTCGTGTTCGTTTGGAATTCCTCCCTCCTGCCCCTCCTCAGACCCCTAGCCTCAGGGAGTCTAGTCTGCCTTTTCTAGAACTGTATGTGAATAGAGTTAGACAGAATGCACTCTTATTTTTAAATTAGGCTCATACTTATGTCGAGATTCCTCTATACTGCTTTGCGTATCACCGGTTTGTTCCTGTTTTGTTTCGTTTTTCTGAGCAGTGTTACACGGTGCAGTTAAACACTGTTACCCGTTCAGCTAGTGATGGGCCTTTGTGTTGTTTCCAGCCCCTGGAGATGACACATGAACCCTGGTGTCCAAGTCTTTGTGTGGGTATCTGCTCTCCTTTCTCTTAGGTGATGATCTAGGGAGGGAACAGCTAGGTCAAATAGGAAGCTTGTGTTCAACTTTACAGGAAACTGCCAGCCTTCTTTCCCAGGTATTGGTAGCACCTACATTCCCGCAGCCGGTGTACATATACTCAGCAAGACTTGGTGCGGGCAGTCTTTTTACTTTTAGGAGTTTGAGTGGATGTGAGGCGGTATCTCACCATGGTGTTGCTTTGCACTTCCTTGTGGCCAACGGTAGTGAGCTTCTCCTCATATGCTTATTTACAGTCTGTGCCTCTTTGCTGACTAGTCTGCTCCAGGGCTTTGCTCTCTGTTGGATTGTCTATTTCATCATGGAGTTTGGAGAGGCTTGACATATTCTGGATCAGATGTTGATCGGAAAATATTTTTCTCCCATGTTTGTCTTGTCCTTGCATCCTCTTGACCGTGTTTTCTGAAGAGCAGAAGTTCTTAATTTGATAAGGTCCCATCCCAGTTTATTAATTTTTGTGCGTATGTGGATTATCTTTCCAGTGTCAGATCTAAGTCCCATCCTTGCCTAATCAGGGGTCACAAAAGCTTTTCTCTTGTGCTTTCTCCTAGAAGTTCTATAGTTTTAGGTTTAACATATAGCTCTGTGACCCATTTTGTGTTGATGTTTTTCATACAGTGCAAGCAGGGTGTGGATCGGAGTTCTTTTACTTACTTATTTTTTCATACAGATGTCCAATTGCTCTGGCACCATTTCCTGAAAAGATTATGCTATTTCCACTGAATTGCTTTTGCATTTTTGTGGAAGATACTTGATTATATATACATATGAGTCTATTTCTGAACCCTGTGTTCCCTTCCATTGACCTATTTATCTATCTTTACACAATACTATATTGTCTTCATTACTGTAACTTTATAACGAATCTCAAAGTCAGATAGTGTTACTCCTCTAACTTTGTTCTTTTTTTTAAAAAAGTGGCTTTGGCTCTTAGTCTTTTGCCTTTTCATATGAATTTTAAGAGCAGCTTGTTGATTTCTATAAAACAGCCAGGATTTTGATAGGGACTGTACAGGTTCAAGGGATCAACACACTTTTTCTGTCCAGGGCCAAATAGTAAATATCTTACTGTTACAACGATTCAACTCTGCCATTGTAGCATGAAAGCAGCCATAACCAACACAGAAACATAGGAGTGTGGATGTGTTCCAATAAAACACTATTTATAAAAACAGGTGTGGTGGGTTGGACTTGGCTTACAGGCCATGGTTTGCCTATCCCTGCTATAGATCAGTTTGGGGACAACTGACATCTTAACAAAATGGAGTCTTCTCACCCATTAACATAGGCAGTTTCTCCATTTATTTACCCTTTCTTTAGTTTTTTTAAAATAGACTTTAATTTTTAGATTATCTTAGATGTACAAGAGAATTGAGATGTTAGTATGGAAATCCTGCTAGACTGTGTGCCCAGTTTCCTCTCTTGTTAATATCATATATTTGTATGATACATTCGTATGATACATTCGTTACAATGAATGAACCAATATTAATATAACATTATTAGCTAAAGTCTGTAGGTTATTTAGATAATCTTTGGGGTTTTTTTAGATTTTTATTTATTTATTGGACAGAGAGAGAAATCACAATTTGGCGGGGGCAGGGGAGCAGACTTCCTGCTGAGTAGAGACCCCAGTGTGGGGCTCCATCCCAGGATGCTGAGATCATGGCCCGAGCTGAAGGCAGAGGCTTAACCCACTGAGCCACCCAGGCGCCCCAATAATCTTAGTTTTACCTAATGTCCTTTTTTTTGTTCCAGGATCATATCCAGGATATCACATTATATTTAGTTGTCATGTCCCCTTAGATTACTCTTGGGTATGATGGTTTCTCCAATATTCTGTGTTTTTCAGAAGTATTGGTCAAGTATTTTGGAGGAAACCAAAATATTTGGAAATTTTCTGATATTTTTCTCACAAGACTGAAGAAATGGGTTATTAGAAGGAAAACCACAGAAAGAAAGGGCCATTTTTATGTTATCATATCAAATGTACATGTATCAACATGATTCTTGACTGTTGATGTTGACCTTGACTTTCTGGCTGAGTGGATTTGTCAGGTTTCTTCCCTGTCAAATTATTCTCTTTCTTCCATCTTTCCATATGATACACTTTGCTTTTGTTTTTGTTTAAAATATTGTTAGCATTAAAAAAAAATTTTATTTATTTATTTGACAGAGAGAGATCACAAGTAGGCAGAGAGGCAGGCAGAGAGAGAGGGGGAAGCAGGCTCCCCACGGAGCAGAGAGCCCGATGTGGGACTTGATCCCAGGACCCTGAGATCATGATCTGAACTGAATGCAGAGGTCCAAACCACTGAGCCACCCAAGTGCCCTTGGTTGGCATTTTTAAAAAGATATTTTATTTATTTGACAGAGAGAGAGAGAGAGAGAGAGATCACAAGTAGGCAGAGAGGCAGGCAGAGAGAGGAAGGGAAGCAGGCTCCCTGCTGAGCAGAGAGCCCAATGCAGGGCTCGATCCCAGGACCCTGGGATCATGACCTGAGCTGAAGGCAGAGGCTTTAACCCACTGAGCCACCTAGGCACCCTAATTGTTAGCATTTTATTAAGTAAACACTACCCCCAATGTGGGGCTCAGACTCATGATCCTGAGATAAGAGTGACATGCTCTACCAACTGAGCCAGCCAGGTACCGATGTCCCCATACTGTATACTTTAGAAGGAAGTCACTGTGTGCAGCTCATCCTAAGGAATGAGATGTTAGGACTTCTCTAATTTATTTTAACAAATTTTGTCATTTTTAGTGCACATCTTTTGTCAGATTTATCCCTAAGTATTTCATATTTGATGCTGTCCAGGAACTACATTTTAATGCTATTGTAAATGTTATTTTTACATTTCAATTTCCAGTTGCTTTTTGTTAATATATAGAAATACAGTTATAAAATGCTTCTCTTTATTTTTGGTAATATTTTTTAGTCCTAAATCAACTCTGATGCTCATTCAGCTATCTTTTTTTTTTTTTAAGATTTTATTTATTTGAGAGAGAGAGCATGAAGTGGGGGTGAGGGGCAGAGGGAGAGAGAGAAGCAGGCTCCCCAATCATCAGGGAGCCCCATGCAGGACTAAATCCTAGGACACTGGGATCATGACCTGAGCTAAAGACTTAACCTACTGAACGACCCAGGTGCCTCCAGATTCATGTTTTTGATTCATCTTAATATTAGATATCTTTTTATTTTTCTTTTCTTTTTCTTTTTTTTTTTTAAGATTTTATTTATTTATTTGACAGGGAGAGATCACAAGTAGGCAAAGAGGCAGGCAGAGAGAGAGAAGCAGGCTCCCTGTTGAGCAGAGAGCCTGATGTGGGGCTTGATCCCAGGATTCTGGGATCATGACCTGAGCCAAAGGCAGAGACTTTAACCACTGAGACACCCAGGCACCCCTTGTATATCTTTTTCAATTCTTTTGCCTTTAATCCATTTGTCTTTATACTTAAAGTACTATCTTATAGGCATCATATAGATAAGCCTTGCTTTTTTATTTTTTATTTTATTTTTTAAGGATTTTATTTATTTATTTGACAGTCAGACATCACAAGTAGGCAGAGAGGCAGGCAAAGATAGAGAGGGAAGCAGGCTCCCCACTGAGCAGGGAGCCTGATGTGGGGCTCGATCCCAGGACCCCAGGATCATGACCTGAGCCAAAGGCAGAGGCTTTAACCCACTGAGCCACCCAGGCACCCCTAAACCTTGCTTTTTTATGCAGTCTGACAGTCTTTGCCATTTGATTGGAGTGTTTAGACCATTTACATCTAATGTGGGTATTGCCATGGTTGGATTTAAATCAACCATCTTGTTATTTGTTTTCTATGTTACATCTGTTCTTTGTTCCCTTTTTTTCTTTTTCACTTTCATTTGGATTAGAAGGACATTTTAATGATTCCACTTTATCATCTGTGTTAGCTTATTAACTATAACGTTGTTATATTATTTTGATGGTTGCCTTAGGGTTTATTTTTTATTTTTCAAAAATTTTCAAAGATTTATTCATTTATGAGAGAGAGAGAAAGAGCGAGAGCACATGTGAGCGGGGGGGGGGGGGCAGTGGGAGAGGGAGAAAGAGAATCTCAAGCAGACTCCCCACTGAGTGTGGAGCCTGACACAGGGCTCAATCTTACCACTCTGAGATGATGACCTGAACTGAAATGAAGAGTCAGACATTTAAACTGACCAAGCCAAGCTACCCAGGTTGTCTTTGCCTTAGGATTTATAACATATATCTTTAATATATCACAATCTTCCTTCAAGTGATATTACTTTTCTTTACATATGGTGTAAGAACCTCATAATAATATACTTCCATTTTTCTTCATCTAGCCTTTGTGTTATTATTGTCATATGTTTTACCACTATAAATACATATATGTATATATACACACACACATATGTATATATATATATTTTTTAAGATTTTATTTACTTATTTGTCAGAGAGAGAGAGAGAGAGTACAAGCATGGGGAGCGGCAGGCAGAGGGAGAAGCTGACTCCCTGCCATCAAGGAGGCCGATGCAGAACTTGATCCCAGAACTCTGGGATCATGACCTGAGCCAAAGGCAGCCACTTAACTGACCGAGCCACCCAGGCATCCCCACCACATATATTTTAAACACCACAATACACTGTGAATATTTTTGCTTTAAACAAATTTCTTTTAAAGATATTTAAATAATATAGACAAAAATCTTATATTTACCCATGCTGTTAGCATATCTAGTATTCTTTATTCTTTTGTGTAGATCTGGATTTCTGACAGATGATTTTTCTTCTTCCTGAAGGACTTTCTTTAACATTTCTTGTGCTATAGGTATTCTGGTAGTAAATTCTTCCAAATTTTGTATGTCTAAAAAACAGTCTTTGTTTTACTTTTGGTTTTGAAAGATACTTTGGCTGAGTATAAATTTCTAAGTTTCCAGTTGGGGATTCGTTTTATGTTTTTTTTTTTTTTAAATTTTTTTTAGATTTTTATTTATTCGACAGACAGAGATCACAAGTAGGCAGAGAGGCAGGCAGAGAGAGAGAGAAGAGGAAGCAGGCTCCCTGCCGAGCAGAGAGCCCGATGTGGGACTCGATCCCAGGACCCTGAGATCATGACCTGAGCCGAAGGCAGAGGCTCAACCCACTGAGCCACCCAGGCGCCTGGTTTTATGTTTTGTTTCAGTACTTTAAAGATTCTAAAATTAAGACAGTCCAGTGTCCTCCAGGTTGTGTTGTTTTTCACAAGAATTCTACTATCATCCTTATCTTTGTTCCTTTGTGTATAGTGTGTCTTTTATGTCTGGCTACTTAAAAATTTTTCTTTTATCACTGGTTTTAAGCAATTTTATTAAGATATACCTTGGTAATATAAATTTATTCAGGTTTCTTGTGTTTGGGGTTGGTTGAACTTCTTAGATCTTTGGGTTGACATTTTTAAAATCAAATTTAAAAAGTTTTGATCATTATTTCTTCAAATATTTTATTCCTTGAGGACCCCAGTCACATAGGATGAGGGCTATTTGAGGTTGTCTCATAGCTCAATGATGCTTCATATATTTTTATTTATTTATTTATTTATTTATTTATTTATTTATTCATTCATTCATTCTTCATTCTTTCATTCAGTAGGAGCATGGAGCCCAACATGGAACTTGAACTTACCATATCCAGCGTGGAACCCAACATGGGACTTGAACTCACCACCCTGAGATCAAGACTTGAGCTGAGAGCATGATTCAGATGCTTAACCAACTGAGCCACCTAGTTTCCCCGTCATTGGTATGGCATCATTTCTGGATCAGTTTTGATTGGCTGATGTTCATATGTATTATGGGTTTTATTTTTCTGGTTCGTTACACCCTGGTAACTTTTTACCACACACTAAACATTGTCAATTTTACTCTTTGTTGTGCTGGATGTTATTGTAATTTTGCAAGTATTCTAAGTACTCTTGAACTTTGGTTCTGGAACATGGCTAAATTGTTTGGAATCAGTGTGATTTTTTTTTAAATCTTATTTTTAAGACTGGTTGGTTGAGAGCAGAACAGCATTTAGATTAGAACTAAATTTTCCCCACTACTGAGATAATACCATTCTGAGTATTCTACCTGATGCCCTGTGGATTTTGAGGGTTTTAGTCTGGTTGATGAGAAGAGGAACTGTTCTTGACCCTGTGTAAGCTCCAAGAATTGTTCCTTCCTTATAGTCCTTCCAGGTGGTTCTTTTCTCGCCTTGTGCAATTGCTTCACACAAGTGTGCTGACTAGTACTCAGTTGAAGATTTAGTGGAAACCGTTGCCAGGTCTCTAGACTTTTCTCTTTGTGCAGCACTCTCTCTTCAATATTCTGCTTTGCAAACTCTAGCCACCTTGGCCTCCCTTTTCTCCCAGCTTCTTCTCCTCAACTCAGGGAGATCAGCAGCTCCCTGTCTTTGCACATAGTTTGGAAACTCTCGGGGCAACCACAGTGCTCTACTACTTTGTTTCCCAAACCTCAGGGGTCACTGATACTGTTGCCTGATACTTAATGTTTTAAAAATTACTGTTTTATATACTGTGTCTAGCCTTTTAGTTATTTCAGGCAAAAAGGTCAATCTGATCCTTATTTTAATATCGGTCAGCAGTGGAAGTCAGCAATCAGTTGTATGTATTTTATTTAATGCATTTAAAATATATACAGAGAATCTGAGACGGTGTCCGTACCGTTTACCAGATGGCCAGAAGGGATCATGATATGAAAGGAGGGTAAGGACTGGTGCTCGGTACCTCAGGTATTAGTTTGTATTTTTTTTTTTAAGTAATCTGTGGTCCCAATGTGGGCTTGAACTCATGACCCTGAGATCAAGAATTGTATGCTCTACCAATTGAGCCAGCCAGGCACTCCATGACTTCATTTTTTTTGACCTCTTCCTCTTCCGGAGGCATAGATTTTGTGTGCGACAGATGGGACAAGGCCTGCATTGCTTTTAGGTCTTCGGAAGTTGGTATCCAAGCATGAATGAGAGCACGAGCATGTTCTTTGTGGGGGCTTGGGCTTGTGGGTTTCCCTCTTGAACAGGTGTAGGAGGAATCTGATTTCTGCTCTGCTCTGTGTTGGTTGTTTTTTGTTGTTCCTTGCAGAGAGATTTGTAAATCAGCATGCTCTGAGCAAATGTGTTATGGAGTTTTAATTTCACATCAAAACTGGTTAGGAAACTTTTTTTTCTTTCTCCATGGCCCTCCTGGAAACCCTTCCCAGCCCATTGCAGACTCTGCCCCATTTCCCCCTCCTCCATAATTAGGGTTTATGCTTCCTGAACCTGAAAGCCTTTGCCTGGTGAAGGAAGCTGCAGGCAGCCTAGCAGAGCATGTTTTGTTAATCCTGGTGCAAAGTCAGAACAGGTTGGAGGTCTCTCTTACCTCTGACAGACAAGGGAGCTGAAAGCGGGGCTGGCTCCCACCTGGGAACGATTCATTAGCTCTGTATTTTGCCCAGAATTTCCTAATATTTCCCCCCTAATTTCTTTTGGAAGACTAGAACTATCTGAGCTGCTGAGAGACAACTGAAATGAACTCACCAGCATTCGTAAGCAGGTCTGTGAGAGCTAAGCAGAAGGGATTCATTCTATAGAGATGAACGCTAACGCCTTCCCCAGTTGAGCCCAATGGCTACTCCAGCATCAAACCCAGAGACATCTTTCTCTGTTTCTCTTTTTTTCCTGGATTTAAGAGTTCTGCCCTAGGGGTAACACAGCCATCAGCAAATCATAGCCCAGCCCAAGGGAGTCCCAAATCCAGCCTTTGGTATCTGTGCATTTTTTTCACTTAATAGATGTATGAGCGTCTGCTGTATACTAGCCACTGATGATAGAGTGATGGGCAAAACCAAACTCAGCAGTTCCTCTTTACAGGGGGCTTACCATCTAATGGAGAGACGGACATTCATGCGTATGTGTGTGTCTGTCTGTCCACATACACATCTATGTATATAGATGTGTATAAATGTATTTATGTATATATGTGCACATATATATTTATATAAGCACATATATAAGATATAACTGTGACAAGAATCAGAAATCATAAACTAGGGGAACTGACCTGGTCAGGGAGTTTGGGAATCTCCCTGTAATCTCCCTGAAGAAATGATGACTTATCTGAGATATAAGGGATAAGTAGGCATTAATGGAGAGAAGATGGAATGGATATTACAGGTGGAGGAAATAGAATGTGCAAAGGCCCTGTGGCCCTCTAAATATGCGAGTAAATGAGACTTCAGATGATTTTCTTAGATTTTTCTTCTCTTGTGAGCAGAAGATGAGGAAGACACAAGCACCTACTGTGTATCAGACATTGTGCTAAATGCTTTCCATTTAATCTTTACCCTGAGGTACTGTGTGGATTTTACAACATGGCTGCAAATTCTTTAATCCTTTTTCTACCAAGAGATGGGGTTGTTCTTTTGTAACTGGTCTTTTTGCTTATATTTAATATATAAAGTTTCATAACCATTGAGCTCAACAATAATTTGTGAAGGTGTATGCATAAACAATAACAATCTGATTTTTCTCTTAAATACAATGATTCATTAATATTTTTTTTTAAAAGAGCTGGGATCTATGTCTCTCTTTCACTCTCTCTCTCTCTCTCTCTCTTGCATCTGGATAAGGTTATGAGTATTTTAACCAACAGAACACAGTGAAAGCCTCAGTCTTAAAAAGTAGTGCAGCTTTCTCTTTGTTCTCTGGAGCCATGGAAGAAATTCGATTATCCTAAGACCACCACGTTGAAAGTCCTGGTGTAGGTGCTCGGTTTGACAATTCCAGCTGAGGCCCATCTCCCAATCATGCTTGCTAAGTCACCACACATGTGATGACGTCATTAAGAACCTCCAGAGCAGACTACCAGCCAGCTGTATCCTACCAAGTGTCCTCAATTGATGCCACATGGAACAAAAGAATCGCCAAGCCATGTCCTGCCTAGAATGGCAAGATATCATAAAACAGCTGTTGTTTTAGGCTACCCTATTATTAAGATACTTATACAGCAATAATCGGCATAAGATTGGCATTATGACTTTTTCTTTGCAGATAGGAATGACTGGCCATTAAGTGGTGGAAGAAGGATTTCAATTTCAGTTTATCTAAGTCCAAAGCTTAGATGCTTCCCAACATGCTGTAATGCCTGGATCCTTCCTTGATATTCAGGCATCAACACTGGTCTTTTCTCTGTTTTGACGTCTGGTTTATAATCTGGCTTCATTCTCCAGATTTAGAGTTCTTACCTGACACTTCTTTCTACCTGGTTAGACTTTTCAACTGAGACCATCCATCCTTTCCTTTTCTACCACCCTAATCAGTGGTGTAGTCATTGCTGCCTGCCCACTGGTACTCCTATGTCCTCCTGGGCTGCTCTGTTTTCTCCCAAACTCAATCCCTGTCTGATGTAAGTGTTGTGCTCATCATTTCAACCACACACCTTTAGCAAGTGTCTGTTCAACTCCAGGTACTCAGACGGGTACTTGGGAGGCAAACACAGTGTTCTACCTCAAAGAAGATGGAATAAGGAAGTCTTACATTCGATTTGTTAACAGAGACACCCATGTAGAAACATCTAGGTGGACACTGTTCTTTCAAAGGAAGGAAGACATTCATTCCAGAGTTGTGCCATGTTCCACAATTCCCTAAAAATTCATCAGTTGTCATGGGTTTGTTTTGTTTCATTTTGTTTACCATATGAAGGCATCTCTGACCTCTGTCCCTAGCCTGGTTTCCCAGATGTGGCTCTAAAGACCTTTAGGTTGCTCTTCCTCCCTCTCTGAGAGAGCAGGACTTGGTCACCACTGAAGAATTTGAAAAGATGTCATGCTGGTAATCAGGACGACCTTTGCTTTCCCCTTAACTCTGCTGGGTTTCCTTTGTGTTTCTTCTGTTGTCCTTATCTGTTCTTTGTCCCTGCCACTCACTGCCTATGCCTACCCCACTGGGATCTCGAGTCCTTGAGCTTTCAGGGATAAAAGCTAGGTGGTCCTTGGGTGGCCTCGAGACACTGGCCAAAAGAATCCTCAAGCTCACATTTCCTTTGTGCCCCCTTCACTAGTTAGCACAGGAAATGAGAGGACTTCTGGGACCAAGACAGTCTAATCAGACCAGACACAGAGAACTACCAGATAATCTGACACGGAAGGACATAGAGTAGGAGCTACATGGAATTCTTTGAGTAGAAGTACGCACGACTTATTTTATCATTCCTGTGAATGAAAGGAATGGGGAAAGAAGATATACACATACTGGCCCAGCTCTACTACCTACCAGTGGGATGACTCTGAAGAAGATTCTTAACGTTTGTGACCCTCAGTTTTCTAATCTGTACAATGGGGATAATAACCGTATCTACCTCACACTGTTGTGAGGATGCAAGGAACTCATACAAGTTAAGCACGCAGCATAGTGCCTCCCAAGGCAGAGACCAAATGAATGAAAGCCAGAAACCATTATCATCATCACATCCTCATGGTTGTTTCCAAGTTCATACAACGTGACTTTTCGGTACCTTGAATGGTTTCCATCCTGTCCTCGAGAACGAAAGGGTTAACTCCTGGACGGCACCTTCTTGTTCCTGGTAAAATGCAGCTCTGAAAGCCTGGATCAAATGACTCCAGGATTTTCCTTGCCAAACCAGTGGTTAGGGGCTCTGACTGTCCCCACCTGCCCCCAAAGGGGTGGGAGCCTGTTCAAGGAGGAGCCAGGTGGAACTGGATTTTCTTCCCCTGTTGCTTCAGCAGGATTTGTCTCCGGGTCCTTTGTTCTCCCAAACAAAGCCCAAGGAAAACTTCCCCAGCTCTTAAACACTATGGCTACAAACCCAGGCTGTGGTAGTGTGCTAAGCAACTTCCATCTGAGGAGGGCACAGAGCATGCCCACAACCACCACCCCCCAACCCGAGCCTGGGAACAAATGAATGAAATGAATGAGTGAGCGGATGAGCAGACTGCAGGTGAGGCCACTTTTTAGCCCCAGGGAATCACTGATCTCCAAAGAGGCTAAACCTTGGGTCTCCTTCTCTCCCTCTTCCCTTTCCCGTCCCTCTCTCCTAGTCTATCCTCATTTCCTACCCTGGTCAGTAAGGACTTTCCACGGTCCTGTCATCCGTGGCTCTTTCCCCCAGGGCTAGAAAACAGATCTATTCAAAGTAAAAACAAAAGCAAAAACAAAAACAAAAACTGGACGGACACCTAGAGGATTATGCCAGAGAAAAGCCCCACAGAGATCTCAGGTGACGGACTGCGTGGACAGCCGTGAGCAGGCCTACCTGGGCTTCACCCCAGCTCCAGCTGCCCTGTATAAACTCCAGAGACTGTCAAGGAATGCAGCTTGTGAAGGAGACAGCCTCCCCGCTTACTTAGGTAGAAGTCTCAGATGGATAACAGAAGGCAGATAATAGAGGGTTCTTATATATCAATTAAACTTGAGACAACGCCTTTCCACCTCTATTGAAGACTCATGTCTGGGGCCTGAGAGATTAGAATATTAGGAAAGGACTGTCAAAAATGCATCACATTGGCTTACTCTACAGACAGGTTTTTTATTTGCCAGTAAAAGAAAAGGAAAAAAAAAAAATCTCAGCAGGCAAGCAGTTAGAGATAGCGGACACGGCTTTGGTTTGAGAAAGCTCTGGATAAAGCTGCTTCCGGGTGGATAACATAATAGGCTTCGGGGAACAGATTCAGGGGCTGGCCCCCCACCTTCGGCAGCAGCTCTAGATGTGAATTATGTGGTTCTGGATTGGTAGGTGAAGGATGGAGTGATCTCTGTCTGTGTCTTTGCAACCTCGGAACCATCGTCTTTATGCTTAGGGCTAGATGGCTCACCGGGTATGGAAACGTCCTCCTCCTTTTGAATAAACATAAAAACAGCCAAATTAAGAAGTCTGGTGAGCATTTGGCCAGAAAAAAAAAAATGTTAGCTAGGCATCTTGACCTGCAGATCCGTCGTCTAGAAAATGACTTTAATGAAAGGACTGTGCCTTTTTAGTTTTCAGAATATTTTCGTATTTGGTCTTTGAGGTAAGAAGGACAGGAATTAAAAGTCCCCTTTTAATTATGATATGTATTAGTGCCATTTATAAAAAGGGAAACTGACGATTAAAAAGTGAATGGGGTTTCTCCGTGGGAATCTAAATGCAGGGGTAGAATTCCACAGTGGCAAAATACACTTGTACTAAAAAAAGATTTTCACCTTTTTTTCATAAGGTGGTTGTGACTATAAAAATCACCTGAGAGGTTCTGGCCCTCACCCCCCTAGAAATTCAGATCGGGTGAGGCTGGGATTGTGTGCGGGTTTCCCTCAGCGGATCCTCAGGGAGGTTCCTTAGACCATATTTGGAGAATTATACACTAGGCTTATTCTTCTCCAGAATGATCAGATCAAATCAAGAATATTTCGTTTTAAGGCACCTGGGTGGCTCAGTCAGTTGAGTATCCGACTCTTGATTTCAGCTCAGGTCACGATCCCAGCATCCCTGGAGGTGGGGGGGGGGGGGTCCTCGCTCAGCGGGGAGTCTGCTTGAGATTCTCTCTCTTCCTATTCCTCTGCCCCTCCCCCTACACTCTCTCTCTAAAATAAATAGACAAATCTTAAAAAAAAAAAAAGAATATTTAGTCTTCTCTTGGGGTGACTGGCTGACTCGATCAGTACAACATGCAACTCTTCATCTTGGGATTGTGAGTTCAAGCCCCGCATTGGATTAGAGCTGACTTTAAAAAGTACATAAATAAATTAAAAGTTTTTTAAAAAGAATAGTCTCATCTTATTCTCTCTCCAGAGCAACAAAGCCACCTCTGAAGATCAAAATTTGCTAATTCCTGACATTATTCCAGTGGGCTCTAGGTAGTGAATTCTCCCTCCCCACCTTCTAGGCAAATCACAACTTCAGCAATATTGCCTTTGTATTGTCTGCCAGGGAGGAAGTGAATCAGAGACAAAGAGCCAGGACGCCCTCCATTCAGGGAACATTTACAAACACACTGTTGAGAATTCCACCTTCAACAACTGAAATTTCAGACTCAGAATTGAAATATTGAGACTTCACGAGCAAACGACTGTCTGAATTCTTTTTTACTGGTTATGCTGGAAATTCTACCGCCAGCTGTCTATTTTCAGCGAGGAATGGTGAACTCCAGAAAGTTTAAGCTGCTGTATGATATGAGTTACTAATTTACTAGATCAATTACCACAGGGTTATGGTGGTCAGTCAAGAGAAATATGACAGCTAAATTCCACTCTGACTCAAGCCAGACATTTCTGCAGACATCATTTCTAAGAGCCTGAGAAATTCTGCAGTTCCACTTTCACTGATTCCTAAGTCCCTTGTCAGTTACGCAGGGAGGACGTGGCTGGTCATCAGCAGGCTGTTGCAACTCTGTTTTAATAGTTACTTTAAATCATCGTTACTATGTTCTCAGTTGTGGTTTTAACGTACTTAAAATGGCAGCTATAGAATGAAAATAGGCAGCAGTTCACAACCACAGCTTAATACCAGAATCACCTATGGAGCTTTTAGAAAATTCCAGATGCTAGTGACCCACCCCAGACCTAGTGACTCAGAATCTCATGGGATAGAGCCTGGGTGTGTTTGTTTATTTGTCCTTACTTTTTTTTTTTTTTTTTTAAAGCTTCCCGGGAGTGCATACCCCATCCCCACCTCCACCCTTAAGAACCAAGATATGTTTTTGTGTTTCTCATGGTAATAAAATCTGCTATTTGCAACAGCCTCTCCTGTGCTGGGGACTTTGCCTGTAACACATGTAATTGTTCCAACAACACGGTAGGCTAGGAATTATTATTTTGCTCTTATTACAAATGAGACCCAAAAAGTTTAAGCAAATTGTCCTAAGTCACAGAGGTCTTTTTGTCTCCAAATCCATTTTCCTTCTATGTGAAAATATGTCATTACTTAAGAGGTTCAGGGCTCAGCAAGGTGAATTCCTGTGCTCAGTAAAGGATTGCATACATTTGTGAAATTTTTTTTTTTTCTTTTCTGAAAAATATCCCACCTCTGTCCCACCTCCTTCTTCTTATTCTTTAGGTCTTGGTTTAGATAGTATTTCCCTCTGAGATTTTCTGGCCAGCAGTTTCCTTTGGCCATCTTCTCCTTTGTGCTCTCAGTGAGCTCTGCACTGGGCCGGACACTGTTAGACAGTTGTCTGTTTCTTTGTCCATATCCCTCCCCAGACTATCTCCTCCCAGAGGGTGGATTTCCTGACTTACCACTGTATCCCTAGCTAGCCACCTCCTTGAGTACTTAGCTCCTGCTCAATAAATATTTGCTGAATGAATGGGCAGATGGATGTATGCATGCACGGATGGGTGGATGGATGGATGGATGGACAGACGGACAGATGGTTGACTGTGGACTGAATTAACTGCCAATGGCAGCAAGGGAGCAAAATCAAGAACTGATTCATGAACATGACTAAAAGAACTTCGAAATTCTTTGGATAGGAGAATCACTTGAAAAAAAAAATACTGGGGAACCCTGTTAGTAAACTGAGTGAAGACTTAGAGCAAATACAATTTTTTTTTTTGAGAGCGAGAGAGAGCATGGGGAGAGAGCATGTGTGTAGGCAGGGGGAGGGGCAAAGGAAGAGGTTAAGAGAGATTCCTTTTTTAAAAATTCAAAAATTTTTTTGTTTTTAAAAATATTTTATTTATTTAATTGACAGACAGATCACAAGTAGTCAGATAGGCAGGCAGAGAGAGAGGAGGAAGCAGGCTCACTGCTGAACAGAGAGCCCGATGCGGGGCTCAATCCAAGGACCCTGAGACCATGACCTGAGCGGAAGGCAGAGGCTTTAACCCACTGAGCCACCCAGGCGCCCCTTAAGAGAGATTCTTAAGCAGGCTCCATGTTCCCTGTGGAACCAACCCCAGGCTTGATCTCACGACCCTAAGATCATGACCTGAGTGAAATCAAGAGTCAGACACTTAACCAACTGAGCCACCCAGGTGCCCCAGGTAATTTTAGGCATTCAACATAAATAAGACCTCGCATGCTTCCAGAGGAATATTTAAGTTACAAATGAATGAATGAATGATTTTACTCACATATTGTTCTTATTCAGTAGTAACGATAATGCCACCTTGGTTTCTAGAAAATCTTTCTTCCCTCAAAGAGGTTAAAACACAAAGAGGGCAAACCTCAAAGAGGGCAAAGTTTGTTACTTCCCATTTCAAAGAACTTTCTCAATTGTCTGGTTATTCCAAGTGTTTGAAAAGAAAAAAGGAGGAAGGGAGAATAAAGACCATCTGTATGGCAATGTAGGAAGCTCACTCACCCTATTGCTTCACGATGGATCATATAAAGAGGAAAGATTTTGAAATAATGGCAGGTCTTCAAGAGTAACAAATGGCATCTTAGAAAACAAAGCAGAAACAGCAGCGGCATAATCCGGCAAGGAAGGCAGCATCAATGCAGAGGAAGGGAGCAAAAAGAACACTGGACATTGGAAAAGGAAGCTCTTTGGGGCCATTGCTCTAGGACTTGGGTAATCTGTATCAGAAGAAAAGCCTTATGATATTTTGGGCAGATCTTCAAGAGTAATGAAAGGCAGATTAAGAAACAAGATTCAAAACACACACACACATACACACACACACACACTTACACACCCCTACCTCAACGCCATCTTCATTTCTCTCCCCCCTCTTCTTTGTAAATACTGTATAGCAAGGAGTCCAATATAAGATTAAACCTACTTTGAACATTTTGGTGAATACCAGCACCCCCCCCCCCCCCGCCCCACCGCCAAACCAGAACATTTTCTTCCTCATTATCACCTCATTAAGATGCCCTTAAGGCCCTCACTCTTTATATGATGATATCATGCAAGGAACAGGTCTTGTATGCCTGCGATGAAGCATGACTGATATTTAAGACCAACAACTCGAGAGCCTTTGATTGCCTTTGTGTTTATTCAGAATGGCACTTTTATGTGGGGCCATAAAGTGGTGAATTTCCTATACGGAGCTGAGAGTGTGTGCGGCTCTGGGGCAGGTGGTGCGTGGAAGCCGGGGGTAACGTAGGTGAGCCTCGAGACTTCTCTTCGAGTACGGCCACCACACTCAAACGAGAGACTGTAAAACTTCGCTGTACATGGCTGTGCTCATGTTGCCAAATCCCACAGCCACCTCTGAGATATGGATAGGCAGGGGAAGTGATGTCAATAAGGAAAAAGACAGATAAAAGCAAATTGTCCCTGACAAATTATGAGTCATATACCTTTTAACCTGCTAGTTCTGAGAAAGGCAAGCCTTTGTTACTTGAATTTAACCTTTGAGATTCCAAACACAGAGATACTTAGGAGATGGGACTCTATGTGGCAGTAGAAAGAGTGTCCCCTAGGGGCACCTGGGTGGCTCAGTTGATTAAGTGTCAGCATTCAGCTCAGATTGTGATCCCAGGGTTCTGGGATCAAGCCCCAAGTCAGGCTCCCTGTTCAGCGGGGAGCCCGTTTCTCCCTCTGTCCCTGCTCGTGTGCTCTCTCTCTTGCTCACTGTCTCTCAAATAAGTAAATAACATCTTAAAAAAATTAAAAAAAAAAAAGATGTCCCCTATATAAATGTACTCTGTACACAGGACATACCCTGCCCCCTCCCTGCCCAGTTTTGGCCAGAAGTTCAAACTCATCTGCCATTTTGGCCCTTGGAAGAAAGGCAGGAGAACAGCTGTGTGCCACCCAATCTTCATTTGAGGACGTTGCTCGTGATTGCCCAGTCTTACCAACCCTGCTATGTAAATACAGCTTCTGTATCCCACCCACCCAGATTGTAGTTCCTACTTTTCTTTAAAAAAACAAAAAGAGCGGCGCCTAGGTGGCTCAGTTGGTTAAGCGGCTGCCTTCAGCTCAGGTCATGATCCCAGGGTCCTGGGATTGAGCCTCACGTCGGGCTCCCTGCTCAGCCTGCTTCTCCCTCTCTCTCTGCCTGCTGCCCTGCCTACTTGTGCTCTCTCTCCCTTTCAAATAAATTTTTAAAAAATTATTATTCTAAAAAAACCAAAATAGCTTTATTGAGATATAACTTCCATGACACACAATTCACCTACTTAAGTTGTACAGTTCAGTAGTTTTGGGTATATTACACTAGTTATTTTTTTTTAATTGGTCCATATTTTTTTTAAGAATTTATTTGTAAGCAATCTCTACATTCAACATGGGGATCGAATTCACAACCTTGAGATCAAGAGTCTCACGCTCCACGAAAGGAACCAGCCAGGTGTCCCTGGTCCATATTTTCTTATTAGAAATTACAGTATTGTCACTGAAGAAGGGGAAAAAAATCAAAAAAGAAATAAGAGTAGAAGTACAGAAGGATAAGGAGAAAATGAGTCAGGGACAGAGAGAAAGGAAATCAAATACTTCCATAGAAGAGGTACTGACCGCTTCTGGATTTCTCAGTTTTTAATCAGGATTCAAAAACCAACATGGCGGCAGATCCCTGAAAGGCGGGGGCAGAATGTAATGGTCCTGAGCAGCTGTGGAGAATTATGGAGCAAAGGCCCAGAAGGACTATTGTGGATTGGGACTGAGAGAGGAAAAGGCTACTGGGAGGCCCCAGGAAATCTCGAACCCTGCCTCATTGGTCCCCCATCACTCTGCTGAGCCCTCCCTGACAGGGGAACCAGGCACAGAGTAACAACTCAGTGACCTGAACCAGGTGCCAATTTTCAACTCGTCCTTTTCTTGCTTCTCAAATTGCAGCATTTAATGAGGTAAAACATCAGATTACAGAGAACTTTAAAAAAAATTTTTAATGAGAATTCAGGGAAGTTTCTGGGTTAGCTGAGAAGTATGAAAGTATTTAACCTCCGTTCAGCAGACTGCCCTTTATTAACATTTTTCCTTCTACTGTTGCTCACAAAACTGCACTTTCTCAAACAAGTTCACCATTTGGTGTTTGGATCTGGTTATAGCCAGACGGTGAGTGTCACCGTTACAGCATACAAATCAGCCTGGAACTTGATTTAAGGACCAGAAGACTCTTCAGGGTAAATGCGGTGGGAAGGGAGTTGCTCTGTACGGGGAAGTGGGGCTGCTCATAGGGCAGCCGACAGCGTTCACCCCTCCCTGTGTGTCGTCATCGGTACTGGGATTGTTTGCATGGAGACCCACTCTTCAGGAAGGATGAGCCAGAATGCCTTCCATAAATTCCCCTCGAGAGTGGCTTTCTAACTTTCTGCAAGGTCAGCTCCTTATTTTGCTCTCTTCCCTGGGGGACCTATGACGTTGATGAAACAGGTGGAAGGAGAAGGAGTAAGGACCTAAACTTCTTCCCCGTGTACTCCTCTTGGTAAGTTACCAAAGGACAGAAAGCAGAAAACGGTACTCCCTAAAGCCATGGACTGTTAGAACCAGAAGTCTCCTCAGAGCCATCGGTAGGGGATATCTGCTATTCCTGCCTTCCTGGCCTCCCTTTTCACTACTTTTACTCACTGTGGATTTCTTTGGGAAACTTACTCTCTCTAATCCTCAGACATTTGGATGGGGCTGGCCTGGCCCTTGGTGCCCACCCCTGGTCAATGGGCAAATTCATGTCCTCTAATTCCTGTGATTTATTTAGGATGGACACATAACTCTAACCAGTCTAATGAGGGTTTTTTTTGTTTGTTTGTTTGTTTTGTTTTTGATATATTGGGATAGAAAAGGCCTATTTCGGATGGAATTGCTGTCTGTATGGATAATGTCAGGCTGCAGTTCCTGGAGTCTCCAAATAGAGTGAGCATGAATAGGAAAATGTGAGGAAAAGACCAAATCATAGGAGCTTTTTTGAGACCCTGGATCCAGCTGTACCTGAAGCCAATGTTTTTCTGAACGTTTCTGTATGTGAGTCCTAAAAATCCAGGTTTTAGCTGTAGCCTGTTTGAGCTCGTAGTCTTTCATTTGTAACCAAAAGAGCCTTGGCTAAGATACCATCAGGTTCTTTCATTCTGCAAACCAAGATCAGGAAGTGGCTTGCCCAAGGTCCCATAACCAGGGATAGACCTAGATCAGCATCTAAGCCCCCTGAGGTCCACTCCGGGTCTCTTTCACAGTTATTCTAACTGTTTAAGGCAGCACAACACAGTTATTCTAGATTTGCTGAAAACACAGTTTTCAGACAGGTGGCAAGGCTCCCCTGTGATTCGCAGACAGTGGCCTTGGCAGATCCAATGGTTTAGTGGAGACAGTTAGGATTCCTGCACCATCTCAGGGGATTCAACAAGCATGGATGACACATACCATCCCTCAGTCTTTTTTTCTTGGGGAAGATAGTCCATTAAAGGAACATTCTAGTACATGGGTCTGAGGTTCACCACACACACGGATGTGGCTGACTGCTGTCCATCTTGGCTGGTGAAGAGCCCCTGCCCTGAGCTTTGTGAGGGCCTCAGGCTGCCGCTGCCCCTCCCTCTGGACCCCCAGGCCCCTGGACCTCCTAAGTATCTAGCCATTCCAGGGTTAATGTGTGGCCTATGGGGACAGGTCTTCAAGTCCTACCCCAGCACTGGTACTGGGGTCTGTTCTGAGTTTATTTTGAATTTTAGCTCTGTACACACACACACACATGCACACACGCACGCACGCGTGGCCCAACCCCAGGGGGTAATCATGAGATGGAAAAGCCATAATCTGTTTCTCTTCACAGAGAGGGGACTCCTATGATGGTTCAAAAACTTTTTTTGTGTCTTCTCATCTGTCCCCACAGAGATATTGGCTCATAGTGGTGGTCTTACAAGGAAATGAGTTTTGGACCGGAAATAGTATGCCAGAGTTCTAATCCCGGCTCTAGTCCCGAACCCCTGTGGACCCCACATGACTTCTCTGTGCCTCACACATTAGGAATCTGAGAGCAATGCCTGCCCAGCCTTCTTTCCTGGGATGCTGCCACAATTCGAAAAAAGCACCCACGGAAGGCTCCTCATTATCTTGTGTTAAAGAGGCAGTTTTCTTAAACATCTCTTGATCGTGGGCCAAGCGCCAGGCATGGCTGAGGTGCTGGCGTGGGCCTCGACACGCAGGAACTTACTCAATCCTTCCTTCTGTGAAGCAGCCACTGTTCGGTCCCTGCGCACAGATGAGGAAACGAAGACCGACTGGTTCAGTCACTTCAGGCTGACGTAGGAGATGATCTGACACAATGGCTGTGACTTGGGCTTTGGAACCAGTACCTCCCCCACAGCCCTGGCTTCAAGCCCTGGCTCTGTGGTTGGTAAACTCTGTGCTAAGTTTCCTTTCCTTGTCTTTTTTTTTTTTTTTAAATATTTTATTTATTTATTTTAGGGAGAGAGAGAGAAAGTACAAAAGATGGGAGGGAGAGGGATACGCAGACTGCATGCTGAGCACAGAGCTCAACAGCAGACTCGATCTCACGACCCTGAGACCATGATCGGAGCCAAGTATGTCCCATGCCATATTTGGGATATACTTATGCGGAAAAACTACTCATTATTTATCTGCCACTCAGATTTAATTGGGTGGCCTGGATTTTAGTTGTCAACCCGCATGGGAAGTGCTTAGCATGGTGCTTGGTTTGGAGTAGCCACTCCTCCTCTCCCATCGAGGACATTCCAAGGAACCATGCAAATGGCTGCCCAAATCCCACAGCCCTCTCACGGTGGGTCAGGGAGGCCAGAACCTTCTCTGCCCCCACCCATGAGCACGGTTTTGACAATGTTCTCACCAGAGGTTCGCCAAGCCCTGCCGTCCCTGATTGTTCAGTCATACTCTGCGAGGGCTGAGGAGGAACAGAAGACAGGGTCATGTTGCCAACCTCCTTCCAGGTTGCCTCGTCTCACCAGGCGAGGCAGAACTCAGCTTCCAGTGGTTTCTCAGGCAGGTGCTGTGTGTGGTTAAATCATTTCTTGGAAGCGCTCGAGAGGATGATGGTCTCACACTTCCCAGATGTTTCCATGATGATGGGAACAGCTCCATATAGATCTCAATTTTTTTTTTTTCCACATGTATCATTTCTGGTGAGTAACCTGATCATCTAGTGAGAAAGGGTAGGCGGTATTGCTGTTGGAATCCCTTTAGCAGACAGGAAACTGAGTTTCAGAGAACGAAAGTGACTTGCCCTGGGTCACTCAGCTGGAAAGTGAAATATATCCCCTGACTATTGACCAGTGGCATTCTCTCCAGAATCACCATGCCCACTCTGCCCTTCCTGGAAGGCAGGGCCCCTTTCTGTACAAATCAGTCCCTGTCCTGCTGTCTCCATCTTATACAGTGGTATCTGTTAAACGTTTAACAAGCAGCTCTCTGGGAAAAAGGAAATCCCTGATTTGCAGTGTTTGCCAATTTCTGTAGTGTAAATACTCACTAAGGCCAATTTCGAGCTACCGGTGTGCTATCAGTCACTTGGAAAACTCCTGAGCGTTTAATAATCAGCTCTTACAAGCCAGTAGGAGCTGGCCCAGCACGCCGCGGGGTACTGAGCGCCTTACTTAGACTGGAACTAAGAGATACGGATGAAATCAGTGATTACAATGATGCTCCATCTGTCCGAATTCACACACCCAGGGAGTGAAAAAAGCCTGCCCTGGTGCACACTGAAGGAAGGATGGGGTCTGGAAGGCTTCCTTCCCCCAGAAGGTGGTTCCCCAGAGCTCAAGGACTGTGACCGATCAGAAGACCCTGCTGTAGGGAAGGAGGGAAGGAGGGAAACGGATTAGGGAAGAAGGAGAGAAAGAGTATGAGTGAGAAGAGAAAAGGAGGGGGAGAGAAGACAGAAGCAAGAAAGGAAAAACAGGGGGAAATGGGGGGAGGAGGAAAGAGACGCAGACTCAGGTGATGGGGAGTGGTGATGGGGAGAGGAGGCAGCTCTCCTGGACGACGCCCCCAGCGGGCACTTCCCTCCCAACCACCTACCCCCACCCCGGGTGGGCTTGGGGGACTCACCAAACACTGCAGTCCTGGGATCCCGAGCTTACCTCCCAGAGGGAGCCATTCATTTCTGCATCCACAACACAGCTGCCTCTGAGGGCTCACAGGAAGTACGTAACAGTCTCACTACAATTTTGCAAGACGGAAAACAGAGGCTCAGCCGACCTCGTAAATCGTTCAAACGTATCCCGCCATCAAGTGATGGGGTCAGGATTCAACCCTGCTCTTGCATGCTGCTTCTGGAAGGATCTGACATCTTCTGGCAAAGGAACGGCGAGCAGTCCCCTCTCCGTCCCCCTTCCTTTCTATGGCAGATACTGTTCAATGGGCACAGAGGCCCGGGTTAGAACATCAGTCCATCGCGACAAGCATGTGACACGGATTCTCCAAACCCAGGAGCAGGGGCACGGGAGTCTCACCCACTGCGATTGGGAAATAATGAAATGTCACAAAATGCCCACCTCAGGCCTGTAGAGCGGGCAGTAGACATGGGTGCGCGGAGGCCTCAGATAATACTTCTGGATTTTGCCATCGTAAGGAAATACTGTGTGAGGGATGTTGCAGGCACTGCTGTGGGCACCTGGGACTCAGTCCTGCTGGGGGTCTCATGAGCAAGCATGTACCCAGAATCAGTCCAGACCCCCAAAGGACAAGGAAGCTGGGCTGTTTCTCTACCAACCCGTCCCTCTTCAGGGAAGCATTCTTTGGAAGGGCTAAAGCTAGAGCCCCCTGTTTGTCCTGCTCTAGGGCTGAGAGGCTCCCTTGGTTCCAAGGAAAGCCCTCCATCCCTAAGCAGAGAGGAACCTTCGGTCCTCGATGGGGGAGACTGTGGGTATGGAGCCTGGACAGTATGGTGCATGCTTGCTCAAGGTCACGGTGATAGCTGGGGGAGCCAAACTGAGGTTCAGACTCAGGCCTGTTGCAGGCCAGAACTCTCTACCTTTCTGTGACCCCAAATACCGAAGACCAATAAGGAGCCCAGAGCCACAGACCTTCGAGGTGGAATGGATGGGCTTGTGAGGAAGAGTAGCGGTCAAAGCTGAGTTTCCGTCTGATTGAACTTGGCTCATTGCGTGAGAGATAGGATGCAGGTCCCAGGGGCTGCCATGACGGCTGTTCGCAGGCGTAATCTCTCCGCGTGGGGCAACTTCATTCTGGCCACATTTGTTTCCTTTTAAAAATCCAATCTCTTTACCTTACAGCCCAAATCTCTGGGCAAGAACAATAAGACCAACACAAGAAGCAAGTCCACAAAAGCCCCATGGGAAGGCAATGAGCTAAGAATACAGGCCTTCCCTGGGCCACCCAAGCCTCTTTTGAAGCTTGCAGAATAATAAAATATCCAAAAGAAAACAAAATGAAAAACACACACACAAACCCAACAGAAGTCAGGGATTCTGTTTCTTTCTCTCTCTCTTTTTTTTTTTTGAAAGATTTTATTTTTATTTATTTGACACACAGAGAGAGATTACAAGTAGGCAGAGAGGCAGGCATGGAGAGTGGAGGAAGCAGGATCCCCGCTGAGCAGAAAGCCTGACGTGGGGCTCGATCCTAGGACCCTGAGACCATGACCTGAGCAGAAGGCAGAGGCTTAACTCGCTGAGCCAGCCAGGTGTCCCAGGGATTCTGTTTCTTAAGGCCCCTCAGCAGGTGATGGTGCTGTTTGTTTAAGAGCCAAGCAGGTGCTCTCTTCTCTGATTCACACCACCAACAAAGCCAAGTCTTGGTCTAGGCTTCTGGGGACAGCCATGAGGATCAAGGGAATGGAGGGAAGGGAAGGCCAGGCCAACCTTTCGATGTTGAACAGGTATCGTTTTGATTTTTTAAAAAGTAATTTCCTCTTGGCAAAGCCACCGGATTGAAATCCGACTGGACTCTGCCACCAAATACAAGTAGGGAAAGTGGAAATCTCAGGGAAGACATGGCGGATCCCGTGCCCTCCTTACCCCTCCACCCTGGCCGGCCCCTCTGTCATCTGCCCTCACCTGTCCTCACAGGTTGGCGTTGTGAGCTTTGGGCCTGGGGAGCCTCATTGGGAAGGATCTCTGGGATCACCTGAGGGAACTTTCCTTTTGTTTTGTTTGAAGGAGCAGGAAATAGGCCCAAAGATTTGGCATCTCCTGACTTCTCAGGAGGGAAGGGACCGGTCATATAAATGGCTTCAGGCACCCCCAAGCCATGGTGTGTGTACCCCCAGAGTGGTGTCCTCTTATGAGAGCCAGAGGCTTGAAGAGTTTGTCCTTGGCTAGAGACAGAGCCGGCTTCCAGTCCCAGCTGCTTCTTCACCTTGTGAGCTGGGACAAGTCACTTTCCCTCTCTGAGTCCCAGTTTTCTCAGCTGTAAACCGAGATGACAGTAGCCACCCCAGGACTGTTGTGAGGCCCAGACACGAAGAGGGGAATCATATAGCGGTTTACGAGTATCGTGAGCTCAGGATCCCTTCGCACATTTACAAATTATTGAGCGCACGGTAGAAAAACCGAATTCAACTGAGGAAATCTTGAAGATCTTATTGGCTTTATTCAGTGATTCACGAATAGGGCAGCATCCCATTTAGCAGACGGAAAGCAGTTCTGAGGAGCTGCGAAAAGTGAAAGACGTTTACAGGCAGAAGGGAGAGGGAATAGAAAGTTACAGCAGCAAAAAGTGGACTGGCTGCGGCAAGTCACCTTCCTTTAGGGGACAGGCAGGGGTCTATCTATCAGGCAGATTATCTCACTAATGATAACCGGGTTATTCTTTTTTTGGAAGATGTATTTATTTATTTGAGAGATAAAGAGGAGTGAGGGATACGGCAGAGGGAGAGGGAGAATTTCAAACGGTCTCTCTGTGGAGTGAAGAGCCCGACACAGGGCTCCATTTCATGACCTTGAGCCAAAACCGAGAGTCGGATGTTTAACCAAGAGCCACTAGGCGCTCCATGACCTGGTTATTCTTGATTGACTCATTTAAGATTCCGTTTCTGGGAGAGGCCAGGACTGTAATTAAATTAAGTCTTGGTTTGGTGAAGCAGGGCTTAGCATATGTGACTCCATTTTGGGCCTATTGTCTTGTTTTTGATGACCCCAAAGACCTCACTTTTGAAAATTCTGGAAAATACATTCCATCGGCCATTAGAGTGATGACATCTGCATGTATCATATATTTTCTGGAAATTTCTATTATCTACTTAAGACAGAATGAGAGTTTTAAAAAAGAAGCAAATAATTAATGTTTTAGTAACATTGCAGAGATATTATGAAGTAGTTTTGACTTCACAGACCCTCCTGAAAGAGTCCTTGGGACTCTGAGAACCACGGTACTAGGGTCTATTAAGAGCATGACATAATGCGTAGGCCATGGTAGAGGTTCAGTCCCCAGTGCCGGGGGCCGGTGTTTACGGTGCAGAGACTTGGCACGTCTGGCTGGCACAACTGGGCAGGTGTACGGTCCTTGCTGACTTAGAGCCGGTGGGTACACACGGCCTATAGTGCCTCTAGCCGGAGGCTTTCTCTCTGGGCTGGGTTCTTCCGGGCAGAGCTATAGGGAAAGGCCAGCAGGAGGCCAGGCGGCCAGGAGAGCAGGCTGGAGGTTTTTGTGGGTTGGGCTGGCGAGGCTCCTTTGGAGTCCTTGTTGCTACTCAAAGAGAATGAGTCATGTGGTGTAGACTGGTGCATTCAGGTCGTGACTAGCAAGCTGGAGGAAGAGGCAGCCAGCAGGCCTCTGAGGGCTCCCTCTTGAATCTTGCTGCCTGGTCCCAGAGAGCAGAGATTTCTTCTCAACTGCTCCAGCCTCAGTTTCCTCCCATGCGACACAGGGACAACGTTTGGCCATGAGAACTAAATGACCTGTGTGAGAAGGGCTAGTTGTGCAAAGGAAAGGGGATATGATCAATCCACCATGTTTGCTGAGAAGGTCTCCCTCAGTTGGCCGAACCCAGCCCCTCACTTTAGTTGACTTCATAAGGATGGCTGAGTTTGTGCCCTTGGTGCTGGGTGTAAGAAGGCAGGAGCGGGATGCATGGCATTGGCCCTGAACTTGTCCTGTGCCTTGATAGGGAGGAGTCTTGTACTGTCTTCCGCGGTCAAGGTGGCTCAGCGTGCTGCGTCCCAGGGATCGGTCCACAATAGTGGGGCCGTTTTCTTCTCTCTGCATTGCCCCTCATCCCTGGCTCCCAAGAAGAACTCAGCCACACCAGCCCTGAGTCCACGGGTCTGTTTCTGTGGTTTCCTCATCCTGGGCCGGGGTTGCCATCTATCAAGTGACTTGTAGGCCTCCAAGGGCTGAGCCTCTTCGGGTCGTGATGGGGGTGCGAGGTGCCGTCATTAGCACGTGTGCTCGGCAGCGTAAGGAATGGCCTCTGTCCCCGGTGTCATTGCCAGCGTTTCGACTGTGAGGAGGGAAGGGGCCATGAGGAAGGAAATAAGCAAGAGAAGCAAGACCTACCCTCCTGAAAATGAAAGTCACCCCCACGTGCCCCGGGATGAGAATGATGAGATTCACCACCCCCTCTGCAACGGGCTGAACTTTGATGAAGCTCCAGGCTGGGCTTCTACCTGTCCCGGGGCTCAGCAACATTTTCTGCAAAGAGCTAGAGAGTAAATATTTTAAGCTCTGGGGGGCCACATGTCCTCTGCTGCAACGACTCAATTCTGCCTTTGTAGCAGGAAAATAGCTATCGACCGTAAGTAATACATGGGCATGACTTCTTTTCAATAAAACTTTATTTAAAAAACAAGAGGCAGCCAATTGGCCCACAGGCCATACTTTGCTGACCTTTGACAAATACAGAGTCTAATCTTGGCATCAAGGCTGCAAAAGCACTTTTGTTGAATCCATTCTATAGCTAATTGGCTCAGAGAGGTTGAGTAACTTGTGTCAAGTCACACAGCAGGTGATGACCAAGTCAGAATAGAAACCCAGATTTGATTCTAGAACTAATGCTTCTGATCCCCTGACTTGCAAACAGCTCTTGGTGGTTGGGGGCGGTCCTCAGCATCGGAGACCGGAGAGACGCTGGCGTCCTGCTCTCTGGCCCTGGGCCACCATGGGGAAGGGTCAGGGCCTCCACCCACTGTCACCAAACACCAGTGTCTTCCCGTGGAGGAGATGGCCACAGCTGGGGTGAGAGCTGTTACATGGCCAGCATGACTTGGCTGGAACTGGTCTTGGCATCAGCCTCCTGGCGCCCAGTTAAACTTTTGACTTTCCAAATTAGAGAAGTTGAAATCTCTGCCCCCTCCCCCGTTGTTATTTATTTATTTTTTTGGAGGGAGACATTTTTCGTTGTTGTTAATTATTTACCAGAAATGAGTCTCTCTCCACTCTCTCAGTCTCTTTCCCTCCCTCCCTCCCCCTCCTCCTGGAATTGTCATCCCTTCCATGCCCCCCCTCCACCCCTGTAACCCTGCTTTAAGAGGCATTCAGGAACTTCTCTTCGGAGACAAAGGAAGGGCGCTGTGTGCTGGGGGGAGAGGCGCCCCCCCTCGCACCCCCAAAGCCTTTCTCTGCAGAAGTTGCTTCCTATTGGCCCAGCCGGCTCCCCTTGCGTGGGATGTATAATTTCCCCATCCGTTTTCTCCCACCCAGCTCCATCTGTTCTCCACGGGTATTTATCTACCGACTTCTGCCCCCAAGGAGGCGCCTGAAGAAGGGTGGGGAAGGTTGCCACCCCATTGTCAGGGAGGTTAAACATTAAGTTGGGCTCAAAGTTTGCTCCCTACCCCACCCCACCCCCCTTAAATTCCGCCCTCAAATTCCCTTTTGGCCACACCTCCTAGCCAAACCTTGAGGTGCTAATGACCTGATTTACATCTGTGTAAATCTGAGCTCTGGGCCCTAATGAGGCCTGAAATGAATGGAACGGGGCTGGGCGGGGCTGGCTGGCCAGGGGACCGCAAGTTGAGACACTGTGGGGCGGAAATCCAGCGGTGGCTTGCCTCACACAAACCCAGGCAGAGGCACACAAAACAGAGCTCCAGGTCCGACCCCTTGTCCTCAGGGCGGGGACAGCAAAGGGAGAGTTAGGTGAGAGGAGAGTGAGTCGCTGCATGGTGCATCTCTTTCCCTCAGTTCCTGGGTTTCCGGGGTACAGGGCCTAACCCAGGACCACACGCATCTTTGAGAGGTCAGCGAGGCCCAAGGTGCTTTCCCCCAGGCTGGCTAGGACAGCGAATGTTAAGCCCGTTCTAGGCAAGCCCGGGCACCCTGGTCCGGGTCACTGAGCCCCCACCTCAGTCCAGCACTTTGGGGATAAGGGGTCCCTCTCTTCCCCCTAAGGAGCTGGGTGGGGTGCAGGAGCCCTGGGCTATTCCCAGGGCAGAGGTGCCCAAGTTGGCCTCCCATCAGACAGATGGAGACTTGAGCTTCCTTTTCTCAGGATGACCTTGAGAAAGTCACTCTACCTTCCTAAGCCTGGTGTGCTCGTCAGTACCGTGGAGCAGATGGCGGGTCTGTCTCGGGCCTGGTGTGTCTGATTAGGAAGATTTCCCGGCCCGGACAGGCCCTGCGTTTTTTTCATGAGCCTGTGCGATCCCTTTAGGCATTTATTTCTAAGTGGCTGGTACTGAGGGAAAACAGAGGTGGAGGGAAGACAGGGAAAAGACAAGGGTTTGGGAGAAAAGGGACTTGAGAATTTTAAGAAACCCTTTGGGCCACAGACCAACGTGAAGCTGAGTCATTAGCTGTCTTAGAGGGGGCATGGCCGGGTTTAGCCCCGCCGAGCTCAGTTTTCTCATCTGCAGAATGGGACTTGAGGGGGACGCTGGGTCTCCTGCCTGTAGGTTCTGAGATGAAGTAAAGAGTGTGGGAGAGCTCCGGAAGCCATAAGCCCTTTACAGATGCCCGGGGTCGTTCCGGGCGTCAAGGTCGCGTGGATTGTAGTGTGTTGCTGAGAATAACGAAGGAGCCGGTGGTGATGACAGCCCACAGTACGAGTGTCGTGACGGACTCGGGCTGCTCATGGGCAGTTGGACCAGTTGTGTGTGACCGGCGGCCTCGCCCGGGGCTAGAGAAGCTGCTACACAGAAGCAGGGGTGGCCCTCGCTCCCGTCCCAGGCAGAGCTGGCCCTCCCCGGTGACCAGCTGAGGGCCCGGTGCCTTGCAGGGGCTCAGTCCATGCTGACCCGTCGGTTGAGTAAACGAACGGCTGGATGAGGCACGTTTGCTCTCACCGATCCAGGCCCCCCGAGGAACCCTCCGATTCACGTGTTCATAGAATAGTCCTCCCTTCTCTCCACCCAACTCTCCTTCTCGTGAATCTGCATATGCTTAATCCTTTCGGGGAATATCGTGATTATCACAACCGATGGATTGGATGATCTTTCATTTTGCTCTTTCTTCTGTGAGTGGAAGCCCAGCTCTTGAAAGGAAGGGTCAAAATAAAATGTATAAATTGTCCCCACACATTCTGAAGAGTGGTGGTAATCAGCTCTCTGTATGTCCTGGGGATTCAGAATTAATTCCTCGGTTTTTTAACTTTCATTTTTAAAATTATATGCATATGTATACATAAAAGATACATATTCGTAAAAATGTAGAGAGATATAATTGATGTACATTGTATTAGTTTCAGGTGTATACCATAATGACTCAATATTTGCATATACTGTGAAATGATCACAGTAGTCTAGTTATTGGACCACACATAGTTATAAAATTATTATTATTTTTTCCTTGTGAGGAGGTCTTTTAAGATTTACTCTTAGCAACTTTCAAAATGTACGATATGGTATTGTTCACTATGGTCGCTATACTGTACATGACATCCCTCTGACTTAATTATTTTATAACTGGAAGTTTGTACCTTTTGACCCCTTTCCCCTCTTTCACTTCCCCCAGCCAACACTCCTCCCCTTCTGGCAACTACCTGTCTTTTCTCCATATCTGTGAGCTCGATTTTGTTTGATTTATTTATTTAGATTTCACATAGAAGTGAGATCATACAGGATTTGTCTTTCTCTGTTTGACTTATTTCACTCATAATGCCTTCGAGGTCTATCCATGCTATTGCAAATGGCAAGATTCCATTCTTTTTTTTAATGGATGAATAGTATCCCATTTTATATATATATATATATATATAAAATACATAAAACATATATATAACATATATAATATATAACACACATATATAACACATATATAGTATATAAATATATTAAAATATCCCATTATATATATATATACATACAAAATGTGTGTATATATAAATATACAAAAATACCTCACATCAGGGTGCCTGGGTGGCTCAGTGGTTTAAAGCCTCTGCCTTTGGCTCAGGTCATGATCCTGGAGTCCTGGGATCAAGCCCCACATCGGGCTCTCTGCTCCACGGGGAGCCTGCTTCCTCCTCTCTCTCTGCCTGCCTCTCCACCTACTTGTAATCTCTGTCTGTCAAATAAATAAATAAAATCCTTTAAAAAAAAAAACCTCACATCTTCTCTATCCATTTGTTCCCTAATGGACATTTAGGTTGTTTTCGTATTTTGGTTATTATCAATAATGTTGCAATGAACATGGGGGTGGAAATATCTTTTTGAGTTAGTGTTTCATTTTCTTCAGATAAATACCCAGAAGTGGAACTGTTGGATTATATGGTATTTCTATTTTTAAATTTTTTGAGGGTCCTCTCTATGGCTCCAGGGCGGCTGTACCAATCTACATCACCACCGGCAGTGTAGGAGGGTTCCCTTTTCTCCACATCTTTGCCAACACATGTTATTTCTTGCCTTATTGAGGCTAGGCCATTCTGACGGGGGTGAGGTGATATCCCATTGTGGTTTTGATTTGCATTTTGCTGATGATGAGTGATCTTGAGCATCTTTTCATGTGCCTGTTGGCTATTTGTGTCTTCTTTGGGAAAATGTCTCTTCTGATCCTCTGCCCATCTTAAAATCAGATTGGATTTTTTTGCTATTGACCTATAGGAGTGCTTTATATATTTTGGATAATAATCCCTTATCAGATACATGGTTGGCAAATATTTTCTCCCATTCAGTATGTTGTCTTTCTGCTCCTCTCTTCAATAGAAAAATCATTCATTCTTGCCAATTTTTGGGATGGTTTTAAAAATGACCACCAACACTTTGACCCTCCTTCCGTTTTTCCTCCCTCGTAGATTTGGGCAGCTAGTGACTGCTTCGCCCAGAAGCCCAGGCCACATGGGGACACCACAGACAGTGCTCTGGTCGGCACAGTTCCAGGTTGTCCAAACCTTCCATCATCACAGAGAGATGCCGGATGTGTGAACAAGAAAGTCCCAGATCTGTTCTTTTCACCCTGGCCTAGGCTTCTAGCTGAATCCCAAATAGTGTGGAGAGGGGACAGACTATCCCTTCCGTGCCTGCGGAATGCTCGACCACAGACTCCGTGGGCAGGATAAAATGCTGTGGTTTTATCGGACTACGATACTATGGTTGCGATAATTTGCAATAGCAGCTGGAATGTCGGTAGCTTGTCTGTCTTCTACTGTAAGATATAAACTCTCTGAGGGCAGAATCCGTGTCTGGTTTTGCTCTATCAGATCTAGGGCTAGGGTGAGGCGAACCAGTGCCTAAGGCACAAAATGTAAGGAGGCATTCACTTTCAGGGCCCAGGGAGTGCAGGGGGAGCGCCTAAGAATGAGGGCCTCAAACTTAGTGCCTTAGACCTCCTTCTTGTGATCACCCTGGTCTTCGTCCACATCTCTAGAGACTAGCAGAGTACCTGGCTCACAGTAGGCACCCAACAAATACTGAATGGATGAATGAGTGAACGAATGAATGAAATGGACCCTGAAATGATATCCTCCTTAGAGCAATGGGAAGAACAGCCACTAGATTTGGAATCAGATGGTCACAGGTTTGAATCCCAGTTTTGCTGCTCATTAGCCAGGGAACATTGAGTAAGTCACTTAGCTTCCCGAGGTTATTGTGAAAGGTAAATGAGATTACATATATGTAAAATGCCTGGCCATGTGTGGGCACTCGATACATGTCATAGTTCCCTTCCTCTTTCTTCCCTCTTGCCTTAAAGTGGGTAACAATTCTGTACTTTACTAAGCCATGCCATGGGAACTCTGATGAGAACATTTCTGAGCCGCAAGGAATCATGGTTTAGGAAACCCTAATTTTATTCCATTACGAGGTTTGTTTTCATTGGTTTGCTGCTTTCTTCTTCTTCTTCTTCTCTCTCTCTTTTTTTTTTCTTAGGTGAAATGCAATATGCATTGTATTTAGAATCACAGGAGTAGGAGAGATAGCTAGGTTTGAGTTGAAATCCTAGCTCCAACTTTTATGGATCTTACCAAAAGCCAGTCAACCTGAACCTTAATCTCCTCATGTAGCAGCTTCAAGTAAGTAAAATCCCAATGGCTTAACAAAGTAGAAGCTGACTTTACAACCATATTGTCATCCAGCGCAGGAATATTTGGCAGGTGGTGTTTCACCGTGACCCGCTTCACTAACCCAAGCTCTTTCCATTTTATGGCCCTACAGGCCTCCATGACTTGAGGTGATTGGCTGGATTCTCTGCATCTCTTGTGAGAAGAGGCACCTAGGGGGCTCAGTCCTTAAGGGTCTGCCTTCCACTCTGGTGGTGATCCTGGGGTCCTGGGATCAAACCCTGCATGGGGCTCCCTGCTCAGCAGGAAGCTTTCTTCTCCCTCTTCCACTCCCCCTGCTTGTATTCCCTCTCTTGCTGTCTCTTTCTTTCTCTCTCTCTCTATCAAACGGATGGGTGAAATCTCAAAAAAAAAAAAAGATAGACGAGAAGACAAAGCATTGGCCTGGAGGTTTTTTATAGGCGTGGTCAGAACTGCACCTGCTACCCTCTCTTGCACTCCATTGGGCAGAACTCAGTCATATGGTTACACCCTACTGCAGGGCAATCTGGGAAATGTGGTCTAGCTGGGTGCCCAGGAGGAACAGGATAATACATAGCATCTCTGCAGCATCTTGTAGTTCGATGAACCAAATCTTTGAGGGGGTCGTTGGGAGATTTAAATAGGACAATGTGGACAGAGTGCTTAGTCCAGGTCCTGCGACAGAATAAGGGCCCATAAAGGGCTGCTATTTGGCTCACCATTCCGGGTGGTCAGCGCCATTCTTTCTTTCTTTTTTTTTTTTTTTTTTTTTTTTTTTTTTTAGCGCCATTCTTTCTTGACTGTGCAATACACCAGAACATGGCAGAAATACACCACCAGAGTGTGTGCAAGGGTGGTTTTGCTTCCTGGAGCTGGGAGAAGATACCTTTACTTCATCATCAGTAAACACGGAGAGCATCCTACGTTGGGGTCCATAGGAGATGAAAATAAACAAAAGCTGATCTTGTGCTCAGAAAGCTGATTCTCATTTAGTGTGTGTGATGGACTCGGGCCCAGTGCTCAGCATACAAGTAAACCATGTTAAGTGTCCAGAAGGAAATATGACTTAATTTTAGCTACTGGGATGGGGGAAGTCATTTGGAGGATGCGATATTTGCATTACACCGTGAAGATTTCCAAAGGGTGAGATGACAAGAAAAGAGGCATTCTAAGGGAACCATCCAGAGTGAGAAAGACACGGGCAGAGGAAAGATCAGAGAGTTTGGGGAGGAGCAAACAATTCAAGTGGTGGTAACGAGTGTGGTTATTGCAAGAAGTAATGTGGTTATGGCAGGCGGGAATGTGCACAGTGGGCCTGCGAGCCACGATGAGCAAGGCCGGCTGTGTTCAGTGGGTAATGGGGAGCTGTCAACAGTTTACAGATCACAGCAGTGTGATTGCGATTATGCCACTGGGCAAAGTCTCTCACAGCTATCTTATGTCCTTATCTCATCCCCAAGAGCTGGGTGAGACAGGTACTATGTTTTCATTTATAGATGAAAAAACAGACCGAAACCTGCCCAGCCCACTATCACACAGTTAGAAATAATTTCATCTGTAAAGTCAATGGGTTGTACTAGAGGCTCTTTAAGATCCCCCCATTCTGTATCAGTCAGGTTTTACTCAACAGTGTTGTGTAGCAAATGACCCCCCAAGTCTTGGTAGCTTACAACAACCAGTATGGATATTTCTAGCTCGTGGTTATATGTGTTGGCCAAAGTAGCTCTCTTCAGGCTATGGATTGACTGGGCTTGGCTTAGGCACTGGGTTAGGTCTAGATTTGTCCCATGTGTCTCTTATACTCCATGGACCAGTGGCTTCTTGGACCATGATCTGTCCATGGCATGTGGCAGAAACAAAAGATGACAAGCCAGGTGTATGTGTGTCTTTTTTTTTTTTTTTAAATATTTTATTTATTTATTTGACAGACAGAGTTCACAAGTAGGCAGAGAGGCAGGCAGAGAGAGAGGGAGAAGCAGGCTCCCCGCCGAGCAGAGAGCCTGATGTGGGGCTTGATCCCAGGACCCTGAGATCATGACCTGAGCCGAAGGCAGAGGCTTTAACCACTGAGCCACCCAGGAGCCCCTGCATGTGTGTCTTTAGTCCTACTAATGCCGCGACTGCGTTAACTAAATCAATTGTTCAGCCCAACCTCAAAGGGCAGAGAAGTAATGTGCTCCCTGTGAAACTGCAGAAGGGAGAAGATAATTCTATAGAAGGGAGAGAGAGGAGGTTTGGAGGATACTCTCATGGATCACTCTCATTGTTCATGCTCTGTGACTCCAAGTGGGAGAGCCCATCACCACCACACAGCTCAGGAACCAGGGGCCATCATCAAGAAGGAATTGCTATAAAAGCACTTATATGGTGGCTTATACACATTTGGGTTATAAGAACTCAGCAACAACACAGAGAGTGACAGTAAGTGTGTGCAATGTAAATGGCATCACTGATTGCCTTTCTGTGCGTGAGCCCCTGCTCCCTGGGTGGGAGGCCGCCTAGTGTGAGCAACCCACCACCCCGAAGGTGGGGGCCAGCATGTTGTACAACCCGGCCCTTGCCTATGCCTGAGGAAACAGCAGTCTGTTCCTGCGGGAGGAAGGGAGGGAAAGTAGAGTGTGCTGGGTTTATTGAAATAAAGCGCCCATGCACTCTTTGAGAATGATTTCAGGGGTTCTCATGATGACAAAGGCCGCGGTGGAAGCCTTGCCGCCTGCTGGGATCCGGGCAGACGTTGGCAGTTAATCCCCCCAAAATCAACTAAAACGAGGCATCTTTATAAAACAACACAAGCACGTATACACTAAATACTTTCTAAAATTCAAACACCATAACTGTCCATTTTCTTTGCCTATCTTTTTATGTAGGACCCATGTTTTATGGGGGTAGATAGGGGTCTGCTCTTTCTAGTTCCAGATTCTCTTTCTTGCCTAAGCCAGCAGCACATCATTTCTAATTTCTAGTTGTGGTTTTCTTGAAATGAAATCTTTTTTTTTTTTTAAGATTTTATTTACTTATTTGACAGACAGAAATCCCAAGTAGGCAGAGAGGCAGGCAGAGAGAGAGGAGGAAGCAGGCTCCCTCCTGAGCAGAGAGCCCGATGTGGGGCTCGATCCCAGGACCCCGAGATCATGACCTGAGCCGAAGGCAGCGGCTTAACCCACTGAGCCAGCCAGGCGCCCCTCTTGAAATGAATCTTAAAGACAATTGCAGAACAACCAGAATGCAAGACTCCTAGAGGATTTTAGGTTTTATTTCCCCAATCTTTAGACTGTCTCACTTGTACTTACTATGTTTCCTCTCAATTTTATGGAGGGATAATTTACATATAATAAAGGGCCTGTAGTTACAATGCACAATTCAATGAGTTTGAACAGTTGCACAGTTTTCTACAGCTGTGAAACCACCATCAAGATATAATGCATTTCCACTACCCCTAACAGATTCCTTAATTTTAAGACTTTTTTTTTTTAGCACTTTGTCTTTATCTTTCCAAAGCATTCATTGAGTTTTCATAGAAACCACAATGCTCTCTTTTCTTATGTCTATTTCACTGATTACTTTACTTTTTAATTAAACTGGGTGACTGCAATGTAGTGACAGAAACAGGTTTGGGTACAAACTGGGTGGCCTCATGGTAAGCATTAGCCTCAGCGGGAGAAGCAGACGCACATGGATGCAGCAGAGAATGGCATTGTCATCCTGAACATTCAGAGGGCCACAGGCACAGGTACCGCGGGATGGGATGTTTTCTAGAGGGCGAGAAGAGTAGCCAACGGAGCAGAGGCAGTTAGGGGAGGCAGTTAGGGGAGGCCGACTGGGGAGTCTTGTCTGGGTGCGGCCACATACTGTTGCTCAGTTTGTATACTGTACAAGCTTATGGGCTAAGCAGGTGGTAAAAACCTGCTTGGCTTCTCTTCCCGAGCCTTGTTCTCCGTTGCAGATTATTCTGTTTAGAGGAGGCATCTTTTTTCTTGTTCAGGAAGTAGAGTGGGTACCTTTTTTTTTTATGTCAAGGTGCTGTTCTGCAAACAGCTATTCTACTCCACTCCGTCCGTGACTTTGACCTTAACATTGCGTTTAGAACTGGCCAGCAAGGAAGATGAGGCTTCACAGTATCATCGTGGTCATCATCCTCTATGAACCTACCATCATGATGCGGGGCATACCTCCACATCACTTCACGTCCTCACAATGACCCATTACCAATGCCACGGAGTGTTCCGGCTTCTGGAGTTATCCTTTTGGAGTGGTAACTTCCCCAGGGCAGGTGAGGATACTGCCTGATTTGGGGCCTCTCTGGGATGCTGGCTTTCTTTTGCAGGTGCCATAAACTCCGCTGTAGAGTGATATAGCTAATTTGTCTGTTTGTTTTTTGAGGTTCGTGTTTATTTCCACCTTCTGCCCCTGAATGTTTTCTGAATGTAGCATTCTTGTCTGCACCATGGAGAGGAAAAAAGGAGGGGCCAAGTATCCTGCCCTAATCTCCTGCAATAGGGCAATGCCTTCTTTTAAGTGTTAGCAGGAATTTCTTCAGTTAACCCAATTTGTATTGCCTAAAGCAGAAAAGGGAATTAATGATCGACTCAGTCATTGGGAGCCCAAGTGTGAACTTCAGGCATAGCTGGATCCAGGGGCTCAAGGGATGTTAGTAAGACTCCATTGCCTTCATTGTGCTCTTCTGTGAATTGCTTCTTCTCAGGCAGCCTCTTTCCACCTCATGGCAAAGTGATGGACTGCCTGCAGTACCAGGCCCTTCTGCTTAAAACCCCAGTGGGAAATTGCACTGTCTTTTGGAACCATTCTGAAAAATAAATCCTGAGAAGGGCTCTGATTGGCCAGCTGGGATCATTTGTTTCAACCCAGGGGCAAGGATAAGGTCAGCCCCATCTGAATGGACTGAACGGGATTATTACAGAACAGGCGTGGGGTTGTCCCTAAAGGGATGTTGTCTGAAACAATAATGCCCGCTGCCCTCATAATACATGTGTGCGCGTGGACACACACACACGCCGAGGCACACGCATGGACACACATAGGTACACACACATATGCACATACACAAAACATGGCCGGGAGATTTTGAGCTCTTGAATTTACCCAAACATACACATTAGCTGGGATCGTTCGTTGTATTTACTGCAAACAAGTGTCTCACCCTCTTCCAGACTCGCACCTGTAGGAAGGTTAGCTCTACCATTTGAAACATCCAACTGTTACCTTCTTCCAGAAATCAAAAGCCAAATTACCTTCCTTTTATTAATCATCTCTTTTCTTACAAGATTTCACCTTTTGTTTTTCTGCACTTTACAAGGAGATGGTGTGTTTTTATGCTGTGTGTAGATCTTGGCGGTTAATGGAACCCTTTGATTTTTAAGTAAGAGTGAGTTCCTCATGCGCAGAGGAGGCACCAAGAGGCTGGGGACGGTACCTTTAGGTTCATGCCTTCCCCCAGCGCTGGATCGGAGGGATTGGACGGAAACTTTAAACATTTTGAGCAATACCTAGAATATGTATAATTTATAAGCCACACACCGTCGGCTGTCAAACAGGCGATTGATCTGACTCGGATCCTGTTAATTATCTTCCACATACATTACGCCTTAACAGATCTTCAGTATACTGTGTATCAATATTAATAAGATTATAAAACACTATTGATAATTAGGAACAGAAGACACCAGGCCTTTGATTCGAGCTGTTACAAATGCCCCTGCCTCTCTCTAGATTAGAAAGCGGCCACTTCCCATTTAATAATATCAGATCAGAACATCCCTGTCCTAAAGTGGGTTATTAGGAGACGGCTAAGGTTTGCACCAGGATGTGAGGGGCTACTTGAAAATGAGTACGGGATCATCACTGACGTGTGAGAAATTTGTGTCACCTGTCTACAGGAGGTCTAACAAGGTGGGAGGAGTTTAAGCGGGGAGCTGCACCCTCTTTGATCAGCCAAATTCCTCATTTTCTTTGTCTGGAAAAATCAGATTGGTTTGGTTTTGCAGGATTTTCACCAGGATGGCCTTCAATCTTGATTTCTTCGGCTGGATGAAAGGGGCCCCATTGGGAAGACAGAGAAGATGCTGGTGAGGTTCAAGGTGAATTTCAAGCCCATCCCATTTTGGATAGCACTTTATTTTCTAATTTCTCTCTTCGGAAGAGCCTCATCTTTTATGTTTTTGTTGGGTTCACATGCTCATTAACATCAAACAGGCAGATATGCCACCAACTAGGAAAACACAAGCAATTTCACATGGAAATAGAAAGCGCCGAAGCTCAGGTGCTGGGGTCAGGGCTCCTCCCTGGGGGTCTCTCACCTGGCATGCGAGCGGCGGGAGGGAACGATGCAGAAGGGACACACAGAGCACCCCCAACAGCCTGTCCTAATGTGCGCGATCTGAGAGTTGTGACTCCCAGGCTTGGGTGTGTGTAAGAATTATGGGGTGTGTCTATTAAATGCTCATAATCCCTGGGCATCTATGTGTTTAAGAAACTCCCCAGTGATTCTGAAACTCAATCGGACTTTTCAGTGCAGCCAGTTTTATCATTCATGATTCTATCACTTGCAAATGATAGAAAACTCTATCCAAAGCATTTTAATAAAAGAATGGCAGTTCACTGGCTCTTGTCACAGTCAGGAAATAATCTGGCTTCTGATGGAATCAGAGACCCGGCTCAGCCCATATTTCCATCTCTCAGCTCCAGCTCTCTGGCACAGCTCGGTTCTCAGGCAAACTTGATCACAAGATTACAAGATGGCTGCTGTGGCTCCTGACCTCAGACCCTGTAACCCCACCATCAGAGTCTCTCTGCATCTCTTCCATAAAACTCCATAAAGCAGAGAAGCTTGTCTCTCTTACTGGGCCCAGGAACTGGATGTCACGTCTTTGGCTCTTGAGTTTGTTACCTGTGCATATCTGAACCAGTCATTCTGATCATGGGTGAGTCAGGCTTATGAGGCTTAAACCTCTTAACCCGTGGGTGAATTCAGCTTACCCTAACCACACAGCTGAGAGTGGAGGAGAGCTGCATTTCCAAAGGAACACTAGGCACACTTCCCAGAAGGAGGGAGAATTAATCCTGCAAACTCAAGCACAGAGGTCCACCATCTGCGTTTTCCGAGAGACACTGTTGCACCCTGAAATTGCCCTTTTGACTCGTATACCATCTTCTGGAAGCTTCTGCTTGAAGAATTATGGTCTCAGAGAGCTCACTGCTTATAACCTTCATCTTCATCTTTCATCTTCAAACAATGCCCTAGAATAAACCATTTGGAGCTGCGTCATAAAGATGCAGAGAGCATCATAAAAATGGTCCCTTCACACAACCGCTTTGGGGATTCAGCACTTGATATCTGGCTGTCAGAGTTACCTCCTCTGACAACCCGATCTGGACACTCGCTTTCAGACCACTCAGTGGACATGACTGTCAAGAAACAATCTTCCGGCAATCAGATTAGTTTTTTTTTCCCAAACAATAATAAAAGACCCACTCTGTTCTAATCTCACAGATGTGTTTATTTATTACTAACATTCTCTCAAAGAGGGATTTAAGGAGATTTACAAATATATATATACCTAGTTAATACAACAAAACGCAGATAAAGACACGAGAACAAGAGAAGAGAGAGAGCTAGGGTACAATAAATGAAAGGATGTCAGAGGCAAAGTTTGCATGTTGTTAGAATTAGCAATGTTACTACCTGAGGTTTTATTTTATTTAAGATTTATTTATTTATTTGAGAGAGAGAGAGAGAGAGCGCGCGCGTGAGTGCGAGCAAGTGTGGGCAGGGGTAGAGGGAGCAAGAGAATCCCAAGCAGACTCCCCACTGAGCTCAGAGGCCAACCCAGGGCCTGACCTGGGGCTTGATCCTATGACCCTGAGATCATGACCTGAGCCGAAAACAAGAGTCAGATGCTCAAATGACAGAGCCACCCAGATGCCCCATTAAAGGTGGTTTTAAATGTAAACTTCCAGATAACTAAAGCAAAGAGGTAACCATGCTGAGTTACAAGACTCACCTTGTCAGGGAGAAGAGGGAATCAGTTAAGCACTCAGGCAGCCCAAGTCTAAGTTTGGGTTCTTTCTCATCCCAGCTTTATGGCTCTGGACATCCTATCTGCCAGCTCTTGGCCTCAGTTTTCTCACCTGAAAAATGAAGTTACTATTTTAGGAGTCCATGCTGGCATAAATGAGTGATTCAATATGTAAAAGAAAAGGAGAGGAGAAGGATCTGCCCTGGAGTAGAATTCCAATCTTCAGTATAGAAGGAAATACCTAGGGAATCCGTTTTTGGCAACACCCACAGTAGTAATTGTTTTCAAGCAAATTGAGCCTAAAATGAGTGAGCTAAAGTATGATAAAAACTGGGATATTCATATACCCTCAAAGTACTTCTCCACATATTTTTTAAAGTTTTATTTATTTAAATAATCTTTACACCCATCATGGGGCTTGAACTCACGACCCTGAGATCAAGAGTCACACACTCCTCTGACTCAGCCAGCCACGTGCCCCTCCCAACATGATATTTTTTAAGATAGAGGGAAACATAGTTGCCTCACAGTAGCAAAACCTGGCAGATATTACCTCACCTGGTGACCAAAGGTGACATTCTCAATAAAGAGATATATTGACATTGTGTATGACCCAATATGATGCATTGAAGGGGGCATAGCATTTCCTGGTATTCTTGCCCAAAAGACGTAACCTGGATCTAACCTTGAAACACACACCAGTCCAGATGGAGAGATATTCTACAAATAACGAACAGGCCAAGAGTCTTCAAGAAAAGTATTAAGTCTCCAAACTGATCTGAGTTTCATTTGTATCTTTTTCTCACCTTTCCTGTGTAGCTGTGTCCACTTTAGCTTCATTGTAATTAAAAAAAAAAATTGCATAAAAGACAAAGAAAGAAGGAAGAACTGTCTCAGATGAAAGAAAAGCAGCCACATGACAACTAAACCCAACGCGAACTCTTGCATTCTGTACCACAAAAAGTACAGTAGTGGTATAATTGGTGAAATTTGAATGAGGTTTGTAGATTAGTTAGTGGGATTACATCAGTGTTAATTTCCTGGTGTTGACTATTTCATTATGGTTACTCAAGATGTTAACGTTGGGGGTTACTGGGTAGAAGATACGCGGGGACTCTTTAGACTAGTTTTGTAATTTTGCTGGAAGTTTGAATTTATTTCAAAATGAAAAGTTAAAAGAAATGGAGGGGGGTGGGGGTTAATAGTAGATGGCCCCTAAGGATGTTGTGAGGGTGATAAGCACAGACGGGGCTTCATTTCATTCTTAGAGCGGAGAGAGCTCTGTCCACGTTCACTCTTGTTGAAGTTATTATCTGTCAGAACTCTGCAGGGCATGTGGGTGAATTATTCATGGCCACACCCTCAAGGAGCTGGTGAGGACGACTGGCGGGTATGCAAACAATCAGGCGTGATTATAAGTGCTAAGAGAGGTCAACGTAAAACACTTCCGACCCCTTTCTTCTGCTCAGGTGGGAAGTGCCCAGCATTAGGACAGACGAGGCTGCTCCCGGCCAGACAGCCAGAGCTGCCTTCGGATTCTACATCCCATCACTCCACAACCAGTGAGTCCACAAGCCAGGCTGAAGCCAGCGCTTTTGGGACCAGTGAATTCTTTTATGCAGATGGTTAATAGGATGAGAAAAATTGGGGCTGTGGGGAGGGAACTGTTTAGTGCCAGGACACCCAAAAGCGTGGATGTCTTCCCCGCCGCCTCATTTCTGGGTGTGGTTTCCAGGGACTGTGTGGGGCCAATGGCTGAGGGCTGGGGCTCACTGTGCACTTGGAAATGGAGGTATGACTGAGTGAGAACGATCGCCAGGCACATGTCCCATAGCCAATGCTTTACCAAGGCCATGACTGGAGATTTGGGCCTCAGAAAGGAGAGAGAAGATGGGGAGGGGAGCAGGGAGGGGTGGCAGAAGCTGGTGTGAATGAGTTTAGGCAGGTGAGGAAGCTGTAAACCCTTCCTGCACCGATTCCTGGAGGTGAGGTGGGCTCCAGGGGGCTTGGCAGAAAGAAGGGGCTGGTTGGATGGGTTGGGATCCTTTCTTTGTTCCCTGGAGCTGGAAAGTGGCGGAATGCTTCACGCAAGGCCTCGTAGCTCCACGGGAATCATGAAGCCCTAGAAAACATATGCAGAATTTGGGGCACTTCCTCTCCTATGGAGAGAAAATTTTTAATAGAGTTTTTAATGTAATTCTTCAAGGGCTTTGTGATTCCTGACCCCAAGAAGCTTAGATACAGTACCTAGCTTAGAGGGAAGAAGACTGAAACTTAATCTAACTGGTCAGTTGTGATGGAAGCTTCTTCTTCTTTTTTTTTTTTAGATTTATTTATTTATTGGGGGGGGGCAAGTGAGCAAGCAAAGGGGAGAGGCATAGGGAGAGGGAAAGAGAATCCCAAGCAGACTCTGAGCTGAACGGGGAGTCTAACAAAGGGGTCGATCTCACGCCCCTGAGATGACGACCTGAGCGACACCAAGAGTTGGATGCTTAACCCACTGCACCACCCAGACACCCATGAAGGAAGCTTCTTACACAGTTTATTCCGAGTCCTATTCCTTCTCTAGTTAAGCCTGTGGGGCAGCAGAGAACCCACAGTTAATGGAGTTGGCAGAGATTTTAATGGATAGTGAGGACAACAGGGAAGATTGTCTAAAATCTTAAAACTCCAGTCTCTCTGTAGTGACAGACATTAGGACTGCTTGCGTCCCTCAAAGCACAGTCAAAGATTCATAGCTTCAGGGTCCTCTGTCTACCCAGATGTCCAGCAAAAGCCTGCACAAGGTTCTCCCTGCCAGCTCACCCCCATCACTGAAACTGATCTCGCCTAGGTCACAAATGTTGCCTAATCCAATGGACACTTTTGGTCCTTGTCTTGTTTGACATGTTCCTATCATCAAGCGTTGTTGGGTTTACTCCCTTATTTTCAAACTACTCTTCCTTTGGCATGCATTAGAATGACTCACTGAAAATAGCAAAAAGCTCAGCTCAAGCTCACTTAAACAACAAAGGGGATTTATTAACCAGTGAATCAGTCAAAAGATCAGTGGTAAGTGGGCTTCAGGTACAGTTTGATTAGGGCACTGGCTTTGCAATTCTCTGCAGTATATTGGTTTTGTCTTCAGTCTGTTTTCCCTGATGGTTGTATAATGGCTTCCAACAATAAATAAAGCTTTGTAGGTCATATCCAAGGGGGGGAAAATAATCTTTATCTTTGCTCTAATTGGACTGTCCTGAGCCAATTCCTATGGCCAGGGGAATGCCATTTGCTGTTTGGCTTAAGTCTGGGCCACTTCACCCAATTACTATCACAAAGGACAGAAATTACCTCTGAAGCTAGGGAGGAGGGGATCCCCTCTAAAGTACAAGGCTGGGGGGCAGAAATGGACATGGGAGAGATGATCATAATGTCCCACATTCCATGGCTCTTCTTTGTTTCTATTTCCCATCAGGTCCTTAACAGTCCTACAGCTCCTCGTCCTCTTCTAACTCATCTTCTAAACATTTAACCTATGTTGAACCTCCCGTCATACATTCTTGAGCTCCTGTACTAATCCTATCAGATTACTCACAATGTTCCATGCATTGACTGATAACTCACTCACTTCCCCACCAGTCTAAGGTCCATGAGTAGAGTACATGTGTGTACTGTTCACCTTGTCATGCTTTACAAGGCCTATAGCATAGACCAGGCTCAACACATCTGTGTTCAATGAGGACTCAAGTACCTACTCTTTAAGGGGTTTCCTTATTGAAGTTGGTAATATACCTACATCAGAGCCCTTGTGTGGGATGCCCTTGAGTTGCACGTGGCAAAGCCTGTGCAGACATGGCAGCCAGGTAGAGTGCTGTGATTTCCAAAGAATGGAGGAAGACATCCAATCCCAGCAGAAAGAGCTATCCCCACAAAAACTACCTCACCAGCATCTTTCTTAAAATCACCAAATTACATCTTTCCTAAAATCACCAAACAGCAGTACTCTTGGGATTTAGTTGTATAGTTAGTACCAAGAGTGAAAAATACAGGTTGGCCAGCATTTTCCACTAAGAAAGAGCCAACCTTCAAGGATGTGAAATGGTTATGACAATTGACAATTCTAAGGTAATTCATCACCGTTAATGTAGAAAACATCTGTCTTTTCCAAGGTATTTGCATGAAGATGGCATGTGTTTTGGGAGGAATTCCTGGAGCCTTTTGGTGGAGGCAGATCTAGTCAGTGAAAGTGATTTTATACAAAAAGGCTAATTCAGGGGAATGATTCACTTTAAAAAATAACACTTCACTTTACAAAAATATTTCCCTCCAGTATTTTCTTTCTACATCTAGCCTGTATTAGCACATTAATAACATGAGACCATTTTATAAAAATAGTGATGGCCTCATCACTTTTAGGGGGCGCTCCCGTTGTGGGGATGATGGACCTAAGGATTGGAAAATGTTTATAGACAAGGGCAAGACTTCAGCTGTTATTGGCAAGGACCCTTTGTCCCCCATTAGATCTATCTTCCAGCAACTTGAAGCATTACCAGTTGAAATTTCCTGAGGCTCCCGGGAGACAGCTGTAGGGCAGGGATGCTATTGTGGATTTCACAAGAGGGAGGGAAATCCCAACTCTGAGAGACTGGGTGACTCATCCAAGGTCACCAGCAAGTCAGTGGGCAGGCTTGGGGCCCTCCCTGCTGGCAACCCTGCCCAAGCGTGCTGCGGATTTTTAAAAGCTCAAAAGTTCCTTCCTCCAGAAGCTCAATTCCCCTCCCCTCGAGTGTGGGCTCCACACTAAGGGATAGAAAACAGAAAGGGAAATGTAGTAAATTTATAGGAGACAAATCTCACAAATGCCACTTTCAGGGCAGTGAACGCCAAGGTTGACATCACCAGTAATAAGGTGATCACAGTCATGTGTCCCTGGACACGTAGCAGTAAAAGGTACCCCATCTCTGTGAGATTCTTCTCAAACCCTGTAAACTTCAGGGTAATTATGAGAAAATATCAGTCAACCCTAAATTGAGGGACATTCTATAAAATACTTGACTGCTGCTCTTCAAAAGTGTCAAGGTCATGGAAGTCAAAGAAAAACTATGACACTGTCACAGACTGGAGGGGACCAAGGAGACATGAAGCACTAATGGTAATGTAGGATCCCAGAAGGGACCCTGGAACAGAAGACTGGCCTTAGGAGGAAAACTGACAAGTCTGCTGTTGAATTAATAGTATTGTACCAGTGTGACTCTCTTAGTTTTGACAATGTACCATGGTTATATAAGGAGATAAAATCAGATGAAGCTTGGCAAAAGTTATTTGGGGGACTTAGTACAGTTTTTGTAACTCTTCTGTAAATCTAAGATTTTATTTTCAAACAAAGATTTGTTTTTGTTTTTAAAGTCCAGAGGTGATTGAAATGCTTAATCCTCCATGTCTCTTCCTACAAGGAAGGGGGCGGGGGCAGGGGACAGCATCATGGCGGGGTTGCATCCAGCCAGTCTGGGAAGTTTTGACTTCTTCTAGGGAAAGAGCTGCATCACATTCCCTAAATTCTGCAGAATGCCACACCACCCACCCCATCTTCTGAGATTAGTGCAGCTGCCTGTTGGAGTGCGACAGTGCCCGGGAACATCAAGGAGGCTCAGCCAGACAGCTGGGCCAGCAGAACCAGGGAGGAAAATGCACAGTTTCCATGGGCGCAGGACTCAGGATGCTTCTCAGAAGGATGTTCAAGACTTAGGAAATCTCATGATCCAAGAATATAAAGTTAACCAATCATGATCTATTAATCACACCTATCAATATGCATACACGATGGTCAGAAAGAGAGGAGAGGAACTCAAGAGTTTTGGGGTTCTACGGGGGGAGTCTCTAAAGATGGCCATGGTCAATTTCTTCTTGTCAAGTAGTGCACACAGCTCCACCCATCACTGGGTGGGATCTCTTTCCTCTTATCCTTTGGGCTGAGTTGGCTTTTTGATTTACTTTGGCCAATAGAATGTGGCAAAGTGATGTCATGCTGGTTCTGGGTCTAGCCTTCAACAGTGTGGTAGCTTTGACTTTTTCCTCTCAAACTCAGCTCTGAACCCCAAGACCATCCTGCTGTGAAGAAGCCTGAGGTAGCCATGAGGAAAGGCCAGAGACAGGAACAGTGAAGTTCCAGACATGTGAGTGAAAACTTGAACTTTCCAGCCCAGTTCAGCTGATGCCAAAAAGAGCAGAAGAATTGCCCTGCTGATCCCACACAATTCACAGAACCATGGGAAATGACAGAATATTGTTCTGGTAAACCACGAAGCTTTGTGTTGATTTGTAATGCAGCAATGGATAACTGAAACACTCACTGATGAGCTTGCTTGCTTGCTTGCTTTCTTTCTTTCTTTCTTTCTTTCTTTCTTTCTTTTAAAAGACTTTATTTATTTATTTGATAGAGAAAGAGAGAAAAAGAGCATGAGCCGGGGGGAGTGGGAGAAGGAGAAGAAAGCTCCCTGCTGATCAGGGAACCTGATGTGAGATTTGACCCCAAGACCCTGAGATCATGACCTGAGCCGAAGGCAGATGCTTAACTGACTGAGCCACCCAGGTGTCCCTCACTGATGTGCTTTTTTCTTTTTATTAAACTTTTATACTTGTTCTCATACATTTCAATGCTTCTTTAAAGTTAAGAAATCAGAATAAAAGGAAAAGTATGCCTCATTTATCTAAAGTTGTGAAATATGTTAGACAGATGTTAAATAAGGAATTGGATATAAGACTGTGATACTTCTCTGCTCTTACCCCCCATCGCCCTCCCTCTCACTCTGGATGGAAGCCGTGTTATTCATATGGCTTGCAAGACCCCATATGATCTGTTCCCTACCCTTCGCCTCCCTGACCTCAACCTCTACCACTCATTGCCTTTGATAATCCTGGAGTCTAAAGGGCATGGTGCACATCAGGACCTTTATATTTGCTGTTCCTTGTGCCTGGAATGTTCTCCTCCTAGGTATATTCATGACTTGCTCCTTACTGCCTTCAAGTCTTTACTCAATTGTTACCTTGTCCATGGAGTCTTTCCTAACCTGAATGGAAATTGTTACTCTCCCTTTCCCTAACCCTCTTACCCCTGCCTTGCTTGCTTTTTTTTCTTTCTTTCCCTCCAAAGCACTTAAGACCACTTACCACTTAGCATATTACATATTATTATTCAACTTGTTTGTAGTCATCTCTCTTCAGTAGAACCTCAGCTCCAAGAGAGAAGTTTTTGCTTGTTTCATGTACTGCTAGAAACCCAGCACTTAAAGTAGTCTTCACGCCCAATGTGGGGCTTGAACTCATGATCAAGATCTGAGTTGAGACCAAGAGTCAGACTTTCAACTGACTGATCCACCCTGGCTGCCCCAGAAACCCAAAACTTAAAACTGCATGTGACACAAAGTTAACAGTCATTAAATCCTTGCTGGGTGATTAAATGAATATTTCTAAAACCCAAAGCCTCACATCTGGACAGTTGCAGGCTGATATGTGAAGGACAGTCTCACTTCCTGGCAACGGATGGCGTTGCTGTTCGGCTCTATTGGACAAGGGGGAACCACAAGAGCGGTTAGGAGAACTTCAAGCCAGAGGTCAGCAAACTTTTTTCTCTAAAAAGCCAGAGTAAATATTTTAGGCTGCATGGGCCATATGGCCTAAGTTGCAAACTACTCTGTCATTGTAGTGTGAAATCAGCCACAGGCAATGGGTAAACATATGAGTGTGACTTATGCTTCAATAAAACTATATTTATGGACATTGAAATTTGAATTTAATTTTATGTGCCACCAAATACTATTATTTAAAAAATTTTTTTCAACAATTAAAATTTTTTTTTAAAAAAAACCATTCTAGTCTTGAAGGTCATGTAAAAATAGATGGTGACCAGATTTGGGCTACAGTTTGCTGACCAATGTTATTAACAATCTCCAAGTGACTCAAAGTGTGGGAGAGGAATTCAATTTCCAGGGAAACTAGCCAGACAATTATTCATTTTTAAAGGAGTATTATTTGTAATATGATTTCATGAATATTCATAGTGATTTTTGCATTTTTATAGCACTTTTTAGTGCTATAAAAGATTTTTGCATTTTTAGGCACTTTTATAGCCAATATGCCTGGGTGAGAAGGCACAGGGCAGGAGCCAAGTAAGAAGAAGCCATCTTTAGGCTGGGTATGCCCAATCCACTAATATCTCCATACTTCCTTCCACTGAGAAAGAGATGGCCCCACATGGGAGGAAGCAATGGCCGGCCATCATAGATGGGGTGACCCAGGAATCAGACTGATAAATGTGCTAAGGCTATGGATTTGTTTCTCACGTGGACCAGTTAGCTTTTGACTGATGTCCCCACTGCTGGCCCTAGGCAGCTGTCTCGTGTAGGCTGAAAAGGAGGGCAAGGGGGAGTCTCCCTCAATGTCTTTGTGGCCACAGGAGAGGGGAGCCATTTTAGTAATCAAAATATCAGACAGCCTTAATGTCTCTGAGCATGGTGCTGGCCCTTTGTGACCTCTAGAGGTGTATTATGGGACAGTCAGGGACAAAAGATGACAAGATGTCACTTTGTACTGAAAAGGAGTATTTTAGAAAACACTTTAGAATGAAAAATTCCAAACATACACAGAAGAAGAGAACAAAGTAAGATGAGCCCCCAGGTACCCACTCACCCAACTTCAAGGGCTGTCAACTCAGAGCCAGACTTGTTTCATCCGTAGCCCAACCCCTAGACGACTGGAGTAAATTTCAGATATCATGTCATCTCATTAGGCGAAGGCTATTTTAATTACACAGGAATTCATTATTTAGAATTCCAAAACTACTCAAAATTCATTTAGAAAGGTGAAAAAATAAGCAAAAGAAAAGCAGTAAAAATAATCCATGCTTTTACCACCAAGAGGTAGTCATTGTTAATTGTTTCTCCTTCCACATTTTAAAAAACAAAAAAGTATCTTACTTTTACTTTTTTACTTTTCTAAAAGTATCTTAGCTAGCCTTTGGAACTTGATTTTGCACTTTCTTGATAGAGCTATGGCACATCTTTCCATGCTAATAAATATACATCTGCCTTATAGTTCTTTCTGTTTTTGTTTTTGTTGGCTGGGTACAGTATACTTTATTGATGGTACATGACAAGGTAGGGCTCCCCAAGCCCCTCCTCTTCTTTGGGGGTCTGTGATGGAAACTGTGGAGGTTGAGAGATTCTCATCGTATTGGGAGATGAGTTGGGGCAAGGACTCCCTAGCTGCTGGAGGCCTCTCTTTTCCTCTTACTCTCACCAGGGTTGGTAGTCCAGAGGGCTCTTACTTCTTAGAGGCCATGTGGAGCATAAGGTTGCTGTACCCAGATTCATTGTCATACCAGGAAATGAGTTTGACAAAGTGGTCACTGAGAGCAATGCCAGCCCCAGCATCGAAGGTGGGAGAGTGGGTGTCACTGTTAAAGTCACAGGAGACTATTTAATCCTCAGTGTACCTCAGGATGCCCTTAAGGGGACACTCCAATACCTGTGTCACCAACTTCTTGATGCCATCATACTTGGCAGCTTTCTCCAGACAGCAGGTCAGATCCATGGTTGACATACTGGGGGTGGGGACATGGAAAGCCATGCCAGTGAGCTTCCCATTCGGCTCAGGGATGACCTTATCTATATCCTTGGTGGAACCAGTAGAAGCAGGGATGATATTCTGAGCAGCCCCTCAGTCATCATGCCACAGCTCCCAAAAGGGCTGTCCATGGTCTTCTGGGCGGTAGTGATGGCATGGACTGCGGTCATGAGTCCCTTCACAATGCCAGAGTTGTCATGGATGACCTTGGCCAGAGGGGCCAAGCAGTTGCTGGTGCAGGAGGCATTGCTGACAATCTTAATGGAGTTGTCATACTTCTCATGGTTCACGCTCACCACAAACATGGGGATATCAGCAGAAGGGGCAAAGATGATGACCCTCTTGACCCCACCCTTCAAGTGAACCCCAGCCTTCTCCATGGTGTGAAGACCTCAGTGGACTCCACAACATAATCAGCACCAGCATCATCCTACTGGATGTTGGCAAGATCTCACTCCTGGCAGATGGAGATGGGCTTTCCATCGGTGACAAGTTTCCCATTCTCAACCTTGACTGTGCCGTGGAATTTGTGGTGGGTGCAATCATACCAGAACATGTGGACCATGTAGTTAAGGAAATGAAGGGATCATGATGGCAACAATATCCCCTTGGTTGGATTTAAAAGTGGCCCTGGTGACCAGGTGCCAAATATGGTCAAATCCATTTACTCTGACCTTCAGCATCTTGTCTCAGGGATGTGGCTGACTTTGCACCAGAAGACGTAGTTGTCTATTGGATATGGAGGAGCAGAGTGCATTATAGTTCTTAATGGCTCTGTATGTGTCCATCATGTGGCTCTTCCATAGTCTTAAAACCAATTCCTTATTGGTATGTATTTCAGTTAATTAAAAATTTTTCCTATTATAATTACCTTGTAATTAATATTTTTGATAGCTTGTATGCTTGTTTGGTCATTTCCTTTGGGTAAATTACTACTGTCATTCCTAGGGCAAAGAGCACCCACATATTTAAATATATTTTTAAGATTTTATTTATTTATTTTAGAGAGGGAGAGAGAGAAAGAGCATGTGCATAGGGGGAGGGGCAAAGGAGAGGGAAGATAGAATCTCAAGCAGACTCCCTGCTGAGCACAGAGCCCGACAAGGTTCTCCAGCCCACAACCCTGAGATCATGACTGGAGCCAAAATCTGGAGTAAGACACCCAACCGACTGAATCATCCAGGCATCCCTTAATTTGTATTTTAATAAATACAAATTTTTATTTGTATTGCCAAAATACTTTCTTGTATGGTGATACCAAGGCCATACCAAGTAAACCAGGAATGCGTAAGAATGCCCATTTGCCACATCTTTGCCAGCGCCAAGTAGTAACTTCTAACTTTTGCCAATAGAATAGGTTGGAAATTGTTTCTTGTCACTTTAATTTGCATTTCTTTAATCATGAGGGAGGCTATTTTGAAAATGTTAGTTGGCCAAGTTTTCAGGCTTACTTTTTAACTTTATTACGGAAAATTTTTAAAAACATAAGCGCAAAGACAATCCCTACAGAGCTGTAACCCCCACCTCAGCATTTCCCATACACAGTCTGTCTTGCTTCCCTTATATCATCCTCCTTCCCCTTCACGTACATGAATCCACCACATTATTTTAAATCAAATCTCAAATATCACATTCATTGTACATTTTCAGTGTATATATTAAATATAAAGGATTCTTTGTTATATCATAACCATGATTATCATTATTAAACTTAAATATAACAAATGGGGTTACCTGGATGGCTCAGTCGGTTGGGCGTCCAACTCTTGATCTTGGTGTGAGCCTGTGGGGCCGCACATTGGGCTCCATGCTGGGTGTGGAGCCTCCTGAAAATAAATAAATTGGTTCCTTATTCTGAAATATAGTTCCTGCTAGGAAGGCAGGTGAATACTGGTGGTTTTTTTTTTTTCTTAATTTTGTGGCTTTTGCAAAATGAATTAGTTTCCTAGCCACTTCTAAAATTATCTATGAGAGTTCTTTTATTTTTTTATTTTTTAGAGGAAAGTTTCCTTTTTTAAGTAGGCTCCACACTCTGTGGGGGACTTGAACAACCCTGTGAACAAGAGTCATGCCCTCTGCCGACTGAGCCAGCCAAGTGCCCCCAAATTTCTTTTAAAGGTATCAGTATGGGGGCGCCTGGGTGGCTCAGTGGGTTAAAGCCTCTGCCTTTGACTCAGGTCATGGTCCCAGGGTCCTGGGATCAAGCCCCACATCGGGTTCTCTGCTCTGTGAGGAGCCTGCTTCCTCCTCTCTCTCTGCCTGCCTCTCTGCCTACTTGTGATCTCTGTCTGTCAAATAAATAAATAAAATCTGAAAAAAATAAGTATCAGTATGAGTTCATAGATTTGGACATATATGATGTGTTTTGATTCAATATAGTTATGAGTATTTTTAATGCTCAAATTTCTCCACCTTTGGCCGGTGGGGAGCCTCTTCAAGTTCATGCTGTGTCTTTGTGGTGTGATTACAGAATGCTTTGAGAGCTTTGCTTTCTGATATGACAGATGTTCCACTCTCATTTTGTACCTCAAAAATCATATTGTTAGTATTAATATCAATATTCTTATTTTGAAACTATTTCTAATATATCAAATGAGTAATTAATTACATTGCTGTTCTTAGGAACCAATTTTTCCTTTGATTTTCCTTTGAATTTGATTTTCCTTTGAATTTGATTTTCACCATCAAAGAAATAAGTATATAAAACCACGTAAGTTAAAGTACAGGAATTCCAGGTTAGATTTGGATATTCAGCACAAACAATGATGTCCTTTCCTTTAAAAAAATATTTTCCAATTCTTTCTACTTAAACACCTAGAAACAATGACCAATCCAACTGCAACGAGAACTCCATTTTCCAAGACTGTGTTTTATAAATACCATTTCTCACCAAAACTAGGGGTCTCTGGATAAAGGTGGATACCAGGTCTGGGGCAAGAAATTCATATAGAATTTAATGTGAAGACATAAGTCTATGTAGTTTGATATTTCATTTACAGTGACTATCTTCATTTAGTGCTATTGGTACAACCAAATCGTACTTTTTTTGCATCTGAAGAAGTTCCAACTTCAGTATGTATTTACCCACTCTTTAAGATTACTTTTTTAAAAGATTTTTAAGATTACTTTTTAAGTAAATTTAAGATTTTTTACTTTTGAGATTTTTAAGATCTTTTTTTGATTTTTAAGATTTTTAAACATTTTTTAGATGTTTTTAAGATTACTTTTGAAATGTCGTTATTGTGTTAACAATTGTCACTGAAGCAGTGACGATTTTCTAAGATTTTTAAGTAAAATTGTTTACTTACACATTTACTTTTACTTTTACTTTTAAATTTAAATTAAATTAAGTAAATTTAAGATTACTTTTTAAGATTTTTTAAAAGATTTTTAAGATTTTTTAAGATTACTTCCTTAAAGATTTTTTTAAAAGATTTTTTAAAAATTACTTTTTTAAAAAAGTAACTTTAGGGGCACCTGGGTGGCTCAGTGGATTAAGCCTCTGCCTTCGGCTCAGGTCATGATCTCAGGGTCCTGGGATGGAGCCCCGCATCGGGCTCTCTGCTCCGCGGGGAGCCTGCTTCCTCCTCTCTCTCTGCCTGCCTCTCTGCCTACTTGTGATCTCTCTGTCAAATAAATAAAATAAAATCTTAAAAAAAAAGTAACTTTAAAAAAGGTTTTAAAATAATCTTTTTAAGATTACTTTTGAAATGTCGGTATTGTGTTAACATTCGTCACTGAAGCAATGAAGTGAGGCCATATATCGAAAAGAGAAATATCGGTGTGGACACTGCAGAAAAGACCACACTGTTGATGGATAAGCCTTAGTTAATCATAACCTCAACAATTTATTGTGCAGATAAAGGTTTAACCTGCTGTAAAAGCAGACTCTCCAAGAAGTCCTGCAAAGCCTGAGTCTCTGTAATTACATACAGAGATAACAATGACTCCGGGGCTGCTTTTTTCCAGTAGGCCTGGTTAAGGCGCGGCACCACCTTCTGTCAGAGCCAGGCTGAGTTCTGGAGCAGCCTCGGAGGCGTGCTCAGCACCGCCGGGATGCCTTGCCCATCCAGCCCTGAACGGATGCCTCTTCTCTCAGGTGTGTCTTCAGAGACCCTATGAAGCAGCCGTGAGTAAAGAGGGATTGATTATAAACTGCATCATTTCAAGGCAAGAAATGACCCTGTGATTCAGTAACCAAGGCAGTTACCCTCTCTCTTCATTGGCGGCGGCCCGGTCTGCTTTCTCCTTTCTCTGTTATTCCTTCTTTGAAGCTGTGTGGTCACCTGTGCATCTCAGCTGCTTGTTTATTTCTCTTTTCTCATTCATCAGCTTTCGGGCTTCCTAATCGCTCACCCACGATTCCCTGGTGGGTACCACAAAACGGCACGATCCTGTGTCTATGTGACCTGTCGGCCCATCTCCCTAAAGAGAGCTGATTTGTTCTCAGGGCTTCACGTCCAAGTTCCTGGGGGAGAGGACCCGATGAGCTCAGTTTGGATTAATGGCTGGAGGTATTTGGATGGAATTGTCTGGTGTCCTGGGTGCCTGCACCTGTAGACAGTCCATTAGGAAGAGCCTGTAGGAAGTGGGTGTGGGATATGGAGGAAGGACTGGCATCTCTGGCTGAAGGCACAGGGAAGAGTTTTGCAGTAGCTAGACAGACACCTTCCTCCATGGTAATTCCTTCGTAATTAGGTCCCGACACCTTTTTACCACTGAGAACCATCCTGCCAAGGTGTTGGATCCAAAAATCTTTTCCTATCGTCCGAGTTCTTCCTTCTGCTTGGATAGTCTCCGGTTTTCACTTAACATTTGGTCTGACCAAACTTTCACCTCTTAATAAAATAAATTACAGTATCACCTCCTCTAGGAAGCTGTCCTGATTCCCTACAGATTAGACTGTTGGAACCACATTGTTATTCCCCTGGTCACCGGGAGAGAGCTCACCAACGCACTGCATTTAAATGACCTCTTTGTGTGTTTGTTTCATTTACTTGACTATAAACTCTTGAAGATGAGGGCGCTTGGGTGGCTCAGTCGGGCAAGTGTTCAACTCTGGATTTCGGCTCTGGTCATGATCTTGGGGTCATGGGATCAGGTCCCCTGTCAGGTTCTGTGCTTAGCGCGGAGTCGGCTTATCCCTCTCTTCTGCCCCAGTTTTTTCTCTCTTGCTCTCAAACAAATAAAATCTTAAACACACACACACACACACACACACACACACCCATCAAACTCTTGAGGAGGAGCTATGTATGTATCTATGTACCTTTTTCTCTCGGAGACCAAACAACATGGCAATGAAAGCAAAGGCATTGAAACTACAAAAACTAGGGTTCAAATGCCAGGGTTGCTGCTTATTATCTAGGTGATCCGGGACCATTGTTCAGCTTGTGTCTCAATGCCGTCGTCCATAAAATGGGGCATCGTGATGGAAAGCCATAATGTGGTTGGGAATAGGACACGAGAGAACACAGGCAAAGAACTTAGCACAGGGCTTGGATATGATAAGGGCTCCATAAATAGTGGCTTTTTATTATGTACAAATGTTTGCTGAGAACCAGAAAGATGTTAGCGCGTGTGCAAATCACAGCAGGGAATACAAAGATGAATGAGATACAGTCTCGCTCTGTAGGAACTCACGACTCGTCGAGGAGGGATGGGTGATAAGAAGCAACTCTACCTTGTGTTTTTCTTTAGTTCTCAAGGCTTCTACCAAGAAAGCAACTTTGGCATAGACATATTTTATTTGGCAGAAACTTCCCTCCAACGTACGGGAAAACAGGATGCCGACACGGCCATGATATCCATCAACCTGCAAACATCGTTAAGGCTTAGAGAGATTCAAGTCATGGACAACAGGAGATGAGCCGAGGGCAGGCAAAGAAGACAGACAGAGCCCTGTGAAGCTCACTTTGGGCAGCCGAGCTTCCTAGGACACCTTCCATGGGATGCTGGCCACTTAGCACATTCCTCTTTGGGATCATCCTTAGCTTTTAAATACAGAGGAGAGGAAGTGAGACGCTACCAAATCTTCCGCGAGGTCAGAACCATCTTGTCCTCCTCCAAAGGAAAGCAACCCTACATCCCCCTTTCCCTATTTTCAGTTTTAAGATTCTGTCTCTTCAAAATGAGACTGCCCTTTGCTTGCCTTGCATTCAATAATACACTTAATTTTAGACTTGGGGATGGGCTGGCTGGAGCTGAGGGTATTTTTGTGGTCTCCAGGAGATGCCCCCTGGTTCTCAGGGGGGGAGACCTTGGCCAGGCCTTCCCGAGTCTCCACTTCCCGCCCTTAGTCCTGACAACATCCCATGCGCTCCATCAGCATATGGCTTGGTCTGCCTGCTTTCTGCTTCTTCTGGAAAACAAGTTCTGGCAGGAGCTGACCCCTCCTTGTCCCATCTGGGGGGTCTCCGATGGAGAAGGCCCACTCACCATGTTCATAGATCCCCGATAGCCACTCTGCTTGACTTGGTGGTTAGCTAGACTTGTGAAGGCCTATCATCACAGCAACCACAATTTCTAAACCCATTATTAGAACTTCAGAGCTGAGGTCTGGGAAAAGGGGGCAGACCCTGTGAAAGGGAGTCATACCTGGGAAAACAGGACATGTCCGGACAAATGTGGAGATAAGGCACCGAGCTTTGGGAAAGCAGGGAAAGAAACAATCCATTCTGAGAAAAGCCAAAAAATAGTCAAACAAAAACATCTCATCAAAAACAGGCTCTCAAGTGCCCATAAAGCTAAATAGGTGTTTCGGGGTCCTGGGGCAGCTCTGGGGCTCCTGAGGAATTCTCAAATGTGAGCACTGACTTTCCAGTAAATTAACCAGACTTTGTTTTCCTAACTCTAAGGGCAGTTGCTGTTTATTAAGGATGTCGCCTGTATCAGTCACGGTGCTAAGTGTTTTATCTGTCCTAGATCATTCACGTGTGGATACTAAGATGTCAAAATGTTTGATCTGTCATCCGTCCATCCATGCACCCACCCATCTGTCCATCCAGCAAGCGTTTACTGAGCAAGTGCTATGTCCACAAGAGGGCGGGGCTCAGAGGCCCACCTTCCCGCTCCCACGGTGGATTGGGGAGCCCCACACATCAACAGACAGCCCCAGCACAAAGTAAGAATATAACAGGAGCCGGTTTTTCCAGGAATCTGCCAAAGGGCCCTCGGTTCCAGCCCCACCTCCCACCTTGCGAGCCAGAAATTAAAACGCATTCATTAATGCCATCTTAAAGTCCCAAACAGCCCTCTGCTTCAAGTGGTAATAAATATTTCATGCCCAATTGTGCTGCGTTCCTCACCGTGTTTATTAAATGGAGTTTCTCATAATTCCAGTTATTCATTTTAATAGGTCAGGCCTTGGCTGTGATTTAAACAGACCGCCGAGGAAACAGCCATGGTTAAACACTGTAACAATATGGATTATTAATTTAATTGGCCGGCTATTACTTGTTTGGACTCAGAGCTAACACATTTAGTTCAGTCTCTGGTGGCCCATAAACCACAAAGGTCGTGACTTTCACATTCAGAAGAATGGGAATCAGGAATTGAGGTTGCGATGAGGAGGAAAGCTTACAAAACAGCGGCGAGGAGACCGCGTGGGGGAAGCGGCCGGCTTGCTGGAGGCAGGACAGGGGCAAAGGGGATTCTTTTGTCGGCTTCTCATTACAGCTTCTGCAGCGAGCACTGCCTGGCCTGGTAACTGCCAGGAGCCAGTTTCTCACTTGAATTTCTGAAAGGGGCAAACCCTTAGCTCCGGTGACGGGAGCACCACAAACCAAGTAAGGCCTTTCCTCGCTTCTGGAGGCGCGAGCCACAGGGAAGGGCTGCGTGCCACCAAAAAAGAAGGCAGGTGGGGTGGGGATCACCAGCGCACCCAGCTTCTCAGCCATCAGAATGGTGAGTTACTGATTTCCTCCCATGCAAAAGGCTCTGTGAGCTTTCTAGATGCCACCCAAGGTCTGCAGGGGTCCCCGGGACCCTGAGATCTAAATGAGATCGTTCTGGACTTGCACCCCAAGACCTGTGGAAGACCAAAGCCTGGTCTGAGGGTCTGCACATTTCCAGGTGAGCCTTACTTCTTCGTCCCAGGTACCCACTTCAGCTGAATCTGGTTCATTGAGAAACAGATACACAATCCCCCTGGATTTATCCAATTACGAAATGTGGCCCCTTCCTTGATTTCTGCCTCAAAGCCCACTCGCTTTAGAAGCACGTGTGGGAGTGGGGCGACTTCGTTGAGTATCTTGCAGGAACAGAGGGTCTGTGTCACCACAGCTCTGACATGAGGATGTGGACGGTCTTGTTCATTAAAGGCCTTCCTCTGCTCAGCCCGCTGAGATTTGGAATTTTGGAATTTTCCAAATCTGTGCCGTCTGGCCAACTTTTATCTCTGTTCCTCATCATCTTCCCCTAGAAGATGGTTCTTAATCTGGTGTCCCCTAGAAGGTGGTTCTTAATCTGGTGTCCGTGGACTTCCAAGGTGTTCTGTGGGGTCTGGGAACTTCGATGGGAGGAAATTACATTGTTTTGCTAGCCTCCAGATGAATTTTAGTGTTTCCTAAATTGGTGTAGGAAACCAATCCGTCGTATTTGTGGTACCTGTGACTCTGTCCCCAGGAGAACTTCAGCTGTGTTTCTACAGCAGTACAGTTAATGCTGGTATTGAAATGTCACCCAAGCTCCACTTTGACATGATACTAGTTATTTGACTGCCCCTAGATTGCAGAAGATCTCAGTGCTCCTGTCTGCAGACACTTACAAGTCAAAGCTTGTCACCTCTGGAGCAACTCTGGACCCTAGCGGGTCAGCCACGAAATGACGGAGTCATGTGTTCCCACAGTTGGAGATGAGCTCCGTAAACTTTGGAGGATTCAGGTGTTCCTTGTCGAGCAAGCTGGGAACTTTTAAAGTAATTTTGCATCAGTTCCTCTTTGTGAATCCACCCTTGGAACCATCACAGTTAAAAACAAAGTCAACTGAGTGTCCAACATGACGTGTTCATTGCTCTTTCCAAGACAAGCATGTCACACTGGCCAGGATCAAGCTGAGAAACAATAACCATCCTATGAATATGTCTTCAAAAAAATGAAACGTGAGTTAATGTTACTTATATTTTAAATGCATTGCTTTGTTATTTTAATGTGTTTGTAAAGAAGCACTAAATTACCCTTCCACAATTAAAAAATCTTTTGATAATTGCATTCTAATATAATTGGCTTCCTTTCTATCCTATGTGTTTTGTTTCGGGAATTTACAAATATTAATCAAAGAAGGGGTCCCTAGCCTTCCCTGGGTGGCCGGTGGGGTCCCCAGCACCCACGGTATAGGAATTCTGACATTTTTTCCCCCGCTATCATGAAGAGGATCCAGCTGCTTTTAGCCTGCCTCCTCAACATCACTAACCTCAGCCCTTCTCTGAGAAGGGTCCAGTTTCCACTCACTCATCACATTCCCCATCTGCTCCCCGAACCCTTGCCATTGTCAGTCCTCATGTGCTGCTGAGGATAGCAGAAGAGAAGGGAGACGGGGTGCCTGCCTCTCATATTAGGAACCATCAAGCCCATCATCTAGTAGCAGCAGGGAGATATTTTCGTGTTCACCAAAAATGGGACCAAGATATAGGAGAACAGACCTCAAGTTTGGAAGCCGTGGTTCCAAACCACGTGGACTGGTAGAATTAATTGTGTTGGTTTCCTAGTTCCCCTCCTGCCTCAAGGCTTGATGGCTTTTATAGTTCTTAGATGCCAAGTGGGGAGTAAGCTTCTGAAATCTTTTTATCCCAGGAGAAAGGCTCAGGCTGAGTGGTGAGAGGGGGAAGAAGGCTGGATTGAGCATTGTATCAGATGGACAGCCGGGACTGCCACATAGAGGCACTCAACACATCGTTGAATTAATGAACAAATGAATAAGTGAAGGAAGAAATGATTGATATGTTACTAAGGAAGTGTAGAGACTGGGAGGGGTAAGTCTAAGGAGAATCAGTCCCAGACTAAACCCTCACGACATACATATTTTATAATGGGAAATTAGTATCTTTTGATGTCTCTCCCCATTTCATCCAAGCATCACCCTGGATCATTTCTTTTCATCCCAAGAGAAACCCTACAAAATGCCCCCAGTGCACGGCATTCCTACCACCTTGCTGCTGCCCCAACAGACCGCTGCTGGTTGTCCTTGCACCTGTCACCCGCCGTGCTCTCTGTACACCCAGCTCAGTGTGAGGGGAAGAATGGGGCATTTGGCTTCAGGACAGAGACCACCAACCAATGTACTGTCTCTGCAGGGTGGAGGTGGGAAGTGGGGCTGCGAGGCCTTCTGCTCCAGCAGGGACTGAAGCTGGAGGAGGAGGAAGGTGGGCAGAAGGAAAGAGGGGCTTCCCTGCATCTCACATGGACAAACGGGATGCAGGATGGCTTGTCCGAGGACACAGACTCTAGAGCATCTCCTAGAAAGCAGTGTGAAATGGTTTCAGACCTCCCCCACCAAAAAAAGGAGGAAGGGCCTGCCTTTCTCTGGCTGAGACCCCCATCCCCACCAGGATATGTTTGAATGACACACTGCAGGTCTCTGGAAAAACCAAGCCTGGCAACTGCTTTGCTGAGGTTGAAAGGGAGCACGTGTCTAGGGAGTAGGGAGCGGGAGGGCGGCCGGCTCCGGCAGGTCACTTCCCGACGGGATAGACTTTGGAGTCTTGGGGTTGGGAGGAGATCGGGATTGCCACCTGCCTCCACCTGCCACCAAGACTGGTTGAGAACCTTCCCAGGACAGTCCTTGGGGGCTCTCAGGCTGGAGGAGGAGACTGCCATTAAGATGGCTTGCCATCTCCTCTCCCAATCCGACTACATTCTGGCTAAACAAGACAAATTCCTGCCCCCTGCGCTGCCATGAGCTACCCACGATGATGACATCTATGAGGGGCACAGATGAGATAAGCCTCACCAGCAGCAGCAGAAGCACAGATCTGAAAAGCTCCACGGAACCCAGGAGGTATTGGGGGCTGAGCACTGTTCTCCTGCGTCATCTTCCTCGGGGACCTTGAATCCTCACTAAAGGTTTCTTTACCCACCAAAAAAAAAAAAAAGAAAAAAAGGGAGCACATTCACCCCCAAGAATCCTTTCAAGGTAGAGCTAGAGGCAGTGTCTTTAAAAGGGAAGCTATTCCCAAATCCGTAGAGATGGCTCTCCATAAGGTTGCTTCAGCAGTTATAGCGGTAATGAAACCAAGGCTGAGCAAAGAAGTTTTGAGTTTTTCCTCTGTGCCAGACTGAGAGGGGCATCCACAGATGAGTCCACGATGCCGTTGCCCTGCACCGGGAAGTCCCAGTTGAGCCCTGGAACCAGGCGATCTCAGCCCAAGCTCTGTCCACGGGTCTTTGAATGTACGTGTGGCCATCCATGTGACCTTGTCACCTGGTGTCTTAGGACAGAAGTCCCCACTTCCTGCAGCCTTGTCTCCTGGCATGGCCATGCCAGTCTCCCAATCACAGGCTTTAGAAAGACTGGGTTTGGACATCTCCAGGTGTTTATTTGGTTTTTCCTAGTTCTTGCTTTTTAATTGGTTTCAGATGTGAGTACCCAATAGAGGCCCTGAATAAATAAAACAGATCATAAAATATGGCCAAGCAAAATGGGCGTGAGTAATCCCAGAGTGCATGGAAATGCACTTCCAGAAAGGCTCATAAATAATGAGGTGGAAACAGTAGTCTATTTTCCCTTTAATGGAAAGCCAATTAGGAACCCTCTCTGGACCGGAGGGAGAGAGCCAGGTTCCTTTGTTCTGTAATGAGGAGGTGGCCGTGGGGTGGGTGAGGGGAGCCAGTCGGCTTGCCAGAACAGGGCAGAGGGAATGCTGTGGTCACCAGGTCTGCTGGGGATGACGGGGCAGGAGGTTTGAGGCCTGGGCTTCCCAACCCACCTCCAGCTTCTCCAACCCCTTCCCAGCTGAAGCCAGAAGATCTTTAGGCCCAAGGTGACGTGGGAAAAAGGACCTAGCAGGACTCTGCGGAGATCCACAGCGCAACGCCTGTCACAGTGCTTCTGTGGACAATGTTGTAGATGATCTCATCCCACCGAGGCAGAGGAGGAGTCCTGTCCCACCCCACAGAGGAGGGAATTAAGAATAAGAGAGCACACGCCACTTTCCAAAGCCACTAAGCAGCAGAATTAGAAATCAGTTCTCTTTACTCTCCATGATCTCAAGGTGGTTGGTGGCCTCCTGGGGATCGTGAGTGGGGGACCCAGCGGGCCTCCCCCCGGGAGTATGGGGGACGAGGTTGAGCATAACGGTGAAGAACACAGCTTCCCGCTCCTGTTGACCTCGGTGAGATTCTTTCTCTAGTCCTTCAGAGCCACGTGACCTTGGTCAAGTTTCTTAATTGCTAAGCCTGATTCTGCGTTTGTAAAGCAAGGCTGATGAACTTCATTCCTACCTTCTGTGAAGCAATCAACGGCAGCGATAGCACCAGTACTATTTTAAGAAGACTCTGTGGCCAGCGTTTTGGAGAAGCCATTGGTTCCCCGTGGATCCCACTGTGGGCTTGGGAGCGTCACTAGTTAGCTCGCACCCTTGTCATTGAGACAGCGCTCCCTGGAGCCTGAGACCCAGGGAGGCAGCTGCGCACGTCTGGCCACACCTAGCTCCAGGATCGCCAAGTCTTCCTGAAGGATCGAAGGCTCTTCCGGGCCCACCAATAGGGAGGCACCGTGGGAAACAGCAGGCTCCTCAAAGCCGAGTCCACTAGTGCATACGCTCTGAAACAGAATTGGCTGCAGGTTTACGGAGGGAGGAGTCCACCAAGCATAGAGCACCGCTGGGGAGGAGCCTGGGCTGGGACTTTTGGCAAAGACCACCGCTAGAGAATCTGATGTCTTCACTCCTCACGAGAAGTTGTTTCAAAGTCCTGCTTCTCCCTCATTGGGATGGGCAAGCCATTGCTTATCCTTTGGTGAGATCCTGAGAAATTTCTTGAAAAGCAGAGAGGCGAAGAACATGAGGTCTCTGGAGACCACCGTTGACGCTTGCCCCTCGCTGCCCGTGCAACGGGGGCAGCTCCCATCACGTGTTTGCAGGTCATCTGTTCTGCTGGGCAGGGAAGGAGGGATGACATCTCTGGAACATGCACGACGGACTGAGTGCGTCACCCTCTCGCCATGACGGGTGCGCTGGTATCCGTTACACACATGGAGAATCTGGAGCTCAATGAGGTTACACAGCTTTCCCAGAATGGGGCCCGGTATCCCTTGGGGTGTGAGGGTTGCCACAACAGAAACTCATTCTTTTTTTTTTTTTTTTTAAAGATTTTATTTATTTATTTGACAGAGAGAGATCACAAGTAGGCAGAGAGGCAGGCAGAGAGAGAGAGGGAAGCAGGGCCCCCGCTGAGCAAAAAGCCCAATGCGGGGCTCGATCCCGGGACCCTGAGATCATGACCTGAGCCGAAGGCAGAGGCTTAACCCACTGAGCCACCCAGGCCCTCCAACAGAAACTCATTCTTAAAAAATCAAAGAAAACTTCAGCATGCAGGCGTGAGGGGCAGGGATGAGCTCCGCTTTGGGGCTGAAGGTGGTGGGAGCTGTCTGCCAGGGTCTCTGGGGACTGTAGGCATGGTGTCTGAGCTCCGGCTTGTCACCCCACTCAAAATGTACCCTCTCAGGAGACAGACTCATGGGGTTAGACGGGTCACCTGAGCATATCATGGGCAGATAGGACAGGCCATTTGGAAAGCCGATCCCATGCAGCCCAGAGGCGATGGAAGAAGAGTCATTCTTGGGGGAAAGTTGGGGTGCTGTTACCAGAAGCAGGGGAAGGACCACTGTGCCGGCAAACTGGTGGGCACAGCAGGTGTTCACTGGTCCCAGCAGGTGAGTGGCAGAGCTGGATTCAGACGGGGTCAGTGACCCAAAGCCTCCGAGCGCTGCCCACCATGCCCACACGCCAGCGCACCACCTTGGCTGGTCCTCACTTCTCCGTCCAGGCTTTCGGCTTCCTCTTTAGCGGCCCCGTGATGCTGGCAGTGCCTGGGAAGGGTTCATGCCCTGCTGGAGAGGAAATCTCCACCAAGGGCAGCGTAGAGGGAAGTGAAAGACATACAGTGACAATTTAAGAGTTAGAGAGTGCCATGGAGAAGTGGGAAGGGCCTGTGGCTTTCTCAACGTGGGAAAATGACAAATCACTAGGGAGTTTTGTGGGGGAAGGGGAACGGAGAGGGACCAAATGGGAGGAAGAATTAGAGGTAGGAACTGTTGGGATCATCTTCTATTTAAAAGAAGCAGAGGTTTATCTGCTCTTTAAAAGTATTTTTTTTTCTCTTTAGAAGTATTTGAGGTGTCTTATGTTATAAAACATTTCATCAGGGGCGCCTGGGTGGCTCAGTGGGTTAAAGCCTCTGCCTTCGGCTCAGGTCATGATCTCAGGGTCCTGGGATCAAGCCCCACATTGGGCTCTCAGCTCAGCAGGGAGCCTGCTTCCTCCTCTCTCTCTGCCTGCCTCTCTGCCTACTTGTGATCTCTCTCTCTGTCAAATAAATAAATAAAACCTTAAAAAAATTTTCATCAATAAGAGGGTTGAATTAGACATTGTGGGTTTTTTAAAGATGTGTAGAAGAGGATAGATATAATTGAAAACCTGTATTTAGGAAGTTTGAAATTTAGTTCAGAGCTTCCTGGCCGCTAAGGCAAAAAGGGAAACAGGATAGGTTATATAATTCTCATTGTCTCATAAAAGGAAGTGAATCTGCAAGTCAGAAAACACGTTTCTCCTAAGTTATAAAAAGAAATTAACCCAATGAGACACTACACATCCTATGGAAAGATTTTCTGTCATTTTCCTGAGCATGAAAATCACGATTTCTAAGGCCATGCTCATGTGAGTTGTTGAGAAAAGTGAAGTGTTCCCATCAAGTTTCCCTCTCAGGGCTGGGAAGGTTCCCAGAGGTGTTGGAGTTCAAGTGGCCCTCCCCATCTTCCCCAGAGCCGCATCTCCACAGTACCCCCGCACACAATCCAGGGCTCGCTGGTCCTTAGGTCCTCTCCATGCCCTGTCTCTGCTCTGCCGGCCCAGAGGGGCTGGCCCCTGCAAGCTGTGCCTCCCACGCCTGCTCCGGGGTTAGGAAATGGGTTAAGGCTCGGGTGGCATCGGAGGGAGAGAGGATGCAGTATGGAAGGGCCACTGTCCATCTTCCCTTCCTTGGCTCCAGTGCTTCTACACAGATGTTGCAAAGGCGGCTTTGCCCAGACGCACCTGCTCACCCTGTTAACCTCCCTGCCTCCCCCTGTCCCTCCGGCCAAGGGTACTTCATCCCTAGGAGGACTCAGAGACTCCCGGCTGGCTTCTCAGCTGTTGCATCTTGCAGTCAAGCCCACCTGCTTTCTGTCCATCAGGGTCTTCTGTTTCCCGCAGAGACCCTGCAGGTGCCTTCTAACTGGCGATCCAGCATCAAGCCGCGCTTTCCAAGGATAGCCCTCCTTGCCTCCCGGTGAGGGCGGCCTATTTCGTCTTGAAGGCAGGGCCACCTGAAGGGGACACTTGAGCAGGGCTATGGCATGGGGATAGGGCCCGGATGAAAGAAGGGAGTAAGAAGAACTTCTTTTTTTTTTTTTTAAATATTTTATTCATTTATTTGACAGATCACAAGTAGGCAGAGAGGCAGGCAGAGAGAGGGAGGAAGCAGGCTCTCTGCTGAACAGAGAGCCCGATGCGGGGCTCATTCCCAGCACCCTGAGATCGTGTCCTGAGCCAAAGGCAGAGGCTTTAAGCCACTGAGCCACCCAGGCGCCCCTAAGAAGAACTTCTAAGCAGGGGAAGAAAAGTACAAAGGTCTGTCATTTGTAGTGAGTGCGGCCAAGGTACAAGACCACGAGCGCTCTGTCTAGTTGGGACAGAGCCTGTATCTATTCTGTAGACACGTTTTCAGTGAGACCACAGCCTAAGATCGTGGGGAAACTAGGCAAGGTGCGGATAAGTGCAGGCGCTCGGGGAGCACCCTCAAACGACTCTGTCCGATACTCCGAGGGTTTTAAGATCGAGCCACAACTTCCCCAAACACTGCTCCAGTCCCAATCCCCGACCATCTAACAAATTCTTTGGTCTGCTCTAGTTTCTAGTTGACAAATGCAGTCATTCATCTTAATGCCTTTCTTCTAGGGGAAAGCGAGATGCAGGAGGCCCAACCCTGTACCCAGGAGGAGCCTCAGGCCCTCGAGGCTGCGAGCTTGAAAATCCTGATGCGCTAGGATGGAGGAAAATGCTCAGGGGAACTGGGGGTGCCTTTGAAACTATCGGCATTTCTCTAGAAAGTTGGAGAAGAGGGCAGATGCAAGGTTTTGCAGGGCATGGAGTCAGGGCTGGCTTCTGGGCATGCCACCTGGGCATACACACCGGGCCCCATGGTCTCAGGAGGGCCCTGTGCCTGGTTGAACACTCAGCTGCCGCCATCTTGAAATTCGTCATCGTTCTTGCACAAAAGACCTCAAGTTACCTGGCACTCAGTTTGACATGAAACATGTCATTTGGGGGCCCCTCCTTATAAAAACAACACAAAATAAGTGAAACAAAATGAGGTACCTGGTCTTGGAGGGTACCGTAAAGTAACTTAAGTTCCATCAGCTTCATAGAAAACCCACCCGTGCTTGGGGGTGGGTGCATGACTGTGGCTGGGAAGTCCTGGGACTCAGTGGGTGGGGGTGTCCAGTGGACCCATCTCTGCTCCCCCTCACACCCCAATTCTGCTTTAACCAGAATAGTGCTACTTTGTTCTGAATTAGGAGTTTAGCTTTAGGCTATGTGCTTTTTTTTTTTTTTAAAGGGTCCCATGACTCACGTAGTTTGAAAACCACTAGTTACACAAACCACATCACACCAGGCTTTTTGTTGTAGAGAATTGTCTTATTTCAGAGGGCCCCAGGTGACCCGCTGACCTGGGGTGTCTCCAAGCCAGGTAATAATAGGCCATGCTCTAATCTGAGGAGACGCTGCTGTATTTGCGGAGAAGCTCTGAAATGTTCTGGGAAAAGAGCTGATCAGATGTGCAAGGTATTATATTCACGGAGTGAAAAACCCTCCCAACTCTTTATAAAATGGATTAAGCCAGTTTCTAAGGGCTGCAGGTTTGTGTTCTTAATCCCACTCCTACTCCTGTCCTCCACCTTCCTCCTTTGTTTCCAGGATCTGCACCTTCCCGGCCCAGGGCTGGGACGCCTTCCGGGGCAGCCCCCCCACCTCGCTGGCTCTCCCCAAGGGAAGAACCGAGGGATGCCCTTGCCCTCGCACCCACCCCACCAGGGCTTCCTTTCTCTGTGGGCACATTTCACATTCACATGCTCTGATCCAATGGTGGGAAACCCGCACAAGATATGATAATTATGCTATTGTGCATTCAGTGACTCAGACCAGAGCAGCAGATGAGAAAAGTTGTGGATCACAACCCTACGCGATATTTGACAGAATATCAGTCAAATATAGTTCATCCGGCATCATGTTTCTGTCAGTCCCTCTTAGCTGAAGGTAATTTAAAGTGACAAGATTGACATCTGCTCTTTTCAAAAGGGGTGATGCTTCCTTCAGGGCTGCCGCCACCAATGGAAACCCAGTCGGAGCCCTCCACAGTCAAAGGTGGGTTCTTGGAGGTGGGACAAGCTGTAGACCAGAAGACTCGAGTCTCTGTTCAAGACCTGTGTTGGTCAACCCACGGGAGGGTCAGTCTGTTTTGCTCTGTTGAGTAAGGAAAGGGGCATCAGCTTTGTAGAGAGGCCATCTCCACAAATGGGGTCTCAGTACTGAAAACTCGGCCTCAGGGCTCAGGCAGAGAGAGCCACACTGGGGGATGAATGCCCTGGTGCGAAGTCAATGTAGAACTTCTCCAGCAGGTGCGGGAAGACCCAGTACCACCACCATTTGGAGTACAGTTGCTGATGACCAGATTTGTTTTCTATTTGTTCTTTCTTGGTTCCTTCCATGTACAAAGACTCAGAGAAAAACACAACTTCTATGACTGGCCAATCTCACTGGCCCTTGTGACTTCTGAGGTTGCTTCATGCCAGAGCCCCAGTGGGTGCTGTCATCTTCAAAGCTGATGATGAATCTGAGAGCTCAGCTCCACCCAGCATCAAAACAATACAACTATCTGTTGGAAATTGAAGGTGGAAAGCTGGCTTTGCTCCTCTACCTCTGAGCCAAGTGGACCCATCCACAAACCACAGGGTGCCAACCATTGAAGAAAACCCCCACCTTTTGCCCTAAAGAACTCTCCCATTTACCCTTCAAAACCCATCTCATTGCTAACCTCCTCCTGGGAGCCTTCCTGGACAGCCCGAGAAATTGTCACTGCTTTCCTCCTTAAAGCAGTGTCTGGCCCCTGTATATCTTTCTGTTTCTGCATTGATCACATCACATCACAACTAATTCTTTGCTTCTCTCATTTTTCCTCCTAGCTGTGGTCACCAAGCTTTCATAAATAAATGTTCACTGAATTAAATAATTGAATTCTTTACTGGATAAGGCAATAATCCAGTTGGCCTTATCTACAGTAAATGTATGATTTCTTGTAACTATGGTGATATACCTCTCCAGCTTATGGAGAACACGGTTACTTCTTGTTTGTTTCTCAGTGATTTCTCATGATACCCCCATACGCGAGAAATCTCCTTTGAGGCCCCCTCTTTCTCCAGGGTCTGGTCAGGGTCATTTACCCAAATGCCCCAGCTCTCTCTTTCTTCATGTTGACTTTTCCAGGGCCTAGGTGTCTCTTCTGTACTTCTTGTCCACTAATTTACAGGGGGTCTCAGATATATCAGAGAGATCCGAGAAATGGACTTCAAAAAGACCCAGAAGGTTCTTCCCAGGAGGTTCCTTTGCTAATTTGCCTTCACTACCCCCAGCAACCAGCCCTACATACCAAGAGGTGTGATGTGGGGAGGAAGAGCCTTTGAGGATGGGCATGGCAGTGGCTCCCTACTCGACTTATGTATACCCCTCATGTGATCCATTCCTGAACAGCAAGTCTGCCCCACGATGGCTTGTGGGCCCATCCGTAGTCATATAAGTGTTGGTGAAATTGTTAACTTCCTCTGCATTGTTCATCCAAGACAAATGCATTTGGTCTCTGTCCTCAGAGTGCTGCCACTTTCCTGTGGGAGAAATCTGAGAAAATGGAAGGATCATTCTTTCTTCTTGTCCCTGCCTCACCCACACTTCACAATGCTGAGGTCTTCTGGTCCTTGGAGCATAAAGGGTATGAAAATATCCTTTGGCCTGTGCATTTAGGGGATGACTGGTCCTGTTGTCATGACAACCATAGGATAAGGGCATCTCCTATAAGTGACAGCATGAGGTGGGGCTCTATGCCTGGGATGGCCGTAGAGTCATCCTTGCCCAACCTTAATGGCTATGGCTCCAAGGGCTCCTCACTAAAGGAGGAGCCTAAAGATCAATGGCAGCCCTTGTCTGGGGCTCACAAACCTCTGATTAGTTAATTATACCTGGCCACACAAAGAACTAGTTGGTCAGGTGCTCACAGTGACATTCTACCCTGTCTGTTTCAGAACTACCAGCAGCTGACAACAAGGGCTTGAGAGATCTGGGCCAAGGCATCAGGGAGAGTCTGAAAGAGATAGACAAACCTTCCATTCTTATGTAGGGGTGAGGTCTGGGAATGTTTCAGGGAAGTGTTGCTGTGCAAAAAACTACCCTACAGCTTAGTTGTCCCAGAAAACAGCAATTTATTTTCTTATGATTTAGCAATCTGGACTGGGCTCAGCTGGGTGGTTCTTCTGTGCTGTTATCTGTCAAAACGTCTGAGATGGTTTCTTTGAACTTAGCTTGCACTGCCTCAGCTGGAAGATATGTTTCTCCAGCAGCTAGGCACAATGTCTGGCACCCAGAAAATTCTAGGAAAATGTTCAATGGTAGAATGAATAAATGAGTATACATAAAACCTGGGGTTTGTACAAAGGAACAACTGTTATCTTATTTGGAGGTGTGGGTTCCTGGTCTGGTGAATGGTGAGCGTTGTGCTAGGGAGGAAATTCTCTGGAGCATTTGGAGAAGGCTCCCTGAGAACATCGAGATGGGGCCTGGGACCCAGTCCTTTTTATTGGCAGCAAGTAGGGCCTGCCTACAGATGTCAGCCTTTGGGATCTGCTCACACTGTAAGAACAGGGATAGATGGAGTGACCCAGTGGCTGTTGTCTTTTCAGGGACCAGAGGGAGATTCTCCTCATTTCTGTTTCCTGACTGGAACTAGGAATTTGAATCCCACTGTGGCTTGAGTTCCTGTCTTTGCTTGTGAATGATTTTTGAGGGGATGGAGAGAAGAAATGATGAAGAGAGTGGGAAAGTTAAGGGTTAAGAGGGAACTCTGGGGAATGATGACAAATCCTGGAAAATCTCGTCTGCCTGAGTAGACTGAGGCCTCTTGGTAGACAGGCAAAGGGAACACAGGGATGATGCCTCTCTGGAGCCTCAAGGGACAGAGAAGCTCGTTCACTGAAGAAGAAACCATCCAAGGGTCTGAAACCTACCCAGAGGGAGGAGAGACCCTCTTCAGTGGCAGAAAGCAGTAGAACAGCAGAAGCAAAGCGGATCTGGAGGAAATAAGCCAGTGTAATCCATTTCTTTCACGTCCATGGATCCTGCTGACCACAGCAGCTCCCTCCCCACCCCACGCAAAATGGCCGCCCTTTAGTGTCTCATTGCTATTGGAAGCAATCACTACACACTTAGTGGCTTCCTACAACACAGATGTGTTTTCCTATGGTTCTACAGGTCAGAAGTCTGAATCAAGGCATCAACAGAGCCATGTTATTTCCGGAGGCTTCAGGGGGGGAGGACCTGCTTCCTGGCCTTTTTCAGCGCTTAGAGGCTGCCAGCACTCCTCAGCTTGTGATCCCCATCTCCAATTGTTCTGACTTCTTGTTCCACTGCCACACCTCCTGCTACTGGCTCTTCTAAGGACCTGCCTCCTTCTCCCTCTCACAGGGGCCCTTGTCATTCCACTGGGCCACTCAGATGATTCAGCTCCCCATCTCAGGATCATTGACTTAGTAACACTTTCAGGATCCTTCTTCCCAGGAAAGTAACATAGTCACAGATTTCAAGGGTCTGGAAGGCCATTCTTCTGTCCACCATAGTAGCGTGAAAGTAGGTGTGGGGCGTGGGCCTGAGAAGGCCACGAAGGACACCATGGAAGATTGTGAACTACACGGGACCTGCGAGGAGGACCTGAGAAAATTGGGGTTGGGGCTCTAAGATGCAGAACAATCCGCGGTGGGCGCTCAGAACAAATACCACCATCAATGTCACCCACATATTTCCATATACTCAAGGCCGCTGGGATGCAAAGAGAGCAGCACTATTCAGGACCCTGTCACCTAACAGACCCCACTCTTCCTGGCCTGCTGGGATGAAAACAGTTCACCCTGGAGAAATCAGTGTCATCCTGAAAGCCTGGACAATCTCTTCCTCTTTCCAGGGCTCAGCCTGTCATAGGAAAGGGTAAGACTATACTGCAAAGATTTGCTGCCTTTTGATAAACACAAAACTCCAACTTTCCTGAAGGTTTGTATTATACAAAACAGGAATGTTTTTGTTTTTCAAACATAAAATCACAAGGCATAGGCTTTTGCAAACTATACTTCCCAGAGAGCCCAATAAGATATGCCAACTGGTGAGACCCCCTGAACCAAAGAATATCTAAGGTCTCTTCCTAATTAGATTTTCTAGAACAGCCTATTCAATATAGAAGCCCCTAGCCAGCGTAGTTTTAAATTTAAAGGACACATTTCTTCAGTTACACTAGCCACATTTCAAGCTTAATTGTCACGTGGTATCACACTGCACAAATGAGTTCTCTTGGACACTCTCATGGAGAGTTCTACTGGACATGATCATGGAGAGTTCTACCAGACCGTGTTTTAGCATCAATCATGTGTGCTTGTGCCCACCTTCCCGTCACTCCTTCTTGGGCAAAAGTGAGTCATTTCTCCAGATTAATGAGGTATCCATTTCTTTCTTTCTTTCTTTTCCCCCAAATTAATTAATTGAGAGAGAAAGGGAGAGAGAGAACAAACCAGGAGAGGGGCAGGATAAGGACTGAGAGACAATCCCAAACAGACTTCATGCTGAGTGCCCAGCCCACAGCAGGGCTCGATCTCACCACTCTGAGATCATCACTTGAGCCGAAACAAGAGTGGGATTCTCAACCTACTGAGCCACACAGGTGCTCCGATGACGTGTCCATTTCTATAAGATGAGACTTACTATGGCCCTCGGGGGAACTGTGTTTTGAGAGGAGACCAGGAAAGCCCTGGTAATACGACATACGCTTCGCTGTCTGGGGAAATCCTCCCAAAGTAAATGGAAAACAGGGTGAAGAGGATTTGCTTATTTCGGTAGGTCAACTTTTCTGCCCCTGAGACAAATTCCCTTCATGCCACACTCTCAACTCTTCTCCAGAAAGAACACCGATGTCCCCCCTCCTGCCCTCTGGGGATCTGCTCCACCCTGGGTGAACCTGGAGCTGGTGAGAAGGGACATGTCCCCGACTTCCCCGCCTCTCCTGCTGAGGCACATCCTCCTGCCCTGCCCCCAGGCCCCCAGCCTCCAAGGGGCTCTCTGAAAGGTGAGAGGGGGAGGGGGTAGGGAGAGGACTTTCTCCTGAATGCGGGCCACTGCGCTCTCCTGCCAGAAGGATGCAGAAGCTTAAGTTAATTCTGAGCCAGGCACAGGTGAAATTCAGGCAGGCTCTTTTTTGGTGAGGGAACGGGGGTCCCGGAGAGTAGTTGAGGCAGGGGCATTTGGGGACCACAAGCCCCGCCCCCTCCTGCTGGGAAGCCAATCTGGACCAACCAATGGGAGAAGGCGCTGTCTCTCAGGCTCCAGCCAGTCAGCTGGCCAGATGTGCGCATGCTCAGTCCTAGCCTTAGCAGGGCTCTTTCTGGGTCGCGCTGGGACGGAAGGGCTTCCGTTGGGGTCCTGTATGAGGCTGGTCTGGACAGAGGCTGCCGGTGGGGTGGGCAGGGTTCCAGCCACTCCCTTCTCAAGCCAAGCCCTGACCCCACAGAGCAGGGGCAGAAGGGTGGGCTCTACCTACCATTCTTCTAACAAGTCACCCAGGACACTCCGCAAAGCTGCCCCTTTGCCTCCAGCAGGGAATAATGAAAATGAACTTGTCATTTTCCTGAATGGACATATTTTTTGGCTGACTCAGACTCTTCTAGAGATAGTATTAGTGAGAACTCAGTGAAACTTCAGCAGGAAGAGGAACAAAAAGGCTCTTATTCCCCAAGATGGAACTCCAAAGTACATTTTGAGCAGAAAAACCTATTCGAACGGTTCCTCCTGCCTTAAGAAAACAACGACAAAAAACCAGATAGTAATTGCGGCGTCATTAAAAACAATGACAACTCAAAGCAGCATGTTCCCATTTCTCAAAATTTTGCACTGCGATGTATGACAAGGGAAAAGCCAGAGTACCTCTTGACTCCAGGATGTCAAGTTCTAAATTTTCTATGATTCCATGTATTTTCAGCTATAAAAAGACTAGCACCAGATTTTCTGGAAAAGGAGGGAAATGACATATTGATTTTATTTTCCCCTCTCCTATCCATGACCTCACAGCATCTCCTAATGACAAGAACCAGACTTTAACTTTGGTTTCAAGTTCAGCCCAAGTCTGGAAGTTAAGATGGACACTTTGCAGTTCCTATCTTTGGCAGAGAGGGGATGGAGAAAGAAAAGGGAGAGGGAGGTGGGGAGAGAAAAGGGGCTGGTGTTGCTGAGGCAAACAAACCAGGCAGCACCAGGGAATGTTACATTTGGAAATGACCTTGCAGGAGGACCTGTCCAGAGGTTCTCAAGCTTTTTATCGATTTGTCTATCTAACAGCAGGACTAGGCCCCCCTCCCCACACCCTGCACCTTTCCCCAAGTGACATCTTAAGCAAAATCACAGTGTCTAAAAGTGATAAAAGGGGCGCCTGGGTGGCTCAGTGGGTTAAAGCCTCTGCCTTCGGCTCAGGTCATGATCCCAGGGTCCTGGGATCAAGCCCCGCATCGGGCTCTCTGCTCAGCAGGGAGCCTGCTTCCTTCTCTCTCCTCTCTCTCTGCCTGCCTCTCTGCCTACTTGTGATCTCTGTCTGTCAAGTAAATAAATAAAATCTTTAAAAAAAAAAATAACAGTGATAAAAGTAGAGTGCCTCCCAGAGCGGCACGCCTGGGCATTCCTCCGTGCTGCCTCCTCCTGAACACACCAGGCTCCTAAATACACCACTGGCAAAGCACAGATCCAACCCAAGTCCTAAATATGCCAAGGGGGAAGCCAAGGTGCAGAGAGGGGAAGTAATTCATGGGAGAAGAGATGGAAGGTTTCTCTTAGATGAGGTGATATAGACCCAGTAGAGACAGGCCTAGAAACTTGGAAATGAAGTCGGGTGGGCCGTGGGGGTTAGTAGAGGTAGGGATTACAGAGCTGACCGTGAGATGACCTTGAGGAGTTGACCGTGTAGATTGTGCCGAGCATTGTTTGGGGGAGGCTGGAGACCTCACAGGTTCCCCATGTCCCTTCCTTTCTCATCACCAGCTCTTCCAATTCCTGTATCCCCCACACATAGATGGTTATAACTTACACATTTGACAGAGGGAAAGAGGAACAGATACCAATGGCAGTGATTTTAGAAAGTCTTCCAGTCACTGGGGACCTGGGGAGGGCAGTCAGGTTAAGTGGTTGACTCTTGGTTTCGGCTCAGGAGGTGATCTCAGGGTCATGGGATCAAGCCCTGCGTTGGGCTCTGTGCTGAGCATGGAGTCTGCTTCAGACTCTCTCTCCTTCAGCCCCTCCCCTCCATGCTCTCTCTCTCTCTCTCTCCCTCCCTCTCTCTTGTGTCCACAATAAACTAATTAATTTAAAAGAAAGTCACCCAATCATTAATTTAGAGCACCATTGCAAATTTGTTGCATACGATTCTCCACTTTCCTTCTACACCCGTGACAGGCATTCCTAATCAATCACAGCACCTTCCGCTGCTGAGCCAAGATCCAACCTCAAAATTCTTTCCAACCCAGCACTCCAGACCACCATCACCAATTAATCACGATCTGGCTCATCAGATGAAATTTCCTTGCTCTCCCCGGTTTGTGGATGTGAAAACAAGCGCATTGTGTCTTGTGCCCTGGTGTCATGGCCACGCATTTTGATGGCCTGTATGTCAGAAGACAAGCTTGGAAGTGCATTTCCCAGAATTCTTTTGCCGTGTAACTTCAAGCTAGAGTCCGCCAGTGGGGCATTCCTGCAAGAATTGGGGGGTGGGGGACAGTCGGCCTTCTCTGGTGGTCGATGCAGCTTGATGCCTGGGTAAAACTTAGACTTGAGCATTGCATGCCGGGGTGCCGCAGGCTGCTGGGGATGGTGGTGGCAGCAACTGCTGACATTCTGGGTTCTTTGCAGTGTCCTAGGGATCTCCTGTCAATCACCCATCTTCTGGTGGCCGCTGGCCTGACCTTTGCTTGCCCTGGTCTCTCCAGCAACCATGCAAGATGCAAGTCTCCAGTTCCCCGCAGCTAAGCCCTTCCTACCTGGAATACCTGGAGGCTTCTGTTTTCCTAACGACCCCCCCACCTCCTTGACTACAATATTATTAACACCTTGAAGGCAAGGAACAGAACTTGGCAGCGGGATCGACTTTCCCCGTCCTTGCTAAACACCAAAGTCAGATTCTTGTTGAGTTTAACCTTCCTGTTTTCTATGTGATTTTTGTGGTCCACCTACACAGGAAGCAGAAAAGGAAGCAAGGGGAGAGAGAGTTCCAGAGAATCAGAAGAGTGGCCTCATGGAATTTAGAGTCAGAAGGACCTTTATACAGAAACAGAAGGTCTCTCTTCATGTGGACTGATGGGAAGAACTGAGGCCGAGAGCGTTCCTCTCTGAGCGGGGGCCGGCTGACCTGGACCAGTTCTGTCCTTGGCCCCGAGGGTCTCAAAAAAGGGGACTCAAGTGAGTTTGCAAGTTAGGCAGAGCCAAGCCAAAACGTATCCCGGAACAGGCCGGCCGCTTTGATGTGAGGTAGTAACCACCTGGCTGGGACAGGAAGCCAAGGTGAGTGGGGAGATTGCACGTGAGTTTTCTGCTCTGCCCCGGGGAGGCAGGCAGCACAGGCCGGTCTCGTAACTGCACAAGAACACAAAAACCACATTGCCCTCATCCTCACCCGACCACGGAAACCCTATCATGTTTCCATCTGTTAGCAGGCCCCTCATCTTCAAGAAATTCCTGTTTCTGTGTCTGACTGTTGGATAACGTGTCGTGGAGTCGAAATGAACTGGGGTGTTTCCCTGTTGTAATCATCCTCCTGCCTCCACGTCGGCTTTGGGGTGGTGGTTGTGTTGGTTCAGATTCCTGGTGGCGAGTCACTGCCTTTGCAGAGGAGGAATTTTCTGGAAGATCAGGAAGGCAGCAGAACTACACTTGGGCCACTATGCCCTGGACAGCGGCTGTCCCCCAGGCATGTTGCCAGGTCCTGGGTGTGCGAACTCTGAGGGCTGGCGCAGTCCTGGGATGCTGGATCCCTTCTAAGGCTGCTGCCTCTGAACGTGGCTGCGGCTGCCATGGGTACTTGGAGAATGAATTCTTCACCCACTTTCTATTTTGAGTTGGCTGCTCCAGATTCGTTATCTGCTTGGGGCATCCAGAGAGGCTGGATGTTCCCTTTCCCCCAAACTCTGGCAGCCGAAGGGGTCCTCTCCTGGGCTCTGATGGCTGATCGGTCCATGGCCAGTACCCATGGCAGCTTCCAGCTTCGCGGTGTGGCTTCAGAGGTCCCTCTTCTCTTCATCTGGCACCGCTTCCTTTTACCCAGGGAGCTTTCAGGCAAAAGCTCACGTTATTGGGGTTTCTCTGGACTTAGCCTCTCCATTATTTTCTCCTCCGTGTGAATGAACAGCAAGTGGGTTATTTTCCAGAGCACCCTAGTCTGGCCCTCTCACGTGAGACGCTGCCCCAACATTTTGTGGATTCCATCTCATGGTGGGATGTCAGCCACCCCGTCAGCCCGTAGGGAAACGACATTCACTTCCCCGGAGTGGGGGACCTGGGTTGGAGATGCTCCCAGCTGTGGTTCTGGAGTCCTCCAGCTTGTCTTTCCTCCCCCTGGGGAAGTCCTGGGGTGAAACCTGTCCCACTGAGGCGCCAGACTCCACTAGGGGGACACGCCGATACTTGTCCTCCTGAACAATTTCTGAACCTTTGGCAACTCAGCCTGGTGGCCGCACATTCCAATTGTCACCACTGATACTGGCTGTCAGTTTCTGTTTACGGCACATTTCCTAGGTGCTAGGCAGGGTGCTAAGCATCCAACCCAAATTAGCTGGTTTGATCTTCTCCACGTCACAAAGAAGGCAACTGTGGCCTATGCCACACAGCCAGCACGGGGCTGGGATCGGAACCCAGGCAAACCCAGTCTCTTCCTACTGTCCCAGGCTCTTTCCCCCAAAGGCAGCCCCCTTCCCAACCTTCTACATGCGCTCTACAAGGAAATGGAAAATCATCTCAGGTTCACTTTCCCCACGAGGCAGATGTTCCCAGCCACTGACCGTCAGGACACCCAGACAGCCCGACTGCTCGGGGTTCCGACATTCTCTTGGGCAGGCAGGCAGTGGGGCGGCTGCCCAGCAGGACAAAGAGGGAGGGACAGGAACCTCACCGCGTTTTACCTTTTAAGTGCTAGGAAGGCACTAGGAGCTTTTCCTACACTTGCACCGTGGAACTAAATGAACCAACCAAATGAGGAAAGCAAGGCTGTTTATTCTGAGCTTACTACGGCAAGGAAGTCAGCCCCCCTCGCCTGCACTCTGGCAGACACTCAAAGGCAGGCAGAGGAGTGGGAAAGCTTTTTAGAGGAAAGGAGGAAGTTTCGAGTGGGCCCTGACTGGTGGCCGTCGGCCTGGGGAAGCTGCGGGGGGGCTCACAGGAAGCAAGCAAGGCATCTGATATGCTTGGTTGGGTACATAATTTGGCTTTCCCTGGATGGTCCTAAGTTGGAATCAGGGATGACCACTAGGGAGGCTGTCCGTTATTATCCGAGTCCTGGCTCTTCGGGGCTGATGGTTACAGATGTTCCTGTGTAGCTCGCTGGACTGTCACCAGAGATAGTGGCCAGGCTTCCTGGGCTGTTGGTGGCAGATAAGGGGGCGCTGTGCACTGTGGATCAAAGTTCTCTTCTTACTTGTGGTCATTGTGCCTTTGTATTTTCGGTCACACGTAATCCTCACAGCAGCCTATCCCACCGATGAGGAAACTGAGGTCCCAGGAAGTCAAGCAATGCGCCCCAGCGGACTCCCTGACTCCACGTTTGTCCCTTGTTTAACCCGCACACCGGCCAGTGTCCTCCCAGACCCAAGTCAGATGGCATCTTTCTTTGGCTTCAGCCTCCCAGTACTATTTACCTCCTTTCTCTTAGAAGGCGATCATGTGGCTTCTCTCCCTCACCTGCCAGACTGAAAGCCCCACCAGGGGAGCGGACTTACCCTGTTCTGTCGTGTCTGGTCCGTAGGACGTGCTCAGTAAGCACCTGGTGACGGAGTCGGTGATCTTTGACTCCTTCCTGCCATGATTGCTCTTCATATCCTTGAGACAATGCGTGGGCTCCTCCCCGACCTGTGGCCAAGAGAAAGGGGGACCTCAGAGCCAGGCTTAGGCTGTGCCCACAGGGGCTGCCTGTGGCCCCTCACATTGGGGTGAGCTGGGCAGTAACTGAGCAAGCAGCTCCCCGGCGAGAGCCTTTCCGACAGCAGGTGCCCCAAGCCACTGAGGGTCACATGGATCCTGTCAGATACTGGGGAGAGTCTTCCAAAGTCAGATTTGCCACCATCCCTGCATCGCGGTCCAGGAAGTGAGGCTCAGGGAGGTTAAGGCCTCCATCGGAAGTCCCTGGCAGTTAGGAGACGAGTTGGGGTTTAGCCCAGATCTGCCTGCCTCTAGAGAACGTGCTTCCGCCTGACACCTGAAAACCTCACGAGCTACCCCTGCTGCCCCTCGGGTCCCTCCTGTGTCCTCCTCTCTACCCCCGCCCCCAGCTGTGTGTCACTGGGGGGGGGGGCGTCTCCAGGCGGTGGCAACAAAATACTGGATGCATTAAATACAAAGTAGTTGAGGAGAGAAAGTCTGCAGAATGGGATTGTTCCCAGTTGTGACCTTTACGACACGCATGGCATAACCTCACGCGGCTCATAAGCACTTTTCAACTTTCAGCACCTCTAGCAGGTACCATTCCCTGACGTCCGCCCAGCCTGTCCATGCAGGAGGCTCAGCTCCCGGGTCCCTGGGACCCCCAGCAGCTGCCTGGGGTGGGCTCCCGCTCTGACCCTAGGAAGACCCCAGTCTCGTCCCAAGGCCTCCCTGGGGATCGGCTCCCCTCCATGGGCCTCACTGGGAAGGGCAAGGAAGGGTCCTGGCTTCGGAGGCTTTGCCGGGCTCTCTTGGGTTTGTCCTACCTATGGCAGGGCTGGTCCTGTGGCCACGGGTACACCTAAGCTTCAGCCGGCTCAGGTGACACTTGCTGGGGACACCTGACTCGGTCCCTTCATGTTGTGTGACTTCAGCCTCAGGCCTTGTCCTGGGCTGGGCCGGGCCCTCCCTGACATCCTCCCTGCCCCCCCCCACCAAATGCCTTCTCCGCTGCTGTCCTCACATGGTTCTCTTTCTCAATGACCCTGAGACAGCCCAAATTCAGATGGCTGTTTTGACTACTTCAGAGACAAAACCCGAACTCTACAAGGCCTGCAAAGCCCCCAGATGTGACTTCAGGATTGTCTGCAGCTGGGATTAATCTACATGTCTCTAGGGATATAGCTATGACGGAGCTGCTTGACCGTTGTCCCCAGGACCAGCGGCTGCTCCTGGGGAGTCATTCTGCTCACAGCCTTGCAGGCCAAGCCCTCCCGTTTTTGCAGAGCTGCAAACTGAGACCCAGAGATGAGAGCAACTTGCTCAGGGTCCCATGGCTGGGCCGAGCCAGAAGCTGTTCCTGGGATGTCGGAGGCCCAGGATGGCACTCTCTCCATGATGGCGGGGGGCTCTGAGTTAGACAGTGCTGGGCGGGTTCCTCTCACCCGCGGCTGGACATCAGGGAGTCAACAAGAGTTGTGGTCTTCAGAGCCCCACTCAGCAAGCCAGCAAGTGACTGAGAACGGTGTCGTTTTGACATCCACAGCTGTCCCTGTTTAAAACCTTCTACCCTCTCCCACCAGATTCTTGATCTCTGACTCCCCCAGCAGCAAACTTTTTCTGAGATGGTTGCTCACCTGGAAGCCACAACTGAGAGCCACGGCTTGGGGTAGGGCATCTCCTCTAACTTGGGGGAGAAAGCCGGGACGGTGGCGTCCCTGTACCGGCCTGAAACCACTGATCCCCACCACCCTTTGGATGTCCCTTCTACCCAAAGTCAAGTGCATTTCATTTTGCAACTGAAATTTGACTCCATTTTAGGGCAACCAAGGGGAAAGACAGACCCAAGTCGTGGTCTCCCTGGCCTGACTCCAAACGTGCAGTCTCGCTGGTTTGTGCTGATGTCACCCACCCAGGACTTGATGCGAAAGTAGGAGGGAAAGCTGCAGGGCGGGGGGAGGGCTGGTGTTTGCTGTGAGGAGAGAGGGGAGGAAAGGTGAAGGTCTGCTTGGTAATATTGGAGAAGGGAACATGTGGGCACTGGACCGAAAGTCAGGAAACGGCTGTTCTATTTTTGGCTCAGAAATCAGCGTGCTGGGTGGCCTGGAGCGGGTCACTTCCCCCCTTCGAGCCTCAGTTTCCTTATTTTAGAAAACCAAATGGAGGATCTCTAGGCTCCTTTCAGTTCTAAAGAGCCCCTGATTCGAGCTTGCTCCTGGGCCGTGAGTGAAGAAATGACTCAGTTTCGTTTCATAACTTGGGTCCCTCAAGCGCTTCCCAGATGGGGCTGGGAACAGGAGCAGACACTCATCAGGCCAGCGACTCTGAGCCCCAGCGACCAGCCAGCAGCCTGGGCTGTGGGCAGCCTCTGCCGAGGAGGAGAAATAGGTGCGGGCAGACAGTGGGGACGGGCACTGGGTCCGGGCACCCCAGGGCGGGGACTGGCGCCCCGGCCTCGATGTGGATTCAGGCTTTAGCGTCAGCTTCTCGAGTGTCATTAGATGCTGCTTTTGATCAATGGAAAACAGGGAAAGCAACAAATAATAACATCCATTTGCTGGTAATTCCAGTCGTTTGTGGCATTTAATTAGCATAATTGACCTGAACCGGACCTTTTTCTCCACCTGAATTTAAAAATACATCACTGCTCCCCCACCCCATGACATCTGAGAAATTTTCTTTCTTTTTTTTTTTAATGAGGTTTTAACTAAAGCCTAATATCAAAACACCATCTAATACTTTTATCTCATTGAAGACATTTGATGCTTATTAAAATATTATTGCTTTAAGGCTTATTTTGATTTTTTGCCCAAGAGTGTAGGCAGAGCCTTGGTACTCAGATAATAACAAAGAAACCTTAAACATGAAGAAAACACATGAAAGGTAATATGTTTCCCCATCAGTCCCTGTATCATTTCCCCAGGATTACTGCTTTCCAAATATAGCATTAGTTTAAAAATAAAAACCCGTTTACAGTAATGGGACACTTGCTAGTACTTCAGAGCATATGGGCCCTCCAAGGGGCTTGGACGACAGCTTCATTAAGAGGGGACCGCAGGGGAGTCTTTTAAAAAACATCCCAGCACGCCTACTCAAAGGCCCCCCAGACAGGCCACCAACCTTGACCCAAGACCCGTGTGGAGCCAGCCTCTTATTCCTCTTTCCGAACAGCTTTTCCTGGTGCCCTGTTGGTCCCAGAGATGAAAACATTTGGGGAGTTGACAAACAATCAGCTAGGCGCCACCTGGGAGAAGGGACATCCCAGAACTCTGCGTTGTGGCCTCGCATGGGAGAGCGCGTGGCTGCCATCCATGGGGAAGGGGTCCTTTTGGAGGTGGGGGTGTCTTTAGTTCTGGGAGACGCAGGGAAGGAAGCTCAGATGGGAGGGTTTACGGCACTCAGGAAGTACACACGTCACGTGTCCAAGTTTGGTTCCTCTGGCCCAGACATGTCACTTTTTTTGGCTAAGGATACCTCAGATCCATTTTCAGGGGGATGAACTCATCTAGCTAAGGGAAGGACAGTCCTGTAGGTAGACGGGCTCCCTCAAGTGCAGGGAGGGCCCCTCCCATCGGCTTCCACCGGCTGGCCTGTGTCAAGCACCCACCGGAAGCGTCCAGCTCACAGAGGGCCCCTGAACAGACTCATGTTACACGTTTGCTATTTTGGTCCAACAATGCAGGCTCCTTCCGGTGTTGGGAGCTGGTCTCCTGGCACTCATCAGGCGTTCGGCCTCGAGAGGCCTCAGGGAGCCAGGGAGCAAGCTTCCAGCTTGAAGGGAGGGAGAAGGTCTCCTGGTTTTAAATCCCCAGCTACATGCCAACCATGTCTTGTTGTCAGCAGACAGGGGACGATCAAGAGGGAGCAATGGAAGGGAACGGAGAGGTGTTAACAAGAGCCAGAATGGATTGCTTCGAAGCTTGCCTTCTCCCCAGAGGCAGGTGGCATTGCTCCCCCGTCCCCCCGAGGGGGCTCTGCTCCACCAGGCCCTGGCCTTTGCCACGGGGCGGGCTCCTCGCTTGCAAGCCGGTCAGGGCTTGGAGGTGGTGCCTCTACGTCTACTTTGGAACGTTGGAATTTGGACCTCCTTGTCTGACCTCGTCCTGTGACTGCTCCTGATGCTCGAAATTCCTCCTTCAGGCCACAAATTGCTCATTCCCCTTTGCACTTGGAGCCCAGCGGCTGGCCCGGAGGAGCCATGAGTGTGAACTGACAAAACAAGCCCCCCCCCCCGGCTAAGAGTCTCATGAAAAGACCCCGGCCTGGAGGGCAGGGCCAGGCGGCTTCTCTTTACGGGGCACTCCCCGCAGTCCACGCTCAGAGCTGAGGGCATGACACGGTTCTCTCGTCCACTCCCGACCCCGCCACCCTGACCCAGGGTAACCTTGCCAGGCCTCACTTGCAGGGAAGGGAACTGGGGCGTGGGGAGGTGGGTGAACTGGTTTGAAGTCACATAGCTGGTGGGCGTGGCCCGCGCGCGTGCACGCTCTCTCTCTCTCTCTCTGTGTCTCTTCTCCCAGGCTCCCAGTCGGCGTTCCCAGCAGGGGCTCCAAAGCCCCCTGGAGGGTTGGCAGATGGAGTCAGTTCCTTTGGAACAACGCTTCTCTTGGTGTCACTGCATTTCTCTAGGGAAGAGGCAGTGCCTCTTCGAGGAAGCAGGGACAGGAGGGGAACCTTGAAGGAGCGGCCGCAGACCACCAGGGGAGGCGAGGGGAGGCCCTCCAGGTCTTGGGAGTGGCACGCACAGGGTGTGTTGGTGTGTTGGAGGCGAGGGGCCGGGTGGTACTTAGTTTGTATGAACTCTTACTCATGAGCAGAGACTGCTGGGAACGCCGGCTTGAAGAGGATTCGGAGGACGACAGAGAGCCCGGATCGATTAGCGACGTCGGCCAGGAACGTGGGAGGAAGGGGTGACCTCCTGCTACAGGCTTGTCATCCCTGCCATCAGCAATGCTTAGAGGACAGAAACACGTGTTAGCTCTTTTGACCTCCTGACAGATCCTGATTTGGGGGTAAAAGGGAGGAAGGCACTGCTATTTACTAATTTCTCTTTCGTGGACAATTTCCTGCTCACTCGGACTCACCGGGTGCTGATACCAGCAGGGTTCCCGCATCTGTTCCGCGGGACCCTCACCTGCCAGAGCCTGGCTGCCTGTTCGGCAGGATAGGCAGGGGGTCCCGCCGTCCTGGGAGGGCCCTGGGTTGGGGAAGCGCCAGTGCAAAGCTCCACGGGCCTGAGGAACACCCTCCTGCCTCCTGCATTTCAAGTGGGTTCCAGTGGCCACTGCTGGGAGATGCCCCATTTCTGCTGAGTCAGGGCGATTTTAGACTCTGCTCACCTGTAATGAGGGGGCTGCTCAGGACTCATTACCATTCGGGACTTGGGGGCTGCCCGCGTAGGGCAAGGGGACAATCTGCGAGCCAGAGGTTATGACTTTTGATCTTAGTGATGGCTTTGAAATATTTAAAACTCCCCTGAAACCAACCTGGGTCAGTGCTGTCCTTCATTCTTCGGAGAAAGTGAAAAAGCCAGTCCGGGAGGAAGGAAGCTCCGGGCCGCTCGGCAGGCTGGGAGATCTGCCGGGCCTTTTGGCTAAAGTCAATGAAGCGCAGGTGAGAGCCTGAACACACGCAGGTGACGGGGCTCAGGCAGGGCACAGGCCCCCGTGGTCTAAATTCCGCAGGGCCCCTCTCCAGCCGAAGCCAGAGCCCCGGCCGGCCAGTGGTAGAATGCCACTTCCCAGGTCCCGGGTCCTTTTCATGTTTCCCGTGTTGTATCTCCCCACCTCGTGACTGTCACCTGACCTACCAGCGTGGAAGGCTTTGGAGGTTTTGAACTTGCCCTACATCAAATATGCCCCCTCCTCTGCTCAGGAGAAAACCCAGCCACTCTGCCACAGACTCACAGGGCATTTGATTGTCTAGAACACATCAAACAGCCCAACTCTCCCTTGTAAAAGTTTTACAAGAAAATCATTGAAGACCAGAAGAGCTATCCTTCCCCTCTCCTCCTCCTTCACTGTTAAACCCGAGCCGATATTCCGGATTCCCACACTCTGGCGTCCGCCGGCCGGCGAGAGCGCTGGGCCAGTGGGCGTGCGGCAGTGGAAATCTCGGCCCCCGGATCATTACACTTGCAGGCCACGGCTTGTGGGATCTAGTGATTTGGACATATTTTATTTAACCAGCTTAGTAAAAGGTAATATTCAGCAGCTGTGATCTATAGCAGAATTACAATTTTCAGGGTCAAGGAGGGATTTTGATATTAGGAGGTTGGGCAGAATTGCTATGAAATCTCATGAGCTGTCTTTAAAAATAAATGAGAAAATAGGTTATCCAAGAGTCATTGTAAGGGAAAAATCAATAGGCAGTGTCTATTCACTTGGGCTATCAAAATCCTTGAAATCTGAACAAAAGTTTCACGTTTAGTGTACTGTAGGTTTTGAAATATCGGCGCTGGAGGCTTGGCGGGTACAAACTCGTTGTGCTGTGCATCCAAACGAGGCAGGCCTGGCGAAGCCGCCCGGCTGCCTCGTAAGATGGGGGAGTGTCTTGGTGACCAAATTAGATGGGGCAAAGGAGACTCCTGAAGAGAACCATGCAGGTGCCCCCCCACCCCACGAACACTGAGAAGCACCTGCTGTCCCAGAAGTAGGTGTGGCCGCCGGCTCGGTGCCCCTGCCCCTCGTGGTTGTCTTCCTGCCCACACAGTCCGCTACGTCTCTGCCCCCAGGTGGGGCACAAATGATCATTATTAAATTCCTGGAAATTCCTGGTGGTGAAATTGGGACTGAGCAGGTCTCTTGGAGCGATAGAAGTTGCCTGCATTCGTTCATTCATTCATTCATTCATTCACAGTCAAGACTTTGCGTGTGTGTTTCAGATGTGTCTTTCACCTCGGCGCAGTGGCAGCATTGTAGTCAATGAGGTTTATCCGAGGCGTGACTATTGCTAATTGGAATCTGTTCTCAACTGGGTCATCCAGGACGGCATACCCTTGGCATTGAAAAGGCTCATCTCAGCCCAACCAGTGGAGGCTACCTTTGCTCTCCAGGTCTCTCTGTGACTCAGTTCCTATGGCAGGTAACTGCCAGGTGACTCCTCACCGGCCTGGGAGCCCTGGTCTGTGGTTCGACACTGATTTCCAATACCGGGGGCCATGTCTAATATTCAGTGTTAAAAAACAATTTGAAAACATTTTTTTAAATGAAAAAAATTTTTAATGCATGAAGACATGAATATCTTCTTTTTACTATTATTAATATAAGGCATTCCTGAGGAATTTTAAGGCCATGTTCATGAGCAATCTTTAAAGAAAACAGAGCAAAAATACGCAATACTCCCCACCCTCAATATTTGTCCAGCACGATGTTACAGAGCAGCTCACTTTGTCAAGAGGAGCAGGATGATGATGGCTTCTCACAAACCTGGTGGTGCTTTCCACGGGTTACCTAATCGAATCTTCCTATCAGGCCTCGGGGTGGGGGATATTTTCCCTGCTTTACAGTCAAAGAAACAGAGGCTCAGTGGAGAGATGAGTACATTATTTCAACTCACCAATGAGAGAACCGGAGCTCATATCCAGGTTTGTGGTCACTCTGCAAAGCCATCTCTGGGGCAATTAAAGAAGAAGGGGGGGGGGAACTGGTATTCAAAAGCAACCTTGAACATGATTCTTTTAAGTTCCATCATTAAAACAAAAAATGGCACTGTCTATATTCACAGTACAGAAATTGTAGCAGAGTACTGAGGATTTATAACTCCCCTTTATTTAGAAAGGGAACGAAAGTAAGATAAATAATTCAAATGCAAAAGGGTAGCAATAGCAGACGCCGATTGAGGCATTTTATTTAACTCATCAAATAATACAGGTTAGTTCGGGAAACAACAACCAACATATATTTCTTGTACTAATGATGTGTAGACCCACATTTCCAAGATAGGTAATGAAAATAAATTACTTTGTGGAATACAGCAAATAGTTTTTTTTTTTAAACAAACAAACAAAACCCTATGAATACTGGGGGATGGGGAGTGAGGTTACAGAGGCATTGTGGAGCTGGGGGAAGCTGGACCTTGAAACAAATACCGGAACAAGGGGAAGGAACAGCACATGTTAATGACAATTAACAGCAGACATTCTAACTCCTTCCTCGCATCCCCTTGGTTTTAGGAGCGATTTCTCCCCAGCCCCGAGACAGGCTCTGAGCACCGCTCCTGACACCCACCGTCTGCGTGATCCAGATAATGTAATCGCAGCATCATTAGGAACCATGAAATCGCAATTCCCCAGGGAAGCAGCGCTATCGTTCAGTTACGCACAGAAGAGCCATTAATTAGCAGATTTCAGTTTAAAGTGACTATGTACTACACGGGTTCTAATCCCACTCTGGAGCAGCTCTCCGGCCTAATGAATTAGCTGGAGGAAGTGGAGCAGGAGCCAGAAGACAGCACTCAAAGGGAAATGAAGTGAAATAAGATAAATTTAAAACCACAAAATTTAAAAATGATCAAGAGATCATCCACTGTTGGGGAAAAGTTTAGGAGGAGCCAAACGGGGGTCATCCGAATCTCCTTCTCGTGCAGTGGCACAGTCGAACAAGCCGTTTAACATCTGGACTCCATTTGAGGCAACTCCATCGAAAGGGACTCATTCATTCATTCATTCTTTCATGCCATTCATCCCGCAAACGTTCTCTTAAAGTAACAGCACTTTTACAGAAGAAGACAGGCTGCTACGTTGGGCACATTCATCCCTTGGACAGGTGAGTCCTCCGACATCAGGCAGGGCAGGGGGAGAGGGGCACTTGGAACCTCTATGACCGTCGCTTTGGAAATGCTTCTGAAACGGAGATACCCTCTTCCTGGAAGGATAAGTGGAATCGGGATTTTTACCCTCTTGAGATGACCCCTCAACCCGAACCTGGTTGGCACCTACCCTCCTCTGGGTTGGTACCTTTGAAATTCTGGCCTCACCGTTAAATAAAAGGGATGAATGTAGAGATCAATGACCACTCTTCACACACTGGCCTCAGCCCTTGGGCTGGCTGACATCTTTCCATTTCACAGCATGCTTGGATCCCAGATATAGAGGCTATTTGGTCTGCATTCCAGGGAAGAGGGGAGGTTTCTAGACTGGAGCTTCGGTTCCAGGACGTAATACCGATGGCCGGTACCTGGGGGAGAGCCTGACTTGTCAGTGGTTAAACCTACACGAGACAGGCTGAACCCCTTTTTAAGAAAGAAGGGCCATGTTCCAAAACCAAGGGTTGGCACCACACACTGTTTTCTAAATCCTGTTCATGGGTTTCATCCAAGTGCACCTTCATAATGTGCCCGTGAGCAAGGGAGGGGCAAGTGCAAAAAGTAAATGATCTGGTTTCCTGATAGGGAAATGGGGTGCCCCAGAGGGAAATTGACTCACCCAGGCAGGACCGGCTCCATCATTTGCGAGAGCCAAAGCAAAATGAAAATAGGGAGCCCTGTGTTCAGAAAGCAAGAAAAAAATGCTTTTTCATTTCTTCCCTTGTCTCTCTCTCTTGTCATGGTGTTTAAAATTTTCTAGTTAATGTCTTCTAAGTCAAGTCAAAATTTTAAGTCACTAGCACAAATTTTACTGCTCGGTTTTATATTGTGCAACACTGGTTTTAAAGGCAAATGTCAGAATATTTACGTGTGGGAAATCAGCAGTTACACAACCCATGGAGTGGGTTTTTCCTAGAGGGAGCCTCAACCAGAAGACTCAGGCCAGAAGAGACAAGCTGGACTCAGGAACATTGGAAGAAGGAAAGGGCTCTCCCAGGCCTGGGGATTCTCTCAGGAGGAGGGCAGACCCTCAGGATGCTGACCCCTGCCTTCTGACCTGGTCATGCACTTGCCCTCCAGCCTGGGGGTCAGGTTCCCTTTCTTCCCAGCAGCTGGATGGAGAGGTTGTACCCCAGCCCTGGAATGGGAGGTCGAGGTAGGCATCTCCCCCTTCTGCAAGGTCCGTGCCCCAATCCTCAGTGGATGGGCAACCCCAGGGGCTGGGCCACCTTGGTGCCAGGATGCACTAGTTGTACCTGGTGCCTGCATCGGGTGGATTAGAGGTTTGTCCCACTGAATGTGCCCTAACGCCGCCAGCATAGGGCAGGGCCTGTGGCCGCCATGCCTCACTGCAAGATGCTGTGGGCTGCCCCTGTCCAGTCCTTGACCCTGCCCATGCCTGAGCTCGGGTTGGAGGCAGGTCAGCAGCAGTTGCTTCAGGGAGGTTGGGGTGGGAAGGCCGAGTGGAAGCGAGGCTCCAGGGGGCTGAGCATCAGACCCCAGAAGCAGGAGGTAGTGGGAGGCTGGACTGCGTGGGAGCCTGGCTCCCAGCTCCCTGCTCACGGTCTGTTGTCCCACCGAACTTCATTTACAAAATGCAATTATGAAGATAAAATGATCATGAATTTCAATATAGTGACTGTACAGCATTAAGCCCCCAGTGTGGGCCCTTCTGAAGGTGGGGTCACGTGCGTGACTGCACTGGTCACAGGCCCATGCCACCAGCCCTGCATCCAAGACCATTCCGAAGCTCAATGCACCAAATCTCCTGTTCTTCTAGGACATTCCGCACGCCAGGGGCTGCCATCTTACCCCAGGGCCTTTGGCCCTCACATTAGGAATATTCCTTTTGCTCCACCATGCGTGACCGGAGCTGGCAGAGGCCTACCTTCCTGAGACTTTCCAACCAACTTTCCCGTTGGCCGGATGAAGACCCGGAACCCCGAGCAGGCTCTGACTTGTCACCGTGAGGCCACACGCCAGGCTGGTGGCCTGGAAGGGCCCAGAGCTCTGAGTACCTCCGGCTTAGAAGATGCCAGACTTTTGGAAAAGAGCAAAGCCTCGAGGGGTCTCCCTGCCAGGCTGTTCCTGGGTGTGCAAACACCACCTCACGGCTGCCAGGACCTGGAGGATCAGCGCCTCCCCCAGCTCTAAAGCCGTGTCCCCCTAGCATCAGCAGCCCAGGAGTTTGCCAGAGGCCTCTAGGGGCTCGGCGTTGGGTGAGGGGGACTCCAATTCTGACTTCTTTGTTTCTCACAAGATTCTTTTGCTAGTGATGGTGGACTTGAGCACAAAAATGCCTTTCCCTGGGGACATTAGTAGCTCAGCTGAAGGGACACCCAGGGTGCCCTCTGCCAGTTCCTTAAGAGAGAAAAGATCTGATATTCAGGGGGAAAAAAAGATCATAGCCAACGGGAATGGAACCGAGTTTTTCTATGCGTGTTGGTTTAAAAAAGAATGTAATGGAGGAACGTTAGCCACATGGCGTGAAGGCCAGCACTACCAAAGAGGCCCCGTGGCTGGGCCGTGGTTTCCAGAACGCGGTGCTGTCTTGTGTTGCGTCTCGTTGTGCAGACGAGAGAAGCCCGAGGAGAGGCTGAAGACCTGGAGTCCATTCCTGACCCCGCCACCCATTTACTGGGTTGTCTCGAGCAAAGACTCATTCCCTCTCTGTGCCCCATCTACGCATCTGAACAAGCAGGTTGGCCAAAATGGTCCCTAAAGCCTGCACAGCCAGAGGGTTCCGTGAATCTGAGTCCATCTGCCTGGTTGGTTTTTGCCATCCAAACCCACCAGCCTGGAGCCCAAGGGGCACAGGTCCCACATTTCTTCCTTTCCAGCCCCATTTTCCCTGGCTCTGTGGGTTTCATCTCCCCTCACAGGAGCCCAGGGAGGCCCACTCAGAGGCCAGGACCGTGCTGCAGCCTTTGCCGGGGTGCCCAGGCTCCTCCTGTCCCCAGATCAAAGTTTCTCCACTGTCTGGGGGCTGGTGGTGGGGGAGGGTGACCCATCAGCCTCATGCCCAAATCTGGATTCTGCTTCTATTTTCCCCTTTCTGCATGGGGGACAGAGAGAGAAGAAGGCGAGAGAAGCCTTTGAAAAACGTCTCCTGCTCCATCGCTCAGCAATTCACCTCGCCGCTGAGCCCAGTGACTCTCCCGTGGTGCACCTCTTAGCCACTCGGCAACTTTTTTCCCTTTTATGATATTTTGGGTTTCTGATTGCCTGCCAAGTCGAACCTTTATCATTTAATAAGCAGAAAAAAGGAAGAAAGAAAAAAAGAAAAAAGGGGAAAAAAATCCTCTAAGTCAGTCCCAATCTAAAGGGTCCCCATTCCTGTCCCCTGCCTCTCTGGGGCTGGTCCTGGACCCGGAGCCAGTGCTCATGGGGATTCAACCACTGGCAGGCAAATGTCAACTCTACTCTAGTCCAGCGGGGCCATTTGCACGTGTAATTGCGGGAACCGCAAGGAGGAAAAGAACACACAGCACTAGGGGGCGTGGCAAGGACTGGGGCAGGTGCGGCTCTGACCTTGGTGGGGCAGCGGTGGGAGGTGGCAGGGGGATGGGCAAGGCGGCAGGGTTTCCAGTGTGGCTCACCCCAGAGCCCTGCCTGAGAGCAGAGAGCAAGGCAGGGCTCTGGGGACGAAGACAGTGTCCCACCTGCGGTCTTGGGGCTGCCGCGCATGTTTTACCTCCCTTCTTCACCACGTGTCTTTGGGGCCTGGAACATGGTAGATAGCCAGTACGTATTTTTGACTAGATGAATGAACCCAATTACACCTCTCATGCTTCAGACAGAGAAAGGCGTGGTTGTTTGGAAGTCCTGTTGGGGACAATGATGAGCCCATGAAGCCCCCAGCTCTCCTGACTCTGTAGTTTCTTGGCGGGGGCGGCAGCGTGCATGGATGAGGAGGAGACAAATCAAGCAGAGACAGTCTCTCAGAGTCACGATGTTCCTGCTGTGCTGAGACCCCTGGATGGGGCAGCGTCGGGAGGCGCTGCCCGGGGCATAAGCGATCAGGTTGGGTCTCCTCCCCAAATGCCTTGGCCTCCTCATCTCAGCAGGGCTGGGAGGGGAGCAGGCTACAGTAGCTCCCCAAGGAAAGCAACTGGCTGGAACGCACTGTTCTAACTACCCTCCCACCGCCTTCCTGGCCTCTCTCCTCCTCTTCCTCCTCCTCAGGAAGGGCACTGCTGTGGGGCGTACCAGGGAAACCTCACCCAGTGATCTTGCCTTGGCACGGCCCTGTGTTCTCTGACCTGAGTGGTCCTGGGCCCTGGGGCCAGGGTGTGTGTGGGCTTCTATGGCAAGGCTGTGTCCCCAGGAACCCATTCCTCACCCAAAGCGCAGCTGATCCCAGGAGAAACCACGAGGCTGGTGCCAGGCAACCAAAGGTTTCCTTCCTTTCTACTACCTTCTCCCAAAACCACTGACTGCTCCTTGCCATGGTGGGTCTTTCCCACCCCAAATCCAAAATCTGTCCTCAGGAATGGGTCATTGGTCCATGGGACTGAAGCTGACCAGGGGAAGAAGAACCTGCATTTTGCCAGGGTTCAAGGTCAGACACCAGAGGAACGGATCTTTCGGAGTGGGATTTCAGGAAGCTATGAACTCACGGGCGTTCCTGTGCAGAAACCTGGTTCATCTTACCACTGTACGTGGCCCAGAGGGCCAAGGCCCGTGTCTGAAAGAGATGGGAACGAGGAAGGGGACAGTGTGTTTGGAGCCTCAGGGTGTGGGGCTGCGGGCTTCAGGCCCCGTGCATTTAGCATCCTATGGCGGAGGTTTCTTACCGAATTTAACAGCAACCCCATTCCCCAAAGACGTGGCGGATTCGGGCCACATTCTCAGTTCGTCTCTCTTCTGATGGTGTTAAGATGGAAAATTAACAGGCACATGCAGTGTGGCACGCCCGGGAGCTTAGACCCAGTGCAGGGCACGCGGGAGGCCTCTGTGAGTGTCAGCGGAGGATGCCTCTGTGGCCTGGGTCTTTGGCAGAATCTTCTGGAGAGAGGCCGGAGCCTGAGGATGTATTTCATTCTCAACTCTGTGGGGCCGCATCATGCAAAAAAACATTTCTGTCCAACCCAGGTACTTTTCTTGGCAAAATAAGTTAAAAACAAAAAAGTTGAGGCAACAAAGCAGCACCGAGCAGGAGAAGGGCCTTGGGCCCCCCCCTCCACACCCCTCCCCCAGCACTGTCCCCTCCTGAGCACACCTGGGGAGGCTGAGGGGTGGGGGAAGGCGGGGGCTGCACTGAACGGCGCTGTCCTGCCCCCAGGAAAAGTCCAGGAGGCTCTCAGCGGAGCCGTGTGTGCAACGGATCAATACGGGCTTCGGGGCCGCTGAGCTATTATTCACGCCAAAGGGCCTTGTTTGGATGAAGGGAAGGAGGGGGTGCGCGAGTTCACAGAATCACAGTCTAGAGCTCTGCTGCTTGGCATTTCCCCCTCTCTCTGTGATGCCTTCGTTATTTATGTAGCACGAGTAACGAGGTGACTCAGGACGAGGAAGTGCTTTACCCACAGCATGCGGGGAGCTGCTTGAGGCATGACAACGGGATTGTGTGATTTGGGCCGGGCTCCTGGGAGAAAGGCACCCTGTCTTTCTCGGGCTTTGGCGCCTTCTGAAGGAGGCCAATAATGGGCCCAGGGTGGCACGAAGTGAGGCCTGACGCCGGTGCCCTTCCCTCTTAATTATCTCCTGGGATGAGTCCCACTCACCATGTCCTGTGCCCTGGTGCTGGGAATCCATCCTTAACCCATACGCCCTCCGTCCCTCACCTCCTCACACATTCTCAACCCACTTGTCCTGTCATTTTGGGTTTGCCCCACCATCTTGTTTTTGCCCTACTCGCCTCTGGTAAGCAGGCTTTGGAACATTCCCCTTGCTACTGACCTAGAATCCTAATGGACACGGGCAGTCTCTCCCAGCTTGCCCTGCGTCTTCCCTCCTCTACAACAGAAGACGATGCTCACCCTGGTTCCATCACCTCTTCCAGGACCCTGTCTCCGGCCTGGGCCCCGATCACATGCGTTATTCTCCTCCCTGCTCCTGGCCTCTCTTGGTTACTCTGCAGGGTCTCCTTTCTTGGGGAGGATCCCGTGGCTTTAAGCACTTCTCTGAGCTGTCCACACAGTCCCCTGCCTCCTTTTTCAAAGGCTGACATCTTCTCTAAGAACTACCTAAGTCACGGGGCACCTGGGTGGCTCAGTGGGTTAAAGCCTCTGCCTCCGGCTCGGGCCATGATCGCAGGGTTCTGGGATGGAGCCCCGCATCGGGCTCTCTGCTCGGCAGGGAGCCTGCTTCCCACCCCCCACCCCGCCCCTCTGCCTGCCTCTCTGCCTCCTTGTGATCTCTGTCTGTCAAATAAATAAATAAAATCTTTAAAAAAAAAAAAAAAAGAACTACCTAAGTCACGAAACGTGGATGGCCCCTGGCAGACACTACTGGTTTGAGCCCAATGGGCGGCAGGCAAAGCCCTATAAACAAGGATGTTTCCTGGAGTTCGGCTTAAGGTTAGTGAATTACACAGGATGAGGTCAGGTTTGAGGGCTGGCGGCTCATCTCAGGCAACCAGCGTCTCTGGGAGTCAGACTGGGGATGGCTTACCACAAAGCCTTCCTTCCTTTTGGAAAAACGACTCTGAGCCTGTCTTTTGCCGAGGTGTGGCATCCGTTCTGAAGGTGGTAAGCTGTCATGCGGCTAATCTGGAACAGGCCGGAATGGAGATTCGAGACCCCTCAGGCCCTGGCGTGTGTGCCGTTTCCAGGCCCACGGTGGGCTCTGAAGCTTAGGGCGACCTCACTTGGCTCCCCCCTGCCGGACCCGGCCCTCCTGTGCCACAGCTGCTGCTGGGACCGTCTGTCCTTGGACGGGTGAGGCTGAGAGATGGTGGCTGAGTAAGGGACATGTGCCTTCTCTCCCCTTCACATCCATGGGGTGGCTGGCCGCCCAAGGGGTCTGTCTTCCTGGGGACGGGTGGGTGGGAGCCAAGCAGGTCAGCAGAGAAGTTGTCCTCCTTCCCTGTTATTGACCGGGTCACCCCTGCCCTGAAGTACCAACAGACCAGGCCTCTGCCAGTGGCTTCCATGGCTCTGTGAAACTCACGGAATCAGACAGGGAGCCCGGAGGAAGCCAGGCGTTCCGGCGTGGAGAACGCCGCTGACTTCAGATCTGGGATGGTGATGATGATGGTGGAGGAGCTTTCCCCCCCAAAGCTCAGAGCCCATGGAAAAGCTGATGATTTCACCAGCGGCAAGTCCCAGAAAGGAAAAAAGATAGAAGGTCAGTTCCAGCAAGGCATCGCTCCTCTTGTCTCTTAGGGAAGCACTGTTTGCAATGAGCTCATTGACTACACAGAGACGCCCCGTCACACCTTCCCCACACCGGCCAACCGGACACACAAGCGTTCCTTTAAGAAATCCCTACTTACTCTCCAGACCACAGTCTTCCAACCACACACTCAGCTGGCGGAGGAGACAAGTGGACCAGAAACAGGGGACTCTCAGAGCCTCCTTTGAAACCAGCCCCAACCGCCACCCACCTACAGTCCTTGGCTCTGGGTCTGCATTTCTCCCAGGAAAGCCCACCTTGGCTCCCAGGCACCGAGCGTCCCACTGCACCAGCAGTTCAAACCAAAGCGACGAGGAAATCATTGCTTGTAGTTAATTCTCAACTACGTAGACAAACGGCTATAAATATTTATGATGGGAAATTTCATTATTTAAAAAATTCGGCTCTAAATTTCCAGCTAACTCCATGAAGAATGCTTGCTGAACAGGTTGCAAATTAAGAACAATTATTTTTCTCTTCTGCATTTGAATAGAACTTACAGCTAAAGTCATTTAAAGGGGTTAACATCAACCTTAATTAAATATTAAAGTGTGCCTGTACCTGCTGCTATTGTTGCCCCTTCGAATAAGATATAACCTATTTTTGACAAGTTTTCATCTTTCTCTGTGGAAGACGCTACATGAAATCAAATCAGTGGCAAAGAGGAGAGTAATGAATAATCTATTTCATATTCCAACAGTACCCGGAGCTCGGGAGTGGAAAAATATTCAGTCAGATGATGGCAAGAGGCTGCTCGGGTACCACATGACACAGCTAATGTTTAAATAATAATAATAATAAAAAGCGATAAACAAATCATTAGCCCTTAACAGTTGTTTAATGCAATTTGTTAATGAACGTAATGGTGGGGACTAATAAGGAAAGAAAATAAAAACGTCTAAACAGGCGCCAAGTTGCTGGCAATGCGCAATTATTTCCTTGTCAAGTTTTTATGATTTAATGAGCCCCTCTGGGACTGACGGCTGTCAGTCAGTCGTGACTTTTTGACACCATTACAACTTCAAATACAGCAGCAGGCAGGCTGTTTTCCTCGGATTTGAAATACTGAAATGATCTGACAGTTTTAAAGAAAAGATGTGCAAAAAAAAAAAAAAAAAAAAGAGGAGAGAGGGAGAGAAAGACAGTTGCTTTCCTTTCTTTCTTTCTACCCCCTTCCCTTCTTCTATGGGGTGGATAATCTCTGGATGCTGTTTGGTAATGAAAATCCAATCACTGAGGTCATTATCTGATGAGGTTTTTTGGAACAGGCAGGCTTTTTTCCCCCTCTTTATTTCTTTACTTAATGATAACCCTCAATGGGCTGGCCCCGCATGGGACGGCCAGAGCCGCACAATTTTGTTCACCATTAATTTCAGCCTTTGAAGCTCAGGGCTCAGAAGCAGTAGCAAAGCAAACCCCCCACCAAGCTAGTTCCAAAATAAGACAATCCAGCCTGCCTTAAACAGAATAGCAAATGGCCTCCCAGCCCAGGCCTGGCGGCTGACGTCAAGCCCCGTGCATCTGCAGGCATTCGCCTTCAACACGGAACATTTAAAAACTCTTTACAACTTAAGAGATTTTAATTAAATTGCTTTTGATTCCGGAGCAGGGTAGCATCCGCTTTTATTTATTCGGTCGGTCGGGGAAACTGTTTAGTCTGCATGAATTTTAGATGGCAGGGGCTTCCCCTTCCCGGTCCTCCTCCATGTCCTGGCCTTCACCCCCGATCCCACCATCCCCTTGAACATCATTTTTAGCACAGGTGCCCAACCGCAGAAATAGACCTCGATCAAAGCCTACGTGTTAAGTTCCTAGAACCTTTCACAGATCTAGGACTGGCTTCGCCTTGGTGGGCTCCCTCCCTTCCCCCGTGGAGCCGGACCTCCGCTGAGGCTCCTGGGCATTTCCCCTCCAGCAGCTGGGAGGGCCAGGCGCGAGCGCTAGCGCGGGGAGACTTCAAACCAGCATCTTACAAAGCGCCCACTATCCGGGTCACTTCTCCGGGTGGGCTGGATGGGGCTGTTAGGCCAAGGGTTATCTGCTCGGATTCTCTCCCTCTCAAGGTTGAATTGGGGCAAAGTTTCAGGCAAGTGCTGATAAAGAGTTAGAACTGGCGAGAAAAAAGCCACTGAGGGGTGAGCCGTGCACTCCCTCCCCATTTCATCTACTCCACCACGAGCACAGGTTTTACTGAAATATTTAGGAGCCGGCGGGTTTAGACGATCAGATGAACCTGGCTTGCTGGGTGGCCTGGGGAAGAGGCACGAGGTGCGGGTAGAGAGCTAGTTCTACACTTTCGCTAAGATCAACAGTTTCAAAAGCAGCCACCCGAGAGCTTGGTGTAATACTTCCCCCGCCATTCGTGTTTCAGAACGCGAAGGAGGTTGTTGGTTTGTTTCCTCCCTTTTAATGGTTTCTCCAATGTGTTCAGCGTGTACAGATTTCCGTTATTGGAATAAAGGAATCTTGCTGAGATGGACCCCTTCAGCTGATGGGAAAATGAGCGCTGCCTTCCCAGTCCTCCACTGTCCTACTTCGCTGGGCCAAAATCCCACCCCATCCCTGCGAGGTAAAGGCTGCAGCTTTATTTACACAATAGTACATGATTTATCTGGACACACGCAGGCCCTGGCCTGTTTCGCTAAGTGCGATTTCTCTGGTGGATTTTGCCATCCTGCATTTTCTCTCTAAACCGTAACGGTTCTTTTCTGAGTTGGGGGGAAAAAACATAAAAATAAAGGGCAGCATCCAGGTGATCTCAATCTACGGGCACAGGTGGTTAGCATTTTTTATGAAGAGAACAGGTCCGCTTTTCAAGGACTCAGAGCTTCCAATTATATTCAAAAGATAGTACAGACCTCGGAAGTGCCTATGAAGTCTTAAGAAAAACACATTTTGCGTTATGACAAGGGGAAAATGACCTCAGCTTGGGGCAACTTTCAGCCTGATCATAAACGAACTCATTTGGAACGCAATTCCCGGTTCCCTCGGACAGAAAGAAACCAAAGGAAATCACAAAGCACGTCAGAGGTTTGAATACACCGTGAACTCAGGAAGGCTGTGCTAACGCTTTTTTTTTTTTTTAATAGAAAATCCAAGCCATCCTTTGTAACACGCTGCAAACCCTTATTCTTTGAAAGGAGGTTAGTGAACGTTTTCCATGAAGTTTATTCCTAGTGAATTATCCTATAGGACTCTACCATACTTATAATCACATTTGAAATCTCACACCAACGGACTCATGTTCTTCCCCTTCCTGAAATATTCATGTTCTCTTTACATACTGGAATGGATGTGCAGAGCCTTGTCAAACCTTTTGCTTGTAGGAGGGCTGTTTTGGCAGTGCAGACATTAAAACCAAAAGGGTATCGAGATGCTGACACAGGTCAGGGAAGAGGAGGTCACAATTAAATATCGTGCCAGGGCTCGCTTTGTCAGCAAATTCTGGGGACTAGGGGATTTGGGGAAGGTAAGGAAATATTTCATGGAGCAGGAATCAAAGTTGTGAAAAGTGGATCTTGGGCAGGCTTTGCAAAAATGTTCTGGGCTGTAAAAACAAAAACAAAACACACACACACACAGAAAAACACAGAAAGTGCTAAGTCAATGTCCTGCACAACTGACACCGAATATCCACCTTTCCAATGCAAGCGCTCGGGCAGGTAGACTATCTTCACTACGCCTAGGTAGGCACAGGGCTGGTTTGCTGGAGCTTGTCACTGGCTTTGGCCCCTGTTCTTCTCTGCATTTTTATCCTCGGACATCACAGAGGGGCAATTTGGTGACAAGAGATGTGTGACAAACAGCACAGCCCATCACATGCCCCACGACTGACTCATCATGCCCTGTCCCAAACCGTGACCCCTGACATGTCCACAGGGCAAGGAAGAATGTCACCAAGGCTATTTTGGTTAGGAGATGAAATCACCAAAAGGCAAATAAACATTCCCCTTCCCCTACAGAAAACAAATCTGGGTGAAGACAAACCTAGAAAAGGAAACCGACCCGCATGCAAACAGGAATAGAAAATATTTTTACACTCTTTGCACTTCAGCTGAACAGTGGTGAAAAGAGGGAGGGTCATTCGGGGCCTGTCAGCGCAAAAGAATGATTCATGTGACCATTTTGTCTTAATTACTCAGAACAAGCCGTTGTTGCTGTTTGTCAGGGAGGAACAGATTCATCAGTGTCTTCTGACAGAAAAAGTGACCGCCGTCAGGATGGTGACGACCAGGATGATGGCCAAGACGACGACCAGGATGCGGTTCTGGATGATTCTAGGAAAGAGCAGATGGGAAAAAAAAAAATCACATAGATACACGAAGGGTTTTCTGACAAAGACCATCCGAGACCAGGCTGCCTCATCAAAAGACGGTTTCACAGGTGGGGGTAGGGAGCCCAGTGTGGGGCTTGCGTGCGTGTGTGCGTGTGCGTGCACGTGCACGGGAGCTTCCGCTCCTATGAACCATCCACGAGGAAACGAGCGACTCCACGGTGACTGTCACACGGCACCTGGAGAAATGCTCACTGCCAAGCAAAAGCTAATCAAATGGCTTTCCGGGCTCGGGGTACCATGTAGTAATCTGGAAGCGATCAAGGGCCCCATGCAAGCTTCTCTTTTTAATTTAAAATGTGAGACAAGCCTCATTTTTTTGCAGTGTTTCCTGCTAAAGTAAAAGAGTCCAAGGAAACATATGTCAGTAAGGTACTCACCTGTACAGAACTACCCGGGGAAAAGTAAAAGAGAGATTTAGGAAGAAAAGGACAGGATTAAGAAGCAAGTGTCAACCTTGCCGCTCAGGCTGTGAGACCGTCATCTGTCACTGGGGCTCACTGCTCTGTTACACCAGGAGGAAATGTTACATTTGCTCCGTAACACACACACACACACACACAAGATGGAAATGAGAAATTACACAAAGTCCCCGAGTGCCTCGTGTGCTCTGGGGGGTGGGCCCTCACCTCTGGGGATTCCAACCCCTCAGCTCGGGCTCTGCCTAATGCGGACGGGAAAGTGGGAAGTCGGGAGCAGAGGCAGACTACAGACACGTGCTCCGAGATGCCTGCAGAGTTCCCCATGAAGTTGCTTTTTAAGGTGTTAGCTCATTCTGAGAAAAGAGGTTGAGCCCCAGAATGCCTTGTTGAGATCATCAAAGGGAACCCAGGTCAAGCGGCCTTGCCCACGCTCCTCCCGCAGAACCGATCACACAGCGGTGGAGGGAGTGGCTGGCGGTCTGGCGGGGCTCTCCAGGTGCCCAACACCCAGCAGCAAACCCCATCCGCCCGGCCTGCAAATATCAAGCAGGAAGAGGTCTGCCGTCTTGGTCTAACACGAGACCCTGCCCTCCTATTTTGTATCTCTGCGAAGAAATCTCTGCAGGGTGTTGGCAGCCTTTTCTAGGTTCTGGATGAGTTTCTTTCTCAGAAGGAAGACGACATCCCTGTGGCTTCAGCTGGAGCCCTCCCCGCCCACCCCCTTCCTCTCCCAACCTAAATGGATGGATGGAGATGGGGCGCATCAGACAAGCCCACTCCCCTGTGGCCCCCTGGAAGGACTAGCTCCCTCTCCTCCTGACAGGTTACAAAACGATCACATTTGCTGACACGTCTTCCGCAAAACTGCTTTAGTGCTTGTGTCCACTTTCCTCGAAGGAGATGAATGGTCCGCTCAGTCCTCATTTATCACGTAAGGCTCAGCTAAGATCTGTCTCCTTTATTTCTTCCCTTCCCCACTAGAAAGGCTGCGCCCTGACATTAATTCTTCTGCAGTGACAGCTAATTCAGACTTAACAGGCCATATTTGCTCAGGAGGCACAGAGATTCTCTGTCCCCAAAATAAATAAATAAAAACAGGACTTCACGGCTTGTTCAAGTAAGGCTAATTATGAACACTGATCAGTGCTACTTGGTGGGTTGATTTAAAACCCAAATTGATTTTTTCCCCCTTTTCTCTGGAAGGGGCAGAAGTCTTCAGAACAGTCTCGACACATCCCGTTTGCCCAAGTCACTGTCACAATCTCTATTTACCACAGCCATCCGTGTCAGACTTGCAAAGGAAATCAGCAAAATTGAAACTCAGCAGTGAAACAGATTAAAAGCATGAAAACTCTTTAAAATTCTGCCTTAAGTAATATACGGTAGTGTGTCTCTTGGTTGACAACCATTTTATTTGTGGGTTGAGGGCCCCAAGGCATCCGTGATGCTAATTTATAAAGGATTAACCGCGGGGGTTACTTGTTTAATCCAAAGCATGGTTAGAAAAATGAATACACAGGAATCCCTAAATCCTCAGCTCTGCCCTGGCCTTCCTAATTGGGCTTCCCTCATCTCAAGGCAAAGAGGGGTGTGATTCAACCATGATCATTCTTAACAGCTCATATCTTTCATTCACTCAGCACACCACCCATCCCAGGACAGCCCGACCTCTTGCTGGGAGACATTTGGAAGACCGAACAGTCCACTGCCTCCATGGCGAGTCCAGAGTCTAGAGCCTTCTCCTCTGCAGTGCCAGCTCCTGGCACAGTCACTGACGCACCCAAAGGAGGGTAAGGAAAGCAATGCCACTCCTGTAATTCTAATCGTTCCATTCAAGGGCGAATGGAGAAGACACCCGTGCAAACTCAATTTGCAGGGAAATCTCAGGGAGTCTGTGTAGATAAGGCTGAAGTTAAAGACTAAAGTAAACCCCCCCAAAGGTGAAACTGGGTCTTCTCCCTGAAGGTGAGAGAAGGAATGGTCCCCACGGAAATAAGGCACACGGTCGAGGAGGTCGGCAGGAGAGAGCACTTGCTTTCAAAGCAAAGGCTGGTGGACATTTAGGACAGAGGGTACAGGTGGGTGAGTGGGGGAACAGAACTGGAGCAGACAGAGTTGGAAGAAGCTTGACGCAGGCCTGCTGCCCAGCTTTGGACCTCAAAGGGGTTGAGTTGATATGGTGCCTCTAAGGACCAGACAAGGGGGCTGCTGGGGCCCTCGAATGGATAGGAAGCAGCCAGCCTGGAGCAGGGAACGCAGAGGCTGGCACTGGTCGGCCCCATCTGTGAGGGAGCCTGGAGAAGTCACAGCCAGGGGCTGCTGGCAGGTATCGCTGTAGGCAAAGCAGAAAGGAATGCAGAGTTTGCCGAGAATCAGAAAAACAAGACAGGAAAGGGGTTCCCAGCGAGTGAGCCAGAGAAGGAACTTTGGGGAAACCCAAAGTAACTTCTAACTTTGGGCAAAGGGGGCTTTACGTTCCACTAGGTCTGCAGCAAGCTGCCTTAATCTCCCTTTTGAAAATGCAAAGTGTGTTTACTCAGTAAATAATTTAAGAAAGAATATACACTTGAAAGAAGACATCCATTGAAACAGCCAGGCTAAATTGCCTCCGGGCAAAAGCTCGTGCATTTGCATGCTGCATTCTATTAAGTGTGGCTTAAAAGAATGCAGAGCCAAATTAAAAGGAATGTGGGCCCGAAACATCAAGGATGCTCCAAGTTTACATTATGAATCACAGTACTGTTGATACAAGATGAATTAACCATTTACTTTGAGGCTGAACTCACAAAGTACTATGGAAAATACTGATCCCTGTGTGGAACCCTGGGAGCGGCTAATCTTTCCATTGCCAGTCTCCTCCCCCTCCGGAAACAAACTCTTGCGTGTGGCAGCGGGAATCAGAGGAGACGGGTTGGAGGGGAGCAGGCTGGTCGGGCACCTGCTGGAGAAGCCCAGGAATTCGCAGGAGGCGTCCCCAGCATCCGCCAGCACCCGGTTCTCCTCTACTTCTAGGACAGACTGCTCGTACCTGTCCCCTTGACGCGAGGTATGGCTACGCAACTTACGACAGTCAGTGAAATGTGAGTGGGAGCCCTGGCGGCCACTTCCGTTCCAGGTGGAGGCATTTGACTTCCAGTGCCGGCCTCTCGGGCTGGCTCTTCTCTTGCTGTTCTGATTCAGGAGGCTGTATGTCCCAGGAGTGTGGTTGCAAGACAGGGGAGACTGCTTCTGCCTGGATCCCTGAGTCATCACATGGAGCACCATGGCCCCGGAGACTCCCCGGGATGCACAGCTGACTTCTAGTAAGGCACTGAAATACGGCTTAATGAGATGAGATGTGGGCATGTGACTTCAGCCAGTCCAACAGAGTGCATCTCAGAAGCTTTGCCTTGAATGCTGGGTCATCCGGACCGTACAGCGTGTGGGTGTGAGTCCTGGATCTGGACTGCAGGACTGCTGCAGCCATTTTGTCTCCACGAGGGAAGCCAGCCTAAGGAAGAAGCTGACCCACGGAGGATGGTGCAGTCGAAAGAGCGGCAGAGAAATGGAATCCTGGTCCTGAAAACATGGTGAACTTCTAGATCAAACTACCCTTCCTCTGCACTCTGAGTTACATGAGAAAATAAATTAACTTAATTTTTCGAATCAGTTTGAGTTAGGTCTTCTGTTAGTTGAGACTTAAAAGCATTTTTAGGTTGATTTGCCCTAATTCCAAAACCAAGTCCTTGACTACTTCCACAAAGAATTTCCAACCATGCCCTTTTCTCATTTGTTCTTCCCTGGGCATCCCTTACCTCACAGTTATTTATGTTTTTCTGTTTCTTTGCAGGATTCTCCAATAAAAAGTAGACCTTCTAGGGTCTGACTCTCCTTTGTGTTTTTGGATTCCTAGTGTCTTAAACAGAGATGAGCATGGATGTTCTCAAAATAAGGCTTGCTGAGTGCACAGACCGGAGCCTCCTCCATCTGCTTCCCCGAAGGTTCATGTAGTAAGCTTCCTGCTTTCTAAGGGCTGCTTGTAGACAAGCACGGCTTTTGCATTGAGCATCAGCCACCCTCCCATTAAGGATGCCAGCAGTGTCCAAACGCTTTTACAAGCCTGCATTCATTAGCTGGAGAGTGCGCGACACTCCATAGGTTCAGCGCCCTGTCCTGCACGTGCTTTCCTTCCTGGCCAAGCGGGCCTGAATAATGGTGCCCCACCTCTGGGGTCTGGCAGAACAGTAACAACTGGCAGAACAATTAGCAGTCATGAGAGCACGGGGTAAACTGTGCAAGGGAGTCTCTACCCGTGACTCTCTGGGAAGTTCCCAAATATAAGGGCCAAGGGAAAGGCTCTCCGAGTTCTCTGTCAACTTCAACGTTAGTATTCACCAGAAAGAAACGAAAACAGGAATGGGGGAAATGGTTCATCATCATCAGCCTCTAATACTAACTTTAGTTGGAAGCATCACTTCCAAGCCTGATACATGGCTGCCTCCGAGCGAGAGTTGTATGGTTGTTAATGCCCCCTAATAATGCTCATCCAGGCTCGTCTGTGTCCTGCACCTTTGGGAAGAGTCCTCAGCCTCACTCACCCCAGAAGTCAGGTAGGGCTGACCCCACTCCCTGATTCCGCAGGGAAACATATGACCCAGACAGGCCTAGCTAGTGACCGCTGTCTATTCCTTGCACAACTGTTTGTTAAGGATGTGGCATGTCAACCAAGCGAGAAAGAGACTTCCGGGGATTTTTTTTTTTTCCTGGAAAATCAAGGAGAAGGTCCTCTCTTTACTGAGATTGACTATAGAGACGGTGGAAGCCTAGAATTGCTGGAGGCCATTCTTCTCACCATGCAGGATGGGAACCTGCACAAAGGACACCAACACAGAGGAACACGGAGTCTGGAGATGAAGAAAAGAGATGGGTTCCTAAAAGCATCCTTTGGACCCTTGGATCCTGCTGTGTCACGTGCTGGCATTGCTCAAAGAGTCACATTTAAACTACTCAGTTTGAGGAGCCAAATAATTCCCTTTGGATTTGAGCAAGTTTGGTTGAGGCTTCTCTCACTTTCAACCATACTGACCGTACCCAGGTGAATGGTGTCCCTTCCAGCTCCACCCCGTTCTGGTCCACCGGGTACCTCAATGGCACCTTATTTGGAAATAGGGTCTCTGCAAGATGTAATCTGTCAAGGATCTTGAGATAAAATCATCTTGGAGGTACGGTGGGCCCTAGGTTCAATGACTAGTGCCCTTAGAAGACAAGACCTAGAAAGACTTGGGGGGAAAGGCCAGGTGAGATTGGTAGCAGAGACTGGAGATGCAGCTGGAGGCAAGGAATGCCTGGCGCTATAGAATCTGGGAAAAGTAAGGGACGATGCTTCTCTAGAGCCCTTGGAAAGAACATGGCCCTGCTAACTCCTTGATCTCAGACTTTAAGCCCCCAGAACTGAGACAGAATAAATTTGCTGTTTTAGCCACTCAGTTGGTGGTACTCTGTTACGGCAGCACCGGGACCCCAATACATGGAATACTTGGGTCCACAACAGGCTATGGACCTGGTCGTCTGGTGTTGGCCTTTATGATGACTCTTCTCTATCCAATGACCCCTGACTGCAGGACATATTTACTCTGGAACTGTACAAAGTCTTCCTCTGAGGACAGGCCGGTTCCAGCCTGGTTCCCTGGAAGCTCTGAACATAGCCATGGGGCTCATCATCTTCAGGAGCTGTTTGTTCTTTCATCTCAGAAGGAGAATTTCCATTCATGAACTGAGCAGGCAGCTGCTCAAAGCCACATGAGAGGAGGGACCTGAGGGGATATGTCTCAGAGCACTCCTGCCTCTGGGAAAAGACATTTAAAATAGGAAGAAAACCCAGATGTCATCTCTGGGCCAACTTACAAAGACATCACCCACCAGTCATCATCCATATTCACTGACCTAAGTTTAGGAGAAGTGGGTTGTCTGGGAGCCCTGAGGACGCAGGGCACAAGGAGGGATACGTTTTGATGGGTGGAGAAATGAGCACACTCCGGCAAGGAACCCAGGATACAGGAACAAGAGTCTGAGCTCTAGCACACCTAGGTTAGGTCCTGAGTGAGGGCCAGAGTAGCTTAACCCCACTTCCAAATCTCTACTTAGTTTAACCAGGATCAGCAAATGCTCTCTGTCAAGGGCGGGACAGTAGATGTGTTCGTTTCCCAGAGTTGCCATTGCAAAGGACCACAGACTGGGGGCTTACACAACAGAACCTGACTGTCTCACAGTCCTGGAGGCCAGAAGTTGGAGATCAAGGTGTTGGCAGCATGGTTCATCCTAAGGCTGGGAGGGGGCACAGGCTCCACTCCTCTCCCCGGCTTTTGTGCTGACAGTATTTGAGGTTCCTTGGCTTACAGATGCGTCATCCTGATCTCTGCCTCCATCCTCAATGTGACCCTCTCCCTGTGTGTGGGTCTGTGCCCAAATGTCCTCTTTCCATAAGGACACTAGTCATCCTGCATTCGGGGATCACCCTGCTCTGGTATGCCTCATCACAACTACTAACATCAGCAAAGGCCCTATCTCCAAACAAGGCCACATTCTGCGCTACTGGGGGGGTTAGGCCTTCATCACATGGATGTGGGTGGGGGGACAGGGGGACAGGGGAGGACACAATTCAATTCACGATAGTACTGTTTTTGGCTTTGTGGGCCATATGGGGTCTGTTGCAACTCCTAACTTTGCCCTTCGTAGTGACAAGGCAGTCGTAGACAAGGTGAATGGGCAAGCGTAGCTGTGTTCAAAGAAAGCTTCCTATTCGGAAACTAGAATTTGAATTTCATATAGTCTCCATCAGTCAACAAAATTATTTTGATTTTTTTCCCATCATGTAAACATGTAAGGTGATTTTGATCCCACGGGCCATACAGAACACAGGCATTGGGCTAGACGTGGCCTGCCATCCCCAGTTTGCTCACTCCTGGTCTGAAAGCTAAAAGCTAGGTAAGATCGGCCCGGGTCTGCTGGAGAACAGGGTGGTCCCTGGGCCGCACACAGTGGGTCCTACTGAGGAATAAAGGAAACACAGAGTCCCTGCCCTCCGGGGGCTGAGGGTGTCACAAGGAGTGATCAATTACAGAAGCCTGACAGCAAAGGCCGTCATCAGAGCAATGCCAGCGCTCGACAGTTTGCTGTGTGCCCACCATCCTGCATCGGCCTGGGGTGGCCTGGAGCAAGGCACGCCATGACACCTGGGTTTCATTTCTCACCCAGCAAAACCAGCCGGCTCACCAACCACCCCGGGCAGAAGAGGATTAGCTCATTCAAGACTGTAAAGCACTTTGAAAAGGTAAAGCCCTTTCCATGCATGTGGTCCGCAAATAATTCAGTGACAGAGGAGGCCGCTTTAGGAAAGGTGAGAGGCAGGAGGGAAGTTGTCAGGAGGCCAGAGAGGCTGCCCGGGGAAACTTCCAGGGGCTGGATGGGAGGGCGGAGGTGGCAGTCCAGGGAGCCGTGGCCTCATCAAGCCGGCTGGGCTTATTGTCCCCACAGGATGGCGGCCATCTGGGCCTCATGGTGACACTGTTCCCAGCAGGGCCACCTTCCCTCGGAGGTGGCAGTGTGAACATCAAAGGCGAAAGCATGGGTTCCCATCAGCCGGCTCAGGGATTCCTCTCTGGCTGGGGAAGGCAGCCAGCAAGTACCTGTCCGGGCTCACTGATGAGGCCAAAAGGTTTTGATCAGTGATCTCTGTGGCTACTATGCTCTCTCTGTGGCCAAAGGTGTACAGCGAGTTTCAGCCTGGGCGCCATGGCCACGACCATTCTTAGACACGGACTTGACCGTGGCAAGGGGCGGGGAGAGTGGCTTGGCTGGCTACAGGGCTTTCGGATAGAATCAAAGGGTTTCAAAAGAACTTGAAAGGAATGAAGTGAGGATGCTCTAGCAACGCATCATCTACTTTATCCCTCGCGCATCTGCCGCCTGCTCCAGCGGGCAGAGGCCTCCCCACCCTGGTCGGGGAAGGGACCTGCCCCAGGCTTTAACCATCTGGGAGCCAGCTGGGTCCCCAGACGCCCAGGCCCGTTCGTGTTCGTGGTAATGCTCGGGCTCATCCGAGCGGCCGGTGTCATCCTGGCGATGGCACGCGATAGCCATTCACTCACATGCTGCTGCGAAGACGACCCGGTCGACAAGATCAAGGAACATGCCCCAACGCACTGGCAACAGAGGACAGCAGTTCCCACATTCCAGGCTGAGAGTGACGCGAGAAGAGCAGAGCGACATGGAAGGCTCCTTGTCCCTGAACACAAGATGACTCTATTTGAAGGACTCGCCATTTCTCTGACATTGGGTCCCTTCCACTGCGTCAGTGTTCAAATGTCCTCTGTTTTATGGCGTGATGGTGATAGTCGATGGCAGGTTTTTTTCCCCAGCGACCTTATTTGGACATTGGAAATAGACTCTCTCCTTGGAAAGTATTCTCTCTTACTTGGCAAAGTAAAAAGCGGACAATCCTGTCCTGGATTTCAAGAGAAAAAGTCCCAATCGGAGAAATGTGAAAGTTTCCGCGCCTGGGAGCTGGAAAATCCTACCCAGCTGGACTCGCTGGTGATGGCTCCTCAGGACTCGACGGGACGGCGCCCCTGGTGTTGGTGGTGGCAGCCTCGTCACGGACGGACGCAGACACGACCACGCCACGCCAGCAGCTCGTACTGACTGGGCACCTACTCCGGGCTGGGGGCCGTTCTGGCGTCTTCTACACGTTGTTGAACCTTCGCAACAATCGGGTGAGGTGGAGACGGTTCTCATTCCCACTTTGACCAAGACCTCAAGCCGCCTCTTCGAGCTTATATCCCACCCCTGCAGGACACCCCAACAATGCAGCAATTATTTATGTAACTGGTGTGTCTTCTGTTCCCGACCAGACTCTTCTCGGCTGTTTGAAGGGCAAGTCTTTGACATCTTCATCTTTATATTCTTCTCCACAGACAGAGTAATTGGGTATGCAGGTTAATTTTGTTGAAAGTACGCAACACTAATTAACTGAAGTCAACTCTTTTCTTAGTGCCGGGTGTAAAAGGCACAGGAAATGATTACGATAATGTTCATTTTTATTCAGTAGCATATTTGCCAGCTTTCTTCGGTCTGTTGTCCTCTCTGCCTCTCTCCTAGGCAAAGGCATGACCACGGATCCCTCACGGATTCGGGGATAGAGGGAATGGCATGCGTCCACTGCGGGCTGTTCACCCAAGACCGCCTGTTGCCCAGGGACCTGGGACCCCGTGATTTTTTATGAAGTTTACATCACCCATTGCACAAATGAGGGGATATGCTATGAGAAGATGCCAGGTCTGCGGAAGATTTAATTTAATGCATCTGTTGGAATACAGTACCTGACAGAAAAGAAAATCAGGTGAGAGAATTAGCTAGACTCACGGTGTGATTCTGGGAAAGGACTAAGGGTCCCTTCATCCAGGAAATGTAATAAAGGAATCTCTCCCCAGGATTCTCTGTATGGCATGTGGGTAGCAAAATATTTCCAGTCTTAAAAAGGCAAGGTGAGTTTTTGTGCTCTTGGATGCTTACTCCATGTTTGATGTCTTTTAATCTCACAATGATCCTGATTTATGAGAACCCAGATTCGGTGGCTCAGGCCCACCGGGGGAGAAGGCCAGGCCCAATAAGATGTGGTTCTCAGTACAAGGCAGACTACCACGGTGTCAGGCCAGGATGGCACCCCCTTCCCGGTCCCCAGTCTGAGGTGCTGCACCTCCACCCCTTCCCCACTCCTGCTGGGTGCCCTGAGGTCCCCCATTCCCGCTGGGTCCTGCCCCTGTATCGTGAGGCAGCCTAACTGCCCTGCTGACCTGGCCCACCAGTTCCTCCCCCTTTTACCCTCCAGGGAAGCCGTGAACTACATTTGGGCAGAAGCTGAGCAGCTCCCTTCATTTCTGGAGCCAAACTGCCTGGATTTGAATCCAGGACCTGCCACACACCAGCTGTGCAGGTTGCTTCCTTATTTCTCTGAGTTGAAGTCCTTTTGACCGCTTTGGTGTGAAAATATTATTTTATGACACGATGGTGATAGTAGATGGCAGTGTTTTTCCCAGTGTCCTTACTTGGACATTGGAAACGTTCTCTCTCTTACTTGGCAAAACAGGAAGTGGACAATCTCCTTCGGTCCTCTGTTTAAAAAGAAAACCAAAAGTACCAGTACAAAGAATCCAGAAGTTCCAAAGAACCAATGCGTCCTTTTCCTCATTAGAACAAAAGTGGGGCTAATAATAGCAGTACCTCAATGACTTACATTAATAAAGAAATGAGTTAATTCAACGTGAAGTGCTTTAGGTCAGTGCTTGGTAACAGCAACTGCTCCGTAAAAAGCTCTAAGAATTATTATTAGTCCATTGCTGTTATCACTCACGGCTCTCCCCACAATGGGCCCTGAAGCTCTCCCCTGTTTGGCTGCTCCCCCACCCCCTGCAATGTTAGACACCCCCCACCCCCCACTTCAGGTGCCTTGGTCTGGAAAGCCTGCAGATTTCTCTCAGACTCCTGCAGGGCACATCCTGGCGCTGGCCCTGATTAGCGTGCCTTGTGGGGTCCAGGCTGAGCCCCTCTCCTGGAAGCCCCATCTTCAGCAGCTACTAAGTTACTCAGGAAGGTGGAGGCTGCCCTTTCCAGCTCCGTTCCTTTCCCTGGGAGCACCCTGGGACAAGCCAAGATGCCTCTTCCAGAACAAGCTGGTTGACATCACAGTGATGGAGACAGCCGCCTTGGCGTTAGTGATGGGTGCTACCATTCTTTCCCTGCAACATACGATGTTGATGTTCGAGACTTATCTCCTAATTGTTCTGGATTTATACCTTTTTTCTTCCTTGATGTCGGGAGGAAGAAACACTTTGGCAGAAGTTTATCAGTCACCTGTATCCCTGTCAACTCTTGAGGGATGTGGTTACCGTTTCTAGAATATAACATCAGAGCCTCTCTGTCTTGTCCAGATTTGGTTCTGTGGCCGCTGAATGGGATGTCTTTTTTTTTTTTTTTAATTTATTTATTTGACAGAGAGAGAAAGGTCACAAGTCGGCAGAGAGGCAGGCAGAGAGAGAGAGAGAAGGGGAAGCAGGCTCCCAACTGAGCAGAGAGCCCGATGGGGGTCTCAATCCCAGGACTCTGAGATCATGACCTGAGCCTAAAGCAGAGGCTTAACCCACTGAGCCACCCACGCGCCCGGAATGGGATGTCTTAATCGCATCCTGCACTGGGCCAGTCCCGGGCCCGCTTCTCTGTTTAGATCCTCTCCTCGTCCCTTGACTGCTTTTTCCCTGCATCAGAGAGAGGCTGACTCCTGCCGCCACGTCGACCCCTGTAGCCTGGTTTCCCACTGCATTCAGCTAGTGGGAGGCACTGGGAAGACACCAAGGGGTGGCCAGGGATGGGCAGAAGAGAAGTCAGGGTATTCTTCCCTTTCTTTCCCTGCCTTCTCAGCAGCTCCATCCCCACTGTGGCTCCAGCCCAAGAGGCCTCTGTGCTTCTAGCTTCCATCAGGTGACCCCAGTCCTGGGCTCCGGGCACCCTGTTCTGCCCACTGTTCCCTCCATTCCAGGCAGGGGACTCCCTGGGCTCCTCTGTTTTCCTGGCGGGAGAGGACACGAGGCCCCCAGCAGGGTGTGTGCTGTCTGTTCAAACCTAACATGGCCTTCCTCATCTTTTCCCTTAAACTCTCCTTACATAACCCAAAGCGGTAGTAATCATTTCGGAGCAGGTGAACTCCAGGCTAAGAAGGCCTCCTCGAGAGGCTTATTAATGATAACCAGGATGGCTGGCTCATAGTTCTTCGGAGGAAGGGGGGGGTAGGGTGACAGTCAGATGGCAGGATCCCAGGGTTTGTGTCAGACAAAGTCACATCACCTCCTGGCCTGAGAACACGGGTTCTTCTCTCCAAGGAGGGGAGTCCTGCAGGGAGCTGGGGCGATAGCCAGTCAGGACTGCCGACACCCAGGGCAGGAACTGGGAGAACCGGGAGCGTCTTTCCTTTCTCTAAACTGGGGGGGGGGGGGGGGGGGGGCTGCTCCTGACTGCTGGGGGACTCACAGGGGGCTGAGTGCAGCCGGATCTCCTGACTGCTGGGGGACTCACAGGGGGCTGAGCGCAGCCGGATCTCCTGACTGCTGGGGGACTCACAGGGGGCTGAGTGCAGCCGGATCTCCTGACTGCTGGGGGACTCACAGGGGCTGAGCGCAGCCGGATCTCCTGATTTCTCCTGATCTGCCGAGAGACCCAGCAGTTGTGCCCCCTGTGAAATCACCCGTTTTCATTCTTGGCAACCAGTGAAAGTTTTCCAGAACACTGGGTGGCCCCACAAAGCTCATCTGTCTGGGGGGCAGAGTGCGCCTGTGGGTCCTCTGTCTGTGACCTCTAACTGGTTATTAGGGAACAAATTAGAAGGAAGGGGGTGGGTGGGTGGAAGCATCCTGCCCAACCGCTGTCCTGGGGATTCCCTCAGCGGCCCACCTGACCCCGCGGAAGTGTGAAATTCAGCGTCGAGAGGAGCATCAATACCAGGTCTACACGGAGTGTATCCAACTTAGCCCACAACCAACTCCCAACTAGTGGACTGAAGGCCAGCGAGAGGTCAACAGAAGGCACAAACCAGCTCGTGTGTGCCCTGCGGACCTCTCACAGGGTGATGACAAGCACAGGCAGAGGTCGGCTGGACCCCACATCTGCAGCCCCCTTGACCTTCACAGCCTGCACGATGCCCTGAAGAGCCCAGCTGGCGATTCTCAAGGAGGACGGGGTGTATAGCTCACGCACACGCTTTATAAAGCAGTAGGCCTGTGAGGGGAAACTGAGTAGTCTCTACTGGGCTTGTGAGGGGAAACCAGGCGTCTCTACTGGAGGGTAAGAGGCAGAGAGAGATCTCCCGTCTACTGAGTGATCTTGTGAAACACAAGTAAACGTGCCTCAGTTTCCCCATCTCTAAACTGGCAGCAACTATACGTGGCCCAAGCGCTCCTGCGGTTGGATGCCGAGGACTACGTTTAGGGACTTGATAAAAATAAAAGACAATAAGTTGCTCAGGAGTAGAGTGGCCTTTGAACACACTCTCAAGTGCTTTATTTTGCTGCAACAGATAGAAAAACCAGCACTTAGTTAGGAGGGATGGATTGCTCTCGGAGCCAATGTTACAAAGAAGGAGCCACTCTTTTCACTCTCATCCTTTGGAGGGACTGCCCTCAAGCTCCTTGGCCTTCGTTTTCAAAAGTGGATGGAGAAATCCAACCCCGGACTACAGCTACCGGACAACACGAGGTCACCTAATTACCAACGGAAAGTGGTGTCACTCCAGGTCCTTGCCAGAGGGCGTGACCTCAGAGTCCCCTGCTGAATGTCCGTCAGAAGTCCAGCAGAGAGAAACGGCGGTGACTGAGGCATCTAATGAATGGGGTCCATCCCTCCCGGAGACACTGGGGTCTCTCCTTGGAGCCGCGGAGTCCCCGGGAGCCCACCTGCACCGAGCTGTTCAGGTTCACACGTGCTCTCACCTGCTTGGCGCAACGCCACGGGCTTACACAGGCGAACGGTGAGAAGCAGCCTTGTGGAGCTCATACTTCCTGTAAGGATGCCCTTGAACATGGTGTTTATTACCCTGAACAGCGTGTGTCCCTGCAATGAGGTCCCACGGGAAGGTGTTCTCTCTCGTCGGGGTAGAGGAAGGAGCTCTGTTTTTATCTTAGGGGTATTGACTCATGTAACCGAAACCATCTTCCTCTTCAAGGTGGCTGCCAGGATGCCTCGAGATAAATCCACGGCCCACCTCTCACAGACCTCCAAGTTTGTGTACGAACCTCACCCCTGACTTCATTTTATATACAGGAAATCTATTGTCTATATTTAGGCCATCTGCTATAAATCCTTTTGGGACCAGACAGGACAGGTTTATACGCAGGCACTGAGGAACTAAGAAAACAGAAGGAATTTATGTCCTCATGGGTCGGCTACTTGAATGATTCTGGCTTTATTTCTCCTCATATCCCCAAACAGTCCTGTTCCGTGTGATATTTGGAAAGCAAGTTTGCACGTTTACCAAAACAACAGGACATTTCCATTTTTCCCTTGAATCTCCTTTCATGGCCAGCATGGGGTGACTTCTAGAACGAACCTAAACTTGGGACTCGGGGCCCCTGGGTTCCTCCGTAGCCAAGCGCAGTGGATCGTGGGTCCCCTTTGTTTGGGGATTCACTTCAATTGTCTTAACAACGTGGACCTCTTTTGTGAGAGCTGAAGGCGTTCCCAGCACATGTTGGCTGCAAATACACTAGCCGAAATGTTACCGTGGTCACGGCTCTTCCTTGAACAATCTAAAGCATCTTTCTCTCTGTATATATTTGGTTTTTCAGACTCTTTAAAGCCTGGAAAACAATCGTAGCGAAGGCCATTCCTGAGATGGCACTAAAAGAACCTACTCGGAGACAGATAAAAATAATGAGAATCTTTCTGTCAGGAAAGATTTAGAAAATATCACTGGCATTATTAAAATTTAATTTTTTACTCGGCTTTTTGGTTCCCCTTTCCGGTGATAATGAGCAGGGCTGCACACCTCCGCCTTGCTAGCGCTTGTTTTGTGCAATAAATTCAGCCTTCCAGTCTGAAGACATTTCAGACAACAGTTTTGACTGCTATAGGCTTTTTACCCTGTGCTGTGCTTTGAGTCTTCCTATAAAAACCAGTTCATGAGATAATTTTCCACAAGGCCGGTGGAACTAATAAAAATCAATTTTGCCCAACTGGTTCAGAGAAATCTTGGGAATAGGCAAGGCAGAACCGCAAAAAAGGGGGGGGGGGAAAGACCAAGAATCAATGTATTCACTAATGGTTTACTTGATAGAGAACTATCAAATTAGCTGACAGGAGATGCTTGGCTGTAGGAATTTTCCTTTCGGCCGGAACAGACCACCTTTTAAGAGTCTAGGAGAAAGCTTTTCTTCCCACTGGTTGAAGATACTCAAAAGGAGTAATTCTGAGTTGACCATGCCTTGGGTGACAACAAGGCCGATTTCAGACCTGACACATGGCGGCTTCCGTTGAAGTCTTGTCAGACCCTCTGGTCCTGTGAATGGTTCGGCTGAGTTTTACACAATTTGCTCGAAGGCCACAGGATCAGTGGGCCAAGGATCCAGTGCGTTAAAATATGTCAGGTTCTGGAGCCAACCACTTTGTACCTCCGCCATGACAACCCATCGGACCCCTTGTTTTGGCTTCCTGCCAAGGGAAGTGGGACTCCCAAGGGGCACCTCTTTTATAATCTGGAAACAAGGTCTTATAATCTTTTATAATCTGGAAACAAGAGCAGAGGGTAGTGGTTCGCACAGTACATTCTCTAGAACACATGCATTAATACCACCTCTGTACGTCATTAGCTCTTGTTAGTTGCTGCTAGGTCTAAAACAAATGGCAAGACTTTGTGCAGGGGAAAGGGAAAAAACACTGGAAGGAAATGTAGTCAAGTGTTAACAGCACTCCTGGGTGACAGGTGGTAGGTGTTTTTCCCCTATCTTTATCTATTCCTACATTTTCTTGAACTGTTGATTATTATGTTTATGATTATTATTTAGGATAACACTAAGAATTGAGGAAATTGAATAAAAGAAATCTAATCATTTGTTCACAAGGTTATAAGAAAATGAGAGGGGGTATGTGAGAAAAAGAAAAACAGTGGTAAATTTTTAAAAATCTTTTTTGGTGCCTTATACTATTTTAAGTACTTCACACAAATTCTCTTAGCGAATTCTCTTAACACATGTATGACAAAGCTATCAATGTGCTCATTTTCCAGAGGAGGAAACCGAGACCCAGGGAGGTCAATTTGCCCACGATCACACCGCAAGTCATTGGCAAAGTTGGTATGTAAAATCAGGCCTGATTTCAAGGACCACGTACCGTGCCTGACGTGAAGAGCCATTGTGGGCATTATGCTGCCTCGTGCCTCCTAGCTCACTTTGCATTTATGAATAAAATCAGGGGTAACAACATCTGTTCTTTTATTTCCTACTTTATAGGTCCTTGTGATGTTCAAATTAGATCATGCATGTAAAAACAGAAAACGCGAAGTTCCCCTCAAAGAATTACGGTGATGTGGTAACATTCCATGTAACACTGGCGAGTTGAGCATTGCCACAAAAGCTACTTGGATACTGACACTTTTCAAAGAAAAAATACACTAAAATAGAATGGATACAAAAAACCACATTGAACAAATTTGTTCTTAATGACTCAGAAGGTGTAAGAGGATCTCGAACTATCCCACTCGGTACAAAGACCACCAATTCTCTTGCCCATAATATACAAGCTGAAAAGCAAAGGTTGTAAACAGTATGTACGTTATGACCCCAATTTTGCAAAAGGGAAAAATACACACATTAAGCTTAAAGTAATGATCGTGGCTGGATGTCGGGATGATGCAGATTTTTTTTTTTTTTTAAGATTTTACTTATTTATTTGACACAGAGAGAGAGAGATCACAAGTAGGCAGAGAGGTAGACAGAGAGAGAGGGAAGCAGGCTCCCTGCTGAGCAGAGAGCCCGATGCGGGTCTCGATCCCAGGACCCTGGGATCATGACCTGAGCCGAAGGTGGAGGCCCAACCCATTGAGCCACCCAGGCGCTCCGATGATGCAGATTTTTAAAAAACCTCGGATTTTCCCGATTTTGTTTCTGTCATGGATATGCACTAATTTTACAATCAGAAAAAAAATTCAGTCACCACGTACGTCTACGAAAACATCCTCCCCTTCTTCCCTGGATGAGACGGCAAAATACAATCAGAGCTTTGTGGCTGTTTGAATTCTGCTGAAATAAGAGTTGATTTGGAATGCATTTCCAACCTTAAAATGAGGAGTGCGGACGCCTCACTGCCCTCACACAAGTCGGGCTCTGTCTCTTCTGCCACATGCAGCTTGACTGTGAACCACCAGGGTCGAGAAACAGGAAGCAACACGGTGCCATCTGAGAAAGAGAAAACCTGCTTGGCCATGATAGCGATAGGACGGTAGTGCCCAGTCTGATTTCTAGAATGACCTGATCATCTGCGTGGGGCTCGGAAGGGGACCCGGGCCTCTGGTCCACGTACACAGGCAGTGGCTTTGCAGAAAAGTGTCACCGGGTTTGGAAAAACAAGGCCCAGTTCAGATTTCAAGCAGTGCCACCAAGGAAGCTATTTTTAAGTATCTAATTGCATTTGTAGCATCTGACATTTTGCACGCTCTGTTTTTATGACTTCAGCATGATAGGTGTGCCCTAAGACAAACAAAAGAGAGATTTCGTGGGGGACACCGGAGTCATGTCGAATATTCCCAGTATAGAAATATTATAATATGCCCTGGAGACTATTCCAGGGCCAAATAAAACATAACCCAATGTATAGAACCTCAGAATGAGGACTGCTTGGCAGCCGAGGAGGACAGGGATTTACTTATTTATTAGGCCGGTACACAGCCTCTGATGCTAACACGCAGTGATGGGAAATGCCAACATTTCACCTCAAATCAAGCCTAGAGCCCATAACGTCGACACTTTGCCTTTCAGCAGAAGATCACACACAGCACAAATCTGGGTTTCTTGTACTAATTGGGGAGGTTTTCTAATTTGCTTATGATATCTGCCTCATGTCGAGCTAATCTTCCTCCAGTTACCTCCTAACACTGTCTGAAATAATCCGCTTACTCCTGGTCTGTCTGCAGTGCTTCGTATCAAATAACACCGGCTGCCGCCCAAGGCACCCGCCCCCCTCTCCGCCGCCCCTTTCCCCGTTCCAGTCCTGAGCCCAAGCCTGAGCCTGAGCCCGAGCCGGGGCGTCACCGAGTGTGGGTCTACCCCTGCGGACGCCTCAGCTGGGGGCCCAGGGTGGGGGCGAGCGGGGCGCAGGGTGCAGCCAGGCTTTCGAGTAAGTCCCGATGATGCCGTGCGTGCCACACCGCGGTCATTAACAACCGAAAGCATCATCTGGCAACTGTTTTGAAAAGACTGCGACAAAGAATTTTGTTTTCCTGGACTGGGCGGGCAAACTATTAACGGGGGTGTTCAGCAGCCTATGTCCTTATTACCATCAACATCCAAACTTGGTCTAAGAAAAAGTTTTTTTCCCCTAAATGGAGCCCCCCGCGGCCGCCCCTTGTAAAGCTTGATGGTAACATTTAATGGGACAACCTGGGGGCTCCACCGATGCGGGCAGGAAATGCCATGTCGGCAGATCACCGCCTTGCTCTCACCCAGCGTGAACGCATTAGCTTTTTAAAAGAATTTTAGGGAAGGAGATGCTTTAATTTTCATAAAGCAGAATGGCTTTGGATGCTAATGCTCACCAAACAGGCTGTGAGTGCACGCACGTGTGTGGGAACACCACCCCCCCCCACACACACCAAATCCAAGCTGGGCTGGGGCGCCAAGTGGCGGGTAAAGCAGGAGTCGGGGTGAGGAAAGCGTCCCAGGTGAGCTTGGCTGTGTGACCTTCGGCAGAACGCAGCCTCCTTCTGGGTCCCCGCTTCCTAGTCTGCAAAGTGTTGGCTGCGGGGGTGTGCCAGGACTGAGGGAATGCTAAGATTCCTTCTGCCACTAAGAGTCTCCAGTCATTAATTAAAAGGTTCTTGCTCTTTTTCTCAAAAATGTGTCCATTCGAAACCAGCAGACCCAGCATCTCTTCTCCCCTTCTGCGCAACACGTAGTGGAAAACATTTCCCCCACACTTTCAGAGGTGACTGAAGAGCAAAAAAGTTATATTGTTTAATCCTACTTTATAGGAGTTTGCTCTTTTATTAGAAAACAGACCCAGAACAGTGATCAGTAAGGTATATGTACCCAAAGTGGGGGGGCTGGGGGGCGGGAGGGGAAGGAAAAAAGAGGCTGCCTTCAAGTGCCTTGTGGAAATGTATAAAACAAGCAGCGAGATAGTCCTTTGCCAAACACTGTCATAAATTTTTTATTTGGCAGCTAACATTCTCACTAGTTTTCTTGGCAGCAATTGGGACCTTTAGCAAGAAAGGTGCAGGAGAAAAATACCTTGTTTAGAGATGTTTTCAACACTTTCTGGGATTTTTCAGAACTTCTGCCTGCAGCACATTTTTACAACTATAGTCTCCAATCACCCGACGAGTGGGTGGTGGGGTTTAAACTTTTTTCTTAAAAAAAAAAAAAAAGGAATATATAGAGAAAAAGTGAACAAGCCATGCTACCTCCCTCTGGCCTTCCACTGAGCCCATCTTTCTTATTTTTCATGGTAGGTATTTCTGATACCAAGTGCTTAGTCTTCTCGTCTAGACAAAAAAGTGAAAATAGTATCAGGATGTACCTTTTGTTGGGCCTGATACTATCTATATTGTATTCCCAGATGACGGAGATAAAGGAAAGTAAAACAAGCTGACGACTGGCCCATTTTTCTTCCACAGTTCTGTCAGGAACACGTCCCACCTGTTGCCTTTGGGTCAGTGAATGGGCGAAGAGCTGAGAGCTGCCCCGGATCTGCAGCCCATATAGGCCCACACGGGTAAGACTTCCATAGTCGGACTCCCGATGATGGAATGGGTGGAATGAAAGGATGAGGTCTTTTGTTACAACCCCATCCTACATACTTTATACACGCATACACTCTTTATTTCATTTATTTATTTTTTAAAGATTTTCTTTTTAAGGAATCTCTACACTCCACGTGGGACCTGAACTCACAACCCTGAAATCAAGAGTCGGATTGCTCTACTGACTGTGCCAACCCAGCACCCCACAAACACACACTTCATACAGGCTTGCAAAACTCCTTCTACTGGGGGACTTCCGGCTATGAGTGAAGAGGTCAGCAAATTCACTCTCCCTAAAACAAGTATAAAACTAAACAGTTGTTTAAAAAATCCTCCCAGAAAAGGAAAAAAAAAAATCCTCTCAGTTCTCTGGATAATGACCAAAGGCAAAAAAGAAATCAAGGAGTGTTTATTCATAGAAAGCTTTCAGAAGAACTTGTGTAAGAACATCCCCACTTCTTCCCCTAGCTTAGCTGGCTAGAATAATGATTTTACCAGGGTGTGGCTGCCGGAGAAGGCTGACTGGACTTGAAGCAGAAGACAAAACCCATGTCCAGTGACAGTCTCAGTAAAAGCAGCAAACTTGATGGGGAAATACAGAAGGGAAAACCGAGGATTCTTTCTTTTTTCTTCTCTTTTTTTTTTTTTTTTTTAAGATTTTATTTATTTGAGAGAGAGAGAGCGAGAGCAAGCTCACAAGCAGGGGGAATGACAGAGGCCGAGGGAGAAGCAGGGTCTCTGCTGAGCAAGGAGCTGGATGCGGGGCTCTATCCCAGGACCCTGAGATTACAACCTGAACCGAAGGCAGATGCTTAACCAACTGAGACACCCAGGTGTCCCAAAACCCAGAGTTCTGCTAGCCTGAGGTTGTGGTTCTGGTTTGGTGAGTGACAGACCAACCGAAAATGTGGTAGAGGGACCCGGGAAATGAGAGAGCCTTGAGGTGTGGATCGGCAAGCATGTGCATGTGTCAGGGAGATCTGAGAGGCCCCCAATAAAATGTCAGAGCCAAGGCAGGCTTGAGAAGAGGCTGAACTTTGAATGTTTTCCTCAACCCACATATAGTTCACTTGACAGAGGACTGAAGACTTATGGTTCAAGGTTTTTGAGCACAACCCTTTCTCAGTCATTGGCTGGCCACTAAGCTCTGCACATAAAGGGGCAACCCCTAGGAAGCCAGGCTCATAAAATAAAAATAAGAAATAAAAAACAAACAGAAAAGCAACAACTGTGCAGACTGCAGGGGAGATGGAGCCCGTAGATCACGTTCAGGCAAGCTATTTAAAAATATCAGCATCCTGAGCTGTTACAATATATCATCTAAAATGTTTAGTTTTCAACAAAAAATTATGACACGACAAAGAAAGAAAAAAGGGTGCTCTATATTCAGGAGAATAAAAGCAGTCAATACAAACTGATTCTGAGTGGCTCTGATGTTGGATCTAGCAGACAAAGACTTCAAAGCAGCTATTATAAACATTCAAGGAATTAAAGAGACTGTTTAAAGAGTTTAAAGAAATTATGATGACAATGCTTCGACAAATAGGGAATCTTAGTAGAGAAAGAGAAACTATGAAAAGATTCTAGAGTTGAAAAATACAGAAACTACATGAACAGGAATTAGCGAATTTGAACCCGTGTCAATAGAAATCATCGACCTGAAGATGAGAAAGAAAAAAAGATGGGAGGAAAGTGAGCCGAGCCTCAAAGGCCTGTGCGACACGAGAGTAAGCATACCAACATATGTGCAATGGGAGTTCCAGAAGGAGAAGGAAGAGGGAAAGTGGCAGAAAAATGTATTTGAAGATAGAGTGGCTTGAAGAGAAAATCCTGAAAGCAGCAAAGCAAAAATAACTCATTACGTACAGGCAAACAACAGGAAGATTAATAGCTGATTTCTTCTCAGAAACAATGGCGGGAGAAGACAGTGGAACAACACAGTTAAAGTGGTAGAAAGGGTAGGGGTTAGGGGAAACTGTCTACCAAGAATTCCATATTTAGCAAAGCTATCCCTCAAAAATGAAAGTGACAAAAAGATATTTAGAGGTAAACAAAGAACAAGAATATGTGTGTGTGTGTGTGTGTGTGTGTGTGTGTGTGTTTTAGCAGATTTGCCTTATAAGAAATACTATATGAAGTCCTTCAGGCTGAAGGGAAATAACCCCAGATGGTAACTCAACTCCACAGACAGAAATGAAGAACATTGGAAATGATAAACATATGGGTAAATATAAAAGACTGCATAGCTGTTTATGTTTTTTTGTTCCCTTAATTTCTCTAAAAAACATAAAGACTGTATAAACAATAATTATAATTTAGTATTCTGGGGTTTATAACATATATAGATATGACAACTATAGTACACAGGAAAAGGGAAGAAATTGGCTCTACTGGAACAAAGCTGCTAGATTTTATTAAAATTAAGTCAGTAACAAGCTGAAGTAGGTTGTAAAATGTTGGGATACGTACTGCAATTCCTAGGGCAAAGACTAAGAAAATAATAACCACACATGTAGTTTAAAAATCAGCAGATAGTTCAAATGGTACACAAGAATTATCTGTTTTAAAACATAAAGCCAAAAAGGGGAAATGGAAAAAAATGGCATGAGGCTATAGAAAACACAGCAAAATAGCATACACAAAGCCAACAAGATAAAAAATTGTACAAATGCTATGGGACTAAATAACCTAAATACTCCAATCAAATGGCAGATTGTCAGAATAAAAAAATTCAACTTTATGCTACCTACAAGAGACACACTTCAGATTCAAAAACATACACTGGTTGAAAATTAAAGGTGGAAATAAATATATATGTGTATATATATTTATTATAAAATAATAAATACATTATATAAAAATAATATATTAATAATATCAATATATTATAATATTTTACATATATTATATCATTAATATATATGTGTGTGTGTATATATGCATATATATATATATATATATATATATATATATATGCAAATAGTAACCATAAGAGAACTGGAGTGTCTACACTAATATCAGAAGTGGACACAAATGGACTTTAGGACAAGAAATAGTCCTAGAGACAGAGAGACATTACATAATAAATATGAAAGGGTCCATGCACCAGGAAGATATGGCAATTATAAACATATACATACCTAACAACCAATTCCTAAAATACATGAAGCACAAACTGACAGATGAAAGGAAAAAGTTCAATAATTATACTTGAAGATTTCAATACTCTTCTCTTAGGGATGTGAGTTCAAGTCCTGAGTTGGGTCCCACTCCCCACGCTGAGCGAGGAGCCTACTTAAAAAAACTCAAATAAACTACTGATAGAATAACTAAACAAAAAAATCAGTAAAGAAATAGAAGGCTTCAACACTATCAGCCGACTTGACTCAATTAACATTTATAGAACACTGTACGTGATGACAGCAGAATACATGTACTTTTTAGAACCACATGGAATATTCCCCTGCATAGACCACTTAGAGGCCATAAAGCAAGTCTCAGTCAACTAAAAAGAACTGAAATAATAAAAAGTGTGTTCTCTAATCACAACAGGACTAAATTAGAAATTGACCACAAAAATAATCTGGGAAATCCCTAAATATTAGAGACTTAAGTAACACACTTCTAATGAACCTATGAGTCAAACAAGAAATTACAATAGAAATTAGAAAATGCTTTGAAATGAACGGAAACAAAACTATCTATATTTATGGGATGTAACTAGAGCAGAACTTAGAGGGATATTTATCTTATTAGAAAAAAAATGAAGTTTCAGATCAATAATCTAAGCTACTATATTAACAAATTAGAAAAAGAGCAAATTAAGCCCAATCCAAGCAGAAAAAGGAAGGGTTAGAGCAGAAATCAATGAGAGAGGAAATAGAACACAGAAAGCTGGCTATTTATTTAGTTAGTTTTGAGAGAGAGAGAAAGAGAGCGTGTGTGCATGAGCAGGGTGAGGGGTACAGGGGGAGAAGAAGAGAGAGACTCTTAAGCAGGCTCCATGCTCAGCATAGAGCCTGACGGGGCTTGATCTCATGACCCTGAGCTGAAATCAAGAGTCAGAACCTCAACTGAGTGAGCCACCCAGAGTCTGCAAAAGTTGCCTCTTGGAAAAGATCAGTGAAACTGATAGACTTTTAGTGAGAATAACCAAGAAAAACACACAATTACCAACACTGACAATGAAACAGGAACATCTCTACTGAGTTAACAAAAATTATAAGAATTATAAGGGAATATTCTGAATAACTTCACACTAAAAAATTAGACAATTTTTTTGTGAAATGAAATGAACATATTCCTAAAAATATATGCATTGTCAAAACTGACTCAAGAAGACATAGAAAAACTGAATAGACCTATAACAAGTAAATAAATTGGATTAGTAATTTAAAATCTTCCCACAAACAAAAGCCTGGCACCAGATGGCTTAAACGATAAATTTTGTCACATATGTTTTTAAAGATTTACTTATTTATTCCAGAGAGACAGAGAGTGCAAGTGGGGGGGGGGGGGCAGAAGGAGAGGGAAATAGAATCCTCAAGCAGACAATCCTGCTTAGCATGGAGCCTGATGAAGGGCTCTATCCCACGACCCTGAGATCATGATCCAAACTGAAATCAAGAGTGGGATGCTCAATAGACTGAGCCACCAAGTGCCCCTCTACTGCATACTTAAAGAAGTAATACTGATCTACATAAACTCTATTTTCTATTAGAGGAGGAGAGAATACTTCCCAACTCATTCTATGAGGCCAGTATTACCCTGATACAAAAGCTAAACAAAGACATCACAAGAACTATCATCATAAACATAAGACACCCAAACGCTTTACAAATATTAAATTGAATCCAGCAACATAGTAAAAGGATTAAGCACCATAACCAAATGGATTTATCGCAGTAATGCAAGGTTGGTTTTACATATGAAAATTAATTACTGTAATATACTGCATTAATATAAGGGACAAACCCCACATGATAATCTTATTATCACACACACACACACACAGAAAAAACATCTAGCAAAATCTAATACCTATTCATGACAGAAACTCACAACAAACTTGGAATAAAAGAGAATTTCCTCGATCTGATAAAGGTCGTCCATGAAAAACCCATAGGCAACATCATATTTACTGATACAAGACTGAAAGCTTCTCCCCTGGGATTGGGATTGAAGTAAGAATGTCTGCTCTAACTACTACTGTTCAATTTTGTGGTGGAGATTGTAGCCAAAGCAGTCAGGCATGAAAGAGAAATAAAATGCATCTTGACTGGAAAGGAAGAAATAAAATTATCGTTCTTTACAGATGACATGATTATATATGTAGAGATTCCCAAGGAGTCTACAAAATGCTACTAGGACTAGTAAATATAGCAAGATTGCAAGACACCAGATCAACACACAAAAATTAATTATATTTCTACATACCAGCAAAGGATAGTATGCAAATAATTAAGAAAAAATTTAATTGAGAACAGGATCAAAAAGAATAAAAAATTTAGGAATAACTTTAACAATATAAGCATAAAACCCATACAATGAAATGTATAAAATATTGCAAAGAAAAATTAAAGATCTACATAAATGGAGAACAAGTTCATGTTTGCAGACTATAAAATTCAATATTGTTAAGATGGCAATTCAATGCAAGCCTTATTAAATCTTAGCAGGTATTTGTGTGTGTGTGTGTGTGTGTGTGTGTGTATGGAATTTGAAGGTGTATGTGTGTGTGTGTATAAATGAAAAGAACTAGAATGACCAAAACAATTTTAAAAATAACAAATTGGAGGACTTCCATCACTGGATTTCAAACTTATTATAGTTATAGTAACTGAGACCATGTAGTATTTATTGGTGTAAGGACAGATATTTAGATCAATGGAACAAGATAGCAATCCCAGGATTAAACCTTTACATTTGTCAATTTGTTTTTGAAAAAGGAGCCAAAGCAATCAAAGATGCTAGGGGAATTGTGTGCTCACATTTTGAAAAAAATAAACTTTTAGACCATTATCCCACGCTATACCCCAAAATTCAAAATGGAACACAGACTTAAATGTAATAGCTAAAACTATCAAACTTCTAGAAGAAATCCTTGTCACCTTGGAATAGGCAAAGTTTTCTTAGGCAAGACACTAAAAGTATGATTCATAAAATAAAGAATTGATAAACTGACTTTCCCAAATTTAGAAGCTTTAGAAGAATTTTTAAAAATTCACCATTAAGAAAATAGAAAAGCATAGAAAGGCAAGTTATAGGCTAAGGGAGAGTATCTGCAAATCATATATCTAATAAGAAACCTGTATCCAGAAGCATAAAAAAAAAAAACCTCTCAAAGTCCAATACTATGACAAATAACTCCATTAAAAATTTATACAATTAGAAAAGAGCTAAATAGACATTTCACCAAAGACTGTACACCAATGGCTAATAAGCATATGAAAAAAATTATCAACTTCATTAGTCATTAAGAAAATGCAAATTAAAATGAGAGCGCACAACACATCCACTAAATGGCTTTAAGCAAAAAGATGGACCCTACTGAGGACATGAAGCCCTCGTACTTTGCAGGTGAGAACGTGAAAGGGCACAATTACTTCGCAGAAACAGATTGGCAGTTAAAAAAAAAAGGTAAATATATACATACTATACGACCCATTGATTCTACTCCCAAGCATCACCCAAGGGAAATGAAAACATATGTCTATACAAAGACCTGTATGCAAAGGTTCATAGCTGCGTATTCATAACAGCCCCAAACTCAAAACAATCCAAGGGTCTACCAGCTGGTGAACAGATAGACCAAACGTGACACAGGCATTCAGTGGAGCAATACTCAGCACTAAAAAGTAGCAAATGACTGATCCCCGCTGCAATAGGGATGGGTCTCAAAAACATTAGGGTAAGCAAAAGAAATTGGACATAAAAGATTATATATTGTATGATTCCATTCATATGAAATATCTAGAAATCTTATCAGTGATTGCCTGGGGCTGAGGGTAGGAGCAGGAATTGGCTCAATGCAGACAGCATGGAGGACTTTGGAGTGATAGAAATATTTCCAAAATAAATTATGGTGATGGTTGTGCAACTCTACAAAGTTACTATAAATCATTGAACTGGACGCTCACCAATGGGTACATTTCTAGTATATAAATGATATTCCAATACACCTGTTAAACAGAAAGTCCTCAGGCCAGCAATGGGATCTGGGTTTCAGGGTAGATGGTATACTAATGTAGTAAAGGCAATCTTCCATTACTGTCTCCCCTTTTAGTAATGGCAGCTTCTTTATTTCTTTCAGTCTATAATTATTATTATTTTTGAAGATTTTACTTTTTTATTTGACAGAGAGAGATCACAAATAGGCAGAGAGGCAGGCAGAGACAGAGGTGGGGAGGGGAAGCAGACTCCCTGCTGAGCAGAGAGCCCAATGTGGGGCTCAATCCCAGGATCCTGAGATCATGACCTGAGCCGAAGGCAGAGGCTTAACCCGCTGAGCCACCCAGGCGCCCCCAGTCTATAATGATTTATGTTTCCTCGGCTGCCTCCTCTATGAAATGAAGTGCATAAGAGCAAGGTTTAAGTATGCACTGGCCTTTGTTGTAGCCCATTACCTTTTCTACTGCTTGGCACATTACAGACGTTAACAAATACCTGATGGGCAGGTGATGTTGAGAAAGAGGAGAAATATTTGAATTTTCAAAAAAAAATCAACACATACTTGTCTGGATTGTTTACTAATATCTTTGTCATGGAACCTTATTCATTTCAGCAAAATTCTCCTATCACGTGTCAGGCATGATGTGCCTGATACTAGGGAATGAGATTAAATCGACCTGGTTCATGTCCTCAAGAAGTTCATGGCCCAGTGGAAAACAAAACTTGGTATTCTGACATCTAATGAGCATGAGTGGCATGGCTCAGCCTACAGGAAAACTGGAGGAAAGGGGCAGGGAACCAAGTGCCACCTCGAGGCTCAAGGTAAACTGGTTCATAGCTTAGGACACCATCTGCTTACTGCAGAAAGACTTACTCAGATTGGTGTGCTATTGTAAATATCAGCCATAGTTTAGGGCATGGTTCTCAAAATGTGTTCCAGGGACCCGTGGAGGGGTTCCATGAAGTCAGAACTATTTTTATAATAATAAGATGTTATTTGCTGTTTCCACTCTCCTTCTCTCATGAGTGTCCAGTGGAGTTTTTTAGATGTTCCACATCACAACTGACATCGAAACAGATTGAATGCAGAAGCACCTATGAGACTCCAGCTGTTCTCCATTAAGCCAGACATTAAAGAGATTTACAGTCATACAAAACAATGCCCCTTCTCACTAATTTTGTCTTTAAAAATACAGCTATTTTTTTAAAGATTTTATTTATTTATTTGACAGAGAGACCACAAGTAGGCAATGATAAGTAGACAGAGAGGCAGGCAGAGAGAGATGGGGGGAGCAGGTCCCCTGCTGAGCAGAGAGCCCGATGCAGGGCTTGATCCCAGGACCCTGAGATCATGACCTGAGCCGAAGGCAGAGGCTTAACCCACTGAACCACCCAGGCATCCCAATACAGCTATTTTTCATAAAAATTTTTGTTCACATGCATCAGTTGATTATCATGTTTAAAAAAGAATGAGTACATAATTAGGGCGCCTGGGTGGCTCAGTGGGTTAAGCCGCTGCCTTCGGCTCAGGTCATGATCTCAGGGTCCTGGGATCGAGCCCCGCGTCGGGCTCTCTGCTCCGCAGGGAGCCTGCTTCCTCCTCTCTCTGCCTACCTCTCTGCCTACTTGTGATCTCTCTCTCTGTCAAAAAAATTAAAAAAAAAAAATGAGTACATAATTAAATTTTTCTGTTTCAATTTCTAATATGAGAAATATTGCTCAAAGTAACCTATACAAATAAGAACTCTTTGGGGCTCTCAGTAATTTTAAGAGTGTGAAAGTGTCCTGAGACTTAAAAGTTTGAGGTCTGCTATTCTAGCGGGAAGCAGAGGGAGGGATTTGGGGCATTTTATTTACAGAATCCATCAAACTGGACACTGAAGGATATTTATAGGGAATACGTGAGAGCCACTGAAGGCCACGGACACTTACAAAGATACCCAGAATGAGTTCACTGGAGACAGTTATGGAAAACTGTGAGTCCCGAGGATGTTTGTACTAGGTCAGACCTCAAAATGCAGGTTGGGGGCACTCTGGCCCCACTGTCTGTTTACCCCAGCTATCAAAATTGTTCAAGTGCACTGTGGTAGAAAATGCTTCAGCAGTATATAAGCAAAGTAGTTCAACAGAATAGTAAAGTACCGAAAGTTAGCAACTTATAATGAAATCTTACACCCATTGCTAAAATAGTGGTAAGTGGAAGAGAATGTGATAATGCAGAAAAATCTGGATCGGGTTGTGCTAAAAGACATTAGCAGGCAGCCTCTGAAGAATGCAAGACCGCACAGTATGGACAGTATGAGCCTTGCAGACTGATTGCCTGGGTTTGATCCTGGTTTTCTGCCACTCTTGAGCTGTGTAACTTCGGACAAAGTCCTTACCTCTCTGGGCTTCAGGATACTACCAATACCTATCATATCAGGTTGCACATATTCTAAGAATTAAATGAGATAAGCCATAAGAAATGATTAGGTCATAGTGACCACTATAAAAGAGTTGATATTATTATTCCTGAAACTATTCTCTTATATTTTTATTTTTCAGATTTTATTTTTAAATTTATTTTAGAGAGAGAGAGTGCAAGCAGGGGGGAGGGGGAAGGGGAGGAGCAGAGGGGAAGGGAGAAAGAGAATCTCAAGCAGATTCCCTGCCAACCACAGAGTCCTATGTGGGGCTTGATCTCATGACTCTATTATGATCTGAGCCGAAGTCAAGAGCTGGACACTTAAACCGACTGAGCCACCCAGGCACCTCTCTCTTGTATGGCTCTATAGGAGGGTCTTTAGAGCTGCCTTTGTTGGGGAGGGGCTTCTCTGTATCAGCTTCCGTGGTCATTGTGCTGACAAAGCCCAAGAAGGTGGCTGACCTTGGGAAGGCGCTTGGAGTCCTGTGGTGCATTCCTAGTGCCCATCTACCACACTCACGGACCTCTGCCCCTGTTCCTTCGCCTTCCCACCACTCCTGGGGCTTGCTTAGTTATACCACTGGCATGTGTGGGAAAACATTAATGGCCATGCTTCCATTCAGGGTGGGGGTGGTCTTTCTCCGTGTAAGTTTACAGTGGAAAACAAGGGAAAGACTAAATTCCAAAGCCAACAGGGGCCAAGGGATCTGCCGACATCTTGGGTTTTGCCATGATGTGAAAACACATGGCTTCAGTGTGTAATATGACCAGCTCTGAGATCTCCCCAGGGTGGAATCTAGGTTTTCAAGCTATGCAGAAATACTTACAACAAACCTTTAAAGAAGTCAGTGGGAGGGTGTGTTAAATGAAAATCAAGATAACCTTTCTTAGGCACACTTTCCCTATAAACTCCAAAATCTCGCCTTTTGGAGGAGACTAAGAGTTGGAGAAATGCCTTAAGACAGGAAGTGTCTATTTTTCCCCAACCTCTCTTGAGTTGGGCACTCTTGGGAAGGGGAGGTTTGCCATTTGTAGACAAGAATGAAGCCTTTTGTGAACAGCCTAAGTACACCACCGACTTGCTTTAAAAAGTGTCAAAGGCTATTTTTGGAGAACGCACGGTTCCCTGTGCCAAACTGAAACATTAACTTATCGCCCGATTTAGCATTAAAACATCAGAACTTACAATTTAGTCTTTTCTGTTTACGCCAAATGAGTTTGTTAACATGCTGCAAATATATTTCTGTTTTCATAATGAAACCAAGAAATGGGTGGGAGTTTTCTCACTGTTGACCGCCATGCTGAAAAGCACTTCAAAACACAGAAATTTGAGCCACCCTATCCTACAGGCATCTCCTTTTCCCCGAAGAGCAAAGAGCGGATGCTGGGTGCAGCTACGTTAGTGCGTAATAGGTTTATTCTCATTCACAAAATAGTCATTAATTTATGGTTCCAAAGTAAAACTAGTGTAAGAAATACATCGGCAGATTTGCTACAGATGTGGTCCCTGACACGTACACACTATTAATCACATGGTAAGATTGGAACGTTATAAAGTACAAGGCAGACAACCATTAAGTTCAAGGTCTGGATTGATAAAAAAAAAAAAAGAGAGAGAGACAGAGAGAGAGAGAGGAGAAAAAGGATTGGCGTGTCCGTGTCTGCCATTGTGTTCGAATGTATTGCTTTAAAAGATATAATTTATCTCTTTCCCCAACTTCGCCCTATTTTATTTCAAGGTCGGCCTGACTTTTATTTGGTTCCTTTCACTCTGACACAGATGACAGTTCTCGGGAAAAGTGTGGCTCTTTGGCTGTCCGGCTCGCTCTCGCCGGCTTGGGCCAGGAATGTGCTTGGTTCGTGTGTGCTCAGGAGGACCAAGGCTCTCCGGCCCCCAGGGCCCAGGACGGTGAGGAGCACGTGCGGGTCCAGCCCAGCATCTCGGCCGTGTGGGCCTTTGTGACCACCTGCCACGAGGGTTAAGGTGACCACGGTAATTATGCCAAGGCCATGCATTACTCTGACAAAGTAATCCATCAAATAATTTCTCACAATTTCAATTCACCCCTCGAATTTTCCTTACCTCCAAAGCCAGCTGGATATTATATTACTGAAGCTGTTGAAAGGGTGGAACCCTAGCCATGGAGCCAAAGGCCACGGCAACGAGGCAAAGCATAAATTTTTATTGTTTGCTCAGTATTGAAATCTCATTAGGGTCCATAATTCATCTGAACACCGTGAACATTTACATCTGTTGATCATGAGAACTTAGAAGGAATGTACACCTTTGGCTAACTTGTTTTTAGAGGAGGCCGTGTGTGTGTGTGTGTGTGCGTGCATGCGTGTGCGTGCGTGCGTATATACTCATATGTTTTTAGTCCTTGAACAGCTGTGGTTTAAATATCCCTTACTCAAACCAATTTCCAACCTGAATTTAAATATCCCAAAGTTGTTTTCATTTGGCAGCTTTGAGACAAAGACGCAGTTCTCCTCGAGTCCAGCTTAATCAATGTTGGAAAATTCCACTCATTGCACATGGGCCTTAATGCAGCTCTGCTGTGTTAATTACATCAGAATTATCCCAAAGATTACACGCCTTTCATTCGATGTTATATGTTTTTGTCTTCACTCAACTATGGCTTCAAAATCCACTCAAGAGAGAAAATGCAACCATGGCTGTTTGTGGGTTCTACAGATATTCAGATCTGTGTTCACTTTTTTTTTTTTTTTTTTTGGTGTGTGTCTATTTGGGCATCTTTCCTACCAAGTTCGACCCTTTGATCTGGCGGGTTTTCATTTACAAGGCTCTTAGCAGCTCCACGAACACCCTGTTTTGAAGGTGACAATCGCAGATTCACAGAGTCAGGACTGGAGGGGCAAGGGGCCTAAGGGGCCATCGAGCCAGGCCGGCCCCTCTCCTGAGCCGCGACAACACCCTGACAAGTGGTCCTTCAGGAATGCATCCATTTTTGGAATGAACTATGGCAGCAGCTGAAAGGCTCTTAGCAAACACTCCCTAGCAGTTCAGGGCAGAGAGGAAGAATCCTGTGTCCGATGAGCAGTCCGGAGGGAATTTAGGTAGACCAAATGTAATTACGCAGGCCGGCATCTGGCGGGGGCGCCCGCTTTGGCGGCCCCACCGTAATTCCAGCTGATGGCAGTGACACCTTCTGATGAGAGCCTTGTCGACTGCAGGCTGCTCTTGAGCGGGACTTCACTAATACGCCGTGACGGGAAAAAATCGGATACAGATGTTTTCACTCAGAAGGTTTTGGAAACGTTAAAGTCCTATCTTCTCCTCAAGGAGAAAGGGCATGCACTTCCACTCGGGGGAAAAAAAAGCCAAAGGGCCTTTGCACGGGGTCCGACCCGATCCAGGCCCCAGGGCAATATCCTTTTCCAGGGGGGCTCTCCAAGTCAGCCCTGGGGCTCAGGGTACCACCCTCTGCGGGGCTCTGACTCACTGCCGGCAGCTGGTGACGGGGCCCTGGACACAGCGGGCTGAGTGAGCCCCGCAGCAGGGCGATGGGGAGTGAGGGGGCTCCAGCGCCGCGCCCCAGTCTGTCTACACCGTGGGCGAAAGGTGAGAGCCCTGGGCCTGGGGATGCAGTGATGAGCCAAGTGGAACAGGTGCCTGCCCTCACGGAGCTTACAGACTTCACGCCAGCGTGGTCACGCCCTCCCAGGACACAGCATCAAGCTGTAAACAGCCCGAGACCGGGCAGTGCTGCAAAGGAGCAGACGCCAACAAACCTCTCCGAGAGTCGAGAAGGGGGGCTCAGGTCAGGTGGGACTTCTAGGAAAGCAGGTGCTGACATGGAGTCAGGAGCAAGGAAAGTGTATGGACCGGTAACGCCTGTGGCAGACAGGCGGGGGAAGCATCAGGACCGGGGAGGGACAGGCCACAGACCCTCATGCAGCTCGGACACCGGTGAAAGCCAAGGAGGAGCGTCAGATCCCATGCGGGTGGGACCGAGTTTCAGCCAACCCAGTGAAGAGCTCTGGGGCGAAGCTGACTCCTTGCCATGAGAGGAAGCCCACCGTGCGCTGAAATGGCTGGGCTGGGACCACGGTTGTGCTCAGTCAGTGGCCGGGGCTGCCTGGGAAGAGGCTGCCTCTGTCCTGATGTTGAGATGCGCTGGGCACCTGCAGGCGCCCATACCTGGAGGGCACGTGCTCCTGGGAGCTGGCGGGAGAACTGAATAATGCACTGGGTTAATAGTAAGGGAGGAGGGCGGGGATGGGGGAGAAAGACTCCAGGCAGGTGGCCCAGCCCATGCAAAGGTCCTTCACCTGGAGTGGCATGCCCAAGGGACGGAGAGGAGGCAGTGTGGCCAGAGAGGAGAAGGATAGAAGGAGGTGAGCCCAGGGGGAGGCAGAGATCGGATCGTGCTGGCCTTGTGGATCATCTGGTTTCCTACTAGCTAAGCGGCTCTGAGGAAGTTACTAACTTCACTGACATCTGCTTTTCTAATCTGCAAAATGGGAACAGCAATGTATGCTTTGTAATGTTAAAGTGAGAAACTGAGTGAGCTTACACATACTGAGCTTTTAATCTAGTGCCTGGTACATGGGCAACACTTGGCAAATGCTGGGTGTTACAGAAGACTTCACTGGAAATGCCTTTCGAAAGAAAGCAGAGGAGAAAGATGGACTTACGTCTGTATTTTAGTTTCAAAGGTTTGAAAGTTTTCTGCTGAAACGATGCGTGTGCGTTTGAACAAACTGTAAGCGGAACTGCTCAGTTTCCTCCCCACCAAAAGCGTGGTGTTATTCCCATCTGCAATTAATGGGATCCCAGGCACACAAATAAGCTTAGAATTAAACACTTAAGATTGGCAATTCAGAGCTGAAGGAGTAATAAAGAGCTTGTAACAGCAAACAAGTCCATGCGGATTCTACAAAACAGGGCAGCTCTTAGGAAGAATGGACATGGCAACAGAGAGCATAACAGCTTCTATGGAACAGCAGTACTGAAAATACAGGTATCTTGTCCCATCTCACGTGTCTAGGGGAGTCGCCCTTCAGATACCTATTTTCAAATGACTCCAGAGCATCACATGCAGGAAATGAAATTGCAAAGTGATGAAAGACGAATTCTGGTTGCCATTGCTCAGGCCGACTTGATTGTCACAGAACCTTTTTTCCTAGATGGTCTTTTTTTTTTTTTTTTTTTTTTAAATAGGTGAGCTTGTGCTAACAGCCTAAGGAATATTCTCTACATACACGTCCAGATGATCTGAACCGGCTCAAAATAAGTCAAGCCCCTACATTATTGGCCTGGAATGGGTATAAGTTTGGGAGAACCGGCCGCATGGTGGGGGGTGGCGGGGAGAGAAGGGGACAGTCTCTCCTAAGGAGATGCATTCTCCATAGACTACTTTCTGGGGTGGCCGTTCGCAAAAGAACTGGTTATTTCATGACAGTGGTACCCCTGCCATGCTTGTCACTGTGTCAAAATCCAGTCTCCCCTTCAACAGATAAATCCCCTCGGTCGCTTTTTCCTGAACCCACCCACGACTCCCTTTGACTTCTCGGCATCTGGCAAATAACGCGAAGCTATCATTCTCCTCTGTTCATCCCCCGGTCTGTTCTGACCAAGAGGGTTCTGACCAAGAGGATTCTGACCATCTCTGACACTTAGAGGAATGGATGGCTGTGAAAATATCTGGCCTCCACTCACGGAAACCTCGAGAGATGCTTCTAGAATCACGCAAAAGAACTGCACATGTGCGGGGTGCCTGGGTGGCTCAGTGGGTTAAAGCCTCTGCCTTCGCTCAGGTCATGATCCCCAGGGTCCTGGGATCGAGCCCCACATCGGGCTCTCTGCTCCGTGGGGGGCCTGCTTCCTCCTCTCTCTCTGCCTGCCTGTCTGCCTAGTTGTGATTTCTCTCTGTCAAATAAAAAAAAAATTAAAAAAAATTTAAAAAAATTAAAAAAGAACTGCACATGTGCGTGTTCTTTGGTGTTTTCCCCCTTCTCCCTGTTCAGGCAGTGATAAAGCAAACGTGAGGTTTCCACAGTCACCCAAACAAAAACATCTTCCTTGAGAAATTGAAAGTATTCCACACATTAACTTAGATTATCACTCCCCCGCCCCTGCCCCCTCCCTCCCCGAGCTCCTAAACTTCTCTTGCATATTTCTTTCCTGTGCCAAAGCTTATCAACTCTTAGGTCATCCTGATTTGTCAAAAACTGCTTGGATCACAGAGTTGAACTTAAGCAGATTGGACAGGGATTTCTTCATTCAGACCAAAAGAAAAGTCTGATGAGAAGGTTCCTTATGTCTCCCAGCGGAGGAAGGAGTGGCCCACCTTTGCTCCTAAGTTGTGTGTTAGTATTGACTAAACTCTCAAAACATATTTTTGTTTCTGAAAGTACTGCTACCCGATGGAATTACTCCATGCTCTGAACCTTTCATTACAGTGAGTCATATTGCAAGTAATTTTTAAAAACCCTCCCAAGTTTTCTTTTTTGGTAGAGATTTGCCAAGAATTCTTTCAGTAAAATAGGAGTTAACAGGGGAAAAAAACAAAACAAAACAAAACAAAACCCCCCACCCTTTTAGTCCTATACGAACAATTAAATATGTTTAAAAATGTAAGATGCGGTGGAAACAGAAGATTCTGTGAAAGACTTGTACTCAGCATAGGCGGGGTCACACAAGGGAGGGTGGTCATTCGTGGGTAGTGGGTTCACACAGCCCCGTGTGACAAGCGGCGTCTTGGGAGGTCAGGAGACTGGTTAGTGCCAGCCACATCTGGGAACCTGTCCCATGACCTTCTAGTCCTCCACTCACAGAAACAGGTTTCTCCCACCAGAGGGGCAAGGATTCGTCCCAAAGGCCAAACAGAGACTGGCCCCGATGTGGACTTTGACTTTGCTTTCTGTAATTGAAAACCCAGTCATCAGGTATGTAAAAGTCAGAGTTCTGACCTTCTCCCCGCTAAGAAAGAAGGGCTTTGAAAGACGTGATTGGTTCCTTTCTCAGAATCAAGTCATTGCAACTCAAGACTTAGAAGCGCGAAAGTGACTATCAGGAGACTTCTGCAGAGGTTAGAGTAGCTCCTGCTTAGACGGTCAATGCTGAACACACTCTGGGCTGTGAGAGGCTAGGGACAGCGCCACCGGCTCTCTCCGTCCTCACATCCGCCGGATGGACGGATGCGTGACAGGCAGCAGCTGTGAGTATCTCTGCGCTCAGAACCGGCTTGTTTCCAGGACGCGGTGCACAACAGACCCTTCCATGCTAGCCCAGGGCCCGGGTGTGCGCTCCTTTGCACCAGTCCTGCCTCTGAGCTCCCCGAGGTTGCAGCAGATGTTAAAAACTAAAGTTGAAACCTTTAAGCTGTAATGATGGAGTTCACAGGGTTCATAATCCCAGTACCCCACCCCGGTTCTCCAGCGATCCCGCTGAAATCTTTCAAATGGTCCTCAGCACTAACACGGGTGCATGCTGCGCGTGTTGAACACGCCGATCTGCCCGTGATTACCCTCGGCTGCTGTCGAACAATCTCACTCCTCGAGCGAATGCTGGCTGCAGCAACAATGGTGTTATTGACTTGTTGCTCCGGCTCTATTTAGCTATTACCCTCGGGGCCACAATCAATAGACTTTGCACCAAGTCAGCCTAATAAATCCCAGGCGCTCACTGGAGGTTTGCCAGGAACGGCAAGAAAATCTATGGTAGGGAAACTCTTGGAGTGCAAAGAGAGAAAGCTGCACTGACAGCTGTATAAATTAATTAACAAGGAACTGTTTATTCTTCTAAAAGATCAGATTGCACATTTATCATCATTGAAGAAGTCACAGATACACTATCACGGAATTATCTGGTAATATAAAAAACTCCCACAAATTTGGACGCATGCACAGAAGAGAGAGACCTGCGTTCTCTGGCAACTTGTTTCTGTCTTTATTTTATTTTCATTTACATGGCTTATAAATTTGCCTTCTTTGCACTAGATCTGGTCAGTCTATCATTTCCAGTTCACTTGGACAAATGCAGTCTGCCTTGATAATTCTCGAAACTTGTCGTTGAAATTGTCAACACAATAAAAATAAAATGTTGATCATTAACATTGTTGTGCTCTGGGGTTTGTTAGTTGTTTCTTTTTCTTTCTTTCTTTTTTTTTTTTCTTCCCCTGCTGTCGGGAATTTGAGTCTTGCTTGAACTGCAACAGTGGAGGGAGGGAAGAATGCTTTAGGTGATTCAAACACTAAAAGGTCATGGAAGTAAATGCCGGGTTATTTCAGATCACTACAAAGGAATTCTAGAGCAGTTCTCCTTACTTAATAAGCAAATGATGTGAAGATTCAGTGGCCAGGATCCAGGATTCTGCTGCTTTAAGACACGCTGAACTAAGCTTGGGCCAGCTCGGGTGCGAGACCATCTTCATCCATAGATTGAAAGCAAATGTAAAAGATCAGTTGGGCTCTTGGAGTTTATTTGCTACTGCAGTAGTTCCTTCTAGAATCCTTACAGAAAACTGTTCTTTTCCCAATTCTGTCTATGCTATTACAGAACCTGTAGCTTGACAGGGGAAAAAAAATTTTTTTTTTTTAAGTCTTTTTCAGTGCTGAGCGATTTTCGTTTTTAAATTCAAGGGTGGGAGTGTTAGAAATGGTCTTTAAACAGAATCACAACATCCAGCCTCAAATATCACTCAGCAGATTGGCCAGCGTTTGGTGAAAGTCTATTAGCTACGAGGCACTGAAGCGGCCATTGACGGGCTGTGACACAGGCATCATTGTTCCTAGGCGTGGAAAGCTTATTTCACTGCTTCGGTCTAGCCTGGGATATGTCAGCCCTACTGCATGTTAACACACTCCCGTGAACACAAAAGGGCACAGCAACCCCCTCAAACACGTACCCTTAAACTTGATGGGCCCTCAGCAGATGGGGGGGCACCTAGAGCCGCACACATGAAACCCGTTTTATTGTGGGACTGCTAATTGTGTTGTCCCAATAATTTATTGCCTCTTATAAATGGTTTCCAGGTAATAAGAGTTAATTGACTCAAGAGACTTCCATCCATTGCAATTATCTCCTCATATCGTACATTAGGCTCATGTACTTTCTATTCATCAGGTGGAATGTATCACCTGAGCAGATGCATTAAAAACACGGTGGAATGTGAAATCATCCCGGCAAACTTCTTTCTAAAGAGGCCCACAGAAAGCTGTTCATCCTCCGAGGACTGGATCGCCCTAAACACAATCTGGCCTTGAGCTTGGAGACTGGGCAGAGCCAGGCCTCCAAGTACACCCACTTCACTTCCTCTCATTTTTCATGAGAAGACCAAGGTCCAGAAGGGGAATGGTGGTTCCGGGGAGCCCCTGGAGAGTCCGTGGCAGACGAGGGCCTGGTCATAGACTTCTGGCCATCTTTTTCTTGCACTCTCAAGTTTCGGCCTTGATAGAATATAAGCCATGAGAAGAACCTCTGACTCAATATAGATGCGGGACAGATTCTTCTAGCCTTCATGCCTCTGGCTCGGCCTATTTCTGCTCCTCTCTCTCCAACAAAATAGCTCCTGAACTATTCTCCCATGCCCTCAGCTCCAGACCTGAACACTCAGCCTCTTTTGTGATACCTTCTCCAATACTCTCCACATCAGAATGTTTCAGTCCCAGGTTCCATGGCCCTAGGGTAGGGCCCAATGGCATGTGTATCGGGTCCCGAGCTCTGGTGCTTCTCCTTGCCTTGCCTCAGCCAAGTCATTCCTTGTCTCTGAGACTTAGTTGTTTTCTTTTTCCCAATGAGGGAGTTGGAGAGATTTCTGAGATTTCTTATCAGCTCTAACATCCTAGGATTTATGCCAAAGGCCACTCATGGGCTTTCATGCCTCATCATGTTGCGTAGCTCTTCCCACCGTTCCCAGTGTCTTCGTGTCTCCAGCTCTCTGCCGCCTGCCCCAGGTAAGGTGTTTGATTCTGGCAGTGACACTATGCCCTAACCCACAGGCAAGATACCACTGGAAGGAATTTCAAGCCCGGGGGGGGGGAAAATCTCAATTCATATTCTGAAGATCCCTCTTGGTCCTCTCTTCCCAACATGTAGGCTATGCTAGATGGGCTGTCCCTCGATCTTATGGCTATAGGTTTTCTTTCCAATTAACAGTCTCTTGCCAGGCTCTGGGGCACTACTTGCAACACTGAGATGGATTGAGCCTGGGCACCTTCCAAGCACAGCTTCTGCCAAGTTCAGGTGTGTCTAAGCATCATTTTTTTCTTTTCTTTCTTTCTTTTTTTTTTTTTTAAAGATTTTATTTATTTATTTGACAGAGAGAGAGCACAAGTAGGCAGAGTGGCAGGCAGGAGAGGCAGAGGGGGAGGGAGAAGCAGGTTCTCTGCTGAGCAGGGAGCCTGGCGCAGGGCTCGATACCAGGACCCTGGGATCATGACCTGAGCCTAAGTCAGCTATTTAACCGACTGAGCCACCCAGGTGCCCCAATTTTTTTCTTTTTTTAATCAAGATTTTATCTACTTATTTGAGAGAGAGAGAGGGAGGAAGAGCAGAGGTGCGGGAGATAGATAAGCTGAGCACAGAGCCCGACGCAGGACCCCCAGATCATGACCTGAGCCAAAACCAAGAGTCGGATGCTCAACTGATTGAGCCACCCTGGTGCCCCAGTACCATTCTTTATTCTTTTTCTTCCAGTGGTTAATGCTGTGGGTGGAGGAATGGGGCTAACACAGGATAACTTGTGGGGTGGGTTTGTGCCTCTGGAATCTGCTACTGTGTGGGATTCTGTGGTTCTGGCCTCTATGATCTGAAGTAGCAGACGCATAGTTAACTTTTAGCTTGATCAATGGTGGAAAAGGGGAGAAGAATACAATGAGGGTGACCACACAACCTTTTGTGTGGCAACTGGTTACCAGGTACTGCAGGCTTTTCTGTACATGGGAATGTTTTCTGTAACCCATTTGATAATACTGGAAACTTCGTATCATTATCCCACTTTAGACATGAGAAAACTAAGTCTCAGAGAGGTTAAGTGACTCATCTAAGGTCTCGAGCATGGGTAAGAATCGGCTCTTAGTCTTTTGACAGAAAGGTCAGAAAGGTCATTTCTCTTTCCATAACACTCTACTTCTGCCCCAAAGATCTGGAGATGGCAGAGAGGTAAGAGACAAGTATAAGTTAAGATGAGTAAATCACTACCTCATTGGTTAATTTTATATCCAATTAATACCTCACTTTATACTCTATGGCCTGGAGCCTAGAACTTCTGAGAGATGAAGTGGCTCTCCTGTTGTGAAAATTGACTCCGCCCATCCTGCTCTGATTGGCCAATGAGCTTCCAAGGAGGACTGGGCTGAGGTGTGTCTTAGTGGAGATGACCACATCATTCCACAGTTCTCTTCCCTTAAAAACAGCTGAATAATTGGATATCCATATGCAAGAAAAGAGAGTGGGACCCTTACCTCACACCATATATAAGCATTAATTCAAAAGGAGATCAAAGACCTAAATGCAAAGCCAAAACTATAAAACACTTAGAAGAAAACATGGGAGTAAATCTTTGTGACCTTGGATTTAGCAGTAGATTTTTGGATAGATACCAAAAGCAAAAAGAAATAGACTATACTTCATCAAAATGAAAAACTTTTGCACTTTAAAGGACACTATCAGGAAAGTAAAAAGATAAGTCACAGAATGGGAGAAAATATTTGTAAATCATACAGCTGCTAAGTGACTTGCATCTAGACCTTACGAAGAGCTCTTATGACTCACTAATAAAAAAGAAAATGAACACAATTACAAAATGGGAAAAGGATCTGAGTAGACATTTCTCTAAAGCAAATATGCAAATAGCCAATAAGCACATGATAAAATCAACAGTCACTCAGGAAATGCAAATCCAAACCACAATGAGATACCGCTTCATACTCACTAATACAGGTAGAAACAAAAAAGTCAGATAACAGCAGGTATTGGTGAGGATATGGAGAAATCAAACCTTCATATGGGATATATAAAACAAAATTCCTTCATATAGGAATATAAAATGGTAGAGCAGCTTTGGAAAACAGTTTGGCGGGTCCTCGAAAAGTTAAAACTGGAATTACCCTCTGACTCAGCATTCTGCTCCCAGGTTCGTGCCCAAGAGAAATGAAAACATAGGTGCGCATGTGAACATCCACAGCCTCATTACTCACAATAGCCCAAATGTGGGAAAACCCCAATGCCCATCAATGGATGACCGGATAAACAAAATGTTATTTGGCCATAAAAAAGAATGACCTAGGGACACAGGCTACAGCATGGATGAAGCTCGAAAACACAGTGAGTGAGAAGCCAGCCACAAAATACCGTCTATGATTCCATCTCCGGGAAATGTCCAGAAGAGTCCATAGAGAAAGGAGGTCAGTGGTTGCTTGGGGCTGGGGAATGGTGACATTGGGGAGCAATGGCTAAACGTTTACGGGGTCCCTTATGAGGAGATACAATCACGCTGATGGGTGCGCATATCCGTAAGGTACAAAAAGCCCACTGAATTATGCAGTTTCAATGGGCGAACCATAGGGGAGATGAATTATATCTGAAGAAATGCCCTGAACGACCCACAACACGACTGAGCCTTAGGGGGCAGCTCGGCTCCTTTGCTGTTGTAGCAGCCGAATCCTCCCGCCCCGCCCCCAGTCCCTTCCGGGATCCAAGGGTCTGCCCCACTGGGGCAGGTGTGCTGGTCGTTTCAAAAGTACCTTCTCTATTCATCCTTTGACGACGGAGAGAAGGAGCTATGTGCTCCTCGCCAGGATGATGTTAAGTGATGAGTACAGGTTACATCATTTAATTCTTATAACCACTCCCCATGACAGGTACCATTCCTATCTCCACTTAAACACGGGGAAACTGAAGGAGTTTAGGGAACCTGTCCAAGGTCACACAGCTAGTTAGTGGCAGCTCCTGGATTTGACCTCGGGTGCATCTGACTCCAGAATTGGGCACATGGGGGCCTTAGTTATGTATGAACATGAGGCATCGCCCTGGCAGGAAGGGGTAGGATGTAGAGGGCAGTGTGCACTCACAGAAACCTCCTCTTCCCTAGCAGCCTGGGGAGTCTTGAAGACCTCTCCATTCCCACCTGCAGAGTGTTCTCTGGGAGAGCCAGAAGCTTCTTTTTTTTTTTTTTTTTTAAGATTTTATTTATTTGACAGAGAGAAAGAGATGATAAGTAGACAGAGAGGCAGGCAGAGAGAGATGGGGGGAGCAGGCTCCCTGCTGAGCAGAGAGCGCCATGCGGGGCTTGATCCCAGGACCCTGAGATCATGACCTGAGCTAAAGGCAGAGGCTTAACCCACTGAGCCACCCAGGCGCCCCACCCAGAAGCTTCTTTAGAGAGGAGTTAGAGACTCCTTTTGAGAGAAGTCCTACCACCCTGTTTATTTCAAAAACAAGTTATTTAAAACTGGAGGGGGTTCATTTCCCCCCCCCCGCCGAAGCCGTTGTAGCTGACACTTTGAACCCGTCTTTACATGTATTTGTTTTTGAAAACCAGTTTGTTTGTGGTTAGGAAAAAAACATACTCATTGGATTTTAAGAAGTTATTTCTGTAAACATGTGGCAGAAGTAGGATGCTATGAGATTTAACAATGGAATTAATTTTCTTTTTAAAAAACATGTGGAGTTAATTACTCCTGTTCATGAGGCTGCGTCTTTTAGCCAAATTTTTGGTTTCATGTCAACCCAGAAGACTCACTAGGCAAGTTTACACTTTGATGCAGCGTGCCCACCTCTGCCGTTGACTTATGGGGTGATTGTAGGCCAGTGGCTTGCCTCTCTGGGCGCTAGCACCCGGCAGGAGTCCAGTCACTGTGAGGATCACTGTCAGACACGTAACACGAGTGGGTTGGATCAGATCAGAGGTTGCCAGCTGGCAGCCTGTGGCCAGATCCCACCTGCCAGATGTGTTGGTTTGGCCCGCTCAGTTTTTAATCGAAAAAGAAAAAGAATATTTTTCCTTGCCAATATTTACTAACAGGGACATTTATAATCTAGAATTCAGGCATTCTGGAAAACTCAGAAGATGGGCCTCAGTGGGCCCACTCTGCCCTACTACAGCTGTAGAATGGACCCCAAGAAGGCTTTTCAGTGGGGTACCTGCTCTTCAGTTTTCCTCATCACCCTCTGGCTTGTTTTACTCACCTGGGGTCCCTACCCGGTCCCTATGGGCACTGTGTATGCCCCCTCTGAACTGGATCCTTCCTCTGGTTCCTACTTGCTCTTGCAGGCTATGCTCTAAGCTTGGTAGCACTCCAACAGGAAGGTAAAAATGAGGTGAGACACCGGGACCTTGCTGTATGCTTTTCTAAATCCATGCAGAGCAATGGGGTGCTTGCCAACCCTTATGTCCCTAGCAACAAGCAGTGCCCAGCAAGTAGAGATGGGTGGCCACAGCACGAGACAACATGACTACCATGTTGACATCACAGTCACAGAAGAACCTTCCGAGACACCTGGAGGGTTCAGCTCTGACTACTGCCCTCCGCTGCCCAGGACCTTCAGCTCCCGGATGGGTGCGCATCCAGGTATAAACGGGACGCTGCTGTTGGCAAGTCTAGCTCCCTCACGAGGAGAAGACAGGGAAATTCCATGGTTTCATCTAACATTCCAAATGGACTTGGATTCCAAGTCAACTAATTTCCCCCCTTATGAGAACTGGAGGCAAACGGATCCTGCAAGGTAACTGACAGAGCCTTCCCCGACACCATCAGAGGAAGCGCGGGTCCTTCCACGCACACAAAGGCCTCCCTTCCCAGTAGCTTCATCACGAGGCCGCTGGGATGGTCGCACCCGGCGCTGGACACCGGCAAGGCCTGTGTTCTCTATTCTCAAGTCAGCAGGGCTGCGGGGGAGGGGGAGGGAAGGGCTGGTCTGGATTTTCGTCTGACTGGTGGATATAATTAACTGCAAATCTCAGCTCTCCCTACTTCACACAGAAATTATTTGGAGCGTGCATGTTATTTCTGTTTTCTGGCCCTCCCAGTTTTTCTTTTAAGAAATGAGTAATTGTCAGTCCTACAAGGCCAGAATTACTTCCTAATGTGATTTTTTTTTAAGTTCTTAGTTTGAAATAACTCCAAACTTAACAGGAAAGTTGCAAGAACAATAAAATGAGCTCCTATGAGCCTCGCTGAGATTTACTGATGGTTATTATCTTGCCTCAGAAGCTTTCCCATTCTCTCTCTGCATAAATGCGTATTTCGTCCGGTGGAGTGTCGGTTGCAAACACCATGCCCCTTTGTGTTACCAGACACATCTACCCACATCGGGAAATCTAACAGCGGTCTAATACGAGCACGGAATCACAGGTTGCATTCTAATCCTGCCACCTGTCCCCGTAATGTCCTTTACGGCTCCCCTGCCACCCTCGGCCCCTGCTCCAGGACTCAGTCTAGGGTCACACACTGCCTTTAAGCTGTCTAGTTTTCAGGTCCCTTTGATCTCCTTTAATCTGAAATCCTAAATGTGGTTTTAAAGATGTTTTCTCTGCGGCACCGAGAACTAGAGCACACAGAGGAAGCGGTGGAAACGTGCAGGAAAGGAAACAGCCTCCCGAAAGTAAGGGTAAACTGGTCAGCGGGGGGACACCGAACATTCCCTGGCCTTCGGCAGTTGCTCTCAGAGCTGCGTTATATGCTTTCAGGGGACAAGGCCGACTTGTGGAGTTCAGACTCTTCCATTCTGGTCTGGTGCTTTCTTCCAGAGACAACTGCCATGTCCTGCTCTAATGGCTCTTGAGCTTCTCCAGAAAGAGCTCTGTGGAGCCTAATTATATTGCCGGGGTGGTGGAGGTCCTCCCCCGCCTCTTTGTTTCACAGAGCACCTAAATCATGCCATTATACCGCAACAATGGATTCTCACACTCGTCAGGCAATTTGTTTTAATTATGTAAATCACTTCATTCTCTTTTCAAATATCAGCAGGGAGCTGCAAGCAGCTTCAGGTCAAAATGGGATGCGGAATAGGAGAGAGGACCGGGCAACAACGGAGGCCTGGCTTGGTCCTGGTGGTCACCTGTCATGTGTTGGTGGGGGGCGGGGGCGAGTGGGGCGCCGAAGTCCCAGAGAAGGTATCAAGGGAGAAGTAATGGGGAGTCCCCTTTCGGTGACAAAAGTACCCCACAGTACACGCCACAAAGCATGGTGAGGCCCTGCATCTGCACCTCTGGGGGGAGAGCAGGACCCCAAAAGGCACATGTCCTCATTCTACTGCCCACCCTGCAGCTGCCCCATGCGCGAACCGCTGAGCCAAGTTAAGTAAAAAGAGAACCAGGAGTCACCCCAACACCGGAGAGTCACCCTCTCCACAGTGCCTGGTGAGAAGACTGGTCCAGGGAAGGGGTTGAGTGCCTAGAACATTCTGGGTTTTATTTTATTTTTTTAAGATTTTATTTATTTATTTGACAGAGATCACAAGTAGGCAGAGAGGCCGGCAGAGAGAGGCAGAAGCAGTCTCCCTGCTAAGCAGAGAGCCTGATGTGGGGCTCCATCCCAGGACTCTGGGATCATGACCTGAGCTGAAGGCAGAGTGCTTTAACCCACTGAGCCACCCAGGCGCCCTGAACATTCTGGGTTTTATACCATCAAACCAGGTCTCGTATGGAGTTGGTGTTTCAAATAACTACGTTAAATGTTCCCCCTTGATCTTCAAACAATTTTTAAAATTAGTCTTTTTCCACCATAGCTAAGAAACTTGGAAGAACACAGAGAACCAGAGGAAAGGAAGGCAGGGAGGAAGGGATGCAGGCAGGTGGGCAGGCGGGCAGGGCAGCAGGCTCCCTTCGCTGACCACCTTGAAACCAATGGGTTTAACGTTAGATGGTATTCACTCCCATTGTTCCAGCACACTCCACACTCTTGTTACTAGTTCATGCCTCCCTGTTCTCAGGATCAAGACAAACCTATCTGTGTAACACACCAGAATGGTCTCTCTACTATGCTTTTAATCTAACAGTTTGTCCTTCGTACTCAGCGGGGAATAGCACTTATTTCCTTTTAGGCAGTCAGGGTCCGCTGCCCCCAGGGGAAGAAGGGACTTGGGAGGCAGGAGAACCAAATGGTTAAGAATAAGGGTTCTGTGGTCAGAGCATCCAGATTAAAATTCCCAAATCACGTTTTGTTTGGGTCTTGGTTTCAGCATCTGGAGCAGGACACGGTAAAAGTTCTTATCGCAGAGGTTGGGGTGAGAATAAAAATGAGACGACTGGCATGGCGAGTTCAGCACAGCGCCTGGCACACAGGAACGGCACCTACTGGCGGGTACTATTACTGTTTTTACAACACGGTTTGCAGTTTTAAGCCGCAGGTGAAGAAGCTGACAGATTCCCCTTCTAAAAAATGAAAGTTCATATGGCGAAGAAATTCGTCACTTAGAAGCTCGGTTTGGAAGGCCACGTAATCCACATGGAGCAAGATTTAAAGAACTAACCCCTAAATGCAGCACTGCTCCTTCTTTCTCACTAAACCGCAACTGGTGTGAATCTCATCCTGTTGCCTTTTCCTCTCTGTGGCTTCGAAAAAGAAATCCTCGGCTTCCATCTCCTTCCATCCAAGCCAGTCTCACAGCATCTTAAAATACGTCTGCCTACTTAGAACATCTATAGTACCTTATGTCTCTTTCTCCCAAAGGAAAAGGTCAATGAAGAAGCACACAGGATGTGTTATTAAGAAGCCACCACTGTCCCTTTTCCTTATGACAGCAGTCACGGGGGAGGAGAGGTTGGGGCACTTTTTCTTAATCCGAAGCAGCTGCTTTTCTCTCTTCCTTGAAGGGCATGAGCACTTTCTTCTTTCTGATGGGAATCTGGGTCCTGGTTTTCCTCCTGACTTAATTCAAATGCAGCAGTTTCCTCTTCAGGTGAGGCTGCCTGGAGCAACCAGCAGGTAAGAATCAGATGCCGACTGCTTCCAGAAACAGCCTGTTTCTAACCAGTACGTCTAAAATTGTATTTGAACCTAAGTTTATAAACCAGCTTTTAATGGAATGTAGCAAGGCTTATAACCAGAAATGTCACGTAACTGTCATAATAATGTTTATCTTTGAAAGCACCAGCTTTTCATTATTTATGTGTTGTTTACACACGTGGTATGTTGCTTAGAGTCAATTTTTAACTTCAGTTTTTGTTGCTTTCTACAAAACAGCTCTATTGCCTAAGGTTTCCTTTCATGCTTCACCTTACCCGTAGTATGTTAACATTCGCTAACATGTCCTACTACAGCTCTGTGGTCTGACCCTGGCTACTAGCACAAGTAGGCCTGGCTTGGTCCTGCTGGTCCTGGCGCCTACTCCTTCTCTCTTCCTTCTCGTGCCTCTCCAGACACGATGGCCTCACCTCCCTTGCTCTCGGCATACTCTCCCCACCACCGGGCTCTGGCGTAAGCTAGTCTGCAAGGACAGGAGCGTCTAGGTAATGCCTTTACATCTCAGCTCAAGCACTCCTTCTTCAGGAAACCTGCCTCGGATGTCTCCCTGTTCAGGAGAAATCTCTAGACCAGAGGTTCTCCATATGCGACCTCCAGACCAGCGTTATCGGCACCACTTGGGATCTCGTTAGAAATGCAGATTCTCAGGCTCACCTCAGACCTCCTGAATCAGAAACTCTGGGGTTAGGGCCCAGCGATCTGTGCTTTTATTCCAAGCCCTCTAGGCGATACCGGTGCGCCCTCTAGGCGATACCGGTGCCTGCTGGAATTTGAGAACGACCTGCCCACAGAGTTCTGCTGCACTATGACGCTCTCCTTCAAGGCATCCGAGACAACCACGCTCTCATATCGGGTTGATTACGCAGCTAACGTCTGTTCCCCCAGTGAACTCTGGGCAGGGACTGTGTCTTTCTTGCCCACCCTTGTGTCCCTGGCACCAAGCAGTGCCCAGCAAGCATTTGTCAATCAGCAAAAAACTACACAGACGTAACCTTTAAAAGGACAAATAGTCTTATAGAAGACATGGGTTAAAGACCTAAACAGGTGCTTTTAAAAAGAAGCAACAGAAGTGGCAAGTATTTTAACATGCTCAATCTCAACTAGTAAATGGAGAAACTGGCAGAGCAATGAGACGTCATTGCCCCCCATACCTACCAGGGTCGTGAAGGTGAAAGGGAATCATGACAGCAGCCAGGACGGGGGAGGAATCGTTGTTGCAGGAATGGCTATTTGTGTTGCTCTTCTTGACCACAGTTTGGCATCGTTTTGAAAACTCAAAAAGAGCCAACAACGCCACCCTTAGTGGTGAACTCGACAGAGGTGTTAGAACAGGTGCGCACAGGTGTATGGCGGCACTGGAATGTCGCTGTAATACAGTAAGAGACTTTATGTTTGAAATCACGCAAATGTTCCTCAGTAGGCATTTGTATGAGCAGACTGTGGTGCGCTCAAAGCTCCGAATGCCGCTCCGCTGATAAAAGGGATGATGCTGAGATGAATTAATGGATGTGGAGCAAAGATCATAATACTTAGTAAAATGAAAAAAGCTCACTTAATTAAAAATTGGTATCTCAATATGTACGTATCCCAAGAAAAATGTCTAGACATATATTCAGCAAAAGGTTTTCAAAATGTGTGATGAGAAGGGGTCTTTATTTTCCTCGCAGTCTTCCTATAATTTTTCTAATATTTTAAATCCATTCCTCTATATAATATAAAACCTTAAAATAGAATGTTTTAAACACTGAGTTGAGCTTAAGTAAATACTACTAGGAAGGTAAAGCAGTTTTGTAGAAACAGAACCAACTAAGTCATTCTCAAAATATGACTCTTTTGCATTATTCACTGTTTCGGATCAGCCATGCCACAAGACTTCTCCGTTCCTACGGACAGTCAAGACTTGTGTAAGGCGGCGACGCTGCCCGACACAGCAGGTACGAGAGTCACTGCGTGGCATTCGGTAGCTGGTCAGTGACACACACACGTGCACATAGAGTCCAAGAATTTCTGGCACAGAAGAGGAAAAATCCCTCCCCTTGGCTGGGAATTCCTGAGGGTGTCCTATCCCGGAGGGTGAGCACCCAGTCCCGACCCAGCACGCTGGGCATCAGGCTCTCAGGAAGCCCTAAAGAACTCCCAGGAATGCCAGAGACACCGTTATTGGCAGACACAGCTGCAGCATTTACAAATCTTTCCTTCCGTCTTCCCCTTTTTTCTCTCCCTCAAACCATACACATCCACCCCCCCCCTTTTTTTTTTTTAAGATTTTACCGATTTATTTGAGAGAGAGGCAGTGAGTGAGTGAAGGGAGAGGGAGAGAGAATTGAAGCAGCCTCCACACTGGGTGCAGAGCCCAACGAGGAGCTCAATCCCACGACCCTGAGAGCATGACTTGAGCTGAAACCAAGGGTCGGACACTCGACTGACTGAGCCACCCAGGTGTCCCAAACCGAACACATTCATGGCATGCTGTCTCTCGGAAAGGGTGCTAGAGCATGAACCACACGAATTAACTGTGAGACGGTTGTACAAGCCGCTGCACAGGTGTCTGACCGGCACCCAGTTCATTACATGCTCTTGGTATCACAGGACAGTAGGTGGCAAAAAAGGGAGGCTGGAGGTCAAAGGCAGAAACTCAATCTTCTTGTAGCATATTTTACTAAAACAACACCTGAGAGCTGTATTGAGAGGTTTCAGCATTAAATAGGTTCTAAACAAAGACAACTTAATGTAATGTCCCCAAACTCTCAAACACAGGCAGTAAAGTCCCATCGTCAGTGAAGCAGGGTCCTAACCACCACCAGAACATGAAATTCACTTCTCGGGGCTAGAGAGCGGAGCGACACTGCTCTTAGTACAAAGGTGCAGGAAAAGTAGCAAGAACTCAACTGGACCATCACCGAACGGCAGGTGGAGTGCGTATAATTCAGCTTGGACAGGAGACTTGTTGCAAAGGCCGGTAGGTTATCTCCAGTCGATCAGGAGGCCACATGCTCAGCCATTCATTCTCTACTAACCAAAGTGGCACCGGCGCCAAGCGGCAGGCACTGCCTGGGTACAGGGTTTTCAGGGCCTGAGGGCAAGGGGTGGAGGCTGTGCAGAACGTCCCCCGTTGTGACTCAATTCTTTTTTTACAACTAGCCTTCCCCCAGATCTGCCGGTTGTGCGGAGCTGGGTCAAGTGATATTTCAGTGTCTTGATCCATTTCACAAGTGTGAGACGTGGTCCCGAAACTTCAAGGCCACTGCTGTCCCGGCTCGGCACTTCCTCAATTCTGGGAGCAGCCAGCAGTGAAAAGAAGCCTCGTTTTTCAAGTCAAAATGTTCATTTTCAGCCAGTGATAGCCTCATCCTCATCAACTCTTCTCCAAGTAGATATTAATGAGAAGTTCGTATATTGGGAACTAATGATTGCATATCCTTTGCATAATTACAATGACCTGGAGTGCTTTCAAAATGCCAAATTAGCTGACTAAAATTAGTCCTGCTCAAGTTATAAATCCTAATTCACATCTCCTGCCCAAATATGCTTGCAGAACCTAACTGTATTTAAAGATGGATTTAGAGAGCTCAAAAGCACTCAGTGCTTATTTCAGGGGAAAAGTCATTTCAAATTCACTCTAAGAAGCCTTCCCTGTGGCTCCCATTCCAATCTGGAGGAACCTCTCTTTGTCTTCCTGTTTCTGAATTGTTATCTGCTTTCCCGCCTCAGAAAATTTAAAAAAAGCTCACAGTCTAGTTTTGTCTAACTTCACTCCTAATTTCCCTTTCTTGTTCTTTTTTTTTTCCCACCTCTAGCATTGACGCCTTGCGGCTGTGGCGGTACACCTGGAACACTGGCTGCAGCGTGATGGGCCCATGTGTGCCCTGGGGACGCAGTATGGACGGTGTGCCCGCAGTCCCCAGAGTACCTGTGGTCGGCTACTGTCTCGCTAAAGTCACCTCACCCAGCTGGCACCAAAGCTTTCCAATCCATTTTACTTATAAGAGGCTTTATTGTTGTTGTTTTATCACTTTTTTTTAAAATCATTTTTTAAGATTTTATTTATTTATTTGACAGAGAGAGAGAACGTGCGTATAAGTAGGCAGAGCAGCAGGTGGAGGGGGAGGGAGAAGCAGGCTCCCCGCTGATCAGGGAGCCTAAAGCGGGGCTCCATACCAGGACACTGGGATCATGACCTGAGCCGAAGGCAGATGCTTAATGGACTGAGCCACCCAGGTGCCCCTACAAGAGACTTTAAATAACATCTAGTAAGTCAAACTATAATGTACCTAGTGCAGCAACTGTCAAAAAACAGCTGTTTAACTTTCTGGGGGGAGGAAGGCAGGAGCAAGCATAATAGTGTACAGGGTGGGGAGAGGGGTGCCTGGGTGGCTCAGTGGTTAAGTGTCTGCCTTTGGCTTGGGCATGATCCCAGGGTCCTGGAATCGAGCCCTGCATTGGGCTCCTTGCTCACTAGGAAGTCTGCTTCTCCCTCTCCCACTCACCCTGCTTGTGTTCCTGCTCTCACTGTCTCTCTCTCTCTGTCAAATAAATAAGATCTTTAAAAAAGGAAATACTGCCCAGGGCTGGAGTAAATCAATTCATTACAAAAAGAATTTCTTGAGATCACAGAGTAGACCCAGAAAATGAAGTAAGATAGTTTCTTATAGCATGAACGAAATTGTTACATGTGCACAGATATACACATATAGAGAGCTACGTACATGTCCATCGAAAAGATTTAATTTATATTCATATATATATATGGAGAGAGAGAAGGAAGAGAAAGAGAGGGAGGGAGGGAGGGAGGGAGGGAGAGAGAGGCCAGCCATCAATGGTAATAAATACAGCAACAAAATCAACAATTTCAAGACTCAATTGTGTAGGATCGAACTTATTTTTCTAGCTTATAGGATTAAAACTGGATTTCAACCTAGAGGTAACACATTGCATTGACATTAAGAATAATGTCAGGCTGTGTAAATATTTTTTTAAAAGAATACATGGCATTATTAGCCAGAGTAAGACATAACTGTTATGTTTAAGGAAAGAAAGCCTTTATTTGTTCCCTACACAATCATAACTCAATCAACCAAACAAGGTTCCCCCCGCCCCCACCTCAAACCACCATTATAATGGCAGTTCTGTGTAAGCTTCTTGTTTGTACAAAAGCCTGATGATATAGTCTTGAGGGGTAATCCTAAAGCTGTTAGACCAAAATTAAAACAAATCTTACCGGTAGATCTGGGTTTTAAAAAGACAGCTCTGTTTAAGAGGGCCATGATGATTACACCAAAAGATAAGCTCCACACAATCTAAGGGTGATCACTTGAGCAAACATGGCCATGGCATTGTAATTTTCTGGGTTTTCATCCTACAGAAGAGCAAAGATCTCACAATCACTTTGTTTAAAAAAAAAAAAAAAAAGCAGATTTCTCAAGACTTGCCATCATGACAGACATGAGCCTGAGTAAGAAGTTGACTTTATCTTTTTCTTGAACTTTAAAAAGAAAAAAAAGAAAACTTAATGCTCCCATGTAAAATTGGGTCACCTATCACTAAAATAGAGCCAGACTGACAAGGAAGGACGTTCTCTCCTATTTCTGCATTCTTAAATGCAATAGGAACTTAATCACTATTACAGATCAACAAACCTCTGGATTGTTTCCAACTTCTTGGTTTTTCTTAAAACCTCCTATCTGTTCTCACTCCAACTCATACATCTCAGCAATCAACACACCAGAAGTATTCTGCATTGTGATGGTCTCAGCCCTGCCTTTTGAAATTTAAGATAGAACTATTTAAACCTGCAAAGCATCTGGGGGCAGGGGGTTGCCTGGATGGCACAATCAGTTAAGCATCTGACTCTTGGCTTCTGTTCACGTCATGATCTCAGGGTCCTGGGATCGAGCCCTGTGTTGGGTTGTGCTCAGCAGGGAGTCTGCTTGAGATTCTCTCTCTCTCTCTCAAGCTGCCCCTCCCCCTACTCACGTGTGCATACACTCTCAAAAAAACAAAACAAAACAAAACAAAACAAAAACACTGCAAAGCATTTATTTCTCCCTCTCTAGATTCTATTTCTCTATCTGGGTTTCTGTCTATTTTTCCTTGTTTATCACTTCACGAATCCCTCTTCTTTCTTTATTTATTTCTTCAACCCTGCCTTCGAAGTTTCCAGTATTCCTCATGCTACTTTCCACATCCCACCTCTCACAAGTGTATTTGTGTTTGCTTTGCCCGAGTACAGCAACCACATTCAATCACGAAGCACTATGAGAAGACCCGGAGTAGGGTAGACCCTGGGAATGCACCCCAAGTCTTCCGCCCCGGGCAGCCTTGGGGTTGGAACAGTGAGGAAACGGGGAGGCCATTGGTGGCACCAGCAGCTTGGGGGTAGGGGGGAATGGGGACAGGTGGGAGCTTCCGTGAGAGTGGAAAAGCATGCAGTTCCTTTGAATCTGTTTCTTGAACCAATAAAACAAAATTCCTTCATACTTTGTGTAGGTGTTACGGTTTCCTGGGACGATGCCCCGAATTCAAATGGCTCTTTGCAAGCTCAAGACCAGAAAAGGAGCCTTTTTGAGAAGTGTTTTGCCGCTGAACTGTGTCCGTTGTCTGTTTCCAACAAAAATACTTTCTAACACAGTGTCACTAAATGTTGGTTCAGCAGAGCATGTGAACGAACTTAATACACCAGGGAAAATAAGAAATGGATTTTATTAAGTTTATTAGCAGCTAAAAACACGATACTTCAACAGTGGGAGGAAAGCGATCCACCCACACAATTTGAGAGGAATGAACATTTGGCTTTAACTACAGCTAATATGTGAAACCTAAAACTCAGTTTTCCATCTAAAGACCTTTGGGGTCCATTTTTACACTACCTTGATCAAACCAGGAATTAAAGTTCAAGCCGGCTCCCCCAGTCCTGGAGGGCACTGGTGTTTCTCCCGTCACACCTCCTCACGTCAGCATTTCCTCAGGCTTATCTTTCCCTCCCACCTTAGCTTAACTTGGCTCCCCACCAAGGATGCATTTCCACCAATCAGCTGCCACGGCTCCCCTCTCGTGCCAGGAGGCCTAGGGAAGCAGAGTAGGCACCAGCGGAAGGCATGGCAGGGGTCACAGCAGGAGCCTTGCAGGGTCACTGAGCTCTGAGACCACTTTGCAAAGCAGAGTCTCAGCCAAGACAAAAAGCGAAGGAGGGAGGCCTACTTGCTGCTCGCGTTTTAAAGCAGAATGGTGCATGTGGATGGTAAGAACAGCTCCCAGAGACGCGCCTGGGAAACTGGTGGTGGGCTGGGCTCAGTGCCTCAGTCATAAGCCTTCATCTAATCCTCACAAACCCTCCTGGAGGGACAGTCCTATCACCATCTTCCTTTTATAGGTGAGGAAACAGGCTCAGCGAGCAAAGTGATTTGCCTAAGGCCACACAGTGGTGACCCGCGGGGCCCAGGTCTGCCCCGAGCCCTTAAGCTTGACCACTGTGTGCCCAGCATCACTGACTGCAGCCTGCACGGACTTGTGGGTCTTTGGACCATGTACTGGACTCACCTTGAGGCCTGTTTTCAAAATTCAGGTTCCTGGACCCTACCCCACAGGTTTCAACTTAGCGGGTCTAACCTGCAGCTGAGGTGTTTCGGAAGCACGGAAATGTTTGTGCATTACTGAGAAACAGGTGTTGTGTAGACGTGGGTCATGGAGGCTGCCAGGACCGAGCTGATGGAAAAAGGAGCTGCCTCTTACAGATGCTCAGGAGAAAATGCAAGCTGGGGTTTTGAGACAATCCGCACAAGACTCTAAAAAACCAGACCACCCCATCTTCCCTATGAGCCTTCCTGCTGTGCTAAGCCCCAGGGAACTCCTTGTTCTCCAAATTAAACCAGTGTGGGTCCCTTACTTTGTATTGTGTAGCTTTCCTTTCTCTTACAGGTGGTTACTGCATGAACGCTATTTGCACATGACTGCGGGCATATGAAAGGTGACATTTCTTACATACAAAGATGCTCAGGGAAGTATTATTTATGATGGTGAAAACCTGTAAAGAAACGAGATGTCCAGCAGCAGAAGATTAGTTAAAACATGCAGACATTTTATTTATTTATTTATTTATTTATTTATTTTTAAGATTTTATTCATTTATTCGGCAGAGAGAGATCACAAGTAGGCAGAGAGGCAGGCAGAGAGAGAGAGAGAGAGGGAAGCAGGCTCCCTGCTGAGCAGAGAGCCTGATGGGCTCGATCCCAGGACCCTGAGATCGTGACCTGAGCCGAAGGCAGCGGCTTAACCCACTGAGCCACCCAGGCGCCCCTGCAGACATTTTAAACAATGCTTCGAGGCATATTCAACGGTATGGAAAATGTTCGAGAGGAAAAAACAAAAATTAATTCTATTTACCTAATTTTGTAAAAAAAAAAAAAAACCGACAAAATACAATAAAAATATTGGAAGCAAATCTACATATCAGAGTGGGTATTGCTGGGTGGTCAGAATACAGCTGATTTTCATTTTCTTTTTATAATATTCTGTTTGTGACTAATTTTCATCAAGAAACATTGTTTTCATATTAAAAATGCTGTTAAAAAACAACAGCAGCGAAGAGAGCGAAAAAATGAACGCGAAAGAGAGACCCTGCTTTTCCTTAAGGAGCTTCAGATGTATGTGGAAATCGAGCAAGTCGTGTATGGAGTAGTTACTCCAGCCCCGTGCTTCCCCTCCCAGTGCCGGTCGGGGTGCAGTCCTGTCTCGCGGACTGCCTGCCTGCCTGCCTCTCCGCTAGATGGTGAGGAAGGGGGCCGCGTCCTCTTCGGTCACCCCCATACCCACAGCTGCTAGCGGAGCACCACACGTGGCTGCCTCATGATCCCTACGTTTTGGCATCACGAACGAATGCCCGAGTCTCACCTCCCCACCTCGGCTAACGGCGCCTCAAGGGCAGGGCTCATGTCCTATATACTATTTCTTGATCTGCCCCCAACGCCAGCGCTGGGCATCTAGTAGGTGCTTAGTAAAGACCTGCTTGTCTGATGGGGACTGTCTGAAAAGGAGGCCCGCCCGCTGAAAGGAGCCAGGCCCCTGGAAGCCTCTCCCGGAGCTCAGGCGCCACTCCAGGGCGAGTGGAAGCCAGCCCGCCGCGTGCAACTCAATAGCTCATTCTGTTTGCCCGGAGAAGCCCAGCGGACGAGGTAGCCCCGGATCTTTATCTGCAAAAGCCGTCATGCCTTAACACACTGCTCCACCCTACCCCTTTTGGAAAAGACCGATAAGCATAATGATGATGTTTTAATGAGCTTAATTGCACATTCCTCATGTCCTCGCAGGGTTGCCAACCAGCTACTTCAACAAGCAGCAGTTTACTTGTAATAACTTTCCCCCTTCCTCTGCGCCAGGGAGCGTCATTATTCTTGCGGTAATCCAGTAGTTCGGCTCGGCTCTCTCTCTTCTCTCCCTCCCCTTCCTCCCACTTTTTCTTGCTGCTTTTCCCCTTTCTGCGAACTACTCTAAACGGGTATCTTTGAAAGGAGGGTGGCGGCGGGCTGCTCCGGGTACAGTGCTTAGCGAGACCGCGTTCATCAAAGGGGCCCTTGTGCGCATGCTCTGGCCGCGAGCCAATCAGATCATCTCCCCGTCTGTCTCCGAAGCCCGGCTGACCCTGGTATGCGAGTCAAGTCCGAGTCTGCAGACAGGCTGACTGCGATCCTAGGCCGACCTGTCTTAGCTGACTGAAAAAACGCTGAAGGGAAAATTACCTGTTTGGCTCCAGACGGAATTAACATTTTTTTAATATATACACACAAGTATGTTTATTATTTTTTGTTTAAAAGCGTTTGCCTATCTAATATATTCATTAACGTTATCTGGTCAGTGCTTGAAACATTTTGAAATATGTGCAAATGCAATAAGGCTACAAGGCCTGGAGGCAAAATAAGATGAATTTTCCAATTAAGTGACAGAAAAATTGTTTGGGGATGAACGGACGGCGGTGCTGTAATCTGTTTATGGGCGCTGCTCTGTGCAGGGAACGTTGGGTGCACCTGCAGACCCCGGTGGGGTGGAAGGGCCTGGATCACGAGCACTCCGGCCCCTGCACTCCCCGTCTCTGAACTGCACTCCACCTTGAATCAAGGACTGAGGGCAGCCGGTGCGGCCCAAGCCTTGGCAGACTTTGGCCCCTTCTAGAGCAGCGTAGGGTTCTGCGCACCTGCCGGGAGTCCACTCTCCCCAACAGACATCTTCCTGTCGCGGTGCTAAAGAAATGGTGTCGAATTTTAAGTAAACTTATCTTCTGTGCAAAATCCCTGAAACTCTGGCCTTCTCTGAACCCCTCGCGGATCGTCTTGTGAACACGTTTTCGACATTTCAGGACAATTCCAGACAAAGGTCATAATTGAGAAATATATTTCATAGTTCCTATTTGAAAAAAAGTACTGACCCATTTCCTCCTTCCTGGATTCATTCTAGAACGCTGCTGTCTTCTTCCTTTGAAAACCCAGGTGTGCAGGGGGTCTACCTGCATGCTGGTTACTGGGCCAGCTGCCAAGCACACCAAGATAGAAAAGGCAGAACTTTTGTCCTCAAGGACAGGCCCTGGACACCTCTACTCCTGGTATCTTCAGGGTTAGTTTGGTTGCTTAAAAAATAATGATAATTTTATATCATCGAAGTGTTAACAGTGGCGCAATATACAGGTGACAGGATTATTGTGCTGTGCAGTTTTTTTCTTTGTGCTTTTCAGAACTTTCCTAAATTTCTACAACGAACTTTTACTTTCGTAAATATAAAATGTGCTATTAAATGTGCTATTAAAAAGAAACTACTTGGGAGCACTGAACAGGCACATTCCTGAATTATACGGAGTCGAGTTAGGGACAAGAGGCCAGGCAACATCTAGGAGTGGTAGAAAGGGGTCTGAATCAGAAGGGGGGAATTTTAATGAGCAGGGCAGCCCGAGAGTCACAGCTGGCTGGGCTAAGTTCCTGGAGTGTTAAATCAAGTAATAACAAAAATATGACTGTGTTTTACATATGAGATTTCATAACTTCCTGAGAAGTAAACAGTCCCTTCCCCCTTGGTTGTTCCCTCCTAAGGAATGTCTACGTTCTTGCCTTTGGCTCAAAATTTCCCAAAGTTTTCTTTGTCTATGCAGAAGTGCAATGTCCCAAATAGAATGCCAGGCCTATTTTTTCTGTTGGGGCAGCTTGCATATTGATACAATAACGGGATCTTCATCAAGTGGCAGGAAGATATTCGTGTGTTCCCTCTCTCCAGGCTCCTAGTTCCCCACCTGCGCTGTGCACAGAATTCTTGTTGTAGCTTTAGTCCTGGGAAGCATGCATGGAAATTCTCTAATGGTTCAATTCCCTCTGATCTAAGGGGTTGCTTCGTGGGAGGGGTTTCTCCCTCTTTTACAATCCGTATGGAGAGAGGCTCAAACTGAGGCTTTCCATCCGTAACAGAAAAAAATGTCAAATTATTTTCATATAAATATACTTACAGAGAACATTCCTGTTCATTCCTGCCTACTTCAAAGCTGGGTAGGCAGAACATAAAAGGGGTGGTCTATTTTTGCCCTTATACTGTCTCTTTTCCCATACCAAGGGAAAAATTGCTAATTTTCATCACCAAATTGTATTTTGGAATGACCAATGAAAAAACCGATGGAAAAAATTCCTTGCAAACAGTGCACGGCATGCTATGAAACTATTAGATAAGAGTAATTATAGGTTTGGTCTCAGCAGCAAACAATTACTCTGGAGGGAAAATGCTCACTTTTTAAGCAGAATAAACTCTTTCTAGGATTTGCCTACTGTCAGTCATTCTGAGGACAGTAACTCTGAAAAAACAAACAAAAACCTCACAAAAACCAAAACCAAATCAACACCAACCCAACTCATTTCCCTTCCAAAGTTGAGAAAAGCGATTTGGGATGTCTGTTCTTCTGGTTATGGGATTAAGGGCTGTATATTATTATATTTAAAAAAGTGAAGATTCTTAGTGATTTCTCTCATGTATATAAACGTGGTGAAGGAATTCTCTCTGCAAGTAGAAACTGTAAGTCTAACAGCTGATAATACATTTCAGTCTCATATGCTGTAAGCAGAATGTCCACACAGTGCCATCTCCTTAGGGCAGTGTCTATTTAATGTAACTCACCTTTTAAAAAAGTGATTTTTTCCCCTAAAGTATAACTAAATCTGATTGAATTTATAAGAAACTTTCTGTAAGACACATGTACAAAATCAGGAAAAAAAAAATCCTTTTCAAGAAACATGTCTTACTGATTTGTTAAATACGGGTTTAGTGTCCACAAACTAAAGACTTTTATCACGAAAAAAAAAAAAAAAGCTAAGTGGGTGAAAAAAGTCCCTAGAAGAGAAATGAAGGACCAAAAAGAAGCCTGTATAATACTCAAACCCCATAACTCCCCATGATATAGGTTTTAAGGAGGTAAGTAGCAGAACATCAACCAGGCACCATAGTTTTTGCCCCTTAATACGCTAATACCGGCATGGGATAGCTCCCTACAGAAAACAATCCATGATCTATATGTGGAGGATTTGTTCTTTGCCTAAAGCAAGCAGACTGCCAAAGCAGGGAAGAAGTACACTGTACTGGGTATTTTCCCAAAGCACAGTCCCACTGAGGGAGAATCTTACCTTCAGCATTTTCAAAAGATCTATCAAATAGCATAATGGTCAGAAAGTATTAGACCAAGAGAAATGTGGCAGGCGAACTCTGGGAATTATTCTTTCAGCAACTCGGCTGTTAAGATGGAGACCTCTCTGTAATTAGGATATTAACTCTGTTTCGGAGAAGTCCATGGTGTAGTGAAGAAGCGCAAACCAGCCAGAGACACAGGAGAGGATCAGGAGACAACATGGAGTCAATCTGATGACAAAGGAGGAGACTCTGGTTGGAACCAAGCTGGGCTCAGCCCCGGTAACTCTTGACCATGGGTTTTATCACAGCTCAACAGGCAGGAGCTCGTAATTAACCTGCAACTTCCTCCTAACTGTGGAAGTCTATGGCTTCTCTATACCTGTTTCCGGTTCATGGTTGTTTATGTCACCCACGCATAGTTATGTCTACCCTATGACTTGGGTTCTTCTCAACCTGCCAAGAGAGATCGGTCTTCTCCCTGAGTTCTGAGTCAAAAGAACTCTTTAGTTGGAGTTAAGGAGATGAACCTGGTATCTGACTGCCAATGGCCATAGGTGAGTTGTGGCCATGACAGAACCCTGCCAAACCTCTGCCGACTCTACAAACATGAAAACTCATCGTTGATTAAAGGAAGGATGGGCTGGCACCCGCAAGCGTTTAAATATCTTAAAATGACCATATAGACAATGAGAGGAGAGATTAACTCCTCACCTTTGCAGGTGTGTGCTGTGAAATTCACCCTTTCCTGTGACTTGCTTTTGAGTCCCAGACATTTCTTCATTTTAACAGATAGAGAGGCAAGTTTAGTTCTTTTATTGATTTATGTACAAAGGTGAGTATAATTGCCTCCAATGAGACTCTAGATTTTAGAAAAAATGGAAAATATCTTAAATGATGTCTGAAATGCTCTCCCATCATGCCTAACAGGGCCCGAACAGTTCTACAATTGCCCCTCCTTCTTTCCCAGGATCATCTGAAGGTAAGACAACACCTCTAGCTTTTGAGTTATTTAGAAGAGAATGTTCTGTAAATCCAAGGAATGCTCTGGTTTCTATGATTCCACAAAGACTTTTATTGGATTCACGGGCTCACTGACATGTATCCCTCTGCCCCTCTCCCTGCATATTGGGATCTCTCTTCACCTCTTAAAACGTTGTTAATATTCTCTCAAGGTGCACACTTCACTGCCACATACAAAATTGTTTAATGCTCATGAAAATGCAGAAGGCTTTGCCCTAACAATTTCAGTCATACTAGTCAATATAATTAATGAAATATGAGAGAAAAGAAAGTTTCAGAATTCAACCAAGGTGTATTTGATGCCATGTGTTCCAAAAGGAGGTACCTGGGCTCATCGTTCTTAGAGCAACAAATCTTGTGGCCAAGAGGATCTGTATTAGGAATGTTTAGGTACAACCAGTCAGGTTTTCTCTTGATGGTACAGTTAATCAGACTCTAGGAAATCACCGTAGGGAGCAGCGGGCTGGACAGAAGGCAGTGATTGACCTGCTGGTCATCTAAAACGGTGAGCTGAAGGTCACGTGCATGTCAATAGACACAAACACATGGGCTTGCTGCTCTTGCCTCCCACTGACCCATCGTCTTAGGGTGCAGGCCACTTTGCTGGGTACTTTCTAGGCTGTCTTTGGTGAATATTAGAAATGGATTTCAACCAGACACCAATGCTTATGAGAAAAAGAGCCTGGTGCTTGCAGGACTGGCCTGGCACAGAGCTGCCTGGCCCAAAGTCTTACTACTTAGTAGAGAGCAAAGCCCCTGCAGAGTGACCTGCTCAAAACTGGCACTTGGTAGGAACGGGCCTTACTGTCTTTGGGATTTGGCCATCTCTCCCTGGAAACAACAGAGTACTGAAATGATCTTTCCTTATAGCTCAGGTGGAAAGCAAATTAGTGTGTTTTGTTTGTCTTAGTTGGTGTTTGAAAAGAGTGTGGATGGAATGCTTTCAGATAGGCCACACACACCTTGGTTTACCCCAAGCCCTCCTCTTCCTATGGTGTAACATCTGGCTGGCCTCACCCGCGCACTTATGTGACCCACTGGCTCCTACAGGCATCCGACTTCTGGTCTAGAAGCAATGGTGCACCTTGCAGCATCTTTTCCTAGTAATAATTATAAGTATTACTGCCTTCACTTTATATGATTAGCTAACCAGCTGGGAGTTAATTATTAAGCACCTACTGTGTGCCTGCAATGCTATATCCTGGGGTCACAGAGATGAGTGAGGCCACTCTCTGTCTTCTAGAAGCTTGCTCGCTTGTTCATGCCCTGACATGTCAGCACTCTCTCTGCTAAAAACATAGACCACATTCCCAGCAAACCTTTCTTCAGTCCTTACGCAGAAAGTGACCACAACGCCAATTCTTTCCTCTCCCCTCCAAAGATAAGCTCTTTACACCAAACATGAGTTTAAGCACTGACAGTATTCTACAGGACTATGAAGCCTTAGGTATTCACATTTACAGTCTAGGCAGAGAAAAAAAGGGGGGAAAAACAACCCAGTTCTGGGAGGCAACAGAAAAAGAAGAGAACAAAACACACCTTAATACACTCACCCTTAAAAATAGGGGAAAACCAACTGGGAAACTTCCATTTTCTTCTTGGATCTCTATTAAAAAAAATCTCATGTGATACGTGTATCTATGGAAACCTTCGTTATCTCAAAGATAGTGAGGTACTAAAGGCCATTGTTGCCATGGAACAAGCAGTATTTGCTTTTTATTCTATTGCACAATTATCTAATTACAGAGACCCTGATAAAATTATGCATTCCTAAGCACAAATTAAGGCCATTCTACAGGAGCCTCCCTGCACATACTTTATTTGTCAAATTTCATTAAAAACAAAAATCAGGGATGACTCTGCAGAGTCTTAGGGATAAGAAGACTAACTAAATTCAGCCCCTTCCAAGATGAAAATTCTCAGAAACCTGTAGCTGGGGCTCCTGCAGCGTCCAAGGTGAAAGGATGGCTCACTTGGCTTATTCTCCCACGAAAGCCCAAGGCAGAACTCTAAAGCCCCCTTTCCCACTGGACTGTTGCACAGGACACGTATTTAAAAATCATTCTCTTTGTTTCTTTTTGGCCTACGGTAATCAGTTTAATGGCATGGAAGACGGAGCTGCTCTTTTGAAAAAAGATAACCTGTTACAAATACGGTTGCTACTCCTTCCCCAGTAGGGGGACATGCTTCTGTCTATGCTTTTACACTTTTATTACATACTTACGCATCTCTAAACATGTGGGCTATTTTGAACATGGCTCTGTATGTAGCACTTTTGAAAAATTTTCTTTTGATTGGCTGTATTAGTTTCAAGATACACGTGTGTACATGTGTATAGAATTCATTTATTTTAGCTGTTGTATAGTATTTTATCATAGTCACCCTCCCCCTCTCCCCATTGCTAAACATTCATGTTGCTTTTAAATTTCTCCTCTTCCAAGGATGCAAGGAACCTCCTAACAACTAACAAGACGGACTGATGTGAGCAACAGGTTGATTTTCCCCAACTCTTCCCAAGTATATTTAATGAAATAAGTTACCCCAAAGAGTACGAGAGTAACCAGGGTCATCTGTGTGAAATACCTGTACATGTGTACAGTCATCCAGAACACTTTTTGCTCTCAGAATAAGCAATAAAGAATTTTCTGGGCATCTCCCTGCATCTCTGCTATGGAATGTGAGTCTGGAAAAAACTTGATTGGCTCAGGTAGTAGGATAACACGGATTACTATGGATGAAGTCATCAACTGTAGGAATATAAAAGAGTCTTTTTACTTATTTTTCTTTTCTTCTTTTTTTTTCTTTTTAAGTTTTTATTTTAATTCCAGTTCGTTAACATATGGTATTATGTTAGTTTCAGGTGTACGATACAGTGAATGATTCAACATTTCCATACATCACCAGGTGCTCATGACAAGTGCACTCCTTAATCCCCATCACCTTAAAACAGTCTACTTTAATAGTTCTTTTATTGTTGTACACAGGGAATCTAACTAGCCGAGAAGAAAGGGCATCGCCTCTCTTGGTCATCGGTCTTCTCTGTACAATTCTCAAATGCAATCCCAAATTAGATCCCTGGATGACAAAGTGACATGAAGTATTTAGGATGTACTGTGTACCCGTCTGCTTGGGTGATGTTGCCCCGAGGCTGGCATGTCAGCAGTGATGGTGGGAAGGATGTCTTTGAAGGAAGCCTAGCGCTGCTTTCACCACAACTAGCTGAGTAATCTGCACTACGTCGCTTCTTCTCCCTGGGCCTCAGTTTCCCTATCTACAAAATATTGGGGTTGGAGCCACATATTCTCCTGAGGTTCCCACCTGTCACCTTGACCTTGGCCCATTCCTTCCTCTCCAATGTGACTATAAGCCCCAGACCAGTAACGCCCCCCCCCCCCCCCCCCGCCCATATCCAGGACCCTTGGTCTGGATACTGAATTGCCACCATACCCTACAGCGGGACCATGTGGATATGACTGCCCCTCCTGAGAACTTGTCAAATCCTTCCTGGCGGAGTTTTTTGGTATAAATGGGTAACACACTGCAAACTGTTTCAGCCCCTAAGATGTGACCTCAGACACCTCACAGTAACCTGAGTTTGCCAGAAACAAGCAGCCACACTCTCTTTAATCCTCATTGAGGGCTTCCTTTTGCAGAGCTTGGGCTTCCAGACTGGCGTGAAGAAGAATCAAGCATATATCAATGCTTTCAGGGATCAGTAAATATTTATTTTGCTCCCTTGCCAATGTTCTTATGTTTTACTCCAGACACCCTAAGAGGAAAAATGAGCTAATAAGAATACTTGTGTCAGATGATACAAATAGTCCTTGTTTGCTCTGCACGTATTATAGGGTAACATTCAGAGAGCTTCTCAGAGCATGCCCCCTCCTCCAGGAACTGTTCAGGGAGGCGGGTCGGGGTGAGCAGGGAGATGGGAATAGCATGCCCATGAATCTCTCCAGGTACAATGGAGCAGATACGCGTGCAGGTTCCGAGTCGGCTGCCTTGGTTCAAATCTGGCCTCTGTCACTTGCTGGCTGTGTGACCAGGCTTGGTAAGTGACTAAATCTCTTGGGAGGCTCATTTCCTCCATTTGTAAATTGAAACAGCCTCATCGGGTTCTTGTGAGGGCGCAATGAAATACACAATGTAAACACAACCAGCCCAGGGACGGGAGCAGAGTAAGGACTGAACTATTATTTTTTCCTATATTTTAATCACGGCATGCCTTAGATTTCAGGCATCTTGGAAAGTGATGCCATTGTCTTATTTAGTAGAAGTCTTGCAGATAAGCAATCAAATCTGTCATTCGTCACAGCAATAAACACTGAGTTTTCTTTCTCTCGAGGAATTTTTTTTCCATTATAAAATGGAAAGCCAAGTCAAATTTGCTCAGCTAATTTTGGCATGAGAGGTACACTTAGGACCCTCAACATTTGCCTTACAGGTCAGGCTTATCGGTTCACACTTGTTAGTGTGAAAAACTCCTTTCCTATCACTGCCTCTGCCACTTCCCTTATCCTGTCTTTCTTCTAGAACAAGTGGACTTGCAAGATACTTTACCCTACGATTTGGCAAACACACTTGTTCTGAGAGAGAGTTCCGCCCATGTGCATAACCGAGGGCTACAGACACTGGAAGGTTTATCGGAGAAAACCTTTCTTCTGCAGGTGCTGGGGCACTGAGAGCAGGGCCGCTGCTGGCTGTCCCCCTTCTAATTGGGACTGTCCCACCATTTCTGAACTCTGGCTCTTAGGACACCGGAATAAATGCTAAAAGGACTGTACTATATTTACCAGCCCTTGGGGCGGACTGAAAAATATTCCTACTGAACGAGGAGCAACATGATTTTTTAGAACATGGTTGGAGAGAGGCAGTGTAATACAGAGTTATCTGAAATTCTCTATCATGCTAAAATTTGTTTCCAACCGAAATTCCAGAGTCTTTTTTTTTTTTAAAGATTTTATTTATTTATTTATTTGACAGAGATCACAAGTAGGCAGAGAGGCAGGCAGAGAGAGAGAGGAGGAAGCAGGCTCCCCGCGGAGCAGAGAGCCTGATGTGGGACTCGATCCCAGGACCCTGGGATCATGACCTGAGCCGAAGGCAGAGGCTTTAACCCATTGAGCCACCCAGGTGCCCCCGAAATTCCAGAGTCTTAAAAGAAGTTGGCCCACAGGTGACAGCAAATCTGTTTTGAGATTCAGATGCCTGTTTTTTATACAGTCAATGTTGACCAATGTCTATATGCTGGGTGCTAAGCTGGCAGACGGAGAGGAAAGGTTTTGTAAAATGAGACATGAATTAATACAATTTAGTTGATAAGAATTTGTCCTGTAAAGACCAAGTTCACATCCTAGCTCTGTCACTTGCTACCTGAGTGACCTTGAGCACATTCTGGGAAGTGAATGCAGCTTCTCATTCCCTTACTGCCTTCTGGCCCCAGAAATACGTTCACTGGGTCAAATATCTTGTACAATGTGTAAGAACAAGATACACAAATGGCAATCCATCTGTTAACCATCTCTTTCTGCCCCGTCTCTCTCTTATGTTGGGGAGCACTGGAGTGGCTGTGGACATTTCTGGGACCCAGCTAAGGGGAGGCTGAGTTGGAAATAATCTCCTTTAGATGCAGTGGGATAGGTTTTACAGTCATTTCCATGTTTGATTAAATTACTGCTGGCTGTCCTGGGCTGGTAATGGCCAACTCATCTATGTTGGGACATGAAAGGACAGGGCCTGAGGTCCTTTTGTGACATGAACATGTCTTAGAGCCCCTGATGCTAGAGGTATGTGAGGGGTAGAGAGGGGGGGGGGGGGGAAAGGAGCCAAGAGCGACTCTATGGAAAAAAAATTCCAAATCCTACAGCTCATTATCTGGGGAAAAAAGTGAGAAAAAAAGTGCTTGGTAACAATCTTAAGAACGTATATGATTTTACCAATTTTGAGCTCTGAAGCAAAAAGAAACTTCTAAAATACTTTTAATAATAAACAGGTTTAGCTCAAGCATGTTAGAGGAAAGATGGAAGTATCTTTCTAGCCTCTCTATAGAAAATGCTGTTATCAAATGTTAAATGAAGAAACGGCCAAAGAATATACAGCTAAATGTGCACAGAAGAAAGAATTATAAATGTCTGTCAAGCAGTCAGGTAATGAAGTGATGTGATTTTTCCGGACTTCATGGTGTTTGCAGTATTTGCTTGTTGTAAAAGTTCTTCTGTGCTTTCTTTTCCTGACCCAAACAAGCATTAACTTTCATAACTAATTTTGAGCTTCACCTCCCCTCAGCAGGGTGTCCCAAACTGTATCCCACAAAATGTGGATCTGCCCGTGGCTATCTCATAGCTCCCAGTGAGGCTGAAATATGGAGAGGCTGTCTCTGCAAGGGAGCTGGCTTATAGTAAAAGCTCGACCCTACACGTACACTCCTGGCCAGTGGAGGCAGCTCAGTTGGAAGGGGTGGAGAAACAAGGCTGGACAGCCTACTCTGAGGCTGAGCTAATGATCTAGACAAGAGAAAATGTGAGCTTGACTTTGGTTTCCTCTACAATGTGCAGTAGACATTTTTGTCTCCCTGCCATGAGGCTGACCCCATTAACTGTCCCTTTTGAAGGCTGAAAAGAATTGAATATTGGCGATTTCTTATGGGTCAAATATTTGGAATATAAAAAATGCAATCCAACAAAAGAAAAGTGCATTCCCCCTCTCACAGGGTATGTCTCAATATTTTATCTGGATTTCTTCAAGATGCTACAAACTTTGCCTTTTATTATAAACTTTTCCTGAGGTTGAATAGGGGCTTCCTTTGTATATGTAAAATATTAATTCTTAAGCTTGAGCCGAGAAGGGTGCTCATTATATTATGTCCTTTATTTTTCCTTTCTGAAATATTTGATTTTGAATGTAAAATAGGAGCGCCTGGGTGGCTCAGTCAGTTGAGTGTCTTGACTCCTGGTTTTCACTCAGGTAGTGATCTCAGAGTCTTGAGATCGAGCCCCATGTCAAGCTCTGCGCTCAGTGGGGAATCTGCCAGAGAGTCTCTCTCTCTGCCCCTCCCCCTGCTCATGCTCTCTCTCTCTCTCTAAATAAATAAATCAATCTTTAAGAAAAATGAAAGTAAAAGAGATGAGGTGAAATAGAGGGTATCAAGAGGTACAAATTCCAGTTACAAATGAAGTAAGTCACGGAGATGAAAAACAAGCAGAGCATTGGAAATAGAGTCAAAGGTACGGTAACAATGTTGGATGGTGACAGATGATGGCTGCCCTTACTGCGGTGAGCACTAAGTCATGCACAGAACTGTCGAATCCATATGTAAGAAGAAAATGTATATACCAGAAGTCTTATTTTTTATTTTTTAAGAGAGTACTCTCTGGAGAGAGAAATTTGACAGGCAGCAGAAACTTCTCTGTTCCACTGGGGTGGAAAGCTCATGAGACTGGGGTTTGCCTTGCAGAGTTGAAAGCCAAACCTCAGGAGATCCTGACATTCCACGAGCAGAGAGGGCTCTCCCTACCCCCTGCGTCCATCTAATGGGGCACCGGCCAGCCGGGGAGGAAGTGAAATGGCTCAGAAACAGGAGAGGAGGATGCCATCGTTAATAGTTAATGGTTAGTGAGTACTGACAACTTAAAATGAGAAGCCACATGGCAGGACAGATCAGCTCCAGCCCTTGTCCAAGCATACAGCCAGCCAGAAAGTGGACGGCCATCCTTTTGTTACAAATACCTACAGGCGGCTGAGTGAAATAATGAAATAAATAAAAGGATTACTGAGTGAGGCATCTCTGGCAAGTAGTAAACATTTTCAGGTTGACAAACTTCATTTTATATGAGTTAATGTGAATGAAGATGATTTATAATGGGTCTGCACATTGTTTCAGAGGAATGTTCATGGACTTGATGGCTGGATGGTAAATTTAACCTCTGAGTCCTAATAATATTCTGTTTTTCAGATGAGCTCAAGGCTTATCATATTCTAGACCTGGAAAGCATAAATGGTATTATCTCTGTATATACAAATACAAATCAATTCATTTTCCAAATGCTTAACTCATTCAGGAAGAGAAGCACACACGAATAGATCTCAGCGAAATCAACAATGTTAGCAAATATTCTTTCACTTATCAAATCAGGATATATTAGGTTCAATAAAAGGTACTTGACTTATAAATCTACAAATAAACAGTTATTTTCCTAAGCAGCACTTTGATTTATCATCTGAAATTACATTTCCTGTTCGTTTATAATGGCTTTTTGTAACCTGGCCCCTTAAGTAGAGGGACGGAGTACATCTGTAAAAAAAATATCTCAATAAACTATATTCTGTAGATGATGAAAGGACTACATTTTCTTCCTGTGAGAATGATCACAGAACAGAAATGCGAACTAGAAACCTTTTCTCCATGCTATTTTTGAAGGAATACCAGAGACTTTTCTTTGAGACTTGACTCCCTGACAACACACTAGCACACCAGAATTACGCCGACTCGTTATTTACTGCAAACCAGTTAGCAGCTTCCACTCCTGGAAAATTTCTAGCCATGTTAAATGTTGTTAAGTCTACTAGTCTAGTTCATATTTAGAAGGGAGAAGACAGTTTGGGGTTTCTTGTACTTCTATGAACACAGCCAGATCTCGAAACTGGGTTCCAGGCTCCCCAGACTTTTGTCCCCTACCAACTCTGATAATCTGCCCTGGCTAGGACGGCTCAGAAACTAGGGTTCCCTATCGGACTGTTTACTTAACACATGTCACATCTAAAATAAGGATTGCTTTAGCTAAAAAAGCAAGTCATTTATAAGTGTGCATTTATAAGGGCAAAAGTCAAGGCAACTGTGCAAACCACTTGTCAACTTATTTGGAGGAAATTGTGTAATCAACTTAACATACCAGTTAGCCTTTACCTGCAAGGTCAAGCTCAGAGTTCCTGTATGTCACCACACTGGCCTATTAATCACTCTGCAGGAAATTCCACATTTTTCTTTAGATTAAACTACAGAAGGTGGAGTGCGAACAGAATAGAGAGGATTTCCTACTCGTTCCCTTGCTTTCTCTGACTTGGTTGATGTTTCATGATTTAAATTTTGTTTTACTTGCTTGCCACAGAATTTAAAATAGGTTCCAAATGATGAATTTCAACATGCATCGCTAAAGGGAGTTTTATTGCACAAAGGTAAATCTAGGTATTTGATGGCGGGGTGCCAACCTACTGCTGTAGATTCCAACTAGAGATAGAAAGCGTTGACATTGTTGAACAAGTAACAGATCTTTCATTCCAGAAAAAAAAAAAAGGATATAAGCTATTAAATTTAAAACCATTTCCCTTCTTTCTCATGCTGCCAAAGAAGCTCAAATATGTGATTTCCGAAGATATCCTAATTTGAGGCGTGATTTTCTAAGAAAAAAATCACTTTCAAATCACCTTTTAAAAATCTTATTTTAAAATGTCTTTAGTGGGGCGGCTGGGTGGCTCAATAGGTTAAGCCTCTGCCTTTGGCTCAGGTCATGATCTCAGGGTCCTGGGACCGAGCCCTGCATCAGGCTCTCTGCTCAGTGGGGAGCCTGCTCACCCCCCCACCCCGCCTGCCTCTTTGCCTGCTTGTGATCTCTCTCTATCAAATAAATAAATAGAATCTTAAAAAAAAAAAAAAAGGTCTTTGGTTTGCCTTCATTTTAAAACAGATTTATTAAGGTTCAATTCACATACCATGCAGTTCATCCATACAAAGTATAAAATTCAATGGCTATTGAATAAATAGTATATATAATAATAAATAAATAATAATAATATTCAAGTTGTACAACCACCACCACAACCAACTGTAGAAAATTTTCCTCATTCTGGAAAGGAATCCTACACCCATCAGCAGCCGCTCTCCATTTTTCTTCAACCCCTCCAGTTCTAGGCAACCACTAATCTACTTTCTGTCTCTGCAGATTCTGGACATTTCAAACAAATGGATTCATAGAACACATGGTCTTTTGGGACTGGCTTCTTTCATGTAGCATGTTTTCAGGCTTCATTTTTATGGCTGAATTATATGCTGCATTTTATTTATCCATTCAGAAGTTGATAGACATTTGCGTTGTTTCTACTTCTGCTATGATGAATAATGTTACTATGAATATTCATACACCAGTTTTTATGTGAACGTGTATTTTCCCTTCTCTTGAGTGTCTATTCCCAGGGTCAGAAATCCTGGATCATACAACAGGTCCATTTTTACTGTTTTCTCAAGTGGCCTCATCCTCTTACTTTCTCACAAGCGAGCATAAGGGTTCTGACGTCTCCGTATCCTTGTCAACACTTGTTATTATCTGTCTTTTTTACTTTAGTCATCCTAGCAGGTGTGAAGTGATGTTTCACTGTGGCTCAAATACTTTTTAAAGAAAGTGTTCACAGAAAATTTCTGCATTGCTTCCCCACCACCAGTACTAGGAACGCTAACCATTCTATAGTTGTGGTATCTTGGATGGCAGACAGGATGGAAGGAAGTATGGGAAACAGAACATGCAAAAGAAGACAGACCAGAGACTCTGGACAATCAGGGTCTTATCTCGAATCTACAGTGTTCTGAATTTCTAGATATTTAAAAACACAAAATGATTAAAACATTCCCAAAGGCCATTCAAGCTGTAACTTCTTCTGTTGTAGTCTGGCATTTTCTTTGCATGATTTACTTTAGGAGAACAAACTAAGTCTTAATTGCAATGTGTAATTAAAAAAATTAATAATTTTGCTTCTGAAGAGCCATCTGTAACTACTGTGCTATTTGAATAGCTTCCATGCCTACGTTTCCACTTTCTGGGGGGCTTGGACCCAGCAACAAGGAAGATAATCCTCCTTTGTGGACATTCCCACAGTTAACTCCACTCACATCTGGATGGCAGTTCAATAGTCCACTGTTATTCAAACAATTTGTAATCACACATACTGTGTGTCAGCTAACAAGCCAGGGTGTGTGGCTTTTCAGTATTCCGTAGCATGCAGCACGCACAATTTACAAATAAAATAAAAATCTACAGCAAAGACAACGGCACATTCTTTGTTGAGTAGCTGAGTGAAAAGAGCGTCTCTGTTGAAAGACAAGACATCACTTGTTATTTTGACGGTAAATGAAAAGAGGTTCAGAAACCATATTTCATCTGTTAAGTCTCTTCACATGGGAAAGTCCCGTATCTGTAGCAATGAATAATCTGGGGCCATATGTTTCTTTAAGCTGGGCTTGAAGCAGGGATGGCCAAACACCTACCAGCAGTACGAAATGCAGCTGACAAAATTCTACGGCCTTATCCCTCTAAGTCATGGTAGACTGGGGAGAACAGGAAGACCAACATCCTCACCAGGGCCAATTGTTTTTCTCATTACTTTCAGCTGGGAGGATGTAGAGAGGGAGGAATTGAGTTTAACTCCCCAAGTGGTTGAGTAACGATTTTGGAAACAAAGGGTTTGATAACGCCAGAGGAAGTGAAGTTGAGCTTGTCCGGAGGCAAAAAAAAAAAAGGACTGGAGATAGTCTTTCCACAGGCACAGCCACTAAGAACCCAGACAAGTATGACAAGGTGGCAGAGATAGCTCGCCAATGACTGAGCATCATGGGATAGGAAGGTGTTGGAAAATGCAACCAGGGATGCAGCTGTGCAACGTTCCACCTGCCTCGGCTGATTGACGGCACAGTGACCCCTGACCCTGAGGGGCTGCCTGCAGCACTGGGAATCCGGACCCCATTCAGAATGAGTTCAGGTTTTGGAACACACAGTGAGGCATCACTGTGGGAGAAGCTGGCTAGGTCACTGCATAATTCTGTAAGACTCAGGGACCAGATGATAAAGCCTTTCTTATCCACGAGGTTTTTTTCCCCTAGGCTTTCCCCACTGGCTTTTTGCCCAAAATGCCATAACTTGACTCCCAGGCTCTGCTGAAAGCTTCTTAGTAGAGGACAGCCCCAAGTCCAAGGTAAACATAGTTCTGTCATCTTGTAAACTCAACAACCTTGTAAGAAAATAACCATTAAGATCCAGGTGGCTCGTGAGAGGAAGAAACTGTCACTACTTAATCAGGATTGGGGAGCAAAGATTAGTTTCACATTGAACTTCACACGTCTTGTTTACTCTCCATCCATGAATTATCAATTCCTTTAATATTTGAGGTGCCTCGTCATTTTCCCCCCATTCATCAGGCATTCACAGAGAATCAATTATGTGCCAGGAACTGTGCTGATCCTGGAGCTGTAAGTAAAAGGGAACAAAATCCCTGTCCCCAGGACCCGGGAGAGAGCCATGTCTGCAGAAGAACCTATAACATGAACTGAAAAATGTGAGATCAAGGGGCATGAGGAGGCTGTTCTGGAAAGAATGGCTGTTCTGCCTAAGGGCCTGGGAGAGCTCCAAAGAGAAGGCACCATTTCAGCAGGGCCTTGCGAGATGAGTGAACTCTCTCTAGATGAAGGGACGCACAGGAAGAGAGAACATCAGGGGAGCTTAACCAGTGACCACTCCGCTTTCCATGGCCCAACTCAGGCCTCCCGTGTAAGACAATGACTCCGACTGGCTAGATACCAGGTGGGGAAGTGAAATCCCTCCAGCACCCCATTCTCAGGATCCAATCACTGCCAACAACTGGCAAGGGAAAGAACTGGATTGTGATGCAGTGAATAATCCAGACTTCATTAACCAGACAGAACATGAATCTTGATCTCTGGACATTTGTGAAGTTGCAGGAGGGCCTAACACCTCCGTGTCTAGATCTGCCTCCCAGGAGCAGATCTCCATCTTAGGCTCTCTCGCTCACAACCACTGGAATGCACCAATTCCATGGTCCAGGTATCAAACTAACAATAAACAGGAAAAACAAAAAGAACTGCAAGAAAAATGACTCAGCAACAGAATATCAATTTGTAATTTTTTTGGGGGGGTTCCCCAGAAGTATGTCCTCAAAGGACAGGTGGCCACAGAGAGCTTTAATTTGTCAGCTTACTGTAGGGCTTAGTGACCTTGTCAGTCATCTTCACATGGATGGAACGCTCTTGTTCTATTTTGGAGGTACCACTGTTTTTCCCACATAGAGGCTCTGCCCGGAGATCACAGAGCTGGACTGAGACCTTACATGCCATCCCAGCCACCCCCTGGGAATGCAGTTTCCTTGCTCACAATATAGCTAAAATACTACATGCCCCTATCTAAGGCATACCAGGGAACGGAAGATGGGAAAGAGACTTTCAAAATTCAGCCCTATTATTTTGCTAGAACATTTTCTTTCAGTTCATTTTTATCATTTTTTTAAGTTATTTCCTTATGGGACAAAATGAATAATCCACATCTCATTGGAATTTCTCCTTTTAAAAATATGGTCAACTATTGAATGGGCTTCTATTTTGATCATTACAGAATCATAGAGCTTCAGGGTGGGGAGGGGCCAGACAAGTCATCTAGAACCACAACACACGTGATGCCTATATCCCTTCTGATAAGCATCCTTGCTAAGTATTTAGGCACTGTATGTATAAACACCTCCACTAACATGCTCACTACTCATTTTCCATTCAGGGCAGCTCTCTCAGTGAGAAAGTTTTCTCAATTTAAGCCACAATATGCAATCCAACAATTTCCACCCACTAATCCTGGGTCAAGCCTTGGGGCCACAGACACAGATCTCATCATTTTTTCCGTTGAGCTACCCTTGGGAAAGTTGAAGAGAATTCATTCTGTCACCGTGTCACCCTTGTCACCATTTCTCACCTCTGAATGCACCACAATCTGGAGAGATGTCTCCAACTTTGGAATTTAAAACAGGTTTTGGATTCTTATTAAAGGAGTTGCTTTTAGAGCCATGCCCTTCCTAGCATTTGGTTTGTCTTAACTGTGCTGCTTCTTCTAACCAATATAGCTTTATTCCTTCATTCACCCATTTATTCTAGCTATTCATCCATCCACTCACTCACCCATCCACCATCCACCCATCCACCCATCCATTAATCCATCCACCATCTACCCATCCATGCATCCATTCATCCACCCACCATCTAACATCCCATCCATCCATCCATCCATCCATCCATCCATCCATCCATCTACTACTTACTGAGAACTCACCATATGTCAGATACCATTCAGGGTTAGAGTACTGAACAAGACAAAAAAGGTATCTGTCCTTGCATAGCTTGTAAGCCAGTGGAGGCATCTCACAATAATCAAGGAAATAAAAGAAGAAAGAGAATAAAGTATAATATATTAAGTAAGGTGGGCAGGAAAAGTCTTTTTGAGGAGTGAGGTTAATCTGAAACCTGAAAGAAAAAAGAGCCAGGAGCTGGCAGAGAAAAAGCAATAGAGATGGAGTCTGTGAGGTATGGAAGGGTGTGTATATATTTATACATACATATATGCATATATATCTATATTATATATATAAATGTATAATTATATATTTAACTTCACAACTCAATATATTATATATATTTAAAAACACAAAAAAATATATATTATATATTTAACTTCACAACTCAAATAGAGACATTTATAAACTCAACTTTACCGGCTTGTGGCAATAGCAAATCAAATTCGTTGATCTCTGTCTCTCTGTGGTCCATGAATACTGTATGTTGCTTTTCTCCAGAATTTTAATTAAGGAGGTCTTGTAATATATTAGTGAAGTGCCATAGAGGACTCAATGACCAGACTGACAGAGTATTAACTGCAACTAAATTACAGGATTCTTGAGTAGTCAAGGAAGAACAGGGTATTTCAACGAAAAGCCAATTCACATAACTTAAGAACAGGCTTTATGTGTTCTAACCAATTACACCTCCTCTTCTGGTTTTTAACAGCTCTGTTTATGAAGCCCATATTGGAAATTAAATGTTTATTACCATTTTTTGAAGGTGAGGTATAGAACTTGGCAAAGTATTGATTAATAACTTGTGGATGGCTGGTGTAAAGAAACCAGTTTTGAACCTCGCCGTAAACAATGCATCAGCAGAGCATTTCAGCTATTCGTAGGCTCAGAGCTTGCCAATTTGTAATTAGTTGCAGATTTTCAATTACTTCTCAGCAAACAAAATAGGTTTATTTGCATTGTTTACTTGGCATTTAATTTTAAAAGAATACAACTGATTATTTTTAAAGACAGATGACTTAGGAGGGTTGGGATAAAATAAATAGATACATTTTTGAGTAGCTCTACATCTGTATTTTTGTTTTGAGTGATGTCAGGGCACAGAACTTGGCCTAAATTCAATCAACTCTATCACACAATCCCAAAATGCCTCCTGTGCAATTTGTCAAAAAGATTTTTGGCAACTGCAGATAAAACTCTTGAGATTTGTAATGAAGAACATAATCTGAGGCGGGAAAAAGGCAAAGTTGCATTTTCTGCTAATTGAAACTGGTAAACCACTGTGGGCGACTTTAAATTCAATAGAAGACCAAAATAATTACTATTTTAAATGTTAGTCCATGTTGCTTTTCCATCAGAGTGGTTCTAGCCATGACTCAGGGCTCCTCGTGGGCCTGTAATTTTTCCTTTGGAGAAATTATTCAAGAAAACATGTATTGAGGACCTACACAGTGGCTGGTGCTAGAGATACCATGAATGAGTAAGGCAAGACCAAGATTAGAGGTGAGGCGGGAAGGGATGGAGATTTATAAGGAACCCTCATTAAAGACTGGTTATGGTAAGTGTATGATAAATAAAAAGCCATGGGATTAGAGAGAAAGGAGGAATTCATTCTGACCAGTGGATCAAGGGAAGGTGAGAAGGTAAAATGCAACAGATCAAGAAGGAGGGATAGATTTTCAGTTGTGGGGACAGGAAGGACAGTTTAGGGAGAGGGAACCGGATACATCAACGGCAGTTGTGACCTTACTCGGAGAGCCAGGGGCAGGCTCGTATGGTTGGGTAGATAAGGTGTATCAGGTGGGGATGGGAAGGGGGCGGAGGAAGTGGAGGAGCAGCTAGGAGCAGCCTTGGACGGTACTGTAGGGAGCCTGACCCCTGTTCTGAAGGTGGTGGGGAGCGGGAAAAGCGCTGAGCAGGGAAGTGGCAGGACCAGATTGCCAGCTTGAGAAAGACCAGCGGGGCACTGAATGGTATCTGAAAAAGGCAGGAAGAGTATCAACGAACACTGATTTGAGGTATTTCAGATGTGGACTCACCAGAACTTAGAGAATAAGTAGACACTAGGATGATGGAAAGAGGATGGGTCCAAGCTGATCCTCAGGCTTCCACAGAGGACAATAACATTATCTAAGACCATATGAAGAGGCATCATTTTCATGGGGCAAGAATCACACACACACACACACACACACACACCAGAAAAATGCCAAAGTAAAACAGTATGGCAAATCTCCAAAACATTATGTTATATAAAAGAAGTCATAAAAGGTCACACATTCTATGATTCTATTTATATGAAATATCCAAGAGAGCTAAATCCATAGAGATGGGGCTGGGGGGAATGGGTACAGGGCTTCCTGTTGGGGAATGAGATGGTTTGGAACCCAACAGAGGGGATGGTGGCATAACACTGTGAATGTACAGAATAACACCAAGTGATACACTTCATAATGGTTAAATTTACGTTATATGAATTTTACCTAAAAAAAAAAAAAAGTTAACAGGAAAACCAAAACCAAAACAGAACCCAGGAAACTCTGTATCAGAGTTGCACATACCAAGAATCTCCTCTTAGACACAAGTGAGAGCAGCACAGAAAGACACATAAGGGAAAAGGCACGTTCGTGCCCCTTCACTAAGAATAATCCTCTGTTTGGTTCCTGGTGGACACATTCCTTCCTACCCGTTATTATGCACATTTTCCTTGGCAGGCCTGGGCTGACAGCCTTGGGAATGTTTAGTTGGCAAGAACCTCATTCCTTATAGGTAGACCCTGTATTTGGGGACCATCCGCCTTTACTTTGTCAAACTCTGGCTGACCTGGTAATGTGAGTAGTCAATCTGTCATGTGGGAGACATGTTATGGGGAGGGGGACAAAGAAGCAAAGCACATAGAGAGAGGAGCATGTAGGTCAGGAAACAGTAAGGAAAACTTTCTGGCATTCACACTGGTCATCAGTAGCCCTGGGGGAATAAAGGGCTCCCTGATGCTCCGTGTGCATCGTCAGGAAGATTAATTAACATTTGTAAAGGCCACACACAATGTGAAAGGCCCAGTAATGGATCTCCAAAAGCTGGAGTCCCTGTTTTCCAGAAGGGTCATGAAACAAGGAGTGGAAAATATTCCCTAGAAGATAGAGCCGGGTGACCTCGGCCATGAAGAACATTGCAAAGAAACGACTGGGCTTGTCTGAGATTCTCTTCATTCTCAAGTTGAATCTGATCTGACAGATGTGGTGAGTAATTAAGCCCTTGTCCATTCAGAGCCTGAATGCCTGCACTGCGCAGAGAATGGGGCAGGAATAATGAGAGGCACAGCCCCTCTGGGACTATTCAGGAGTGCTTGAATTTGCATGGTCACATGAACCCGAAGGAAGTGGATTATGCTGGCCCAGCCAGGAAGTGGAGACCGCCAAAGCTTTCTGATTTGCATAAATCAGAGGGCTGGAAGGCAGAGTGGCTTGATGACTCTCAAAGGAGGCCAGGTGTAGCTGCCTTGCCTCGAACCCAGCACATTTCTGTGGCTGGACGCCTTCTCACAAAGGCTGCCCAGCTCATTTTACGTGTGATGTCACTTGCTCAAAAGTTTTGTCAATATGTAACCATTAAGTTTCAAAAAAATGCGACTTTTATAAGCAAAATTGCTGCTTTGTTCTGCTAATGAACAGATTCTTTTAATCACCTTGAATTAAAGGTGATTTGGTAAGGGGTAATGCATTTTATTATGATTACTGCTGTCAAATAATTTCTATTTGTGTGACACGGTGCTTAAGAAGAACTGTTTATGGCTTTAAAAAGCAGTTAATGCCTCTCAGAAAGGATTATTTTCTTTTTAAGTTTCAAATGAAGGCTACCAATTAATTAATCCATTTACATAAAAATGTCTTGGATCAGCTACCTGCAAAGATGAAGGATGAAATCTATCCTCTAACTGGAAAAAGAAAAACTGCTATACATGGTAATAAATATATAGAAGTATTCTACAAAAAGCAAACAGAAATCATTAATTAAAGCTGAAGTGCCCCAAAGTTCATTTTATTCTATACAATATTAAAAATGGTGGTGATGTCATCTACTTAGCTGAATAACTTTGAAATATGGCTTTCCACCTACACTGTTCTATTCAGGTTTTTAAAATTATTTTATTATTATTATTATTATTATTATTATCATTTTTATTGGAAGTCATGCCAAATTACTTGATGGCCTGAAAGACTGGAGGCAAATCTGCCTTCAGCCCTCCTAACCCCTTCCGCCCCACTACATGTAGCTAACGTTGTGTTATCTCCCAGATTCACAGACATCAGTCAACTGAGCTCGGTGAGAGCGTTCAAACCTTGCTCACTTGAGTCCTGTGCGAGTCCTGCACTTGATACAAATAGTCATTACGGACCCAGAATGGAACAAAGAAGGCAGATATTTACTAGTGAAAAACTGAAGTTCCTTAATCACTTTAATATATATAATCAAATGGAAATTATATATCACCCAGACTAATTATATATAATTTGTTGGCATTAGGTATAAATTTTTCAGACGATATCAAGGGAAAAAAAATGAAAAGATTCCTCTTCATAGCAGAATTTTCATTGTAAAATAGATCTCACAGCAAATCCCATCTTTCTGGTGTCTCTTCTTAAGTCTCTGATGACTTAAGTTTGGTCTCCCCCATTTTCCCCAAGCCAGGGCTGTGCTACCGTTCCTGCAGCTGGACTGGGGTCTTTTCATGATTGCTTCCAGGCCTGACTAACATGTGATGCTCGAGTAGGTCGAGAAGAAAATGGAAAGGGAAAGAGAGAGAAAAGAGGACAGCAGGAAAAAGGTGGGCAGAAGAAGAAAGAAGGAAAAAGAGGGGGAAAACAAGGAGGAAAGGGAGAGAGAAGTTTCAAATAATCCCGAAGGTGCAAGCGGTGATAAATAGGAAAGAGAGATGCTCACCGTCAGAGATAGGGACGAGACAAACCGCCAGTGTGACAGGTCACGTGTCAGAGGGGCTCCGTGTGTTGGTAAGTGGGCAGGAAGTGACACTTGGGCACACTGGCTCTGCACCATCCCTCACTCTAAATGAAATTAAAGGGTCCTCTCACAGTTATTCTTTTGGATGGACCAGCTCAAGCCACAAGGTAACAGTCAGCAGGCAGGGCCCTCGTTCAGCTTTACAAGGTGTGCGAACGGCAGAAATCACCAATAAACTCCAAGAGATGCCTTCTCACAAGCAGAAACGGAAGGCTCAAGTTCTGACAGTCTTTAAGGATGCAGAGACATGAGGGTCACCCAACAGAGGAAATCTATGGTTCACTGGGGGCTGGCCCATTTCCACCTTTAAAAATAACTCAAGACAGTTCAAGTGTTCTAAGGAGCTCAGTGTGATCTGTACCGATGGCTAGCATTATTTTCACGCCGGCTTGGTGAGAAATACGCCCTCTCTTATCGCCAGTGAGACCCAGGTCTAGAGAAGCTAAATGACTCATCCCAGTTGAAGCTGCTGGAGAGAGAGGTCGTCATGCTGGGGCTCCTGGATTTGAGGTCAGTATGCCCGGCCCTTGGCCCTGCCACCTTCTGGGGGAGGACCTAGATTTGCTACCCATAAAGAGGGTTGGAGGAACTCCAAAATCACGCACAGACATGACCCTCGGCAGTACCACTGCATCCCTGAGGAGACACAAGTCCCTTCTCTAAGTCTTTAGAGAGCATTTTATAGGTTACACCAAGGACATCTGGCCCACAATCAGACCATTTTCAAATGGCTCATTTCAAATGGTATTTTAATTGCTGCCTGTGCCCATCAATGACAATGTGCTCCCCCACACAGTGATGCTCATCCTTCACTGCTTGTGCCGTTCAAGGGTATTTTTGTATGATCCCTTGGAAGTGCTCACTCTTCTGCGTCCTCTTGCCTGCCGCTTCTGTTGGATAGGTTCAGTCTCATGGAGGGAAGTCTCCCTAGGATTCTACGCAGAAATAGGTCTTCTGTACCTCACAGGGCCTTAGTTTCTTCATTTGCAAAATGGAGACAATTCCTATCTTTCCGGCTTGTTGATACTTAAAGCACACTGCTTGGCACCAAACAGAGGCCCACAACATGTGGTGATTATCACAACTATTATCACAGAAAAACAAGTGTAAGTGGTTGCAGAAGGCTATGAGAACAGCTTTATTTTCATATTTTTCTTCCCAGAGGTTTAAACTGTTCAAGTCTGTTTGCTTTTTTTTTTTTTTTAAGTCTCTGCTGATATCAACGCATTATTTAAAGAGCGTTAGAAAAGTTAATCCAAGAGAAACATACGCTGGGTGTCACTGACCTCTTTAAGTGACACTTTTGTCATTAATTATTACCTTCCAGTGATAGTGTTGTGGCCAGCTTCCATTCCCTCTGGTGGCTTATGTGAATTCTGTGATAAAAAAGTGGTTTGGAACCTTTCTAGTCAAGGAGCACAGGAGCCTCTCTTTTAAACTTTTAAGAGAAAAACAAAAGCAAAGAAAAAAAAGGACCCCAAAAACCCAAACAAACAAAAAACCCCCTACAGGCCAGCGTAATTGTTTTTTTTTTTTTTAAAGATTTATTTTTTTGGCAGATAGAGATTACAAGTAGGCAGAGAGGCAGCAGGCCAGCGTAATTGTTAAGGCTAAGAAGTTAACCCGGCTTGGCCACTTGCAAGGGACATGATCTGAGTAAGCTGTTTCCTTGCTTATGAAGTGAAATCATAAAAACATTTATCTCTTAGGGATATTAAAGGCTTTTAAAATCCACTAACATAAAGTACTTAGCCTATGCCTGGTACATAGATGCACTCAATAAATGGTTACCATAATCACATTACTATCAGTAACCATAAAACTCCCAGCGCGGAGTCAGAGCATTGGTGCAGGAAAACATTTATTGGTAGGTATTACTGAGAACTGTAGGGGTAACTGAAGCCCCCTACCTACCTACCCCAATTCTTCCCCTCTTTACACAGATATAGAATGATTCTGTTTCTTTTCTTCCATTTCAGGAAGTTCATTTGTACTTGAAAATAGTCATTAAGCTGAGCCCGGTGTGATGTATGTGTTTAAAAAATGTGGTGGTGACACCTGGGGTTATCAGTCTTCTTATTTGTGGAGACAAAGGTCGAATCAGACTTGAGCGGTTGTGCATTTCTGGGCCCATGTACGGTGGACAAGCTCCTTTATGCCCCTCCTGTGCACGGTCAGTAGGACATTTTTTTTCTTGGAGGGGGTCCTTCTTACAAAGAGATAGAGAAAACAGCCTGTGTTATTTAGAAGGGATGTTAAAAAACAATGTTATTTCTAGAAACTTCTAGTTCACTTAATAGTTGTTGATAAATATAAACCACTTGTTCCTTGGCAGCACATGCCCATGTACCGTCTACTACTCATTTCATCGGTTCTGTGAGGTGGCCTCAATTTTTCTTCTTCAGTTACTATTAGCAGGTAATATTTCTAATTCTCTGCAACTGAAAGGAAGGGAGGTAGGAAGAAAGGAAGGAAGGGAAAAAGAAAGAAGGAAATCTCTCTCTTTAAGCAGGGTCTGGATCCACAGAATCCGAGAAGTGAAATCCCTTTCACTGGTAAGGGAGACAGCTGTTGACTTCCAGTTCATGCAGCCTCCTTGGAACCCCTGTCGCCAATGCACCGCATGGACGGGGCAAGGGCCAGTCTGTTCTCAGGCCAGCAGTCGTGAGAGCTAAAGGTGACTTTTCACGAGCCCAGTTTTTAAAGACAAGATTTTGGATTCCTTCAAAGAGTGGATTTGACTAATCCTGGAATCCTGGATCCTCAGGGAAGATAGAGAAAGATGATAGAAAGGTTTGGGCAAAGGGAAAAACTGGACAGGGAATACACTACCATGTCTTTCTTTTCCCTTTCATTTACAAAATCTCATTCTGGAGATTACACAATTTTCTTTGCACCATTAATGGTATTATACTTGAGACCACTCTGGTTTCTCTGTCCTGAAAACGGGCCACATTTGTTACTGCCTTGTTAATTCCCACGGTGTATACACTACAATATCAGCCATGCCCAAAGCCTGGCAACTTCTCCTGTGAGGACCAGCTACTTAATGTTACTCTACTTATCTCAAGTTCTGGAAGACTATTCAGTGAATAATGACTTCTTATAATTTATTCCCTGTCATACTTCCCTTATGTAGATAACTCCAACTTCCTAGGAATTTTAGGACCTCCTCCCCCCCCGGGCTCCACAGGGTATCATTAGGGAAAGAATGCATCTTCTCTCTTTGGAGAACAGTTTTGCTGAGCTCTGTCTTCGGTCAGCAAAGATGGACTGCCTACTGTGTGCTCTATCCTGGGTGAGCTCTAGAGGTAGCCTGTGGAGACAAACCGGAACCAAGTACTGACAGAACCACGGGCTAAAACAACGCGGTGTAGTAGGCTGGGCGAAAGTACTCTGGCTTTCCCTGCTGTTGCCTATTACACCGAGACGAAGGACTGGTTTTTGCTTTGGTTTTTAATTTCCAGCTGTTGGGAAGTGATAAAGATCCTATTCAGATGACAAGCATGGAGGGCCTGCCACACGGGACTCACCAAGTACACTCAACAGCATCCAGGATGGTTTACGTCCTGCTCAATGAGACAAGGCCACTGACCAAGTGCTTGGAAGTTGTAGCAATACTGAGTTGCTCAGAATGCTTTTATTTATTTTTAAAGATTTATTCCTTTATTTATTTATTTGAGAGAGAGAGACAGTGTGTGAGTGTGAGCCAGGGAAGGAGCAGAGGGAGAGAATGTCTAAGCAGACTCTCACTGAGCAGGGAGCACAACATGGGGCTCGATCTCATGAGATCGAGCCATGAGATCAGGACCTGAGCTCAATCCAAGAGTGGGATGCTTAACTGACCGAGCCACCTAGGCACCCCTGCTATAAGTATTTTTAAATGCTTACTCTCAATTTCTATGTTTATGATATCATGGACTGACACCAAATAGCTCACGGTTGGCATGAGGTGCAGTTCTAGACGAAGGCATGAATCATGTTCCCTGGTGTGATTTAAAGCTGCCACCCTGGTTCTAGCTTTGTGCCTTCTCGCCCAGACGTTTGACCCACCTCCAAATCCTGTTGCTTCCAACAAGCCAAAGCAAATCAGGACCTCGTCTGTGAAAACAAATTTGACTTCAAGATAATCTGAATTCCTCGAAGCCAGTGAAATTGTCTGCCGAATTTTGTGTCTATGTATCTTTTTCTAGAAAGTCCACAGTTTTCATCAGATGTTCAAATGGATACGTGGCCTAGAAATGGTTAAGAGAAACTAATGCCTCAGTGATTTTTCATTACCTGGCAACCCTAGTTACAAATTTCAACATGCAACCACCTAAGCTTCCCTGGAAAACACACACACCTGAGGGGATTGTTGGTTTTATGAAGGCTCCCCAACTCTCGTGAGGAGGCTGACTACTTCCCTGGAGTTTCAGAGCACTGTTGTTCCCGGTTAAGAAATAGACTGGATTTGTCTACCAAGGATTTGGGTAGTGACAGGAGGTTCACTCTCTTGAAAAAATAATTTAAAATAGTCCACTAAAAAAAAAAAAGGGGGTCTCACTATTCTTCAGTGTTACGGAAGTATCCCCCACAATGGTGTCTTAGAAGTTTGGAGGCAAGTAAGGTATCCAACTTAGAAGGGAGGGATGAAAGTGTAGAGAGAGGGTCTTTGTGGAGGAGAGGTATGCACTGGCTGTTAAAAGTGATGGGAGAGGGGCGCCTGGGTGGCTCAGTGGATTAAGCCGCTGCCTTCGGCTCAGGTCATGGTCTCGGGGTCCTGGGATCGAGCCCCGCATCGGGCTCTCTGCTCCGCAGGGAGCCTGCTTCCTCCTCTTTCTCTGCCTACTTGTGATCTCTCTGTCAAATAAATAAATAAAATCTTTAAAAAAAAAAAAAAGTGATGGGAGAGGGAGTATCCAGAGGCCCACAGAGAACAGGAACAAGGAGATAACCAGGAGGATGAAGTACATCATTACATTTTTTTTTTTTAAAGATTTTATTTATTCATTTGACAGAGAGAGAGATCACAAGTAGGCAGAGAGGCAGGCAGAGAGAGAGGAGGAAGCAGGCTCCCTGCTGAGCAGAGCACCCCCGATGCGGGGCTCGATCCCAGGACCCTGAGATCATGACCTGAGCCGAAGGCAGCGGCTTAATCCACTGAGCCACCCAGGCGCCCCGTACATCATTACATTTTAAGAGAGAATCTACGAGGCGCCTGGGTGGCTCAGTGGGTTAAAGCCTCTGCCTTCAGCTCAGGTCATGATCCCAGGGTCCTGGGATCGAGCCCCACATCGGGCTCTCTGCTCTGCGGGGAGCCTGCTTCCTCCTCTCTCTCTGCCTGCCTCTCTGCCTAGTTGTGATTTCTCTCTGTCAAATAAATAAAATATTAAAAAAAAAAAAAAAAAAGAGAGAGAGAATCTACCTCCGGTGCCCAATGGACTCATGCATGTGAAAGAGCTAAAAACCCAAGTGTTTATAATATTATTCAATGACAAACAAGCCTCATTGGTCACTTCTGGAGGCTGCTGGTGCAATTCATTGTTTTAAAAATTGATAAGTAAATGGAAAGAAACATTTATGTTGCCTTTCTTCTATGGACTGTATTTCAGAATAACCAAAAAGTTGATAATGATAAGTTCTTCTATATAGAAAAAGAGCTAATACATGCAGAAAAAAGGATGGAATTGAAAAATCACTATTTATAACCCTTAATGCATGAATGCAGTGTTATCAATGGTTGCTAAACCCATTATGTTAATAGGTTGATAGAGGATTTCATAATGGATGAATCAGGCTGACCATACCTGAACCCACTAATTAACCTTGACATCAATAAAAGTCGTTCTGTGCCTTCTGATATGCCACACAGATATCCTGAATCTCATCAAGTTTTTCAACTAATGATTAATTTCCATGAACTATGGAGAACAGAGGAACATGTTGAACAGCACAAGGAAGACGCACAGGCCAGATATATGAAAAATTTTACAGAACAATGATCTGATTTTCTTCAACAAGTAAATACAGTAAAAACTGGGGGACACTCTATACTAGATCAAAAGACACTTATGAATGGATCCGTCAAATGCAACAGGTGCAGCTTGTTGGGACCCTGATTTAACGGCCCAACAGTTTGGGACATCTGTGAAACAATTAGGGAAAACTGAACCTGGATGGATTACTATTATTAACAAATTATTAAGTCTGGTAGGTGTGATAAGAGCAGTGTGGTTAGGTTTTTTAAAAAGTCACATGATATATGCTTGAGATACAAACTGAAATATTTACAGGTCAAATCAGATATCTGGGATATGCTTAAAAATACTCTAGCACAACAGAAAAGAAAAAAGAGTGACTGTGTTGGTAACTGTACAAGCTGAGTGTTGGGGAACATGGGCTCCATGACACCATGTTCTTTCTCAGGGTGTGTGTGTGTGCATGTGTGAGAGAGTAAACTGTAATGAAAGTAGTTTTTTTGTTTTTTTAAAAAGAGAGTCTCAGAAAATAAAGACAGACAAGCCTATGAAAAACACAACCCTTATCTACTGAGTCTTTGAATTCAGGCCCACACTTGCCCCAGCCCTGGGGTCTGTGGGAGGGTGAGCACAGGTCACATGAGGGAGTTCAGTCCCATCGGTCTCTGTGGGGCAGGGTTCGGAGGTGCATGGGAACTCATGGGGAGACAGCAAGCTGCTGAACCCACAATCCTCAACGGAGGCTGGGGCAGCTTTCTGGCTGGTGGGAGGGAAGGAGGCGTACAGGATCTGCTTGGGGAGGGCAGACAAGAGGATCCCAGCCACAGCCTAGTGTCCTCTTTAACCTCATTCCCTGAGCAAATCCAAAGCAAGTACCAACAGAACATGCCATCTGGAAGTCTATAATGCACTCCTGGCAATAGGCCATGGCAAGCAACCCTCAGAATTGTAGATGATTCACATATTTAAAGGCCACACACATCTTTTCTTCAGTCCTCTGCCTATCTTCTTATATGTTATTAATGCATTTAAAGAACTGTAATAAATTTGGACTTGGAAGGAGTTTGGTCAAATGCAATAATATCAAACTTGATACACAAATGACCTACTGGGACCTGTAATATCTCCATGCCAGCTTTTTTCAATTAAATGACCACAACTAGCAAACAACTATTAACATGGGGACTGTGTGGGATACAAAGATATGCAGTGTCTGCAATGGTGAGCCACAAAATGCTTGTAGGAGAAAAGGGGAAAAAACCAGTTTCTCATATAAGTTCGTGAGACAAAGATGTTATTCAGCTTTGTAGTCCTTTGAGCTCCTCCCAGGAATATTCCACCAATTTCCACAATTGCATTTGGGAGGTTGTGTCCTAAAGAACCTGTAATATCCGTATAATGGCCACACTTGTCCTAAACCCGGAGAGTCAGGGACCCTTGCTACTGCAGCCTTGGTGACTAGAGCTAGCTCAAATTACTCCTTTACCAATTGAAAACGAAAAAGAAACTATGCCTGATTATGTTCTTTAATTTTTCTCCGGGGCTATCCCACATATTGAAATTATGTTTAGTTTTTGCACCATTAGTCCAGGACACTGATCTACCAAGCCGTTGCTTCCTATTCAATAGCAACCATGCTTTATGAATTACAGATCCAATCATTCAGGAGGGCAGACCACTTGAAATTGAGACTGTCCTGAGGATTCAGGAGGTGAATCTGCCCTATAGAGTACAGGCTGGTCCCAGTTTTCCAACAGAAACTCAGCATGACCCTTCAGTCAGGCCCCTGGACTAGTAAAGTACATTCTTAAAACAGAATTAAGAAGTGGACAGAACTGCAGGAGCTTACCTGGTTTAAGCCTCAGCTTCTGGCAGAAAACCCGACACAAAACATTCTACAGCTCACCCTTGACTTGCAATGGGGTTACATCCCAATAAACCCTTCGTAAGTTGAAAATACTGTCAGTCAAAAAGCATTTACCACACCTAACTTACTGAACCACATAGCTTAGCTTGGTCTACCTTAACTGTGCCAGAACTCCGACATTAGCCTACAGTTGGACAAAATCATCTAATACAAAGCCCATTTTATAATAAAGTATATATAATATGCTGATCCTCTCATGTGACTTATTGACTACTGAACTGAAAGTGAAGAACAAAATTGCAGCATCACGAGAGGGTATCCTATGGTGTATCGCTGGCCTGAGAAAAGATCAAAATTCAAAATTCAAAGTGTGGTTTCTACTGAATGTGTATGTTGTTGCACATCACCAAGCTGGAACCTCGAAGTCGAACTATCATCAGCTGGGGGCCCTCTGCACTTCACTGGGAAGTTCTGAATCTGAGGAAGCACATGTTAATGGTGCAGCAAAGAGTCCGTAGTTTACAAGGAAGGTCAAGTCCTGTTGGAAACCCTGTATGGAGCAAACCATTTCTGCAATGGATACTCAGCCCGAAGTCCTCCAGGACTCCTGCCACTGCGGCTCCTACTACCCCTGACAACAGAACAATGATGCTGATGGTAAGTGTAATATTAAACATGTAGAGTTTTTATTTGGGGGGGGGGGCTTTACCTTAGCCTTTATCTCATTAAGTACTATTATTACCTCCACTTACACGTTAAAAACCTGAGGCACAGAGAGATTAAAATAACTTGTTTGAAGTCACAAAACGAGTAGTGCACAGTCACACCGACTCGAGAACAGTGACGTGAGCCATTGTGAGATGCTGCCTTACCATACTTACGAACATCGGCTCTGAATTAACAATCTGAATTCTATACGGTGACCTGAATTACAAAAGCAAATGTCCAGATTTTGCCCTAAGCTCATGCTCAGACTAGACTAGTTCTTCTTACCTTTGGTTCCGCAGAAGAATGGCCTGGAGAGCTGTTAAGAAATACTGATGCTAGGAACACACCCCTAGAGATTCGCGTTCATTTGGTCCCAGGTGGGGCCTGGTCATCTGTATTTTTAAAAAGTTCTCCAGGTGGTTCTCATGTGCGACGAGAGCTGAGAACCACCGGGTGAGACTGAAGTGCTTCGCAGAAGTAAAAAACGCATTTGGCGCTGCTGCCTACCTTCTCCTCTCTTTTCGGCGGTCACAAAGGACAATGGTGTATTAAAGGCTCTTACGCAAATGTACTTGAATATGGAACCCTTGTTGTGCCCAGCATCTACAAAGATCGATTGGAACTGCTGTTCTGACCTTTGGAAACTAATAATTTAGATTAATAAATTTGGTGTTTCTCTTAAATAGAAAACTTGGCACCTTTAGTGACCAGGATGAGAGTTTATTCGACTGAAAGTCTCTTTTTTCAACGAGGATACAGAAGATTCTTAAGCCAGCTCACTCTCTAGACCAAAAACAAAGATCCACAATCTCATAGCTGAAAGTGACCTTAAAGGCCACCTAATTTCTCTTGGCACTATGAAAATACACACGCACACACATACACACAGCCCAATGCAGAAATCCTTTCTAGAACATTTTCCCAGATGGTCAAGCTCTAGCTTGAACAGTTCAATGACAAGAGACCTCACTCCTTCACAAGACAACACATTGCATTGTTGGGCAGATCAAGTCTTCTTTATGTGGGCTCCAAACTGCCTCACTATAACTTCTACTTGTTCATAGCCCTGTTGTTGTCTGGAATAATGGTATAAAGTCTCTTTTTCTTTCAAATGAGTGTCCTTCAGCACATCATTAAAGCCGAGCACGGCACACTGGAGGGAACACAGGACTACACAGGAGCCAAGACACTGGGATATGAGATGGAAGTCTGCCTTGGACTTTATATTTTAGTAAATGAAGCACTTCAGGCCTTAGGGCCATCACGAGTAGGAAAAATACATAAAAACAAAGACAATGAAAAACTTGTCTTGTGCAATGGCAAGCCTCTAATTAAAAGTCTAAGTGAAATAGTTTGTAACTGAAAGCTACTCTACAAACACGTTATCCTATTGATAGATGCTTTTATATCTGAGCAGTTCTTCTGTCATTTGAAACATATATTCTGTTTCCAAAGTTACATACACTGGATTCGCTAAAGAGCGAGACTAATGATGGTGAACGAGTGCTCCACGATGCCACCTATCTGCTACATCTGTCAGTGACTGAGTCATCAGAAAGAAAAGTCCTCCAAGATGGCAAGAGTTACAATGTGTGGACGCTGTCTTTCAGTCTCCCAGCAGACCAGAGGAAAGAGAGAGAACTCTGGACTTGAAATCAGAAGGTCTGGCTTAGAATCTGCCATTTACTAGCCAGGTGCCGCTGAGAAAGTCAGTTACCCCGTTTTCCCACACATAAGAAAGGGAGGATGATAATATCAATCTAACAGATACTACCCTTAGGATAAAATGAAACAAAATGTGTTGAGTATGCAACAATAAATGCTGTTGATTCTAATTTCAGAGGATTATACCATTGCCATTTTTTTTTTTTTTTCAAATCAGTGAGAAACCATTTGAAAAGTGTATTACAGTCTCTCTAAAGTGGACAGGGACACTCGGTTACCTGGATTCCATCTGGACCGAGTTCCCAATTTGTAAAATGAATTAATTGGACAAGCTGGTCTGTAAGCCCTTTCCTAGGTATGGTCTGGCACCAACAAAATCCTTCCAGCAAATCGAACCGAAGAAAGGTTCAGAGGTCAATTGATTCTCGAGATCAATTCAGTTACTCCATAATCCAAAAAAACTTCCATCGTAAAAGCAATGTCTTCAATTGGCAAATTTGTTTGAGAACTAACTCCCTTTAGGAAGATGGATTTGTTTCCAACTTGGTTCTGCTAGCTGCATTCCTGAGGTGAGGTGCTGGAATTTAAAAACACTCAATAGAAACAGACATTTCTCCAAAGAAGACATGCAAAGGGTGAATAAGCACCTAAAAAGATGCTCGACTTCTTAGCCACGAGGGAAATGCAAATCCAAGCCACAGTGAGACAGTTTCTCACACCCACTGGGGTAACCGTAATCAAAAAGACAGACAATAGCAAGTGCTGGCGAGGATGTGAAGAAACTGGAGCCCTTGCACATGGCTGATGGGAATTAAAAAACAGTCCAGCTACTTTAGAAAACAGCCTGGCAGTTCTTCAGAATGTTAACTCAGAGTTTTACCATATGACCCAGCCATCCTACTTAGAGCCAGGGGAAATGAAAACATATGTCTGCACAAAAAAACTGGATGTGAAGGCTCGTCACAGCATAATTCATAACGTCTATCAGCTGAAAAATGGAGAAATAAAATCTGTATATTCACACAATGGAATATTAGTCAGCAACAAAAAGATACGCAGTACGGATGCACATTACAACAGGGATGAACTCTGAAAGCCTTACGCTAAGTGAAAGAAGCCAGACACAGAAGACCACATATTGTACGATTCCATTTACATGAAGTGTCCAGAGTAGCCAAATCCATAGAGACAGAAAGTAGATTAGTGGTTGTCAGGGGCAGGAGGGGGAACAGAGAGTGACTGCTAATGGATACCAGATTTCTTTTTGGGGTGATGAAAACGTTCTAAAAATTGAGTGTGGTGACGGTTGCACGACTCAGCAAATACACTAAAAGCCACTGAACCGTGCACTTCAGATGGGTGAACTGCAGAATATGTAAATTATATCTCAATAAAGCTGTTTAAAAACTCAGTAGAAGCACATAATCGTTAAATTACAAGGATCGGGGATTGACTCAATTTAAATCAAAGTGCAAAGAACGTGTGTGTTTGTGTAAAGTATTTTACGTGGATAATTGCTTTATATGTTCAACGGCTTGAAACCAATTTTTGCATTTGGATCATTTTTCAAGGAGGAGCTGAAATTTAAGGGAGTAAGACTGAATAAACAAGGCTATTGCGGCATAAAAAATATATTTCTTTTATTTTACTACCTAGGTTTGACTCAGCGGTGTAAAATGCCATTTAAAAAAAGAATGACAAAGTTTGAATGAGAAAATGTATTTCATCGTGGAAGATAAAAGTCTTTCCTTCTCTACAGTGAATACAGGTAATTTCAGAAGCAGCAGCTCCTAATTATTCACTGTTGAAAAGCTAAAAAAAGGTTCATATTGAAAACAGTGACCTCCAGTTTGCTCCGTGAATGAAGGCAGACACAAATTCTCATTTTCCTAGAATCCTGGTTGATAACTGAGTTGGGAAAAGCAAGCATTTCTTCATTACAGTGCAGTGGACTGTTCATTTAAATAACAATACGCTGCATAAAAGTCACAAAAGCATTATCTAGCAGTTCCACTGTGTTGAAATGCATTATCAGTACTAACAATGCCAAGTAGAGTAAATAAATGACTGTCTTCTTATTTTCAGCATTATTCCTGATTACTTAGAAAGGGTAGCATTATTATTGGTGGTGCATTCAACACCTGGTCAACACTATGTGCTTGGATAACTCTTGAACTCTTGGATTTTAAAACAGAGCTATGTCTTTTTCTAGGTTATCCAAGAGCAGAAAAAACCCTCCCCTGCAGTGCTTATGTATCATATATTTTTTAACAGAAAATATTTGAAGAACTCAACTTCTGTTCACTATATGTGTAAAAAGTGGAATTAAAGCCCTCATTAACGACAGCATACTGGCAATAGTAGTTACTTAAAAATGTAAAATTTACATCAATAGCTTAACTTTACATCAGAAGATTTCCTACCAAGAACACGCGAATGCTTCCATTTTTAAAGTTCCTTGAGCCCAAAGTCTTTTTTTTTTTTTTTTACTTTTTTCTTTTTTCACTCCCTGAAATATGCAGTTCTCCATGAGATGCCACTGACTAACCGTGTTATGAGAGCACCATCAATCGTCCAAGCGCATGGCAAATAAAAGGAGAGATTTCAAATCATTCACTCGCGAGTCTCTAGTCGGCTTTGGTTAGATGAAAAGAGGCATCTGAGTCAAAGATCTGAGCCATATTTGGCTGTAACAGGGCCTGATCGAAGTCCAGCGTCCCTGAAGATGGGGCAATAGGATATAAGCCTATAAAGGGTTACCGCCTTATGGGGAACACGGCACACCAGGGGGGTTGACTCTCACTCAGAAAATGGAAGTTCTTTGGTTTGTGCACGTGCACCGAAGCCCAAGATTTTGGGGTGGGAAGGGAGCAAGAAAGGTGGCAGGAAACACAGTAATGCATGCATTAATATTCAAGTAAAGGATTATGTGAATAAAGGGACATATTCTTGAAGGGTGTCACAGTTTGTATCCTCTAAAATTAGCTACAACGGTATTGCCCATCCCACTGGTTTTCCACAACCCTGCCATCCCCGCATCGAGAGATGGAGTCTATGTCTCACTCCACTGAAACCTGGTGGGTCCTTGTGGCTGTCTTAATGAGCAGAATGCTACAGGGGTGACATGGTATGATTTCCTAGGCTGGGTTAGAAAAGGCCATGCAGCTTCTGCCAGTCTTGCTCTTGGAACTCAGCTTTGGGTTCCTGCTCAGCTGAGCCTGACGCCACCATGCTGTAAGGAAGCTCAAACCAGCCCAGGCAGAGAGACTGTATGACAAGGCTTTGAGACAATGGAGAGAGAAAGGGCAAGATGCCCAGCCAGTGCCTAGGTGCTCCGGGCTCTTGTCTCGACCCAACTGTTTTAGCTCCCAGCTCTGTCTGAAGACAATTTCACAAGAGACCCAGAGTCACAGGACACCCAGCGAAGCTGCTCCTCACTTCCGGACCCACAGAAACTGTGAGTGATAATGACTGTTGTTTCAAGCTACCACATTTTGGGGTGATCAGTTACAGAGCAGTAGGTAAGTGGGAGAGGCGGGAAGGACACCTGTGTGCAGAGGGCATATTTGAAGCCAAGTCTTTCAAACCACGACCTCTAGACATGCAGATAGAAGTGATGGAGAAAGATTCCTTGTGTATGAACAAGTCCCCAATTCAGCATGATTCAGAGCTCCTCTATATAGCGGGTCAATGGAAGCTCTTAGATACTCCATATAGTGGAGGGGTACAAGGAGTGTGAAGACACTTGCCTTGAACCTCCATTTACACAGCAAGCACGGTCCTCCTACGCTGACTACATTGGCTTGCGGTGGTCACGACAGTGGTGGGCAGGGAGGTGTTAGCTTCTCAAAGGTACTTACTGGTACAGCTGCTGATTCCCACCTTGCCTTCTGTGCTAGAATAAAATTGGGACAGTTTGTAGCTCCTGAGCAAAAGATATGATGCTAGCACCTCTGTGTCCCTGTGTTCTCTTGTTTGCCTAACTCATGCTTCGTCTCCAGAACTCAGGCCAGGCATCCCCAACTCCAGAAAGTACAACAGGGCTAAGAACAACTCCTCTATATCTATTGTATGATTACTTCTGTCACATTCAGTAATTAATCTGTTAGATTAAAGAGATTAGTTAACTGATTATTAATCAACTAATAGATACTCAGTACCCATAACATTAAAATTTATGATAAAAATTCATGTTTAGGTGTGTTTTCTCACTAGACTGCATATAGTGAGAAGGGGATGCAAATCATTTACGTTTGTATCTTTACCACCCAAGGCCTGCCTTGTCACAATGGCCGGTGCTCAGTAAATGCTCATGGAAATGAGCAGGTAAAGATAAGCTGGCTTCAAAGGACCCATTTGGTGACAATGTCTCCATGCATTTCAAATATCCTATGCTCTTCCCTGATCTCATTTGGAAATCTCTCTCTGTCTGGTCCATTCCCAGGAGAACACTTCATCAGAATTTCATTCATGGCACTTTCCCTCATCTCCGACCCTTGTCCTCCAGACCTTCTTCCTATCTTGGGCCCATCTCTTTACCTTGGACCATACTTACGTGTATTCCTACTCGATTGGCTTTCTAGATGGTTCACCCCATGGTGGTAGGTGCCCATCCTGAACATCAAGAATAGCCCTTCACGTGCTCGGGGTGGGTTTGGTAAAGCAGTCTGTCTTCCCTATCTCTGTACGCTTCTACAGAGTCATGACTGCCTCTGATGCCTCTTCCCTGGGGTTAGCAACTCTGCCTCTAATGAGTCTGGAAATGTAACTAGTCTTAGATATGTTCAACAGGTGATCTCAAGATGTGCTCGGATGATTTAAGGACAACCTGCCAAAGTCCTCAGAAGCTTACTGCATCCTTGAAGTAGGTCATCCTCGGGAGCAGTTGCTTTTCATCTACCCAGCAGGTGTGTGTCATCAAATAAATATCTTAAAATGTCTTCCTGCCAGGAACAAATATCTGGCAGGGAAAAGGAAGTACACAGGCTCACTGACTAGAGGTCTGCTTGGAGAGAGCATGGGATGCCTTTTTTCCAAGCATACAAAAAATGATATTTTTTATTAACCACACAGTTCCACCCCAATTGATGTCCTCTTGTCCATTCACCTGCCCTGTCCCCCTCACCCTCAAATAAGAACATTCCAAAAGAAACTAGTTTTTAAACTTCATTTATGAAGGTTTTAACAAAGAGGAGCCCTCACACCTGGCACCACAAAGCATGATCCCACTGCCCCATAAAACTGTAATTTTAATAACAATCATAATAATAGGTAGGTAAGCTTGGCTCACTTGGGATCATCTCTCCTACCTCCTGCCTTTTTCTTCTTTAGAGTTTAAATTTGTGTTAAATCAGTGTTATCTTCCCTTTTTTGCTCGGAGATCCAGGAGATACTAAAATTCGGTAATTTGTGGTATTTCATTTTTGTAAGATTAGGGAGAACCTAAATAATACGGCATAATTTGTTCTTGAATATTCTTGAGTCTAGCCCATCACTACAAGCCAAATTAGTGGGTATCACTGGACCCAAATATAAGAAAAATTATTATAGGAAAACATAAGCCTGTGCTTTAACTCTGACTTCAAAGTTATGGGAACAGCTTAAAAGGGGAAATATTTAGGATCAAATGTGGATACGTTTTGGTTTTAATTTTATGCACATTACTTAGAACTTCCAAAGCCAAAAATAATTCTAAGAACCATGAACACAATGCGCATCATGTGAGATTGAAAAGGTTGGCTCATAATTGTTTCAAGATGAATTGTGTAGACCACTATAATTTTTACTCACATGAAGGATATCCACTAATATAATGGTAGATTTTGCTAGATCAGTGTTTTCTGAACTCACTATTTTCTAGACACTCAGATACCATTCTCCTGACTTTACCACACCTGAACTAGGATTTATTTAATTGTTTTCTTTACATCAACTTTAGATTGGCCTTTTAAAGAAACAAATACCACCTCATCTCAAGCAGTAATAGCAATAAAACCATGGGTCTGATGACTTCTTAAATTTGTTCTTTTGGGAAAAACCTGGGTTCAAGTAAAAGCTGTCTCTGTCAGAAGAGGCAAAAGTGGCCGATCTTTTCATTTGATAAATATTTATTAGGCACCTACTGTGTGCAGATGTGCAGGGTGCAGTGTGCAGATGCTGGGTTTATGGCGGCAAGCAGAACGAGGCCCCTGCCCTCAAGGAGCTTATATGCCACACGGGAGAAGAAATCAATTAATAGGTACATGTTAGGATTCCAGGTGTTTGTGCTATGTGCTCTGAGGAAAGATGGCTCGGGGCGGGGGTAGAGGGAGATAGGCACAGTGGTGAGGGGGGGATTTAAGCAGAAATCCAACACAGCCTGGAAAACTAGTGGTCCAGTCTAAGCAGAGGTAAAGGTCTAGAGAGTTCATGGTACTACCCATCTCCATTTCTACTCTTCTTTTAAAACTCAGCTATCCCTCGAGACTCAGTCTTCAGGTATTTACCTTCCTTACACTGCTTTTTCCAGTAGCAGACATTACCGCGTCTCAAAGGCTGAGCGTTTTCACTGGGGAATGCGTTTCTGGGACAGACTGTCCTGGTTGGGGTCATGGGGGAGATCTGGAACACGAGAGGGGCCCAGGGGGCTGGGGAGGGAAGCATGGAAGGAAAGGGCTGGGCACAAAGACCTGGAGAGCACCAAAGACCTCTTTGGCCATTTTGCTATACTGCCTGTGGTCTTAGGGTAGCAACGTCCATGTGCCTTAAGGACATTATTTCATATGCCAGCCTCGGCCCACGTATGTGGGTAGTTCAGGTCCACTGTGGCACTTTCCCCCTGGCTAAGGTGAGAGGGACTGGTAAACATGAGCCTTGCATGTTTTCTTAAAACTCTGATTCTCAAGTTATTGACTGAGAGCGTCGGTGGTAATCTGGTCATCTACGTGCAACATATGAATAGAAGCACAGTCTGATTTTTAAGCAGAGTGTTTTAGTTTGACCCGCATACATTACTTAGGTTCCTTGGGGGCTGACTGCAGCTGGCTGATCCCAGCTGGGATCAGGTTTTGGGCAAGGAGAGCTGAGCCCTCAAGGTTGACGGACAGCCGTAAGGACAACAGTAGCTGCAGTCCTGGCTGAGACTCGATAGCTGTGTGACTTTGAGCAAGTTACTGAACTTCTCTAAGCCTCAGTTTTCTCATCTGCAAAAGAATGTTACAATGCCTCCCTTATAGGTTTGCCCGAGGGTTAAGCAAAATGAAATTGCATAACGATTATGTACCACTTAGCATATAAATGCTCTTAGAATACACAGCAGTTAAGATGAAAACGGTCATCAGGATGATAATGATGATTAAGAAATCAGACCAAGGTGCTTCAGTTTGGAAACCGAGAGAAAAGGTTCTGGCTTCTAGATTTCTAAGAAGCTTCAGTAATGACTGATGGTTTTGTAGGTGAGGACTAGTACTCTGCTGGGCTGGTGAGTACAGCACAGCGGCCAGACAGAGACAGGCACGGGGCAGTGAGGAGCCATCCATGTGGACCATGGCCCAGCCTCTAATCTAAGGGGTTCAAAATGGGATGGGCAGTGGGGGTCAATCCAGACAGTCTCAGGTGCACATGGAAACAGGGGGAGCTCTCCAGAGCTGGGATGACGGTCCTGGATCAGGAACAGGAGACCGAAGGTCAGGGGTATGTGTTCCTTGCATCTGGGGCAGGTCTTGGAGGCCTCCTCATGATAGCCGCAGCACTTGCTCCATTGAATTTTAAAGGCACTCAACATGTCCCTCTGAATTTAGAAACAACAGGAGAGCCCATCCTGAGGCTCTGAGTCTATTAAATCTTCACACAGAGCAATGGGAGATTATGGCATTAAAATCCCTTGAACCTGCACCAGCCCCCATTTGCAACAGAAGCAAAGCGGTTCCTGTCTGGGACAGGGCGCCGTGGAAGGGAAACACAAGTGGAAATTCAAGGCGGGCAACGCTGCCCTGTGTGAGGTCTTCCCTAACAAGTCTCGTGTTGCGCTGGGCACCCAAGTTCTTTGGGAAGGGAAAGGCCTTTCCACTCAGTTTCACACCACCCCGTCCCTCAACCTTTACTCGTTTTCCTTTCTTCACCCCTGGGTTCTATATTTAATCAGATTTACGTCATTGATGTATGTCTTTGTGTTTGTGACATATACACGTGTTATAATAGAGCTGGGTTGTATCACTTAGCCTGCGGGTAGTTACTGAGTCCTACTGTGTGTCTAGCAGAGAGATCATTGAGAAGATGAGCATTCCCAGGAAGACTTTAATTTTGTGCTCCACAATGATGAGCTTTGGCCAAGAATACACGGGAGGCCTCCACTTTGCTTCTACGCTGGTGCAGTGAGAGAAGAAATGGGAGAATAAATTCCCGGTTACTGACTGCCTGGCCCAATATCATGTGACACCCACAGCTTTCTGGCTGGTGAGGGAGGGGGAAGGAGGACGACGCTCAGGCACGATGCACCTGAACGAGGGAGAGCAGCGTAGGGGGCACGAACGGAGAAGCAGAACCAGGAGATCCACGTTTGATGACTACTTTGGTCCCTCATCCAAATATTGAAGGAGTAGCGAGGGGGTTCAGATTTCTACTTTGAATGGCCATGAGGCCTGAGCGAGCAATGCTTGTGAGGGATTTCTACTTCCCTGACTATGCGGCAGCTGTATTCAGCTGAAGACTGGATGAAGAACTGATTAGGATAAAGAGGGACAAGGATGAAAACAGAGAACACACAGAGGCAGCTGGATGGCAGGGCAGGCTGAGAGGATGGCTGCTCTGTGGGTTTCTCTCAAGCTCTAGCTCCAGTGTGTTTGGAGAACTCATCTGCTATGGTTGTCCCAGGGGACAGTCTGTGAGCTGCAAACGACCCAACAGTCATTACTTCATTGGCTTTTTTTCCATCTTGTCCTCCACACCACCCCCCCAGCCCCAGGACTGAAGGTGGTTTACATGAACACACACCAGTGGTGTGAGGAAGGTGTGGAAGGTCACTGGGTGAGGGCTTGACCAGTCCTAGTTCCACTCACCCTATGGCCGAGAGTGACCGTGAGGGTCCCCAAGTCTGAGGACAGTGAAATGGGACTGATTAACCAATGAGAATTTTTGTCCAAATGTCAGGGGTGATTTTATTAGTAGTAGCCATGTTTTTCATTTAATAGGCTAAATAAAACATGGAGAACAAACTTAACTATGAAAAAAATGCACCAAGTTTGACCTACACTGACATGAATCCCAAACCTTAACAGTAGAAAGTTTTTCTCATAGTAAGCAAAGCCATGGGCTGGTCCTAAAAACCAGTACGTTTGTTAACCTGGAAATGCTCTAAATGACTCCTTGATAAGGGCTGTTCTGCACAATCTGATGATTTGGGATTTCAACAAATTAATGTCACTAGATATGCCTTATAATTAGGATAAAATATTTGAAAAGTTTTTAAAATGAGGCTATTCATTAACTCATTGATTTTCCTACAGATTGGGAGTCTGAATTTAAATGACACCCAAAAATATAACTAGGTGTGCTCAAAGACAGAACTGGTTGTGAGTCCTTAAACAGAATGCAGTTTAAAATGCTATTACTATTCAGATCCTCTGAGAACATTAAAACTGCCCATTAAATGAAAACCTAGTAATTGGCCTTACTGAATTGTGACATTTTGTAACCTGTTCAGAAATGCAGAAAATTGTGGAGGAAAAATTCTTTTGAGGCAGAATTTGATTTGCAATGTAATACTATTCCAAAAGCCAAGGTCCCCATGCTCATACACACAAAAGAACGACAATGCACACTGACTAACGAAGCTGAGGAAGACTCTGGAAATCAGCGTGAAGGCCTATGGCTCGGGACTCTTCTAGGAAGTCATGTTACTAGTCTGGGAAAAAACTCAATAGGCGACAACCTGAGCTCAGTGTAAATCTCAACACAGAACTAACTTCTCTTTGGGCATTGCTTAAAGGCATAAGCAAGATGGGTCATTTTTGCCCTTTTATATAAACCATCACAATTTTTAAACTTCCTCTGCAGTATCACTTAATAAATAAAATGTAAAGACATTAACTGGGAGAGAATCAATGGTTTCAAATCAGAAAGTTAAAAATTCTCATGGGCCAATGATTAACAAGTACCTTTGAGGCGCAGGGAACTGTGTTCAATGCTTTCGAATGTCAAACACGACAGACATATTCCTTGCTCTCCGGAAGGTTACCACGTAGTAGGGGGAATGAGACAGATATTGACATCAATAAGATACAGGCATGCTGGATACACCAACAGGAGCAGAACCATGAAGGCAACGTGGAGCCCCTCCTGTTGGAGGGATCCAGAGAACGTGATCTACTTTCTTGGAGGATAGGGCATGGAGACATGACTCTGAAAGGCAAGCAGGGTTTTGATGGGGGAGATGGAACGTAAATGTACAGGTGGGCGGAATGGCACGAGCAAGGTGATGACTTGAAACATGTCTGGGGAGTAGCGGAGAGTTCAGTCTGGCTGGAAAGCAGATGAGGAGAGGGCTCGGTGGCTGGGAAGAACACAGACAGAAAACAGAGTTCTGCCCAAAGCACCGAGGGGACAGTTCTGTCTGAAGACAGACACTGTTAGAGGCACTGGAAACTAGGGCAGAAATCTCCATCCATAAACTCTGTCCACGAAACTAATGGGCTCCAACTTTTTGCCCCTTTATTGACGTATTTGTCAGGAAAGCTAGCAGATGCTGACAGAAGAGAAGGCCCTCCGAAAGAAACCAATTTCTGAGAAGATTGGTGATTAAAGGGAATGCAGACTGAATATTCAGGAATTGAAAAGGAAGAAGGTAAGTGAAGTAAAGGAGAAAACGTGCTGGAGAGAAGGGGGTCTAGTCAGGAACATGACGGAGGGGAGGAAGGGGATGAATGAGGTCCCACTCATCACCTTCCCACCCGAGGCTAATCCCTAAGAAAACATACTACAGAAATCTGACGGCCAGCAAGCTGGTGGTTTAGAAAGCCACTGGCAACCATGGGAACAGCACAAACTTGCCAGCTGTGGGTTTCCACCCATACATGAAGAATTGCTCTCTGCATTCCTATGAGAGGAACTGTAAGGAACATCCTTTTAGGAAAAAAATTAATGTCTAGGGGAAATGGCCACAGCAAATGACTCAGTGGAAAAGCCTACAAAATAGATATGTGTACAGCATGATTTTTGCTATAGGCATGAGGAGTCACACTCATTGGTGTACTTGGCCATCACTGAACGGTAGAAATATTTGAAAAATGCCATGGCATCAGGAATTTTTACTCTTACTTGAAATAGTCAGTGACTCTTTCCTTTGAAAGTACTGTGTAATGCTTCTATGAGTATGCAGAACACCTCCCTTTAGAAATATCTCTAATAAGAAGAACAACTAAAACAACTAAAATATCTCTAAGAAGAACAACTAATCTTGGGGACGGTGTAGCTGGCAAGGCATGAAATATTACAGATCAGGGTTTCCACGTGGACCACTTCTAGGAAAACAGTCCCCGACGTAACACACATGGCCATATTTGAATGACACAAATACTCCCAAGCTTACATTTGCTCACATAATCAATGTAGCTTGTTTACACAGACCTGTGACTCCACTTACCTAAATATGCCCATGTATAAACCACGAGTGTTCCACAACAGTGCATGGTGGAAGCCCGGTCTTTTTTCAAATCAAATGTTTCTGGGTTATCGTGCATTTCAACAAACCCATAGTAATCCCCATACCCGACATACACTACAGACTTACTCTGTTTTGCTTATGAGATTACATATTTCATAAATATGGCTAACACAGTGGAAGGATGGGGTCCACTGCTAAGAGAGAGAAGCCATGACTCTTCATGTCTACCTTCCTGAATGCTACTGGGATAGAAGTGTCTAACAGAAAAGAAAGAAACAAATTCTTTCTTTGGGGTGAAAAAGTTGACTATAGATTTAATAAAATGCTACGAGGGCTGCAGCTGCTAAGTTTGGTTTGATGCTTTATAGCTGGAGGTAGGAAAAAGCCCCACAAGGCAATTTTGTGAACCAAAGCGACGTGTACAGTTTATAGGTGAAACTCAAATAATTCTGGAAGATTCTATGTTCTTTATATTAAAATACATCATCTGCCAAGTTAGGGCAGTGACTTTAAAATTTTTATTCACAGTAACAGAAATCACAGGCAGGTTTCTGAAACTAAAAATGCCAATGACATCTTTAATTGTTTCTATGCAAAATATGCATAGAAAAAAGGCGGGAAGAATCTGTATGAAAGTGCTAATAGTGGTTCAACTGATGATGAGGTTATAGGGAATTTTATTTTTTATTTTTTTTTCTCTACACCTTTCTGAGGTTTCAAGATAGTCAACAATTAAGATGATGAGGTTATAGGGAATTTTATTTTTTATTTTTTTCTCTATACCTTCCTGAGGTTTCAAGATAGTCAACAATTGAGATGCAATTAATTTTTTTTTTAAAGAATTTAGACATTCTGAATAGTTCAACAAACTCACCTTTTTTTTTTGGTATAAGAAAATTATGCAGATTACAACAAAAATGAAATAGTGTGAAGCCTATTTTAAGCAAGTCAGAACAACCTGACAAACTGCCTTGTGGACACAAAGGAAGCTTCCAGTTCTTTCAAGCAGCACTGGGCTGCCCGTCTGTTTCTGGGGTGGAAATACACGAAGCACATGAAAGATGGGGCCATCGTGGGTTGGTTGCAAGAGCCCAGGCTTCCTTAGCAGGTGAGTTGTGGTTTCTGCACGGCCGTACATGGCAGGCCGGCCATGTTCCAGAGGAGCTGTGGGGGGAAAAGCTTCCAACCAGAATCTTTCCCCGGCAACCCATACAGGTGGAGGAAACAGCGTTGTCTCTCTCCTACTTAACGTAGAGATTGTTTCCTTTCAATTTAGTCTGTGTAGCGAAACACCGAAAATACAGAGACCAAAGGAGGGGAGGCTCACCATGAGCGCTCCGCCATTTGAAAACAGGCACCAACGGAATAGGCACACCAGTTATTTAATTAGCACACATTGATTAATTTAACCTTGTGTAACCACTGTCTTCTGCTACTGCTAATTTTGTTTTTGAAGTTAAATGAAATAAAGTAGCTGAAGAGTAATTAAATGTGTCCAGTCCCTTCATCCCTATGGCTATGATGACTGGGTAGCCCTCCACCGCTGAGGTTTTCTGAGAAGATGTTGAAAAAGCTTTGAAACAACTCAAAGGCAGATTCTCAGGAGGTGGTGACTTCATAAAAACCCTCATATGAATGGGCCTGTTAGCAGCACTTTCCCTAACCAATTTGCTCTGGAAAGAAATACTGGGCTCTATTTGCTGTAACCCATCTCACAGGAAAGGTAGCAGGGAGAGGACTAAGGCACAGATGCAGGTTAGCCGTGGTTTGAAACTTAAGAGAAACAAAGACTCAGAAAATGAGAGAACTTCCTTCAAACTACAGACGTACTCAACAGGTGACCGGAAGTTGCATGGCTGCTCCGGAGGAAACCCAGCCCGCTCGGTCTCTTCCTCCTCCTCGGCAGCCTTGAGGTGGGTGGGCCAAATTTTAGGGTTCCTTGAAACACAATTTGGGGCTCACTAATAAACAGCATTCCTGGGGGGCGGGGTGTGGACTGTGGTAACTGCCCAAACGGCTCATGCCACACAGACCAGGAGCCCCTGTCGCAGCTCTCTCTGGCCGCAAGGGCCAGAAAGGGAAGCATGGTATTCTCGAGATTCTCTTGCAGCCGGCTCCTGAGGTGGCTCGGCTTTTGTGAGGCAGATGCTGGTGCAAGACTGGGAAAGTGGATGAGAGCCATATGAGGCAGGTGCACGGGAGGAGAGGGGCACCTCTGGGGAGCGAGACAGAGGGTGTGTGTTGCACAGACACAGGGGAGGGGACTGCATTTGGTTTCCTGGGCACAGCTCTGGCGGAGACGACGGAGTCGAGCTCCTGCATCGCACATGCCCTTTGGTGTAGGACCGCTGCAGTGAGCCCGCCTGGAGGGTTGTGTTGACTCTTCTGCTCTGCTCTGGGGCGTCCAAATGAGCCTCATTGGCTTTCCCAGAGTCTATAAGCTACTCTTGTAAATCTCTTTCTGCTTAAATCAGCTAGATGATTCTCTCCTCCTGAATCTAAGCATCTTAACCGATACAGAATCTAAAATAGACCCTCATTATCCCACCATCTCATTTGGGTTGTCTTTGGCCTCACCCCATGTTTGTATCCCTACTGAACCTAACACTATTTTTATTTTCATTTTTGAGAAAGATTTATTTATTTATTTGAGAGGGAGAGAGAGGAAGAGAGAGCGACAGAGAGACCGAGAGTAGGGGGAGAGAGAATCTCAAGCAGACTCCCCGCTGAGGGCAGAGCCCAATGGGGGGCTCGATCCCATGACTCTGAGATCATGACCTGAGCTGAAGTCAAGAGTCAGATATTTAACTGACTGAGCCACCCAGGTGCCCCCTAACCTATCTTTATCATGTAGACACTGAATAAATATTGGTTAAATCACATCACTATGGCCATAGCATTATGCTGGACTAACTGTAACATCCTTCAGCTCCTTAGTAGATGGAGCTGAAAGGATACATGTAAGAGACACCTCAGTGATCAAGGCGTTGAACCACTGTAATTGTTAACTGTGTTCACTTCTCTGCGCAAAGCAAAGCATTAGAAACAACGGTCTTGATTTCCTATCATTTGGATGGGAAGATGGAAACAAGCGAAAAGCTATCTTTTAAGATAAAATAGAAGAAACAGGAATATAATATTATTATGATCATTAACAACTAATCTGAACTTGAACGCTAAAGAATGACATGCTTAAATTTCTATGTCTTATTGAAAAATAGGAAAGAAGGAAAAGAAAAACTGGGCCCTTTATCTTTAAAAAAACATATTGTCAGCATGATGTCATATATATATATATATATATATATATATATTATTTAAGTAGTTGATTCCTGAGAGCACAACTAGTTTCTTCACTGAGAAAAGACTGTTTGAAAGGACTTTCTTTCCCTCAATTCATGCACAACCTTTATTTCATTTTCTATAAGTGGTTAGACAAAGGTCAAATGATAACTTTAAATATTTAAACTGGTCAATGACAGTCAAGCAGTCAGATATTTCTCTAGTTTATTGTTTAATATGGATTGCCTTAGAGGTAACCTCAGGTACACTGCAAGTCTTCCTAATGAGTTATTAGTTATGAAGCCATGAAGTAATTCTGAATTTTAAATAAGACCAAAGAATAGACTGGGGTACAACAAATTAAATGCACCATAATTATGCGATACCATGAGATGTATTAGATAGCCACACTATGCATACATCAAAAAATACATTAATAAACTGAACATATTAATAAAAAGCTAAGTCTGGCCCTTCCAGACCTCAACACTAATTGGAAAGGATTTTGACAGAACATCTTGAATAACTTTCATTATCAGTTTTGGCAAGCTATTTTTCAGCTACCTAAATAATGATTATTCCTACACTCTACAGTGCATCTATTAAAATCTAAGATCTGAAAAATATCATTAGTGAGGATGAGTGAAGTAGAAATGTTCAAATGCCACAACCTGAATTTGAATTTATTAGTGTGATGTAAATGATATGTTTCATTTCATTTTCCTATATTTTACTTTTATAGTGTCCACTTTAAGTCTATCATACATTTGCTATTATATAGTGTAGGTTAATTACATATTATGCACTAGATTGCAAATTTTGGCCATCTTTTTAAGATCATGCATTCTGATCACTTTAAAAACTGTCCTAAAGTATGACAATTTAATTCTTTTTTTACAAAAGATTTAATTAATTAATTTATTTATCAGAGAGAGAGAGAGAGAGCACAGGCAGGGCGAGCAGCAGGCAGAGGGAAAGCAGGCTCCTCACTGAGCAGAGAGCCCGATGCGGGACTCCATCCTAGGACCCTGGGATCATGACCTGAGCTGAAGGCAGCCACTTAACCGACTGAGTCACCCGGGCAGCCCTAGTGGATTTAATTCTTAAAGAAAACATTTCCTAGCAAAAGGACAGCTTAACTTTACAATGAAAGCAAGCACATTAGTGGCATATATTGGTGAAAAAGTTATAAAAGATAAATTTTACGTACACTAGCTTACTCCTACGTCCAAGACACAGATTTATCCCTTTTCTCTTTGTTGTTGGAAACAAAGTTATTCACACACACACACACACAGGGAGGAAAGAGAGAATATCAGAACATTATTTAGTTTAAAATGAAAAAGTTCTAGGGGTGCCTGGCTGGCTCAGTTAGTAGAGCATGTGATTCATGATCTTGGGGTTTGGGAGTACAAGCCCTACATTGGGTACGGAGCTTACTTAAAAAGATCATAAAAATTAAAAAGGGTCTAGCCAGAAAGGAAGTCCAATTAGTTATACCAGAGTTGAAAGTACCTGTTACAGGAATACGGTTTATTAAGGTTAAAAAAAAGTGTGTGTGGGGGGGGAGCAGCTGTGTGACACGTTAATGCCTCTAACTATTCTTGATTTTAATATTAGATTTGGTTCCACTAAAGACTCCCCCCCTTGAGGTGAAATGTCTTCTATATGCTTCTTTTACACAGATGGCCATAGGTACCCCGCTTGTTGAAGGATATTATTTTGTGAATACCTAGGTTTTAACATCCACTAAAATGGGAACCTTCCTCGCTCAATAACTATGGGACTTGTCTCAGCTCATGAAGTCAGATATTAGGAAAAGAGGAGCCTCAGCCTGAGCTGACTCCTGCACCCCCTTCCCAATTCCCCTAGACAAGGAGGGCTTTACTTCCTGGTTCTTTTAGTAGGGGTCTTGACTTATGGACTTCTTACACTCTCTTTTCCTTTTCTCACTGGAACAAAAACACTCACACAGCATACCTATGACCACACTGCAACAGTATAAATGAAGTTTATGAATGATGTCCTTCACTTATTGCCCCTTTCTCTCACACAGTGATGTTTGTAACTCACGAGCTATAGGACTTCCAAAGCTGAGTGATTTGTAATGTAATACTTCTTGAATCTCCAGAGTAATTTCAGCATTAGTTACAAATAAAAGTTGGCTCTCTGCATCTCTTAACCTTGGGAACATGAACCTTTAAGACTCGGAGATCAAATACCAACATTCCCCTAGGACCGCTGTGCACATCTGCATTTCTGGACATAGGACTTTTTTTGTTCCCAATCAAGTATAATCTCACTTCATAACTTCTAACTTTTGGCTCAGTGCTACCTAGATTTCCAGGCAAGCAAAGAAATGAAGCCTGAGGATTTTGTGCTTAGAGGTTTGGAAATCTGGCAAATGCTACATTAAAATGCAAGTATTTGATCTTGAACCTCAACATAGTGAAATGCAGTTAAGATATAAAGAAACCGAAGTCAGGCTTTATATATCCCAAATCTGCACCTGTATATTGATGTTGCCAGGTGTGTGTACTAACAGTTCTGTGTTCAGGGCAAAATGGAATGAAGAGTTCCCCAAATTTTCCTCTGAGATCGTCCAGCCATTTGAAGTCAATCACTAATTCCTGCTTACATCTTTAAGTCAGGCATCTGAGCACTGCTCTTCCTGGCTGATTTTGTTCTGCTGTGTTTAAATGGTCTGATTATTAGTCTCTGCATCTGGGTCCAAACCAATTTAACATGGAAAGTTAGTTTAAGGATTCCAGTCACCTTTAAGTTAGTCTTTAAGGCCAGCTATGAAGATGACTTGAGTTATTAATGTACAATAGTGAAAAACGCCCTTCCGACTCACCAAACTCAAGGGTTTATATGGTTTCCTTAACACTGACCTTTAGGATCCAATCAATGAAGTAGAATTTATTTTCAAATAATTTAACTTAGTATCCATTAGCACTCTTTGGGACCTGAAAGTCACAAAATTTAGTTGATTCTTATATTCAGATATTGTGAGCACAGGTTACATGTAAAAAAATTTCCATGAAAATTTAGCCAGGCACACATTTTATAGTTCCGAATGTCATTAAATTGGTGGTGTAGACTAACTGCTCTCAAACAATAGCCATAGCTTTTATTTCCTGATATATTTACCCACTTTATAATGTTAAAAAATGAAAAAAAAAAAAAAAAAAAACCACGCCCAAATAACCAGACAGCAGCATAGCCGGGAAGGATTAGGGGAGGAATTTACTCCATCCAGAACTGACTTACAATAGCTGTTGTTTGTGTATGGACTCATTTATTGTTGTTGGTTGACAGCCAATATGAGTAACGGTTAAAAGTACGGGTTTCGTTTATAATCAGGCTTGTGTTCAAATTCTAGTTCTGCTGCTTATTAGTTCTTTGACTCCAGGTGACTTAATTAGGCTTTTTTAGGCCTCAGTTTCCTCCCCTGTCAAATCAGTTGTAAAGATCGAGAGAGATGATTCACTATAAAGTACATTGTATACATCTGGCTTATAGTTCTCTCTCAATAAATGGAAGCTATTTTTCATTTGTCAGTATATTTCCTCTTCTGTAAGCTCTTTAATGGGAAGGGCTATTTCTGGTAATTCTTTGTCCACCATACAGAACTTAGCCTTCTAACTTTGTTAGGAAAAACACTGGCTTAGCTCTCAGGAGATCAGCATTGAACATCTAACCTTGCTACTTACTAGCTATGAGATTTCTAGCAGAGTTAGTATGATATATGGGTCTTAGTTTGCCTACCTGTGAAATGGGGAGGATGTTTTACCCCCTAGTGTTCTGAGATGGATCTAAAAAATATGGCTAAAACATATTTTATGAACTGTTCAAATTTAGGTTATTATCACTGTTTTATTGTACTCGAATAGAGAGCTACTATTCTTGAGTACTTACTATGTGCTAGACACTGTGTAAGCGACTTACAAGTGTCTCTTCCCCTTTACAACAACTCAATAAGGTCTGTTCCACTATTACTCCCATTTTACAAATGAGGAAACCTAAGCTTGACTCCAACCTGAGCCGTCTAGCTCTAAGCTGCTGTCACAGAGCGAGTCCTAGAATTTTAGAAAAATGAGCTAACCTCTTCTGAATCCTCCAACGGCAGGTTTTGGTGGTTGGAGTGAAGAGGAGATAGTCACCTCATCTACGGTGACAGCAGATACCACAAGGAAAAAGAAGAGAGGGGATCCAAACCATCAGACTCATGGCCAGAGTCTTTCTAATTATGTTCAGATTTCGGCAACACAAATATCCCATTCAAGTATGTGTATTTTCAACTCTACTGAAATTACCAAGTAAGGCTTAAGAGAGGGAAAAAAATCACTTCAACTCTGCATCTGGCCATGAGTACAACTTTGGAGCTTGGGGGTTTGGGAAAATGCAAGCAGACCGGCCAGCTTGGAAACTAATACTCTGTGACGTGACACACTCATTGCTGAAAAGCCACAGCTCAGGCGTACGGTAGACACAAATGGTCGTGGAGGTGCTCAGCCTCCACGAGGATTCTCCCCTCCAGACAGACTGAAGAAACCCCAGGGCAGGGGTCATCTAGCAGAAAGAGCTGTTGCTTTACCAGGTACCAGTCTTTGGCTGGCTACCAACCAATGAACTGCTGGAGAATGAGACCCAAGACAATACTCAGCCTGTGTTCAACGATGAGAGCACGAAGGGTGTCAAAGCATGTGTTTAAGCGTATGCGAACAAAGAACATAAAGATGTGTGAGACGGGTGTTAAAACATCAGTTCAAACATGTGTTTAACCATGTGTGAGCAAAAGGGTGTTAAGCCATGTGGTAAAGCAAGTGTTAGAACATATTCTATTACAAATGTTTCTCATTTGGGAGCTTAAATTATTTTCTGCCTAATCCAGTGTTGCTAAGCAATAGTTCTGTGTTGTCCTAACCTAACACAATAAGTTACTAAACTAAAAAAAAAATGGAGTTAGAATTCTTTTTTTCCTGTCTTGGTTTCATCACGAAGAATTTACATCTATAGTTTTCAATAAACACGGTGATGGTGGTCTGCTAGTGGAAGCAAAAACTGGGGTAATGCTTCATATGCAGGAAGGCAAGAGCCAGGCACTGGGGTAAACCACGGTCCTCGTGGTGAGACAAATATACAGTGTTTGGAGGAGAGAGTGGCGTATCATTCTAATCTTCAAGTTTGATATGCCACGTGGTTCACCAACTTGGGGGGACTGTCTCGTCTAGGGAAACTTGCCACAGCTAGATTCTGCTTTTGGTTTTCATTTCTGAATATATAAAATACTGCTCTAGAGAACAGGGATTCTGACAATTCTTATCGGCAGAAAAACATGATTAAGACCGACTTTTAAGGTTCCTCTGACACTATTTGCTAAATATATTAGTTTATGACTCTACAATGCAATGGGAAGCTTCTATTCCAAAGCAAATGAATCCTCTTATTTTAAAGTATGAATACACAATCCTGGATGTTACTGTAAAAAGAATGAAAGCAGACAAAAGTCTATGAATGCTTTCCATAGGGTAACGAAAAAGAGCTTACAACAAATGTACATATACTAACAGATTAATAAGCTCTCTTATTTCTTATTATGAAACAAAGCTACAAACAAAATAAGCCAGTACACCTGTTTAAGCCCACTCATTTCTCAGTTGGGAGCAGATATATCATCAAATATTCTTTTTTCTTTTTTTTTTTTAAAGTTTGAGGAGGATTGACATTTTTAATAATGCTGGGTTTTTTTGTTTGTTTGTTTGTTTTGTTTTGTTGTGACAGAGAGAGATCACAAGTAGGCAGAGAGGCAGGGGGCCGGGGGCAGGGAAGAGCAGGCTCCCTGCTGAGCAGAGAGTGCCATGCGGGGCTTGATCCCAGGACCCTGAGATCATGACCTGAGCTGAAGGCAGAGGCCTAACCCACTGAGCCACCCAGGCGCCCCAAATATTCTTTTTAAACATACCCCAAACTGAAGAAAAGCAAAAGATCTGTGGGTGCTTAAATCCCACTTTTTATGCAGTAAACGAATACGGCTCTTTCTGCTTCACTAGAATGATTTGTGTATAAATGCCATTTGATTACACCTAGGAAAATACTTTTGATCATTCTGAATAAAGAAAGATTGATATAACCATTAAAATCAAAATATTGCCTTCCTAATCACCTTTTGCCTCAAGATCTCAGACTGTTCCGTTGAAACAGAAATTGGCAAGAGAGAAACAAACAATTAAAGCCAGTGTCTTCTGTCAGCCACCCTTGCAGCAGAGGTCAGAGGCTTTTTGAAGACGTCTCTCTGCCCGTCCACTTGTGTCACTTAATGATTTGTTCATGCAGTTCAGTCCATACAATTCCTCAGCAGGGAAACACATAGTCTCTGGGTGTTGTGACCTGACTCTTCGCGTCAACAAGTCGCAGAGTGTATACTGACAAAGTGGTGATTATTATTTCTTCTCGGAGACGCAGCCCAAATGAAGAGAACTAAGCAAACAGGATCGCACCAGGGAAACACCCGAGGAAGGTTGTGCTGAGGCTTCCTTAATTTACGGTTAGTCATTTTATGGTGAACCAAAAGAAATGCACTGATGAGCCAATTCATTTTATCAATCCCACATTTCTTCATTAGTAAGGCATTTCACTTTCAATAGTGCCGAATGAATACAGAATGCAGACCCTGTATTTTCTGTCAAGACTAAATCTGGGGCTCCTGGGTGGCTCAGTGGGTTATAGCCTCTGCCTTCGGCCCAGGTCATGATCCCAGGGTCCTGGGATGGAACCCCGCATAGGGCTCTCTGCTCGGCAGGGAGCCTGCTTCCCGCCCTGTCTCTGCCTTCCTCTCTGCCTACTTGTGATCTCTGTCTGTCAAATAAATAAATAAAATCTTTAAAAAAAAAAAAAGACTAAATCCATCCTGATACCAGAAGCTGCTATATTGAGGCTAGTCTCCAAACACACCTAAGTCAGGCTCAGGGATAATGTCTGTGTTGCAAACCTGGTAAAACATCTGTAACTCTCATGAGCTGAAAGGAAGAACTATAAAGCAGTAGGCTCTGGGGTCCTCACAACCAGCTGTGATTGTGAGTCAGGTGCAGTTAATTGAAGGCTCCCCGTGTGCAAACAAGCCTGCAAATGCACCCCACTCTGTAGAAAATAGAGCGAGACGAAGGGCCTGGATGGAGATAGAGTCTTGAGAGAATACTTCTGAATTTCTCTAGAGGTGCCCATTTGAATACGTATAATCATTTTCCTTAATTACATTTTCCTCTAGATATGGACTACCCCATAAACAAACACACTGGGGCAAGTAGGGGCAAGAGAATCTTTCTGGAAAAACTCCTCCCTAGCGTGCTCCACACCATGTTAGGTAGACTGATGCGGTACGGAAGAAGTCTTGCGTAACAATTTGTCCTTGTAATCAAACTTTTCAGAAGGCAGCAAAAATGACTAGAAAAGTAATTTTAGCCTCTTCTGCTTTCTATTTGAAGTGACCATCATTAACCTCAGTGGACGGGTCACGTGCAGAGGGGCAGGGCTCTTGAAGGCGTACATTTACAACCGCAGGCATTCTGCTCTTGGGCTGTTGTGTGAAGGAAAGTGCTGGCCCAAGGTGGCCCAAGGCATCCTCAGGGTCCTTTCCCCCAGCCTCGAGCTCTGTGCCTTTCCTGGAATAAGCCTGCCAGAGTTTCCAAACAGAGCAGGGAGGAACTCTCTATCATAAAATGGAACCATATTTGCAAGTGTGTGTTTAAAGCTAGAGAACTTTCACAATGTCCCAAATCGAGACTGGGCAATTGCCTCTTGAGGTTGGCACCACTTCCCTTTTTATGAACAAAACAACCTCAGCAATTATGGGAAAAAAGCAAAACCCATGCAAATAAACCAACAAGTATGTTTATCTTTTTCACCTTAAACATTAAAAAATAGAGTTTTTTTTAAAGGCTGAGGAAAATTAGAGGCCTTTTATAGGTCTCAATACTTATGCCCTTTTTGTCTACTTAATAGGTTTCTTACTAACGCTTGTAGAATCAATCCCAAACTAGAAATCTTGAACTTTTAAAATATTTTATGTAATTTAATGCAAATGCATTAAAATGACAGTAGTAAGTACCAAGCAGAAAAGTTCAAGGTAGGTACCATTTAAGATAAATATTTTCTAAATTCCAAGTTTTCATTTTTGGACACTAAAAGAAAGAGCTCAAAGAAATTTCATGTATTACATTTCCTACGTAATTTAAAGATAATATGAGTGGAAGGTGGATTTCGAACGTTTAGTCAACTGATTTACTTCGCAATATTTGCTGAGACCAACTCAGATTGAATAAGATTATTTTTTTAAAAATTGAATCGGGGCGCCTGGGTGGCTTAGTGGGTTAAAGCCTCTGCCTTCGGCTCAAGTCATGATCTTAGGGTTCTGGGATCGAGCCCCGCATCGGCCTCTCTGCTCAGCGGGAGCCTGCTTCCTCCTCTCTCTCTCTGCCTGTCTCTCTGCCTGCTTGTGATCTCTGTCAAAAAAATAAATAAAATCTTAAAAAAAAAAAATTGAATCATCAAACTTTCTTTAAAGGAGGTTAGAAGTAAAAATGTACCCCCAAAAAGAAACTAACTCCACCATCCAAGGCATGCTTTCAGATGTTTAGAGAGTTTTCTCCTAAATGTGTTTTCTTCCAGATCGTTACTAAAATGCAGGGCGTTAAAAGTTGGCGAGGTTTATATAAACCAAAATCATAACTCACTTGGTTCTTTTGTTTGACAGTTCCTTTGTCCATTCATTCGTTCATTCATTCGCCCACTCTTTCATTTGTTCAAACATTTCCTGGGTGTCCATTCTGTCCCAGGAGCTGGCAAGGCACAGGGGAGGTGAAGTAAAGCAGGTTTCAGTCTGCCCTTGAGCAGCAAAAGGGCTGCGGGTGCCACAGAATAAAGCAGGCAAGTAGGACATGGAGCTGTGCGGTGGGGATGCGAGAGGGACTGGAGAGCTGAGCTTGAAACAGATATGCTCTTTTCAGTTTGTGATCAGGAATGCCTAGTTGCTCTGCGGGACAGGGACCAAAGAGCACAGGTCGTCCCAGCAAGACTCTGCAGGTACAGACCTCTGGGCCAGAGAACCTCCTATGTCTCCAGGGGTGGCACTCGGGAAACAGTAACCACAGGACTTGGAATTCATTTTTTGTACTTCCTCCGGGAGGCTGAGATGGTAAAGTCGTCATTGTTTTTTTCAATCATCATTTGCCACTAGGAAACTCCCTCCTAACATTCTTTACATCTTCCACCTTGAGCCTTGTATCAGGTAAGTTTTTATTTTAAAAAATTGTCTATGATTTTATTTTATTTATTTATTTAAAAGATTTTATTTATTTATTTGACAGACAGAGATCACAAGTAGGCTGAGAGGCAGGCAAAGAGAGAGAGAGGAGGAGGCAGGCTCCCCGTGGAGCAGAGAGCCCAACATTGGGGCTTAATCCCAGGACCCTGGGATCATGATCTGAGCTGAAGGCAGAGACTTTAACCCACTGAGCCACCCAGGTGCCCCCAAAAATCGCCTATGATTTTAAATCACTTGACATTAAAGCTGCCCACAGTTTTAAGTTCTGCTTAGCTTTAGAGGAATTAAATGAGTGACACTTCTGTTTAGGAGACAGGAAGACATACATCCCTTCACTTCTATATGTTTTGCTACTTCCTTCTGTTTCGAGTCCATGTTTGGACTTAAGTTACCAGAGGCTGGGAATCAAAGTGAGAGAAAACAGGAAATAGTTCTATTTGCTAATGGTATTTTGCTTGCGACGGTGAGAGAAACATTTATTCATCAAACATTTATTGAGTGCATATTATGTACCAGGAACCAGGCTTCCTGACATGGTGTTAGAGAGAGATGAAAGCCAGTCTTCTCTCCGGGGACTCGGGGTCTCGAGAAGGAGATGGGTAGGGACCTGACGAGACCAGCACAGCAAGGGTTCCCACACTGTTATGTGTAGCCCGCTGGAGACTCAAGAGCTCATTTTAGGCAGGACAGAGATGATTATTTTTTATTTTAAATATTCATAACCACTCAACATTTTATTTAAGACAGTAAGTTCTACACTTAATATGTAAAAAAAAAAAACCACCCACAACAAACTAGCCCATTCGAACCATGATTACAAGGGTAATTCTCCATGTAATAAAGCTTAAGAAAGTATTTCAGATTAAGCAAGAGTATGCCAACTTGAAGAAAAACAGCAGTAGGAGTGTTAGGTAGGTAGAGCCGAGGCTAAAACTATGCGGGTATGTCTCAAATCACTGAAGTTTGGGAAGTAATACAGATCGCTGTGGGTAAATCAAAAAGGATGCCATTTTGCAAGGGTTAGAACCCTCATTTTATGTTCCCTGGCCTGAGATGAGATACCATGAAAGAGGCATATACTTCTAGGACAGCATGGGGAAGGGAGGAGCACTAGTGTGGCTTGGGGGACCTAGAGGGATTTCTAGAAAGAGGAGACTCAGGATGGGAAGAGGTTAAGATGAAATCAGTATTAGGTCCCTTCCCACACGGAAAGCTTGAACTTAGGTTTGGATGGAACCTGAGAGATCATCTGTTACACTGTCTGTAATTAACAATGAGATACTTCTGTCTAGATAGTGGGACAGAAACGTGTGTGTTAGTTAGTTTTAATCCATACCCTCGGGTAGTCATTTATGATTGAAGTGGCCTAATGGGAATACACACTTCAGGGGTGTTTAGCTTGCATTAAAAAGAGTAATGAAAAGCCGTATTCCACAGACAGCTACTACAAGGGTGGCAGATATCTTTATCTTATTAATTAGCTGCTCTTAATTAGCATAACTAATAATTATGAATGAGGGCATTAGAAATGGCATTGAAGCTGTGTGGACTGGCTAGAAATGTTGTCCTTGGCACTCCCACAGCCTGCATGGAAAGGGCATCAGAATCTAGTGACCCTGGATTGGTGTCTTTGACTCGGGATTCTGACTGAGTCACTTAGAGGGATCTCTCACCTGACTCTGACTAGAAGGTGAGCCAAGTCCTATTGCTGGAATATTCTCACATCTGCCTCTAGTGATCCTTTCAGGCAAATTGCTGTCAATGCAGTCTGCCATCAGATCAGAGGATGGGGACTTCATTGGGCCCATAGGACAGGATGGATGGCTGTTTCTGTGCCTGCTTGCCAACACATGCTTCTAGGCATGGCAGAATTCAGTCTGAGATCTGCCTTCATTTTGCCATATTACTTGGGAAGAGGTACAAGCCTTCAACTACCTCCAACTCATCCATCTCTAATTGTCTACCACTGTCTACCATGAAGAAAGACCAAATTGCTAGAGTCAGATCTAAGCTCAACTTGCTCTCAGAGAGGCTAAGGGATTTGTTCAAGGTCAGAGAGCTAGTTATTGTTAGAGCTAAGTTTAGAATGTAGAGCTCCCTATTACCATCTTCCTGGTCAACCAATGGTTGTTTACCAGGCTTGCCCATCCCCAAATCTGCAGAACTTTTAAGCCTTGCACATACTCATGTTCAGCCCAGGAGAACATTCTTCTGTAGAGGATCTGGAAATAGGGGCACAAGAATCCATGTTTTCTAAAAATGTGTGCAAGTTCCTCTCTGATACACACACCCAAACACACAAGTGAGAATCACTGGGTTACCCCATGATACTAATAAGTGCATACTAAAATGTGCATAATTTCTGTGGACCTGGCCCTGCCTGGTGCTTGGCATGCTCTATATTATTTCATTAATTAATTTGTTTGTTTATTTATTATTTTTAAGGACTCTCTATACCCAACATGCGGCTCGAACTCACAACCCGGAGATCAAGAGTCGCGTACTCTACCTACTGAGCCAGCCAGGTGTCCCTACGTTATTTTATCTTTATAACAAATCACTGAGTAAGATACCTTAGTATTTTACAGATGCAGAAACTTATGCTGAACAAAGTTAAGTAAACTGTCCAAAGTGACAGCTTGTAAGTGGCAAGGCAGAGATTCTAACTCAGATTTGCCTTTCTCTGCCAAACTGCTCTTAACCAGGATGTCGTGCCACACACACGGGACATAATACTGCTGGCAAGAATTTCTAAGGCAGGGGTCACAGACCCACAGGTGACAGCAGGATGACATACATGCGCAAAATGGGCCATACAGGAACTGGGGTGAGCTGAGGACCACATGCCCATCTAAAGGGCTCTGAGTTTTAATGGCTGACGGTTATTTTGAATGTTTTAAGAGTAACTATGCAGAGCAACTGGAACTCTCACACATTGTTATATGAATGCAAAAATGGGTCAGCCACTCGGAAAGGGTCTTATACAATGAAACATATACTTACCATATGACCCAGAAATCCTACCCCTAGGTATTTATCCAAAAGAAATAAAAATCTATGTCCACACAAAGATGTGTACGCAAATGTTCACAGTGCCATTATTTATATTAGTTCCAAACTGGAAACCACCTGCACCTCCATGAACCAGGGACTGGGTAGATAAATTGTATTAAATCTCTACTACAGCATGTTCCTCAGCAACTAAAAGGAATGAAATAGTAATCCACACAAGGACACAGATGAATTTCAAAAGCTCTATGCTGCTGGAAGTAGTTTATACGCAAAAGACAAAGTTCCGTATAATTCCATTCACGTGAAATTCTTAGTAGGCAATACTCTATACCTGAGGAAGCAGGTCAGTGGCTGCCTGTGACAGGTAGGTGGGAAGGGAGCTGAGAGCAAAGGGCCCGGAGGAAACTTTCTAAAGCAGGAGCACTGTTCTGATGTGTTGTGCAGGTTACACAGTGCACCCAAACTCATCAAACTCTAAATGTGTGAATCCGACTACATGTACTAATAACTCAATTTAAAAAACAAAACGAAAGACCAACCAAACGAACAAACAAAAACCAAAGAAGGAAAAGAAGTTCTGCAGGCCACTTCTGGCCCACAGTTTGCAGTTTTCAACCTTTGGTCTCAGTCAAGAGACTCCGTTTCAGCTGCCCCCCCAGGAAATACAAAAGATGACGCCAAGTCATCCATCATCCTCCCCAAGGTTGGGCTCAGGAAAAATGGTGATGTTTGGAGTTCATCCCCTTCCTCCATTTCTCCTCCTTCATCAGGTGCAAAACGCTTCCATGCTGCCCCCTGGCTGCCTGGCATCTCCTACCGTGTCACCCCACTCCTGTCTCCCGAGGCGGCTCCAGAACCACTTCAGCCTTCCTCGCGACCTCCTTGACACAGAGCTGCTCCTCAGTGCTCCGTGTGAGGCTGAGGCAAACTTCCCCTGCTTGACACACCACCAAGGACATGCAATGGACGACACTAAGTCACCACGAAGGTACTGGCATTTGACAAAGATGATGCATGAAACCCTAAGATGAGGGCAATTATTTCCTCTCAGTCAGTTAGGGAATACTGTGGGAAAAGGGGGTTATTTCTGGAACCCTCCATATTTATCTCCACCCCAGAGTGGCCTGCCTGCTTTGTTTATACTTATGCTTTGTTGCTAACATCATCACGAACCTTTAAATGAGTATATGCTAGCTGTGTGGAGAGGATAGGAGGGTATGGGCACACTTCAGTACGCAGTTCTCAAAACTCAAAACTCACGGTGCTCTTAACTATTGGGCTGGGCAATGATAAGACATAGTAGAGGGAGTCCTTCCGTTTCCTGAAAAACCGATGAGTGCCACCCCTATGCCTTCCTGAACCTCTACGAATGTCCTAATAACTCGATTAAAAAAGACAAGATGGCAACAGCATTAAACGGACCACAGGAGCACAGGCTATCATGCGAAGTTCAAAAGAAAAAGGCAGAAGTTAAATTTGTATTAATGCCACAGAAAGAAAAATGTTAACCTATGAATAAAACCTATGAATAACTAAAAAAGAAAAAGAAAAGATAAAATTGTAGGTTCGTTGGGCTATGAGTCATTTTATTTCCCTTTTCTTTTTAAAAATGTGGTTTTCCTCTGCTTTGATAATACTATCTGTGGAATAAATACAAATCAGAAGAAGAAAAAAGAAACCACCCAGACTGCATCATGGCGAGTACGGTGTGCTGACCTATCCCCCATCAGTTAATGTCTGTTGACTGTTCACACTTCCTTCTCCTTATAGATTTGAAGGCCAAGGATTTTGTAGTAGAACCACTCCAGTTGCATGCAAGAATCCCATGAACCCTTTAGTCATGCTAATGAGGACAGAAGCTTCTCTTCAGACTGGCTGCTAAGCATCCCCATTTGCAAGTGGAAATAATAAAATCCAGAGAACTTGTTTAACAAGGCAGGTGTGTACCTAGAAAGAACCCTAGTGCCAGAGATGACTTTTACTAGGAAATTTTTTTTAAAAAAGATTTTTATTTATTTACTTATTTGAGAGAAAAAGTGAGAGAGAGCACAAGAGGGGGTGGCTTGATCCCTGGACCAGGACCCTGGGATCATGACCTGAGCTGAAGGCAGAGGCTTAACCAACTGAGCCACCCAGGCGCCTCTTGGAAAATTTTTCTAAAATGACGTCTTGGCAACACACGTGGTTAATACCTTTTTCACCAAAGCAAAGCTGGATTAAAAATTTCAAGTCCTATTAAGGCAAAATTTTACTTTAAAAACAAATAAGCAAGCAAGCAAGCAAACAAAAAAGGTAGCACCATGCCTAGGCCAATTCCAGTCAATGTTGTCAAGTTTGATTTCAGTCCATCCAGACTCTGATGTATGACCTCCTAAAATCTTCCTGGATCTGGCTCCACTTTAGTCCTGTATCAATGTATTCTCAGAGACGAATCTGGTTAATGTCACACTGTTGCCTATGCAGCATCTGAAGAGACAGCCACGCCTAATGATTAAGAGAACCAGCTCTACAAGGAGATCGGATTCTTGGGCACTGGCTCCGAATGGTATTTTTGATGGTCAGGGGCTCCTAAGGGAAAAAATCCCACCTTTGGTGGAGTAGGTCCATTCTGTCTACACACATCTGTACTTGTAGTGCCTTTCTGAATCCTTGGGAAAACAATGAAAGCAAGGATGTTTAGGAGGAAATAAGACCTTGTGAGGTAAAACTCGTCAATGGGTTATATGAAAACTATGAAACAGCGTGACCTTTTAATAAGGTTCATCCTGCCTGGAGCATGTAGTAGGTGTTCAGTAAGGAATAATGATGGTGGGAAAAGGTGGACCATAGGTTTTCAGCCCATTATGACTTTGCTAAGCTTTTATCTCCCCAGTGGAGGGTAAAGATGCGAAGCAGATGACTGGGCGCAACACCAAACATGTTGTGAAGTGACCCAAATTCTACTGTTCAAGGGGGACATCAGAAAATGAAAGGCAAAAATCGTATAGACAACAATAAAGAGCTGATTTGAATTGTCTGCCACGCCTGCCTTACAAGATGCTACCTCCCCGTTCATGCTGTTTCCTTAGCCTGGAATGCCTTTTAACTTTGCCTGGGCAAACGTTACCCCTCCTTCAAGGGCCATTACAAATGCCATGTCATCTGTGAAACTCATCTTGATTACTCCAAGCTGCCAGTCATCTCCAGACTTCTGGAACTGTGCCCTGAGGTTTCTGATTACCGAACGTCTTGAGTTAGTGCTTCTGCACTCCTTATCTCTTTCTGATTAGGGCATGAGTTTTCTGAAGGTAAGAATCATCCTCCATCCCTACATACCCAGGAAAGCTCCTTTCATGTATTTGTGGAGTCCATTACCACTTTCCTAATAAATGGTTCCCAGGGTAGGAGCCTTAAGAGGGGAAATCAGTTCCTGTAGGTAAGTCACCGTTATTGTTGGAGATTAGACTTCTCCCCAGGAGGAACAGGAAAGGGAAATGGGGGGCAGGGAAATGTGTGAGGACGCCTGGCCTCTGGTAGATGGGCTTGTCTATCATACCAAGCCCAGGCAGTCCTGCCTTGTCTTCAAGATGCATCAAGAGTCTCCATCAGTGAACAGAGATGGCACAGCAGGCTTTCCCGGGCAGTATTTGGAATGACCCCCTAAATCCTGACTCAGTATATTACCAAAACGGACACTTAAACCTCAAAGAAGATTCATCTAAAGAAACTGGCACGTGGGATTTCATTTTCCCTAAGGCTTCCATGCCTTGTGTCAGTAAATCATCAATAATTAAATAGTGACAGTTAAAACAAGACCACCCAGGCATACAGCCCCAAGGGTTGAGCTAAAGACACGGTTTGTATGGGCCCCTCATCTAGGGCAATTTTAAAGATCACTCACAGTCTCCAGTTTAAAATGGTGCCTGGGTGAAGGCTCCTGATGTTGCATCTATCAAAGTACCCATTAAACCGGGATGAAAAAACACAAAATGATGATAATTTACAACACCAAAACAGACATCATAAATTGCCAAAGCCTGGAAGAATTTTCTATCACTACAAAAAAACGAATAGGGCTAAAAAATGTAAGCAGTAGTCTACCCTCCATAAAGTCTGCTACTAGATTAAAAAAAGTTGGGGCCCCTGGGTGGCTCAGTGGGTTGGGCCTCTGCCTTCAGCTCGGGTCATGATCTCAAGTCCCTGGGATCAAGTCCCGCATCGGGCTCTCTGATCAGCGGGTAGCCTGCTTCCCCCCTCGCTCTCTGCAGGTCTCTCTGCCTACTTGTGATCTCTCTCTCTGTGTCAAACCAATAAAAAAATAAATAAATATAAATTTAAAAAGTTGCAATGTCCATCAAAGGCAGGAACTGAGCTGCTGTCTCTCTCATGAGGGGATGTTGCAGTTTACGAGGTAATTGGACAGCTATATTCATTCCTCTTTCTCCATGCTCTGCATCTTGTTTCTTTTCTACAGCCAGTAAGAAACTAGAGTTCCTGGGAAAAGCAATAAAGCAACATTGAAGAGCAATGGGAAGGCTATGGTGTAAGGCACTGGATGCTGTGAAGTGTGATCTTCCTAAGTAAACTGTGCCTGTGTGGGGTGGTGGAGGAGAGGACAGTTGTACATCCAAGGGCTGGACATTTCTCATGCCAGAGTCACAGAGTGGGGGAAGAATTCCCATTTCATTCCCATAGAGACAGTTTGGAAGACAAAGGACAACCATTAGACAATGGACAGCACAGAAAGCTGCTGTCCATTTGCACATCCAAGAAGAAGTTTTCAAGAGTAACTAACCCAAATAAAAACCCAAAACAACACGAGGACGATGGAAGAAAGATCCTACAGAACAAGGGAAAGGAAATGCCATCTTAAGAGTCAGTACAAGAACCTGATTCTTCATAGATTTCCACATCATGTACTTAGCCTGGAAAAGTTCCTTGAAGATATGTCCCAGCTGACCACAAAATTAGATTAAGATGAGGGACTCAAGAATGGCAAAGTCACAAACGAGAGAAACACTTATTCTCCTCAAGGATACCACCCAAAGAGATTAATATTACCTATGAATGCAGACACACAGCATCAGGGTATAGCAAGAGCTAGAAAAATCCTACATGTTAAACTTTACAGTTGCTACGTTTCACCACTGTGACTATGGATGGCTTTCTCCCTGTTTCTTGATAAATTACTTTTTTTAAAAAAAAAAAAAGAGGTTTTAAAAAAACTTTTATTATTAGAAAAGACTTTTTAATGAGGAAGCAATAAAATTATGAGGAAAACGTGGAAACAAAAATACGTGTACGAGATAATATTACATGAGAAAAACAACACGATAATCTGCATGGATCATGAGTGGAAGAAGGGAACACTTATATCAAAGACGGTAGTTTGTTTCAAGGTGGAGGGATTAAATATGGTTTTTTCCTTTAAAAATTACCTTTATTACTACCATTTTATGTTTTATAGCAAAAATGTGACTTAAAAAGAGTGCCCCAAATAAAATATGTTAGTCACATCCTCAGAGTGGTGCCATTACAGAAAAGAAAACTTTCTGAGGCTAGCAATTGCTTTAGATCTAGCCACAGTTTCCGAAAGACTACTCAGGTTCACTTTCATGTTCTAACCAATTACTAGTCCCACACCTTAGGCTAAGGCCTTGGGGGCAGGGTCTTTTTCTGGCTTACACTCCATCTCCAGCGCTCACAAAATATTTGGTGATGAGCAAATGAATGAAAGAAAGAAAGAAAGGCCACTCCACTTCACAGGTTCTTTGGTAAAAAGATTCTTTGCAGTTCATTCAGTTTTGACGCTATCTCCAATGCTGAAAACAACAAGGATGCTTTGCTTCAAGAACACTCGTCATTCATCATAGATTACATGCTCCACGGAAATCCAGTTGGAGCCAAAACCTGGTGCCATATTTTTATTTCTCTCTTTCCATTTCAAAAGAAAAAGCTGCAGTTAATTCTAATTTTCCTGCAGGCAGAAGGAAGGGGAACTTTTTATGTATGTGAAAGAATGGCACCCCCCAGCCACCTGAGGACGGTTCCTCCCAGGAACACCTGTTTGCTCCAATTGAAGCCTGTCCAAATTGAGTCCTGGGGATCAGGAGCTTACTCTTCAAATGTCCCACCATTCTACAATATTTATTCCCCACCTGTCTGATGGCCGTGATAGCTTGGGAATGCTCCAGCCCGGGAAAGCTGTTTCTTGGCCCTGACATGGCGGAGCTAACAGCAGCTCATGTTCACCCAGAATCTGGTCTGAATCCAGTTGCCCCAGAGTTTAAAAATGCCTCTTTTTTTTTTTTCTTCCTCCTTTTCACAGTCTATGAGGCTTAGCAAAAGTTCTTCAGGAGAAGGAGGTAAATAATTTTTCATCTTCATACCAATATGTTGCAAAACCAAGTTATAGCTTTCACTTTTTATCTCCTAAAACTGATTTTTGGGTTTTCCACTCCTAGTCGTATTAAATAGGTGCCCAAGGGGCACCTGGGTGGCTCAGTTGGTTAAGCCGCTGCCTTTGGCTCAGGTCATGATCCCAGAATCCTGGGATCGAGTCCTACATTGGGCTCTCTGCTTTGACAGGGAGCCTGCTCCCCCCCGCCCCCCACCTCTTTGCCTGCCTCTCTGCCTACTTGTGCTCTCTGTCTGTCAGATGAATAAATAAAATCTTTAAAAAAAAATAAAATAAAAATAGGTGCCCAATACTAACAATGACGATTAGTAAATCATTTTCTCCAGTAAGAGAACTATTAAAATCCAAAAGGTAAAACATAATAAAGATGATCTTAAGCACATAACTTAACATGTAATTCAGGGAAAGAAAAAGATGCCCACATCAAACTCCAATTACAATAGTGAAATAATTTTTATTTAAAAAATTCTAGCCAAGAGAAAACTGTACATTTGAAAAGCTTATATAAAGCCGTATAAAATAAGAGACCTTTTATCTCCTCCACATCCATGAGCTTGAAAATACTTTATCAATGCAATTTCAAGGCACATAAAAACCTCAGTGAATAAACAAAATGTTCTTTTTTTCTTTCTACAGAAGCTTTAAAAATTATCCATATAAATAGCTTGGCCTTGAACAAACAGATTAAAAGACCTAACAGGCTATGGTTTCAGATCATGTATACAGAATAGAAAATGAAAGCTTTTCTTTATTGGCTGGGCAAGTTTTCTACTAACTAAATTTCTATAAGCCCATTTGATGATAAAAGTTTAATTGGAATATATGAAAAAATTCAGTATTTTAAAGTGATACACTTTATTTTTTTAATCAAATAATATGCCACAATAAAATAGTCAATGTATTCTGCCAATATTCTTTGATCTGCTTGTGAAATGGTCAACACGCAGTACAATTTCAAAGGTCATAAAATTTTTAATATATGTGATTTTAGTCAAGTGCATGAAAATTCTCAGTATCTTTCTAAAACTGGGACACAAAATGTGAAGACGTTTCTCATGATTGTTTAGAAATGAGATTATTTAGGTGATTTCAAGTTCGTCATATTTGCGTGAAGAAAATCTTAAACTCCATGACAATTAAAAAAAAAATTCTCAACGGGTCTTTGGATCATACTTATTTGATGAGGAGGTGCAGTTACACGTTGTTGGCCAACTTCCTACGTGCCTTCAACGCGGTGGTGGCCAAACAGATCTTTCTAATACCAACCCCCAACATTCTAATTCTGTTGCGGGGAGTTACAACCTTGAAGCTGCCATAGAAAGGGAAACAGCAAACCCCACACGTGGGTTGAGAATCGGGCAGGGACTTTTAGGCCCAGATACCTGTCACCTCCTCTATAAAGTCTCCCTAACCACAGGCCCCTGGGATTTCTCCTTCCTATCCTCACGCCCTGCATTTATCTCCCACTTACGTACGGCACAAGTTACTATGTATTGTTGTTTCTTAAAGATATTGAACTACCTGGCAGTAGAGTTCCGAGTTTGTTGAATCTCCAATCCTAACACATTGCCTTTACAGAATAAATATTAAATATTTGCTTTTGAAGATGTTGCTATTGCTGTTACTGCTAAGAACATGGCTTCTGTGGCTAAAACCAGGATACTGGGCCAAGTTCTGTCCCTTCTGGGTGGAATGACCTTGGGCAAGACTCAACTACGGCAGGTCTTGATGATCTATAACGTAAGGGTAATAGTGGCAATACCAATCCACAGAGTTCTTTTCAAGATTACATTAAATGAAACGCTGTACGTGAATGGGCCTTACAAATCCTAAGGTCCTATATAAATTTTAATTTGCTGTGACTGTCTTTCAGGATATATTTTTGATACATGATTCGATTTCCCCCGGGAAGATACCCTGCAAAGTTTCTTGTTAAATTTTGCAGGAACTTCAAAATAAGTGTTTCTTGTAGGTCAACACATTGCAAATACCTGTGAATAGCAAAGTAATTAAGTGGCATTTAGTAAGGGAATGGTAAGCAGTTCTATAACCATGTCCCATTTCTCAATTCTTTGGAGTTGGTTGTGGGTTTTTGAAAATTTTGTGGAAAATCCCAGAAAGATACATATGCACACACATGTAAACATTTTCAGAAAAGTCTAGTGGTTCAGAGACTCTGGGGAGCCCACCTCAGGATAGGGGCAACTGTTCTGGGGCCCTGATTCGGACACCTTTAACTGATTTTGGTAATTAAAAAGCTGATAGCTTTTTCTTCTACATACATAAAATCATTAAGGTATCAGAAGTGGAAAGCAGAGTCTCTTTTTTCCCTAGGTAAACCATAATTTTATAGGAGATTAGAGTGGTGTTCTTTTCATCAGTTCTAAGCCTCCTCAAAACTCTTTGTAAATTTTTGGTAAAATTTATCATTCTCTCACTTTCTCCACTAATATTCATACTTAAGTTCCAAGTTTCTCTACATAACTTTGCAAAGAAGTCACTAGTTTTTTAAATAGGGCACTGACGTTTAAAACAAACAAACAAACAAACAAACGATGATGTTCCCTCTCATTTTAGTTCTAGCTTGTCCAGAAACATTAGAGACGATTTAAAATAAAGAATAAAATCAACCTCAGTTAATACCAGCAAAGGTGGCCAACTTTGGCAGTTTAAGAAATATTTTAATTATACTTTCAGATATTGAATATATTTCTTCACAGTGTTTTTTGTTTTGCTTTTTTCCCCCTTGAAAGCAAAGAATTCTTTCTTAATACCTAGATGACAAACTCTCAAGATGTACACAGTTGTTTCTTATTATGGCTTCCCTGGAAAACATTTCTGGGAAAGCACAATTCCCAGCCACTTACTTTGTTTACAACAGACAAAACTGCTTGTGTGGTATAAATAGGAGTCTGTCCTTAAACGCTGCTGAAAAATAAAATGCAACCATGAAAAGGAGCCATTTCCTGCCTCAAAGGTGGCTTAAAAAAATTCTTAGCTACTTTAGGAACAGCACCAAAGCATAAATAATAATTACAATCACCACACAATAAAAGACTAATTTTACCAAAAAAAAAAAAAAAGAAAGAAAGAAAAAAAAGAGGCGGGAGAGAGGGAGAGAGAGAGAGAGAGAGAGAGAGAACAACAAGCTACATATTCCAGAGATGCCCGCAGAATTGTCAGCATTGGAAGGTTTTCTTATCCTGCAAGATTATGAAACCCCTTTTTGTCCTCCTGCATTTGTGATGTATATCTATAACTCGTTCTTGTTTGTGCAGATAAGCCTTGCCTTGTCTCCCTAACTGCACTTTCAAAAGAAGACTCACAGTTGTTTGACTTTTGATCTGGGTAGCAGCTAGCTCGACCACCTGCACTGTGCCTGAGCTGTTAACTGAGCTTGCTTTGTCCCATCTTACAACACAGCGAGCCTTTTAAACTTGATGTGTGAATACACTAATTTACAATGTGAGCGTTCGAACAAAAAAATATGGTGGTGCTGGTGCTGGTGGTGGCGGCGGCGGTGGCCGCGGCAGAAGGGGGAGGTTTGTGAAGAGAGAAGCCCTGACGCTTGCTTTATGAAGTTGAGATATTGTTCGCTGCCTCTGGCATTTAATGAAACAGATGGCCGAAGGCCGCCCTCAGCTTACAATGGAGCAGACAGTGGTGTGATGGTGTGGGGGCCTGGAATTGTAAAATGTTGTTTGGTGATGGTATATGTTAATAAATAGCCATTTACAAGGGGGGCCGAGGGCTCCATTACTTGTTTATAAGGAAGGCCTAGGGCTCCTTGCTTCGAGTTAACAGCTCAAGGCTGCGTTCAAAGAAGGCATTGATGGTGAAGGTGAAGTGCAGCCTTCATATTCCACATCGCGCTACAGAATGGCATGTATCCTGGGGAAGAAAGGAAAAAATCATAAGAAGAGAAGTAATTCAAGAATTAGGTCAAATTGTGGCTCACAACCAAGGAAAATATAAGATGCTTTTCTATTGTGATTCAATAATGGACAGGAATATTCTGTTATTGTGACGTTCCTTATTTTTTCCTCTTTCAATGAGGATGTTTACATTGTTGCCAAAGTCCAATAGATAAAAACCTGCAGGGTTTCAACTAAATTAATTTGCTGTGACTGAACATGAACCTACACGGCAACTGTGAAACTATTCTTGGTCATTCTCCCAAGGATTATTCACTGGTCAGGCCTATGCCAGGGTAACCTGAACCTGGTCTAAATGCGACGAGGTTCGTGACAGCAAGGAGCTTACAGTCCAGACCTGAGGACCCTGAGCAGAACCGAATACACAGACATACCTCATTCCCTTCCAGGTGGGGATGTGCCTGGGAGCGGTCACCATCTGCCCAAAACCATTCCTTCCAGGGACCATCTCAGTGGCATGAAAGGCTCTGCTTGACCTCAACAAAAGGTTACTTTCACTTTATAAAACACTGAATTCTCTGATCATGTTTCTGCTTTGCTTTCAGATAGGACATTCTCCACCTGCCTGGATATCTGTAAGTGAGTCTGTTCAAAGTCTATGCTTTGGTGGTAGTAGAGGGATTCCCTGGTCCTGTCTGATTTCTCTCACACTGGGATATCCTCCCCTCTTTGTTTCAGCCGGTTGCACAATGTGGGGTGGGGAGCTGTATAAAATCCTCTGAGGGATGAGGTGGGGGCAAAAAAGGTCTAGAAGAAAGTTAAGACGGGTAAGCATATAACAACAACAGACACAATGCAAAGCAGGAGACATTCAGGCCTTGTAGGAGTTACAAACTACTGTGAAGAATCAGGGCCAAGACAGATCATTTCTGGCTGAGAAACTGATAAAGCTTTGACAGACAGAGTGGTATTCCAGGTGAGATGCAGAGTACAGATAAAAGTTTATCTAGAACATTCTGAAGATACTGTCTGTTGTTTTTGCCTACACAGTATCTATCCCCCTTTCCAGTAAAAAGCTCCTGGATTTTTCTTAGGAAACTATGCTTTGTCTATTCTCAGGCTGAATGTACATCCCCTGTGTGAGGTTCCAGGTCTAAAATGACCAATCAAGGATTAATGGGATTTTTACCCAACCAGAGCCAAACCAGAACCAGTAAAACTCCATGCTATGACTTCTACTGGAACTACTGGGGGAAAAATGGTTATGTTCAGTGGGTGTCCAGAAAACTGGCAAAAACTGCCTCCACAAGGAGAAACCCACGTGCAAAAGAGCCAGGTTGGGAGACAGAGAAAGGGAGACCCCGTCCCGATGCTGCTGTTAGAACACCATTGTGTTTGCAGTTGCTTCCGCCTTGGAACTATTTATTTACACGCAGCAATATATTTCCTTTTTGTGGCTTACAGCTGGTTCGATCTGGGTTTCTGTCACTTTCATCCAGAAGATTCCTGACTATAATAGGTGGGAGAGGAGGATATTCAGGAGGAAGTAACAGAAGAAACAAAGGTGGAGGACCAGTAAAGGGCTCCGGCTAGCTTCGGAGATGGGAGGTAGTGCACTTCAGTAGGGCCATGGTTCCATCCAACTTGGGAGTAGGAGCAAAGGAAGGTGGAATGTTCACTGAAAGACCTCAGTGTTTAGATTAAGGAGGACATGTGTCAGCAAGCAGCGGGGAACCACCGGAGGACACAGGGCTAGTTTTGCACTCTGCAAGGTAAACTAGCCAACAGCATTTAGAGGAACCTAAGAGGAGAAGAGGCGCTGAGACCGACCAAGAGGCTCTCCTCTCTCAATAGTCCAAAGACAGGGGTGGACTGCCATCTGGGAAGGACTGAGCTTGGAGGACCTGTCTGCTCTGGGCAGTATTCTGAGCACTCTGGGGCGGTCCAAGCAGCATTGCTGAGGCAGGGTCACAAAGTGGGGACGGAGGCGGTGGCACCAGTACTGAAACAGGCCTATTTTTATTTTTGTTGTTACTGGTTTTTTCATTTTATAAAAATAACTGGGGAAATCTGGAAGTGGAAAAAAAGAATTTAAACAGATCCATTTGCAATTCATCAACCTAAAATAACTATTAATTAACATTTTGATTTCTGTCTTTACCCCCAGGCCTTTTTTCTTTTTTTTAAAGCAATGATAATGATCAGCCTTTTAGCATTTATTGAAACTTTGCTATGTGACAGACACTGTTGTGTGTACTTTACATGTTGACTCACAGGACCCTCATAACAATTGGCAAGATAGGGACTACTGTCTTCCCTGTTTTATAGATGGGGAAACTGAGGTATAGAGACTGGGTTTCCTGCCAAAATAGCTAGAAAGTGGCAGAGCCAGGGGGGCTCTTATTCCCAGAGGCATATGCCTCTTGACGCATATGCAGGAATTTCATTTTGAATAATTAAACAAAACTGGGATTGCTTTTTCCAGTGAGAAAAAGGCCCCAGTGCCGTAAGGTTAGATATAAAAATAAATTTCCTCGCAATGAAACTTGCGGAATACTGGAGGTAAGGGAGATTATAGATTCTCTTTGCACAATGTCTGGTTAATGCCCCCACATCTACGGTCAAAAATAAATCTTAAAGAACTTAAAAACACACCCCCTTGGGCGCCACTGGTACACAACAGCTTCAGTTCTACAAAGACCAGACCAAGTGCGTTCAGCCCCATCTTAGCTAATGGGACTGGTCAGGCTTATTCACTGCTTTCTAGAACTGTCTGCTCATCCAGAAAGGTTGCCTGACTATCTGTGAGGCACAGTAGGAAAAAACACACCGGAGGCAGGCCACTTATGTACAGCTGAATGACATCTAATCACAGTTGCTTATTTCTTAAAATGGGAGTAATAATCTCTGTCTTCTAGGGTTGTCATAAAGATGAAATAAAATAATCTGTAGTAAGTGCTTAGAATAGAGCCTGCCACCTAGGATGTATCGGTGAGTGCATACATAACAGTGTTTTGTTAATAAAAGACAGAGTAGAGTGAAGAATAATAGACCTTAAAATTCTGAATTTCCGAGAACAGTAAAATACGGGGGAGGGGGAGAAGGTGGGATGACTAATGCAGGTCTGCCAACGTTTCTTACCAACTATGTATTTTTCCATTGGCTATAACAACCGACTTCTAAGGGAAACGGTTCACTACCACAATTATTTCACAGAAGAAACGGAATTATAACACAGAGAGCCTATGACAGTAACTATCTGTAAAATGAAAACGCATCAGATCGTACTCTTTCCGTCTCAGCATTAGTGAAAACTGGCTCTTGGAACCTTTTGGTGCAGCGCATTCAAAAGAGTGAGTCAAGTTCTCATCCTAACGCTATGCCTTTCTGTGTACGTGGCAACGGAGGGTTTACTTTACTAAGCATTGGTATTCTCATCTGGAAAATGGCGATATGATGCTTCCTCCACAGGGTTCTTAAGGATGAAACTGGATAGTGTGGGCAAAGGATGGGTAGGGTCAGACACACTAATGGCAGCTGGTAGAGTTGTTGCTGACAGATAACTTCAGATGCTGTGTTTAAATGTCTGACACAGGAGCTACGAGACTGGTGTCAATGGGAAACACATATAAAGAAATCCAATGCCATTCTTTAGTTTGGACAAAGGCAATGAGTCAAGTGGATTGTAATGAACTTACATGAAAAGGACCAAGATTATTTTTTAAAAAATTCTCTTTGTAGCATTCCTCTAATCTCAGATCCTAAATCTGTTAAGTCTAAAGAATCTGCAGCAAATTCAATCATTTTATTCTTTTTTAAAAAAAGATTTTATTTCTTTATTTGTCAGAGAGAGAGAGGGCATGAGGGAGTACACAAGCAGGGGGAGGGGCAGGAGAAACAGGCTCCCCACTGAGCAGGGAGCCTGATGAGGGACTCCATCCCAGGTCTCTGGGATCATGACCTGAGCCAAAGGTAGATGCTTAACCAACTGAGCCACCCAGGCTCCCAATCATTTTATTCTTAAATATTTTGGAGGTTAGGATTTTGCTATATTAATTTAAGGTCAGAGTTCATGTTCAACACTTGCAAAAACAGGCCAAAAAAGAGGAATAATGGACAGAGAAAAGCAGCAAAGTAACAAAAGTGAAAATGTAAATGTTAAGAGACTGCAAAGGAAGACATACTTTTCAGTGCATAAAAATTGAGTAAATTCTCAAGGACATCCTTCTTATGAGTCCTGGAAACTCTCTACTGTTGAATTTTTAGATATTGTAATAAGAATAATTAAAATACAACAAAATGTTTCCTGAGCAAAAGGGGGTGGGGTGGGAGCATGAATTTTCAAAGAAGATTAAAAAACAAAACAAAAGGGGCGCCTGGGTGGCTCAGTGGGTTGAGCCTCTGCCTTCGGCTCGGGTCATGATCTTGGGGTCCTGGGATCAAGCCCCGCATCGGACTTTATGCTCAGCACAGACCCTGCTTCCCTTCCTCTCTCTGCCTGCCTCTCTGCCTACATGTGGTCTCTCTCTGTGTGTCAAATAAATAAATAAAATCTTTAAATAAAACAAACAAACAAAACACTGAGTTGTAGCATATTTCTTTAAGAATAAATTTGTTTACTAAAAAAAAATGTATATTTCCAATGCTTACATTGGTCTTGTATTACTATTTCTGGTACACTTACCCTTACGAATCATTTTGACAGTACATTAAAATTTTCCAGATGTTTTACCTGTCATTCCACCAAAGCAACAAAACCATGTTTAAAAGGTAAAATGTGATAGCAATGATAGGTGGCAATTATTCCCCAGACTGACTCAGAGGTAGCTCTTATAAAAATACAAGTATTAAATAAGAATGTATGAATAGTGCTGGCTAGGCCCCAGCTGACTTTAATACTATCTGGCTTGTTTATCTTACAGATGCATTACAAAAGGCCGCTCCCCAGCTCCCTGCTTAAACAAGTTACTACGTGCACGCTGGAAGGATAAACAAGAATTTGCTTTTTGAAGGAAACATTCTGATTTTTTTTAATTAGAAAAAAATTTAACACGGCAGGGGCACATACAGGTCCTGTGTGGGAGAGAGGAAATTATTTGATATTAAGGTAATCCTATAGAAAAAGATGTTTAAAAAAATACGACATATGCTGTTTGTTTTTGTAAGCCCTTTGCCAGCACATAACATGCAGTCGATGAGCCAACATAAATTTTGTAATGTGTCCTCCAAATTTACGTCAAAGAAGATCTCAAATCATAACGATTATACTCTCAAGAAATCCTTCAGCTACGTTTAGAAACAAATACACGATTACTGATCAATTATTCACTCTTTAGAGGTAAAGGGGGAAAAAAAAGAATCATGAGCTCTTTTGTTTTCTGACTGAAAATCTTGGAAAGTTCTATCTTCATTTTCCCTGACCGCCAGCTCTGTTTGCTCTAATAAGACTTCCCAGTCAGCTGTACAGGAAATAATAAACACACAAACACGCACAGACACGCAAATGTACGGAGGGCAACATGTGAGCCGCTCAGCACTGTTTGTGACGCTTTAAGACAAGCAGTTGTAATAATCACATTTTGTGAGAGTCAATGAAAAATTCATTTCTTTGGCCCCAGTCACCACATGAATGGCCATTTGTTTCGTGACCATTTTCATTATTATCTGAATAGCACTTTATTCCAAACTTTGTCTACAGAGTCAGGAAATGAGCAGTTTGTCCCTAGCTAGTTCTCCATCTTCTGTCAAGACAGAAGAAAAATTACTTTCCAGGAAATCACCGATATCTGTGTTCTGATGTTAAGTTTCACTGTTATAATTTCAAATGGACCAATTTTCTCCTTTGCTTTCTTCCTCTTGGTAATATAGTGTAGTTACGTGAAGAATAATTTATTTATTTATTTTGGTTGACTCAGTGGCTACCTCATTAAACTAGATGGGTCCCAATACTTTTTGCATGTTTAGCTCCTTTCAAAACTTGTTTATGATTTGATAAGTCATCTCCTGCACCTCTAAACTTTTGAATCGTATTGGTTTTACAGCGATTTGAATGATATTTTCTATTGGTTGTTTTCTTGGCATCCTTTTTAATTACCAGTAAGCATTCACTGGAGTTGCAGAATCTTCAAGAGCTTCCTTGAGAATTACGTAATTTTAGGAATTCCCCGAGGACTTTTTTCTTTTCTTTCCTTTTAATTTTTTTAGAGAGAGCACATAAGTGAGGGAGAGGCAGAGAGTGAGGGAGAAAGAGAATCTTAAGCAGGTTCCACACCTGGCGTGGTGCCTGACTTGGGGCTTGATCTGAATGACCCTGAGATCATGGCCTGAGCTGAAATCAAGAGTCGGAAGTTTAGGTGACTGAGCCACCCAGGTGCCTCTCCCTCAGTACTCCCTAAGTCTATATTCTCTGGCAGAGTGAAGGCAAGGATCAAAATGGTCTCATTCGAGGATTTCCCAAGGCTGTGTACACAGGCATTAAATAATTACTGAGGAAGTGAATAAGCAGAAAAAAGAAAGGAAGGAAGGAAGGAGGAGGGGAGGAAGAAAAGAAGGAAGTAAATATATATATATATTTTATCTCATGTGATGGTAATAAAAAGAAAAAAGTAAAAAGCATGAATGGTGGTGGCTGCCACTTACTCATTTTTATTTCCCTATCTGCTTTTTGGTCAGTCTTACAGATAATATACAGACCTTGGCACTGATAGACCATTAGTTTCACCCGTCTTCCCAAAAGACTAACAAAACAAATAAAATGACCCAAATGAGGGGCCACGGCATGACATTTCCCTTCAATACACAAAATTTAAAATGATCTAAACCTAAAAAAATAAAAATAATAAGCAATCTTTCTTTTAAATAGATTAAGTCCATAGTTGAGTATATTGTAGAATAGTCCCAGTCATATAGAATCTATCATACGAGAATCAAGAACCTTACATTGTATGGAGGGAAACGCCTATGCGGCACAGAGAGGATGTTAATTTCTTTTACACGTGTGAAGGTGGCACACGGGCATGTGGTTCGCTATCATACCTTTACTTAAATCAGAAGCATCTGCTGACACGCGATGTAGCTACGCGGTTTTGGAAAGAGAATGTGATCTCTGTCTCGGAAAGAAAGTCTCCCTGGTTCCGGAAAGGAGTGCCGCGTGGACGGGAGGGATGTAATAGAGGAAGCAAAATCAGAGCATTCAGTTAAAGACTTTGGTACACAAAAGCTGGCTCCATTTCTCTAGAGACAGGTTTTCCAGGGAATAATAAAAACAATGAAGTGAAGAAGTTGATAAAATATTTTACCTCTTCCCAAGTCCAAACTAAATTGTAGACCACGTAGGATAGTAATTAGAAACTGAACAGAACCACCACCTGCATTTGGTTCCCCAGAGATTCAGTCGGTTATAGCCCTGATTAAGAGTATCTGGATACCTTGGCTGATACCATGATCCCAGCAGAGCCTTATAAAAAACACAGTCACCAATATGCATGGGGTGGAGGGGGGAGCTAAGTGTTTCCTTGGCTCACCATAGCAAGGTGATGTCTACCTGGGGATTTTTATTTCTGTTCATACCCTAGACAGATCCCAAAAGGAGATGCGTCAGTGATCGACTGAGCTGGTCTACAAAGAGGGCCCCAAGTAGATTTCGCGGAGTAACTTCCCTCCATAGGCTTATGAAACAGGCGCGTTAGTCTAATTGCCCTACAGAAAGCCCAGTCAAAGGTTGCAGAAGTGTTTGTGCTTCGCCCTCTCTAAATGACTTGCAAATTTATTCAAACACAATATGAGGAGATGCTTTATTTGTTGAAATAACTGTCTGCAGTGTCTTGCACAAAAGGGTGAGGTACATCAAGCAGAAACATGGACAGAAATACATTGGTTTAGAAACTCATAAATCCTTATTTGAATCTGCCAACCTGAAAGCCACGTAGAGCCCGAATAAACTATTTTTCCTAAATGCTACATCTGATTAAGCCGTACCCTTAAATGACAGCTGAACTTTAACATTAATATGATATTATTTAAATAACCGCATGATTTTTTTTTTACACTAAAAATGATGAATGATTTCTGGACAGCTCAATTGACATAAAGCAGGAGGACTCTTTAATGAGATTTGACAAAATGGAGACATATGCAGAATATTCGTTACAGCTCACATCGCAGGGGCCCTCCCAGGGAAGCAATAGAGGACTTTTTTCCTTTTTTTCTTGTCTATAGGCACTGAAGCATTCCTTTCAATTGCCACTTCTCTGTGGATTTTGAGTTTTTCTAGGTCATTTACATATTACTCTTAAAGAGAGAATCTGGTGGCTTATGGTTCTGAATCGGGGACTGTGCCTGCAGGAAAAGCGGGGACGTGGGGGAGTTAGGTCCGTGTTGGTTGGAAGTGTCCTGGGAACTTCAGGCTCGCTACTGATCAGCCTGATGGAGATCAAACAACCACACCTTTGATTGGTTCTTGTGCGCCCATCACGAACACCGCAAACACACTTCTAGCAAATTATTACATACAGATGCGTGATCAGAGACGACTTTGCTTACTTTAAAACAGTTGTCCCCATAGTATCAACGCCAAAGGATTTCTCCTTTAAAACTCCAACGAAGGCATCCTAGAGGCGATTCTCACCATTCCTCATTCACATTTCCAGCTACAGTCCCAAAGTGAAGATTATGCTAAATGATAATCTTATTTGGTAGATTCCAAATGTAAGAAAATGCCATGTGGAATATATATATATGTAAAAAACGGCTCTAGTTATCAGAACAGTGCAAACATTTCTCACTTCCCCCCGAAAAATACACAATACGGAATCTTACACTCATTCATTGATTTTCACACTCTCCCCAATATTTTCCATCAGTCAAAGGTTAGTGACAGATATAAAACATTAACATTTGTTTGCTCACACATGAGAATTCAAATTATTCAGATACTCTCTAAAGTTTAAAAAAATCTTTAAATATATGTAAAATCAAAATAGTTCCCCCAAATAGCGTTTCTGAAAGAAATGAAAACAAGGCAACAGAGAGAGAACACAGCTAATACTGAGTGTGCTCCTGATACCGGCAGGCCCGCATTCCTTCTAGAAGAAGGAGGCTATCGAAATAGAAAATAAAATCAGTGTGCTCCTGCCATGGGGACTTCCTCGGGCTATGAAAAAATACTTCATGTCTAACCCTAATTTTTTCCATAGCTTGAGGTAACCCCCCTAGCTCAAACCTTCTCTCTAATCTAAGTTACTCAGTATGTGTCCCTGTCCAAACAAGAGTTAGTATCAGTGCTCTGTCATTTCAAAAGGGTCTTGACACAGGGTACTAAGAACAGAGGCTCGCATGGCTGGAAAATGCCCCATTGCAACTAAAAGAAAAACATCATTTCAAAAAAAAGGAGAGAGAGGAAGATAGGTCCCTACCTTGTTCTTACCTTCGCAACATCCCTGTCAGAACCCTGGAGCTTTTCCCCAAGTTAGCATCTGTTTCCCGAAGCTAGGAGCAGAAAAGCAGCATTAAAACAAAATAAAACAAGACGTCATGCAGTTGGATCGCTCTGAAAAGTGTACTGAGAAGCAGTAATTTTTTTCATGGATGAAAATCCAATTAGCAATAAATACTTAAGTAGACTAAAATACATCTTGATAGCTATACAATCTTTGAACAATTCTTAGATTTAGAAAATTACATGTGATAGGTAATCCCAGGAGCATTAAACTGGATACCTGAACTGGCTATAAAAGCAAATATCTCGCAGGCTGACAAAGTTGAATATACATCTCGTAATTAAAATTCAATTTTGAAGGTGTGAAAATATGAACAGAAAGGAAATAAACTGAAGGAGGGGAAGACATCATTATCTTCACAGCTTTCACTCTGAAAGACTTGACATAATCCAAAATCTCCCTCATGACCTTCTCAGTTATAGAGCTAAATAAAATATCTACCTGGGGGCATTCTGGGATGAGGAAAGAAAGAGTCAGCTTATTCTTTCTCGATTCCACGCTCTTTTTTTTCTTGTCCCCGTCCCCGACATCCCTCATATACCGTTGCCATTTTTATACGCACTTATATTTATGTCCTTGCTACTGTGTATGCATGTGCTGAAGGCCTTTCGTTTTGTCTTCTCGTTTACTGAGTTTATGAAAAAAACTGTATCGCTTCTACTTACTCGTTCACGTGCACGCTGTATCTTTTCTCTGTCGTGACTGAGGTTTTCCAACATCTCCTGGCCAATTTGCTCTGTGGAAAAGGAAATTTGAGTGAGGAACGGTGATTTTGGGTGTAGCCTCCAGGAATACCACAATGGCAGTGGGTGCAGAGTTCACGTTCAACAAGGGTACGTTACGTATCGGGCACGCATCTCATATACTTGGAAAATGTTTAAGATGTATTGAAGACATTTACCTATGTATCTTAGGTATGATTAACTGGGATTTACAGTTCAGTCTCTAGAACATGACCAACAAGGCAGTGATGATGGAGAGGTGATAGGACTTGCCCAAGGCCACCTCAGCCTATTTGTTATCCACCAAGATGGAGAGCACAGGCCTTCCTATTATCTTATCATCATGGAATCTAGTCTCTGGGTCTGTGGATTACAACTAACATTAATGAGTCTACTCGACCTCCCCCACTTTATTACTGCGTTGCTTTACATATGCAAGCGAAATTCCAGTTAGAACAATTTTGATTTTAAAGTACTCGTCCTACATACATAGTCCTTGAACTCTCAAATCCCGTGCCTTATTGCCAGTGGAACTCTCTCTGGGATTGGAGCAAGGGCTCCCCTAGTGTGTTCTCAGCTGTCGTGGATATTTGAGTCGGGACACTTGAGGCTCACTTCACACTCAGTTGAGGAGAGCTCAAGCTGCAGACAGAACTTCCATTTATACAGGAATAGGCAGGTTAGAACAGTCATGAAAAAGCACATGCTGAGTTCCGACAAGGTTTTCCTCTGCCGTGATCATCCCATTTGGTTGGCATGGGTCGGCTCTCCTCCTTTTACGAGACTGTAGGTATGTCCTAACCTGACAAATATGCAGCTGCCTTGAATACTTCTTTTTTTTCAGACTCAATCTCCATCACCTGGGAGGTACCTTATTCCATGAGAAAAGGAGACCAATCCGACTCACCTATAATGCTGGCAACCTATCGCATTTCCACATTTCTTCTTTTTTTTTCTTTTGCATTGTCTCTTTACCCACAACCTATACCAACAGTTATCTCTGGCTTATCCATGTAGTGAAACACTCAATAAGCATCTATTTCAATGGTAGCAAATAATTTCATAAAGTCATTAGGAAATCACCACGGCAGTCATTGGGCTCATGTATGTGTACTAACGAACTTTTTAGAGAGACGTCCTAAAAACCGTGGGTAGGTCATACGGAGAGTTTAGGCTGGGAACTCACACTGTGTGAGCCCCTAATCCCCAGTGTCGATGCTTAATGGCTGTGTGACCCTGCATGTTACGTAACTTCATCGTGCCTTAGTTTTTCGCCTCTACAATAGAAAGAAGATCATGCTATGTCAAGGCGCTGGGGTAAAGGTTGAATAATTCAGTTAGAATACTTAGCACAGTGACGGCCTGTAGCAATAACAAGCATTTGCTGAATGATGATGATTGATATAGAGAACCAATGGACTGTTATGACCTGGGCCCCCTCCCATCCTAGGTCCACCACAACCCACTGGGACTGGGTATCACCAAGATAAAAGATCTGTCCTACCTTCCTCACAAAACTGTGGTTATAGTCAAATGAAAGTAACCTAAGTAAAAATGTTTTGAAAGCTATAGGATATCACACAAATACATGTAATTGCATAATACATGGGAACCAATGCACTCAGTGAAAAATCAAAGAGTTCCTACTCTGTGCTTGGTATAGATGCTGGGGACATGGCCAGTAAAGAAGACCAAGCCCTTCTGCTTAGGAACTTGTGTGCTAATAGTGAAGATTCGGCAGCCAAAGGGCAAATGCTACCTTAGAGTTTGTCTTTCAAGGCACAATAGAAAAAGGACTGTCTATTCCTTTCATGACAAAAAATCCAAGTAATAAAAAATGCTTAAATACAACAGCATCGATGTATTTTTGATACCTACACTAACTCTGAAAATTCTTTCCAATGAAGTACCTTCCTAGTATAGTATCTCCTTTCAGACAGATGTTAGCTTCTTATTAATTCTATTCAATATATCCTTAAGGTACATTGGGTAAGATACGTGGCTCCCAGTAGGGTCACCATAAATGCAGAAGATGAAACCAATAATGAAGAAGGAAAAACCAACGAGAGCTGTATTTTTCTTTTCTGTAGATGAACTGCAATATTCAATTTTGTCATCCTATTAAGTATGACGCTGACTTCCTTTAAGCAACATAATTAAGCAATCTTAATTCATTTTAACTCAAAATCTCAACTACCTAGAGCCACTATCAATACTTCAATTATTTCAGCAAAATGCTACTTATGTATTTTCTCCTATCAAGATTAATGACATTCTGATAAATAATTTTAAACAAACAGAAAATAGGTTATCACCACTGTGCCTGTCACCAGCATAATGTTTCCAGTAAGTGTTTGTGGAAGGAAGCAATGAGAAATGGAAATAAAGTACACGAAAGGAGTATATGAAGTGTGTGAGAGGTTTAGGATCTATCCTTGCTCTCAAAGCACATCAAGTGTGGCATTGGAGAAGCCGACATTGGAATGCAGCTAAGAGATTCACAATTCTATCAGGTTTGCTAGGGGAAAAGCTATTCTGAATGGATCCATAGTCTGCTACTGCAGGAATCAATAGAACAAGCCGTAAAGAACTCAGCCCTTTCCAGGAGTGTTAAATCACTCCCTCGATCTCCTGGGAAATATCTCAGCATCCAAAGTCCTAACCCATCTGGCAAGAGAAGAGATATTGGCAAGAGTGCACACGCCTTGGTCTTAATACAGAGATACCATCCATTTGTTGGAAACAGAATTATTTTTTTCATTTCTTACTTGCTACCTTCAATTTTAATGCCCCAGTAAAGCAAAGTCCAGGCCAAGCATAACAGAAATGTTTACACTTATAGAATGAAGGGAAAAATTCATGCAAACAAGTTATGCATACGTATCAAAAGTTACGTATGGTTTTTTCATTATGTGTTCCCCTACTCCAATCAAAACAAAACAAGACAAAATTGGAAAGAATTATTTTTAAAACAGACTATCCTTGGTCAGATTAGTATTAGACATTTAAGGATCATCTTATTAAAAAAAATAGTAACACTGTTAGGTTTACTTTTCTTGAAGATGTAAGTACTCACCAAACTCCAATAAAGAAAGAGCACGAGCTCGTAGGCCTAAAACAGTATGGATCTGATATTCCCAGTCTAGAGTTTTCAGTTCTTTAATCTTTCACGGTGCCTTTAGAATGGGAAATAGCCAAGCTGCCTCCACTGAGAGAACTTGAGAAATCATAAATTTTATAAATACTACACTCGTTGACTGTGAGGATCTTCTGGAGAGTAAGAAACAATGGGAAGCATAAAAGAAAATCAAAACTGATGTCGTGTGCTGGAATTCCACATGTCAGTATGAGCATGACAAATGAATTCCTGGAAAGAAAAGTTCCTTCCTGCTCCTCTTCTTCTATCCTTCCCACGGGGGTCCTGGGAATTATCCTGGGAGTATGGCACTCAAACTCACTGAGATTTTGTTTTCACATTATCCAGAATGAATCATATCCTTGGTCTATGGCCCTTTTTGGGGGGTTACAGACTGCAGAATGCATTTTGGCTAACATTTCCTCTCCTTTTCAAGATATTTGGGGTTGGTTGGGAGATATACACCAGGCACTCTACACTTGCCTGCCTCATCAAGGAAGAGAGAAGCAGGAAACTACAAATCTAGCAAGATACTTCCTGAAGGACTGGCCTGGCATCATAAAAGATAAGACTTAGCTTGAGGTGCCTGTACCACGGAAAGCATCATTGCTCTTTATTCAAAATAATAATGCCACCTGAACCATCATAAGACTGACATCAATGAACTTTAACAAAACTTATTGGACTTGTGTTTTGGGGATAAGCAGATTAAAATATTCTTCATATGAAGACAGAACTGACTGTAGCTCATATCGTGTTATAATATAAACATGACTGAAAGAGAAGGAGCCTCAAATATAATTAAGCGGAAAATGTTCCATTAATAAATTCAAAAATACTAAAAAAATTTTTAAGCCATTATGCTATAAACAGTGTACCAACCAGGAAAAAAATTGATTATTTTTCATTACCCTTCCACTTAATTTTCCTGTTGCAAACTTTGTTAAGGATGTGATTTCCAGCAAATTATTTTAAGGTGCGATATCCAGTAACACCTTCTTTAAAGAACTAAGATAAGGTAAGGTTATTTTCCGACGCTCAAAATTTCCTTAGCAATTTTAGAAACAGGTTAAAGGTATTCATAATTATCCAGCTATCGTCCATATAGGGACTTCACTGAAGTGAGGGATTGCATAGAAATACCTTAAAAGAGCTATTTTTTGAAGCATGTGCTTTCATATGTATGGTGTAGGACACAAGCAAACACAATTGAAAAACACAAAGTGATATTTCCTAGTAACATGGCGTACTGGATTTTGGACCTGACTTTGGAACTTCTGGTCACCAAATTAATAAAAGTATTGCTTTGGGAAAGCAAAGGAAGTCACACATAGCTTTCCCAGGAGGAAGTAGCTCATGGAGTGCTCGGGTCAGCCATTCATTGGCATTTAGCACACTTCTTAGACACAAACTCTGGCATCATTTCCTGAGTGGGATAGGTTATCCACAGTATTGATGTTACTTGGACATGAAGAGTCTTTTGAATTCCCAATGCCTGGAAGAGTAAGGGAATGGAAAAGACATTTCTTTTACTATCTTTCATTGTTTGGTAATTTAAGACATGTGAGGAACTTCTGCTTCCAGTTCGGATGTAGGAAGATGTAAATGACTCTCATAGAAACAAGAAAAATCCAGACAAAGTAATTACCATTGTTGTGTGGTGAAGTCCAGTGTCCGCAAGGAAGCTCTGACAGATTCTAGAGAGAAACAAACCCTTCATATGTGAGCAGAGACTAGGGTGAGTGCCTGAGTTGAGCACAGGACTGCCACAGAGAAGCTCCTCAGGGATGAAATCATTCAGACACCTTATGGAAATGCAGGAGTGCTGGACAGAATGAAATGTGGATGAGCTTGAAACACAAAAACAAATGGCTTGGTTTGGTAATTCTCCTCTAGTCTCCAAATTTGTCCAGCAAGAGGCAGTGGAGGAGGGGGCTCATTAGTAAAAAGAGAAAGCACATATTTCTACATATTCTTGTGGTGTTTGTATCCTTGAGACACTACCAGGAGCTAAGCCCAAATATAAACCAAAAATGTTGACAACTGCAGACCCACTCCCAGATCAAATACTGGTAAGATTAAACAAACAAACAAAAAAGGCAGCCTACATACAGGTTGGGCAATGCACTCATCTCAGATAAATCCAATCTAATTAGAGATCCAGCTTAACACCACCTCCATTTAATTTTGGAAAGAATCTGAGCAATCCATTGATCAAATATAAGATAAAATAAAATGCTTTCAGAGAAAAATAAATTTAGACTCTACTGTCCTTTTTCATACTATGTCTAGAATGCCATACACATTTCAAGGCATGCAAAAGAAGGCGGGAAGAGAAGAGTAAAGTGAAAACACAGCCTATGTAAGTAGACCAACAGAAGGCTTATTTATTTGAGTTAGCAGATAAAGATTTTTCGATAAGTATTATAATGGTGTTAAAGAACCTCTTGGAAAAGGTAAGCCTAATAGGGGAAGAGATGTTTTTTTTAGGAAACAAATGGAAACTCTACAAAGGAACCAAATGAAATTTGAGAATGAAAAAAATACAGCAACTGAAACCTGGATGGTTTCAAATTCGCTGGATGGACCAAATAGAATAGCATTTACTATACAGGAAAGAGCACTTGAACTTAAGACAGATTAATAGAAATTATCAAAACTAAAGGAGGAAACAAAGTTTGGGGGGAAAAAAAGAACAGAGCATCAACAATCTGTGAGATAATAACCAGTGCTTTTACACACATACAATTAGATTCCCAGAAAAAGAGATTCCCAGAGACAAGCAATAGGATAGAAGAAATATTTGAAGAAGTAACAGCCAAAACTTTTCAAACTTTATTTTAAAAAAGTCAATCCACAGATCAAAGAAGTTCAACAAGCTCTGAGCAAGATAAATACAAAGACAACCACACCTAGTCACATCATCGTCAAATTCCTAAAAACTAAAGATAAATAAAAAATCTTAAAAGCAGCCAGAGGGGAAAAAAACAACATGTAGCAATGATAAGAATGAGGGTTGAATTTTCATCAGAAAACAATGCAAGAAGACACTGGAACACCATCCCATAGGGCTGGGGGTGGGGTGGGGGTGAAAGTCATCCTTCTCTTGTGTATTCAGTAAGAATGTCCTTTAAAAGTAAGGTTAAGTAAAGATAATTTTAGATCATTTAAAGCTGGGAGAATCATCCAGAAGAACTGAGCTACAAGAAATGTTAAAGGAATTTCTTCAGGCTTAAGGGAAATGAAAGTAGATGGAAATCTGGATCTACAGAACTCAGATCCAAATAAAGTAAAAATAAAACAACACATGTAGAATTAAATATATGAAAACTGGAGCACAAAGGACGGAGAGTAGACAAACAGGAGTATACTGTTGACTGGTTTTTAAGTTATATGTGAAGTAGCATATTTCTTTAAGGTAGACTGATAAATTAGGGATGGAAATTGTAATCCCTAAGCTTCTCTGCCCAATAGGGTACCCACTAGCCACATGGAGCTATTTAAATATTAAAATTAAATTTAAAATTCAGTTCCTCTCTAGCACCAGTCACATTTCAAGTGCTCAGTAACTACATGTGGCTAATGGTTATTATACTGGAGAAGATGGAAATATCATCTCTAGAAGGGTGTCCCAATTCCCCCTGCTTTTAAGACCCACTTAAAAGAAAATAAGAAGTAACCACTGGAGCTTTAATTTAGGTAAAGCACTTCCTTTCTCTGGGCTTCAGTTTCCTTAAATGTAAAATGACAGTCTTAGACTGGATAATCTTCAATGCCCCTTGTTCCTCTAAAATATTAGAACTCAATGACTCTATAAAATCTTAATGCCTCTTTTTCTCCATACAGAATGCAAACAAACTAGAGCACAAGGCCCAAACCAGGACCAAAGACGTATTCCCAGCACTGGGCCCTCCCCCCACCCCCACCACCTTGGCAATGTTCAAAAAAAAAAAAAAAAGAAAACAAGAAACAGTTCAAACTTGAATGCTTTTAAGCAAGTCATACACTCTCCAGATTGCCCATGTCTATAACCGTGGACTGCTTCATACAGTAGCCTGCTGGGCCTCGGAGGACATCTGAATTTACTATGTAGTATAAAATATTTACAAGCACTTGGATGATGCCATTATTACAGAAAACTATACATTCATATAAACTGAAGGTAAACTTAAGCATTCTTAAGAGACATACAGCAAAAGAGTATGCATGGCCTAGCTTTCTTCTTTTTTAGCAATTATGATTTAATATTACCTCCTTAGCAGGTGAGTATGTATTCTGTTTTGCTTTAAGATAATCAAATCTATCACTAAGCAATTAAAGAAATCATCAACAGCACTTTCATCCAAGTCACAGGAGTGCAAACTCCCTTTAGTTACCTGGTTTGCTGCAGATAATGAACAAACACTACTCCCGGAGCCCCCGGACATCAGTCAGTGAATTGCTGTACCACCAATAGCGATGATCTGGAATTGAGCAGGTACTATGCAAACCGAACTTGTTACACAAAAGGCGCCATGTTAATTACAGCTGCTTTCAAAAACGAGAATGAATCTGTTCTGTTCTATGAAAAAAGACCAGAGCAGAAGGACATCCCTTTCTCACCATTCAATAAGGAATGTAAAAGCCAGGAGATGAAGCAGCGGCAAACCTGAATGGGTAAAACTGTCAAAACACATTCCAAAGGTTCACTTGTGGAATTTGCCAAACGTGGATTTACTTGGCAGACAAGAGAGACCTGTTCAGCGTCACCCAGATCTCTAGGTTGAATGAATGACTCAAAGAAAACCCCCAAAGTGCTGTAAACTAGGACAAGTGACTGGAAAGTAATTAGAAGACCTTTTTAGCAATCATTATGGGCAGAGTTAATCACTGTCTATATCCTTTGTGAACTACGACCGCTTCTATCATGGAATGTATAACATTCTAATTATCCGTGTATTCAGAAGTCACTACCGGCTACCCCTGCAGAACTCGTGTGGCCAGCAAACGTGTTTTTTTTTCATGGAACATGTCTGAACTGGGGGGCAACAAGACATTTTTTTTAAAAAACAGATTTCATATAAAAAGCTGGCTTTCTAGTTTCTTTTGAAATTTGGAATTCATGGCAATCCAGAGTTACCATTCCCACCTGGTAAACAGGCGGGGCCTGAGACACAGCTGCCCTGTGTATAAAAGCCCCCACACCATGGAGTTTGCCAGCTCCCCACCTGACCTGTTTCACTCATTTATGTTCCTGCTTTGCTGCCGTGGAATCCGAGTTTGTGACTCCTGGCTTCTATGTCCCTCCTTCCCCGTTAGATTATAACTTTCTCTAAAGATGAGGCCATTTCTTAGTCCCCTACTCGGGCCAGCATTTTTGGCGGCAATGCCTGACATATATGCAGACGCACAGAACATTTTTGTTGACGGGAGTCACTCAGCTTGAAACTGCAGTCAGTTTCTATACATGTATCGTAACAGATGCACAGATTTTTTAGAAGAAATAGGAACCTTAAAAGTAACTGCACAGATGAGCAAACAAGGGTATAGGGATTCGGGGGTGGAGGTCATCCAGGTCACTCTGCTAATTACACAAGAGAGTTGCAACCGTGACCCAAGTCTCCTGAGTCCTTATGTCACTGATCCTTGCGGCAATGAACAAACAAATAAAATAAACTGTATTTAAAATGTCCAGTCCAAAATGCACTATAATGTGGGTGATAAGGAACTTTAATACTCTGGTACACTTTAAGATTTTTTTTTTTTTTTTTTTTTATTTATCTATTTGACAGAGAGAAATCACAAGTAGACAGAGAGGCAGGCAGAGAGAGAGAGAGGGAAGCAGGCTCGCTGCTGAGCAGAGAGCCCGATGCGGGACTCGATCCCAGGACCCTGAGATCATGACCTGAGCCGAAGGCAGCGGCTTAACCCACTGAGACACCCAGGCGCCCCAACTCTGGTACACTTTAAAATGTCAGTGTCCCGGGGCGCCTGGGTGGCTCAGTGGGTTAGGCTACTGCCTTCAGCTCGGGTCATGATCCCAGTGTTCTGGGATTGAGTCCTGCGTCGGGCTCTCTGCTCAGCGGGGAGCCTGCTTCTCCCCCCCTCCCTCTCTCTCTGCCTGCCTCTCTGCCTACTTGTGATCTCTGTCTGTCAAATAAATAAATAAATAAATAAATCTTTAAAAAAAAAAATGTCAGTGTCCCTGGGAGATGTATGGAATTGTTCACTGCATTGTACACCTGAAACTAATATAACATGGTATGTTATCTATCCTGGAATTCATGAAAAAAGTAAAAAGTCAAATAAAATGTCAGTGCCCAAGAAAGGCCTTTCCAGTAGCTTGGGCAAGAGTGGGATAGGAGACGGTCTCTCTATTTCTTGAATATCGTTCCCATTCAAGAACCACAGCATTCTACAGACAAATGGGCTGTGATTTCATGGCCCTAACTGAAATAACTTTCTGTTCTTTACAGATTATACAAACAGCAAAAGAGTATTATAATTATCCAAACCTTTTGGCTTCAGTAGATTTATTCTTGTTCTTTTAAAAAAAAACAAAGGGCCAATTCTTGTACAGAATTGTGAAATGTCCATCCCACTGACCCAATTCTCCTCTCTCTGTTCACTTTGGCAAGGAGAATTTGTTATTCTTTTTAAAAAATATATTTATTATTTCAGAGAGATAGAGGGAGAGCACAAACCTGAAGAGAGACAAAGAGAAAAGGAGACTAGCAGACTCCCCACTGAGTGGGGAGCCCAATGTGGGGCTTGATCCCAGGACCCTGAGACCATGACCTGAATCAAAAACCAAGAGTTGGATGCTTAACTGACTGAGCCACCCAAGAACCCCTGAATTTGTTATTCTTAACAAATGAATCTGGGAGGTGGAAAATTTAATATATTTAAGTAGCTCATTCTTGCTGTGAAAAGCAGGTAATTGGGAGAAGACATTCCAACCTCTCTCCTCTGTCCCTCTCCCAACACCCACACAAGTACACATTTATGAAATAGAACATATTACCTGGCTTCAGACCTATGTTCAGAGCATAACAGGAGAACACTTCACTCACTGTTCTGGAATGGGATCAGGAGCAGATAAAATCACAGAAGCTCAATTGTCGTATGTGAATGAAAGATGATACCAGAATTTTTGGCACTGCCATTCCTTTTCCTGGTATATTTTTTTTCTGGTCTTAATTTTACCCTTAATTTGACCTGAAGCTAGAAGGGAAAGACGGCCTGAAGGATGGATCACTTCACTTCTTTCGATTCAGGTATTTGGCAATAGACGCGGGTCAATATATAACCATACAAGGAATACACATGCATAGCTTGCGATCTCCAGATTAAATACTAAAAATTACTTAAGTCATATCAATTTGAAGTATGAACTGGCTTCTCTCACTTAGCTTAAGGATTCCAAAGGCCATTCATATTGTGGCAGGTATCACTCATTTTCGTGGCTGAAGAATAGTCCATTATACAGATAAACCACATTTTGTCTATCCACTCAAACACTGATGGGTATTTCGGTTGTTTCTACATGTCCACCCTCCACTGCTTTGTGAACAGTGCTGCTGTGAATACTCACATACAAGCATTTCTCTATCTGTTCTGGGTATATGCCTAGGAGAGGAACTGCTGGACCATATGGTAATGCTGTGTTTAAGCTTTTGAAGAACCACAAAACTGTTTTCCACAGTGGCTATACCATTTTACACTCTCACTAGCAACATATGAGGGCTCCAATTTCTCCTTGGCCACACTTACTGTTTTCCATTTTTAGCCTTTCTGGTAGGTGTGAAGTAGCATCTCATTGTGGTTTTGATTAGCACTTCCCTAATGACGAATGACGTTGAGCATCTTTTCAGATGCTCGCTGGCCATTTGTGGACATTCTTTAGAGAAATGTCTACTCGAATCCTCTGTCCATTTTTAAGTTGGCTAGTCTTTTGGTTGGGGAAGCTGTTAAGAGTTTTTTTTTTTGTTGTTGTTGTTTTAAAGATTTTATTTATTCATTTGACAGACAGAGATCACAAGTAGGCAGAGAGTCAGGCAGAGAGGAGGAAGCAGGCCCCCTGCAGAGCAGAGAGCCCGATGTGAGGCTCGATCCCAGGACCCTGGGATCATGACCTGAGCCGAAGGCAGAGGCTTTAACCCACTGAGCCACCCAGGCACCCAAGAGTTTTTTTTATATATTCTGGATACTAGACCCTTATCAGACATGTCATGTAATCAGACATCTCTCATTGTGTAGATGTCTTTTTGCTCGCTTGATATAGTGTTTTTTGATACTCAAAAGTTTTCAGTGTGAGTGAAGTACAATTTATCTGTTTGTTGTTGTTATTGTTGCTTGTGCTTTTGGTGTCACATCTGAGAATCCACCGCCAAATCCAGGCCACAAAGATTTATCCATATGTTTTCTTCTAAGAGTTTCATAGTTTTAGTCCTCACACTTAGACCTTTGGCCCACTTTGATTTAATTTTTGTTTCTGGTATGAGGTAGGAGGCTGCAGAGCTATTTTTGATTCACAGAAAATATTCAGAATTCACCTGGGAAAAGTTATCTTCTTATATATTTTATGCATTTAAAAAAATCTAATTTATACCCTAACTTAAAGTCTGAACCAAAATTTTCATTGATTTGTAAATTAAAATGTCATATTTTACACAATATTTTTTCATATCTTGACTCTTCTGAACACACTGAAAACAGACACTAGGTTAAAGTAGCAGAAGGGAGCATGGATACGTTGGTAAAATGAAAAAAGACAGTTATAGAATCTGAAGAGCATAGGACAATAGGTACAGGCAGAGACGAGGCCTTGAACATTGATGCTGCTGAATTTTAGTATTAAGAAACACACAGTTTTGATCTAAAAATTCTTGATCAACACTCAAGAAATATCAGCAGGAAATCATGTTGGAAATTTATGGGGAAAAACTGAGCAGGTGAGAAGACTGGCATTGAAGGCGGCTTGGAAATTAAAGAAATATTAAAGTTTGGAAATCAAATTTCAGAGGGATAAAATCAGTTTCTTTAATTTTTCAACGATGTGTCATTTCTGCTACCCACATATCTAGTCCTGAGAGCAAAGTCAACAAACATACGCCACACGGGCTGCCACTCTTTGATACCAAACACCTGGAAGACATTATTAATCAATCACATTGCCCCTGAACATGCCTTGTAACTACCTCTCTCTTTGCAACGCCCCAGGCAATCAACTCCAATTGATCAGAGTGGGCACAGGGGACAAGGCCTACTTGCTATCCTAGATCTATAGCATTGGGGTTTTTTCAATTGACAGTAGAGAATACCCACTTTTCAGCTTTCAGCTAGTGCTCTCATTTTTGAATTTTCTGCCATTTATTTCTTTCAAAAGCCTGCAGGTGACAACTGAAATTTAAAGGGGGAGAGTCAATGGCAATCTGGTGGTGTGCTCCTCTGTTTCTAGACTAGACACATTCCTAGAAATTGAAATTAGCAGAGTTGTGTAGACCTCATACTAGGCTGACTAAATTAGAGTCCCTGGAAATGGGGTCCGGACAGTTTTATTCTTAAAAATTTCTGGAAGTATTGTTAAACTCTTTGTGAAGGACTGTTGGCTTTTATCCCTCAACAGTCTCTAGTGCTACGTATCTGGCTCTGATAGGGAACTCACCCCTTCAACTCATGAGATTTACTTAAGAAATTATGAAACAAGGAATGCTTCTATGCTGTTTTAGTGAAGCTGATTTCAAGTATAGGACTCATCACATTTCTTGGTTTGTCTTAAAAGACCACCCCCACACTTCCTCCCCTTTCCGATTAAAAAATTTTTTTTGACAGTACAGGAAATAATTAATTTCTTACTATGGAACAATATAAGCTATGTAATCCAACATAGTTTCTTCTTTGGCCTGAATCCTAGGAAGCTCTGGGTGAGCTTAATCCTTAATTGTCAGAGCATTGCTCTAGGATTTCTTCATAGAGTGAACTCCTCCTCCGCTCTCTGCCCCCACACAAATCTTCCTTTTAATTCTTGGCTTCTGTCTTCTATCCTGAGTCAATTTTTTCTGTTCTTGGTATACTTGCCTGATCTTATATGGTAAGACATTTCTTTTTGTGGAAGAAGATGGGTCACAGATCAAGCAGTTAAGAAAAGTAAGCCATATTGTTAATACACAAATTTCTGGGCCCCACACTCCATAGTTTCTGATTCAGTAGGTCTAAAGTGGGGTGCAAGATGTTGCCTTCCCAACAAGTCCCCAGATGATGTGAATGCTGCTGGTTTTCTGGGACTATGCTTTGGGAACAGCTATTCTAGAGTAGAAATCTGTAAGGGCCCTTCAGCCAGTCTAGCCAATGGCCTGTTTTTGTAAGTAAAGCTTAACTGGAATCACACACAAACACACAGAAGTAATCCAGAGCCATCTACAGAGGACCCTAAAATCTAAGGGGAAGAGTTTATACAATATCATGAAGCAGCCAAAAAGATGGAGACATTTTATTCCTGAATAACTCTAAAACAGAAGGGCCCTGCATTTTAGACACTGACATTTAAAGAGGCAGAAATCAATGAAACTCAAGATAAGGTAATCAGTGAACAAAAAAAGGATGGATGATTTTATGGTGTATTCAAGCAGGTTTTTTTTTTTTTTAATTTAATTTTTTTTTTTTCAGTGTTCCAAAATTCATTGTTTATGCTAGCAGGGTTTTAAGGTAATGTGACCTTTGTACTATTTCTCAACTTGAGATTTGTGGCTGATAAAAGACCCAAACTGAGCTTAAATTATTGTCTTCCTAAAAAAAATAAAAGATATATGAGGGAGCTAAAGATTTCCTAATATTTATGCTATCCTTCTGACATTAAAGAAAAGGCTAAATAAATATGGATTTGGATAATCTAGCTCATCAGATGGTAACTGCTGGTCAATGTCAGGTGAAGAACAGTAGAGAATCATTCAGTTTTGTAAAATGAAATATCAGTTTGACCTTAGAAGGATAGTATATAACAAAGCATGCACTTAGAGGGTCCTTTTAGTGAAAGTCCTTAAAAAATAGTTTACTATTGTTTGCCTTTCTTAGCAAGCACTATGACACTGGGAGTTTCTAAAATACAGAATTAAACAAAGCTACTATTGTTTCTAAATACAACAGAGAATTCATTAGGCTTCGTCGGCAAGACTGTATATTGAACCTATTAGCATAATTCTAAGCAGAATTTTTAATTATATCTCACAATAGGCTCTGCTAGGGAACCAGTAAATTTGAGTCTTTTTACCAAACTTCCGTGTTAGAGTATTAGCAAGTAGAGATAGGACTTTTTTGAGGGGAAAAAAGGCATGCATGCTTAAACTCTTGGTGATGAAAAATGATTTCATTCATTCGATATATACCCAACAAAAGTTTATTGCTTACAGGCTGTGTGTAAAATATTGCAATGAATGTTTCCCTCCAGGGAAAGTTTTTTTATTTTGGGCTACTATTTATTGACTGCTTCATTGTACGCCAGACAGTGAGCTAAGCACCTGACAGACACTGCATTTAATCTTCACAAGCACCATATGAAGTATTATTAACCCTTTCTATAGACAAGGACTCTGAAGCCCAGAGAGGTTAAGCAATTTGCCCAAGGCTGGCCAGCATTCCAAACCCATGCCTGCATATCCAGCACTGTAAGAATTAATCCTTTTGACACGAGACTTGGGAAAAAACCAAACCAAACCAAACCACAGAAAACATGTCTGGTTGATCCCCAAGTCGATGGTTGTAGTCACTGGCACACATGGGCTTTCAGCACCCCAGAAAAGGCCAACATCACAGGCATCCTGGCCTCACAGTATGAAGTAACACTTTGGACAAACACAGACAAAAAGGGAAGCTAGACGTTTTATGGCTTTCTGAATGTCATAAATCAATTACAAGGATGAGACTATAAGGACAAATAAAAAAATTAAAAATGACTCCTATTTGAAAGGAAGACAAACAAGATGGGTTTTCTAAGGCCCAAGAACCTCACATAGGGTCTACTTCCCCGCTGGCTTCTTTTCTCAGGTTTTCATTCCCCATCCACTTCAGGGTTTCCAGCTCCTTTCCAGGACTGTGAGCATTTTATACTTAGTGAGACAATCGTGACTGCCGACGTAAAGACCGTGCGTTTCTGAGGACTGGATTATCTCTCAGGTCTGTTTTCACCACCCGTCTACCTGCACTGCCTTGTGAATATCTTCATGGTGTCATTCACAAGGGTGGTAGGCTTCGATTTCACTGAGGGTTGTCTACGTGGAGCTCAGAAACTGCACTGAGTAGGGCCCAGCTCAGCCATACTCCAGGGCCCCTTTGTGTCAGCTTTGATTCACAGTGTGGGTGGGTTTTCTTCTACCTGAAGCAAATGAAAACCCATCACTATAGAATGCTCCACATTCTACTACCCTCCACTGTAAACGTCCTCTCAGGAGTCATGCCAAATTTCCCAGTGGTCAGAAATCAGAGAACTGTGCTCCTTTTCCATTCCTGACTGAGGCCAAGGTTCTGAGGAGGTTTCGGGAAAAACTCAAGTAATAGCCCTATTGCTAAAAATTTTCCTGTGTTAAAGCGGAATGAAGAAAGTGGACCTCCCCGACTCTCTTTTTCAACCTTACCTTTCTTGGAGGAACCATTGTTGGAAGTGGGAAGTACAAAGTTCATTTACTTATTTTTTTTGCTGTAAGTCTGCTGTCAAATAATATGAAAATTTTTTATTGTTACTACTATTATTATTATATATATTTTTTAAAGATTTCATTTATGTATCTGACAGAGCAAGAAAGCGTAAGCAGGGGGAGCAGCAATGGAAGAGGGGTTCGATCCCGGGACCCTGAGATCATGACCTGAGCCGAAGGCAGACGCTTAATGACTGAGCCACCCAGGCGCCCCAACTACTCTTATTATTTTAATATAGACATCATTTCATCAAAAAGAAACCAATTATTAACTACTAATGTCGTTAAAAGAGGACGCCATTATCTCTGCTGCCCAATTTAGATACTGAGATACAACAAACTATTTTGTCATGATTATAATCTCATCTGAAAACCATCTAATAGGTCACAAGCATAAAAGAAACTCTGAAGTCAGGTTTCTCCTGAGTCAGGGCTGCTCTCCTATCTTGACCTTCTAGAGCGAAGGAGGACGTCATGCCAAATAGAGCTGGGCACAACACACGAGCTGGCCTTCAACGCTTCAGCCACAGAGCGGTACTTAACATTATGTTTAATATGGAGAAAAGAAACATGGGTCAGAAAGCCAAGCTTCGTGGAAACCCAAGAAAATATCTTCCATGTATTTAAGGTAAGCCAAACTTCGGGAAATAGTAAGGGCTATTTTCAGTTTTGGAAATCTTCACTGGGAGGACATATTTAATGTGAGGGCAGACAGCTTTTCCTTTCGCAGCCGTATTTGAATTTACAGAGACAATATTTGAAGACGATTATAAGAAAGCCTCTCAAACCTTTTCTAGCAGGGAGAGTATCTTGTACATCTGAATCCCCCCCACCACGCGCTGTGTATACAGTTATGTTGCAGACCCCATAGTAGGCACTAAATAAACATTACACTTGATGTCCTGTAATAAGGCACATTTCAGATTATCGGCATCAATCCAATCTTGGGGACTGATATAACTTGAGAACCCATATGATGCCGAAACATAAGGAAACTTCTTTTTTTTCCACGCAAACAGAAAGCTCGGGAAGCTGATGAACAGCTCAGCAACCTAAAAATGGCTGTGCAGGGCACTCTTTGAATACGAATTAGCAGTGGGGAATGGCAGCATATTTATGAGGCCTCTTGCCGGGTCCTTTCCTCCTGTGACTGCTGTATAATTCATTGCGCGCGCCCTGACCCCAGTGCGCTCCTGTTCTGACAAATCATACTTGATTAAGACAAATCTTTATTAGTTAGCTAGTCAACTTCCCCATTTATCACTGGCAAATCCCATTCTCCTCTTCAGGTGTAGGAAAAGTGACTGAAGCCTTACAAAAAAGCCTCACACACCCCAACATCGAAATACAAATAAAATATGTGTTATACAGCAAGTAAAACCAGAAGTCTCCAAGTCTGAAAAGATGATTAAACAGAGTATTTAATAGGTATATATTATACCCACTGACAAACTCAAACCCACTACACATTTCATCCAGGCTGAAGAATGGTTAATTAGGGATTTTTTTTTATGTCCTGCTAAACTCTGGTTTGAAAGCGAATGCCACATTTTTTAAAAAATGTATTACAAAGTTAGAAGTTCAAAATCCTGGAAAAAAAAGAAAGAAAGAAAGAAAGAAAGGGATAAAAAAGGACTGCTGAGTAGAGAGAATGTTTAAGGCTCCTACCAAAAGGATAACAACAACAAATTTTAAAAAGTGAGACAGAATAAGGCAGAATGAATTCAAAATTATTCTTGATTCTTCAGTACCATAGGAAAACGCATCTCTTTTTGAACCGTCTACAATGTTTTCACGAACTTCAATATCGGTTTACCCTAAAGATGATTTGAGGTGTTTAAAGCGGATGATACCATTTTAGAATCGGGTGCACTGAGCCAGCACTGTTCTCAGAAACCTGACGATGAGGCCGTCGGTCACAAAGAAGCATGCCATGTCCTAGGACTGCCACCGCATATAACAAACAGCACCTTCTGACAAATTTCAAAAACCCTCTAGTTTCACAGAGGTAGCAGTCGGCACAAACCATTAACTTTCTTCCCTTAGTGAGAGCAAGACGGAATGAGAATGAATATGGTTTGAGCTGATTTTCATTTCTCAAATTTCTACTCTTAAACCCCAAGTCCCACAAAGGTGGAAAATCTTTTTGCTTTTCCCTAAGAAGCTACACGTCAACCCAGATGTGTAATTTCTACGTAGATTAGCTCACTGTTCCCTTTAAGAGCAGTGTAGAGGCAATGTGTAATATATGAATTGTCTTACAAAGCGTCTCTATGTGCGATCCTAAACATTCTGTTATGGCAGTAAATGAATCTACACGTAACTCATGACGAAAACCCATTTTTAGTCTTAACAACTTTAATGAAATGCCAGTTACTACTACACAGTACACATATCACACTTTATCTTATTGATGCCTTTAAGTGTTCAATGGAAAGTAACATTCAAAAATATTTTGTATTTGGGGTTGTCTCATATTTGCCAAAATCTCCCATTTAGAAAATGTGGATACATCTTGAGAAATGAGGTCAGAGCTTGGTATGAGAGACTTCAAAGGAACACCTAATACAGTGGGAAATAGTGTGTTGACAATTTTAAAAGCAGACTGACTCTGATTCAGACTCTATCTACAGATTCAGAAGGGATCGCGCCTAAGCATTCCCTCTCCATTCTATGGGTCTTTCATCAGAATTTCAAAGCACTGAAAAATAAACGGAAAGTGAAAATTGCCATGGTCACCTTGGAGAATCTTTATTTCATTTAGGAGTGGGCTGGAGAGTTAAGTGGTTTACATCATTCCCACGGAGGTAAAGGAAAAGTCTGTATCACTTTCATTTGTCTGTGGATGCTCTACCCATTTTTTTTTTCTTTTTTTGGAAATCTTGATGAACTCTCCCAGAAAGATGAAACAATTTGCCCATGGATATGAGTTTGACATTGGAAGTAGGAGGAGAATTTGGTTCAATAAACATTATTGAGAGCCGGTTATTGAGAGACACTGTGAAGATATAAAGAAGAATAAAGCATGCCCCCAGGAGACAGCAGCTCACGCTTCTGTGGGGGTAGGATGGTAGGAGAATCCCCACTACTAGAGCAAAGCACAAGAGAGTGTACAAGTGCTAAACAGAAGGACGTGCCAAATGTGCCAGATCAATGAATTTGCTCATCATCTTTGCAGGTCTCCAGGAATCCACATTTCATGACTTCCAACCTGGGCCTCCCCCAGCCCCCCATAATCATCTGCCTCACAAGGATGTGAATATCTTCCGACATAATTTAAAAACGGAGTGTCTACTGACAACCTAGCTATAACTGATAACCTACTGTGTAACACATTTCTTTCCAGATCTTAGAGGACTAAGGTAAGGACCTGTGGAAACGATGATTTGTATTTTTTTTTTTCACTGTAGCTTCAAATTCAGAATGGGCATAATACTTACTGGAAATTAACTATAAACAATAAATATTGAAAACAACGGTTTGGGTAAATTGGTTAATCTATAAGAAAGATTTTATTTCTAGCGGTATTTGCAGATAAAAACGTTGAAAGCCATCTGGTCCCGTTACTCCTACTTTCAAACACGTATCTACCACCCAGTGGCACATAAATCAAAGTTGATGATAAAAAGACAGTATTTTCTCCCACTCCTTACTTCTGGCATCTACTCAGCTCTCCACCTCTGGTATCAGGTAACCAAGAAGCAATACATTGTTACTTGGTGGTGTTTCTTTTCTACATAATGCCTGGCACATAACAGATGCTTAATACATACTTCCTGGATGAACGGATGGATGGATGGATGGATGGATAAATGAATGGTGGGTAAAAAGTAAAAAGTGGAGAACATTAAAGTTAGAAAGGCTAAAAGGATAAAGGTGGTAGAGACTCATTTAGAGAGCTATGCACTGACCAACAGAATTCTAGAGTCTGCAGAAATTTAGAAGTTACTTATTCCACTCGGGGGTTGGATTAGATCACCCAGAGAAAAGCAATTTTTCTAAATGCCTTCTCAGGCAGAGCTTGGATTAGAATCCAGGCTTCTTAACTCTTCATTTCATATCCTATGTAACACATAATACACAAGCAGAAAGTTCAAGACCATGTAATCAGTGTGGACTCTTTCTTATTAGAGTCAATGAATGGCCTTGGGGCATGGCTCCTTAAAATAGCCCTATCACTTCTGCAATTGTGGGTGAAATGCTAGGGAGGCAGATTTCCACCAAGGAGAATCCCACATAGCCTTGGTCTAACTCATCATTTTAGTGACGCTATCTGAAACCAGTCAGAAATACCAAATATACACCCATTTATACCCAAGAATGAGTAACTGGGTCAAGACAGGTGGCAGGGGGGAGAGGAGATGTACTTTCCCTTTATACTTCACTTACTCAGATTTTAATTTTGAGAAAGTAATTCAAGTGGGTTACATATTCAGCTATTGTGAACTGATTACTCATTCATTTAACAAATATTTACTTTGTGCTTATTATGTACCCACCAGGCATAGGATGAAACCCCACGCGTGCCATCAGATAATCAGTGAGATGTTAGGTGAACAGTGGTTCTTTAAAAGTGAAAGTTAAGAACATTTAATATTATAAAGTTGTCTTACAAACAATACAAATAAAAAAAATAAAATCCTCAGCTGAACAGTTTGAGGTTATTACTCATCTATACATTTTAATGAAATAGTTTCATATGAGTGCTTTCAACTTGCAAGCACATTCCTAGAAAGCAAAATAAATATCAAGTAATTGTACTATTGTGTTGCTATGTCTAACCACCCCCAATATCAAACTAGTCCTCACCACAGTATAATTTTGCTATTGTGTTTAAGGTTGTTAAGTCAGTATTATTCTAATGCAAACATTCAACAGAGAAACCCAATTCTCCTGCAAATTTTCAGAATGTGTTAAAATTGATGTCAATGTCTCAGTAATTTCGCAGTTTAAAAAACAGTTAGAAATGTAATGACTACACTACACTTGATTAAAGCATTTACAGCTCTAATCAAAAACTGACAGCAAGATCAAAGATGTTAACTTAAATCTCTCTTCTAATTATGTTTAAAATGCCACACCTCAGGCCTGTCTCTCCTCTTCTTTTTCAAACCAAATTCTGCTTAAGAAAGATCTAACACTTCTTAACAGTTCATTATCCAATAAAACTATTCAAAGCTTAAAAGCAATCTACACAATTAGTCAGGACCTCAGGGAGTCCACCGGTAGTCTTTATTACAGGACTTCATATTAAAACACCTTAATTATATTTGTCAAATGGATTTCATTAAAACCCATCGTCACTTTAATTTTCATATTTTGACAGTGCTGGCATAGGCATTATTACCACCTGCCAGGCTAGGAACTACAACAAAATTGTCAAATTCCTTCAAATCCTAAGCAGTTTCTTTTGTACCTGACTGATCGTTTTCCCTGTGTGGGGAATCTATCACAATTAGGAGAATTAAAATACTCCTACTTAAATTTGACTCTGCATATATATGTTTCTTGCAGGTGCGGGGAAAACAAACTCCATCCGTGCCGGGTTGCCAAGTGCACTGTGCAGGCAGGGCGATGCACATACTTTGCAGTGTATCTGAATAGCAAAGCCAGACATCAAACAGAATGCACTATGATTCAATCACATCAAAACCATCAGGACTTGAAAGCTAGGACATTTTTTTTTTTTTTACCTCCTATTCATTATGCTGCCATATTTCATAAAATATACGGTGTTTCTGGCCATTCACTTGAGATTCAATTGTATTTTCATTTGCCACTGCGATTTAGGCTATTGAAATAGCAAATGGAAAAAATACATGCATCCCTTTCTTTCCGGCTATGCAGCGTTCAATGTCAACAGAGATGCAATGTTGATGGCACCTGCGCTAATTTAGTTAGTTACGGCAACTTTAGGAAAATGAAGATGTGGACACTAATAAGCAAAGTGGTTTTTTTCTGTTTTTCTCTTGATTTTCTAAGTCTATGGTAGCATATGCAATACAGAAAGAGAATTCTTCAATGTACTCCCTTTAGATTGTGCACACAAAATTCTATTTTTCAAGAGTCTAAGAGCAGAAATAGCCAAAAAGGATAGACTTTTTTTTTTTTTTTTTAACCTAACAGACTCGTAAGATATAACAAAGGAGAGAGGTTTCTGGCCTATGTCTAACACACTTCAGGGCTTTGTACAATGGTCTCAAGAGTAATAATCACCTTGCTTTATGAATACTTTAAATCATAGTAAATGATCTTGGACTATTTTCAGTAAAGCTGGAGGTTTTAAAGATTTACTTACAAAATCAAAGATATTTAAAAAATTGTAACTGATCAGCGACTTACATGTCTCAAAATGTTAATATAATAGAAAGAGAAAACACGTGCAGAGATTTATGTATGAGGAAAATACATTTAAATACAGTTCCAATGTTGCCACTGCCTAGAAGCCTTTCATGATCAACCTTGCTGGCAATGCTGCTCCCACCTCTGGACTCAGATCAATTCTCTATCTGTGCCACTATTATGGCACATATCCCAGGGCTTGGGATTTTGTTCTCTCTAGCCCAGAGCCTAGTAGAGTGTCTGGTACTGTGCACACAACGTACAACTATCAAACAATGACTGACTGCGCTCATGCCCACCTCCCCTCCCAGACTATAAGGAACTCTGCATGGCAACCAACCAACATCATTCACTCCCCTACCCGTACAATTCTTCATAAATGGTAAATCATTTGGCATCTCTATCTCCATATAGACAGATATACAGAATCTATCTACATAAGTTTATAGAAACAGATACATAGATAGTATGCTTATGAGTGTGTGTGTTTGTGTGTGTGTATATGAGCCAGTATAGTGAATTGGCTGAAAGTTATAAAAAAGCTTCCAAATTCTTATATTGAAGAAAATACAAATCATCAACTCCTTTTAAATTTTTATCAACTGTCACTATGACCTTGAACCATGAATTCTTCACCTTGTCTCGTCTTGCCCTCATTGACCCCTGAGCAGCTCTGCCCAGGATGGTTGCTAGCTGGTGGAACTGGTGAGGTAGACGGGTCAGAGGAATAGCGTAGACAATCTGCAGTGGGAATCAGAGTTCATTTCCAAAGAGCTCCTCAGCTGCTCGAAAGTACATTCCACTGCAACCAGTCAATAATTTATTTGAAGCCATTATTATTAATAATCACAGAACACATGGATTTTTCTCATTAGGAAAAAAATTGGAACAATCTACTATTTTAGAAATGTTCCTAGAGGGACACTTCAAAAATGAGGCCAGATGTGGTCTACATTCTGGAATATTTGAAGTTTATTTGATATAAATAGAGGCCTACAGAAACCCTGCTGACACAAAAGTCACGAGGCACATATAAGTTTATAAATACTGCATTTATTACATTTTAAATGCAATACATGTTAACTTGGTGCTCCAAGCGTGATTTCGGTTATTTGAAAACCTTTCTGTCTTAACACTGTGCTGTCAATTTCTGCTGGGTGGAACCCCGGTTCTGGTCACTCACAAAGGCTAACATGGCTCCTGTCTGTTGTGTGTGTGTTCAAAGGGGTGCAAGGGTGGGAGTTGGCTTGTAGAAGGAAAACTCTACATGGCGTATACAATGGATTGACACAGGGGATGTGTCAGAGGTGGCTTGTAAAAATAAGCACTTTGGGCAACACACAAAATACAGACTGAAGTCTGGGTGATCTAGGCCTCCCACTGGAAAGTGATCATCAGGAATGGGGAAGGAGCAACTGGACTAGAGGGAATGGGTGGAGAAGACCATTTATTGGAGAGCTCCTGCAAGTGGGGCTTTGGTAGGGAGGTTCTCGGAAATTTCTGCTGGGATGTGCCTGCACGCTCAAGACCGCTAGGTCATGTCCCTTCTAGAGCCCACAGTGGTCATGCACACCTTCACCTGGCCGCCTGCTACAGCCTCTGCAAGTTCCTCCCAGCCCCCCAGTTTCCCAGCTCATGAGCCCTGGTGAGAGTCTTCGAACTTTCTGAATCAGACAAAATAAGGAAAGTGGCTGTTGCGGCTTTTCTCTTATCAACGGCAAGTGTGGTATGTCTGAGGGATGGGGTAGTAGGGAGGTAATGTGGGACATATGGGATCACGGGAGCCTGCAGGAAGACTGGAAGGAGAGTTGCAAAGGCTTTCGAAGAGCATGATCAGAGAGAGAGCCTGAAGTGTCCAACTGACAGCTCTCCAAGCCTGCACAGATATTGTTTTTTCCAACAGGAGAAAAATCCGTGACTTTTGCTGCTTTCTCCCCACTCCTTGTAGAATGATTACCTTGAAAAAAAGCTATTGCTTTCTCTGTAATAGTCAGAAGACAACAAAGCAGTATTTACTATTCTTTTGAAGTGATACAAAAACAGCCAATGAGACCATGCCTGATTGTCCACTGTCGGCTAGAAACTGCGACTTGTGCCTTCCTCCTGAGTAATGCGGGTGCAAAACCACAGTCTTTGTCAACATCTTTCTGGAGCCCAGACGATGAATGACCCCAAGACCTGTTTCTGGACTGAGTCTTGTATTTTGCATGCAGACTACCCTCAGGGCTACTCCTCTCTTATACACAAAAGAATACTGACTCTTTTTTTTTTTTTTTTTTTTTTTTTTTTTTTTTTTTTTTTTTTTTTTAAAGATTTTATTTATTTATTTGACAGAGAGAGAGAGATCTCAAGTAGGCAGAGAGGCAGGTAGAGAGACAGGAGGAAGTAGGCTCCCTGCTGAGCAGAGAGCCCCATGCGGGGCTCGATCCCAGGTCCCTGGGATCATGACCTGAGCTGAAGGCATAGGCTTAACCCACTGAGCCACCCAGGCGCCCCAAGAATACTGACTCTTGAAATAAAACAATGACTGACTAATTCAATCATTGCCAAACGATGGGTCAATATTAAAATGCCTTTGCTATATTTTTCTTTTGGGACTCAACACTGCAAGTCCTTAATGCAGTATGCTAATAAAGGTGAACAAATCACTTAGGAAGTAGAACAATTTGATTCACTTAAAATATTTATCTATAGAAATTGTGTGTGTGTGTGTGTGTGTGTGTGTGTGTTTCCTCGGAGTGCTGAGATCCTCCCTACCCATTTCCAGGCTCCGCAAGGCCCCATCCCCGAAGGAGCTGGTCCACGGGTTGTCCATCAGAGGTGCTAGTGGGGGGTGGGGCCTGGGGCAAGCTATGGGCAAAATAGGATTTTAGTCAGATTCAAAGAGTGACTGCTAGGATTCCGGATAAATGGGGGAAGTTTCTGCTTATTTTCTTTTTTATGTTCTTTGGTTTCACTCCTAAAACAGTAGGATTTTATGCTTCTTAGGTAGGTACTATTTGAATGGCATTGGGAGATATCACTATTTAAAGACATACTAATAGGTAATTTTTAGCATCGCTGTAGTGTACATGCAATAGAAACACAAAATAAATAGTTTATAGTGTGATACATTGCTAAAAGGGCATTTAAAAATAAGAACTATCGAAGAGACATTCTCATATTCTATGAACTTGATTCTTTGGGTAAAGAAAAATAATTCCATCTTTTTATTTTAATTCCAAATGGCCCTTTGATTATTACTCTTCAAAGTCCCCAGCTGAAGGTGGATGGCAATGATTATTCCTAATTTCCTGGTGAAGAAAAGCTGCACAAAGGAGTTCAATTACTTTTCCATTGTCATAAGTGAGGAACGGAATCATGAAATGATACTTTGTCCCCTCGTCTATGTTTTAGTCTTCAAAGCAGAAAGCTAGCACAAACCATACTGGGGATACACTCAAGGTCTGGAAATTTGTTAGGTTTGAGCCTAATGTGGGGAGTTGGTGAGGATTTCAGATAAACCTTTCCTTTAGTTGAAAAAGTGGAGGATTAGAACAAGCTGACCTTTGTTTGTTACAAAAATTCCCATATTCTGTATATACCTTTTCAATGTCAGTAAGTTTCTCATATTCCCACATGATTCCAGAGGTAAGCTGCCAGGACTTACGTGTTTTCAGGCAGTTTTAGGGCTCTTAGGTCAAAATTTGTCACAGAATGCCAGTTCTTGAACATTTCAGTGAATAAGGTAGTTCTTTGCATATGCATAATTTGTTAAATTTCATTAACGAGTCAGTCACGTAACTTCTAGGTACGAGCATGCCAAAATGATGATGTTCATATGAGGAGGGAAATACAAACATATTCAAAGATTTACCCATTTTGAAATTTTTAAGACATCACTGTTATAGAATATCCAATTAGCAATTGTCTATGTGACTCATCAAAAGAATAACATCAGAAAATCAAAGTCTATAAGTCCAAAAGCTCAGTACTTAAATAATCTTTTGCTTTTTATAATCATGTCAACTTTGATTATGCATTTTTAATTGTCAATGAAATTTGGTAATAGAAAGGGAAAGCCTTAATTGAAATGCTTGTAAAATCCTCTTACTTGGAGAGTTTGTGTGAGTTGATTAATTAAGAGACTTTCACAGTTTTCATATTGATTGCCTTTGTGTTTCTGGACTTCCTGTCTGCTGCTCATGTGCAGAGTAAAAGTAAGAAATCCTGGAGGTAACAAGATGTAGGATTTCTGGAGACAGGTTTCCACTTTGATAAATTGAGTGGTTTCTCCCCCCTCTTTTTCAAAGTATTTCTCTGTTATTCCATTTTGTAGAAAGAAACAACCTTTTAAATGAAGACACTTTTGCCCCGATGTCATAATTTCACCAAATGTTTTTTAGGAGATAAGATCCCGGAGGGAGAGACAAACCATGAGAGACTGTGGATGCTGAGAAACAAACTGAGGGTTCTGGAGGGGCGGGTCAGGGGTGGGGGTTGGGGGAGTGGGGAGAGCTATTAAGGAGGTATTAAGGAGGGGGGTATTAAGGAGGGCACATATTGCTTGGAGCACTGGGTGTGGTGCATAAACAATGAATCTTGGAACACTGAAAAAAAATTTTAAAAAAATCTAATAGAGTTTTTATTTATTGTATTAGACTTGAAAAACAGAACTAGTAAACAAACAGGCTTGTTTTGTTAGGACTAAGACAAAAGGAAATGTTAGTATCTCTATACTAGATCTCTGTAGCAGAAAGTATTAATTGGTATTTTCTGCCTATATTTGGGTGTTGAAGTATATTGATGCTATAATTTTCCAATGATCCTGAGAAAAAGAAAGGTTTAAAATCTATCTAACAATAAAGTTAAATATTTCCCTACAGTATTTCCCTACAGAAAAGTGATTAATGGAATTTTATGTAACAGGTTATAGTTCAAGATAATGAAAATAAAATTGATATTTGGTATTTTTGATCAGTCTTTCCTCTTCCCATAAATATTTAGGAGGGCACGGTAAGATAAAGTAACTGAATATTTAGAGTGTTGCCACGAGGTAAAAGAAATTTTTGGGATGCCATTGTAAGATATACTTAAAAATTTTCTAGTTTGTTTGTTTAGGAATTTTCCCCCTATAGCAAGACAAGATACTTCTCTCTTCTTTTGAACATTGCAGCATATTTGTCCTGCATTATTTTTTCATTCTCTTTTATCCCCGGGGCTCTCAATGTTTAAATAGCTCCCTCCCATGTAAAGCTTTGCACTGATATCGATCAGCCTAGGCTGGAAGTTACTATGAGGCATTTTCAATAATCAGCCCAGCTGTTCAGAGAGCTTCTTGAATATAACCCTTAGGTAAACAGTATAATACACTGAGAACTCTCTGCCAGCAACCAGCCCATCTTGGCAATCTCAAAGATTGCTACTAATGCTTCACTAAACAAAGAACTTAATTCTGATTTTAACAATGGAGGCTAAAGGGTAATTCAAACAAATCCCATCTTTGATTCACATATGTAGAAACTATAAGGGGTACCCCCTGCCCACATGCTTGCATATCTGATTAATTCAAAAGCACGTGTGCCAAGTCAACCATTTTTACAGGACCCAAAGCATCTGCACGCAAGGCAATTTAGAATTATCATTTTACTCCTTATCCTCACATTCGGATTTAAGTTTATTCTCTTAGATCTTTTAGGGCAATTATATTATCTACCTTTACATAATCATAATGTACAGCGAAGAAATAAAGGAGCAATTATTTATTTATATCTTTACATTACTTTTTAATTTCCTTTTTCCGTAAGACATAAATGGTAAAGAAGAAGAGAGACTTTAACATAGCACTCCTGATTGTGATTCCCAGCTCACATGCAACAAGGGAGCCTTAAAAGAAGCACCAAAAAAATGGACACTATATATAAAGTATAATGTAAAAATAGAGTTAGGTAGCCATGTAGTGAAACCCATAATGGTCACACCCTTCAGTGGGTGAAGAATAAACATCATAAAAGTAAACAGCATTCCAAAATAGATGGCACCTATAAGGTCTTGTGAGTCCCCAGATTGTTTTGCTTTTAGAAAAAGAAAACAAGACCAAGTAGAAGTGAGGTATAAACAATTCCTAATGTTGCCATTGGAACCATTCAAAAAGACTGTCAGTTCATTATTTAAGTCAAATTAAACATATTTGCTTGGTTAAGGCTATTCTGAGATGCGGTAGTCACAGAGATGTCTAGGTTCTGGAAGAATAAACTAGTCTTCTGATAAATAAGACACCTGAAATGTTTCCTCTGGTTTAGGACCCACCCCAAATAGCATACCCATGACCATAAATCAGAATGACCCTTTTTTTGTTGGTTTGTTTTCTTATGGTTGTTTGTTTTCCCTTTATTTGGGGAGAGAAGAATTGGTCTATAGCATTTAATTTATACCTATTGTGCCCTGTGGTAGTATGCCAAAGAACCAAAGACACAGTCTCTGCCCTTCGAATATGTTTGAATATTTGTCTTCAACATGTTGTCTAATGGCAGGAAAAAAAAAAAACCTGACAACCAATTACAACAGGGACAAATAACAATATGAAGTACCATTAATCACAACTGTGTATCCCTACACAAGTCCTGATACTGAAAAAAAAAAAAAATCAAGTACACAAGCTGGTTAGCTCGAGATTCTTGGTCTACATGGCGCTATGACATAGAGCTCTCCTTGGTCTACACAACGGTACGACACAGAGCTCTCCTTAGTCTACACCATGCTGCTACACACAGCCGGACTGGACCGTGACAGCTCTTCACCTCTAGGGGAATCGTGCAGCCTGCCCACTGGGAGCAAAGCACTGCTCCCGGCTCCTTCTCCTTGCAGGTGCCCATCAGTGTCGGCAATTCGAGTTCTTACCTTGTATTTCCCCCCCACACCCTCCAAAATACCTCCTTCAAGACCCTCATTCACTTGGCTTTCAAGTATCACCCCCACTTCTATGCTTAATCTGTCTCCTGACCTCTGCCGAGTTTTACCCCCTACTTCCCATCACACGCTGGATACCTCAGCCCGCTTGTCTCACCAGCTCCTTACACTCAACGGGCAGAGAACAAAAATCCCATCTTCTCGCTCTGTGCCTCTTGCCCTCAGTTAAGGGCAGGCAAATCCAGGGGGTCTCCCAGGACCGACACATTTCAGTTTATGGGGACCCTCCCTTTATTTTGCTTCCCATGTGGGGGCCAGGCGCCCGATCTTTTCGAATCTTCCTTGGATGTGTCTCTCATCTTTGTTTCTTCTTCTTCGTTACTGCCATTCTAACCTCTCACCCAGACTCATGCCTCCTTCATTACTTGTCCTCATTGCCTCCAATCAGCAACACCTCTTGATTGCTTAATCTTTGTAAAACATCAGACTCCTCCTGTTCAGAGTGCTTTAAATGCTTACCAAGCAAATCCCAAGGACTAAGCTGGCATTCAGAATTCAGGCCTAAATACTTTCAGACTTCTCTCCCAGTTCTCTCTGGCATTGAGTTGAGGCTCTAGTCCAGGGTTTTCAACCTTGCCACCTGTTGACTTTTAGGGCTGGATAATTCTTCACTTGATCTTAGCCAAAAGTCAGCGAATGGATGGGCTGGATAATTGTTGGCTGGAGGGGAGGGTCTGTCCCATGCGCTGCAGGACGCTCGGCAGCATTCCTGGTCTCTACTGACTAGGTCCCAGCAGCAGCCCCTCTCCCCCAGTTGTGATAACCCAAAATGCCTCCAGACATTGCCAAATGTCCCCTGAGGGGGACGACAACATCAGCTGGTTGAGAACCACTGCTTTAGCCAGACTGAATGTGGTTACCTTCGAGCCTTTACCCATGTGGTTCCCTGTCTGACATGCCTCTAGCCATGTCTACTTCTTACAATCCCACTCATTGTTCTTGTTCAGCTAAGACACTGCCTCTCACATGAGTTCTTGCACATGTGTCCCTGTCAAAAGAGATCTCTTTCCCCTCAAGTTCCTAAGCCCTGGGTGTCACCTCAGTAGGTTTCAGGTGCCCATGTCATCTTCTCTACCGGAGTGAAAGCTGCCTGAAAGTAGGCTCGGGGTCATCTTTTATTTCCCAAAATCATCAGCCCATTTCCTGGCCCATATTAGGAAGCTCTAGCTTCAGCTTCCTAAGCCCCTGCAGTTGTAAGAACAGGGCGAGGCAGTAACAACCCTGGCAAATGTTCTGAAGAGAGTCCCAGCATTAGCTTCTCTGAGGCTGCTCTGCTTGCCTGTCTCAAAGGTCAAGGAAGACACAGAGAGCAAATCCTGACCACTCCATCTAGGGTCCACCGTTGAGAGAAACAAGCAGGCAGCTTGTGAGGGAGGCCAGGGGCATGGTAAGTAAGCAGACAACCAACTTAATGAAAAGCAGACAGGCTGGTGTAAGAATGCTAAAATGCCTTTTAGAACGTGGCAGGTATATAAAAAAAGTCATAAGCAAGTTTACCATAAAGAAAAGAAGGCAGAAGATGGAGAGTCAAAAAAGCTAATTACATGGGAGGTTTTAAAACAGTCTAATGGAAAAGCTGAGTGAGTGAGACAGATAGCTGGGTAAGGTACCTGGTCACAGGGACATAAATCTGAAAAAGCAGCAGATTCTCCAGATAGGTCAGACAGATCACGTTTTGTTTTTAAAAGGGAAAGAACATGAAATTTGTGCACCGTTTTGTGTGTGTGTGTGTGTAGTTGTTGGGAGGGAAGGGTAACACTACTGATAAACTCTGAAGACAGAAACCATCTGTACAGTGAAGTGACTTAGAACTTGAGGCTCAGTCCAAAGCAGGAATTAAGTAGCTCCGCACAGTGCAGTCAGCACCATATGAGAAGCCACCTTCAGGGCACCACACACGGCTGCTAGAAACACCAACCCAAAAATGGACCATCAGGGTCTCAAAAGACAGGAGGCATCCAGAGGGTCTCTGTAGGACCAACCTAGCTCCTTAGGTTGAACCAATGCGGTCTCGCCACAGGCAAGGAAAACAGCGCCTCCCGCACAAAGTCGATTCCAAATGCATAAGCCTCCGGAGCATATTTCTTATGGAATGAAGACTGAGAAGAAAACAAAGACTGGGTAATCAAAGGAAGAGCGCAACACTAATTTTAGTGTTGTCAGGAGTCAGTCTTGCAAAAATACTTGCAAGTAAAAGGGAAGAAATCCCTTTGGCTCTGGAAAAATGTGTCTAGATAGACCACTAACAAAGGAAGCCTGAAAGAGACTTTATTTTCAAATTTTGTTTGACAGTGGTCTTTTTTTTTTTTTTTTCCTCCTCCCCTCTTTTGCTAACTTTCCTCTTTTACTCTGGGTTGGATCCTGATATTCTGGTTTTTATTTTGGTCTAGAATCATGTTGCTGGTGCTACTTAAATAAATAAATGGACTGAACTGCTAGTTGCACACTTTGATGCCCGCGAAATCGCAGAAAAATGGGGAGGCACAAGCACAGGGATCAAATGAGGCAACGTCCCATTCCTCTTAACTATTTTCCTCCAATCCCTTCTCTGACTTCCTTTTCGGCTGTCCAAATACCCTGTGGTGCCATCCCCACCCTTGTGCTTTGCCTGCTGTCTCCTCACGGTGTTTGACCATCAAGAGTCCTTTCTTAGCAGGTAGTGTGGGGTCCTATTTCATACTCACGTGCTGACATGGGGTGAGCAGAAATTAAGGGACCTATAACTTTTCCAATATGCTTGAAAGAGGACAGCGCCCTCACTCATAACACGGAGAATTCAGAAGCTGCCTCATATGCTTCTAGTAGAAGCAGAGAATTTACTTGCTGGGCTCGGCTCAGTGCCTGGCACGTGGGAAGCATTCAATAAATGTTAGTAATATTCTTTGTACTACTACTATGTAAGCCCCTCGAACTCTCCATGACCTACTATATGCTCTGGATGCTGCAGGAGACCTAGAAAAGCAGCTTTCATTCCTATCAAACCTCCTTTGGACAACAGATATTTTTTTCAATGCCCCTTGATCCTCTTGAGATGAAATTCGTAGCGAATACAATCTATGGACACACATAGTTAAAAATATAATCAATAGAATGCCTTAACTGCAAGATAAGGAAATGATACAGGAAAACAATGAGATGTATTTCTGTACGTAAATGCACAGGCACGGCTGTCCTAGCAGACAGAGCATGTGTTCGTATTCATACATAAAATTAACAGCCACGTGACAGGTGCACATGCAAACCAATACAGGTACCACCAAGCGATGACTCAAATACCACAAGCGGCATTGCCCTGAAAGCTGTATCACGAAGCTTCCTTTCTGCTCCTTGTTCCTAAGCCCTCTGTGCTTTGTTAGTTCTGGCCATTGGGCTGTGGAGGGGCCTCATTTGGGGGGAAGAAACATCCATGAGGGGCAAGCCCCTTCTACGTCTGCTTGAGATGGCTGGGGACAATCCTTGGTTAACAGTGCGCAGAGCCCACTGCCAACACTTGATGGACTTTTAGCATAAACAAAAAATAAACTTTGTTGTGTTAAGGGACCAGGATTTCCAGGCTAATTTGTTTCTGCAGCATAGCTGTGTGTATCCCTCAACTGTGAGCAACTCTTTTAAAATATACCCTGGTTTTACACAATTGTTGTACACCTGGAAAATTAGTGGATGTTAAAACCACGTAAAAAATACTTTGTTTTTAATATTGGAAACTAGGTTAAGATCATTATAAACAGCATTTTTACCTACTTAAATGACCAGCAGGAAGTTTGAGAGTTTGTGTAGACCAGGGACTGCGTGTGTTGAGAAAGAACGTTCAGTGCAGTGCAGAACATTTATTATCCTTGTTTCTCATTATTGGGATAACCAAAATGAACCTGCACAGTTCAAAACTTCCCCTGGAGGAACAGTACCTCTAGGCCAGGAACCTAGAGACAAGATCAACATGGGCTTGACTAGCAAAGCTGTGTGGAGTTTCATCAGTGAGTGGCTCATGGATTACAGAATCTTAGAGTACTGAACAATATTCCATAAGATATGAAAAAAAAAAAAAAAACAACCCAGCAAAATAAAGGGGTTCTCTGGTCACAGCTTGGGAACCTACAGGATACAGGAACTCTTCCGGCCTAAAGAGTATAGAGCGAGTTTCAGAGTCTTTCGGACATGGAGCGCTGCAAATCTCTCCCAGGGAGATATAGCCCACACTGTTCCCCACACTTTTTGAGCAGTCAGGCCTTTTGTTCCAGAGCTTTCTACAGAACTCAGGTTCTACAGGATATGCAATCTCCACTTTACAGATGAGCTCACCAAGACCCATGGAGAGTGAGAGGCTTGTGTCAACTTTTCAGTGAATTAGTAGCAGCGCTAAACCTAGAACCTCACTTAAAAATCCTTATTCTCAACCTTAAAAAGGAATTAAGTGAGATATATGCTCCCATTTGGAAGAACCTCAGAAACATTACCTGAAGTGGAAGAGACCAGACAAAAATGGTCACAAATTATAGGATTCCATTTATAGGAAGACATAGAGAATATGTCTTCATAGAGACCAGAGAATATTGCCTGCCAGGGGCTGATGAAGTATGGAGAGGGGAATGAGTGCTTAAGGGATATCTGGTTTCCTTGTGGGGTGATAAAAATAGTCTGGAACTAGGTAAAGGTGCTTGTTGCCTAACATCCTGAATGCCCTAAATGCCATGGATTTGTATACTTTAAAATGGTTAATTTTATGTTATGTGACTTTTATTAAAAATGAATAAATAAACAAGGTTAAAAAACAATATCCTTTTCTCTATATTATGGTCTTATCAATTTGAGTTCTCCAATATACTAGAAAGTAGCATGGCAGAATGATCTTTTCTATAAGTTTTCTCATATTATTGTTACAAATGTTATTTTATTACTTTTCATTTTCTGGTTATTGTGTAAGGAAGTGGATGCCATCAAACTACAGTGAAAGGTATTTTATGGGCATTGATTATAGGTGGAGAAAGATAATTCAGCTACTTTGAATGGGGTAGAGCGGTTTCCCATCCATTAGCTACTACAAGCTAGAGTCCGTGCTCTGCACAACAGAAATATCAGGGCACTGAAGTGGGATGAACAGGGGTTCAAATCCTGACTCCATTACTTCATAGCTATAAGTTACAGCAGGTTATTCAAATTCTCTGAGCTTCAATTTCCTTATGAGATATGGAGCACTAAAACTCACAACACAGAGTCATTGGGTGAATTAACAGCAATGACGTATTTATGTCTAGAACAGAACCTGAATCCATAATATGAAAACAACCCAAGTTCCAGTACATCCAAGCATGCTTTTTTCCTGGAAAGCTTACCAGTGGTGCCTAAAATTGCCTTCAGAGGGCCAGAGAGGTGCCCCAATCTATGGTAGGGCGTTTCTTTCTGAAGTTGAGGACATAGTCGGCTCCAAGAAAGAATTTCAGAGTGAAGATTTTCTTTGTTCTCTGACTCCGTGGGATGCTCTGTTGTACTGAGCAGATCAGAAAGTGAGAGCATTGGGCAGAATATCTTATGCATATGCATGTGTTTATAAAATAAGTGTCTGTAGAAGGGAACCCCTTCACATAATCAAGTCTGTCAGAAGAAAGACTCTCTGGAACCTTCATCTTTTGATCAATTGGGAACTAAGTGGGCATTTTAAGAAAAAACAAACACCTTTAGGCACAATTAATATGTTTCTTTAATACATTATGGTTCCTTTCATCTCTACTCAGTTTTAATAGTATAAAATGGTGTCTTAGAAAAAATACGGAAAAAATATGGAAAAGATTTTAAAGTAATTCAGTAGTCATACAATTGTCCACTGTACTACACAGAGGGACTTACGAATTGCAGATGGCAGGTTTGGGAGATTTGGTTTGTAAGAGGACGGAGCACCCTGAAGGCCTTGAGATTTATCTGCACCCAACCATCAAACTGTTTGGTGCCATTTTTCAGTTAGAAAAAAAAAATAAGCGAAGTTACTAACTCTAGTCACTGGAACTCCGCAAGCTTAACTCAATGCTGCTTAAGCCATTCTGGGAAACTGAGGAGCAAATTAAAACATTTTCATTCCTAAACTGCTGTTAGAGAAGCTCATTTCCAGATAACAATTTCTAAGTTTGGTAAACAGTCACTTACTTCCCAATCACAGAGTGCATTACACTGGCCCGTCGTGGGCTATGTAGGAGCCCAAAGACAAGAAGCTGTCCCCCCAGGGAAGCCTCACTGGCGAGACGGTGAGTTAGCTCCTATTTTTCCAAGATTGTTACTTTTTAATTCCAAGATGAGGGAAAACACAAATAAGCTTCCCGCTAAAAGCCAGCTCTTCTCTCAGGAGTTAAGCGATGGTGAAACAGAATGAGAAGAATGAAGGGCACAGGATTAATCATGTGGGAGGAAATCCTTTTAGAAAAAAAAATACAAAGCAAGGGTCTAGAAATGAGAAGGAGGGGCATGGGAGAACTTCCTGGCACCCTCTCTCGCAAAAGGAATGTGAATCGAGGGTTCAAATGCTCCCCACGTGTAGACTGACCCAAAATCGAGATATCATCCTGGGGGCAAGTGTCCAGGGGTTCTGAGTGTTGCAGTGACATCATCTGCCCCTCTAGAAGCCATTCACTTGGTGATCTGCAAGGCTCATCTATTCAATTGATTACACAGAGAAAGCCTGTTGGATTACTCATAACAAAGTGGGTAATGAGCAACAGAAATATGAGGCAGTTAATGAGTCTGTTCTCATGCGCATTAAAGCGGGTTGCTGGAATTGGGTAGCTCAAAATGAAAACACAGACTTAAAAAAAATAAAAGCAAAAACAAGTGCATTGAAAGAGATTAAAAAAAAAAAAAGCTGGCAAGATAGTTACCAAAATATTAACAATGATTATTTCTGGGTGATACAGATTCATCTGAATTTTATAATTATGGAAACATTTTCATAAGAAAATTTTACATTTAAAAGCAAAATACAGTTTGGATCAAATACTTTGGGATCAAAAAACAACATAAAGGCAGTAGCACTGAAGAAGAAACGGATGATCCAATATTAAGAAAACAGACATAAAAATAAACCAAACCAAATGGATCTCAATCCAGTGAATGAGAACCAGTCCCTAGGCAGTAGTAGGTTGAATAACTCAAAAAATGGAAAAATGGTAAAAATGTGGTCTTTTATGATAAAGACATGATTTAGAATTCTTTGATGGCCCAATTTAAAATTAAAAATGATTAAGTGGCTCTTACCTCTACATGTAAAATGAGTATTACACACTTTTGTGCCCCAAGGTTTGGTTCGTATATTCCTAAACAGTAATTCTGTATTTGACTGATATGATCTAAATACCTAAAATAATCTCACTTTTCAACAGAACTAGAATATTAATCCTGTAATACCTAAATATCAAGATTATGAGCCATAAAATTTCATGCAGTATTGTTTTAAGCGCTCTAATGTAAGAAAAAATGTGCCAGCATATGTAAAGAGTTCAGTTATGGTACAGACAGAGTATGGAATACTAAGCAATCCCTAAAGAGTAATTCAGATCCATCTGTACAAACGCTGGAAATATGTATACAAATCATCGTCTAATGGGGAAAAGAAAGGCACAGGACAGTACGCATGGTATTATTTTCTGTTGTTAAAAGAAGGAAGCGTGATTTTGCACATGTAATCTAGGAAGAACTTGGCCTTCTCTTCTCCAATATATGTACAAAGCTTGCTCTCTCCCTTCCTTCTGGGCTCTGCTTGAAAGTCATCTCAGAGAAAGCTTGCCCTGATCACCAAATCTGAAACCGAACCCTCTGGAATGTTCTACCTTTTATCCTACTGGATTTGTCTTCATAGCACACACATCACTACCATATTTTATATTACATTGCTATTGATTTATTGACTATCTCCGTATTAGAACACAGGTGTCATGAGAAGGGACACCTCATCTGTTTGTCACTGTTGTTTTCTCAGTACCTGTTCCTGGTACACAATAGGTACTCAAATATTTGTTGAGTGCATGAGTAAATAAATGTAATATATAAGTATACATATACACACATACAGACATATATGTATATACATATATTTATGCACATAAATATATACTTAATTACAGATGAAATGCGTAAATACCAGAAAAATCTCAAAATATATACATCAACTATTAATAGTGGTTACTCTTAGGAATGGGACAGATGGTAAGGAGGGAAGAAGGCCCTTATATTTTTTATATTATATGCTTCTGCCCTGTTTGAATAATTTGCAATAAGGATGAATTATGTTATAATAAAAAATACACAGATAATTTTCACATAAGGACTGGGGTTTGTAGAGCCTGCGTAGCTGCTTTAAAATATGTCCAGCGATTATATTTGGGTATCCAGTTTCTCAGCTAGAATGGTCGACAACTGAAGATATTTTTTATCAGTTACGACTGTGATCTTTTTACTTTAGGCAGTGGTTCTCAAACTTTAGTGTACACAGAATCATCTGCCCAGTTTGTTAAAAATATAGAGTCTCGGGGGCTCCTGGGTGGCTCAGTGGGTTAAGCCTCTGCCCTCAGCTCAGGTCATGATCTCAGGGTCCTGGGATCAAACACCACATTGGGCTCCCTGCTCATCAGAGAGCCTGCTTCCCCCTCTCTGCCTGCCTCTCTGTCTACTTATGATCTCTCTGTCAAATAAATACATAAAATCTTTTAAAAAAAAATGTAGAGTCTCAATGCACCTATCCCTGAAGATTCTGAACAGGGGTTGGGTAGCAGGAATTTCTATTAAAAAAGTTATCACCCAAGGTGATTGACTCAAAGCTCGCCTTTTGAGAAATGGCTCAAGATAGATTTGAGACAGGGAAGATGGAATCAACATATATTTAATGAGGAGCAATTATCTGCCAGGCAATTGTAGTTAATTAACATCAGATAAGTTTAATTAATTGGTTGTTAGTGGATGAGTATTTCAGCTGGCTGCATTTGCAACTAATTGGTAAGTGGTTAAACACTGTAACAGACTGAATAGAACAGAAAACGTTGGAAGTGAAATGTTATGATGTTGGTTTTGTGGTTCCATTTGTGAGAATTTTTAAATAATCTTAGCGTTCATAAAATGATGACATTATGCCATCATCTATATATGGGGGATGACAAATACATGGTATCTGAAAACAAAGGCCAGAGTATATCCCCACCGCACAATCACCATAGTGAAGTACCAGTTGGAAAGCCTTCGTTCTAGCCCCTTCTGACCACCACTATGTCCCTTCACTAGAGACAGGTATGTTATTAAAACCTGCTAGAGTTGAACTAGATAGCTGTAAGATCTCTTGTGGCTCTATCAACCTATTTTTCCAACACACATACCAGCTTTTCCTTTGTGTTATCCCTGATACTTCTGTGAAAGGTGCTTCCACATGCAATGACTCCAGATGCCTTCCCATTCTTCTACACTCACGCACACGTGCACACAGAACTATCGGCATATCCATAAAGGTTTCCAATACACCCAACTCACACACACATTTTGCTCTTATTCTATTATGAAGTACCCATCACAGGAAACAATTTCAAAAGGGTAAGTGAAAAATAACTTTGGGATGACTCCGTGAAAAAGGTATCAGGAACTGCTGATTTAGAGACCCAAAACAGAACAGCAGCAGGAGCAAACTGGTGTTACATGGGCCATGAAGCTCTGAGCCCATTTTAAGTACCCTACGATTGTGTCTGGAATTCTCACCTTTTCTGCTCTCATACGTTACTTCATTTACAAGGATTTATCCCAGTAAGACTATTTCATAAAAAAAAAACATAAAAATGAGAAGGTATTTTAAAACAAACAGACAAACAAACACCCTTCTCAGGAATCCTGGAGATCTCTAGATAAAATGATCCTGCAGATCTCTAAGTAAAATAAATCACCAGCAAATACATCAGCACCCACGAAGATATCAAAATAACATTTGAGAACCAAGAGACACAAGGGCTCAGTTCATACATTTTCCCCTTCACATCTCATTCTAGACTAATCGGGGGGCTCCGACTACCTCGCTGCCAGAATAATCTATATTCCACTTAGTGTTGCTGATGGTGGAGAGGAAGGAAATGAAAGAAAGGGGATGCCTCAAGAGGACGACAAAGAACAAGATCACAAGGACGCTGACTGCTAATTAGCCACATATTATAAATATGGGTAAATGCACGAGTCTTTCAACTTGTGAGCCCCTAAGTTCATATCTTGGATGGAAGTGAAAATGTGTTTGTCAGTACCATGCTGGTCTCTTTTCTCGAAAGATGATGGACAACAAGGAGCTGGGCGGAGGGCCGCTGCAAAGAGACGTGTGGTGACAGTAGGTGAGACCGCGGCAGCAGAGGCTGCGTCTGACCAGTGCTGTCCTCTTCTCCTGAAGCAACTTGTTTACCATCAGTTCTCAAAATCGGAAAACAGTCTGTTCTTTCAGTAGGGGCAGTTCCCCCCCTTTCCCTGAATAGTGCCTAGATTGTCCATCAGCAACTGAGAACCCTCGCGAGCCGTGTTTTTGAGCCCCTCCTCAAGCACTGAAGATTTTGTCTGAGTCAGAGGAATCCTGCAGGAATGGATTATAAAGCACCTCCAGGCTTGGGTACCAAGTCCCACTGCCTTTTGGGAAGCGAATTCAATTTATAGCTCCAATCTCCTGCTCTAAGTCCTGGTGGGGAGAACAGCCCCTTGGCCACACAGGAGCCAGCCCAGCAGCTGTTTAAGATGACGGGATCCAAAGAGAATTCTTAGCCAGGAGGCTGACGATAATGGCTGAGGCATCAAGTGGTCCAAAGGAAAGAAAAGATTCAGAGAGTTCTGTTTTTTTTTTTTTTTAAAGAATTATTTTAATACTGTCGAGAAGAAAGAAAAATATATCTACACATACACACTCCTTGGCTTTTTTGGACTGCTCTAATAAAATGGGAACATGGTGTTTTTAGCTTTCTCTTAAAAGCCTCTAGCCTGTCTCTTTCCTGCTGGATTTACAATGCTAAAAAGCAAAATCCCAGAAACCTATTTCTGTTTACTTAAGAAGGATAAAGTGTTACCCCAAAACAGAGGGGCCTTTTACAGAGATTGGAAAACAAATGGTTTAAGAGCATTAAGATCTACATATCTCTCATGCCAGCACATTTAAGGTCATCAATCAAACATAATCCTGAACATACGAGGTGCAAAAGTGCTAAAAAGGCCCCATTAAAATCCAAGCCTTTTCAGGTGCACCACCCAATCCTGAGAGTTATATACAAGGCAGAAACAGCTCAAGTTTATACACACAATACCATTAGGGACAATTTATCATGTCTTTAAAAGTGATCTATGGTACATTGTGAAATTGCTTATTAACTCCAGAAATAACAAACCCAGCTTGTGTTAACGCACTCGAATACTCAGAATCGAAATTTTGAAAACTTAAGCTAGAACCTATTCATATTTACAGCTTAAACTTTCTATTAGTCTACCTCCTAACTTGTATTTCAGATTTCTAAATTCATATTTTTCAACTAGCGTTAGAAACTACAGCTATTTCGACAAAAAGTTTTAAGATATTTGAATTATGTTTGCTTAACCAAATGCCTAAAAGAGCAAAGATTACACAAATGTACTCTGGGTAAAAAATCCAGATTATAGGACTTTTATAATTTCATCTTTAGAATCTTATTTTCTTTTAAAACATTGCCAGTCTGCACTTATTTCCCGATTCTTCTTTAATCCATTATAAAGAAATGTGTATTGTGACTGACTGCCCATAGTTCTGGCTCATCCATCTGACTTCATCACACTTTTTTTTTTTAAAGGTAGTTTTTGTTCTATAAATACAAGATTGTATACATAAAGATAGCACTCTTGGTCTGCATTAGAATCTACCAAAGCTAAAAATTATAGAAGTAAGTAAAAGGCAAAGCTCAAAACCAAGGACAGACCCTGCTATATCTCATGACCATTAATGTAAACTTTATGATGTTCCTCAACTTGCAATGGGGTTATGTTTTAAGAAACCATATTAAGTTGAAAATACTATAAGCTGAAAATGCATTTAATACACCCAGCATACCAAACCTCGTAGTTTACCCTCGCCTACCTTAAACATGCTTATTAGAACACTTATATTAGCCTACAGTTGGGCAAAAGCATCTAACACAAAGCCCATTTTATAATAAAGTGTGGAATATCGCATATGGTTTATTGAACACATACTAAAAATGAAAAGCAGAATGGCTGTAGGTGTACTGACCATGGCTAATGGGGAGCTGTGGCTGTAACTGCCTAACATTACAAGAGAGGACTGTACGGCATATCACTGGCCCGGGAAAAGATCCAAGTTCAAAATTCCAAGTACGGTTTCTACTGAATGGGTATCACTTTCCCATCGTCATGAAATCAAAAGATTGTAAGTCAAACCATCTTAAGTCAGGGACCATCCATATATTCTGAGGCCCCTTTGGTCAGCACAGGTCCTGGTTTCCAGGTTGGCTTTTGGGTATACCGATAGGCTCACTACATGGTATTGGTACAAATCTGTGCTCCCACTCCGATATAACAACTGTGTGTTTCTGTATCAGATGACTGACTACCCACACACAGAAAACATCACCTTTTGCGTTTCTTAGCAAGCTGACCCTGTAGCACAAAGACAACCAGAGCTAAGTGAACAGCTAGTTCTTTCTTGACTCCCACACCTGAGAAATGCTCTTCTTCCAGTGCTCATTCATTAAACAAACACCGGTACTATGGGTCAAGAACTGTGTTAGACACTCCACCTACTAAATGTACACCATATTTAAGGAGTACAGAGCCAGAAAATGGAAGCAAATGTGCAAAAACCGTGCAATGTTTCCAGGGACTCTGGAGTGGTCAGTTCCATATGGAAGAGTATGGGTCGGGAAAGGTTAAGAATTCAAGGCTACAGGTCATCACTGGAATAGCCAAGGCAGAAGCATATATATTACAAAGACCCCTAAAGACAGAGTTCAGAGCAGTCAGGATCAGTGGAACGAGACACAAGAATCTAAGTAGTAGCACAATGAGGTGGGATGGTTCACAGGTTAGGAGAACCGGGGTTCACGTTTGGCTCTTTTCTTGTTCTATGAACTTGGGAAAAGTACTTAACCTTCAGTTTTCATCTAAAAAATGGGCACAACGATGTCTATTTCATAAGGATGTTGTGGAGACCAAGAAAAATATATATAAAAATGCTTGGGAAGTGTACCTTAATCCAATATTCCTCCAGGCCTGTTTTGTGAGATGCTTGCTTCTCAGACCTCTGATATGCTCATGGACAATCTGACTCCCCAGCAGAGGGGTGTAGCCTGCAGCGGTGCACACAGACACTCGACCATGAAGCCCCCATCTGGTGGAACACCTACTTCCACAGGGGAAAGCACTTGGGAAACCGTGCCATAAGTCTTTAAACATGGATCTGCTTAGAGTTTAAAGTGACTATTAGAACATTGATTTGAAACTACCAAAACAAGAGTATGAAAGAGAATAGGTAGTTTTCTATAAATTTCAGCAAACAGCAACCAACTGGTTATCTGAATTCTCTCATAGAATGGGGAAAACCACAGTGCCCTATATAGAATTAAGCCCTGGCCTATAATCAAAGGCTTCTGACATTGGCCTGGTCTATTACATGCAGCACAGCCCATCTGTACCCTTAACTTTACTTCTAAGATCCTCATGCTCCATTACCCCAACTTTTCCTTTCTCTTATTTGTCCTATTTCTTGGCCATGGCTCAAAATTCCATTCACAAAGCATCCCCTCACTCTCTCCAGTCTATCCAAGTTCAACTGTTTCTTGAAAACCAGGTTTAAAATGGACGCCAACCAGAAGTCTCCTGAGTTTTCTCCAGTGGAATCCATTTCGTACTTTCGTATAAACCAGTAATAAGTGGTCTGCACCGTGTTGTAGCTGTCAGCCTGGCAAGCCAGCCTTCCCCAGAGAAGGGCTCTGTCCTTCCCATCCTACCTTAGTGCCTGGTCCAATGTATTACACATTAACGAACAACAACACAAAAATGCTTCTTGGATCAAATGGCTTCAGTGTTCTGACCAGTAAGAGTTAAGAGCTCAAAGAGTAAGAGACTATATCCCAATAATGAAATACAAAAGTCCAATAATAATTAGGTGAAAGGAACAACACACACTGTTAATGTTACATGCACTTGCTCACCAGGACTAAAAACACGGTGTGCTTTTACCTGTCCCCAGGGTTTCCACACGGTTGCCAGAATTATTTTAGTGGAGAGTTTTAAAAGTCCTGGGACTATTTCCAGATTTTTGTCGAACAGTTCTAAAATGAAAAATACAGCCCAGGGGGTTGAGCTTCCCCCTCACCCCACAACATGGATGTCCACATTTTCAACGCAGGATGTCCTTTCAATGATGCCCTCCCCCAGCTGGTGTCTCCTTTGCCTTCACTTCTAACTTCCCTCCTCCCCACCCGCTCCCTCCACTCATGAGTTGGCAAACAAACCGCTTCCACTGGCAGGAAACAGGTAAGAAAGACCCCTGCACTTTTTATCCCAAGCCTTACTAACAAGGAAGGAAGTCAATTAAAGTCTCATCTAGCAGACATTCTTCCCCCAGCTGTGTCTAGTCAAGAGCAGAACGATGATTATATGCATCTGGGCAAAACATTAAAGAGAAATGCTCTGTCAAAATTAGGTATGGTTTGGAAATAAGAAACAAACATAGTTTGTATATTCTGTAGAAGCAACATTGAAATAGCACCAGGCCAGCCCTGTAGCTTGGATGCTTCCAAGGTGCAGGCAGGGTGTGGTTCAAAGAAGAGCTATGGGGGTGTCAGGCCAGCTTTTTGAAATGAGACTGTAAGGTCCCCGAGCATGGGGCCCACATTGGCTCCAGTCCTGGGAGGATGCCCCACCCCCAAGCCCTTGCTCTCGTACAGGTACTGGTCAGAGGAATTATGCTCATTAGCTATCTGCCCCATTTCCACATATTTCGTTCCAGTAAGCCTCCTTCTACTGCTTCTCCCAAAGAACAATTTCATTCCAGATGCAATGGATTGGCTCAGACCATGCATACACTTATCCCTTCAATCATGGGAGCCAGTTGGAAAAAACAAACACAAAAAACAAAACTAGTTTCGTTTTGATGTGATACACTCCTTACGACCATTTTCCGAACCCACTGCAGAGTATGTATTACTTCTTTAAAAAATAAAGAGCAATAAAATCCCTGTTTACTAATGTGTCGGGCATTAATTCCAAAGGATCTGTTTACCTTTCCTTAGAGATTCTTACGACCATTTTCCGAACCCACTGCAGAGTATGTATTACTTCTTTAAAAAATAAAGAGCAATAAAATCCCTGTTTACTAATGTGTCGGGCATTAATTCCAAAGGATCTGTTTACCTTTCCTTAGAGATTCTCCTAGTCATTTATTTGTGGCTCAGGGACACAGTGGGTCGTGCTAAGAAAGCTGACTTCCATCATTTCAGTGTACTTCACTAACCTAGCCTTCCAAGCTCACCTCTTCTCAGCCGGCCTGCTGGACTACCCTCATCACCCATCATGCTTTCCCCCTTCTGCTATTCACCTTGGATACCCTAATACAATTCAGTCAAGGTAGACTCAAACCTGCACGGTAGACTCTGCATGCCCTTGGTCCCAGCATCCCACCCATGGTTTGTACATTCTAGCTATCAATATTTTAAAGCTCAACTCAAAAATCATATTATTTCCTAAACCTAAGTTATGAATATAAATCTTATCATACTTGTTTAGATTTGCATTTAGGTTTAATAATTTCTTTGCTCACTTTTTTTCTTGTACCGTACATCTTCCTTCAGGAGTCATTTTCCTTCTTTCTGAAGTACTTTTTTAAAAAAGTTCCTTTGGTGAAAATCCACAGATGGATCTTCTCTCTTAGTCTCTGTTTATCTAAAAATGTTTTGCTCTTAATATGGAAAGATACTTTGCTGGGATGACAATTCTAGGCTGGCAGTTATTTTTCTCTTACAACTTGGAAGACATTATTCTACCATCTTATGACTTTGGTTCTTGAGATGCCCAGTTTCAATCAAACTTGTCATTTGTTTATAGGTGATATGTCTTTTTACCTCTGGCTGCTTTTACTTCCTGTTAGTTCTGGTGTTCTGCCCTTTTTCTACAATGTGTCTAGATGTGAAATTCTTTGTATTTATTTTGGTTGGTATAATTGTGTATTTGTGGATTTAAGTCTTTTGCCAGATATGAAAATTCTCAGCTATTATCTTCTCAAATATTGCTCCTCTAACTTCTCATTCTGGAACTCTGATTTGGTGTTCTCTAGATCTTCTCTTTAGATCTTCTAGGACTCAACAGCTCCCTCATGTTGTTCATCTCATTCTTCTCTCTGTGATCAGTTCTGCACAATTTCTTTGAATATATTTTCCATTTCACTAGTTGTCTCTTCAGCTTTGTTTAATCTCCTTTAAATGCATTCATTCAGATTTTAGTATCAAAAAGTTCCATCTCATTCTTTGTGATCATCTTAAGTTTCATATTCCTTGATCATTTAAAAATTCCATTTTTATTTTCTGTAAGTATTATATATACACTCGTATTTATATTCTATGTTGATAAATCCAGTATTTGAGAACCATAGAAAGTCAAAATGTGTTGTTTGCTGTCTGACTCCTACTTATGGTGATGTTTTTTTCTTTGTGTGTTTGGTAAATTTTTTATTATAAGCTCATATTTTGCTAAATGTAACCTGTGGGGGGGGGGCGCCTGGGTGGCTCAGTGGGTTAAAGCCTCTGCCTTCGGCTCAGGTCATGATCCCAGGGTACTGGGATCAAGCCCCACATTAGGCTCTGTGCTCAGTGGGGAGCCTGCTTCCTCCTCTCTCTCTGCCTGCCTCTCCACCTACTTGTGATCTCTGTCAAATAAATAAATAAAAATCTAAAAAGAAGAAAAAAGAAATGTAACCTGCTGGAATCCAGACAGCTTAATTTAGGGATGCCTTTTCCAGAAAAAAAAAAATTATTTACTTTTGCTGGAAGCCAACTGGTATGATCTACCCAGGACTAGTCTAACCCTTTTAACTGCCACAGAAGACTTCCAAGGTTAGCTCTCCCACTTTATGGGTTCGGGTGTGTGCATGCGTGTGCACCTGCAAGGGTGTGTGCACTCCGCCATCTTGGGTTCCCAAGTGCAGTGCTGGTGGTTGCATTTAGTCCCCAGGCATCTTAGGTTTTCTGCTTCACTTACAGCTCACCAATCTTTATTCTGGTTTTAGCTTACTATTTCCCCCCTTCCCTCCTCGGAGACGTCCCTCATTTTCTTGAAAATACTTCAATGCATCAAATAATGTTTCATTCATCTCACATCCAGTTATGTCATAGATTCAGATATCTTATCTGTCTCAACCAATGTAGCTTTTTGTTTGTTTGTTCAGTTCAAAAGTTCTAAGGTTTGACCATTCAATAAAATCACTACCCTTAGTTTCACTGTTTTCTAGAGGTATGTATTTTACTTTTTATTTACAGAATAATAGACTATTAGAGTAGCAAGGCATGCAAGTGATTATTCAACACAGCATTTCCTGTGGGAGGTATTGCTGGTATTTTGGTCAGGAGGATCCTTTGTCCATTTGACTGTCTCAAACACTTCAAGGCATTTAACATCCCTGACCTCTACCTGCCAAACACAGGTAATTGACACGATTGAAAATATCACTCATTTCCAATAGCCTCCTAGGTTGAGAACTTTGATGGTTGATCCTTTCGTTTTACAGATGGAAAATGTCTGCTTTTAAGATGAAGGAAAAAATCCAGAGATGACCCATGAGGAGACTAAATGTGACCTAGCTCTTATCTGTCTCTGGGCTCATTCCACCACACTGTCTCTCAGTTCCTTGGTGTGCCATACTCCTTTCTGCAGCAGGGCCTTTGCACTTGGCCCTTTCTTCTGTCTGGTGGCCCATTCCCACCTCCCACCCTTCTCCACTCAAACGGCCTACTAACTTATTCATCTTCCTGATCACACATTAAATGTCAGTTATATAGGAAAATTTCACTGACCTCCCAGACTAGGATCAAGATCTTTTCCATGCTTTAGTAGTCCTCTGGACTCCTCTCAAGCCACTTAATATGATTTAAAATTTCTATATGGTAGCAACTATAATAAGGTCCACGGGGATAGAAATGTCTCTTTTGTTCACCACTGATTTATCTGTACCTAACAAGTGACTGCTACATAACAGGGGCTTAAAAAATATTTGTTAAATACATGAACAACGTAAAAAGTCACTGATGTGTGACCCATTCAAAAAAGAAGGGATGTGGGGCGCCTGGGTGGATCAGTGGGTTAAGCCTCTGCCTTCGGCTCAAGTCTTGATCTCAGGGTCCTGGGATCAAGTCCCGCATCAGGCTCTCTGCTCAGCAGGGAGCCTGCTTCCCTCTCTCTTTCTCTCTGCCTGCCTCTCTGTCTACTTGTGATCTCTCTCTGTTAAATAAATAAATAAAATCTTTAAAAAAAAAAAAAGAAGGGATGTGATCTTTCAGAAAAGTTCAAGACTCCATTGACAGTACCCATTAGGACCTGAGTTGCAAAAGAAATATATCTAAATATTAATTTAAAAGTCCTTTTTGCTGTCATCTGTTCACCAAATGGAAATCTCTCAATCTAGAGTATCTCAGAAAAAACTCTTCCTTGCTACACTACAGTGACAGTTGATTCTTGCAAACAATCATTTGAGCAAACATTTTGCTCAAGATGTTCAGTGATTTCAGGACGCCTGGGTGGCTCAGTTGGTTAAGCGGCTGCCTTCGGCTCAGGTCATGATCCTAGCATCCTGGGATCGAGTCCCATATCGGACTCCTTGCTCAGCAGGGAGCCTGCTTCTCCCTCTGCCTCTGCCTACCTCTCTGCCGGCTTGTGATCTTTCTCTCTCTGTCTCTCTCTCTGTGACAAATAAATAAATAAAATCTTTAAAAAAAAAAAAGATGTTCAGTGATTTCACATTTAATGCATATATATTTCCTCCAGAAAGCCAATACCATGGACTGCCACACTATCTTATTGGAAATCCTTAACCTGTTGCCAATAGGAACTTTGGATATTTATGGATTTTTAAGTTTTCAGTTAATAATTTCAACAATGATCCATTTGCCATATATTCTGGAAATGTGAATCTCATTATCTGTCTACTCCATCCGTTTTCTTGGATTGAGTCATCAATACGATTCTACTTAAAGGCTACTTATCCATACTGGTCACGTACTTATGAAAAAAAAAAAATAGCCACATATTTTTTTGGTCTACATTCTTATCCGTGCAACTGACCTTGCTTTCCACTCACTGTGAACCCCGTCTGATGCCACCGACCTCACGGGATTTACACTGACATGATCCTTTCGTACCACACCTTGTGACCAACATCTGACAACAGCCTCTTCTGTTAATTTGAATTTACAAACTGGTCAAGCCTATGAAATCTCCATAAATCCTCAAGTTGCCCAACTATCTCAAGGTTTCCTTGTCTTTTCAAGCACACAGCAGACTTTTGGGTTCTCTATAGTTATCCAGAGGAAGAAAAGAAAATTCCTATCAAAGACTCTTATTTTTTGAGGATGCCCTCCAAAAGATAATTTCTCAAGAGACTAACTTGGTCAACCATCCACCCGGTATGATAAAATCATGGGTGGTCTTTTTGTTTTTCCCCATAAACTTATGGTAAACCACAAAAGAGTGACCCAATTATAAACTATCACTGTCTACACTTTTTTCCCCCTTCAAGTGTAGTAAGGTTTCATTCCACTCTTAAAAAAAGCAAACCACCACCCCCTTAGATGACAAGGGCATGAGTAAGGAAAACAGGTTGTGGAGAAAGAAGCGAAATTCTTCATCATTTGATAAAACTGGATGCCAGTGTCCCTGCACCTTAAAAAGTCCTGAAGAAAACTTGCTTCGTGAGACTTAAGACCAGGTCTGGCAAAGGTACAAAAGTCAGGGAGGGTTTCCTCTAATCCCCTCCCTTAAATAACAAACTCAGGTGTTAGCTGAGCACATTTCCATGAATTAAATCAGCTTTGGGAAGCCCACATGGAGGGGTTATTTCCTCTAAAAAACATTTCTCTTTGTATAAAGCTAAAAAAAATGAAAGTATTTTCACCAAATGAAACATGGACTTCTAGAGAGAGTTGAATGGGAAAAAAAAAATGGAAGGAAAAAATGGAACAACAAAAAGAGATGGTTAATGGGAGGCTGTTGAATTTCCCAAGCAAGCAATATGAGTTTAATTGAGGCTGACGCATGACAGACTCGCATGCACAGTATCGCCCAGGCCCCGACTGAAGCTGCTGACAGAGGGTAAATGGTGCACGGCAGCGGGGCCTGCCCTGGCCTGGCATGGCGACGGAAGTGCATTGAGCCTGTCAGGAGATAGCACGAGGGCTAATGAAGGGCAGCCCTTGTTTTTAAAATTCTTCTCACTTAGTTTTGGATCAGACTCTACACCATAGAGCCTTCTCAACCTTTTAGTGCTCAGTTAAGGATATGTGACACTTATTTAAAAATTAATGCATTCTAATCAATTTCAAGTTAGACAGCAAAGAGTCTGCAAAAAAAGGGGAGACAAAAAGAGAAAGAGGCAGAAGGAGAAGAGGGGGGGAAAAAAGCAAGAGAGAATGAGCTCTATAAATCTGGAAGGAGGTAGAACATGAGAAATCGGGCATAAGAAGTACCTATGTGTTTTTGGACATCTTTGGGGGAGGGTATAAAACATCCTTTGTATATTCTCCCAATAGTGTACAAAGTCCAGGAACCGAAGAGTAAAGAGACCAATGCAAAAAGAATTTTTAACATTTGTAAAAAACCCACAAATATAACCTTAAAAAAAAACCCCTTTTTTCCCCCCAGTCACCATGAGAGTACTGTATATCCTATTAGTAAAACATTTTCTTCATTGCCCCATGGTGGAGAGTCTTCTGAAATGACTGAATATGTGTATCAAATATGTGCCTTAATAGAAATAGTAATATTTATATTCCCGATTTAATAAATATTAAAGAAAAACTATCACTCATTTTAAATAAGTATCCAGAGATGCAAGCATCAAGTCTGTATTACCTGTTTTATTTATCCTATTGCCAACAGAGAAAAGTGCTTAATTGCGATACTGTTATTTACATGTTTTAGGTATATGAAAATCACACATACGTAATCCACATTTTGGAGGTTATTACTTGTGAAAGACTTCTTTAAAACGGTGTTGGCCATTTTAGCATAAATAGTGGAAGGTAGAAAGAAATCACTCTGGGTTATAAGTCTAAAAGATCAAATTTATTAATGAAGATCACAGTTTAACTTAAACTGAAAACTCTGTTACCTCATTTTCTAATAACACTAATTAAAACCAAATTTACCTTTCTAGACCATTCTAGGGATAAATCTCTGCCTAACTAGATCAGGTCTCGATAATAGAATATGAAAATACACCCATTTATAGTCACATGAAAATCCTGATACCTATTTTCAAGCTCAATCATGGAACACTACGTCAAAAACTAATGGTGTACTGTACGGTGACTAACATAACACAATTAAAAAAAAAAAACCCAGACAGAGTAAACATAAAATAAATAAAAGTAATTTGGGAATTCACAGGTTGGGACTCAAAGAAAAATAACTCTTTAATAATAACTATCTTTCTCGGGGCACCTGGGTGGCTCAGTCGTTAAGCGACTGCCTTCGGCTCAGGACATGGTCCCAGGTCCTGGGATCAAGCACCCCATTGGGCTCCCTGCTCAGTGTGGAGCCTGCTCCTCCCTCTCCCACTCCCTCTGCTTGTGTTCCCCCTCTTACTGTGTCTCTCTCTGTCAAAGAAATAAATAAAATCTTCAAAAAAATAATTATCTTTCTCTATAAATAAGCTTTACAAAAAATGACCCTTTCATCAGATTTTAAAATAAACGTAACAAAAAAAAAAACAACAACTTTTTTTTTTTTTTTTTTTAGATTTGGTTTTAATATTCCCAAGATATCAATTTAGGGTATTGGTGTTAAAATTCAATTTTTTCCAATGACCACAACTTGATTACTTCCAAGTAATTCAAAAAGCTTTCTATAGAATCTCATACTCACCTCTACAACACGCATTGAGCACATGTAGAATGTATACAAATGAGCAAAACAGCTTGCTAAATTACCAGGGAGCTTTTAGGGAACTCACATACTGGAAACATGGGCAACCATCAGAGCTTCTAATCCTTTCACAAGTTATTTGCTCAATAGTATGACAATGTAGATAGTATATAATGTATATAGATAATATAATACATAGTATATAATGTATATAGATAATAGTATGATAATGAAAACAAGGGGAATGGCAACAGAGTGTAGCAAATAAAACTCAGCAGATACACATTTTATTCTGTTTTACTTGTGTCTGGCAAGAGATCTTACTTGTAACTCATTCCTAGAACCACTGAGCTTCAGCCAAAGCAAGTAACATCACTCCGTTACTGTTTCTTATTGAAGAGTAGTCTTTGTCAGTGTCACCACGAGGGGACAGCTCTCATTACAAATGACTGAGATTAAAAGCTGTTCTAGGTTTCTTTACAGTTGGCATAAAGTAATCTAGGTGGAGGTTATAGTTGGCCATATTGAGAAAGTAGCAAAAATCACCATGACAACAACTGACATTTTCACTTCATTTGTTTACTGGGAAGTCTAGATCATCTAGATCATCCTGTGATTTAGAGAGACAAAAATTCTTGAACAAACGTTTCGTCTAAAGTGCTAGGTGGCAATGAGCTATCAAAGCAAAGTAAAAGAAATGTCAATACAAATGCAATGTTTCCTTTTGGTTAAAATTATTTTATCAGTTAGGTTGTAATATCAGAGTCAATCATCTAAAAAATTCGGGTAGGAGATTAAAAAGTGGACTGGATGACTTCAGAGATCCCTTCCAAAGCAAGGATTCTTTGACTTTATGCCACAGTTTGGTATTTATGGACTGGGAGATGCTCTGAAAGGCAAAGGAAAAAACGAGGCTCAGGAGATTATTGATTTGGGGCTTTTACATAGAGCATCAACTGTAATTACTGGACCTTTTGATGCTCTTAGGGCCTCTACTAGAGCTGCCTGTGTTTTCCAGAGGCTTAGCCACAGAGCAGACCTACGTGGACAGTCTGGAAAAAGCTTGAAAACAAAATGAAGAGAAAAGGATGTATTTTCTGACTCCCTAGCAGAGTGAAGAGGATTTTAACCAGAACAAGACCAGTTAAATGTGATGTTACATGTTGTGTGCCTGAAGCTAATATAACACGATGTGGCAACTATACTCAAGTTAAATGAATGAATGAATGATGAATGAATGACATATACACACACACACACAAACAAAATGAAATAGAATACGCTGATGCTGCATGTATATAATAAGCACTTATTTGGTCTAGCACCTTCCAAGCCTACATATTTTTAGAAATTCAGTATCCATGTGCAGTGATCAAGCTTTTCTTTTCCTGTGTGTTTTGCAAATATTTTCTATAAAAGCAGGGTTTGAGCTTTTAAAATGCCTGGCAATAAACTGTCATGATGTCATGATAATAAGGTTAACTTTCTCCATTGTTTTGCAAGTGAGAGTCACAGTCCCATGCAGGACACAGTGACCTGCCCAAGGACTGCCCAGACCTTTATCGGTAAGCCCCCTCTGTGTGGACTTGGGACCGCTACTCAGTGGGGGATCAATGAGTATGCCAAACAAAACCCGTTTGACTCACTAACACGATTTAATTTTTTTTTTTTTTTAATGGAGGGGTGATGATATGTCAGGGAGGGCTGAATATTAAATAAAAGCTTGAGATCATTGTATGATGACAGAATGCTCGGAAGACTTCAAGAATTAGGACTTCTCATTCTTAAAATGAGAAACATGGCTTCTATGCAGAGTCATGTAACTAAATTAGTAAAAGCTACCATATTATCACCTATCTTTTTAAGCTTTATTGTTGGTCTACTATGCTCTAGGTATTAGATTCAGGAAGGGTATTTATTTATTTATTTTTAAGTTTATTTATGTTTATTTACTTATTTAAGTAATCTCTACACCCAATGTGGGGCTTGAACTTGTGGCCCCAATGTCCAGAGTCATGGGCTCTTCTGATTGAGCCGTCCAGGCACCCCGGATTCAGTTTTAGTATATGTGCTGCTGAAGCGAGCACGCACCCCAGATTCAGGAAGGGCATTTTAAAAACTAGTAAGATATGATCCCTCATACTCAAATTATTTTGGAGATTTTTTTTTAAATGTTACAATAACTGTAATTATTTTTAAAGCTATTTTTAGCCACCTAAAAAGACATTTTTTATATATGTCTAGTGATCTTCTTCTAAAGCTGAGGCCACCTTCATTAATTTAACCATTTAAAATGCTTGTTCAATATTACTTGCTTCCTTCACTTAGCATAAGTTTTTATTTTAATGAATTCTCTTTCAAAGAGCAAAAACATACCTCATCACTTAATCCCTCCCCAAAGCATATACCAAGTTTTTCAGGAGCATTAAGCAGCATAGTAAAAGAGGAACTTCTGAAAATTTACTGATATATAAATAAATTAAGATCCACTAAATCTTTATCATAGCCATATATCTCAGACACAGACAAAAATTTTCCGATGAGAATTCTTTCTATAGATTTTTACTTCCAAGCCCAATTTTACTTGTTAACCTAGTTAAAATGGTAAATGTACAAAGATTTGACCAAAGGCAGAGTGACTGCAAAAGCTGCTAATCTCCAGATAGCTACACCAACCAACAGATGCTAATCAAAATGCAAAACGAGTGAGACCACATCCTGGTCACTTAACAGCAGTTTCCAAGCAATGTGGAAAGAGTGAACAAGAAACCAGAGGTGTTAAGGATTTTATTTTTCTGACCAACAAAGGTCAGATATACTGCATCTGAACGCTACATCTTAAGAAAATCATTATTTTAATGCTGAGATCCCAGTGAATAGAATAGCTTTCAAATATTAAAATCTCTGTGGTAGACTCTGACCTCAGGATAACAAGAAAATGACAGGCGCTTATTTTTCTACATATAAAAATGACACTTATTGTAAGGTCATTATATAAAAGGCCTATTTCCCCTTCATGAAATAAATAATTATACCACTGATTCAATATGCTTGCCAGCATGTCTACATGTGGTTTGAGTGGTTATTTCAACCACCTAAATATAGAAAAGAACTAATACCTACAAACTTAAAAACTATGGTCCAAGTGGCCCGTAGACCTTGTGTATCATTTCTCCCCTGGCAAATCACTTTCACTGCTTCCTCAAGCACCCCGTAAGTGTTCTGTTTATACACATGGTGCTTTACTGATCACAACCAGAGGACCAGGTGTACTTTGTTCCAAAAAGTAAACAGTTGGTTAAATAGATACATGACTGTATTGTAAATGCTCTGGGAGTGTGGTCTAATTCTGCTGGAAGGATGCCTTCTTTAAGAAATCCTAAAAGAGATTAAAGTGAAAATATTGAAAGGAAGGAGGTATGAGGTGACTATTTGTATTACAGAAATGGTTCCCAGTAGAGTGCTGTGGAGGCCAGCCTTCAACATGGCTCTCAGTGATTCCCACCGCCTGGTGATATTCCCTGTGCAGTCCCCTCCCACATTGTATCAGGGCTGGTCTGTGTGATCAAGAGAATACTGCAGAAGTGATGATATGTCAATTCCAAGACTAGGTTACAAAAGACATTAAGACTTCTGTCTTGGCCGTTCTCACCTTCTTCACTCTTTCTTGGGTCACTTGATTTGGTAGGAACCAGCTGCCATTTTGTGAGTACACTCGCCTAGGGAGAGGTTCCAAAGGTGGAATAAAACCTTGAGGCCTCCAGAGAGCAGCCATGAGGGAACTCATGAACATGAGTTCAGATTTTCCAGCCCCAGCCGTGCCTTCTGATCACTGCGGCTCTAGGGGCTGGTGTAGGCAGAAAGACTTGATGAAGAAGGGGAGACTCAAGCTGGTAGACAGTATCACACAATGACCCAAAGAGTGTATGTGGCTCACAGATGAGTTTTGTTTGGGCCCCACAGTGCTCTAAAATATGGCAATTTCCATGAGAATATCTGAATTTCTAGCTTTGCTTGAGAAGTTAGACCATCTTATGAATTCAGATTCTCCCTCATCACCACTCCCCCTTCTAGGGACACGACACATGCTTGTCTCCACAATGCTCCGTTGTGCTGTGCCCAGTCTACATGACTCATTTCCCTGACCTGTCAGCACCTTCTAAGTAAGCATTATTGATGAGGTAAGAATTATGTGGGACTGCACACACAGGTTGGACATGACTAGGTAGGTATTAAGTCTTGGCTCTATTGTTTTTAACCTATCTGTCTTGCACACGTGTATTTCTTAGTGGCCCCAGATATCTGAGTTACAGACACCTGAAGTGGATAGAGGGAGAGGTGAGCATCTAGTGGATATATAACCGTCCCTGGAGGTAGGCAGCTCCATGCAATTAAGAACAACATGTTTAGGGCGCCTGGGTCTCTCAGTTAGTTCAGGGTCTAACTCTTGATTTAGGCTCTGGTCATGATCTCAGGGTTGTGAGATGGAGCCTAGCATCAAGCTCCACACCCAGTGGGAAGTCTGCTGGGGATTCTTTCTCTCTCCCTCTGCTCCTCCCCCTCGATCTCTCTCTATCTAAAATAAAAAAAAATAAATAAATCTTAAAAAAAAAACCAACAAAAACAAAAATGCAGCATGCTTGGCTAGTGGCTAAGAAATAAGTGAGGTCGTAGTGGGGGTGGAAAAAAAGCTATGATCCTGTCCTTTTTTTTGCCTGGAAAAGTGGAAGAAACCAATTTTCCCTTCTTCCAGATGACTTGTTTACCCTCTTGTATATTCCTTTCCCCTTCTACGCTGTTCCTAGTGTACGCTATGGCCCAGCCTCCTCTGGGTAAATATGTTGGAGTGAAAAGAGGAGAAGGAGACACTGCACAGATTGTTCCGTCTGTCTCCCCCCACGAGCCAGGCCTGGGTCTCTGTCACACTCTGGGGTGTGAAGGGAACTAGAAGGGGCAAAACAGGAACCTGTGGAGGGTGGAGTCTCCGTGTGGTGGAAGGTCAGGCTGGAAAGGCAGCTGGGCAACTGTGTGCGGGTCAGGAACACAACCAAGACCAAAAATAACGTAGCTCCAGTTGGGAAAAGTTATAAGGTACTCTGAAAGGAATTTCTATTGATTTGGGGATTTTCTCCTTTGCACAAATTTTCAGAAGAGGCTCCTCACAAGAGAGGTATAATGTCGAGACAAAGAGATGGACACAGTTATATATGTAACTAATAAATTAACTCAAAATTGACAACTTCTATGAGTTTCTGTGTACTTGAGAACAATGTCCATTTGGACACCTTTTGACCTTATTCTAAATGAGAAGGCTATTTCATTTACCTAGATGGGTAAAATGTACTTAGCGGTCATCACTGTATACTAAGAAGTGTGCCATTAATTAGACAGGGTCATCCATCATAAATTAAACATGAAGAATCAGAAATTTGATGTCTTGTATTTCTTTGGCTTTTAACTCTCACACAGTATTTTTTTTCTCAAATGCATTCCTTTGTTCTCTAGAAATAGTCAGATGATATACAGTAATATGCCCAAATAGCTCCACAAGAGAGAGGTGATATGTAGAACCAGATTGAAATCTAGAAGCTACATAATCAGTAGCTTCTTCGTGCATAGGAATGTCAAATTACCTGAAAGCCTCAAAGACACATCTATGGACTGTGAGGAGGCAAACATATATATATACACACACACACTATGAAGCCCTTTCAACTAGAATGCCGGATATTTTCTTTTCTTGAACTTTCCAGTTTACCATGTTAATATTCATGGGCAATTCCCACTTGCAGAAATACTTCATCTGGTGGGATGCCAGTTGAGCAAGACGCTCTGTAAAGAAAGAGCTTGGGATCAAATCAATGTGCGAGCACTGCCCTTGTCCCATTATTTGTTTGAACTTGAGAAATGATAGAAAGGAAAATGTTGAAGACAATGTCCATGGCATTCCTGCTGTGAGAGCCCATGAAAAGAATGGCATGTAAAACTCGGGCTTAAGGAGAGCTGTGCTTTTCCAAACCAAATGGTATGTTTTATCTTTTAGTGACTTTGACTCTTATGACTGGGCAGACTTTCATCTTTGGCCAATAGAAAGTTCAGAGGCAATTTTATAAGCTACTTCTAATTAACTGATAGGGCCTTACAGAGTGTATTTCTGACCAACTTCACTTTGTTATTATTTTCTCTTTGCCCTCATTTTCTTTAATCCTAGTGTACCTTACTTACATTCTTTCTAGGAACAAGAAAAAGCAAAAGTGGAAAGAGAGGAAGACGGGGGGAGAAGGGAAAGAGAGAGAGAGAGAGAGAGAGCAAATGGGATAGAGAAATAGACAATCACAATTTACTGGGATCCTACTTTGTGTTAGGTGTTGTTCTAATTCTTTACATGTATGTGCTTTAACTCTTTTTTTTTTTTTTAAGATTTACTTATTTATTTGAGAGAGAGAGAGAGAACATGTGAGTGGGGACGGCAGAAGGAGAGGGAGAGACAGAATCTCTAGCAGACTCCCTGCTAAGTGTGAAGCCTGACTCAGGCCTCAAACCCACAACCCTGAGACCACAACCTGAGCCAAAATCAAGAGCCAGATGCTCAAATGACTGAGCCACCAAGACCATGTATAACTATGTATAACTCTTTACATGTATCTTCCTAACAACCCATGAAATTAAGAACCCCATTTCATAGGTGAAAAAATGAGGCATAAAGAGATGGGATAACCCACCTCAATTAATATGGTTGGTGGAGGCAATGTCTGGATTCAAACCCAGGTAGGCAGGCAGGCTCCGGAGCATCCACCGTGCAAAATTAATGAATAGGTTAAAGGGTTTAGCATTCCCTCTACACTGGTTTACTCTTACCCTTGAACGTTTGGTTAACTCCCAGACCAAAAAATTTTTCTTTTTTTTTTTTCTTTGAGACAGAGAGAGAGTGCACACTTGCAGGGGGAGGGGCAGAGGGAAAGAATCCCTAGCAGACTCCCCACCGAGCATGGAGCCCAAAGAGGGGCTTGATCCCACAACCCCAACATCATAATCTGAGGTGAAATCAAGAGTTGGATACTTAACTGACTGAGCCACCCAGGTGCCCCCAAATGAGTTTATTTCCAAAGCATGATGATCTGCAGTGACCCCCCCCGCCCCCATCCCCAATGACAGCATGGAGAACAATGGAAGATGCTACAAGGAAACTGTGAGCCAGCACCTGACTTAATTGTTTTTAAGGGGGATGAGCTCATGGAGGTTTTGCTATTGTTTTGGGGTGATGTCAAATGTCAACAGTTAACTATTTTTCTCCTTTATAGGTAACCAGACACACAGCTAGGCCTTGTATGTCTGGCAGGGTGGACAGTGAAGAGTGAGGTGGGAGGGTAGGGGCAGAAAGGTCCCTGATAGGGAACTAATTCTTGTTTATCATTTACTGAGCTAGTCTGAAGACATAATACTCCTCTGATTACCTAAGAAATCTGTGAGCATCCTATGTAAAGGGAAGGGATTTTAGAAAGTCCTAGGGCATATTTTGGACCCAAAGTGTGAAGAAGTCAGTTTGAAGTAAAACAGCATTTAATTCCTGTGGGAGAAAAGAATCTGAATGAGACGAATTGTGGCAACTAAGAGAAATACTATTACTACAGAAATAGATCAAACCCAAGCCAAGCCAAACACAAAACACAATAAAATAAAATGGAGACACTTTATAATCAGAAATAAAGACAATGAATGCTTTGAAAACTTAAACAAAATCCTCCACACCTCTGCTGTACATCAATGGCCAACAAGAGCCCCACACCCTAAGGACCAAAAGACTTTTGTGGGACCAACGTTCCTCAAAGCCTTTGTGGTATTAAGAAAAGGGCTCTTAATCTCATTACACTGTCAACAAGTTCCCAGTTAATCAGTGTCCACATTCATTTGGGGTTAGCCTGTTATACTCATGCTTGCAATTAAATGTCACAAGGTCCAAATCAACTTAAACAAGTCGTCCGCTCCTATGTCCACCTCCCACCAACCCGTGGCTGAGTTACCAGCACAGCAGTACAACCTGGGTAAAATATATCATAATTAATTACCAGAAACCTGAAAAGAACCCATTTCATGAGTCTGCACAGTTTATTTAATGGAGTAAAAAATAAAATACTATTAACAATAAATACTCCTGACCCCAAATAACTATTTAGTTGACATTAAAAATGTTTCAAACATATAATAGGTTTTTAAAAAACTAAGCAGCACATTTGCTTAGTAGACTGTGGACAATATTATCAAGTAGTTCTATGTGACCAGATGATTTTTTAAAAAATTGATCCTTGATATCTTTCTTCCACAAAGGTGCTTCTCTAAAGCCTAGTCGATCCAGAAAAAAATCACCCAAATAAATGTTTACAAAATTAACATAAATATTGATGTGAACTAGCTTGAACTCTGCTGTTTTACTGTTTGACATTTGACCACAATTTCCCAGCTTATGCATCTCTTATAAACATATGTTAGTAGCTGCTTCCTAAAGGCTGCCTGTTAGTAAAGACTCTTAATTGTAAGTCTACAGGAATGTCTTATAAATCCATTTGCCCCAATATTTCTGTATTAAAGACACAACAATTAGTCTCACATTTATTTGAGGCATTTAAAAATTTGTTATCAGAAGACATTAGGACTATTTTAGCATTTAAAGGGTTTCAAAATTAAAGATAAACATTTCATGATTAATGATCAATCCGAGAGAAAGCTTTGATAAGCCTCCATCCTCCTTAATTTTTTGAGTATTATTCTTTAAGCCCTGGGTTGCCTCAGCTGAATTTCACCAAACTTTTGCATATCAATTGCTCATTTTCAGCAATATCCAGGCTGTGCCCCTTGCCATTTGTGGACCTGCCTAAGCAAAAGATTTGAGAAAAAAAAAATTTTCATTCACTCAATGAACGTTAAATCCTGGGCACTGGGCAAGGTTGAGGTCAAAGGGTGAATCAGACCTCGTCCCTGGTATAATTACTCTTAATTAGGAAAGGAATATGTTAGAATTAATGATTTAATTTTCACTTTTGACATTCCATTGCTCATGTTAACTTTAGATATGCTTACATTAAAAAATGCAGCCTATGAAATGTCCACTATTTAGAGTGACTGTAAGGTGGGGAATGAACACCGGAATTTTTTCAGCTCTTCCCAACGTTAATGGCCTGTAAGCCCAGCAATCAGAAGAATGTGGTTCCAACTCCAACCACATGCTTTCTTAAGAATTTATGGTCATGTATTGCCTTTTATCTGTATGTGGATAGTTCCAAGGCACCAAAGGACCCTAGTTGTGATCATGCGTGCTCTATCAGAACCAAAACCCAATTTTAGACGTGTTTATATACTCAGTTTGCCTTGAGAAAAATTATTCCTGAAAAGGCTAAAATGTGGATGATTTTCATTAATTGGTAATGATACCTTACAGCACATGTGACTTCCCTTTTCTTGTTTTATTGAGGATATTTGATACAGAGAATCCTTGTTTCATGACTGAATAACTGGTGAATTCCTATTGCTCATCAGCTCAAAGGTCAGGGGTTATGCTGGTTAGTCACGCTTATGAACCCAAATAGGAGAGATCCGCCTCCTAGGATGAGCCATGGGACAACTAATAAACTTGACCAAATACCAGAGAAACAGTAAATAAAGAGTGTCGACAAAGCACGGAGCACCTGCTTGGTATTCAATTAGGCCAGTCCCATTTACAAGTTTCCCTATATAAACAGATGTTTAAATACAACAAATACAGCAAATAATTTTGAGTCAACATTTCAGTCCAAAATAGTCTGAATATTAGCAAAATTCTTTATGCACAGTAGACATGCCAACTGGTTTTTATCGAACGTCAATATTTACTGTCATTGGGGTATTACTGACTCTGGGTTCTCATTGGTCAATATTCTCCTTTAGAAAAGCATCTTGTACTTTCCTTCTTTGTACCTTTGTTTAGGTGGTTTTCTTCACCCAGAATGCCTTGTCCTTAAGTTCCACTTAATATTACTCACTGCCCAGAAGGCAAGCCAAATTTTACCTCTCCCCTCATGAAGGTTTCCCTAATCTTTTTTTTTTTTTTTAAGATTTATTTATTTGTCAGAGAGAGAGCGAGCGAGCACAAGCTTGCAGAGCGGCAGGCAGAGAGAGAAGCAGGCTCCCTGCTGATTAGGAAGCCCAATGCAGACTCCATCCCAGACCCTGGGATCAGGACCTGAGCTGAAGGCAGATGCTTAACTGCCTGAGCCACCCAGGTGTCCTGATTTCCCTAATCTAGCAACCGGATAGGAATGTTCTCTTCTTGGACTCCCATAGAACTACCCTTACTACATGACCACAGTAGTCAGAGTCATTCTAACTTATACTTGCCAGCCCAACATTTACTGAAATTTATCTTTATTAGACTGCAAAGGCCTTGTGAGCAAACCAGTGCTTGCACTTTATTCATAGTTAGAGAACTATGCCTTAGTTCTCTTAGAAGCCTTAGCATGAGGAATTGCACACAGCAGAAAAAATATTTGTACCCACATATCCATGCTCTAAGATGAAAGAGTGCAAATAAATGTCATAATGTACTTCACACCAAACACTAATTTTAAAGAGGTTGTAAAAATTCATTCATTCATTCATTTATGATTTTTTAAACATTCGCCTTTTGCCAGGCACTATGTTAGGAGCCAGAGACTGAGCAGAGAATAAAACAGGTCTAGTCTCCTGACCTTTACATTCTGATGGTGAAAAAGGCAATAAACAAAGATAGACTATGAAGTCAGGTGGTGATGTGTAGAGAAAGGTGAAAATGAAAGAGACAGTACTTTAGACTGGGTAGTCAGGAAAGAGCTTTCTGAGGCGGCCACACTTGAATGAAGTGAGTGTGCGTCATGTGAAAATCTGGAAGAGGAGCTTCTGGGCAGAAGAAATAGTAAAAACAGAGACTCTAGGGCAAGAACATGCTAGGCATTTTTGAGGAACACATAAAAAAGAGAAGTAGAAATTATGGTTAGAGGGAAGAGTGGCCAGATAATAGAAGGCCTCTGGACCACACGCAGCACTGACTGGATTTTATGTCAGCGGGGCAGTCTGATCCGAGGATGACTTAATCTGAGTTAAATTTTCAAAGCATCACCCTGGCTGCGACTAAGGACAGAAAAAATGATCCTAGGTCCCTAGAAAGGGCGGACAATTAGGAGGCTCCTATGGCAGCCCAGGAGGGAGGGGTGGGTGGCTTGGATCAGTGTGGGAACAGTGGTGGTAGAGACAACTGGCCAGACTTGGAAGGTGGAACCTCTAGAACCCGCTGATAGAGGGGACATGAGGCTTGAGCTAGAGGAAGGAATCCAAGCCAGCCCCAGGATTTTAGTCTGAACAACTAAACGGGAGTTATCACCATGAACTGAGATGGAAGAGATGGGGGAGGGGGGAGAGCAGAATGGTGGGGGAGGCGAGAGTTCTGTTCTGGACACATGAAGCTTGAGCCCACAAAGAGCATTCAGTTGGACATGCTGAGTAGGTAGCTAGATAGATATATGCCTGCAGCTGGAGATATAAATGAGAAATTTATGGGAATATAGCTGCAATCTATTAATACATACATGTGCTTTTGAGGCTATAAGGTTAAAATTAACTGGTAGACTTTTAAGCCCACTTAAAACCTATTAAGGCACACTGAATTCTAAAAATAAAGTTACTTTAATCTGTTGCCTACCACATCAACAGTTAACCCTAATCCCAAAGGCATAAATAAGCATGCACATTTTGGGCAAACTTTAATCATAAAAAAGAATAAAGTATAGTCTACCATGAATATTTCAGGAAATCGTCATGTGAAGGAACATGAATGTTTAATTTAGACATCACCTCTGTCACTGTATGTTAGATAGCATGTCTGTGATTTCCTCTGGAAATTCCAAAATGCAGCCAAGTTTTTCCATGTGTAACTTAAAGTGATATTTCCCCACTATGTAGCCTTCCTTCCCCCCACTCCTTTTCTTATTCCTTAACCCCCAGTCCCAAGCTGTACCACACAGAATGCTTAAAAGAATAAAAATCCTTAATTTTCTTTTTTAAGTTAAAGAAAAAAGTTTATATTGTCTTAGACAGCTTTGTGCCACAGCCTCAGTGGAAAAGCCAGCCCAGTACAGGTACCTACTCAATGCCTATCATACATACATGTGGTAAAAGAAAGATGTGGGGAGACATGAAAAAGTCATCATTTCTCCCCTGAAATAAAATTAGATAATTCTACCCATGTGTATAATTCCCTCAAAGAACAATTCTCCTCACTTATTTTCAAGTGAGACTGTTAAGAAGAAGAAGAAGAAGGGAATGGAAAACTTGCCTGTCCCAATTATGACTGGACAACCCAAAAGACACAATCTGTGTTCTTTGTGGAGGCTTTGTGGAGGGGAGAAGCTGTTTCCTGGCCTTTCCCAACTTCTAGAGGTCACCCACACTCCTCGGTTTGTGGTGCCTTCCTCCATCCTCAAAGTGAGGAACACAATATCTTCAAACCCCTCCCCGTCTACCCTCTGCTTCTGTTCTCACACCTCCTCTCTGCCTCTGACAGTCTTACCCACCTCTTAGAAGGACCTTACTGATTCTACTGTGACCATCCAGCAATCCAGGACAATCTTCCTGTCTCATGATTGTATACATCTGCAAGGTCCCTTCTGCCATGCAGATAACATATTGGCAGGACATCTTGGCACAGAAGGACAATGTTCTATCTACCACACATTGTTTTCAAATATTTCATTTCTCAGAAATGTTTTGCAACTGAGGAGGTTAATAACGAGGGCTCTGGAGTCGAACAGTCATGGATTTAAAACCTGCTTCATTACACATCCAGCTGTGTGACCTTGGACACGATTCTTAATTTCTCTAAACCTGAGCTTCTGATGTTATAAAATGAGGAAAATAATAGTATCTACTTTATAAGGATAATCAGATAATGAATGAAAAACATATAGCATAATTAATTTTTAAAGTATTTACTTGAGTTGATCTCTATGTGCCAGGCCCTATGCTGGGACATTATTCTCTTTTTCTGAGTATAGAACAAAGTCTTCAGTATTGAAAGCACTCCACAAAGGCTTTCTCCTCCGGTGCTTATTGGCATTCATTATATACTGCTTTGTCCTAATATTTAACTTCTCATGTATATATGTGTGTGTATATATATTCACACACACACACACACACACACACACACACACACAAAAGGACCGTATCTACCCTAAGCCCTGGATACATTTATTTATTTATTTATTTTTAAAGATTTCATTTATTCCTTTTGAGAGAGCAAGAGAAAGAAGGAGCATGAGAGCACAAGCCAGGGGGAGGAGCAGATGCAGAGGGGGAAGCAGACTCCTCACTGAGCAGGGAGCCCGATGTGGGGCTCCCATTCCCAGGACCCTGAGCCAAAGGCAGGCGCTTAACTTACTGAGCCACTCAGGTGCCCCTCTATTTAAAAATAAATAATAAAGTCAGTCCAATTTGACTTTCCGACACCCATCCAACACCACAGAGGGTCACATTCTGGCTGCCGGCTTCTCTGGCCTAATATGCTGTTACTCTAACAGAACCCTCCCTGTGGTCTGTTACCTGCATTACTGTAGCCTCCCTGATCCCTGAGCCAGCCTCTGCTGGCTGCTTCTCATTTCAGGCCTTTTCAGGCATTCAAACCTTGGCTTTCCACAGCAGCCTTGACCCCCTGTCTCTTACTCTGGTTTCTCAGGAAGGTTTCTAGATGGGTGGCTCTTGCTTTCGGTCCACATCCTCAAAATACAAAGAGTGACTGGTATGTTTTGAAGAAAGGCTGAAAGGAAGCAAATGGAGGAAAGAAGGAATATAGAATCTTACTGCAATCCAACTTCTTTTTATTACTAAGTCAGATATAATGTAGGTTGATTCTTTCCTCTCGAAAATAAAGTCATTTCACAAAAGCAAAGCCAGGGAAAACCAGACAAGCCCAACTCATGAATGAATATGTAGCAGGCCTTTCCTTATATACCAGCATTACTAAGAGGGTCTACAGTATATAGGAAATCAATCATGAGTCCAGGTTATTTAAAAGAATGGGAGCTTTTCCATCTGACACCTAATGGCGGCAGCAATAATACAAAATAAGCTTTTAAAAATTGTTCCCCATTGTTCTCCATTATTTGGGTCTTTGATGTAGCCTACATTATGAGCTATCAAAGCAAGGCAATACATCCAAGGGAGGGAACACCACTAATGAAGGAAACATTAAAAGGTTATGCTTTCTCCCCATTACTTTTGTCTTCTTTGCAAATGGTTTTAAAGGTCATTTTAAAAATAGCCTGCAAGGCTACAAAGGCCTCTAAATATTTAAATAACACAATGCAGTTTATTTTTACATAGTGTTCCAAATGCACATCACAAAATGCTTCACAGAAATGTCAGTCAAAGGCTAAAGAGAATAGAAAGGTACATTTGAAGACTAAACAGAAGGAAAACAATGGTTCAGAAGAGAAGGAAGAGGCCTTTCAATAAGTGTACCTAAACTAGTTGCATATATGAAAATGCAACCCTGTGGTTTGGAGAATTAGAGAGACCTCAGAGAGAGGAAAAAGAGAAAAGGGTTAAACTGGAGATAGTCCAAAATCAAGGTGTCAGAATTTATTGGAGGAAACCTGAGTACTGGCCTTGGATCTTTGAATATGAGCCTGATAATGTTTCTCTAAAGAAAGCAACTAGAGGAAATCACTTTTTTTTTCTTTTTTTTTTTTTTTTTGAGCACTTAGTATGTTCCAGGCTCTGTGCTTGGTATTTTTTGTTACGTCATTGAGTCCTCACAGGCTGGGTTATCCCTGCAACACCTACAGACAGGAAGCCAGATCCCCAGAGGTTCGATGATTCTCACAGGTAATAGTAAGTAGTAGAGTCCAGACTCTCTTCCAGGTCTGGCTCCTTCTCAAACCTCCAATTCAGGAGAGTTTCAAAGAATAAGAACCAGACAACAACCCAAGAAGTAAAACCGTAAAGGAACTAGAAGGAAAATATGAGTTTGTTTTTGATCTTACTTATGGCAGGGAAGGCTTTTCGGAGAGGAAATTCAAAGGGAAAAAATCATAAACAAAAAAAAAAAAAAAGAAAAATTTCATCATATCAAATTTAAAATTTCAGTACTTGAAGAACAGAAGAAAAAGCCTGACAAAATTGAAAAAAGTATGCCACAAACATGACACACAAAACAGTTACTAGCAGAGCTTTTATGTAAATCAAGAGGAAAAACACAAACACATCAACAGAAAAAAATAACTTTCAAAGAAAAAATAAGCAAGAGAATTACAACGATTAATAAACATAAGAGAAAATATCAGCCTTACTAGTGATAAAGAAATGCAATATAAACCACAAACACATTTTCGCTCCGTGTGAGTGAAGGTTTAGGAAAGAAAAATTAAACTATTATAGCTTTATAGATGACAGTCTGTTATTACATATAAAAAATCATGGAAAGGGGTGCCTGGGTGGCACAGTCAATTGAGCATCCAACTCTTGGGTTTTGACTCAGGTCATGATCTCAGTCCTGGGATGGAGACCCGCGTTGGCTCTGCGCTCCACACAGAGTTTGCCTGGGAATCTCTCTCTCCCTCTCTTTCTGCCCCTCCTGCTCTCTCTCTTTCAAATAAATAAATAAAATCTTCAAAAAAAATTGTGAAAATATTCATGTTTTTTGGCCTAGCAATTCCACTCTTAGGAATATACCATTAAGAAATAACCATAAATTTATGTAAAGAATTATGAACAAGTTATTATGCAATATTAGAATAGCAAAAAAGTTAAAGTCAGAAGGTCTTTAGGGGCCAGGTTAAATAAATTTATGGTATAGTCATCGGATTCAGTAGTGGACATACATTAATTTTTATTTCTCAACAGAATATTTGATTATATGGAAAAGTCTGCATATTCTATTAAATTTTTTAAAGCAGACTTTTAAAAAAAAGTGATCTATATTTCAGGGGTTACTAACCTAAATGTTTACAGAGGATGGTAACAAATGCACAGCGTTACACAACCCAGTTTTTAAAAAGGGCAGCCACATGCTCTTATAAATATGTTCACATATACACACATCCACCAGCCTATGACCCTTGAATAATTGCTAAAAAATATTTAGAATGGTTGGTGCGATTGTAACTTTTATTCTCTTCTGTGTGATTTTTCTATTTTTCCTAAACTTTTATATGAAAAAAAAAAACCTTCACTTTTATAGGTGATTTATTTATTTATTTGGGGGGGTGGGAGAGAGGGGGAGAGCATGCGCGCATGTATGGGGGATGGGCAGAGGAAGATGAGGAGAGAGGATCTTAAGTAGACTCTCTGCTTAGCATGGAGCCTGACCTGGGGCTCAATCTCAGGACCCTGAGATCATGACCTGATCTGAAAGCAAGAGTCAGACGCTTAACCAACTGAGCCACCCAGGCGCCCCAACCCTTCACTTTTATAATCAGAAAAATTCTAAAAAAGTGTTATGAAATGGGGGGGGGGGGGGGAGAAAAAAGACAATCAGCTCCAGCCTGCTGTTAGACAGAACCACTGACCCCAACCTACTCAGAGGGGGCTTTTTTGTCCTATTTGCAGGGCTTCCTCTGCGGAAGGGGACTTCACTGCCCACACTTCACAAGCCTGTCAATCCTCTGACCACGACACCTGAAAACGCACTGAAAATGCAAAAAAGTGGGGGTTCTCAGTCTTCGCTGGCATCAGAGGTAGCCGAGGAGCTTGTAAAAATATTGTTGCTCACACCTCACCCTGGAGATTCTGATTCAGTTGGTCTGGGATGCGGCCCAAACATTAGTAATATATAAAAGCTCTTCAGTTGATTCTAATGCTGAGCCAGGGTTGTAAACTCCTGGTCTGACCTCAGCTCTTCGGACTGAAGCCTCATCGCACTTGTCTGTGCATCCTTTAAGAAGATGGGAAAGAAGGCCATCCTCACCCTGGATAAAAGATGTCTGTCCCTATTTCTAATCTATTTGAAATCACTTCTATGCAGTCTCTCCTTTAAGGGGAATCAATCTGAATTCTTACTTTCTTTCTTCAGATACCATACAGTCCTTCCTTTGATAAGCCCTTGATGATAAAGTACTATACCCCAGCACTATAACCCTTTCCTTTGTGGCACTTATAATCAAGTCTAATTTTAGGTTTACCTTCCAGGTTACTTGATTAATATCTTCCTCTCCTCCACGGGACTGTCAGCTCCACGAGAGTAAGAACAACACCTGGTTTATTTCCCATACAGCCCCCTAGTTTGCAGACTGAGTAAACGTTGGCGGGCACCATGTCTGTCCACATATAGACTGACTGAGGATGGCACTGGGAATGCAACATTTATGGATCGGGCACCTACTGCATTCAAAGCACCATGTGAAATAATGTGTGGATATACACCAAAACACAGACTCTGAGTGCTATGATTGAGTAGAGAAAAGATGAAGGCAAACAACTAAATGCAACACCAAGCCTAATGAAGAAATACCATCTGCAGACAGAATGATTCTTCTGATTAGGACTTCCATGGAAGCCTTAAGGAGGAAATGTCATTTGAGTCAAGCCTTAGAGGATGACAGATAATTAGAAAGGATGAAGAAAGGGCATTTGCTGCTGTAACAAATTACCTCAAACTTAAATTTATATAAGCTTAAACCAACACAAATTTATTATCTCATAGTTCTGGTTTTTTTTTTTCTTTTTTTTAAGGATTTATTTTAGAGAGAGAGAGTGAGAGAGCACACGAGTAGGGGGAGGGGCAGTGGGAAGAGGGAAAGAGAATCTTAAGCAGGCTCCACTCTCGGCACGGAGCCCGGCACCGGGCTTGATCTCATGACCCTGAGATCATGACCTGTCCCGAAATCATGAGTCGGACGCTCAACTGACTGAGCCACCCAGGCGCCCCCATTATCTCACAGTTCTAAAGGTGAGAGGTCCAGGTGAGCATGACTGCTTCTTCTGTTCTACATCCTACAAGACCAGAATCAAGGCACTGCCTGGGCTGGGCTCACTTCTGGAGGTTCCGGAGATGAATCCACTTTGAAACTCATTCAGGTTGTCAGCCAAATTCTGTTCTTTGCTGTTATACAACCGAGGCCCCTGTTTCTCAGTCAGTTAACAGCCAGAGAGATCTCATCACACTGACCCTCCCACCTTTCAACCAGCAAAGGTATTCTGAGTCCTCCTTACTACTCAGATCTCTCCAACTTCTCCTTCGGCTGGATCTCTTTTGCTTCCAATCAGAGAAAGTTCTTTAAAGAGCTCATGTGATTAGACTGGGCTCGTGGTTAAGGAAACTCTCCCTATCTTAAGTTCGGTAACCTTAATTACAACTGCAAAGGCCCTTTCTCCATGTATTATAAAATGTTCTCAGGTTCTAGAGATTGGGCAATGGACATGCTTTGGGGCCATTCTGTCCACCAAGTAATGTGGGGGAGAGTCCAGATGGTATGGTTGGAGCACAGATGTTGGGAGATAAGTAGAAGGAGCTTGAGGGCCTTAAATACCAGGCTGAAATGTCTGGATTTTTATCTTGCCAGCAAGAAGCCCGGAGGGCTCTGAGAAGGTAAACTTCATAAAGAAATATCGAATTGTTTCTGAACGCTAACTCTTGCAACCTAATTCTGAGGAAACAACGGGAAGCCTAGTCCTTGTGCTTTACAAGCTCAGCATCTGACGAGCTCCTCCACCATCACAGCCTGAAGCAGAGCTATCTTAGCCAAAATGCACTCTTCTTGCGTTGTGCCTCTCTCTCTGTACACCCAATATTCTGGCTGAATCTGCCAGTCTCTGGTCTAAGGAAATACATAAGCTTTATATATTTATATATATTCCCCAATACTCAATTCTCCCCTTTAGAACTTTCTCTGACTCATTAAACCTACTTTTCCATTATCAGCTCTGAACAAGAAAAAAATTCTTAATACCAGTTCAGCCATATACAAGTTTCTGAGTGGCTACCAAATTGCCTATCAGGCTGAACAGCAAGAAACATGGCTAGGACCCAAAATAACTGTAATAGAGATCTGAATAAAAATGTCTGAGTGGAAAAGTAAGCCAGGTTCAGTTACTGAGTTCCTATTCTAAGTACAAAAATATTGTGTCATGAACACTAGAGATCTACACTTAAATAGCACCCTAACATTAAGGTTTGGCCCTTCAATCCCTATACACATTAAATCTATAAAAAGGAAGAAAACTATAAATCACCAACTTGAAGGAAATGCACATTGCAATTGTCATGAAATAAATTCGGGCTTTTGTAACATAAAATTTTCTCTCTTCTGACTTAATACTTGTGTGTGTTGTAGTAATTCCTGGTCAAGAATGCAGATTCTGATGTCAGACTGCTAGTTGAAATCCCTGTTCTACCATTTTCCAGTAGTGCTACGTTCAGCAAATTATCAAACTCCCCGTGCTCCTCACTATAAATGGGGACAAAAATAACACCAACTTCAGACGGCTGTTGTGAAGACTTCATACCCGTCAAGCACTTAGAACAATGCCTACCCACAGTGAGTGCTTGACAAACCTCAGCTATTATCATTTCTATTATTTTTAGATATGTCGGATGTTACACTCTACAATTCATTTCCCTCCTCTCCCCCAGATTTATTAAGAGGAGAGGGATTTTAGTTTTAGGAAGACAAACCGGTTCTCAGACACCATAAGGCAAACAAAATAGTTCTCTTGGAAGCAAAGATCTTCAATATTTGCACCTTCGTTTTTATGCAACTTTGAAGAGGAAAAAAACAAAAAAACCCAAAACATGATATGAGGAAAGTTGGCTATCAAACTGCACTGATGCTTTCCACTGAAAGAAGACTTCCTCTCTGCCAGGAACTGTGTTTGCAAGTGAGTGAAGGTGTCAGGAGAGGTAGGAAAGCTGGACAAAGCCTGGAATACAGCAGCGATGTGATTAAACACACTCATGACACAGTGATGACGTGCCCGGAAGTTAATGCTGCCAGGTGAGAGAAAGTGTTGAACACATTACGGTGCATGAAAGCCCCACACAATGACGGCCTCTGTGAGGGATATGGACTTGCAAGGCTAATAAAACTTACCTTTCATGCATTTCTACTCCCCACCACTTTCTACCCACAGTTCTAAGACAGACTCAGGCAAGAGCTTGCCTTTAAACCATCCGGAGTGAAACACAGCCTCATCCTTTATGCTCTCGATTTGTAAGGGGGTATTGTCATTCATTTCAAAAGAAATCCTAGAGTAGCTCCACACTGAATAGAGAAACCTAATTTTCAAACATGTTACAACATAATATTATCAGTCTTTCACTGAATGACTTCAAACATTCAACAAGTAGGACTTCCCATGAACACGCTATCCTGAAGTAATACTCCAAAAATTTATTATAGTTACTACTTTTAGTACTGATTCGCTTTAGAAATCAGTCTTTTTTCCCCAAAGGAAAAAAAAAAGCCTTCGTAATGATACAGTCTAAATTACAACTACTTTAGAAGAAATGGAAAGCTGTATTTATTGCTTTTTGCTCCAAAACCACCCATATTTCCATATGTATTTCTGTTGCTTGTCTACTTTTTCCTTTCCTACAACTAAGTCCAACACAGAGATGGTGAACACACAATTGCAGTGTAGTTCAGGTTAGAAGACACTGCATAAGCGCCTTTAAAAGCCCCATAAAGTTTTCTTTACACAATTTCTCTGCCTAAATCCACCTCATTTTTCTTTCATGACATCACAGCAGCAGTGGTTTTTAATTTCATTTCAGTGGGAAAGACTTGGCTTTTAAACCTTATTTTACTAAAACCAACAAAGCACGAGTTCAGGATAAACACACACACACACACACACACACACACACACACACACACACACTCTTCTCCTGATTAAAACAATGCATTAAGGATGTAAGAAAGCATCAGAAGCACTTGAAATAGTTCAGGAATTTGGAGGGAGGGGGAGAAGAAAGGAAGTCTAAAAGTCATTTTCAGTCTGTTTTAACACTGAGGGAAAAATAACCTTCAAAAACCCCGTTACGTTTTTGTAATACATTTTTGCAATTCTCAAAACCTAATTCTGAGTATTAGTGATATTTGTATATTTACCAATTAATCCATTCAAATTATGGGGAGAGCCTAGATAATGTGCTCACTGCATTAAGTTCTTTAAGAAATGCAACTTAATGGAAGTAAATTTTCAACACTTTCTGTGAGGGTATCTTTTGATACCAAATTTCAGGGAATTCCATTTAATGCAGAAACTTCACGTGCTCTCCTTCAGCAAAGCTTGATTATCATTTTTCTTTTTTTCCCTCTTCTTGGAAGCAAAGATCTTCAACATAACGTACAACAGTTACAGCTAGGGACTTTTCTCTTGATTTTCTTTCCAATTCCTTCCCCTTAGTCACACTTGTCCTGATTCTGCGAGCCAGTCTCCATCCCAGCTCTCACTCTGGTATTGTTGAACTCTCTTTCTATCTACGCCGTCCACTCTTGAGAACATACGTTGTACTCCTCTGCAGTTTCCACGAAGACGACTGCAATAACACGCACACGGCAAGTATTAAATTTGTTACATGAATCTTTGGAAAATAGTGTTCACTCAGAACATTTATAGAGCAGAGGAACCTTAAATATGATTTTGAAAATGCCAGAAACAGAGTAATAGCTATTTTCCCACAAATTGTATTTAATTGAAGCATTCTTGCAACAACTGACTTTAATACCCATCAAGAGGGTTCGTAGTCCATATATAGCCTCAGGACCCATCGAAACATAGGACGCCCTCCTCAGATCCTAAATCTCATGCCTAAGAAAGTCAGACGAACAAATGATAATGTGAACTTACATATATAAATGGATGGTGCTAGAACAGGCTAAGTTTATGGATGAGGAATTTCTGAGTTTACAATTTCAAGATCCCTGAAAGAATAAAACATGTTTGCTGCTAAAAACCACTGGCCATTTTTAGACAACTAAATCACCAGTGGTTACCCTAAAACTAAGTGCCGTAATCATAGGATGTGCAAAATGGAGATGTTGGAAATGAGAAATTGTGAATTTGTTTACTTTGGTCTTTTTTACCATGGCTATGAGAGTAACTATTTTGACTTCCGACTCTGTTAACCACAATTGTTTCTAAGGAGATTGGCGAGAGGAGGGGAGGCCGAGAAAAGTGACGAAGAGAAAAGGAAAAGACAAAGGAGGGAAAGATCAGAAAGGTGATGTCAAAGACTGGTAATAAAATTATTCCTTCTTTTTGAGATTATAGGCCAGATGCCGTCACAACATTATCCATTGTCTTATCTGGATGAGGAACTGGAATGTCTCTGTTGAAAAGAATCTGCTTTATTCAGAGCCCCGCAGGAAAACAATAAAGGGTTTTTTATTTTTTGTACCTATTACATTCACTTACTCTTATTCATTTCTGACTAATAATGTAAAAACTTCTGTTTCCCATCATAATTAGATATCTTATTGGCATGTTCAGCAGTTCTAAGAAACAACCTAAAAAAAGTGGTTTGTTTCTCATTTTAAAGTGAGATGAGTTTATGCCGATAACACAAACAGTCCAGAATAAACAGCAACTTAGGAGCACAGAGCTTCCTTGAATGCTTTTTTGGCTGCGAAAAAGAATGTTGCCACAAAAATCTGTTTTGCATCATCTAAATGCTTGAAACAAGAACACGTAATTTAGAAGAAGGAAAAAAAAAAACCCGGTGGTGGCCACTTAGCCATAAAGAGCAAAGTCGTGTTAGAAATAGCTTTCCTGTGATATTTTGGTACATTTCTTGGCTTTTTCAGCAATCGACGTAATTATGTGGTTGGAGAGGGCAGTGTTTATCCACATTACCATTTATACACTGTATACAAACAGAGGACTTGACTCCAACAGTCTGATGAGCACACGGGTTTGTGGCCACATCCTTGACCTCAGCCACGGAGGAAACCCAGGTGGTTTTATCAGACATCAGGGCAATCTTAAGCTAGAGAATATTGATCTCTGATTCGGCTTCTGTCTGTCCAAAACACCCAATGCTTTTCCTGCTTGAGTGCTAAGTTACAGTTGTGGAATACAGTTTACATGCAATATGCCAATATGCTAATTCATTCCATAGTTACTGATATTATGACGTGGTGGTGGTGGGGGGGAGGGTGCGTGACACAACCCCCTGAAAAATCCGTAATCTTTTGTTGTTTCTGTATACAACTGGATGCCAGAAATAAACCCCTCTGTCTTTCTCCTTGGCTACTCTGCAAACTTGGGGATAATTTCTAGGAAGCAGAAAAAAGGAAACTTCTGCCTATTAGAATATTCAAGCTTATCAAGTCATTGCATAGGCTAAGATGACTATAAATGCTAACTTTATTGTACAGAAAGTTCTCTCGTGAAAATGACATTCTTTTTCAGTTAAGAATGTTCATATGTCAAAACTAGTGCACAGAAAAGTAACAAGCTGTAATAGCTGTTCTACACAGCAAAGTACAAAATCATGTTTTAAATATCACACAGCTGTGTCGACTCCACTGGCACCCTTCTAAGGGGCACACCCGTTTCTTGGGCTGAGGGCCAAAGCTCTGCATGAGGGGCTCGGAACAGCAGCACACCTCGCCCATTCACACATGTCTAGTACTGACGGCAGCACTATTTACACAAGTGAAGAAACGTGAATCGACATTTTGTAGCATAAATTTTCTTCTGTGTGGCCCTTTATTAAAACTGGGCTTGCTCCCAGTAGCACTATATCGTCTACTTAAGTTCAATAACGGACCCAGTTCACGTAGCCGGTGCCATTAAAGTGATTTGTGGGACCAAATGCTGATAGTTCATGCCATGATAAGATTCTGGAATCTTACAATAATTTTTTTCACAATTCAGTGTCCAAAACGCTATCAACTATCATTACAAATACATCATGGTTACTTTGTTCCAAGACACTGTAGGATTAAAATGTACTGTTTGTACATACCAAAGTGTGTGTATGTTTGTGTGTAGACAGACACATACACACACACAAACATGGAGATAATGGGGAAAAATCGTTCCAACTCACTGCATATAAGAAGGCTATGTTACCTCCCTGATCCTGTTTCCTAATCCATTGAATGGGGATAGCAATTCAAGGTATACACAATAGTTTGGTGCAAAGATTAAATGAGGAAATGCTTATAAGGAACCTAGCACAGTGCCTGACCCGTAAGAGGAATTCAATATCCACCCTGAGAGGAGCACAGTCAGCCATCACTTGAATTGGGACAGTAAAGCAAGCAAAAGACAGGTGGAAGAAGGTGCTGCTTCTGGAGGCACGCCGTGTACCCTCCCTGATACCCCAAGTACACGGTGCCTGACGTTATAAGGAGATGATACACAGCAGTCCATTTGGCGTCCTGGCAAAAGGGAACCCGAGTCCTGTTAATCTGGCGATACTAAAGTCATCTTGACATGTTGGATCCTTTTTATTGTGCTTTCCCTCATTGCCCTCTCAAGTATTTCTCACGAGTGCCTGGAGAAACAACATGACATCACAAGTTCTTGAGGTAAGGAGAAAATACGCTTCCTAAACTCTTACTCTCCATTTCTCTTTCCTATCCTGACACCAAAGTTCAGCCTTAGTTACAAGAACCGTTAGTACGCCAGAATTTCTCAGACTGTCAGCAAAACCACCCATGATATTAAACAATACTAAGGAGAACAGAAAAATTAGAGGACAAGGACATACGAGTTTACATTCTTCCTAAATCCACGGTTATGCACTCTTTAAACACGGCTGTAGGCTGGAAACAAGCGCTTTTCGCCAACTTCAGGGCATCTGTCCCCTCTGCCAGTTAGATCTGAACTTTGACACAGTACATTTTCACATACAGGGGAAGCAGAGAGTACATTATATGTGCCTGCCATACGACAAGGCAACGCTGACGGAGTCCTTTGAAAAGAAGCTCTCTTGGCAGCAGGAGAAAGTGTGGGCAATGTGCACCCACATAACCCGTCTGTCACTTTAAGAGCTGAAATAGGAAAACCTGTACCATTTTTGTACTTTTGTTCATTCTTTTCAACTCATTCGAAGTTGCCCCCTGGGAGTTAGTCCTCCACCAAAAGTCTCTTTCAGTACACAACTAGCTCTCTCTATTAAGCGTACCCACCCCTGCTCTGCTATAACACTGCTTCCTTTGTACTTGCCTGGTGAACTGACCAGCCATCCAGTACAATGGCCACAATGACTAAATTACACTGCCTGTCACTGCCTTTTGTATCACACCTCTAACAGGTGCCATTACCATGATAGGCAAATTGTAATAATCCATTCACAGCATCCACTGCCTTAATAATGTATTTTTTTTATTTTACATAATCTGTGTGTGAATACCACAAGGCATTTGAATAGTTAGTAAATACACGGGGCTGAAAGACTGAACCGCGTGGAATGCAGCCACAAACAAAGGCGCTTAGGACAACAGACCTGAATGCAACCACATTCCTGATAAAGCGGACAGACACATAAATATATCCAATGGAGAAATGGCCTCCAGATTTGAGGGTTTTCGAAAATCAAACTTCGGGAACTGAGAGACTGAAAAACAAGACATTACCAAACTCAAGTTGTTATCCCCGGCTTAAAGCTACATATGGCGTCTAGGTGAGTACGGCCTGTGGTTATAATCAGCACCGGGGCCAAGAAACATAAGAGAATCACAAAACCACGAGTTGAGCCTTGGGAACTGTGCTCCAGATCTCTGCTCCCCCACTTTACCGTTCCCCCTCTCCTCCTGTATCTCTATCAGATGCCCACATACATGCACCTAGGACATGAGACCACTGAACTGTTTTGTGAAGTTTACAGAACGGCTCCAGCGGATATGTGCAAATACACGTGAATTCGCGTGTTAGCAGGAATGTCCCCTTCCTGAGCATCACGGTCAATGGCACACTTGCCTGGGCTCCCGATGAAGGTTTGGAGAGCCTTATTCGCCCAGAGGTTGCAACAGCTAAGAGATGCTCACTGGTGTCCCTCAAAGTCTGCACCATGATGGTGGTCTCCTGGTGGCTGGCCTCACAGAGGATTCACGTTCACGGTATGACAATGTCTACACTTTTGGTGACTAAAAACCTTCAAATGAAAAGGCACTAAGCAAGTATAAGATGGCATTATTTTTATGGATCAATAATTCAGAGCACTTAACCAAGTCTAAGTATTGCCCTGGTCAATCTTAGCAAGTAAAGAAAACAGGGGTTTCTGAGCTTCTCCACCAAAGCTCTTTTTGAACCTCCAGTTTTAAAAAACCACTACTATGTAACCATCTACAAGGCACAACCATGCCTTCAAAGGTTTCACAATTAGCCATATAATCAGGAGGACCAGAGAAGGCTCCAAGAGCGAGAGGGCCAGTGGTGGCTCTACAGTTTCCACACTGAATAGTGACTCTTGGGAAGAGAGTGTCAAGGACGGGAGTCCAGGAGGTTGTCTTGACTGCATTTGCCTATGAAACACACTGTTTGTACCTAGACTGTGTATTAGAGATTGCAGCTGCAGTGGAGAGGACTTTGCATATTTGGTTTCTTTCTTTCTTTCTTTCTTTTTTAAGATTTTAAAATTTGTTAGAGAGAGAGAGAGAACAAGCACAGGCAGACAGAGTGGCAGGCAGAGGCAGAGGGAGAAGCAGGCTCCCTGCCGAGCAAGGAGCCCGATGTGGGACTCGATCCCAGGACGCTGGGATCATGACCTAAGCCGAAGGCAGCCACTTAACCAACTGAGCCACCCAGGTGTCCCCATATTTGGTTTCTTCTTCCACAAATTATCAACCTAAAGGGCCTTTGGTAGGAGAGACTAATGGAGATTATAAACGTGGTTAGAGTTTCTCCTTCTCCAATTTGTCTCTTCAGTTCTACCAGCTATGAGGATACATCCAGAAATAACCACTTTTTAAAAAAATTTTATTTTATTTTTAACGATTTTATTTATTTATTTGACAGAAAGAGATCACAAGTAGGCAGAGAGGCAGGCAGAGAGAGAAGAGGAAGCAGGCTCCCCGCTGAGCAGAGAGCCCAACGTGGGGCTTGATCCCAGGACCCCAGGACCATGACCCGAGCCGAAGGCATAGGCCCAACCCACTGAGCCACCCAGGTGCCCCATAACCACTTTCTATTATAAACATTCAATCCCTGATCTGTAGATCTCTACAAGTCTATAAACGGATGAATGGAAATTCCCAACTTTATACTACATCATCATCATCATTTATTAAGAGCTTACTAAATACCCTGCATTATGTTCGGATTTTTACACGATCACATCTAATCCTTCTACCCAAGCTACGAAGTAGGTACTATGATTATCTCAATCTTGCAAATTAGAAAAGTGAGGCTGAGAGCCTAAGTAATTTACCCAAGGTGATTTTTATCAGAGGTACCAATAGAAAACAGATCACATAATCAAGTTGGGTAACTTAAGCAGACTATAATAATAAAGAGACTATTTAAAAGTGTGGGAAACCACAAGTCCTGGCACATTAGCCTGGGGCAAGTAACAGTGGGCAGGTTACCACCCCTAGGCTTGAAGATGGGAGGGGAGAAAGTGGTTACCAGCGCTCTAAAAGGAAGGGCTGTGTAGACAGAATGATGCAGCCAGCCCACTACAATCCCACAGGAAGAGAGCCAGGATAATTTATACCCCATCCTTATTCTCCTCCTAGTGTTCTATGTTCTGCCAGTGCTCCCCGCTGGGTGAGCTTAACTGGAACCCAGAGGGCAAGAAAGCCCATTGGTGTGGTCTATACAGAGTCGGTCATCCAAGGAATAAAGCAGAATGGATGTGGGGAGGGCGAACTTACGTCCAGAGTGGTTACACTGTATAAATGCTAGTTGGGCTCAGATTTTAAATCCAGATCTATTGCTATTAGCCACCAGGCTACTTAACTGCTTCTGGGACAACACGTCCTTATCTAATTTTGGTACATAGTTATTCCCAATTCTATTTTTAAAATCTCTTGCAATTCTCAAATCTCCATTCAGCCAACTGGATTCCCACACTCTTTCTCTTCCTTCTTGGTTCTCTGTACACACTGTGTCAATCACCCAAGGCCCCCCTTTTCTTCCTGTCCATCACTGTGATTTGGCCTCCCATTGCCTTCCCATCTGGCCTACCTCCCACAGTTCACCATTTCAACTTTGCACTCACTACTACCCTACAATCACTCCCCTTTGTTCTCCTGTCATTCCTACTCTGCCAGTTCTCAACAGGCATCAACTTTCCACTGTTTGCTTTCTTGGCTCCTACTCCTGGTCTGCCAGGCAATCCTGAGGAGGCCTGTGAAATCATACTAGTGAATTCATGCTCCCAAAACTCAGCTGGGCTCTGCATGGTTCAGCCATTTCTGACCCTGCTCATGTTGAGTCTCCTTGACATTTCCTACAGCAACTGAACCTTTTCCACCCTCTTCCCAAGCCCATCCTTCACCTTCAGGGAGTAACCTGGTTCCTTGTTTGGAATCATGGTGATCCTTCCAAAGTTCCTTCCTATCTAACTCAACATTATTCAAAAACCATCCTAAACTTCCTCTTCCTTCATCTCTGCTTCTGAAGAAGTGTTTCTCCTTTCTAAGGTTATACCTTCAACTTATGCTGTTGGTTCCATCCCTTCTGCACATCTGCCGGGCTTTAAAATGATCAACTATTGTCCTTCAGGATGGCATCACCAGCTCTCTTCCAGTTCCTACCTCTAGGTCTCAGCATATGTTCAGGGCTCTCTAACTCAAACTTAAGGAAAACAACATTAATTCTGATCCTTATGAAGAAGCACCGTTTTATTTCTCTACTCACTTTTTCTTAAAAAGTTAATTCTAGGATTAACCCCCCCTTCCCCCACTCAAGTTCTCCTAATTCTCAAAACTACCATTTTTTGTCTGTTCCAGTACTCTCCAGGTCTTGTTAACTATTTGATTATTCTAAGTTACTTCTCTTTCTTGAAAAATCTCTCCGTCTTTGGCTTCCATGACATTGCACTGCCCAAGAGTGAGTCATCCACTAGTCTTCTTCGGTTACTTTCTCTGACTCCTCTTTGTCCCACAAAATGCAGACTTTCCTCAGGGTTCTAAGGCTCTTTTCTTCTGTATGAATATTCTTTTGGTGATCTTATTTATTCCCTTGGCTTAAATGTGCTTCCATAAAGTAGTATTTATGAGATGACTTTAAGTGGAACATGAACTGACATTTTTTTATTTGGATACTTTGTTTAATCTGACCTTGGACGGCATCCATTGCAAGAAGCACCATTTTTTATATACTCCTAAGAAAATGGCTCTCTTATCACTTAATATTTTTATTTTATATACTTATTCAAAGAGCTCCTTTCGATTACTCACTTACAGAGATTCTCTTATATACCACACAGCATTCTTGCGCAGTCGATGAGGAAAGTGTAAACAAAACAAATGCGGTATGGTTTTCCTAAAATTTTCTTACAGTGTCTAACTCTTACGAACCAATTTTCAACTCTTCAGCATCAATATCCTCCCTGCCATCAAGAGCACCAGGAATGCGGCATTTCTTCAAAGTCTCCTACTCTCTCTAGGATTCTCTTCTATGTTGCCAATACCCATTCTGCAAGTTTCCATGTTAGGCTTTTTTTTTTTTTAAAGATTTTATTTATTTATTTGACAGAGAGAAATCACAAGAGAGGCAGGCAGAGAGAGAGGGAGAAGCAGGCTCCCCGCTGAGCAGAGAGCCCGATGTGGGACTCGATCCCAGGACCCTGAGATCATGACCTGAGCTGAAGGCAGCGGCTTAACCCACTGAGCCACCCAGGCGCCCCCATGTTAGGCTTTTTTGATTGTACTGGAAGGTAAGGAGTTCAAACAACAAATAAAATTTAATTTTTTTCTCTAAAGATCTTCCAGTGGTTTGTTGACTGAAATGTTGAGGGACTGTGGGTTTTTATTCATGCCACCGGACTAACAACCATGATGGCTCACGTGCTGACAATGACAAATACGTCACCAATACGCTTTGTAAGATGCCATCAACTGTAAAACACCCTAAGTTCAGAAATGTTAAATTGTGAAAAGATGTGCACCTTACAATCATGAAAAATAGTAATTGTGTATTGATTTCAAAGGCTATCCTAAAAAACTGTATCGATTACCTCAAACCCAAGGTTTTGCAGATATTAGTGTTTAATACGGAGCTATGCTTTTAAAAAGTGAATTGATATATAGTATATTTAAAAATATTAATTAAAGAATAGTATAAGTATTGGGTGCCGAGGTGGCTCAGTGAGTTGAGTCTCTGCCTTTGGCTCAGGTCATGATCTCAGGATTCTGGGAGAGAGCCCCACAGTGGGCTCTCTGCTCAGTGGGGAGCCCTCTTCCCCCCTCCTCTCTGCCTGTCTCTCTGCCTACTTGTGATCACTCTGTTAAATAAATAAATAAATCTTAAAAAAAAAAAAGTATAAGTATTGCCCGAACATGGCAAAAAGCTTACAAATCAGCCTCAAATGGTTAAGGTTCAGAATACAGAGGCTTAAATTATCATCAATTCACGGATGACTTATGGTTATATATTCAACTCTAACTTCATTCCTAAGCTTCAATTTTCACACTGCCATCGCCGGCTCAATGACTTGACCTGGGCACCTTGTTGAGATCTTCAACTCAGTATCTTTTCCCCCAAACCTACTCCTCCTCCCGATTTTCCTTTACTGTCAATGGCACACACTCCACTTAGAAACATATTTTCTTTTCTGCAGATCCTAACTTTGTATTTTGAGAGTGGCACAGTTCTGAGGCTATTAAATATGGGTATTCCCTGCACACTAGCACAGTACATTGTACCTATCAGGTACTCAGAAATGATCTGATAATTCAATGCATGCTAAAATGGCATGTACGTAGAACGTATGGAGGGAAGAACCACTGATAACTAGAAATGTGTAGTTTGGTTCGTTTTAGAAGAGGCAGGACAGGAATGGGCCAAAGATAAACATATGGAATGAACAGAGAAAAATCCTTCAGAAAACCCTGACAGGTTTACATTTCCTGTACAATAAACAGGTAATTGTAAACGGTTCACTTTAAGAAGACATCATCTAAAATAAGGTAATAGTATTAATTTAACAGGATGACTTATAGGCTTAAAAATGTGAAGTCTATTTGGCAAAACGGCTTCAATGGTTCCAGTGCTGCCTAGAAAATAAGGCAATGAAATAAACTCATGGCTGGATCATTGTAAATAACAGTAAAAACAGAGTACCATCCTTCAAGTTACATATAAAACATTAAATTAATTTCATAAGTAAAAGATAATTTAGTTCTGTAATTATTTTTAAAAATTTCTAATTTAAATGAAGGTGACAGTAATTCAGCTGAACTAGAGAAACGAAGCCGGCATGATTCCCCAGAGGGCACACACAACAGGGATGAAGAAGAACCAAACATTCTTGAAAATGTGACGGAAGTGAACAAACGTTTACTGAAGAAGGAAGAAGAGCTCTGCACCTCAGGCTGTTATCCAAATCCGCTCTTGCAAAGAGACATTAAATATCAACGCCATTGAAATACACATGAAGAATATCTTCATTTGTACATTTATAAAAACATCTACAAAGATTATAATGAAAAGCTCCAGAAATTAGATCTATGCCTCAGAAAATCGGACACTGAAAATGAGCCACAGAAACACTGTCAACGTTCATCAGAGTGCGGTGAAGGGGAAAAATATCATTAGGTGAGGGAAGCAAGAAGAGTTTTAGGCTGTGACATCTCGAGAGAGAAATCAATCATTCATTCCACAGATATTTACTTAGTGCCTACTATTAGCACCAAAGAGAGACACAGTCGTGAGCAAACCATACAAGGTCCCTGTGGTCATGGAAATTGCATGTTAGTGAAGCAAAGTATGACGGTGACCTGAAATCTAGATCTTTCCTCCGCCATGCACTGGCTTTGTAAACACCGCCCAGTCATTTCACACACCAGGGCCTCGATGACTTTCTCTGCTAAAATGGAACGTGTGAGCTAAATCATTTCAAGGAGAAAATGCAAATATCGGGGTTTAATACTGGGGTCCACCATTCAAACAATTCGGCAATGGGGTCTAGGACCAGCCAAGCCAAATTCACCTAGCATTTTCCTTCGTACATCTGGAAATTTCTATAATTAGACCAGGACGCTGAGACCTGCCCTGGCTCAGGAACTCCCTCCACTCTCTACTCATGGGTTTCCTTGTCTTGCCTGTTGGATTCGCACTCTTCCCAGTGCCTCGTGTAGTACTTGCCACTTGATTTATCTGACTTTATGTTTTGAACTCAAATGTCTGGGAAGTGATGACGTAGAATACACAATGATGTAGCGTTTTGTAACATAAGTGACTAAGATAAAACGGAATTAAAACTACAGTTATTTACTAGGAACCTGCAGAGATCTATGAGGATAAAAGGTTACATTCAGAAAAAGAATCTGCCACTTTACCAATTTATTCTATTGTATCCTGAAGCTTCTGGGAAGTACTATTAAAGTACAAAACCAAAGCTGAAGTAGAGCCCGGCACTGGTTCTAGTTCAGTGTTTAAAAAGAGAAAACAGAGAGGGGAAGGAGTTTTACTGTTTAGGAATAAGGCTCAGTGCCTCCCTTTAGGCAACCTGTTGTTCCAAAGGGCCCTCTCCAACAGAGCATGTGTTTTTAACACATCATGGCTCGCTAGAAAATGTGGGGATCTCCAGGAGTGGGAGGAAATGGAGAGTGGATGATCTTCCTAAAGCCACATAGACAGGACATGGTGAAGCTGGAATTAAAATGTGAATCTCTGTGATTCCATGGTCTTTCCAATCACGTTACACTGTCTCTCAGGTAGGCAGGATAGCTAGCAGCTGAGTAAATCTCCTTTGTGATGTATTATCACCTTCTCATTTCTTGGGGTTGAATATTTTCACCAAACATGCAAATGTATTATCTTTTTATAAAGATACAATTTCATGGATATTGTTTGGTGGATTTCATGAATACGGCTTTTCCCCCAATAAACACACTCTCTGTCATCAGCAAGCATTGCTGAACCACCAAGTGCAGGGCACTGGGCAGGAAAGAGGGTTGATAGAGAGGTCTAAGGCTTAGTCTTCACTCCCAAGGTGCTTAGAGTATTTTAGGTAATGGGGCAGATAACACACAAGGTAAATACACACACGGCTAGTGAGAATTAAGAGTCATGAACACAGTTCATTTCACGCCAGGGCACTAACTTTGGGCTGAATAGTGGTTCCAATCACATGTGTCTGGCCAGCACAATGTTGTTTTTTTTTTTTTTTTGAAGAAACTTTTTATTTAAATTCAATTTATTAACATATAACGTATTATTGGTTTCAGAGGTAGAGGTGAGTGATTCATCAGTCTTATATAATATCCAGTGCTTATTACATCATGTCCCCTCCCTAATGTCCACCACTCAGTTACCTCATTCCCCTACCCCTCGCCCCTCCAGCAGCCCTCGCTTTGTTTCCTGTGATTAAGAGTCTCTTTGTGGTTCATCTTCCTCTCTGATTTCATCTTATTTTTTTCCTCTCTTCCCCTATGATCCTGTTTTGTTTCTTAAATTCCACATATGAGTGAGATCATATGATAATTGTTTTTTTTCTGATTGACTTATTTCACTTAGCTTAATACCCTCTAGTTCTATCCACTTTGTTGCAAACGGCAAGAGTTCATTCTTTTTGATGGCAGTGTAATATTCCACCACACACACACACACACACACACACACACACACACACACACACACTTCTTTATCCATTCATCTGTGGATGGACATCTGGGTTCTCTCCATAGTTTGGCTATTGTGGACATTGCTGCTATAAATATTGGGGTATAGGTGCCCTTTCAGAGCACTGCATTCCTATCTTTGGGGTAAATACCCAGTAGTACAATTGCAAGGTTATAGGGTAGCTCTATTTTCAACTTTCTGAGGAACCTTCATGCTGTTTTCTAGAGTGGCTGCACCAGCTTGCATTCCCACCAATAGTGTAAGAGGGTTCCCCTTTCTCCACATCCTCATCAACATTTGTCGTTTCCTGACTTGTTAATTTTAGCCATTCTGACTGGTGTAAAGGGGTATCTCACTGTGGTTTTTTTTTTTTTTTTTTTTTTTTTTCTCATTTTATTTATTTTTTCAGCGTAACAGTATTCATTCTTTTTGCACAACACCCAGTGCTCCATGCAAAACGTGCCCTCTCCATTACCCACCACCTGTTCCCCCAACCTCCCACCCCTGACCCTTCAAAACCCTCAGGTTGCCCCAACCTCCCACCCCTGACCCTTCAAAACCCTCAGGTTGTTTTTCAGAGTCCATAGTCTCTTATGGTTCGCTTCCCCTCCCCAATGTCCATAGCCCACTGTGGTTTTGATTTGTATTTCCTTGATGCCAAGTGATGTTGAGCATTTTTTCAAGTGTCTGTTGGCCATTTGGATGTCTTCTTTGGAGAAATGTTGGTTCATGTCTTCTGCCCGTGAATTATTTGTTCTTGACTGGATTATTTTTTCTTTAGGTATTGAGTTTGCTAAGTTATTTACAGATTCTGGATACTAGCCCTTTATCTGGTAAGACATTTGCAATATCTTCTCCCATTCTATCACTTGTCTTTGGTTTTGTTAACGGTTTCCTTCAGCACAATGTTTTTAAACACCAAATATTTCTAGGTAGGGACATGCTCCCTCAAGTTTAGCCATGGTAAGCACAGCTTACTATATTACATGTATGAACCTCAGAGCATTTCGATCTGTCGCCCCTAATAAATTTACAGCACTATAGGGATTGAGTAGTGACTCATTATCTAGAAAAGAGAACTTTCCAGATAATTAAAACTGATTTAACTTCAATCAACTAATATTTTTTGATTAAGTAATGAGAATTTTCTAAAATACACCCTTAGCAACACCTCATTGTCTCCTTAAACAAAGGATAGAGAACATTTCCATTTTTTTAAATTGACTTAAAGTTATTACTATAAGCAGCCATTATTTGATTGTTTAGAGACAGTTTTATGACTCTTTCTTTAATGGTAATTTTCTTATTTCATAGTGTCTAGCCTCCTTACTTTCATTTAACCCTTCTGCTGAGGACTGAGAAAAATAAGCAAACAATTAAAGAACTATAAAAACAAACCTTTTCAAGGATTTAACTGTAGGAATAACATCAACAATGCCCACTACCACTAATACTTTTCACTGAGAGCTTACTGGGTACACAAAAATGCTATCATTACCTTCATTTGATACTGCTTGAAACTCAGGCATAAAGGGATTGCTTTTCCCAAAGTCACACAGCTATGAAAGTGGTAGGACAGGACCTAACCCAAGGTCTAATTCAAGCACATGCTCTCAACCATCACCGTATAATGGATGTCTTTGTTGTGGGTTTTTTAAGGCATCCTAAGATATCTTTGCAAGCCTAGTGTTGTCCCCTAGAGAAGAACAGTTTTCCTCAAGATGGATCACTGGGTAAGGGGGATATTTACTACTCTTTCCTTTGGAGGATAAACATGGAAAGAATAAACAAGATGGGAAAGATATTTTAAATCCAGCTTAGGACAACCATAAAGTAGAATGGGGAATCAAGAGGCCTGGAATCTCTAGTATCTACAAGTTACCTGTCATTCTGAATAAGACACTTGGTCCTTCAACTTCAATTTCCTCATGTGTGAAATAAAGATAAACACCCAAATCCCACAAATTAGAAAGCTTTGAAGATTAAGATAACATGGGGAATGACACAGTACAGTGCCCAGCCCACAGAGGACGCTTGATGCATATTAGCTGCACTGGTCGCTGACTTTCTCATCTGTACAGCAAGGATAGTAACGCTCATAGAGTTATTTCTGAGTTAAACGAAATCATCTAGGCAAGTTCTTTAACATGACATCTGGCACACAGTAACTGCTCAATTAATGTTTACCACCGTGGTTATCCTTAGTCTATTACTTCTTCACTCTCTCACCTCAGTTGTTCAGCAAATCTAAGAAGGAGGAATGTGGGAAAATTCTGAAACAGACAACAACTTCAATGAGATAAAATGTGCTGACTTCCTTTATTGACACCAGAAGTTGGTGAGAAAAATGAATATGAAAATTTGGTTGGCGTCTGAGCCCCTTTGTAGAAATGCTGTGCACAGAGATACTCAGGCCACTGTATGAACAATGCTTCACTTTCAAATTTTAACTTTATTGAAACACTTTTTTCCCCTCCATTTCAAGGTGCTATCTTTTTGCTTATGTCTCAAAATGTGGGTCAATATTCAGTGAACTTTTAATCTGAATATATTGTGTACTAATTTATTAACTGAACAGTAAAATTTCTTTTTTTTTTAAAGATTTTATTTATTTATTTGACAGAGAGAGAGATCATAAGTAGGCAGAGAGGCAGGCAGAGAGAGAGGGGGAAGCAGGCTCCCTGCGGAGTAGAGAGCCCGATGCGGGGATCGATCTCAGGACCCTGGGATCATGACCTGAGCCGAAGGCAGCGGCTTAATCCACTGAGCCACCCAGGCGCCCCATGAACAGTATAATTTCTAATATTCAAAAGATTCGAAATTCTAGGCTCAGTCTTTACCAATGGAATGCCAATACTGGGCTTTCTTTCTGTTCTTTCTTCTTCAAGTCTTCCCTTGCTTTGCCATGGGGTGAAAATGAAGGAAACAGGGAAGCTGACCTTAAATATGTGACCTCCAGGCAGCCATCAGTTTCCAAAGTTAAGAAACAAAACAAAAAAACAACAAAAAACTATGCACACAGTTTAGTTTGTTCGACTTCCAGATGTATGCCCTGATCTCATTTTTTGCAAAAGATAATTTTACATTTTAAAATGATGCTGCTCGGGGCAACATTTCAGTTCATATTTAAAACAGGACCAAAAAACCCAAACAAGCCATATAATTGTATGAGATACCGTGTCATAGGCTTCTAAAGTGGAACCCCCTTTAATTATATCTTTGAGTGTCTGAGCACCAAAATGCGGGGTATTCATGGTACTAAAGGGACACTTTGCACAGAAAAGACAATTCTCTAGAGAAAAACAGACCTTGCAGACAGACATGTGGCATTTCAAAGCCTAGGTTCTCCGAGGTTCATACATACTTCATACCTGAAAGCAGTAACAGTCAGAAGTTCATGTGGTTCAGAAGCACCTGAAGTTACTTCTTGGAAGTGAAGATGTCCGGGCCACACCCCCAGAGATCTGGATCTAGTCCACCAGCATTGGGGCATAGGCAGCTGCATTGTTAGTCAGCACCCAGGTGGTACTGATGCGGGTTTTTATCCACTTTCCGAAGCAGGCTCACAGCAACATCACATCGCCACCTTCCAAAGTGTTCCCTGGATACCCTCTTAGCTACTCAATTCTCATGTTCAGCAATGTACACATATCTGCCAGCAGCATTTTAGATAATGTTGCCATGTGAGTTGGCTCAGAAAGAGGGGAAAATGCCAACCTCTGTCTTTAAAGTATTAACTCAAAAGATGTTCCAACTTGCCTTTCAATTCTGTTTTCTAGGCTAGAAGTCAATCAAGATGATTAAACACTTTATCTTTAGCATGTGATAATGAAAAAAAGTAAGGGATTTGACTTCAGAAGGGCCTTTATTTGGACTGGGTACTCCTCTGGACCTCAGTTTTCCTACCTGTAAAATGGAAACAATAGAACTTACTGTCTAAGGTAATTGTGAAGATCAAATGAATGCTTGGCACTCAACAAATGGTTGTTCCCCTTCTCAACACATCTATTATTCGGGATGCTCAAAAGCATATAATTAACCTATTTGAGTTTCACTTCTTGAGTGGGACTACTCCATGGCAGAAAAGCACAAAAGTGGAGAGATGGTCAAAGGAGAGTTATAGGAAGCAGGAGGAGAAGCATGAAGCCTTGATAATCCCCAAACTGAATAAACAATGTAAGTAAGTAAAATATGACCATTTAAATGAATTTCAAGGAGAGAAGGTAATTGTACACGGTAATTTTTGGCTGCTGGGTGGTTGCTATAGGATAAGATTGGGGATCTTATTTAGAACTCTTCAACCTTTCAAAGGAAAATCATTTGCCATCATTTGGTAGGTAATTCTCTTGGCTCCACACCTGGAGCGCGGCTACACAGAGCTGCTAATATGAAAAGCAGCTCCATCACATCTTGGTGTGTGTAATTCCTTCTGGGATTGTAATGTGGGGCTCATATTTGAAACCACACACTTTCCCCCCACTCTGTCCACCGTATCTTAATGTATATAGCATATTTCTCTCGATACCTCAGTTTTAGCTGCTCTGAAATGACTATGAAATATCACCTTGGGACCCATAATGAATTGGGGGTCCATTACACAGCCTTATTTTAAGTGAGATGACCACAAATATAATTGCCAGATAGTGAAAAATCTACCTATTCATTTTCAAATGTAGTACATATAAACAAAGGCCAAACTAGTTTTGTGTGCCACATAGATGAGTGTCCTATGTCAGTGTTAATTCTTATCACTCCTTTTCAATCAAAATTGTCCTCCTTTCCAAAAAGATCCATATAATCTAAGGCCATTAACAGAAAGACATGTCATTAACCTGTCTGTGTTCTATCATCCCTTTTAGAATAACTGTTATTCTTGGATTTGGACAGGTTACCAATATAGCACACACTGAGTATCTCAAATCATACCACAGAGGTGTAACAGACTAACAATAACAAGTAACAGACTAACAAGTAACAGACCAACAATATCAGTGATCCAACTTGGCAGACACCAATGCAAAGTTTAAGTTACAAGAAGAATCATCTTCCCCCAATTACACTGCTAATGTTTTGATACCATTATGTACTCTCAGAAAAAGAAATTGATTACATAAAAAACACTAAGATATGAAGTACGTGTTAACCTAATACTACAGATTTCAAATCACTCTGTTAACCCTTCTATGTTTATTTGATATCACAGACTTATTTTTCTTATGAGAATTAAGATTATATAAATGTAAGCAATAATGAGGTTTCACGTCATACTATTCTTGGTAATGAGAAATAGAACTGTGTGCCTGGAATTTATTCATTTATGAATGAATAAAATGGTAAAAAATCATACTCCTAACAAACCACGTTTTATAAAGTAAATTACATTATAAGCTATAAACATGGTGTTTTACAAAAATATGTCGCACTACACAGAATGGATTTTTACTAGCTCTAAGTAAGATTTTTTTTTTCTATGATAAACTTAGATATTATGTCCAAATTGCCTACAGGTCAGCCTCGTATAAATAAACACTGAACTGGTTTTGAAACACAGAACCGAAACACAGCTTCACTGAAACACAGAACTAGCTGAAGAATATACTTTTATAAACTCGTCCCTGAAGACTCACACATGAAGTCAGGGGATGTTCACGAGGAGGCACGGATGGGCAGGGGCACGTGGGGGCAAGAGCCGCACTGGGAGACAGCACGAGCACTTTTGGAATTTGTGCTTTGGGTTAACTGTAAATATCAATGCTTAGATTTTCAATCACAAACTTCTCCACTACCAACAGAGAGAAATGCCTCACTTTTCTCCGTAAGTCACTCTACCAAATACAGAAACAATGACTTAAGCAAAATGTCTTTATGCAAAGAGTCCCAGAACCCTGTTTTCAGAATGTGCAGATCTACAAAATGCCAAGATCAAAGAATGACTTTTTACCCTACACATCAAATTTAGTTTTCTCACATATTTAACAGAAGTACTTGATTATACTTAAAATTTGTGTTCCAACATATAAAAAGCTAAGAAACATCTAGGCTGAAATATAATATAGTTGTAAATATTATTTTCATCTATTATTTTAAAGAATTCTTAAACCAAAGAGTAAAAATATAACAGAGACATTACTATAGTTTTTTAATATGTCCTCTAGTCCCAATATTAATGGAAATTCAGTATGTATTCATAACAACAACCTAGTTCCTAATTTAGATTTATTGAACAGTTTCTTATATTCCATGAGAGAAAGAACACTATTCACTTTGGCTTCACAAATTTCTCATGCAGATATGGAAGTTAGTTAGATTTTATTGTTTTTTTGAATAGTTAGATTTTAATGTAAAATTTCTAAGCACATTTATGTTAATTATATTTGACACTTCAAAGTTATTTTAAATATTACATCTTTTAAATTACTATAGATTTTTTTCTTTTTTTTTAAATTTTTAATTTATTTCTTATTTTTTTATAAACATGTAATGTATTTTTATCCCCAGGGGTACAGGTCTGTGAATCGCCAGGTTTACATACTTCACAGCACTCACCATAGCACATACCCTCCCTAAATTACTATAGATCTTAAATAATCTTCAGTCACATAAAATACGAAAATGACTTCATACGCTTAAATGAAACATTGTAGTTCTTCTAGATTTATGTTTTTCTTATACATTTTTCTAATTCTCTATGGGACATAATAAATAATTAAAACTTGAAAGAATACGTGTGTTTTTGAAAAGCACTAAATTTAAAATTATTAGGAAATACCTTAAAAGATGCCAAAATGATTATTAGGTATATCAAAATATGCTCCCCCCGCCCCGCCATGTTAATTTTGGTAACAAACATTTTAAGTGTTTACATTTTAAATGTTTGTTACCAAACATTTGTTAAACCAGTCTTTTTCACTCCCATGTAGTCTACATTTCCATTTCCACTTAACTGCAGGCAGCACAGCAAATATTCCTTTAACTAGTGGCTCAATGGCGCAGCCTATGTGTAGAAAAGTATAACACAACATTAACTGATGTACACACTTCGGTCAGTTGCGTAAGTTATGAATAGGGTTTAAAAATATAATATAGTTTTTAAAAAACAAGAGCTCCCATGAAAGAATTAAGTTGCAATTGCATAACTGCTATTTATGAAACTAAAGTAAATCAAGAAGAAATATAAATAAAACATGGTCTTTTTCATTAATCATGAAACATTATACTTTTTAATTGATTTTACATAGCCTCCGAATAGATTTTCAAAATGTTCTATTTCCTCCACTGTCAAAATCTAAAGAAGCATGATGTTTTGTGGCTGAATTATTATTTCCATAGATGCTTTTTGTCAGGTTAACTAAGACACTGTGATTTGTATCTCTTTAAAATAGTGACTTTCCCCCTAAGACATTAAATATATACATTACAAATTTTAAATCAGAAACATGATTTCAACTTAGCAATTGTATTAGGCTAATTAATTTTATGGTGTAGGGAGGCTAAATAAAACCTGTTCTGCTACCGCATGTATGAACTTGAGAAACACGTTACCTCCCATAAATCTCCTTCAATCAACACATCCTATGGGTCTCCAGTCAAACATAGAGGGGGAGCTGTTTCTCTTTAAGGCAGCACATACTGATCATCTTGGACAACATTTTTACCATTAACACACAACAAGGAAAAATATATATGTATGTATATATGTGAAACTTAAAACTAGCTCATCTCCTCAAAAAGAAAAACAAGGAAAGAAAAAAAAAAATCATTGACCAAGACCCATAGCTACTAGTAAAGTCTAAGCAAAATCAATGAAACCATTTTTAGATATGTAACAAAAACCAGCATCCCATTTTACACAATTAACGTTCCTGTTATTTTTTTGTGGGCGTCTCCTTTAAAAAGCCAAGCGCCATCATAGAGGGAAGTCCTTTCTCTATGTCCCCAACTTCCCTCCCTTCATGCAGAACCGGCTGCTAACCCTAGCAGAGAAAAGAACTGTGTTCGAAATTTGCACTCATTCTTCTTCCCTATTAGTTTTTGGTTTTTGTTTTTTGTGTTTTTTAAGGGAATGACCCTGTAAATTTATACAAGTTGTTTAGAAGAAATGCAGTAACTCAGCCAGCCTCTGTGGCAAAGTGAGTACAATCAGAAAAAACAGTTTTAGTGGTATTATGACTTAATCATTTTAACTTCACAATATGAGATGTTTTTAAAAAGTGTACTTCAATCACACAGCAGAGGTCTGATCAATCTGACATCGACTATAGAAAACTGAACTCACAGTGAAGACAAGCACAATGCACTGAAACATTATTTCTATTTGGTTCACTCTTACTTCGTCTTTTCTTTCTATTGCTTTTGGTACAAACAGATCAACAAAGTGCTGAACAAAATTAAAACAAAAGCTACTCCAATGTTTATTTTTTTCAGTCACTGCCAAATGATTTAATTCTGAAAGCTCTTTTCATTCCATAAGTTATGGTTGCATTTTCTTTCTCCTCCCTCAAGGTCAGATTTGTCAATTAAAAAAAAAAACAACAACCCAGTTTCAGGATGAAACTGTTTTTTTTTCCCCCCCCCACTCACTGTTATTTCACGAACTACAGAGGTCAGACAGTTCTGAACATTTTAGTAGATGTTTTAAAACAAACTTTATGATGTCTCATGTTAAAATTCTTTTGTAAATGTCCTCACAATTTACAAAGCTGAGAACCAAAGTGGTATCTTGCACCTTGCCATGGAAAATGACTGATTGTCCAAAAGCCACTCACAGATACTCTTATGCAGAGTGGTCAGTCCATATTCTAGGGGTTATTCTGCTTTGAAATAGAGATATGCATATCCCAAGAATAGCCCCATGGAACAAATTAAAATTAAATTTGCCAGCAGTTTTTACTTCTGCAGTTTCTGAACTCAATTGTGTAAAAATATCTTGGTGCTAATTTGACGTTAATAAATTAAGACCATTAGAGATAGTCTTTCATTGTTGGCCTTCAACAATTGTCAATGACACTATTTTCTGTTTGCATTTCCTCAAGCGTGTTAATGTATCTTTGTTTAGGCTCACAAGTCGAACGGTCAGTGTAAACACAGTCAATGAAACATCAGCCCTGGAAGACAAGTCTACAGAGAGGACCTATGGAAAGACTATTGGTCTATTGCCAAGTATGCAGTAAGGCGACAGCACTGAAAGGCTACTTAAAAATTTTTTTTTATATGATGAATAAATTACTCTTAAAAAAATTCTCGAAATTCTTTGTTTTGCATACAAAGTCCATCCAGGATGGAGGTGGTCTGCGAGCTGAACTTAGTGCAATGTGGGTTATAGTCTTTGTTTGCAGTCTTAACTGGGGATTGTACCTTAGCTACCGCAGTTCAAGCGTAAAAATACTTTGTCTGTAATACTATATACTGTTGCCAGTGACCCTCTAAATCCTTGAACCAACTGTGTCTTCTGGTGTCACAGAAGATAATGCCAATTTATTGCAATGTGTGGCTTTTTTAACTGATTAAAATTAAGCTGTAAACACGTGACAATGGAATTAGCACATTTAGAGAGTCTGTTTTCCCACATCCCATTTTGCGCTAGTGCGGCTGGTCCCTGCAACTCTACGCGGGTGCAATTTTAATGACTTTGCTCGGTTTTGATGTTCTTATGAAAAAAGCACTGCTTGGTGTTTGTGGAGAAGGTAGATATGGGGGCTGAAGAGCTGTGATTGGGAACATGGTGACATCGTTTCTGTTTTCCGATAGGATCGGTGTCATTTTCCTCTCAGCGATAAGACACCTCCATTGACAGTGCCCGATTAGGGAAAATTTTATTATAAAATTCACTTTTATCGAATGAGGATAGAGTGATAAACAGTTCAGCCTCAGGGAAGGAATAGGAACAGATTCCCCCCCTTTTCAAATTCCACCTTTTCCCTCTTCTCTTTCTCTCCCTTAAAAAGACGATTGTGTTTTAGTTATTATTAATGGTACAAAAAGAGCTCCCTACAACATGTGATTGCTATGATAAAACTAGCTGAATCAAGAGACACTTAGATGTTGTTATAAAAGAAAATCTATTTTATATAGTTATATATATGCACGTGCGTGCGCACACACACACACACACACACACTCACTAAAAGGTAAAACTGCCATCTAAATCCTATTTCTGGAAGTTACCTGGTATTTGTCACTTAAGAAAAATGTAACATCCTAAAAGAAAATCAACCTGAGATAATATTGATTCTATTGTCCTAAATATACTCAATTTTACTTTCTTTCAGAAATAAACATTTGTCAAGCAGAGCTGCAAGGTAAACATAAAGATAGGGAAGCTTGTGGCCCTCTAATTCTTGAACAAATACTAATATGTTAAGGAAGACTATGAAAAAAAAGTTTTTAAATAATAAAACATCATTGCTTTTGAATTTTCATAGTTTAGCGATGATACTTTAAACCTCTAGTGTCCAGCAGATATGTCTGTTTGCTCCAGATAAACCAGGACTCTTCTGTATGACAACTATTTGAAAGGTCATCTGAGAAGCTGAAGAGTAAGCACTTGATATTATTTATTTTTTAAAAATTGTTTTTCCCAAAAAAAACCTCATCAAATCACTCAGAATACTCCTCCACCTTTATGTAATTAAAAAAAAAAAATTAGTGTCCCAGGGGCTAAGACTGTCTAGGGCCACTGATAAATTCTGGTACATTATAAAGAGTTCAGTGATAGATTTTTATGTTTTGGGTGTGTGTGTGTGTGTGTGTGAAATGCTGATGATGAAAACAACTCAAAACATATGTCTTTATTGATGGAAAATACTTCCGAGGTGCAAATAAGGGATAGTAGTCTTTAATTTATAAAATTCTTCCAAATATTTCTAGGGTATCCCTAAAATCTCTCTTTAAAGGCTTTTTTTTCCCCCCCAAGAATGCTTTTTCAAATGCTAATTCTAAGCATGATCTATTTTGGTGTACAATTCCCTATATTATTTAAATAGAATTTTTCAGTTAATCAGTGATCAGAGAAGCATATTAAAACATCTTATTTTCTTTTGAAGTACGCTTCTAAATTTGCCCCCCAAAAAGGTGATTCTTCAAAATCATTGGTATGAACTGAAAATGCTTACAGCTTAAAGTTGAATAATTTAAGTATTTATCTTTATAAACAGCAAAAGAGAAATGGTTATGTGCTTTGCTCATCAGATAATGAAGGGGAAAACTGAGGTTTACACAATGACAAAGCCACTATTAGCAAATGCCCCCTTGTCTAAGCATTTCTTTCCATACTCCTTGTTTCAGGATTTCAGTGAAACAAACGTATCTGAACTCATGATAAGTCAACATTACCATGCTGCAACCTAATTTTCACTATTACATTTGTAGCCGAAAATAATTACCAAAGTGAACTTAGGAAATTTTAACTGGTAAATAGTGGAGAAAAACAAAACTTAACAACTAAAGTATATAGTAAATGAAAAAGGGAATCCTTTTTCATTTACTGGCTTTTAAGCCATTACTGGCTTAAAATCTTTACCACCAAATGCTTATTCATGGGTATGAACCAGCTGCATGGTGGACTAACTTAAGTAAGGTATACTTTTCTTAATTATCACTTTGCTGAGTAAAATGTAATTTTTTTTAATGTGCAAAATGGTATTTTGGAGAGAACTACTTGAATGCATTAAGAATTTCAAGCAAGGGGCGCCTGGTGGCTCAGTGGTTTAAGCCTCTGCCTTCGGCTCAAGTCATGGTCTCAGGGTCCTGGGATAGAGCCCCGCATCGGGCTCTCTGCTCAGTGGGGAGCCTGTTTCTCCCTCTCTCTCTGCCTGCCTCTCTGCCTACTTGTGACCTCTCTCTCTGTCAAATAAATAAATAAAATATTAAAAAAAAAAAAAGAATTTCAAGAGACGATACAGCTAACTGCTAAGACAACAAAAAGCCATAGTAGATCTCCTTAAAAGTGGTCTGGGAAGAGGCTATGATTATTGTAATGATAAAGTTTAGTGAGCAACTTCTCTTCATAATAAAAAAATAGAGCTGCCCAGTTCTTTCAGTCACTCAATAAAATGCCCCTCAGGAAGCTTACATTCTTCTGCAGCAGACAAGCAAAACGTGAGTTATGGATTATCCTTATTTACAATCAGTGCTATCAGGGAGGGGTCTGGTAAGACATGAGGACAAAAAAACTGCTTTAAAAGGAGTGCTCAGTGGAGTCTTCTCGGGGGGAAAAAAAGGAACATCAAGCTAGAAACCTAAACAATGAGAAGGTACTTACACAGAATAGAGATACATAGTATCCGAGATGTGAATGTATGGAGGTAGATATATATATATATAGATATAGATATAGATATAGACATAGATATAGATATCTCTCTATATAGATATATATAGATATATATCCGAGATGTGAATGTATGGAGGTAGATATATATATATATATATATATATAGATAGATAGATAGATAGATATAGATATATAGATATATATCCGAGATGTGAATGTATGGAGGTAGATATCTATCTATCTATATATATATAGATACTATGTATCTCTATGTATACTATGTATACTATACATAGTATAGATACTATGTATCTCTATTCTGTGTAAGTACCTTCTTACCATATATATACCATATATATATATGATATTCTTACCATACATATATATGGTATTTCTATCTCTATTCTGTGTAAGTACCTTCTTACCATATATATATATGGTATTTCTGGAAAGCTGCACGTTAACTTTTATAAAATAAATTAGTGAGCATTCTGAAGACTTTATTGTTATTAAGATAAGTCCAATAATAAATTGTCTTAAGTTAAAGAATCCTGAATACTAAATCTGTACACTTAAAATAGACCTATGTCTAAGCATCACTGACTGATCTTTCCAACAACTCAGAAGACACTTCAAGATCATGCATTTATTTTGGAACAGACTTATCATGGCCAAGTACCCCCATCTGGGTCACTGGAGAACCAGTGACAAAGTAGTTTTCTTACTATCTCACAGGTCTTAGATGCTGTACCCATTTTGGGGGGATATCCATGAGCACATTCACACGCAGATGGACGGCACACACATCTACATATCAGTGCGTCCACTCTGGCCAATCAGTGCTGTAGAAAGTGGAATACCTTTTCCACTTCAGACACTATTACTAGTCCTATCTTCATCTACTCAAATTTCTGTTTTTCTCATAGGACACTCCGTCGAGGTATCTGAGTCTGGGGAGCATGAATGCCTTTCTGCTCTGTGACAAGCAACATCTAGAATAGCTATGTGGATCTGTGTGTACAGAATTCGCATTTTATTGAAATCAGCACCAGTCTTTCCTGAGAGGGCTGTCTGATTGGTTCATGGAAAATGGATGGAATGAAGGGAAGAATAGCTGATCAAGAGGTAATCCACTGTGGCACTGTGGCCATGCAGGATTGAGGCACTGGGGGGGGGGGGTGCATGCAGGGTTGGGGAAGAGGAGGAAGGGCTCCTTTCTGTTGTTGCATTTGAAGTAGGAAGGAGGCCTGCAGTGAGCAAACTTCAGATGTGAAGAACAAAAGGCCAGGTTTTCCCCCTACACCATCGCTCTACCTTTTTCTCAACAGTGACTAGATGATGAGGTCTCCAGCTGAAGCCCTACAGAATTCCACTTTGACAGCCTATATTCATTAGTCAAGTTTATCTTGCAGATAGATAAGGCAAGGCTTTATTCTGTATAAAACAATTAAATGAAGCAACATTGCCCATCCATCATTGGGGAACATTTAGAAGTATCTCCATTCCTTACAGATGAATCAGGGTACATCAATATATCCAATGTATGTTACACATTCATCCAAAATCTTAAATCATTAAAAAACAAAAACAAAAACAAAAAACTTGTGGTCAATAAACATTAATATCACATAGGTCAATTAAACATTTTTTTTTTTTCCTGTTCTTCTAAAGGAATGATTTGGAGAGGAAGGTAGTTCCTAAGCTGATGGCGGATCTGAGGATGCCAGTTACGGGAGCACTTAAGCGCCCATTGGCACAGCAAGATTCAAAGCCCTGGTAGGCTTCAAAGAAACACTTTTTTTTTTCTTCTTCTAGAACTCTTTGCTTTCTAGTAAAGCTGCAACCACAATGTTCTCTCTCTTAATGCCACCATAAAAAATCAAAACACTTTAAAACAAATTGATGTACTCTTTAATACAGTCATCACATCATCACAGGACCCTTGCGCCCTGCATGGCGACAACCGTGGGGGTGCGTACCACACATCTCTCTCTTTGTTGCCTGCTTCAATGCTTAAAGAAAAATGGAGAGAGAGTGTGTGTCTCTCAATTGAGATATGGGCACCTTTGATTGACAAGACCTAATCAGCTTATCTCCACACTAATAAAGTTGGGGCCTGTGGAGCTGGGATATGCCCAGCACCGAGTGAACTTTTCCTAGCCAAAGCCTCACGGGCCAGGTCTCAGGCTCTGCTTCTCGAAACTGGTACAGATCAGTTCTTAATGGGCTATTTTCATCTTGATAAATCTCCATGGTCTTCATTCATGATGGCATTACAGTCAATTCAGCAGGATGAATTGCCTCAAGTGATGAGGACACGAGAAGTCCACGATAAGGATTCATATACATTGAATCAATAAGCTATCTCTTCCAATCTGCCTGTGGGAAGTAAAAAGTAACTTCTTCTGAATTATTATTAATTTTTTTAGGTTCCTATTTATTGAAGGGAATGGCTTTATTTTTTTATTACAAGATGACAGGATCCTATGGACATTAGGTAACAAGCAGATCCCTTTCATAATTTCTGCTGGATAATACTATTAGAAGATGTTCCATTCCTTGTGATGGAGCCAATGCTGACACAGCCATCGTCTGTCTCTACCATTCCGGAAGCTTGTGACGCTAATTTGCTCATATCAGATACCCACAAAACACGTCTTGATTAACGGGTGGAAAAGAAGAACAGAAGGCCAGGAAATACACACATGAGCTGGAGCTGCAGGGAGTGGGTAGCGTGTATACACACATGCATGTACACACACATACTTTCTTCTTCCGAGTTTACCTCTAGAAGGCTCTCTCAAACCAAGGACCTTCCACATAATTTAAGAACAAGGCCTTTGTTCTTATCTGTTTGCAGTTACTATGTAAAGGCCAAACTCAAGAGCTGAGGTATAAATAAAGTTATAAAAGGACCGGATACTTCTTCAACTACACAATGGAGACCCGGAACAGAAGCTCCTCTTCACATGTGCCACAGTGAGAGTGTAATACACCACGCACATTTTGATCTTAACTTTCATATGCAGTTATCCAAAGAGAGAGAGGGGGTCACTGGATAAAGCAAGCTGCATAGAAAGAACTCCAGTAGTGGAAAGACTTTTTGAAATGATAACAATTTCCCAACTATGAAAAAAAAAAAATATATATATATATAGAAAGAGATATATATATAAATTTGTCCTTCTCGCCATATGTAAATGGTCATTAAAAATATTCAGTAATGCTTTCAAACTGCTGCAATTTAGCTTAGGTATTATAATCACCTGTATAAAATGAGACAACTTTAAAAATATCCCAAAATGAAGTTTTCTACAGATTACAGAAAATCTGGAGCAATATATTTCATTCAGATTGTGGTCTTCATGCTGTAATTGCCTTATAAAAAATCCACTCCAGCCTTATCGCTCAATATTATCTTCACTGCTGAACATCGGAAGATAATTTTGCAATAAAATTTAATTTACAGAGCTTACTTTCCACTAATCTCCTAGCAGAGGAAAAATGAAACACGCCAAGGTACACACTCCAAGCTATGACCCTAATAGCATTTTTTATTTCTGGAATAGTAAGACCCCAAACATATCAATTTTATCATATTGAAATGCTGGCATATTTTAATTGTCATAACTTTGTATCCAAGAAAAGGAAATAAAACAGGCTATTAGGACCATGTATGAAAATAAGCCTCTTCAAGTGATAAAGTCCCCCTGGGGAAAGCTTTTTTTCCATAAGAAAGGAAATACTTAATACAAAAATATGGGGCTGATAAAGGTATTTTATTTCAAGCTATTAATAAGCCAGCAATGGTCAACAATATTTGAGATTTTTAAATAAAAAATTAACCTGCTAGCAATAAACGGGGACTAGACATCAAGATTCAGTTTTCCGTGTAAAATGACAAAGGTAGGTTTGTTACCTCCAAGGCTCATTCCAGCTCTAAAATTTAAAATTTTAAAGGTCCAAATGCCATGTGAACTTTAGAAGAGTAAATTAACAGTTGAAAGTCTACTTCTACAGGCCATTTGGCCTCTATTTATCATTTATGTCCTAGAAAACCTTCATCTTTTGAATAAAGCTTTTTTTTTTTTAAATATTGAGAACTCCACGACAATGAACTAATATCACAAAAGAGTATAAGATAGAAGCCAATCCTGTTGCTCAAAAATGAAACAGCTTCCCTTTTTGTACTGGTGCAAAATACGGAAAGGATCCTCATTAAAACTCAAATTCTTCACCAAAATGGTTACATATTTTTTTAAAAAAGATTAATGATCATTAATGAGTGAGAGATTAGTGCTTCAAGACTAGACTGAATGAGACTACCACTTCCTAAACCAGATTTAAATCTCTCTGCCTCTTTTTAAAGTTGTATCATAACAAGGCCAAAGTGATACTGAATCATTTATGAGGTTTTTAGAGTTGAAATATCAGAGTCATATATGTGCAGAAGTATTGTTCTGACATTTGAATTTCAGCAATAGGCAATTCTGAGACATTTCAAGTTATGCAAAACTTGACATTTCCATGTTAATATACAAAACAATGAGGATGTGAAAAGCCACTTCTCTACCAACACTTAAAACTTAAACACTTAATAAAACTTTAGAAGCACAGGACTCTAAAATTCAAACCCACAGAAGCAGTACTTATATAAAAGCTTTTCATGTTTATCCACATAAAAAGTACCTACTGAACATTCAATTGCACTGATCTTTTTTATTATACATAGAAAAGCAGAATACATTATTAAATGCTTTTCAGACCACTTATTTCCAATTTGACTTTTTTTTGTTCTTCATATGTATACATCAGAATATTCCTATCATGAGCTATAGATCATTTACATTGTTTCTCGAGTGTTAAAAACTACATTAAATAAAATACAATTAAGTATATTTCACTTTCCTGAACAGCAAGAATCTCAGCCAGTTGTTATTTTGTAAGAAACTGAAATGAACACTCACAAATGAACACCATGCCCAATGATTATCTCCTTAAACACCAAAACCAAAATGTTTTGACAAGATGATCTCTTGGTACAAACAGTAAAGACATTTTTTTTTTTTTTAAAGGCTGAAATAAGTAGGGTAATAATGAAGAACAAAATGTATAACATTTTCAAGCTGCAAATTAACAAGCAGATATTGACTTTTCTTTGAGGTCAATAACAGCTCTTATTGATCTAAAAAGTTAATACCTACTAAGGTCAATATAAGATCTCAAGGGTCAGCAAATCTGGATTCGAACTTCCACTTCCTTTCACATATAAATATTGCTGAAATGGGTACAACCGTGTGTGGAGAAATACGGAAATCATCACTATGATGCTGGAATAAACCAAAGAAGTAGGCCAAGGAAGTTAAATATAAAGTTTTAAGTCAGTATAGAATTTTCAGAGACATTGACCTTTAGGTGTAAATCCTAGTATTATACAATTTGGACAGCCACATACGGAGAAACAAAAATAATAGAAAATTATGTTTTTATAAGTGTTTTGTCTCTCGTGGTATTGACATATGGAATCTCTCTTTTTTCTCTCTCTCTAGCTGTATGTTTTGAGAAATTATGACATAAAATAATTTTTCAAGAATATATTAGAGGCACTTTCAAATATAGATCAAATTCTTTTGAAAAGAGATTTTTATTTATTTATTTGACAAAGAGAGAGAAAGAGAGCAAGTGAGCACAAGCAAGTGGAGTGGCAGAGGGAGAAGCAGACTCCCCGCTGAGCAGGGAGCCTGACATGGGGCTCAACCCAGAAGCCCTGGGATCATTACCTGAGCCGAAGGCAGATGCTTAACCAACTGAGCCACCCAGGCGCCTTGATAAAATTCTTTTTTAGTTTTAAAATTAAGTAGTTACACTTTGGGAAATTCAGAAGTGGAAAACATATCTATGGTCTTAATATTCTTACAAAACTGTTCCTTTTGTCATCATATAGTTTATTTTGTTTTGCTAGACTGAAAGGGGAAAAAATGCTATCATTCATCTAATAAGTAAAATGGTCCACTCCTTACACATTGTAAAGAGGGCACATACTAATAAACCCCATGAACACTGGGACCATGTCCCCATTTCCTGGAGTTGTAAAATGAAGTGATTAGTCTGATCTTTATCCAAATAAAAGCTCACATTGTTCTTTTCAGAGTGACTAGAAGCACTGAGGGAGGGGGAGCAAAGAAAGAGGAGGCAAACGTTCCTAGGACGTTTCCAGTGCCAAAACCTGAACAAGATGCTTTAAACAGACATGGGTTCTGTCAATTACTGGGAAGGCCCTGTTACTGAAAGCAGTGATATAAAAGTTAAAAAGGAGAGGCCAGGTCTACAGCAGTGGCAATATCCCACTGTAACTATTCAGCAAATATGAAGGCTACTGTTACTACAACAGTACTTAAAATAATAAACTTATTTTAGAACAGTTTAGATTTGCAGAAAAATTATAATAGTACAGACAGTTCCCATATACTCAACACCCAATATCTCCTATTATTAACATCTTCCATGACTATAGTACATTTGTCACAGTTAATGGACTAATATTGGTAAGTCTTACCAATAAATGTCCACACTTTCTCTATATTTCCTTACTTGGTGTCTAATGTCCTCAGACATTTCTGATGTTTCAGAATCCCATCCAGGATACCACATTGTCTCCTTAGGTTCCTCTCGGCTCTGACAGTTCATACTGTTCTCTAAGCACATACTTTAGAAATGGTATAAATAAATTTGCTGACTTGTATCTATTGTCAACACTTAGATGAAAACACATGCAGCAGAATTATCTTTTGTTACAGATCTAAGGAATATAAATTTGAGAAGTGAATGGAGATAAATGCTTGGTAGAAGACAAAGCAAATGATACTGAGTCTTTACTGTGTCTATTAACAGAACAGAGATGAGAGAAAGTTTCGGTTGTCACAAATTCTAGAAGATTACATCCACTGACCTGACCCATAAGCCATCTCTTCCTCCACCTTTCCCCATTATATTCTACTAGCCAGGATTTTAACTGACTGGATTATGAGGCTGAACAGTGGGTAAAGAATAAATGCTATGGCAGAGGAGGGTAAACTGCCTTTCTGTGTTTGTACAAAGTGGTGGCTAGAAAGTGGTTGTCCAGTTGCAACTGGAGTTCCTGGCCCCCTCGCATCTTGGTGGTGTCACCCAACAAGTCCTCCAGTGGAATGTATGCAGAATCAATGTGTGTCACTCGGTGCCTATGGAGCTTTTAAAGCAAGCGTGCCTTCTCCATTCTCTCTCTGCCTGGTTGCTGGCACAATGGAGAGGACTCGAAAGACTCCGCTCGCAGCAGAGCCACATAGTGGGAGAAGCTGGATTTCTGAAACACCGCCTGGAAGGGCGTCTGCTCATCAGGCAGGAACATTTGCATGGGACTGTTCCAAGATTGAGCAATAAGCTTCGCTACATCCAGCCACTTGGGTATTTGGGGTTTACTTGTCACAGCAGCCAGTGTTACCGTGCAAAGCAGACTGGTGGAAACTAAGATTTCTGAGCACCGATGATGGACTGAACGTGCAATGGGTGTTTTATGCAGCTTGCTTTATTTAACTCTCAGATCAAGCGCCATTTAGAAAACCCACGAAGATTTTGTAGATCAGGAAATGAAGACTAAGAAAGGCTAAGGAACTTGCCCAAGGTCTCCTGTTTAATCGTGTGGGAGAACCAAGATTTGAAGTTGCCTATTCACAAAGCTCCATAAACATTCCATTTGGCTTCACCAATAGGCGAAAGGTGATCTGACTTGGCTCCTGGATTACAAAATAATTCTTATGCATTTTATATGCATAAATATCTTAAGCCTCAAAGGAGCAAAAATTGTACATGTGTTCTCCCTACTTTTCATGTGGTAGATAGGAAGCCTCATTTACAAGGGGTGTGTATGAGACCCTTAGTTGGCTCGAATGTGTTAGCATTTTCCAGATCAAGACGATGGTATACAAAAATACATGGTGTTATACAAAGATACACTCCACTTTTGTAACGTGCTGATCTTCTTACAGGGTTTAATTTGAACAGAGTCCAACAACTCAGGGAGGGCACGAAAGAACTGCTGCTCCATGAGGTATACAGTTAACAAAGGAGAGAACAGAAAGACTGACTTGTTCTCACAACAGTATGAATTTAAAGAACTATATGGGGTGTGCATTCTACAGGAAGCCCAAGTAGGAAGAAAAATGAAACACTGTACCTTGCACACAGCAATAAAGATGAGGGGACTTATTGTGGTAAGAAAATTCACAGCTGGCAGGCAATATCAGTGAGGCAATAAGATACTTGGTCCATCTTCATGCTTGCCTTTTAGGGTCATAGTGTTTTTAAAAAAAGGCCTCTTTTTTATATTAACAAAGTCACTCCAGTCAATCTCTTTAACTCAACCTACATGAAAAATCTGGATGACTCTGTAAAAGTTCTATGTTAACACCAGTGAGAAAAATTGGTGCATCCTTTAAATTAGTATAGATATTTTAATATGACAGTTTTGTTTGTTGCTTTGTTTAAATAATAGGCCCTAATCGACAACAAGTCTGCACAGAGCATTAAACATTATAGATAATTTATAGATATGCTAATGAGGAAGAGGGAAACAAAAAAAATACTGATTCCTTCATGAAGCCAGATGAAACTTAGTATCCACTCTGGTTGATAAAAATTGACAGCATTTGGGGAAGTCTTCAAGGGAACAGTCTACTAATAAGTCTGAACAAATAATTTCCATTTCAGATAACTTAATTTATTGATTGGTAGAATGAGGTAACAAATGTGAAAGGAGTCTGAAAATTTCCAAGTAGATTATACAATGTTATTCTTAATATTAGCATTATTTTTTTCAGCACATAATATAAGGTTAAAAACTACTAAAGTTTATAATTCAAAGCATTAAAAAACCCTGTAATGTGTTAAAAAATAATTACACATCTGACTACTAAAATGGATAGGCTAGTTGGGAGGGGGATTACTCTGAAATAATAAAAAGTTTGAGGGAAAATGTTTTTAAAACAAATGTTATCACCTTTAAGTACACTTAATAACTAAGATGAACATAGTGAGGCCACAGGACACATTCTGGAAGTCTTCACAAGCCATGTATTTGCCCCAAAGCCTGATTTTGCTCCTGCTTTACTCACCTCCCCTTGCCCTTCTGGATTTATTCTCTAGGGTCTCCCTTTCCCTGACAGAATGAAATGGACTTAATGACTTCCTGCACCTTGCTTCAAAAATGCCAAATATGTTTATCACGGGGATTTATAAGCTATGGATTTTCCCAGTAGATATTTTGCCAAGATAGCACCCCTGATTAAAGTAACTTTTGTGTGTTAAGTGCCTAGGACAGTGCCAGGGTCTGCTTCTTTCTCTCTTTCGCAATTATATAAAATCTATTTTCCCTCTCAGGTGGGTTGAATATTTCTCCCACCCTGCTCCTAAATACAAATTTTGCTAATGATATTCATTTAAGCCAGTATGTTCTTGTTCTCTTAGAGATCAGAGTAGCTCAGTCCAGGTCTAATGAACTCTAATTCTAGTAGCTGTTTTCTGAATAAATGTTAAGGTTCCACTGTGCTCTTTTCAAGTGCCACATACAGCAAATAGCATTGGAAATGGAAATAAAGAAAATTCGTTCCATTTTAAAGGTATACTTTATGTGCACATAAGTATCAACCTTTCAATGTGGATGAGGGCCTTAGGCAATCGATTGTGATGGGACTACCAACATGGAGGATAATGGGAGATCTACTCAACAACATGCTTAGTTTTCTTCCAAAAGGACAGTCTTCAAAAAGCTTCCTTGTCTGGCTTTAGGGTGGTTTCATCTCTCTAAATAAATAGATATTTATTTAACTATGACTTAGAGTTTATATCTCAAGATGCTAAAGGGCAATACAGGGCCACACATGAATGAGGACCCACCATGACAGTCTCTTTGATAATAACTTTACTTGGAAAAATATATTCTTCAATAAAAAAATTATTTTTTAATGTTGACTTTGTTCTCTTACAGCAATGCTGGAAAACATCGTAGCCCAACAGGAAATACAGGCGAAAGCTTCAAATGTAGAGCACACACACAAAAAAACGTTTTTAAAGCTCATGCCCATCAAGTTTCCCACTTGATATAAGTCGTATACAGTCTTAATCCAATGTGAACCCATGCTGTGAACATTCTGTAGCACCCACCTCAGAAAATTCTGTTAAATACATAAACACTGCTGAAAAGAAAACTTCTGGGCACTAGAGTCAGACTCAAAGGGAAAATAAACCTGATTAAAAAAGAATCCCAAGGAAAGTTATATAAGTACAGTGCAACAAGGTCATAAGCTTAACCGTACTTCACTGTAATATTTGAAAGTAAATTGGCATTTTAGTGATCTGCTTTGGTCGTCATTCTTTTTCGCAACTCACAGAGATGCAACAGAATAAGAATGGCTTCATGTGTGTCTTCCAAACCAAATGGAAAAGTGATAGGCATTATGGGGTAAGACACCTTTAAAAATGAGTATAATACTTTTTAATGGATTAAAAATGAACCCTATGAATTCACTTGGACCACCTAAGGAGAAGGGTCTCCAAATACGGTATAAATGACATCCTTTTCTTACTACTATGGAGTTCGCCAATATTTCAGAGAACCTCACAAAGTAAATTTAAGCGTAACTTGAAAATGTTCTTTAAGAGCTTGAGCCAAATGATAACCTCCTCTGTTCTTTTCAGAGCAGAACCACAGCTTTTTGAGATGGAAGACTTTAATAGGGTTGTAATTATAAAGTAAGTGATAACTACACATTAAAAGTGATTATTTTACCACTGTGGGAAAACTTTTAAAAACTTGTAGGCCATGGTCAAGTAAGTCTTAACAAGATGCGTTTTCAACCAAAGGTATCTTTAAAGTTCTGAAAGCATAACCACATACCCCACCAGCCAAAATAATGAATTGAGAAATTTCTTTCTAGCAGTATTTTTTCTGTCAAAAAGTTTAATATTTCTATAGAAAAGTATTTTCTCTAACACACACACACATATGCGCACACACACACATACACACACACACCTGGATAAAATAGATGGTTAATATAAACCCAAATGTATAATCCCGTTTTCTGTTCCTATATTGCAGAACAACATAGTGTTAATTTGATATTGTTGCAATAATATGGACACGGCAGTGCCTTTCTGAATTCTGATCTGTGCCTAAACAAAATTACTTAAGTTAAAAATCTGAATCAGTGTTATAGGCATAACATTATCTACTCAGATAACCCAGGAATAGGTTATAGGAATATCTTGTTTTTCTAGTTCTGCATCCCTGAAGCATCTGACACTCAGCAGAGCTCAATGAAATCTTGTCGAAAACATGAAATAAAATGTGTACATTTTTTTATATATAATGTGTACCACTTCCACTAATATTACAGAATCAGAAATTTATTCTTCTACCAGCTGATAACAGCTCTAAGAGCAAGAAACACACAGTTAATACTTTTTGGATCTATTTTCCCACAAGTCTTATAAATGACTTACTAGTAAATGGAGAGAGAGAAAAGAAACAACTTCCTTATTTTGTGCAGGCAATATATTAGTTCAGTTTCAACTAGCTTACAACATCAAAAATAGTTTTATGTATTACATTGTATTACTGTGCAATGTTTAACCCATCGATCTTTTCTGTAGATGGTAAATTAATACACTCAAAGATTTGTATTTTTGAATAAAATTATTACACTGTACCCAGCAATGAACACTCAAAATTTCTTGGTGGGACGAAGGGAAGGACAGAAGAAGGAAAAAAAGAGAGGAACGAGGTTAATATTAGCGATGAGGAGGAAGCAGAGGAGTAAGAATATATCAGAAGACACGGGAGAAACTCCTGAAATGATAAAGAAAATGACTGCCTTCAGTTTGATAAAAACTTTGTTTCAACAGATACTTCCAAGACTGATTAAAATTTCAGAAAGAGTTCTATAGTGAGTTGATTCAAATAATAATAATAAGGTAAGTTGAAAGACAGTATCAAGAACAAAAAGAGAACGTGATAAAGCTGCGGTATTGTGGTCTTGTACTCCATAATCCTCCTATAACCCCATGAAACTCTCTGGAAAACTTCATCAGTAGTTCACCCAAGACTCTGAAACAATTAAAGATACAAAGGAAACGACTTCATATCTTAAATGCATTTGTTCAGATTCTTTTAAGCGTTTTGAACACGAAACACGTTTTCTTTGATTTTTAAAAAGGTGAGCTGATACTTGATTGCTTTTCTTGTATGAACTCTTAAAAAAAAGATGTAGGCAAAGGAGAGAAAATGGTGTACACAAGTTATCTCATTCCCATGAAAATGCTGTAATTTCAAGAATTATTCATTTTCCAGAAGAAAAAAAAAAGTACTCCATATGGTTCTCTGACTTACTCTATCAGGGCAAATAAATTTGGGTTTTGATGAATAAAATTATAAAAAGCAAAAATAATCTGAACACATCATGTAAAACAGCCTTGTGGATATTCTTTAAATGGGGAATGTCTGCAGCTTAAAATTAGGTTAACTATTACAGGGTGCTGAAATACTGAAGTTGAAGTAAATCTATGTTTTTAATTTAAAAAAAATTGTAAGGGGTACAAACTTTGGAAGAGGGTACAAACTTTAAGCTTTAAAATGAATATTTTACACTGAGGCTCTAACAATGGTGATCATAGCTGATAACATAACTGGAACTTGCTACTAGAGCAGAACTGAAATGTTTTTACCAAAAGAGAGAAAGAGAGGGAGAGAGCGTGAGCGAGTGCACAAGAATCTTCACAGAAAAAGAACGGGACTCCCAAGAAAACCCTCAACCGCATACAGAAGAATCTTCTGTATTATTTCTACAACAAATAAGGCCTAGAGAGAAAATATTTCTCTTATGAAAATAGCTTATAAGTACAGAACATTGGTATTATGTTTACTCAGAAAATCTATTTTCCCAACTTCCTAATGAAACAAGATAGGCAGGAAATTGTGATAAATATACCATTCTTGAAAAAGAATGCTAGTAGTGTTAAATATAGGGAAAAATGTATTTTGGGAAACATAAAGTAGTATAATGAGTCTCTTTTGGGTTACTGGATAGGCTACCAGCTACTCTAGTTGCCAAGTAATGCCTACTCACATTTTCCTGAATAAAATAAGGTAAACAGTTACTACAGCTCCTAAATATGACCCTCATATCCAATGCCACCAATAGAAACAGACACAACCACATGCATTATTTCATAGGGAGTGTAGGTGTTAACTACACAGGCTACCTGCGTAAATTTTTGCACACATGTTTAGATATACATGTCCACACATATATAGGAGATCCAATGGAATGAACTTTCTCTAGTTCAAACAGACACACCCTAAATGCTAACACTGGAGAGTGGATATCTAATTAGATTTTGATTTAATCTTCACTGATCTTGCTAATAAGATGCAGATTCTGATTCAGTAGATCTGAAGTGGGACCCAAGATTGTGCATTTCTAACAAGCTCCCAAGGAATGTTGCTGGTCCTGAGCCCCACTTTGGGTAGTAAGGAAATAATCCATTCCTCTTGACACTAATACAAAATTAAGCAAATTTACATTTTAGGTAGTGTGAATCTACACTTTAGGTAGATTCAGAATCTACCTAAACTGAAGATTTCTAGAGGAAAAAACACCACACTTTAAAGAGGTAATTTACAAAATCTTTCTACACACATTTCATTTATGCCTCACATAAACTCTTAGGAAATAGGTATCATTATCATAATTTTCAAATAAAATGCCATCATAAACTTGGTTTTAAGCTCAGATTTTAAAAGTGCAGTATCCATCACCAACAGCCCAGTGGACCAGCGGTTGTCTGTGTAAAGCCTAAGCAGGTGCAAGGACTAATTAATCTCCATCTGAGGCGGGCGTGCTATCCTTCAGGAAGAATCTTTGGGATCTCATGCCAATTGTTAAAGGAAATTAATGACAAATTTCAAGCTCCTTGCTCCTGAATGGGTTTTAAAATGACTTATAATTTCCCCTGTATTTTTACCATCAACTCCTTCCATTCATTTCCACTGCTAAACAAACCAAATCTTGGATTCTTTTTAACATTTCCTAGCAAGACTCCTTGTTTCCTTTACTTTGCCATTCCACCCCTACAATCCCTGTTTTCCATATTACGGGTCAGGCTTGTCTGCTGAAAGCTGTCCAATGGCATCACATTCTAAGGGTCAGATTCAGGCTCCTTCCCATGCCCTGGGACCCCAGAGACTCTGCACTCCACCTGGCTCTGACCTAATCACGTACCATGCCCCCTTGCTCACTTTGATGCAGCCATATTGGTCTTCTTCCTTTGCTTGAACACCCTGGACACCTTCTCATTTTAGAGTACTTGTGTTTGCTTTGCCTTCTTGGAATCCCCTGCCCCAAATGTGCTTACTGATGGTACCTTTATACTGTTCAAGACTCAGCTTACAAGGGACCTCTGTGGGGAGAGCTTTCCTGCCTAGCTAGCCTAAGGTAGCCTTCATAGTTACTCTTTAATATCCTGCTTCATTTTGCCACTCTCTGAAATGTACTCGTCCATTCCTTCATTAATTTAACAAAACACCTGTCTCATTCTGCCCCCAAATCCTGTCCCCATACAAAAGCTGCCTGGGAACAAGGACTTTAGCTATCTTGATTATTACTATATCCTCAGCACATGGCACACGGCATTTAATAGTTTTGGAACAAATTATATGAAAGAGAACTTAATAGATATTAGAACATGACATTTTTTTTTTTTTTTTTTAGTACAACAGATCACTTTGGAAAACCTAGGTATGTGGGACCCATTCCTATCTAAGTTTGGTCTATTGGTTAAGAGCATGGCATCAGATGGTCTGGTTGTACTACTTCCTAACTTGATTGTAAATGTGGGCAAATAACTTAATCTCTCTGTACCCATTTTCCCATCTGTAAAATGAGAAGAGTAATGACTGCACAGGGTTGTGATGGGGATTAAAGAGATAATGAAGGTAGAGGACTGAGAATAGTGTGTGGCCCATGTTAGGTGTCCAATAAACAAAAAGAAAAAAAAAAAAGAAATATTCATGTACCTTTTCTCAGACCAAATACATTCTGGACATGTGTCCCTCTGCTGAGTAGCTATTCTTAAAGAGACAATAACTGCCAGTTGGACAAAATAACTTTTAAAACATAAAAGATGTTTCAAGAACTTTAGAAGATGGATTTCATTAATTTCATTATTTGCTAGGAAGACTAGATTTGCTAGTAGTTAAACTAATATGTTTTCTATTCTATTTACATATAATTGATTACATAAACTTTCTTTTATATTTGCCAATAAGTTATCAAATTAATGAATAGAAAAGCTTACAGATTTTTGTTGAAATCTCTTGCCAGTAATTTTGAAAGATGACCACTTTTTCTGACAATAATATAAAAATGATGACTTCTACAGAGCCCTCTGTACTTTCTAAGAACTTGAATATATATGACCTCATTTTACTTTATTACAACCTTTTGAGATACAAAGAATCTGCCATCAGGTTTCCATTTTGCAAATTAAAAAAAACAAAAAACAAAAAACACAGAGAGAGAGAGTCAGTGATTTCTCAAAGTCACACAGCTGACTTTACCAGGCCACATAATGGAGTTGCTTGCTCTGTCTTTCTCTAATTCAGTGCATCAGACAATATCTCCTAGATTTTGTGGAAAAGTAAAATTTCAAAAAACATTTCAGAGGACCCAAATAAGGTTGTCAATTTTGTTATTTTTCCAGGTAGAGAAAAAAAAAAAATATATATATATGTGTGTGTGTGTGTATATATATATAACTTCTATCTACTATTTATATCATATGATAAAACTATATTGTTTTTTACCACCCCCAAAGAGGAAAAACACCATCTTAGAAAAAGTATAGTCCTTCAAATTAATAAAATTTGCCTTATGAGAAAGTTACTACTTTGTAATTTTTTTCTTATTTTGCTGTTGCCTGGTGGAAACTCCTGTTGTGGTCTAAGAACCATTAGACTAATACCTGTAAACCATTTCCCTCTTCTGTACTATTTCAAGTCTTATTAGTTTTTCTACTTCTTATCCTCCTTGCATTTTACAGTCTTTAAGAAAAAGAAACCAGTAAGTTTATCCTTTTGAAAAACGTTATTCTTCTACTCACACTGTAACAAAATGATTAGCATCATAAGTTTACATCACAATCAAAGCACAGGACTGTTGGCTGACCAGTTGTGATGAGGCTGAGGGCTAGCAGGGAAGCAGGAAATGCAGATACAACATGGCACTTGTCACAGTGACTTTTTCCCTATATTTACTTTACTAAGAAGCAAGAACAGGATAAACGCTTTGTGCCTGCCTTCTCATTTCTCACTCTGCTTTCGAAGTCATCGAAGAAAATGTGATGACTCCCATCTAGACAAAGGCTGTACCATATCTGTCTTCACTTCCACAAAGCCCACGTGTTCCTCCTCCCAGACTTGGTTTTATAGTCTGCAAGAACTTCCCAAGCCTTATATGACAAATAGATATCTAATTTTACA